>NC_045764.1:80940364-82410611 GCF_008692025.1 Phocoena sinus
TAAAAATTGAATGACATGCCACTTCACTCAAGACTTTAATAAAAGTTTTATACAGAATAAGTAATAGTAAAGTGTAACTTAAAGCCAGGCCACTGATGTGGCCATATACTTATTAACAGTAGTTTTCTAATATACCTCTACTGCATTTTAAATACAATCACCGTACTTTCCTAATATTTCTAATAAATGCTTTCTCATTTGTTCATTTTCTTTTTTTCTTTCATAGCTCCTTATGCATTTTTGTGAATATTATTCCTTCAATTTCTCTTTGATGATTTTTTTTTTCAGTCCATTCTAAAGCATTGATTTCATCTGGAGTAAGTATATATCTCAGCTTTTATTTTTTAGCTATTAGATTTTCAGTGTTTTGGAATTTTGGTTTATAGACTCATTTCTAGAGCAATTTTCTTGTGTTTTTTTCATTTTGGTGTATTTTATTTTCCTTCCTCCCTCTATACTCAGCTGATATTCTCTTTTGGTTTTACTGTTGCGTCTGTCTACCTTTTCAAGGTCCTCAGTCCAGAATAAGGCCTGGACCATACTGATACTAAGTATATTTCTGTCTAATTAGGGAATGAGCTTGTGGGTCGATTTAGTTACAAGTTAAAATTGTTCTAGGTCAGCTACCCTCCATAGTGACGTTAACCTCAGGGGCTAAACTCTAAAGCCTGGCACCTGCTTAAAGGCCTGTGACTTCACTTCCACACTCAGCACTTTGTGTTTCTGTCCCATTTTGGCCCTCGAAGATGTCTATTTTGTTTTTGAGCTTGTCTAAACCTTTTAAAATTTCTTTTAAAAAATATTTCATCCATCACTGGTATCCATTTGGAAGAAATAATTTGCTCCAAAGTCTAAACTTTGCCATCTTGACTAGAAGTCAACTGATATTTTCAAAACCTCTAGGATTTGTTAGTTTGTCATAAAACAGAACTAGTTAATTAAACTTAAAAGCTTTTGCACAGCAAAGGAAACCATAACCAAAATGAAAAGACAACCCTCAGAATGGTAGAAAATATTTGCAAATGAAGCAACTGACAAGCGATTAATCTCCAAAATATACAAGCAGCTCAATATCAAAAAAACAAACAACCCAATCCAAAAAATGGGCGGAAGACCTAAATAGACATTTCTCCAAAGCAGACATACAGATGGCCAACAAACACATGAAAAGATGCTCAACATCACTAATTATTAGAGAAATGCAAATCAAAACTACAATGAGGTATCACCTCACACCGGTCAGAATGGCCATGATCAAAAATTCTACAAACAATAAATGCTGGAGAAGGTGTGGAGAAAAGGAAACCCTCCTACACTGTTGGTGGGAATGTAAATTGGTGCAGCCACTATGGAGGTTACTTAAAAAAGTAAAAATGGAGCTACCATATGACCCAGCAATCCCTCTCCTAGGCTTATACCTGGAGAAAACCATAATTTGAAAGGATGCATGCACCCCGATGTTCACTGCAGCACCATTTACAATAGCTAGGACATGGAAGCAACCTAAAGGTCCATCAACAGAGGAATGGATAAAGAAGATGTGGTACATATATACAACGGAATATTACTCAGCCATAAAAATGAGTGAAATAATGACATTCCTTAGACATGGATCAACCTAGCAACTGCCATACAGAGTTAAGTAAGTCAGAAAGAGAAAAACAAATAGGGTATAATATCACTTATATATGGAATCTAAAAAAATGGTAGAGATGAACTTATTTGCAAAGCAAAAATAGAGTCACAGACATAAAGAGCAAACTTATGGTTACCAAAGGGGGAACGGGGGGATGAATTGGGAGATTGGGACTGACATATATACACTACTATGTATAAAATAGATAACTAATGAGAATCTACTGTATGGCACAGGGAACTCTGCGCAATGCTCCACGGTGACCTAAATGGGAAGGAAATCTAAAAAAGAGGGGAATATGACTGATGCACTTTGCTGTACAGCAAGAAACTAACACAACATTGTAAAGCAACTATACTCCAGTAAAAATTAATTTTAAAAAACGTAGCTATCTGAAGTTTTTTGTAGCAAAGATGTAGGCAGCTACTGTAATTTCCTTTTGTATTCATGTACTGTATTCTCTGCTTTTTGTGGCATGAGTTTTAAAGATAACTTCTTATATATTAGGTATATTAGGTCATAAATTCATCTACGTTGCAGAGTTGTTTCTCAGAAAATTTTCTACTTCAAGAAATTGTGTTACCTTTTCTGTAAATTTACCATGTTTGTTAATCATCATATAATTTCTCAGTGGTAGTGTTCAATACACAGATACCACATTTCCCCCCACCCTCCATCATCTGTGCCATCCTTACTTGAAAAACTCCCATTGTCACAAATCTTTTGATGTGGATACTTTCCCTTGAGTATAGATACATTTTCTAGAATTCCTAATCTTTTTTCTGGCATGAACTACACTTGCAATGCATCAACTGTGACTTCCAGTTTTTTGTTTATTTAAAGAATAGGAAGAATTAAAAAAATTACAGAGTAACCAGAGTGCTGAATCTTTGTATATTTTTATGATTATTTTCTGATCTGCTACATGGCTTCATCCATACCTAGTTAAAAAGAAGTTGTTAGAGTGACTCATCACCATAGAGTCATTCGGATGTCAGGGAGGAAGAAAACTTTCCTGTACCCTTCTAGGTTCTTCTGGCTGGTCTAAGAGTTAAATTGACATAAGACAGATTAACAGGAGAAAATCAAATTTAATTTTATACTTATGGGAATCCCACATACACGAGAGGGTTAGAGATAGAAAGGTAAAATGAGGTATATATGACATCCTGAGCTAAGGAAGGGGATAGGAGTCTGGGGCTTTCAAGGACAGGAGGGTCATTCACAGGATGATAAGCAGAAGAGCACATGTGTGGGTAATTAGACGTTTGCCTTGACATATAGATGGAGCCACTTAGATAAAATCTGTCTCTGGTTATAACTCTTTTCTGGGAAAAATCCCCAACTTAAATTCTTCTAGCTAGTTAGGGGAGGGGCAGTAGTTTCTCTTGAACTCTCAGGGTCTGGATTACCTTTAGTTCAAAATAATCCTCATGCAAAAGTGATACATTTTGGGGAGGCTAATTCTGAACCTCTGTACAGATTACTAAACTGTGTTTTCTCAGGGGCTATATTTTACATGCAGAATTCCCCAATTTTTATATAACTTATTAAATTATGCAATTAAAGTTATAAGCCTGGGAAAGAATATTGAGAACGCAAAGGTGAAAGTACCGACAAGCAAACATCATAGTTCTTGTGATTAGAAGGCAGAAAGTAGAACATAGCCTACCAGTGGTCAGGAGGATTATAAAGCATGGGTTAATCTGTTGAGTTAGCTGTTAGAAAGGTCCAAAAATTTTTTTAATTTTAAACTAAAAATAAAGTTATAATTATTAAAATGTGATTTATATTATATTTAACAAAATTTAGATTATGATTGTAATATACTACTTCTTTAGAACAAATCATGTGTTTTGTTTTGTGTATTTTTTTAAATTAAACTGTATGGTACATAATATGTTACATTTTACTTCATGTTTGAATTTTATATTGAATAATATAGAGTTATTTTAGAAAACCATTTAAAAGATAATCAAGTGAAAACAAAAACAAAACAAAACAAAAAGATAATCAAGTGTTTCACAGGCCTCTCTTATATATTTTATGTTACAAGTTTGTCATTTGAAGCATCTGAATTAATTTTCTCTTCCTCAGTTAACTGGTCTTCTCTGCTGGATTCTTATTAGTCAATGACAATGGGTCTGACTCAGATAGTTCCAACATCCCTGTCTGGATTTAGTGTAATCCTGCATTTTTAATAGTATTTGCTATTTACTTTGCAACTGGATTGCATTATTTGATAATCAGTCAGAACCTGACTGATGGATGTTAGAAAGGGAGGAGTGTTTGGGTACTAATTTTATAAATGGTCAGCTCATTAGTAAATATTTTCATATAATGATTACTTTTTCTTCCTTATACATCTCAGTGAATATGGTGTTTCATAAAAGGAATGCTTAGCTAATGAGGGCCCTCTGTATATCTTAGAAACAATAAATAAAAAAACATTATTCCATTCTTTGAAAAACTTAAGTTGATAATATCATCTGAAGAATAGATAGAAAAAAACAGACTTGAGAATCCTGACTTGGCAATTTACCAAACGGGTAACTTTGAACAAATCACTTTACTTCTCTGTCCCTCATTTTCCCTTGTGTAAGGGGAAGGGGCCAGATTAAATCATTTCTAAATTCTTCTTACTCTAACAAAACTAAATATCTAAAATATTTGCCAGTTATCATCTATATGTTTTCTCACTTAGGATTTAAATGTTTGTACTAGGTATTATTGCACAAAAATCACAAGAGTGAGCAGGTGAGTGTAATTTTAAGCATCAGTTTTACCAGATGCATTTTGTATCTGTGGTGGGTTGGGCAGGTCAGATTCTTTCAAAACAAACTCAGTGGGGGATCCAATTTGTTTTCAGTAAGAAGTTTTATCAGAACATGTTGTTAGACAGTGTATTTCCACCTTCAAAGACAGAAGGTAAAAACAGTCTTTTTAAACCATTTTGTCTTTCTGAATCAGATAGGAAAAGAAGAGGCACAACTGAACACAGTAAGATGAAGAAAAAAATAAGTGAATAGACATTTTTTTTATAAAGATGTTAGACTTACACCTTCACACCTTTTACATTGTTTTCCTCCAAACGTTTGGGTCTTTTTCGGTTTTCTTTTTTACAGGTATACTGGGCTGTTGAGAGCTTGAATTTTGTGTTGTTAACTTTAGTTTTACCTGTCATTTATTCTGGGTTCTTGCTGATAGCAGAATAATTTCTGCCTGCTGTCCATCTGGGATTCTACTTGTAGACTTTCTGACTCAGTAGCTTTTCCCCAAATCTGTGTACTTCAGACAAAGAGCTCAGCTCTGTGTGCCTCCTTCTACTCCCCACCTGCTGTTTAGAGCATTCACATGTAGATATATGAGTACCATTTTACTCCCCAGCCTCACAAAGTTCAGAGGTTGGAATGGACCATTGTTCTTTAGTGCCACCCTCTTGCTGTCCTGATTGTAAACCATACCTCCACTCTTGCCTCAACCTGAATGTCAGAGAGTAAGACTAAACATGATGTGAAGTTGGGGAAAAAACCAGCACCTTCTGATGTATGCAAAACCTGGACAGTACATTTTGGGGAAGTATCTGCCAAGCAATCAGAGAGCATTCTATAAACAACATGTAAACTAATAACTTAAAATTTATATTTAGCCCTCACATTTTTGCAGTGACATAGATTGAATGAAATACTCTTGTATTTAATTATTTATTCTAGACTTTTTATTGTAACCAGATTGGTAAATGTTTCTAAAACACTCCTGTTATAATGATGGCTTACATATACTTTATCATTCTAAAAGTAATATAATTACATTTATATTTTTACACAACATCATTCAGTCATGATTTAGCAGGTTACTGTTAATAGAATTCTTATCTGAGAAATATATTGTATATAGGTAACATATAAATATAAATAAGTTTAAGAATTACCGTAACCTTTGCTACACATTACTAAAAGTTATGTATTGCCCAGTTCATGATATGTTAAAACCCAGGAATTACTATTATAGGTATTTATTTGCTTTCTATGTTACTTATGTCTAAAACAATGGTAAATATTGTTTTTCAAATCCTTTGGTGATGTGACTTTAAAAATATACTATTTCTTAAAAGATTTTAAAATGCTCAAACAATGATCACTGGCTAGCATTATAACATTTAATCATTTTAGTACATTCAAATATAACAATGGTTTATACATATTGTCCAATGGACTTATTTCCAAATGGAAGCCAACTTTGTTGTATGTTAAATAAATTTGGAATAACATTTGTGATTTGAAAATATTGTAAAACATCCAGTTGCTCCTGAGGCTTAAGGTGATCACATTTAGGGACAGAAATTTAGGGGTTTTGTTTATGGCAGTACAATGGGCCTATTGTGGTGGTGTGGATCTCAAAATAAGAAGATGAGACCAGACCAGGGAATGTGTATACTGCTAGAATCATTGCTGTGATTTTTGAGTGGCCCAGTAATTGAGGAGGTCTAGCTGTTGTGTCCAGAGAATATTATTGCTTAGGGAAGTGGAAGTGCACAGGGGGGCGAAACCCTGTCTTCAGCCTGCTTCATTAACCCCTAATTCAAAAGAAACTATGGCTATAGTTTGTGAATAGGTGACTTCCTTGCTTAATACCCTTCAAGGGTCATAACTGCTCTTTGAGTAAATTTGAAACTCAACAGTTTGCAGGGCTTCAGTGTAATCTGGCTCCTGTCCTGTCTGTCTCATTCTGTAATTCATTCCCGTACTGTACTCTGTAGACAAACTAAGATTGTCACAGTGCATGATCCCTACATACCTTCTCACTCCTCTTCCAGCCATCACTCTAGGGGGCTTCCCATTCTCTTCCCTTTGCCTGGAATACTTGGCCTCTCACTTTTCTTCAGTTCATTTCTCCTTTATCCTTCAGATCTCAGTTTGGTGTCACTTCTGCTTAGACTCCTACTTGTATCTTTCAGGCTGAGATGCCTTCTTCAGATCTTTCTAGTTTCCTATATTTTTGCTTATACTGCCCTCATCTAAGCTATGTGGTTAGTGCTTGGCACATCTGTCTCTCCCCTCTGAGTGTAAAGAATGTGAGCTGCATCCATACAGATGCTGGGTCTTGTTCTGTATTGGGTGGATAGCTTCTCACACCATGTTCTACTTAATACATACTCAGCAAGGACCTCTTGAATGACAGCTGAATGAAAGAAAACCAGGCATAAACCCAAAGGATGGACTGGGAATGGTAACCTTCAAGAACATGAAGTAGCATCTCAATTAGGGAAGATGATACTCAATATATTTAAGACTCTTGATACATATTATCACAATAGTTTTGAAAAATGTTAAGGACATCTAGATCTTATCAGAGTTCACCTTGAAATGATCACTCAACAGTTTCGGATACTCTACTTTTTGTTTGTTACAAATCTGTGAAAATTCTATCTAATTTAAGGGATCAAAACTGGTATAGTATATAAAATTTTATACTTGTTTCCTTTTTACTGGGACAAATGGTTTAAAAACTATTCCCCTCTGTGATATTTTTTTAATCTCCTTTTCTCATTTTTTCTCTTGAGTATATGGCTAAATAATTTTTGTGAGTTCTTTAAATATCTAAAATATTAGCCTTTGATCATTTATGCTGTAATTGTTTTTCTTACACTTTTAAGTTTAACCTGATTAATGCACTTTTTTTTTTTAGAGGTACCTGTTAAAAATATTTAGATAGCCATATCTATTATTACTATTTTCTCTGTCAATTTGTATTACTTTTTAAAAACAGCTTTTGTTTAGTATGGTAAAATATAAATTTTTGTAGGCGTTTTAAAAATAGATATAATCAGAAGGAGTCATAAGAAATCTGCAGTTTTGTAAAAAATCAAACTGTACTTTTCAAATCTAGATATTTTCTATCGACAATATATGTGAAGTTCTTGCTGTGACATTATGTATTTTATAAAGGACTCTTTTTAATATCTACTTAATATTTTAATGTGTGCATATACCATAATGTTTTAGCCAAATCTCTATTATGGAACATTTACTTTCAGCTTATTGATATAGAAAATTTAACAATGAGCATTCTTTTTCATATAATTTTGTGCATCTTTGTAATTTTACCCCAGGATAAATTATTTTTAGAAGAATTTCTGCATCCAAGGGTATATAATAGTTTAAGGTTATTGATACATTTTGCTAATTGCCTTCCATGAAAGAGATACCAGCTTACACCCATCACGCAGTGTGTGAGAGTGCCCATTTTCTTGCTCCATTATCAAAACTGAGTATTTTAATTTTTAGTGTTCTTTACAAACCCAATTTCTGTCTCTTTGTAGACTAATAGTCTGAACAACAGCATTGATTAATTCTCTAAAAGTAGTGAATAAAGTATTTTAAAATTCATCCTTAAAAATAATACATGTTAGTTTAAATGAAATTTAAGGCAACTCTTAGAGGTGAAAAACAAAATGAGAACACAAATCCAGACAGGAGAGAGAAAGCTGAAAGACCATTTGCTAGTCTCTGGGTTCTCTCAGCTTTGGTTTTAACTGTGACACAGGTAATTAGAGGGAATTAGCGGGAATGTCCAGGCCCAGTGTATTGATGGGAAGTTAGGTTGGAGAAAATTGCGCAAATCCGTTATTCTCTAAGAGCTGTATATGCAGTGAAAAAGTGAACCAAGGTGAGGGATATATTCCACAAATGGAGATAATAAAGATTTTTCTGTTGGTTTTAGCCCAAGATGGATGGGGGAAAGTAGGTTTGCCTGAAAATTGATAACCATAACCTAACTTCACACAGATTGAGGGTTAGGATTCACATTACTTGCAAGAAATGAAAAACTCTTAAGGTAAAGTTTTTATTTAAATAGGGACCTGCTGGTGGTACCCCTGAGTACCTGGCAGTCAAAAATACAAATACTCTCTTGAAGAATGCATCTTTAACCCACGTCTCAAAGGATTCTCACCGATAATGTTTCACACATACACACACACACTTACAAAACATATAAGGAAACAGGAGAGCATCAGCAAAATAAAAAAGAGTCATATTCACAAGGATTTCAAAAATTGGAACTATAGATACAGAATGCAAAATAAGTATGCTTAAAGAAATAAAAGAAGGCTTGAAAAATGTAAGTAAGAAATAACTGACTAAAAAATGACCAATTTGTCAAATAAAACTTCTAGAAATGAAAAATGTAAAAGTTGAAATTTGAAAATCCATGGATAAGTTAAATGACACGATAGAGACAGGGAGGAAGAAAACTGGCAAATTAGAAGAAATTCTGAAGTGATTGCCCAGCATGTGACACAGAGAGACAAAGAGATGAAAAACATGAAAGGGGATAGAGTGACAAATAGCTAATCAGAGTTCCATAAGGGGATAATAGGATAGAGAGAGAAGATATTCAAAAAGACAAGTCTGAGAACTTCACAAAATTAACGAAGGATAGGAACACTCAGATACAATGTAAGAAAGATTGGGGGAAAACATACATACCTAGAAGAATCACAGTGATTCTGTGATTGTATGCAAAATATTAAAGACAAGATCTAAAAAGCAGCAGAGAGAAAGGCCAGATGGAGTGACAGACTATCAGCTCTCTATGTGACAGGTCAACCACATCAAAGGAAACCAGAAGACTGCAGAATAATGCCTTAAAATTGCTGTGAGAGAATAAGTTAAAATAGTATACTCAGCGAAACTATCTCCTAAGAAAAACATGATTCCGTTGAGAGGATGAACAAAGTCAAAGTTGATTCTTTGAAAAGAAAATAAAAACTGAGAAACTTCTGGCAAGAAAGAAACAAGAGCAACAAAAATAATGTCAGAAATGAAAAAGGACCCATAGTTATAGGTGTTACAGAAAGTTTAAAAATTATAGGCAAATAATATAAATTATATTATAAAGCTATCAAAAGAAATTAAGCACTATCTAAGTAAGTGGGAGATATAATCTGGAATTTGATAAACATCCTCAAATTTATATAAAGGAGTAAAAGAACAGGATAGGAGAAACTACCTAATCACCTCTTAAAGTCTTTTCATGAAGCTGTTATACAATGGAGTATTGTGCAGTCATAGATAAATTGATTAATGTCCCAGGGAAAGAGATCAGTGAGAAAAGGACAAATTCACAAATAACGTTGGAATAATTGAATGTCAAAATTTTAAAAAACATGAAAATTATTCCCAATTGAGAACCAAACACAAATATGAAAGAGAAAAGTATGAAAGAATTAAAAAGTTGTGTGGAACTTTAAATTTTGGGAAAAAAATAGGTAAATAATTTTATATCCTCTGGATACCTATAATTTTTAAAGTAAATATTTCATAAATTTGATAGCATTAAAATAGGAATTCAGTGTTCATCGTAAAACACTATTAAAAATAGAGAAACGACAGGCCACAAATAGAGGGAAGTATTTGGACCACATAACCAACAAAAGATTACCTCTAGAATGAATGTATAACCCTAAAAATCAATAAGGAAAAGACAAACGAAAGTTCATAGAAGCCATAGGCAGACACTTTATAGAACAAATGTGAAAAGATAATGAAATATTGCAATGATAATTAAGGTAATAATTAAAAAAAAGAAAATTAAAACTACAAGGGATACTATCTTATATCCCCATATTGACAAAAATGAGATCCTGTATTAATAAGGATGTGGAGCATGGAAACTCTTTATACAGTGCTACTGAGACTTATAAATTGATACAATTATTTGGGAAAATATAACAGAGTTGAAGTTGTGCGTATCCTATGAATTATCAATGTCACTCTAGCAAGTTTTGCAGATGTGCACCAGAAGAAAGTCTTCACCAGAAGAATATTCACTGTGCCTTTTTTTCTTTTTGTAATACTAAATCTTGAAGATAATTTAAATATCCATTTAAATGAATAAACTGTAGTTATCATATAGTATAATACTTTATAGTGGTAAAAATGAAAGAACTACAGCTGTAATCATCAACAAATATGAATCTCACAGTCGCAAAATTCAGCATAAATAAAGCAAATCATGGAAAATTATAAGCAGCATAATTATATTTTTATGAAAATTGAGAACATGCAGAATCAAATAGATTAATTAGGAATAGATATTTAAGATTAGGACACTAAATGAAAGCAAAGAAATCATAAACATGGAATTCAAGATAGTATTTAACCTCTGACAGTAGGCAGGGGTATTGACTCAGAGCAGGTTCTATTTTTTTTTTTTTTTTTTTGTGGTACGCGCGGGCCTCTCATTGTTGTGGCCTCTCCTGTTGCGGAGCACAGGCTCCGGACGCACAAGCTCAGCAGCCATGGCTCACGGGCCCAGCCGCTTCGCGGCATGTGGGATCTTCCCGGACCGGGGCACGAACCTGCGTCCCCTGCATCGGCAGGCGGACTCTCAACCACTGCGCCACCAGGGAAGCCCAGCAGGCGGATTCTTAACCACTGTGCCACCAGAGAAGTCCCATAGTTTTACAAAAAGGATTTTTTCCTGCCTAATAGAACACATTTCCCCCCCAAAATATAGTCGTACACCATCATTTAAATATATTTGGATGATATTCCATTGTATATATATACTAATTGTTCATTCAACAAATATTTATAATACTGTATAGTAATAATAATACTGTATAGTAGCATTATTTTATAGGCATTGGGAACAAAGGGATGCACAAAACACCAGGGGTGTAGTTTGAATGATACTGGGGAAGATATACAGTAAACAAATAAATATTTAATATAATATAAGGTAAAAATTAGTACTATGAAGAAAAAAAAGCAAGGAAGAAGACAGAGAGTAATAGGTTGGCATGAGAGTATATGGTACTCAAGTAAGGCACCCTAAATGAACAGGAACATAACTGAATTGTGGGAGCCCACCATGCCAGTATCTAGGGCAAAACCATCTTAGAGAAAGAACAAATGCAAGTCCACAAGGCGAGCCTTTAAAATAAAAAAAAAAAGCAATTTGATACTGGTTCACATTTAGGTTACTTCCAATTATTAAAAATTTTAAACAAATTTCGAGAGACCATTTTTGTTAAAAGACTTCTTAAATTACTGCAGGTGCTCTAACTGTTCTTCTCAATTTTCATACCCACTTTTCCCCTATTGTACGTTTTCATGGCTATACTGATAAGAAGATATGAAAGTGTATCTGGAAGAAAGTTAATCTGATGCCATCTTACTCTATAGGCCTAATTCATATTTTTTAGAGGAAAAAAATGAAAGTTTTAGAAAGGAAAAGTTTTTCAAAAAAATTAGAATATAGAATGTTGAATTTAGAGGGGAATTTTTATAGCTAAGGCAAAAAATTAAAATGCCTTGGGTTGTGCTGCTACTTAATTTCTTTTTATGCCGTTTTAATATCATGGAACTTTTAATAAAATCACTTAAAAATAAGAACTTTGACACATAAATTTTTAAAATCTCCCTCAGGTCGCTGATGCCAAGTGTTTCTCAGGACCTTTTAATGTCTTGCCTGTGAAGACAAAATGGAGTAACATTGGTTTTCATATCCTTCTATTTGATCTGGAAAACCTTGTTGAACTTTTGCTGCCAACTCCAATCTGTGACGTTGACCCTTCCAATTCATTCTATGGCAGTGAGATCCTGAGAAGAGCCAAAAGCACAGTAGAGAAGAAAACACTGACACTGAAAAGAAATAAGACTGCCTGTGGTCCTCTCTCAGTGGAGGCACAAGCCAAGCCTGTTAGTGAAAGCCCAGCCCAAGGAGAAAATACCATGAAGTTATCAGAAGAAAATGATGGCATTAAAAGGCAGAAGAAAATAAAGAGCTCCAAAAAGATGCACCCTAAGCAATCTAGAAAAGTCAATGCCAACCTCACAATAGACACAGCTAAATTGCTCCTATCTTGCCTTTTGCCATGGGGAGTGGATAAAGAATTAGACAATCTTTGCATTAAGCATCTCAATATTTTAAAGCTTCAGGGTCCCGTTTCTTTAGGACTTGCTTCAAATGAAGATCACTTCTCATTGATGCTGCCAGGTTGGGATTCATGCAATGCTGAAATGAAAAAAGACTCTTCAAAAGTAAATTTGTTTTCCAGAAAAGTTTTGGACTTGTCAAATAAATACACTTCCACTCTTCCAAATCAGGCTGGGATGCCAAGAAGACCGGAAGATAATTCTGATTCTTTGCAAGAGCCAAACACTATCTTTTACTTATTGAGCAAACTATTTTTAGTTAATAAGTTAGTCAACATGCCTTTAGAACTGGCATGTGGAATTGACAGGTAAGACATGCTCAGAGATTTTGACTATTCTTATTTACGACATTAAAAAATTCTCATTATTTGTTATATTTAGCTCTCTAGCCTCCCTCCTCCCCCCTCCCTCCCTCCTCTCCTTCCTTCCTTCCTTCCTTCCTTTAGATGAAGAGTAAATATGCAACATCTCCTTTAGCTTAAAACAATTTTAAGAAAATCTTCCTTTTAATTCTTTGAGATTGGAGACGACTTTGGGCAATATATCTATATGTTTTAAAATTTATTCATCCAACAAATATCCATTGCTCTCATAATATGTGCCAGGAAATTCACAGTACTGGATGCTGAATGATTCAATAGATAGATAGGTAGATAGATTCACACACACCTTGAAATCCATTTACTTGTTGTGAATTAAGTATGAACAAAAAACATTTAAATAAATGCCTATGATGATATACTTCATATATCATTAGGAAAGGAAAAATTTCGTACCTCAAATCCCACTGTTTAATTCAGACTTCAGCATATTAAAATAGAAGAGGTTATCATTAATTCACTTATAGAAAGTACAGTTTAGTAATAATAGGCATTGTCTTTTGAGTGTTTAATATCTACTAGTCAACATGTAAGCCCTTTACATACATGATTTCACTTCATGTGCACAGCAAAGCTGGGGTTTAGGTACGATTATTTTGCTTATTGTATAGATGAGGATATTGAGGCTTATGGAGAGAAAGTATCAACCCCAATATTAATTCAGAGCCTTACAAGCTGATTCAAGGCTGGGCATCAGTATAACTCCAGAGCCTGATTGCTAATCTTGACTCTGTGTTTACCTTCTCCCACTGCTAAAATTCAATATACTTTTTCATAGTCTGATGTTAGAAGATTGGATTCAATTCATCAAGTGCTTACTGAATATGTCTTTAGCGCTAGCTCATAGAAGAAATATAAATAAATTTCTCATTTGGGTAGGAACTAATTGAAATGATGAAGATAATGCACATGAAATAAGTAGAAAACACTGAAGGAACAAGGAGAAATATTTGTAGTATAGGTAAGTATTATAGGTGGTCAGAGTAAAGAGAATAATTAGTGTGAGATGAAACCATCAGAAAGCCTTTATAGAAGATGTGCCGTTTGAACTGCTCAGTACATGGTGGTAAATAGTCCTTGACATTTCTATTCTTTGGTAAGAGCTCAGTTCAACAAATATCTGTGTCAGGTACTAGATAATAGAGTTCCTGCCTTCAGTGAACCTACAGTCTGGTAGCAAATCCATACGGATTATGTAGATTCAGTGTTAAACTCCCTATCATTATTATGCTTCTATGCTATAGGGTTTTCCATTTTCTGTTTGGTGGCCCTAATAATGAGAAAACAGAGACTGTGAATTTCATTATTCATATACTTAATTTTCCTCTATTTTCTTTTCTTCTGTTCATTACTATATATATATATATATATATATATATATATATACACACACTTATATAATATATAACTTCATATTTATAATTTATATATATATAATATATATGTATTTTAATTTCAGTTAGGCACTTTTCTTTCTATTACTAAGAAAATTAAATAACACCTAAAGTATGATAAAAAAAATTGTAGTCAGCCAAGCCTGAAAACCTGAGAATGAACCCTGGTTTTGTTGTTAAACTAGTCATGTGGCTTTGGACTAGTCACTTAGCCCCTCTGGGCCTTGCTTTCCTCATTTACAAAATGAGATGAATAGAATAGGTGATCATCAAGATTTTTTCAAATTCTTAAAAACAACTTATATTTGTTAGCCTAATCACGATCCCACAGAGCAGATGAGGGACTCAGTTATTGTCGCCAGAGGTTTTCATTCTAAGTTTGTTCCAGATACTGAATACAGGATGTGAAGGATATATCTAGTGCCCTTTAGGGGAGACTAAGGGCTTTCAGCATGCTTTCCATTAAATGGCCTTAAAATCATTGCCACACTTTAGTTAATCTTTACAAAATTCTGCATTAAAACAAATTATTGAATGGCGGTGTCAGGATTAGAGACTGCTTCCCTAAATTAGCCATTTCAGATTTGATCTGCTATTGGAGACTGCATGTTATATTTAGGGAAATCAAAACGATGTGTATTGGATTTGTCACTCCAAATCCTTCCAATAAATTTGGCCATTTTGCTAACATTTCACTGTGGTTGTAAAGGTGGAGAAATCTTTTTATGCTTAACAACTGAGTGTGTGACGAAACTGAATTTTAAGGAAAGAGCTATCTGCCTATGAGAATATCCCTGGATAGTATCTGAATGTCCTCTCATTGAATCACTGGACTAGGGTAAAGCCTGTCTTCATCAAGTCCTGATGGTACCTGGGGATAATTTTTTGGCAGCTATGAACATATTAGGATTCAAAAATTTATTACATTAGCCACAAATCACATGACCTAAAGTCACAAGGCCCCTCCAGTAAAAGTGGATCACAAGATAATTCTGGTAAACTAAGATTCACAATTCACTTGGGATTAGGGTTTTAGGTAAGTTAAAGTGGGGAAAAAAGATGCACCGAAGAGAATAATGTCAAAGATATTGCTAAAAATAATGTGTTCAATTCCCAAATTTGTTAAAGTGATCATGCAGTCATATCGTCAATTTATTTCTCAAAATGTTTTTTATACATCTTTAATAATATCCTTTGAATCTTATTTCAACAGTTCTTTCACAATGGAGTCTGTGCATAAGAAGATGAAAAGTCCTGGGAATGATATTTTAAATATTTCAAGCTTCTACGGTTATTTGCGAAATGGTAAAGGAGTTACAGATACAGTCTAATAATTTTTTTTCTTCTATGAAATAAAAGTGCTATAACTAGATAGCACCCTACAGTTTAGAATAAGAAGTGTGCATGTTTATTGTTTGATTCAGTCTGTATTTTACATGGTTATAGTTTTGTATTCTGTCTATATTTGAAATATACATGAAATTTTGTTATTAAAGTAAATAAAGTAAATATTAAAGTTAATAAAGTAAAGTAACTATCTTATAAGACATGTAATATGATAGATTTCATCAA
This sequence comes from Phocoena sinus, assembly GCF_008692025.1. Classification (NCBI taxonomy): domain Eukaryota; kingdom Metazoa; phylum Chordata; class Mammalia; order Artiodactyla; family Phocoenidae; genus Phocoena; species Phocoena sinus. The sequence goes on from NC_045764.1 coordinate 80,956,293, forward strand.
ATGATCTTTGAAATACCTAAAAGTATGAAACTTTTCAGCAAAGGAAACATTTGAATATTAAATTAAGGTCATATGTGATTTATGGGGAATTTACTGTATCAATATCTTTACTACCAAATAAGTAATTATTATATTAGAGAGTTTTACAGTTATTTCAGAAGATTATATAATAGTCCTTGAATTCTTCTGAGTAACAGTCCTGGTGTTTAGATTTTCTTTTGATGCCAAATGGCTAATTCATCTCTAAAACCTGCTTCTCCAAATTTTTGACATCTCATTAAATGGCAGTCCCATCTTTACAGTTATTTAGGCCAAGAACTTTAATGTCATATTGACTTTCCCCTTTTTTCTTGTACCCCACAACCAATGTTTTAGTAATCATGTTGGTTCTACCTCCAGAATATATCCCAGATTCTGACTGCTTCTCTCCACCTACATGGCCAGCCCCCTGGTGTGAGCCTTCATCCCCTCTTGCCTGGATACAGAAGCCTCCTAACTACCCTCTGCTCCTATTCTTGGTTCCTACACTCTATTCCCAACCAAACATCCAGAGTCGTCTATTTGAAACTAAGTCAGAACCTCATGCTACTGCTTAAAACTTTTCAGTGGCTTATGTTTCACTCTGAATAAAAGCTACAGTCCTTAGGATAGCTCACAAGGCCCTGTATAACCTGGCTGCTCTACTTACGTCAACAGACACACACCCCCATCTGACCTCATCTCTTTGTATTCATCCCCTGCTTCACTCCTTCCAGCTTAGCTGGGCTTTTTAACTCTTACCCACACATGACAGGCAGGGTTTAGGGTCTTTGCACTGATTGTTCCCTCTGTCTAGAATGCCCTTTCTCCAGATTCCACAGAAGTCAACCTGCTGCTCCCCACCTCCATCCTCCATCCTTCAATTCCTCCTCCAATACCATCTATCAGTGAAGGTGCACTCCCTTCTCCCCCGCATACCCTACCCCTTTCCCTATTTTATCATAATCCTTTTCACTATCTGACATGCTGTATAGCATTTTTCCATTTGCCATCTACTTCCTGCTACTCAAATGTAAGCTCCAGGGAGGTTATTGGGGGTTTTTTTTGTTGTTTTTTTTTTTACATCTTTATTGGAGTATAATTGCTTTACAATGGTGTGTTAGTTTCTGCTTTATAACAAAGTGAATCAGTTATACATATACATATGTTCCCATATCTCATCCCTCTTGCATCTCTCTCCCTCCCACCCTCCCTAGGTTATTGTTTTTTATGACAGTTTTATTCACTGCTGTGTCCCCAGTTCCCCAGAACAATGCCTGCAAGGAATTAAGCAAGTACTTTTGGATTAATGGATGAATAGAAAATAGAACAATGGTTTTGGAGATAAACCACTAAGGTTCAAGATCAAGTTCTGCCACTTACTACTTAACTTTGGGTGTATCTTTTACTCCTTTAAAAGCCGAATTTACTGCATTTGTAAAATGGGAATAAGATTCCAGAATTGATGTGCATTTTGCTTCCAAAGTTGTGCAGTATGTGATCAATACGTTGGTATGACCTGAACAACACTGCACAGTGGCCCTCTCAGGGCTACTGAAAAGAATATTCATTTGGGATATTTTAAAGTGAGAGTTTATTAATAGCTTCCAATTATTAAGCCCCTAGTATGTCCAAAGAATTATGCCAATGACTTTACATTACATATTACCTCAAATAATATATAAACAGCAGTGCACAGTAGGAGGATCTATCTCTGTTTTAGCCTTGAGAAAATTGGGACTCAGAGAAGTTAGATGATTCACTCATAGTCAACCAGCCGACAAGCTGAAGGGCTAGGATTCCAGTCCAACTCCGTCTAATTCCCTACCCCTGTTCTTTCCACTATGTCAGGCCACTTCTCATATTTATGATTACAAGTCATGATTCCTCTATATGATCCAGTCTGGACTGCCAGCCTTCTCCTTAGATAGTAGCCCTTTTTAGGGTTATTTGCTCTAATTTTCATTTTTTTATAACACTGGGAAAGAGACTAGTATTTAAGGTGCAGTATAAGTAGTTTCTGCAGAGACTTAGGGATTTGCTAACCAGAGCCAAGGAGGCCCCAACTTTTCCTATGACTTCCCAACCAAAGCAGCCTGAGCAACTAGTGTTATTACTGAACAATCTCCCTGATGTTGAGAGGTGGCATTTATAGCATTTAAAATTCAGTTAGATACTAAGGAAACATAGTTTTATGCTTTATAGTCGCCAGATGGGAGGTGGAGGGAAAGGAGGGATTCACTTCATGCTATTAATTCTATAAAGCCCAAGCCTGAGGAAGCCTGGGATGTTTTCTTTTTATCTTTCCCCCTGAAGTTATAATTAATTCTTTAACTCACTGTTATTGCCAAGAAAAGTTGGCTCTCATTTCCATCTCATATTAAAATTTTAACATCACATTAAAGTGTGCTGTGAAGTACCCCATGATGCCAGTAAGCAGTTTCGGTTGAGACCGATACTTAGCTTTGATGGTGGAATCACAAGGTCAACAAAGTGAGAGAGGGAGAAAGGAAAGCGATCAAAAGAAAATGCTCTGTTACCTGCTGTGCTCATGAAGAAATGGAAAATACGACTTCAAACTCATAGTGTTGTATCATATCACATCTTTTATGTACTGTTCTTGGGCATTTCAAATTCACATCATAGGTTCCATCAGGAGAAAATGATGATATTAATGAGCAGAAGTTTCTTATATATTTCTTTCATATTGTCAGTTTACATTATATCAATACCTTCTATTACATTTCCCTTCACCACTAATGTGAGATATATATACACACACACACACATATCTATTAATATATAAAATGGTAATTCAATGAAAAGCATCTTGGACTAATTTAAATAGTTGATCCAGGATTTCAAACATTAATTTAAATAGACAATTATAGCAATTTTCCCTCCAGTGCAAGCCTGCATCACTCTTCCTTATCTCGTTCCTGGATCTGGCACCTAGATAATATACTTTAGCCATCAGAAAGCCTTAATTCATTGAGTTTTTCATTTGGATGATAATATGTTCATTTTCAATTAATGAAAGGGCACTTATTAAGTGCTTTTTTGTGTAGGGAACTGTCGGACACTCTATGGATCAATTTAAATAAACCAAGCCATAGCTCACTCTTAAAATTTCACACTGAACATTAGGGCAAATAGATAGAAAGGACATTTAAAAGGGCAAACTTAAAAAGAAACAATACATAACAAAATGAGTCAAATTAAAACATAAGTGCTATACCTATTGATCAGAGTAGTATAGCTCGGTAAGGACGAATCAAAGGAAGTCTTTTATAGGATTTTCTGTGTGATAGATACTGCTTCATGGCAAGGTAGAATTTCAGGGATTATTTGTATGAGGAAGGCATTGTAAAATTCAGTGATCTGTTTTGGGGGGAATGTTGGTCATTGTATTTTGTTGGCAAAAAGGTACTGAAATGGGTTTAAGGTATAAAGATGAATTTGATTTGATGTGAATGTGTATAATTGTTAGAAATATATATATATATAAGTTAATTAATGTTTCTTGACTCTGGCTATATATGAAAATCATCTGAGATACTTTTAAAATGTATTAATGCCTGCTCCACCCTCACCCAGGGACCTATTAAACCAGAATCACTGGAAGATTGAACCTGGGCATCGGTGTTTCTGGGGGGAAAAAAGGCTCCCTAGGTGATTCTAATGTGCAGCCAGGGTTGAAGATCATTGGGCTGCATCCATGTGTAATACTCTGAAGATATAAATGTGTTCTATATATTTCTAGGTAGGAGTGAATCCCATCTACCTGAAGCTGACGTTTCACTTTTGAAGCTAATTTCCTGTTGGAAAGACCAGTCTGTCCAGGTATGATACGGTTCATGTTCTTGAAGTTATTGGAAGAGTTCCTTGCTGCTGTGGTTCATTCATACTCCCCTTTACCTGAGAGTATACGTGAGTAGGTACTCTTGTCCTCACATATTTTCTTCCAGGGTATTTCATTTAATAGGACTAACGCAGAGACTAATAATGAGGGGAAAGTGGAAAATAACATGCAAGGATGCACCAAGCTAAGAGGCATGAATAGAAAGGGCTGAGGAAGGGACGTTTATGTTGTTACAGGTAACTTACTGCCCACTGAGGTTTCAGTTGGTGGCAGAAATGTCTACTATTTGATTTCAAAATTGGATATAAAAGTCCCTAGGCTTGCGAATTTGGTAGGTATAATTAGAAATCATTTTTCTATCCTTTTCATCTGCGAGCTGATATAGAGAGTTGGTTTCCTCAATGTCCAGTTTAAGTCTTTCTTCTTCTTTTAAGGATTTTTTTGTGGATAGCTTTGAACATTGTACAATAAATATCTGTGCATTGATTAGATGAATATTTATTGGAACTTTATTCTTCATGGGCTTAATAAATGTCAAATTTGCAAGACAAGAATAGCAATAATTCCAATTACAAATGGTTAATTTTGGTTACAGGAAAACAAAGAAAGTCAACTCAGAACAAATTATGGGGGCTGACACCATAAAACCAAATAAACACAGTTGGGATGGTTATTAAAGCCATGGCCTACATGATTTGCCCCTCGCCTAACCTCTTTCTTCATCATTCTCCTCCATTCTCACTAGCCACGTTGATCTGCTTATAATTTCCAGAACATACAAAGCTCATTTCCACCTCAGGACCTTACTATTCTCTCAGGCTGAAATTCTCATTTTTTCCATTCATCATTTGGGTATTTGCTCAAAAGCCAACTCCTCAGAGAAGTCTTCCCTGATCACTCCATCTAATATTGTCACCATACCTTGCTGCCCCATGCTCCAGTTACCATCACATTATCCAGTTTTATTTTCTTTGTTGTGTTTGCTTTCAGTGGAGATTATACCATTTTCTTTTTTTGCTTGCTTATCTTCTGTCTTTTCACTGTAACAGAAGCTTGCTGAGAGCCGGGACTTTGCCTGTCTCACTCACCCCTTTCACCAGTGACAGTGGCCAGTCAATATATATTTAATGAATGACTGAATGGCTCTGCAAAAAGCATCTGTGATAATCAAATAAATATTAGTATATGTTGACTTTACCAGCATATTTACAGTCACCCTAAAAGAGTCTCTATCAAAGGTGGGATTTTTTTTCCCCCAGTAGCCAAAGAATTTCTCAACAGGGAAAACAATTCTTAAGGAAAAAAGAATTCAATCAAACAGTTATCCTGAGTTTCTCTAATTAAAGATCTTTTGTAGTTGTTCGTTTGACCTTAAAATAAATTTTAATGTGGTTTGGATATGTTTGGACTAATGGAACTTAAGGTTCTATGATTCTATGACCTTGTGTAAAATGCTGGCAGCAGGACAAATATTACTAGAGCGTTTATTACTCACTCTGTATGAAGTTTAAGCTTCAACATTCTCCTCTCATTTCTGCCACTAACCTGATGAATGACTCTGGAAGATAGGTTTAACTTGTTGATTATTTATTTTACTCATGTGTAAAGTGAGAATGAGAATTCCTGGGGCCCTCAGGAGAAACAGAGGCTCTTGCAAGTATCCATATAAATGCTTCATTAACCAATCCTCAAATTCCTTATAAAGCTGTTCATTTAAGCAGTTAGTCAAATCATGTTAACTTGAATCTGCTTTTTAATGTATTTTAGGAACACTAGGTGGTAATGGAATGGTTTTGTAAAAAAGAGCATAATCCTACTTCAGAAATTGAAGAGGGCGTAACTTTAAGGGAATGGGTAAGGATGAGTTAATTTCGCAGATGAATGAGTTTGTCTGGAGATTGTTTTTTGTTTCTCACACATGAAATATACACAACATAGAAATAAATGCTGGAGAAGCAACAGTAGGTTTTGGGGTTGCTAACTTGCATGTTTCTGAGGCAGCACTAACATTCTTTGGATTTTATAATCTGACACTAGTGGGTGAAATCATGACATCCAGGCCTCCTGAGAAAATATTGCTATTCCAGGAGATGATGCAAGACATGAAAGGCTCATGTGAGCCTGAGTGTTGGGAAAATGCTTTTATACCAGAAAATCTGGACACTGAAACCACAAGCAGGCCACAGGGACCCTTAAGAGTCTTTATAATACTCTGTACTATTTTACAATACTTTGCTGTTTCAAGGTGTTGGTAGAAAACCATTAACATTTTTAGCTTGCTGTGGCATAGTAATACTTCTAGTAAAAAGAATATGGCCCAGATGTGGCTCTCTTTTCCCAAACAATGGACTTTTAAAACTTATTTTAAATCTGCACATTCCTTCATAAGCGTGTAATGCTTTGCATATCTGTCTTTTCAGGAAAACTGTGTATGTGTTTGGAAGACAGCTTTATAGCCATAGTGCTTTCAATTTTAGCTCAGTATTCACATCACAAAGTTATATAAAATAATGTCTACAGATTTTATATTTTGTTGGGAAAAATTCTATGCCTACTACCTATCTACAAAATTTATCTACTCTGTTTATATGCTAGAGACACTTAAGTACTGACAGTCAGAAGCTATCATTAAATTTTACTTTCCATAGTGTATATTTTTAAAGTATACAATATCTATTTCAATTCAATTAGCCTGGTTTTAGGGCTCACTGTATACCAGATACTGTAACATTATTATACGCTTATACAAGTTGTACCATTTCTCTGTGTATTGACTTCACACTGAGCACAAAGCGTATATTTTGAGTTTGTCTCCAATTGGGTATGTGCCATCATCCATAATCCCATGGGACCATATGGCCAAACTGCCCATTCTGAGGGATAGACCATAGTCTGCATGTACTACAGTTCTGAGGATTTCCTCTAATATCTTCCTGATTTTTATAGGTATGAACAGAAGCAAGTTCCATACAGCTTTCTGTGATTGAAAGCTCTCGTCCTAGCCTCTCTCAGCATCACAGACTGTTTTATAAGTATGGACATGAAGTCCCAGAGAAGTACGTGACTTGTCAAAAGTTACATTTGTAGTAACTGTCATAGCCAAATCAGGAACTTGGACCTTCTCATGTCAGATTGAGAGCTCTGTTTACCACACCATTCATGTCTTGGAAGCAGTGCTATCAAATAAATGTGTGGCAAAATTAAAATGACATAAATTCGGTGTTGTAAAATTGTCCATGAATAATTAATACAGGTTGTCCCATCATAATATCTACATGATAAGCATGATTCACTTATTGTGATATAGAATAGTATATGTTAATAGATATCATAGCTAATAGTTAAGATACAATGTATCTCAGCATATGGTAGATATTAATAAGCATGACTCATCAGTATCATAATGTGTAGAATTCTATGTTGTGTTCATGGTATGCAACAGCTTTCACAGTGTTGAGTATCTCCTCACACGATGTAAGCATTATGTACCTGTATTGTGACAGGCAGTACTACAATGTTAATAGATTTGGTAAGCGATAGTAAAATCATATCATTCATTAGCCTTTTTTCACGACCCAACCAAGCATCTGACTGGACAAGAATAGGGGGATGATCAGTGATCAGGCAGCTCCTCTGATACTTTCAGGAAGCTCCCTATATTTAAAACTCTAGAATAGAGTTTAGAACCCAGTTCCTTCTGCTCCTATAGTTCACCTAGCATCTGCCATCAGCAAAAACTCTCAAGTGTCCCTGGAACCTAAAGGTCTCACATGCTACCAGGACACATAAAAGGGACAAAATAAATATTTAAATGAATACCTACTCTGTTTTGGGCATTAGCATCTCTCGATCACCAGTTTCAGTGGTGTTGTCCCAAAGCCCTAGCTCTAGGCATCCTATGGGTAGGCTGGGAATAAGGCAGAGGGGACGATGGCAATTATGGAACATGAGTCATCTGGACAGAGGATAGGCTTTTGAAGGGAAAAGAGTAGGCATTGGGACGTGGCTATGTTAAAGGTTTAACTATCAGCCAGGGGAGGATATTGGAAAGGTGTCCCAAGTTCATCTAGATCAGCAGTGCCCTTCCTTTTCTCTCACCAGTTCAGGTCTTGGCTTTCCTTGAACTCTACCTAACTCCTGGACCTTACCTCATCTCTTACCAGGAAGGGGCTAAGGTACTGTCACTGGCTTTTTACTGAGATGTAAGAGTATAGAACCTTGGGAGGACGTATACTACTAAGGACATAGAATCAGGGGTTAGAAGGCCTGTCCACCATGTCTGTGTGGAACTTGGGATGTCACATCCCAGGTTCTTCATTTTAAAAATGAACATATTGGATTAGATGCCCTGTGCTAAATATCTCCCTTCCCCTTCCCTCAACCACAGGTCCTTGACTGGGTAGGTGCAATAATCAGAAGGCAGGCTTTGCAGTATTTTAAGCCATGTAAAACCATATACACATACACACAGTTTAGTGAGATTTACTATTAAAGTCTTGTCTTTACCTTTCTGTATTCAACCTAGTTTAAATCAAGGGTTTTTAGCTAAATCGTGTTTTAGAGCTAGACATTGAGGAACTAAACCTGTATTTCAGAATAATGTGATATATTAAAAGTTTCTTTATCTTCTGGTATAAATGAAAATATTTTATGAGAAAGAATTGAGAACTCCCTTTAAACTTTCCTTTTACATTCTCTTGAGGTTTTTTTTAAAAGAACAGTATGATGATTTGGGTGCCAATTTTCAGTAACTGCATTTCAATTGTTTCAGATGGTAATTTTCGTGGAATGGAGCATTCCAATTTATGTGAGACTTATTCAAATCAAAATTCTAGACTTTGGGTTTTATATAAGACTCCAAGCATTTATGATAACACTAAAAATAATTCATTAAAAAAAAGAAAAAACTTTACAGGTAACTGAAGCAATACAAGCTGTTCTCTTGGCGGAAGTTCAACAGCACATGAAAACCTTAACAAAGACACCAGTCGACAGTGAACCAGTGTCGGTGGCAGAGAATGGTGACTATGAGATGACACAGATCCTGCCAAAGACTGAATGGGCCAAGGAGCCAGAGTTACAGTGTATTACAGACACTTTGCCTCTGCAAAGTAAGTGCAAAATTTATTGGTATGCTCTTTCATCAGAACTTTTTCTACTACTCAGAACATTTTGAGAATGAGTTCACAATGTATCATTTCTGCAAAAACCAAGCCAAGTGCCCTGTTTCTGACCTTTTCTGCTATCAATTTCCTCATATGTCAAGTTTCTAATTCTAAATTCTATTATAATAAATTCTTTACAGAACAAAATTTATGTTATTTATTAAAATGTTTTAAAGTTAAGTCAGTAAAAATGAAAACAGAACTAACAGTAATAGCTTAATGGGACATACATTATAAGGATACCCTGATAATAATGGGTCCTAAATTTGTTTTCATTTGATACCATGGTAATAGCCATGTGCCATTTTTTTTTTTCTTTTCTGGGAGTAAGAAATGTACTACAAACTAAAATTGCACTGTTTTACAGTTGGACCACTTGATTCTTTCTGTAACAAATTTTATCATTGTAACTTTATAATCATACTGTTTATGGTTTTGACTAGCAACTGAATCTAAACTTCTGCTGTAAAATGTCATCTGATATTTCAGCCTGTTAGTTGTGACTTAAAAATGAAAACTAAAAAACAGTAAAAAAAACATTAAGCAAAAATTTGATTTTCAACTTCATTAGTAAGGTTTTGACGAACAAATGAATTTATAATATAATTAAATATATATATTTGTCAGGACAACATGTTACAAATTGACATGTTTCAGGTTGAAAGAGATTTTTATCTGGGACTCAGAGAAATGTTGCTATATTTAAAATGTTGACTCTTAAAACAGGTGTCATTCTTAAAAATGCATTATATTTATTTCTTATTATTTTTATAAGATTACTGACTAGAGAGCATTATGTAGTGAGAGAGTATATGCAGCAGGAAAAGGCTTTTTCAGTAAAGGGCAAAGATCAAAATAGATAGAATATTTCCTAATGCCAACACAGTCAGCAAGGCTGGTAAATTCAATAAGTAATTTGTTAAAACTCAATGGCAATTTCAAGTCATTTGTTTACTTGTTGTCAAGAAATTAGCTTTAATTATCTGGCAAATTCACCCACTTTAAGACACTTCTTTTTGATCATATCACAGAATTGTAGTTGTATTACACCTTTCAAGCAAGAAGTAGAAAAATTCCTTTTTAAATTAATTTTCAATGACTATATTTGTGTTCTTGATTCACTTGAAGAGGCACCTGTAGTGTCATTTAGTAGGTTTCTTCCAACTCTCCAAAGACAGCTAGTGTGTTCATCATGTGTTAACTCGCATTAGGTGGTATTTCTGTGCCTTATCCATAAACTTTATGTTCTTTTTTTTTTTTTTTCCATAAACTTTATTTATTTATTTTTAACATCTTTATTGGAGTATAATTGCTTTACAATGGTGTGTTAGTTTCTGCTTTACAATAAAGTGAATCAGTTATACATATACATATGTTTCCATATCTCTTCCCTCTTGCATCTACCTCCCTCCCACCCTCCCTATCTCACCCCTCTAGGTGGTCACAAAACACGGAGCTGATCTCCCTGTGCTATATGGCCGCTTCCCACTAGCTATCTATTTTATGTTTGGTAGTGTATATATGTCCGTGCCACTCTCTCACTTTGTCACAGCTTACCCTTCCCCCTCCCTGTATCCTCAAGTCCATTCTCTAGTAGGTCTGGGTCTTATTCCCATCTTGCCCCTAGGTTCTTCATGACCTTTTTTTAATTTTTTTTTTTAGATTCCACATATATGTGTTAGCATACGGTATTTGTTTTTCTCTTTCTGACTTAATTCCTCTGTATGACAGACTCTAGGTCCATCCACCTCACTACAAATAACTCAATTTCGTTTCTTTTTATGGCTGAGTAATATTCCATTGTATATATGTGCCACATCTTCTTTATCCATTCATCTGTTGATGGACACTTAGGTTGCTTCCATGTCCTGGCTATTGTAAATAGAGCTGCAATGAACATTTTGGTACATGACTCTTTTTGAATTATGGTTTTCTCAGGGTATATGCCCAGTAGTGGGATTGCTGGGTCATATGGTAGTTCTGTTTGTAGTTTTTTTAGGAACCTCCATACTGTTCTCCATAGTGTCTGCATCAATTTACATTCCCACCAACATTGCAAGAGTGTTCCCTTTTCTCCACACCCTCTCCAGCATTTAATGTTTCTAGATTTTTTGATGATGGCCATTCTGACTGGTGTGAGATGATATATCATTGTAGTTTTGATTTGCATTTCTCTAATGATTAATGCTGTTGAGCATTCTTTCATGTGTTTGTTGGCAATCTGTATATCTTCTTTGGAGAAATGTCTATTTAGGTCTTCTGCCCACTTTTGGATTGGGTTGTTTTTTTTTTTTGATATTGAGCTGCATGAGCTGCATAAACTTTAGTGTCTAACTTATCCCTTGGCCCATAGTCCTCATTTCTGGGTGAGAAATTCATGGTAGGCTATCAAGGTGAAACTTTTTATGAGTTTTGCTATCACATGACTTACCCATTATTTGAAGTTTCACCAGATTGGGCCCTGTTCTGTCCCCAGTTAGTTCTCGGATATAAGAATTATTAACTCTATGGAACTCAGTCTTACTATGACTAAAAAATCTGGATCTTAATAAATATTATCTATCTTTTGATCATTATTGAGTGGTCCTTTGCCAGTGTTAAAAGAAAATTTAGGGTTGGCTTGTGATAAGAATTGGAACACAAAAATATTAAAGCTACTTTATATGTTGGTGGGTGAAATTTAGAATATTTTATTTAAAATAAATATAACATATTCACAAAATAATGAGCATATATTTTCCTGAGAAATATTCCCTGTAGGAAAATATTAACTACAATTGCAATTAAATAGGAAGCAGATAAGCACTGAAGAGGAAAATTTCTAAGCAATATTATATTGGATATTAACATTGCCATTTTTTCCCCTTTTGGAAAAAACTATTTTTTTAAACTATTCAGAGGAACTAAGTAAAATTATAAGAAAAGCTTTAGACCTTTATTAGTGGTATATACTGCATTACTTCATGGAATTTTTAAAAATAAATAAGTAAAAAGCTATTTTATTTATTTCAAATGTCCTGATTTAAAGGTTAAGAAGATGGTGTATGTGCTGTTCACCAGATATGATTATTCTTCAAATGTTATTGGGAGATTTACTTAACCCCAGTGTCACTGCAACATACATCATTTTATCAAATATTCTTACGATAAATGGTTTATGTTGTTTGATTTTATCAGGTCCTTGTTCAGTTTTCCTCTGTGAGCTCCCCATTCCCCCATCTTTTTTTTCTAATTTCTTTTATTCTTTCTTGGTTCCTTGATTTCTTGATGCATCTTATTTGTAAATCATTTGGAAAGTAATAGATGATTTTTTTTTGTACAGATACTCATAAACTTCTTTTATGCCAGGGTAGATTATGTTTGGTTTATTAGCATTATGGTAATATGACAATAATAGTCATAAGGAAAAAATAATATTAACAACAACAAAAGTTATTACATTCTTAATATGCTCTAACACTAGGCTAAGTAATTTAGGAATGCTAGCTCACTTTTTCCTTTTATTTTCACATGATCCACATGAACCCTAAGGCTCTGTTTCCAATATTTGAGTTGTCTGTGTAAACAATTTTACAGTTTTTTAAAAAATGTCCATGTTCATGGAATTGAAGTCACAAAGTACAGCTGAAAAGAACTACTCTCTGAGAAAGAGAGATTCCCATGGTGCTACCTAGGCTTTTCCTGACATAAGTCTCTGTTTATGTTCAGGTTGACATACTAATTATGTATCTTTCTCATACACATAAAAATAAATAATATTTCAAAAAAAGTTCATCACCATAATAGCCATCTTGAAAGCCACTGGTGTTGCACATCTTGTACTTTGAAACATGCTTCCTATTATTATTCCATTTTTTTAATGAATAAACTGGACTTACAGGAGGTATGTGCCTTGTCTACAGTCACAAAATTACTAAAAACAAGGAAACGAGCCCAGATATTCTCTTAAACACTGCGTTCTTATCCAATAAGCTACATTTCCCATACTGGCAGCATGAAGGAAATTTGCTCTAAATCAGCTTGGTCTGAAAATTGAATAATTTATCGAGTGGTTTTCTTAGATTTTTATTCCCTTCTCATAAATCATACTTTCTATTAACAAAGAAAATGCAGAGTGTTCAATCATTGCCATCTCAGCCCTTTTAATAAGGAAAATCACCAGGTTCCTTGAACTGTTTGTACATGAGGTGCAAATCAGTAAAGTGAGAATTGAAGCATAATATATGTTTGAACTTTATAATTTTGTATCTTATTTTTCAGTGTTTCACTTGTTACATTTCACAGCGTGTATTTTATTTGAGGTCTTAATATTTGTGAATCAGTATTTTATGGGAGAGTGGTGGATTTTATCTGAGTTTACATTTTTATAACGATTGCATTGCTATCTTCCTTGAATCTCTTTAATAAGAAATTGTGTAATTAACACTCACATTTAAGGCTAAGATTCATTGCTTTAAAAAACAGCAGTGGTTTCTATTATTAAAATGCATTTGAAAGTTATTTCCTTTAACTTTTTTTTTTAATGTTATTTGGATCAGTTTAAACAAGTATTCTAAATTGTTCCATTAAACAAATTGCTTGAAATACAAATGGAGGCTTTGTAGATAAAACTGTCACCTTAGAATTACTGGCTGAATTTAAATTCACGTTAAACTGTGTGGTTGTGAAGATGATGCATCAGATATGGGTACTGCAAATAATCTTTATTATGTGCACAATTTTCAAAGTTTTATCTGCAAAATTTAATGAAAATGTCCTCTTTAAGTAAAACCATTATTTTGTAGTAAATAAACATATATTCAACAGAAAAGTTTTATGGTCCTGGTGGCCATCAGTAGAAGGACTGGCTTGGGACAGTCTTCATGTGCTTGCTGAATTTCTCAGAAGGAAATCTGTCTAGTTGTAGAAAGGCTTTGAAACACAGTGTCTGACTACCTCACAGGGAAACTCTTTCTTGACCATCTTTAGTTATGGTAAATGCATCTTCCACCTCCACCTTTGTCCTAAGGCTAAGTGAGAAGGCCAATGCATTCTTCTTTATAGCCACAGAAGTCATAGGGATCGTCATAGAATGCCTTGTGTATCAGAGTGAGGTCCTAGGCTTTCTCTCTGAGTGAGATGGGAAAATAGTTGAGCAGACAAAGGGCACATATTTTAATGGGATCTCATTGCCTGAAGTTCAGGGCCCTGGACAGAAGCTGGAAGACCAGTTGGGAGGCCATATAATGCTAATGCAGATGATGGCAACCTGGAACAAATATGGTGGCTTGGATGGAGAAGATGAGAAGTGATCAGATTCTGAATGCATTTGAAGGTATAGCTGACAATGTTTGCTGACGAATTGGATATGGAGGAGTGAGATAATGAAAATCTATACTTGCATTTTTTCAAACAAAAATATCCTTGATACAAAGATTGACCCTGGTATCCTGATTTGAAACCTACGTTGGTTAGTGTAGTGTCACATAGGACATTCCAGGTATGCTGAAGGAGAGTAGAAGACTCACTTCAGAGAAGGCTGACTCTGCTATGTTCAGTTTCAAGTGTCCTTGCTTAGATGATCTACAGATTTTATTTTCTAGTATTAACTAAACTAACTCTCAGAAAATGAGCAAAATTTCCTGCCAAGAAACTACAGATTGAAGATAATTCTAATAATGCAAGCTTAAGCAAATAAGATGTAAATGGCATTGTCGTGTGTGTGTGTGTGTGTGTGTGTGTATGTGTGTGTGTGTGTGTGTGTTAATGTCCTCCTTTTGAAATTTTAATTTTTGTGTACATTTTATTTATTATTTTTTTTTTTACATCTTTATTGGGGTATAATTGCTTTACAATGGTGTGTTAGTTTCTGCTTTATAACAAAGTGAATCAGTTATACATATACATATGTTCCCATATCTCTTCCCTCTTGTGTCTCCCTCCCTCCCACCCTCCCTATCCTACCCCTCTAGGTGGTCACAAAGCACCGAGCTGATCTCCCTGTGCTATGCGGCTGCTTCCCACCAGCTATCTATTTTACGTTTGGTAGAGTATATATGTCCATGCTACTCTCTCACTTTGTCACAGCTTACCCTTCCCCCTCCCCATATCCTCAAGTCCATTCTCTAGTAGGTCTGTGTTTTTATTCCCGTCTTACCCCTAGGTTCTTCATGACATTTTTTTTTTCTTATATTCCATATATATGTGTTAGCATATGGTATTTGTCTTTCTCTTTCTGACTTACTTCACTCTGTATGACAGACTCTAGTTCCATCCACCTCACTACAAATAACTCAATTTCGTTTCTTTTTTATGGCTGAGTAATATTCCATTGTATATATGTGCCACATTTTCTTTATCCATTCATCCGATGATGGACACTTAGGTTGTTTCCATCTCCGGGCTATTTACAAATATAGCTGCAATGAACATTTTGGTACATGACTCTTTTTGAATTATGGTTTTCTCAGGGTATATGCCCAGTAGTGGGATTGCTGGGTCATATGGTAGTTCTATTTGTGTACATTTTAGAGTGGACTTAATGTGGATATACTAATAGCATGTATATTGTTTATAAACAGACATACATATATTGGTGATGCGTGCATCAAATTCTTCCTTGCTATTTTGTGCAAGAAAGTATCCCAACCAGAGCCTTGGGTGGAATCAGAAGGCAGATATGATAAGCTTTTGGGTATGCAGGGCTGGTAACTTGATATAGTATATTGCACACCGTGCTGTCTCCAAAACTTTGAATACATCTTTATGCATCACTCCTCTAGGCCTCTGTGTACTGATCCAAGAGTTGGTGGTACACAGAGAACCAACTGAAAATCCCCAGTCGAAGACCATAAACTAGCATCAAGATAACCATAAGTGTGTCAGAAGCCACGGAATAGTCTGCAGGAGTGCATCACAGAGGTACTTAACTAAGTTAAAGAGGTACTTTAACTTTCTTGACTTAACTTTGAGGTCAAGAAAGCTTCTTAGAAGAACCGTTGCCTAATGCAAGACTTGAGAGATGAACATGATTTAGCCAAGCAAAAATAGTTGGAGTAGGAGAAGACAGCTGTTTGCTAAGATCACTAAAGCCACGTAATCCCTTTTCTTCCTCGCAAGAATTATCTGCTCCATACATGCATAAATGAGGAACCTGAATGTTAGAAAGAAACCCATATGTCCTTAACTCCTCTGGAGAATATCTGTGTCCTCTTTGAATCTCATTGTGCCAACGCCTTTCTCTCCTAACCCTCAGCCTTCCAGAATAACAATGATAGTGATAGTGATGATAATAACAGCTAACACAGATATGGCTGAGTATGTTCTAAGTGCCTCACATACCTTAAATCACTTGATCCAGGCAACAATTCTGTGGGGATCGGTAGTATTGTTATACCCATTTTATTGATGAGAAAACAGATACAAAGAAGTTAAGCAACTTTCCCAAGGTCTTATTACCAACAAACAACAGAACCAAGAGTCAAATCCAGGCAGTCTGACATCAAAATCTGGGTTCTTCATTACTATCTGGCATTGTCTTCCAAGTAATCACTATTTTCCTTCACTATTTCTTAATTCAGCAAATATTTACCACGTGGCTCCTATATGACAGTTACAGAGATAGGTATAACCCGTGTTGGGGATCACAAGGCAGCAAAACCCCAGATATTTGGCAGAGCAATGGAGGAAAATACTCTCTTGAATCAAGTAATCAGCAAATATCAAATACCTAATTTCTACTCAACTTTGGATGAGACACCGTAAGCTATTTCACTAAAGATGTACTTAATACTAAGACTTTTGTTTGGAATATAAATTTATATGAATATAAGTTTTAGTGTTAAAAATTAAAAGGCTTTATGCCTGGGAACTGGCAATGCCAACTAGTAAATGTTAGAAATGAAAACGATTCGGCATATACATATCAGTCAAAAAGGGGAAGGGTTAGCAGTATATGAGGAAGAGAAGAGGAAAGTGAAATTTTCATTTTAATAGATTAATTTGAACCATGTAATAGGCTTAGCTGACTTAAAAAGCAAGATATTCATGTTAGATGATGATGATTTTACATATGACAAGCAAATAATTTACCACCTAGAGTACACTACATACCTTTCAAGAAACACTGTTGCCTTTGGGTTTAATAATGTTCTGTCTTATTTTTAGCTTCTTGTAAAATAGGTGGAGAAATTTTATCATTTCCCTTTTCCCCATATAAATTCTTCTGAACTCCTCCACTGCCTCTGCCCTCTCTGTATCATCTTAAAGATTGCATCGCCTTAGAAAGACTGATAGAGCTCACTGCTCTTTTTACCAAAGAGTTTCATCTTTCACAGAGATTGAGATTGATGACTTTCATCTTGGCATACGAAGAACTAGAGTATTGCATCGTCTTTTTTCCTCATGAGCAATCAGAATGCCAACCTGGCCCAGCTGGGCAGAGACGGTAGCATCAAGGAATTGAGTTAAATAGTTCCTTGGTAACAGTTGTGCAGGCACCACTTTATTGATTATTGTCTGCATACCCATTTAAAGTTATTGACAAAGGAAAAGTGATCTAGATTCTGTTGCTGCAATCAATGTGTTCTGCACTATTGTTCTCCAAACAGAGACTGGCTTCCCAACACTGACCTCTCAAGGACGGGGTTGGGTCAATTTATCTTTTTCCCTCCCATCACCTGGGATGGTCCTTCACCTAGTAGCTGGTAATAAGCGATTATTGAGTGGATGGATGAATAGATGGACCACGGGGTAGCTTGTGCTAAAGATCCAGCCAACTCCTAATTAGTAAAAGAAAAAGACAAGGAAAATCAGCTGATTGCTTTTCTTTAGCAGCCAGATATAGTCTTGAATATACACATGAAAATTGTTTTCTAAACATCATCATCCCAGGATCATGTGTGTGCACATAGGCTGACAAAACAATTAAAAATAGACACATGAATGAGTCTAGCTTGTAACCATTCAGAAAACTTCTTTCCTGATGGTTGATTATTTGGCACTTCACTACTCATTTTGTCATGATCTGGTTTCAATCTGATGTTTTTAGAGAGCCCGGAGACTTGCCTGAAACTCATCTTCTTATTCTTCATTCAGCTACCGCTTCTCCAGGGAAGTGTTTAAAGAGCTGCTGTGTCAAACACTATTTCCTCAGTATTTGGATTCACATCCTGGGTTCTGACTCATCTGCCTCTCTTTGGATTTCTGGCTCACTCGTGATCTCCTGTAGCCAGCAGCCCTTAACACTGCTAACCTGGGGTTCTGCTTACAGCCTGGCTCACTTGAGTCAGCCTCCTCCTTATTGACTCCATTCCTACTTCTGAGCCTGGCACTTTGTGTGATATTAGTTCCTCCATCTAATGCAATTCCATTAGCCAATATAGATATGCATTCCTAGTTCTGGAAATAATTTTGGTATAACTAAATTCCTTGAGAGAAAAAGCAGGGATTTAGTCAGCTTTGTGTTCTCAGCAGATAGTACAGTGTCTGGCAAATGGCAAGGCAATTGCTAGAGAAATGGTGGTTGAGGGAAAAAATATCCATATGTTCTCATGTCATTGGAATGCCCCATTCCATCAGAATTTCATTCACCTTGCTGGCGTGACCGTTACTTTTCCATTTTAACTTGCCAATACATCTGCCCAACTTTCACCCTTGGAACAATTTGAATAACTTCAAAACATCTCTTATTAAGCACCATGTCAAAAGTTCAATGTAAGGTACTCAAATTTTTTATTACATCATTTTATACATTTCTTGTTATATCCTTCTAAATAGTCTATATCATCTAGCACTCTAATTGTTTATTTATTTGCCTTTCTTTCCCACCTCTCTGAACTCCTTGAGGGCAAAAGTTGGAACTTATTAATCTTGTGCTCCTAGCAGCTAATGCACCACGTGGCCCATGATGGGTGCTCATTAAATGTTTGTTGCCTGTGTGAGTGGAGGAATGATAAATGACAGTGACAGACATGTATCAAAGAACTCTGGTCTAAGGCAAAATGGAAGAAATGCTAAATAATATGTTAATCGTCTGTAGGCAGGAGAATGGAAAAAATCATTATAGGGATGATGGCTTTCTTCTAAAATGTTAATCCAGAAGCATTTCTTCAAATTTATTTATTTAGTTCAGGGGCAATTTATCTGTCTGTAGAGCTATCAGGAAAAATTAATGCCGACAGATGCCTGAAGGCAAAAAACAAGGCAACCCCAGAGAACAAGCCACAAGAAATGAAGACAGCTGTTTCAAAGAAGAGTTGTTCCTTTTTTTTCTTTTACCTGATGCAGATGAACATGGGCCCTGGTGTTTCTCAACTCTTTCAGTCCTAAAATGGACTGAAATATTGCTAATGCTTTGTAATGTTCCCTTTCTAATTCTAAAATGAAGTTCATAAGTAATATAACCTATTTACACAAATAATTTTTATACAATTTAAAGGATAAAAAACAAAGAGTAAGAAATTTATAATAAAAATATGTTAGTAGGTAAAAGCTTGGGCATAACTATACTAAAAGAAATAATAAAATGCTGACCAGGAAACATTTCACTGCTGAGAATATGACAGCTGCCAATGCAGTCCCTGCACACGCATGGCGGTGCTGTCAATGACATGGGTGTCCAGATGGATTTTTCTTGGTAAGGTTCTGGACAACATCAGTGAAATGTGGCCATTCTTTGACATACAAGGTTAGTGTCCTTCCTAGAAAATTGGAGGTATAATCAAAACCTTGAAAGATCCCTGTGTGTAAAATTAAGTTTGGTTCTGGACTCAAGAAATTATAAGCAGGGCTTTCCCTTCCAGGAACGTCCAGTGGAAAATTTGGAAACCATGTGAAATATCAGGACAATTTTTTCATTGCGAAGGACTGTCCTGAACACTGCTGGACATCTGGCAGTTCTGGTCCCTGTCCACTGAATGCCAGTGAGGGTCTCCACAATCATTGAGGAAACCAATGGGCCTGGCATGGAGTCAGTGTTGTTTTGTGTTTCTAATGCCATCTTAACATCTGCTTCTGGGAGGACCCAGCTGACACCAGTGGGAAAGAACTTGATGCAGAAAGGGTATTTCAGGCAAAAGGAATAACATGAAGACAGACACAGAGGAATACAATGTGGTCTGGTCAGGAAATAGGGGTAAATTTTCTGTGGGCAGGGTACAGGAGATGAGGATGCTCCAGTCTGGATCCAGAAGGTGAGACACCTAGAATGTAAAGGATCTGGCAATGGGCTTTTTCTTGAAAGATAAAGGGAGCCATTACAAATTATTTTAAGAGGAGAAGTGAGGCATTTCCAGTGCAAAGTAGACAGTGAATAGAGCAGGAGCTGCAAAGAATCCTTGTTTCCAAATTTTGTCAGAATACCTCTCTGTTTGGTATTTATTTGTAAAGCAATACTTATTTTCCTTAAAATTTTTATCACCTCTTCACGAAATTAGGTTATTTAGACAGAACATTAGTGCTTTATCTCACACAGAGAAAGAAAGTATGTTCACATTACACAGAGGAGAGAAATTTTGTCTCCTTGCTTTTAGACCAAATGACACTGAATGTTCTTCAGGATCATCAGAATCCAGGTCACGTTAGTAACACCTTCAGAGTTGCTGTGGTTCTTGGTGCTAATTTGAAGTTATTTCTTTTTCTTTATATTTGGTCACTATCTCAATCTCGCATCCATCTGAGTCAGTTCTTAAATTTTTCCCAACTCGTATTTGTACAATACTTGGTCTGATTTCTCAGCTGTTTTGGATGCATTTGGATCACTTACCATAGATTGACAAGTTTGGGTTTCACCATTCATTCCATTTTTCGTTTCTCTGTATGGATTTATGTAGACATTATTGACCTCCTTTTCTATCAACATCCTTTACTGAAACATTAAGTAAGACCAGGCTTATTAAGTCTTTGCTATTAGACATTTTCCAGGAATAGGATATATTACTTCTCTTTACCATTAAAAAAAAAAACAACTTGATTTAATGAATAGAATTTTAGCAAAGCAAGGTAACTTTGAGATGTGCTTTTTCATGTGTTTATATTAATAACCAATGAATAATTTCAAAGGTTAAACTTCATGATCTATCTTTTCAAGTCATCTACTTAAGTCTAGAGTCATTACATCACCTGCTTCCCTTATGCCATTGATTTAGTTTCTTTCAAACTGCTGAGATTGGGCAGTATCATTTATTTTTTTTTTTTTTTTTTTGCGGTACGCGGGCCTCTCACCGCTGTGGCCTCTCCCGCTGCGGAGCACAGGCTCCGGACGCGCAGGCCCAGCGGCCATGGCCCACAGGCCCAGCAGCTCCGCGGCACGTGGGATCCTCCCAGACCAGGGCACGAACCCGTGTCCCCTGCATCGGCAGGCGGACTCTCAACCACTGCGCCACCAGGGAAGTATTTTTTATATGACAGACTCTGTACTATGAAACAGAGTTTCAGAAGGTAATGGCACAAATACCTGTAATACAGTATAGAATAGCCTACTCACCTGTGTGAATCAGTAAGTTATCCACTAAAACTTGTCTGAGGTTCTCATAATGCTGAAAGAAAATGAAAGGTTTTAATCAGTCTTCTTTTGTAGCAAATAAGTCGGG
Organism: Phocoena sinus; assembly: GCF_008692025.1. NCBI lineage: Eukaryota > Metazoa > Chordata > Mammalia > Artiodactyla > Phocoenidae > Phocoena > Phocoena sinus. The sequence goes on from NC_045764.1 coordinate 80,977,907, forward strand.
AGAATTTAGTAGTACTCAGATACCATAATGTGTCTGTGTCTAATGCTGAGGAATGCAAAGGAGTTTTTAGAATTTTCTTAGGTCTCTCCTGTTTCAAGCTCTCCAAATTATCTAGAGTCTATTCATAATGTACTGTGCAGAAATGTTCATTTCAGGACTGCCAAAATATCTATTTTACCATTAGTTTCAGAAACTAAAAAAAAACAAATAAGTGGATTATTTTCAAATAAAGTAAGCCTTTGCCCATTTCAATGAAAGGAAAACTAGGGCATGAAAGACTTAAGTACCTTTGCTATGTTGATATGACTTGTTGGAAAATGGTCTTAGACTAAATTGCATGCTCCTATTTGCTAATCTCAGATTCTTTTCTGTAAATCATAGTCATGGGGCATCATGTACAGGATGGAATTTATAAAAGAGCGAGCTCACTTATTTATTCAAATTGATGTGTTTCCCTCTAGCTAAATTCCTAGGAGGATGTTGCCATTTTTATGTTTCCAGTGGCTCATTTTAAAGGAAAATATGTTACACGTTTAAAAAAATGAGTTGAACTATTTCTACTGTTAATGGCAATCCACGTTATGATATTCATATTATAAAAACCAACTCTTAGTCAAAAATATAGTTTGATGAATGTAGTATGTTTATAAATTGAAGATAGTGTTTTCATTTCTTCCATGGTAAAGTTGCTTTAAATATTGGTTTATTATACATATTCACATGTATTACAAATATTTCCAGTAAGCAAACACAAATCATTTTTATATTTAGCATTTAAAATGTATCTTAACTTGAACATTAAATCATCTATTAAATATTCAATTAAACTGGGTTTTGATCCATTTTTTAAAATTAGTGGTCAGGTATTCGGGGAAACAAGCTTGCAAGATATTTCTAAAACACAATTCACTTCATTTCTTGTTCTGTATATTTTGTCAGAGAACGCCTTAATGTAACAGAAATCAGATTTGGTGTGTATTTTTACACCAAATCAAATTGTGCAGGCGCCACCCTCAGCTTTCTCCAAAACATTATAAAGGATAAGATTCCACCATGATATAGCTTAAGAAACGAGTACGGCCCTGGAAGAAGTCCATGCATGGAAAGTGAAGCTACAGGAGAGTATGTTTTACCGGAAAAACCACGTGTCTTATAACAAACATCGTTACAGAACTGGATTTAAAAAATAAGTTTACTTAGCTGAGTTCTTTTTCTGGAATCTGTATGTGAGGCACATATGCTGTTTCTAGTTATTCTGCAGGAATAAATCATACATATAAAATGTACTGAAAAAAATGTAAGAATGAAACTGCAGTATAGTGGTGACTAATGGTATAAAGCACTTAGATGCTCCAGTTAGAACAACTATATGAAGAGGGTGAAGGCATCATAAGTCTTTTTATTTATTACAATTGGCAGGTTTCCCTTCCAAGTTGTATTGAATGTAGTCTCACTTTCCCTGTCTTCTCCTTGCCTCAATCCTCAATTTCCCAAATTCACAAGCCACAGTTATAAATTTTAATATTCTTAACCTGTACTTTTAATGTGTAGCAGTAATCCAAAACTGTTCATTCCTTTTATCAAATCAGCAGTGGAAAAAGTCAAGTAAACCTTCATAGGCTTTTTTAGAACAGAAGTTCTAAAATTTTCCATTTCTAATTCCCAGAAAAAAAGCTGTGATCTGTCACTATATAAAAAATTGCTTAAATATCAGAAAGTTACTACAAAATAAGTACAACCTAGTTCATGAAGTGAGCTAGGTTGTTTTCACCTTTATATGGGATCTTCTACATAACCATAACTGAGAAGTTGCAAAATATTAGAAAAATAAAGCCAAGCTTCACCAATAACTTCCATCTCATATGTAAAGCATAAACATTTCTAAAGATTTTTACCAATGACTAGCTCCTTTTTGCTATTTAAGAAATGACCTAAATTGGCGTTTTAAAACTTTCATAAGTAACTGAATCTTTTGTAAAACTGAAACAATCTATCAAATTCTATGAATTATGAGATATGAAATTAAGACAGATGGATGACGGTCATCCATAAACTTTTGGTCTCAACAACCAATTCACTTTAGTATATTGCTTTGGATATACTAGACTGAAAAAATTATGATTCATCCTAGTAAGCAGAATAGCACTTCAATAGCACTTGTCTGTATAATTTTACATGAGTGAAACTGCCTACTACTAAAGTAAAACACATTCATGCAACCTCTTTAATAGATGATACATTTATAAATTTAAATATAAACCAGAGATTAATCTTAGATCTGTACAGAAACAGCTATTTGGCAGAATAAATCAATGTGTTTATTTTTTCCAAGATTATTAAAAACAGTACAATAATTTGCCTTTTAAAATCATGGTTCTTTAACAATAGCTGTAATATATATTTTAAAGAGAAAATTTGAATCAGACAGTTATGAATTCCCTCTGAGAAATGCTGAAGTTCCATGGAATGCAAGTTAGAAACCTCTGGACAGCATCATGAGGAAAGAACTGTATCATTTCTTCTGTCCACCCCTGAGCTTAGTACAAAACTGCAGCAGTGCAACAAATACTTGCCTAATTACCTCAATTTCATTTCCGTGGCCCTTTTAGTTGTATGCTTTATTTTTTAAAAGGAGACTGATCTCATAATTTGAATAATGTGACCTGTTGTCTGGCTGCCTCCTTTTAAGACTCAAGTTATAAAAGTGCAAACCATGTCACCTAGGAATGCACCTTACATTTCCCAGTACCTCAGTTTAGTGCCAGCTGGTGCCAAGCAAGCTGCTGACTTGCACAGAGAGGAATTCCAGGAAGTCGTCAGAGAGGGCCATTTTCCAATAATGCTCCCTGGCATGGACTCAGTTCAGAGCTCTTTTACAAATGCTATTACACTGAGATCATGATGAGATTTCCTAGAAGTACATGCAATGCTTTTCACTGAAATTTCCTAATTCAAAACTTTGTGTAAAAACAGAGATTTTCTCCTGAATTCTTAATGTCACATAACCATATGTCAGTACATTTGAGTGGCCCTTTAAGATATGCAAGTGCTTAGATCTCTTAGAGACAGGTTTTTAAAAATTAAATTATTTTCACTTCACATCATTTTGTTTTAGATATTCGGCTTAAATTATATTGGATTTTTATGTCTTTTTTCAAGATGGTTGAAGACCACAGGAGTACTAAATTATTAATGATCTCTATTAATTCTGCCAACCATCAGCGGTCACTGAGAGTTTACGGTGGGCAAATGTTGCAGTAAGTACTCTAGACCTGTGGGCGTCTGTCTTGAGTGATCTCAGACTAGATTGGCCTATCAGAGCCTACCATAGTACCTGCCACTTGAAGAATCTAAAGCACATAATCAAGTTCTTCAGAGATAGATGTGATCAGCATGTTCACAGGGTAAAATACGGATGAAGAGAAATAATGTAGTCCTCAGTTCTACCTTGGATAAGGACTGACTACAGCCTTGATGTTTCTGTTATAGGCGTTTGGTATTTACTTGATTTTGAATATCCTTATGGTGGGTGAAGAGAGGGGTTTTAGAGATTAGTATAGTACTTGGCATATGAGTGGTATCAGACAATAGGACTCATAGGACCTTTGAGTCAAGATCATTTGGAGGTCATTGAGTCTAAGCTCTTTGTTTTTCTGCCTAAGAACCTGAAGCTGAGAGAGGTCCAGATATAGCTAGTTAAGGAGTGAGACAGTATTCAAAACTAACCCTTTCCAGTATTTGCTGATTTTTAAAAAATGGCCTGGTGGTATAAATGGCCATTTAGTATTTCTCCCTTTTTCTCTGGTTGTTCTTACTTGCCAATAAACTGAACGTTTTCTCCTGTACGTGGCAGATGAACCATCTACAAAAAGATACTAAAACCAGTTTACATGCCTATTAAGTCCCACTTGATAGGGTTAGAGCCACTTAAAAGCGGGGTGCTTTTCTCCCTTTTACCCCTTGTAGGCTTCCATCTTATTCCAGGAAGAGTATTAACTAACTCAGTTTAATATATTATTAGAGTAACCTGTCCTAGAGACAACTGCCTTCCATAGCTTAAGTGATTTATAAAAACACATTTGTTCAAATCAACTCTCCTATTAAGACCTTTCAATGGTGCAATGCTCCCCAGAGGTTTTTCTTTAGGATCAACTAAACAATTAGACTCACAAGATAACCACACACTGCACCTGGCACCTGTCTACTCAGAAAGACAGAGACTGGGAACCATAGCTGGCCGACTGGACATTCCTCATAGGAATCCAGCAGTCCAGCAGTTCAGCTCTGGAAGTCATCCTGCTAAACAGCCTTGTATCTCCTGTAGCAATTCCATAGGCATTGGTTTGCCAGGTCCACCGTCAAGGACACCCAAAGCTACGATAATGGGCTTTTATGGCTCATTTACAGCTCTTCCTAGTCCAGACACAATTTACCAATGAGAGGTCATTTTTGCTATCAGTAATGTCTCCTTGAACTGTTGACATTCTACCTTTATCAAGTTACCAAGAGAATCCAACTAGAGTTAGCCAAAGATCAAGTTCTTACGGAGAAAAGGCAAAAAGGTGTTTTTTTTTTTTTTCCTTGTTTGTTTTCTTTAAGCACACATGGCTTCCCTTTTCTCTTAGGATAAAGTACATATTATTTGAATGATTCACAAGAATCATTTTCAACTGGCCGCTGGATGCCTCTCTAGTCTCATCTTGCCCCCTCCTACCCACCTTGAACCCTACAATTCAGCCAAACCAAACTCTTCCAGTTCCTCCAAAGGACCTATCCCCACTTGGCTCTCAAACTTCACACAGGCTATATTCCATCACCCATTTACTTATTTAAAGTTTTTGAATGCCTGCAGTGAGCAAAGCCCTGAGGAGACAACAATGAAAAGGACAGCCTTGCAGTATCTACAGCCCCTGCCTGAAAAACTTTCCCCTCTCCCACCATTGCCTGAGACCTTCATGTCCCAAATTGAATATTACATCCTCTAGGATGCCCTTTCCGTTTCCCCCAAATTGGTTAGGTGTCCTACTCTATACTTCTTCTGTCACAATACTGACCACCCTGTGTTGTCATTGCCTGGTTTCTTGTCTACTCCCCAGTGAGATTGTGAGCTCCATGATGGGAAAGGAATATGTCTAACTTGCTCACTATTATATCTTCAATGCTTAGGTCAGTGCCAGCCCCTGAAGATTCTCAATAAATATTTTTTAAGCAAAGAGACAGGTAACAATTCTAGGAATTCCAAGAATTCTAGAAAACCACAAATAATGTACTTCTAAAGTTAAATTTTCAGGCCCTGTTATAGGTAATGAAGAAGATATTTGGGAGCAGATGACCACCAGAATCTATGATATAAATAGAATTCTGTTTATTTTTTTAAAATTGTATTTATAAATAAAAGAGCAAAGCAATAATATTATAAAAATGGAGTAAATGAATTTAAAAATATTGATGACCAAGAATCAAATCACTTGAATAAAAACAAACTGTTATAACTGGGTTATTCCCAGTTACCTAAAACCTAAAATCAGTGCTAACATTAGTGGACCAATAAATGGGGGTGGAGGGAAGAGTCAGTAAGGGCTTCAAAAACTCAGAAACAAATCTAGGATTCTTATTCTCACTGAATGTATTTTTTGAAGTTCGGCCTGGCAACTAAAGAAAAATTTTCCCAGTAAGATATCATATATAGATGCATCTGTGAAGATAAACATCCTTTCCTGGAGCCATTTTTCCTGTAATTTATCACATGAGTTCCAATATAAAGCAGCATTAAGTCACACAGCAGAATATACCTCCAACCAGTGTTCCAAATGGTACAAAAAAATGCTCTTAAATATGATACTTTTTAATATCATCCATCTATAAAATCAAAGAACATGATATTGGGCCATACCTCAGAAGACATGTCTTTGATTGACTGAGATAATGTGGTCTAAGACACTATTTTCTGATGGTCTGAGAGTGCAGGGATAGAATTTGGAATAGTGTAGGTAAATGGATAGTTAACATACCCATATAGGCTTTTTCTCTCAAATATCTTAAATGAGCTTTGGGAAGGTGCTGGACCACATTCAATATGCAATCAAATTCCCTTAATAAGATTTTACAGTGCAGAAATTCTTCCTTGCTGATTAAAATGAAAGTCATAATTTTGAGTCAGGTACTGACCAAACTTCTTACATAAGGAGAGACAGCACAGTGGAAACCAGCCATGAACAGGCTGCGCACTTACAATTAGCATCCTAGTCTATTTGAAGGAGCAGGGGATCTTTTCAAGCTCAGATGCGTAGTAGTAATGTCTAGAGACATCCAAGTCTTAGAGCTCTACAGCACAGGTGCACAGTGGTCCCCTGTGTGTGTTTTCTGTTTGATTTACACAGTGCTTCATGAGAAATAAAACTTAATTGCCAACATTTATAAACCAGGAGATTTCACAAAATATTCTGGATTTCTGCCTTCTCATGAAAAATAGGAAAAGATTTTTCTCAGAGTGACACACTGAGTTGTCATTTTAGTGCAACAACAGTAGGCTGGAGCTGAGTAGCAGGTTGTTGTGTCAGACCACCTTTTCAGAATGAGTATGTGCTCTCCAGGTCATTTCAGTGCCCACCAAACCTGCTTTATTCAATTTTCACTAGGTTCTTACAGGAACTACGGTTTTTGTAGGCTTTAGGGAGGAAGGGGAAAGGACAGGAATTATCATTTAACAGACATCAAAAATTTACCTAATAAGTAATAAGCACTGTACGTGTTACCATATATACAAAAAGGAATAAGACACAAGGTGTCTTAAGGTGTGTCCTTTGCTTAGGGCCATGGTAGTGGCTGCCCTGAACCTACCTGCCTATGGAGAGCTAAGAGAAGCTGAAGAGCTGGAAGCACTATACCTTACTTCTCTTTCCCAAACAGTCTTAAAATTTAACTTCAAAATGTTCATCTTACTAATATCTCAAGGAATCTGTGAAAGAAAAACAGCTGCTAACAATGGGATTTCTTTCAAGAGTGATTATTTTGGGAAATGTGGAGAGGCATGCACTGGTTGATTTGCCCCCAACCAAACTCTTGTTCTTTGAGGTACAGCCCTTGGTACACAATCTAGACAGGGTTAGACCCCTGGTGAACTAATAATAACTAAAGTCAGTAAAGCAATAGCAATGTCGTAAGGGCTACTTTAGGAGTGTGAGTGCAACAGGTTCAAAGTTGGGGTGAGGCCAGTTTGTGAACTGTTTTATGTGCCATACTGTAGGTGCTAGGAAGTCAGGTTTATAATTTAGATATTTCTCACTATAGTAGATGGATCAAAGATCAAAGGGGCTCTTTGTAGGGACACTAGTTGTCTCAGTGGGCTCCAGAGATATCTTCTGAAATCTTGCAGAATTGTTGGCTGTCAGTTCTTTCCTCTGAGATAGCTTAATGAGCTAAATGATTACATAGGCTTAACATAAGCAATTAAATATCTCTGTGTTATGGGTGTTGATGTCAGTTACTGAAATGCACAGGTTAACACCAATCCACTTATGGGCACTAATAATCAAATTCAAATTTTTATCATTCTGCAATTTTAGTAGCAGCCCCAAAATTCTGTGTGCTTTGTGCACATATCTAATTTAATTTTGGTAACAATTTTGTGAGCTACGATTATTATCTCCATTTTACCGAGGAGAAAACTGAGTTCGGACTCCCTTCTAAGATATATGACCTGTTTGCATTATAAAAAAATGCATTGGGCTTCCCTGGTGGCGCAGTGGCTGGGAGTCAGCCTGCCGATGCAGGGGACACGGGTTCGTGCCCCGGTCCGGGAAGACCCCACATGCCGCAGAGTGGTTGGGCCCGTGAGCCATGGCCGCTGAGCCTGCGCGTCCGGAGCCTGTGCTCTGCAACGGGAGAGGCCACAACAGTGAGAGGCCCGTGTACCGCAAAAAAAAAAAAAAAAAAGCACGGGCACAGATTGTTTCTTTCAAATATCAACGTTTTAAGACTTTTGAACCCTAGGTTGATTTTTATACCTGGTAATAAAGTTGTGTTAGGAGATATACAGGGTTACTACATTTCAAAATGAGGATGTTTGTGTTAGTAATTAAAACTTTATCTGCAGAACAGTCACGGTTTTCTTTCAGTGACAGAGCATGCAGCAAACAGTATTGTTTATAGACTAATACATAAACTGTCAGTACCCAGCTTTAAAGCATCTCCTTGGTATATTGTAGAAACTTGCCATGAATCACTTCCTGTGAACATCAAAGATTATGTCCACATTTACACATAAAAGTACATGCTTACTGGGCAGTTTTCAAATACAATTAGCAGTGATTCTCCTGTTGAATTTGGAACATATGATATGTTAGCACTCACCTGAAAAAAATCCACTACTAACTTCCCTGTATTGCTTTTTGAAATATGTGTGTATCAAAGCATAACATATATAAATTATATATGCACATATAAATATAAAAAATAGATATGTATTGTGTCTGTTGGAAGCTTTCCTGGCTTTGAAGTGAGGGCTTGATGTGTGAATTGTTTTAATTCTACCCAGCTCCACCATCATGAATATATATATATACTCCTTCCCCCCTCCCTATATATAATGTTCCATGTCTGAGTACAGAGAAAATAAATGGAATGTATCCTATGGAAATTCCGTGTTCATTTCTTTTATAGAAGAAAAAAAAGGAAGAAGAGAAAGTCTGGGTTTTACATCATTTGTTACGTGAAACTGCAATATTTTGCATTAGAAATTATATAATGAAAGAAACATCTTTTCAAGGAAAATATGTGAAAAGTAAAGCAGTCCCTTTGGGAGATATTTTAATAAATTTAAATGCAGTAAAAACAGTCAAGTTAGAATATCTGAAAGACCTTAAAGGTACATCATTTTTTCCTCTATTCTGAGATACATATTTTATGCACTTCTCTACATTATCATTTCTGAAATATGGTGCCTCATAATTGAAGGACATAAGCTTAATGAGAGTAAAGATTTTATCTGTATCACTCACCCTATTTCCTTAGTACCTAGGTCAAGGCTCACCAATATTAGACTGTAAGTAAATACTTATTGAATGAATGCATGAGTCTAAGTTACAATTGTCAGTCACACAAATGATGAGTGTCATTGCCTATGCATGAACTTAGCCACGTGTAGAAGGCATCTCTTCATTCAGTTTTCACCTTAGTTTGAATTATTTGCAGCAGTAGCATTGCTTGCAGCTAAATATTAAGTTTGGATTTTTAATCGTGACAAAATATCTTCAGAAGCATTACACTGTGATATAGAACTGAAACAAATACTGCCTTGTATGCAGAAGGCTGCCTGCCACATCAAGAGATATTTGAATATATGATTAAAGACAGTGGAAATGGGTAATCTTTCGTAAGAGATCATCACATTTTCAATCTGGGGATATCCTTACAACTGATTCATGGATTATAAAGGACTAAGAGGTTTCCAGCTGATGTTCAAGGGGATCTGCTAAATATTCTGGAATATATCATTCAATTAAAGAAATAAAAACAAATATGAAACTAAGATATTAGCAAATAGAAAATGCAAATGAAACAGTTGGTGTTAAAACTAATAAAGGAGTTAAAATTACAAGAATCATGAAAAGTAGTTCATCAAATGACATTGTTCAGAAAGGCAATGGCCAAAGCAAATCAGAAAAATCCTAACCTCTGAACACACATAGGATTAGACTCCAACATCAGCAGGATATTGGAAAAGAAAGGGGCATGTGTTGTATGAATAAGTGTACAGTATATAATTGTGAATTGATATAAAATGTGGACAATTAATGTGGAATTTCCTTTGTCCTAAAGATATAAAATTGGTAATACATTTAGAATCGATGGTGTCTTGGAATGAAGGAAATACATACACACACACACACACACACACACACACACACACACGCACTTACATACACATTTTGGTGGGTGTAGTTGGACCAAATGAGGTACTTAGCAAAAGAGGAACAAAGTTAATTCAATTGATATTTGAATGTCATGGGAAAAAGATAAAGTGTTTCTTAACACAACACGTGCTCTCAGATTTGGTTGGCGCTGTTTGGAATCTATGACCATTGGAGAGTCTCTCCGATGGGAGAGAAAATGTGCCACCTCCACCTCCTCCCAGCCCCAACTCTAAAGGTGCTTTCCTTTAGTTGGATTTCCAACTCATGAAAAACCCAATCACTGTGGAAAATTTGTATTTGTGGTGAAATGATAGAAAATATGGTTTTCTGAAAGGGAGAGCCATATTTGCTGCTGATGCTGATGAGGGTCAGGAGTTTTTCCAGAACAGCAATACCTGGAGTACAACTTGGATAGTGACAAAAGACCTGAGTTTGTTTTTTTTACCCTAGTGTCAGTCCGTCATTGTCTGTAGCCCACCCCAGTGGGGTATGCAACTTCCCAGGCACCTCTAGTCACATTGGCTTCTTCAAGGGTAGTTCCCAGAGAAAGGTCAAGAGTTTCTTGGAGCAGTGCTCTCATTCTCTCTCAGAGGAAAAAAATCATTTAATTTTGATGAAGTCCAGTTTATCAATTTTTTTCTTTTACGGGTTGTGCTTTTGGAGTCAAGTCTAACAATTCTTTGCCTCGCTCTAGATCCTGAAAATTTTCTATTTTTTATATTAATAAGATTTTTTTTTTTTTTTTTGGCGGTACGCGGGCCTCTCACTGTTGTGGCCTCTCCCGTTGCGGAGCGCAGGCTCAGCGGCCATGGCTCACGGGCCCAGCCGCTCTGTGGCATGTGGGATCTTCCCGGACCAGGGCACGAACCCGTGTCCCCTGCATCGGCAGGCAGACTCTCAACCACTGCGCCACCAGGGAAGCCCAAGATTTTGTTTCTAATTTAAGCTTTCAGTGTGAGAGAAAGAGATCACAAGAAGAAAGAGAAAATGAGAGAGAGTATGTACCTACAAAAGAATATTGTCCTTGGCGAAAGACCAGCCCACTTACTGAGCTGTTGAGTGTGAATCACCTTTACAGACCTTTCACTGGAGACCACAAAGATGTCTACTTTAAATGTTAATTGTTTTTGTAGTTCATTTTTTCATAATTCACCAATAATGCAAAGATAAACAAACAGAAACAAAAAGTAAAAAACATATGAAACAATGCAAATTATATTCCCTCACTCACATAATGACATCCTAGGGGGACATGATGAATGAGGTCATTACTCTTGTGAGAGCAAACCTGAGTACTATGAGAGGAGAGGCTTAATTAAAGCTACAGCAACTATACCTATTTAAAGACGTCCAGGTGGCTCATGTCTTGTGGTACTCGCATTCTACATTTGGTCTTGTGGATGCAAATAAATGCTTCATAAACTGATGCACAGATATCAGATGGAATTCCTGACATACAGAATTCTCATGACTTGAATGGGTGATTCAGAATGAGATTATTCTATGATGATATCAGTCTAGCTCTATATTTAATATGTGTTTTAGCCAATAGACACATGCTTCAATAGTATTACAGTAGACAGCTCTCAGGATGCCTGTCTGGTTGATGCTTCCTACTCTCACAGCCTCATTCATGACCTTTCAGAGAACCTGTACATATAGTGCAGATGCGTGTACCTCTGTGACCCCAGTCACCTCTAATTGGACGAGTAGTCGGTAGAGACCTGGGACAAAATGAGATTTCTGTTCCAGAAATTGGAAACTGGGAATACTGGGAATGTAGAGGCCAGTTTCTGTTTGATGTAAATCAGAATGACCACATAAAGACAGAGATGGGCTGGCTACAGTAATTCAAAGCATAGAAAGCCCATCTGCAGAGAGAGACAAAGAAGGATGATCACATGTGCAGAAAGGAACAGACCAGACGTTCTGTAAAGAGGGAAGAAAACCTTGGACTTGTATGTTTCAATAAACCCTACTTTGCTTAAATACTCTGAATTCTTCCAATTTTCTTAATTATCCTAAGACAAATTGATAAATATTATTTTACAATTTAAGTATATCATAATTAAAAATTTCCCCTACTCTTTGTGCTGAACTCTAAAAGACAATGGAAATTTGCATGTGCCAACAGTATGTTTTGAATTATAAAAACACTATATTGCTTATAATATAGGTTGCATTGATAGAAGCTAGGTGCCCAACTCCTGGGAAATAATAACCCTCACGTGGAATTTTGTGATGTTTGAGTGAGATAGTGTATAGTCCCTGCTAGAGATGATCAGTAGTGCTCTTAGAGCAGGAATTGATGAGGGCCTTTAAAAAACACGAAGGTGGAAGAGTGACTAGAGAAAATTTTTGCCTCAAAAAATAAAATCTTAGCATGGGAGCTATGATTACAGACCACCCTAGTGAAAAGGGGGAAGGCTGTTGGGATTGTTCCAGAAGCCAGAGCAAAGACTATTGCTAGATATATAGGGAGATTTGTGTACAGTATTTAAGGAAAAATATTCAAACTCTTAAATCTGCTGAATGATGGAACAGGCTGCCCAATCAGGTAGTGAGCTCCCTCTTGTTGTTGTTCAAATAGTGGCGATCAAGAGGTCAGAGTCACTGTTTTGGGTATGAGATTGTTTGGAAAATTTCTATTTTCCATCCCGTAGAAATTGATTTCACTATTCTGAACATCTTAAGGATCTATAAAAACAAAAGCTACATGCGTAAGAGGAACTGCTCTTTAAAGGTGCTGCTGTTTGTTCCAGGGTTTCAGCACCAAAATGAATGAATGAATGAATAAATAAATAAATAAATAAGCTACTGTTTCTACATGCATACACATATGCATGATTCACATATTAAATTGTAAGGCATTATTTTGCATTTTATATAAATAACCCCATCTATTTATAAAAATTAGATATCTGTTGACTAATATTTAGAAATTAAGTAGAGTTTATTTAAAGAAAATAAACTTAGGAGAAAAAAATACCTAAAATCAAAGCTTGATTTCAAACATCCTAACTAATCAATAATTTTTCTTTTTTTTATTTAAGATGACTGTGTTTGTTATATTCAGGATAATGAGCAACTGATGCTGAAGATAAAACTTGATAGAATGGAGGAATATTTAATTAAAATTTTTTCCAATAAAGCTTATAAATAATTATTTCAGTGTTTTTTCTATTAATAAAGTATAAAATCTGGCCTAATAACTAAAAGATATTTATTAAAAATTTAGCTATTAGTTTGACTTAAATATTAATAGTATACATTAGATATTTAATTGCTTTTTCAGAAGATTTTAATAATATTACAATTTTATTTACATAATTTTCAGGGCTTCTGTTCCTATAAAGGTCAGCTTAAACACCTAAAAATGTGTTTAGATTCTGTATTTCGGTCCAATTATAAATTTTCAGCTTTGGTGTATTCAGAAGTGGAATGTGATTTGCTAACACAGGAGATAGTGTTTGTAATTTACAAAATGGGTTTTATAAACTGTTAAACAAGAAAATCAGTTCCATCTCTCCAGGTCATGCCACACACTAGTTATGCTACAGAGATTGTTCAGCCACTTTCAGAGAATGTACCCTCTTTGAAAAGAGCTCTCTTTTTTTTCTTAGGAGGGAGTTGGGGAGAGTGGGCAGGTTAGAACTTCTTGAGACAAAATCCGTCAATAGACTGACAGTGCCTACATATTCTTCCCCTCAAATATATTGTATGAACTGCATATTACACAATCCAGGCAGTCTCAGAAAATCTATACTCATTTCTCGATTCTGAATGTGAAGGTCCCCCTTAAACCTAGAGGACTCCTGGAAGGATTTACAGGGAAACTATAACGAGACTGATTTTCTAACACGTGTTGGACACACAGATCACATAAACCTTTGGGTAGCCCTCCATAGATTTACACGAGGTGGTGCAGGAAAATTCTCCTAGCCACTGAGTGTGACTCCCCTGCTTCTGAGTTATGTCAGGTACATATAGGAATCACTCCCAGACACTCTCCCAGGACTACAGCCTTTGGCTTTAAATCCTCAATTTGACACTTTTCTGCATGGTTATTAGAGCTTTAAAGAAATGTATCAGGACTCTCAGCCAGCTTAGGGAAAGCAGTTTTCTCATGGACTATCACCTCCACAAGACGGTATTGGTGGGGTGTGTTAGTAACCTATTCTTCCCTTGTATTTGGGAAATATTTCATGAACGTTACTTTCATAATATATGCGGGTGGTTAGAAATGAGAGGAAAAAAGTATATCAATAATTTGTTTGTAAAATAATTCCAAGTGTTTTTGATTTAGTTTTTTTTGTTGTTTAATTTAATTTGGCTTGGGGCTAACATTTTCTTTTGGTTGTCCTTTCCTTCCTTTCTTCTTATCTCCTGGTTCATTCTTAGTCTCTTTCAAGTTCTCCTTATCTTTGGCCTGTTCCTTAGTGTTGCTCCCTGGGTGAGATCATCCTTTCTGGTGACTTCCCAGCACAGTGGCTATATGCTGCTGATGTCCCCATCTGCAGCTCCAGACCAAACCAATCTCCTACTTCTAAGATGGTAGAGACGTCCTTGACTTGATCTCCCACTGGCACCTCAAGATGAAAATCAAATTTACTCCTACCCCATCCCTTGCTTTCCAATTTTAAGTGTTTTTGAGTTCCCAGTCTTTGCAGACAATGCTGATCTGTTCCTTTTCTTTATGTTCTGCATACAATCAGTTGCCAAATTCTGTCAATTCTACCTCTTTGATAAATCCCAAATGCATCACATTTTCTCCATCCCAAAGATGATATTGTAGGTGTTAAAAGCACTTGCTTTGAATTAATACTTGCCTGGATTTGAATCCCAGTTTTGTTATGTACTGCCTGCATAAACATGTATCCATATATATATATGGTATCCACAACTAATTAACTTATGAGCTTCAGGTTTGTTTTATTTTTTGTGTGTGTGTGTCTGAAATCCGAAATAACAATAGCTATCCATCAGTGTTGTTGTAAGTAATAAATCACATAATGCAGTCTACATGCTCAGCACAGAGTCTGGCATATAATATACGCTCAATAAAACATCTTTGTCTTTCCACATGATAGATACTGGGTTATCTGTTCTTGGCTAACTGCTGCAAAGATTGCTAACCACCCTTCTTGCTTCTGGTCTTACCTACTCCAATCCATTCATTTTCCACATTGCAGTGGCGGTGTATCTTTCTAAAATGTAAGCCTAATCAAGTCATTCCTTTTAAGTCCCTTGATTTACTTCACAGTGTTCTTCAGATAAAGGTCAAATTGCTTTTTGAAGAGAAGGAAAACAGTCCTCTCTTACCTTGCAAATGGGATTGCAAATTAGTATAGCCCCAAGAAGAACAATCTGACAAAATCTACCAACATGTTAAATATGAATGCCCCTTGACTCCAAAATATGTTTCTTGGAATTTAGCATAGATGAATGTGTTTGAAATTACTTAGGTACAAGTTTATTCTTTACAGCATTGCTTATAAGATAAAAGGTTAGAAACAAGCTAATTGTTAATCAGCAGGTGGATGGTAAAATAAATCATGGTGTATGTATATAATGGAATACTATACACAGTATTTACAATGAATAAGATGTGACCAAACCTCCAAAATACGTTACGTCAAAAAGCAAGGTGCTGGGTGTAGTATACCTTATTCTTTAATTTATTGGGACAGGGTTTTAGGAATACATACTAATCCAATACTGCATATGTATTCAATACCTATGGAAAGACACACAGAAACTGTTAATGGATTTTTCTTTCCAGTAGGAGAAATGAGTAGCCGGG
The DNA here is from genome assembly GCF_008692025.1 of Phocoena sinus. Taxonomy (NCBI): domain Eukaryota; kingdom Metazoa; phylum Chordata; class Mammalia; order Artiodactyla; family Phocoenidae; genus Phocoena; species Phocoena sinus. The sequence continues at coordinate 80,993,624 of NC_045764.1, forward strand.
GAAAAGATGGAAGGGAAACTTTTCATTGCATATCCTTTTTACACATTTTGACCCATGCACATGTGTTCAAAAAATAAATCATTAATACTAGAAACATATGTCCTTCGTGATAGGCTCCTTCCAACTTCTTCAAATGCATCCCTTGTCTCGGCCTCGAGTTTTCTAAAGAAAGCTGCCTAAGGTCCCCATGTGCTCTCTTTCTCATGCAGTTCCCTTGCTGGGAACACGTTCCCCTCTCCTCCCTCCATTGTGCCTAGATTATGCCTGTGAAGTTTCAATTTCTCTACCTCATTTCCCAAAACCTTTTCTGGGCTGTTAAGATTGACTCAGATGTTTTTCCTATATACCTCCAAAGTACTCAGCACTTACTCTGTGCACTTGGAAAATTCTGTTGTAGACCATTGACTATCTGAGTACATGATAAAAACGTATGTACCTGAGCCCACCTCTAGATCTGTTGACCCAGAATTTTCATTTTTCATAAGTACCTGCTTGGTTTTTCTGCACAATGTTTTCTATTGCACTTGCCTGTTTTCTAGTCTCCTTCTACTAGGCTATCAGCAGGACTTGTGTCTTCATAATTTTATGCACCTTAGGAGAGGGGTTGCAAAATAGGGGTGTTCAGTAAATGCCGAAGGAATGAATGCCATTCTCCTGAATAGATCTTTGGCTAGACCAGCAAATATCATTTTTATAATACCAAATATAGATACTGATGGTAAGAGCAGCTTATCTAAGGCACACTTAGACACAGAAATGGAGTCAAAGCCAGGCCTCCTATTTCCTTTGCCTGTCTTCTTTTGGGCTGTGTAGTTGACCTGGGAATAATTTCTTTAAAGTTAAATTTTAAGTTCTAGTTCTCTTAATCTTAGGAAAGAATGCAAAAGAAATACATAATATATAGCATGTCTATCAGGTAATTTGCTTGATATCTTTAGACAGTTCTGAGATATGAGAGCATAGCATACAACTAGAAATTTTAGATAGACATTTGCACAGATTTAATTTTTTAATGTAAAAATTTAAATTATGAGGAAGTTGACATTTCAGGTTTATATTAATAATAGTATATAACTACTCCTCTGTGTGAATTTTACTTCCCCCCCAAATAATTATCGTGTTAGACAATTCTAGCCATGCCAAGATGATAGCCATTAGACACCTGGTTTATTAAATTCTGTTGCAGATAAAGGTGCCAGAAATAAATTGACTGTTATAACGGCTGGGCTTTCTTCCTACAAGAAAAATACCTTGACATATTTTTTGACTCTGTGATTGGTCCACATTTCAAGGGTATAAATTAATCTTTAGAAGACCCTAAAGAATATCTTCCCTGGACACTTCACTTATACATCAAGTTGGCCATGTTAGCAATCTAATCACAAACCTGTAATTCAGTGGACAACAATTTCTTATTGTGAACAGCATAGCGGCTTTTACCATCATTTAGGTCAGCCCAAGATTGCTGATACACCGTATGTTTCAGGCCAGAGATGATGGATGGCTAGCTGTGATGCCCATCCCTAAGTGATTGAAAAGACTGAAGACACACAGTTCACTTAAGCTTGCTTACTATTATATCAAGTAATCAGTGTGATAGGCAAGCCTGTGCTCTTTATGTCATCCAACCAACTTTGTGCAGGAACAGTATTTCACATTTAAAAAAAAAATCCTAAGAATTGTGTTCCAGCTGACATTCCCATTACTAGATCAAACAGCTCCACCTCACACCTGGGTGTTAATGAATATTTTAAAAAGACTTTGTTATAACAGGCAGATCTTGCTTTTCTTTATTTTAATAGCTGAAATAAAGTACATGTGTCACTGAAGTTGTAAGTAAAATATGCCAATTTGTTTCCTTTAAACTTTACTCAGGTCAGAAAAAAAGAGGCTGTTAAAATAATTTCATATTTTCTATGCCTAATTTCCAATTTAGTAAATTAGTCTGCTTGTTAACTTTAAATCATAAACTTCTGAAGATTTGTCTTTGCCAAAATGAATCCACGTAAATAAAGTTTTCTGAATCTCATCTGACCGATATCCAACACAAATAATTAGGGGCATCTTCCTAGCTACTATTCTGTGGTATGGAAAATTTTTTTTGTAAGTGATGAAGAAAAACCAAGTGTATATCTTAAATTGTCAATTTTGCAATAAGAGCATAAATCACTGTGATAAACTCAATAATATTCCCTTGCTTTTTATTGTTTCAGACACTATAATTTATAACTTCAAGCAAAATATCTCATGGAATAATTAAATATATCTTGATATGATTTAAGTAACTTAGAGAACACAATGCATAGTAGACCTTAAAACTGTTCATAATTGCTCATTTTCTTTCTAAACAATGTCATAATGTAAGGTTCTTTGACTTTTAGAATACTTGCATTGCCTGCCATCACACACCAAGTCTAATTTTAACTACATAGAGAAAAGAATGCTGAAGTCCATTTATCTCTTGGGAAGGGTTTGCAACAGGGGTTAAGAAATCACTTCTTACTTGAAGTTTTATTTTATTATCAATTCTAATTAACACAGTTTATATATCATCATCCCTTTGTCCTTTCTTACCTATTTTTATCTATACGTACCCTTTTCTATTTACATAAATGATTTGAGGAAGCTCATAATGAAGACAGGTAACATAAGATTCATTACAATTAATGCAGCCTAGTGATGTTTAAAGCATGGTCCAGCAGCATCAGTGTCACCTGGGATTTCCTTAGAAATACAAATTCTTGGGGCCCCCACCGAAAGCTTACTGAATCAGCAGCCTGTGTTTTAATAATCTCCCCAAATGATTCTAACTCACGCTAAAGTTTGAGGGTCACTCATCGTTCTAGGGTCTAAGCCAAAGCTAGGAATCAAAAAGACGTAAGATGTGTGTGTGTGTGTATGTGTGTGTGTGTGTCTCAGGAAGAGAGATGGCAGTTAAGAGAAAACTATTTTACAGGTTGAGAAAAGCTGCAAGAATCAAATACACAAATAGGTTTAAGCGTGTAAGCTCTGTAGTCAGACACAGGTGTTTTGATTCCCGGATGTGCTGCTACCAATGAGCTATCTGACATTGACCAATTTATTCAGCCCCTCCTACTCTCAGTTTGCTTATATGTAAAATGGGAAAAATAGCATCGCTTTGAGAGCTAAGTGAAAAAAATGTATAAGAAAAAGCTTAGTGTAGCGACTAGCGTAAGATATATGTATATTACTTTTTAACTAACTGCTGTTAATATAAAATGATGATAAATACTATGTATGCCTCATTCATGACAACATGGATGAACCTTGAGGGTATTAAGCAATTGAAATAAGACAAAAAGAGAAAGACAAATACTGCTTAGTATCACTTCTATGTGGAAACTTAAAAAGAAAGTCAAACTCTTAGAGGAGAAGAGTGGTTGACAGGGGCTGGGGCGTATGGGAGGGGGGACAGGGAGAAGTTGGTAAAAGTGTATAAACCTTCAGTTGTAAGATGAATAAGGTCTGAAGAGCTAATGTAGAATATGGTGGCTATAGTTGATAACACTGTATTGTACAATTGAAATTTGCTAAGAAAGTAGAACTTAAATGTTCTCACCAAAAAAGAAAAGAAAGCAAGCAAAAGAAAAAAAATAAATATGTGAGGTGATGGATGAGTTAATTAATTAGATGGTGGGAGTCCTTTCACAATGGATAGGAATATCGAATCACCACAATGTACCACAATTGAATATCTTTCAATTTTGTCAATTATATCTCAGTAAGACTGAAATTAAAAGAAAATATATTAAAATTTAACTAAGAAGATTCATGTGACTACTTGAGCTTCCTAGTAGCTGCTGAAAAAGACAAACACAACAGGCTATATAGCTTTTGACTGGAATGGTGGAGTTTTAGTGGTGCTTAGACCCTCCTGTCAGAAATGCTGATTTAATTGGTCTATAGAGGAAGTCTGGTATCTCTATTTTTTAAGAGATCCTCAGGTGAACCTAAAATGCAGACAGGATTGAGAATTACTGTATTAAAGCAGGGCTTTTCAAGCGTGATTGCGCATACAAATCACCCAGGGAACTTGTTAAAATGCATAGTTCTTACTTTTGTGGGGTGAGGGCTGAGATAGTCTAAGAATTCAGTAGGTGACAGGTACTCTGATTAACAAGGAATTCAGGTATTGGGGAAATATGCAGATTCCTAGGGAGAACCAAACCATTTTTCCCATTTGGCTATAAGAAGATATACTAGAGCCAGAATGCAGCAAAGCATGTACTTGTTTTATGTGGAATACTCACATTGCTGACAGTTTTACACAAAGTAAAACTAGGTTATACTTTCATTATGTTTTGTACTTACTTTGCTTTATATTTTTATATTTGGGATATGAATTTTGTTCTGAACAGATTAATAGCTTTCAATATCTTTGTTTTCTTTCTCAGGCAATTTAAACATAGGGTACAATTTTTACAAAATTCCTAATTTTCTGGAGGGGAAGAGGTCTAATTTAGGTTTTCGTTACAAACTTAAGTTTTAGAAATGAATATATCCTTATCAGAATTAATTTCAGATGAAGTCCTTTTTGTTTAATGTGCTATATCAGTCTATTCATTTATTAAAGATAGAAATCCAAGTGTTCTAAATAATGCCATTTATGATACTCAAAATTAAATAATACAACTCTAAAATGCCAATAAAGAAACAGAACTTGAAGATTTTTAAAGTTCTAATCTCACATAAAGGAATATGGTAATAATATCTTTAGAGAGTGAACTCTATTTGAGAATGATGTATAAAGAAAGTGTAGAAGAATATATAGCCTCTTAAGATGATTCTAGAGCAAGTCTCTCTCTCCTCACTCACCCAATCTCTCTCTCTCTAGAGGACACATAAATAAGAATAACTCTAAAAGAATGGAGAATGATTATTTTGATATTAATAAGTTTAGTTGACAAGAATCAAGCTAGGGATGAAGATCAGAGCATTTTACTATTTCCTGTTAAATTCCTTAACAAAGCAAATTTCAGTCACTGAAACCTACTAAAAAGCAACTGCAAAGTTGATGGCCTTTTCTTAAGACTACCGAGAGTGTCCTTGCCCTATCTAAAATCCATTCCCTATTTTAAAGCACAGTGAAAATAAGAATAAATGAAGCATCTTGATTCTTGGGGGAAAATATCAGCTTGTAAATTGGGGTCATGGTACTGAGCTTCCTTGCTTGCGACTCTCTGGAATTACATGTGCATGAAGAAAGCACTGGCTCAGCATATGGGAAGCCTACCTTAACATTCTTCCTTTATATCACTGTGGTTAAGAGTTGCTGGTAAGGACAAGTAAAGAATCGGAGCTTTTAACCAGTTCAATCTTTTGTACTTTATGTAAGGCCAACTGGCTCGAGGCAGGGGAACACAATCAGATTCACAGGTTGCATCAGACCGAAACTCTCCGGACCACCCAATTCCAGAAACTGACCTGGGGACTTTGCACCCGGCCCAGCCTTCCCGCCTTTCGAGGGGCGGGACTAACGGTCCCCCAGGATACCCGAGAAGACCACCAAATAAGGAATACCCTGCGCCCTCCCAGATTCACCACACCCCTTTCCCTTCTTCCCCTATAAAATCTTGCCCAACCCTCGCCCGGGTGCGACTTCTCTGGCCCCCTTTCTCTCGGACCAGTGAACCTCGCCCGGGAGCGCTCCCTAATAAAGCTCACTTGAAGCTTTCCTCTGTTTCGCGGTGCCGTTTGTTAAGATCCGACCTTACACTTTATAGTAAACCTTTTTTAAAAAAAGTGAAGATGGCAGACTGTATGTTAAATACGATGGCTGGTTGGTCAAGTCAACCATGTGCATCAGAAAGTGGCAGACTATGGAGCAAGGTGCAACCTCAATCTGAGCCGTAATAAAGTAGCTGTTCATCTGTGGTCAGAGAGCACCATGAAAGACCTTGAGTTCCTTCACTTTATTTTGCAGAAAGCCATCAGACAGCTTTGCATCATCTAGCTCTATCAATCAAGGGCCTCAACCACTGCTTGCTGCTGAAAGCTTTCCTGTTTGGCTCTGTTTTTTCACAGACAGCTCAATAACTTGTCTGTGGAGCTGTGATAAATGTGCCATGAGCTTCTAAACTGTCTCTTTAACACTGGACTGCATTTCAACTTATAATGCTTGTGACTAATTGCTTGTATCAAAGGCTTTTTATTTATTTGTAATGATTATCCAATAGGCTTATCATTTATGTTTCTCACATTTCTTCATGAAGTGGTTTTATTTTAAAGTTGCACGTAGCCGACTGTCAGCTAACTTCTAATGTAGCAGCTCTTGCTCGATGAATAAGCTGTCAAGTTAAGAGAACATAATTGGCAAAACCTAGTATAAAACCAGAACAAGTGCAAACTCCTAATGAATTTTCTTCTCTTTTTGTGACCGCTGCACATCAGCCATAGTTTTAAACACCAACGTTATGGCTGCCTACTGTGGCTGTCAGAACAGAAATTTCCCAGTGGTTTTTGTCCTCTTGTGTAAGAACAGTAGTCAGGATCATAAAACCTTCTTATTTGGGCACAATTGCCAGTTTCTGCTAAGGAGGCCCAGAATAGAGCTATTATGGTAAATGAATAACTTCTCATTTTGAAAGAAGGTAGTTCTTTCAGATCAGGTTGGAGGTCAATGACAGGGCAAGGAAAGGAAGCTCATATTGCAGCTGTCTGCAAATGAGCTTTTCCTACAGATACTGTAAGGAAAAATAAGAGTCTATTAGGGAGGCTGATCTTCACCTAATCTTTAAAAACATATTTTAAAAAGAAAGGAAAACCTGTATGCTTTTTCTTAAACTTTCATTGTACTTTAAAAAATACATGTATTTGTCATCATTAAAGGTTGTTCATATTGGGAATGAAAAGTATTTCTTTTTTCTAGACCTTGGCTAAAAGAAAAAGGAAATACCATGACAGTAGTCCATGTCTTTCAACCCTAAAAAAAAGTGTTAACATTCAAGAAGAAAAAATACACTAACAAGTTATAAGTAAATACCCATTTAAGGTTGCTATTGCCTTTTGGTTATATTTCTGTTGACTAAATGCTTGGTTTGATTCAGACATCGATAAACCAAAGTGATAACTGCGTATCTGCATGCCTGAGATTCTAACTCTTCAAGAAAGTGGATTTAATAAAAATCAGACATATTTTAAGTATGCAAATAGAGGAAGTAAAAAGTAGAACGTCCTATTTTTTGAAAGGCAAGAAAAAAGTCTCATTAAGAAACTTTTATTCTGAAGCCATTTTCTTGCTTCACAGTAAAAAAAAAATCCCGTCACAGAAACGAAATCAAAAGGCAGGTGCCATTTACTACTGTGAATCAGAAAAAGCTAGCTTTACTCATTGGCTCAATTGGAGGAAGAAGTTGCACATAAAATCAGGAAAGCATCTATGTAAGGTTTTGGAATGTATTACAAGGTCTTCTCGTATACAGCAATGTAGTGGGTAGACTTTAACTTTTTTGAATTTATAAATTAGGAAATCAATTCAACATTCCATTAAACATATTTTAATGGAATGTTGAATTGCTAAATCATCATTTTGAGAGGTAATCAAATAATCCTGTTCTTCCTTCACTCCACCCCTAAGTCATTTCCCTAAAGATCAGAGATAGAGAGTAGTATCTATGGAATAATATTTAATTAGGTTTCAATTGTCTAATGAAATTTGATACATAGAATTATTTTATAGCCATTCTTTTTTTCAGAATTTGTTTTTGCTTTTTTCTTTAAATTCAGGGCTACCTTATTCTATTCGTCTAACTTGGTTTAGCTTGAATAGTTGGTATCTGCTGGAGAAATGGCAAAAAACTGCTAGGTGACAGGAAGAGGTAATCTGGGATTAAATATGTCATGGATAATGTTCAAAATGTGGAAAATTAAGGACATAACATTATAGGATAATTGTTTGCTACTAACATTGGATAAAACATTAAAATCAATATTGATATCTATAATAGATTTCTAATATAGACTGCGTGATAGATTCCAGAACACATCTATGGTAGAAGTGGAACTGTGTCAGTCAATGACCGTGGAAAGACAATGGATTGGCCTCTTGACCTGAGCTCTACCCACTTCTTCATAGTTCTACCATTGCTACTATTTCATCATCAACAGGGAAGATGTCATTTTTAGCCACTATTCCATATAATCCTACAATAGGGAAGACTCTGGAAGCATTTTCTTTCTTCAAGTTTATATACCAAGGACGTCTATTTGTTCAAGTCAGCCTCAACAAAGGTAATAAACTGCTTCCTCTAATGCTTTTCAATGACAGCATTATGGTTCAGCTCATTTGTTCTCAGGACCCACAAAGCAGACAACAGGATCTCAAGGAGGAAAGCATCTTCTGCTTCACCTTGTCTTCTGAGCTTCAAGGTTTGGCTGTGGCTCATTGTTGGAGAAGGCCAGGAGATTGGTCTCTCTTAAGTGAGAACCTATCAACTGGTTGTGGCTCCAGCAGTGATGTGTTGAAGAATCTCACACTGTGTCTGGGCTCAGCAAGAAAGGCTGCCATCATATACCCTGAGAAAACCATAATTCAAAAAGAGTCATGTACTACAATGTTCGTTGCAGCACTATCTACAATAGCCAGAATGTGGAACTAAACTAAGTGTCCATCAACAGATGAATGGATAAAGACGATGTGGCACATATATACAATGGAATATTACTCAGCCATAAAAAGAAATGAAATTGAGTTATATGTAGTGAGGTGGATGGACCTAGAGTCTGTTATACAGAGTGAAGTAAGTCAGAAAGAGAAAAACAAATACCATATGCTAACACATATATATGGAATCTAAAAAAGAATGGTTCTGGGCTTCCCTGTTGGCGCAGTGGTTGAGAGTCCGCCTGCCAATGCGGGGGACACGGGTTCGTGTCCCGGTCTGGGAAGATCCCACATGCCGTGGAGTGGCTGGGCCCGTGAGCCATGGCCGCTGAGCCTGCGCGTCCAGAGCCTATGCTCCACAACGGGAGAGGCCACAACAGTGAGAGGCCCACGTACCGCAAAAAAAAAAAAAAAAAAAATGGTTCTGATGAATCTAGGGGCAGTACAGGAATAAAGACACAGATGCAGAGAATGGACTTGAGGACACGGGGAGGGGGAAGGGTAAGCTGGGATGGAGTGAGAGAGTGGCATTGACATATATACACTACCACATGTAAAACAGATAGCTAGTGGGAAGCAGTTGCATAGCACAGGGAGATCAGCTCAGTGCTTTGTGACCACCTAGAGGGGTGGGATAAGGAGGGTAGGAGGGAGAGGGCAGGGATATGGGGATTTGTGTATATGTATAGCTGATTCACTTTTTTATACAGCAGAAAGTAACTAATACAACACTGTAAAGCAATTATACTCCAATAAAGATGTTAAAAAAAAAAAAAAAAGAAAGGCTGCCATGATAGATTAGTGCTCCATCCTGTGGGCAAGGGATGGGATCCCCTAGGGGGAGGAATCAGGAGATTAGCACTGGACAATCTGGCAGTGTGAGGTAGGAAATATTGTTGTCATGTCCGTAGAAATGTATATTTTTATATGTATGAGGCAGCATGTTAATTAGATGAAAACTAATGCTTGAGTCCCTGTACCACTATTTGTATTACCTTGGTTAGCCTCCTTGAGCTTTAGTTTCTTTGTCTAGAAACTAATAATAATGATACAAGAAATTAATATTTATATAACATTTTTTTGAATTGTAATATTGCTATACAAATATTAGGTGCTAGTAAATTATCCCAGCACTAGTAGCACCCCCTTCATTTAAACGTAAGGAAACTGAGCCTCAGGATGGTCAATAGCCATTTTCCCAGGTTCACAGTGCTGGGTATCTCTTCACCCCAGCCCAGATCTCATTAGATGAGATCACAGAAGGTGCCATGTGAGCTTCCTCTTCTTCATTCCTAGTTTACAGCAGACGTTGCTCATTGATCAAGGCATTGTTTCTTGTTGGGTCTAGATACAGCATTAGAAATCTTCTGGACATATCCTTCTAGCTGTCACTATAATGTTGTTGGATGTGGCATGTGAGATGGAACTCTTAGCCATCTTAATGTCTAACTGACCCTGAAGCTGATGCAAAATAAGTTTACATATAGTGCTTCCTACTTGAGATGCTCTTATTATTGTACTAAAGGCATCAGGAAATTTGTTTCCCCAAGATAATCTGACAGTTCAGAAAAATTGAATGAATGCTGAACACAGCGTGGCTCCTTCCACGGAGCCATGGAAAACAGGAAAGAACTTCCTAACGTTAGAAAACTAAGTATAATGACACTATAATTGTTCATTTTGCTCTGACTGCTGCGGCATTCCCTCGTGGCATCTAAGCTCCCTGGATAGCCTGATATACTAAAAGTTAGTAAAGTAAATTACCTTTTAAACTGCAGTTTCTTATTCTGGCCTAGGCAACTTTGGCAATATCCATTGTTTAATTGTTGAAGTCAGATTCCTACTGTCAATGGATCTTTTATTCCTCTTTTCTTTTTGACCTACTGAGAGGGAAACTCCTTTTCCTTGTTTCTCTAATAACCTTGATGTCTTCGTTCAGGTTATTGTGTGTGTTTAGTATATGTATACATTTTTATTGTGTTGTATGGGTGATATATATTATATGACGTTAGTAACTTTTCTACATGTGTTCAGCATATTTTATACCAATAATTAATTTTTTCCAAAGACCTGATTTATGTTATGTTTTGAACCATGTTGTAGAATATCCATTATAGCAGTCTGTATTTTTTGTCTTATTTTAGATGGCTTGTTTGGCCTGCTGTTGTGAATTGAATCCAGTCAAGATATTGCATTTTGAATCATCAGAAAGTATTCTCCATGATTTCCCAATGCATTTTTATTTATTCTTTGAACTTTTATCAGTCTAGGCAGTTTACTGGGCTGGGTTCATCAGATAATTGCCAGCTAGGTGCCAAGTCAGCCTTCTTCACATGGATGATTTGGGTGATATAGGTGACAGTTGATAAGTCAGTTCCATCCATCCATGTACAGGAACACTGCTGAATGTCACCCTTGCTGATTTCCAGACCCTAATGCCTCTAGAAACACATATGTGAATTCTGTGAAGTACCAGATTAGGAAAAAAAGTGACTTCTTTGCAATAAAAATAATGAATAACAAAACCTAAAATGAAGATGGGAACCTAAACCCTTAGTTCTAAAAACTGTACTCTATCTTAAAGTGTTTTCCTATGCTGAAAAGTTTAAATTGTTTCATCACCATAACCCATATCCTCACACTAATGTTAATTTACTCACACTAATGTTAATTTAATCACACTAATGTTAATTTAATCACTGTCATTAACTACTAGTAAAATATTTTCTTCAAGAGACGGATATTGTATGAGCCTCACTTATACATTGTCTCTTCATTATGCCTTTGTTAAACATTTACATTGGCAAGTAGAGGAGAGAATTATTATTTGTTTTCTCCATAGAGAAATGACAGAATATATTCTGACCCATTTATCTTTAAAGAAAATGTGTTTAAATATTTACTGTATATTTTGATTTTGAAACAGTGTATTATAGTGAAAGATATCATAGGATAATAATAGAGAAACAGATTCAAGGCTCAGTTCATTTCGCTATATGATAAAGAAAATTACCTCATGTTTTTTGCCTTCCCTTAATTTGTAAATTAAAAATAATAGCCCTTTTTTTTCTGAAGGAGTACTATAAGACTTTTAGGTAATGGATGTAAAACCACTTGTCTTCTTTGCAAAGTAATACTATCACGAAGGGATGGAAAACATTTTTTTAAACATCTTTATTGGAGTATAATTGCTTTACAATGCTGTGTTAGTTTCTGCTCTATGAAAAAGTGAATCAGCTATACATATACATATATCCCATTATCTCCTCCCTCTTACGTCTCCCTCCCACCCTCCCTATCCCACCCCTCTAGGTGGACACAAAGCACCGAGCTGAACTCCCTGTGCTATGTGGCTGCTTCCCACTAGTTATCCATTTTACATTTGGTAGTGTAATATATCCATGCCACTCTCTCACTTTGTCCCAGCTTCCCCTTCCCCCTCCCCATGTCCTCAAGTCCATTCTCTATGTCTGCATCATTATTCCTGTCCTGCCTCTAGGTTCTTCAGAACCATTTTTCTTTTTTTTTAGATTCCATATGTATGTGTTAGCATATGGTATTTGTTTTTCTCTTTCTGACTTACTTCAATCTGTATGACAGTCTCTACGTCCATCATCCATCCACCTCACTACAAATAACTCAGTTTTGTTTCTTTTTTTGGCTGAGTAATATTCTATTGTATATATGTGCCACATTTTCTTTATCCATTCATCTGTCAATGGACACTTAGGTTGCTTCCATGTCCTGGTTATTGTAAATAGAGCTGCAATGAACGTTTTGGTACATGACTCTTTTTGAATTATGGTTTTCTCAGGATATATGCCCAGCAGTGGGATTGCTGGGTCATATGGTAGTTCTATTTGTAGTTTTTTAAGGAACCTCCATACTGTTCTCCATAGTGGCTGTATCAATTTGCATTCCCACCAACAGTGCAAGAGTGTTCCCTTTTCTCCACATCTGTTCCAGCATTTATTGTTTGTAGATTTTTTGATGATGGCCATCCTGACCAGTGTGAGGTGATACCTCATTGTGGTTTTGATTTGCATTTCTCTAATGATTAGTGATGTTGAGCATTCTTTCATGTGTTTGTTGGCAATCTGTATATCTTCTTTGGAGAAATGTCTATTTAGGTCTTCCACCCGTTTTTGGATTGAGCTGTTTGTTTTTTTGATATTGAGCTGCATGAGCTGCTTATATATTTTGGAGATGAATCCATTGACAGTTGCTTCATTTGCAAATATTTTCTCCCGTTCTGAGGGTTGTCTTTTCTTCTTGTTTATGGTTTCCTTTGCTGTGCAAAAGTTTTTAAGTTTCATTAGGTCCCATTTGTTTATTTTTGTTTTTATTTCCATTTCCCTAGGAGGTGGGTCAAAAAGGATCTTGCTGTGATTTATGTCATAGAGTGTTCTGCCTATGTTTTGCTCTAAGAGTTTTATAGTGTCTGGCCTTGCATTTAGGTTTATAAATCCATTTTGAGTTTATTTTTGTTTATGGTGTTAGGGAGTGTTCTAATTTCATTCTTTTACATGTAGCTATCCAGTTTTCCCAGCACCACTTATTGAAGAGGCTGTCTTTTCTCCATTGTATATTCTTGCCTCCTTTATCAAAGATAAGGTGACCATATGTATGTGGATTTATCTCTGGGCTTTCTATCCTGTTCCATTGATCTATATTTCTGTTTTTGTGCCAGTACCATACTGTCTTGATTACTTTAGCTTAGTAGTATAGTCTGAAGTCAGGGAGCCTGATTCCTCCAGCTGTTTTTCTTTATCAAGAGTGCTTTGGCTATTCAGGGTCTTTTGTGTTTCCATACAAATTGTGAAATTTTTTGATAACACTTTTTTAAAATTGCATATTATGGATCCAGCAAAATAATCGAATAAGTGGTTTGAATGTAAAACAAACTAAACCTCGTTTTAATTTATTTGCTTTGTGGGTGATAAGGTGGAAGTCTGGGAGAGCTGAGAGGAATATGAAATATTAGGTGGTCTGTAGTTATATTAACATGGATTAGAAAACTACAGAGAATACCACAAGTGAGAAATATATTTAATAAAGTATGAATTAGAGGAAGAGTAAAAGTGGGAAAATGGCAAATGAGCCAAAAGGGAAAAACTAATATACACCTAAAAAGAGAGAGGTGAAAATGTTATGGAATGATAGCCCCTACTTGTGATATTTTATATATTATAGCCGAAAACCTTCAACTATACCTGGCCTTTTACTAATTACAGGAATAAATCAGGATATTATCTTTAATCTGCCTTATTGCCCAGATAAAATTAAGTCAATTGCCAGAGGTTCCTCAGCCCTGCTCTTGACATTTAATGTGGAATCCTCTTCACTGTTCTTCAAAATCTAAACAAAGCTCCGTTTAGTAGTTCAAAATCTACTAAACAAAGCCATTTTGGTACCAGATTTGTTTTACACTTCTGCCAGATAAAAACAAATTTAATTATTGTCCTGTTAAAATGGTTTTATTTTGCTTTGCTTTGCTTTTGAGTAAGTGGATTGGACCATTTGCCTCCTTCCTGCCCTACACCCCTACCCTAAATTTTCATTTGGTATACAATCTCAGATGACTATTTCTCTGCTTCTCTCCCCCCACCTTTTCCATCTTTCCCCAGCTCTCTCTACTGTTCTCTCCTCTGTGTCTGTATCTTTATTTCACACGTTTCTTTTCTTTGTGCCTGTATCTGCACTGAGGCCTCTGTGTCAGTATGCAGTTTCCTTACCCTTCTGGCACTTTTCTTTCTTTTTTGTCATAACTGGCTTCACAGTATGGAAAAGGGAGAAAAACTCAGAATCTGGTAGTAAAAGTCATCTAGTATCAACCCTGCTGTTTTTTTTTTTTTAACCTCTCCATCTCAAATCAATCCCTTAATATCTTCACATCAGTTTTCTAAACTCCAAAACGAAAATGTTAATATCTGTCCTATATCCAGTGGTGTGATGGAGCCAGCTACCACCAGCTCATGAGAGCCAACTGTTTGCATCTCTTCCTGGCTCCATGATTAGTGACATCACTTGGTTCCTTGAAGCTAGTTATGGTGGGAGTATTCACACCATAAAAATGAGCAAATGGTACAAATGAGGGTTTTGGTTGTTTGGTTTTTAGAGCAGATTGTTAAACATTTATCAGCACACAACTGCAAATATCACATGAGGTTGCAGTGAGGCTAAAATGAAAATAAATGTGAAGTGCTTTAATGGGATGAAGAAGTGCTTCACAATACTCACCAGGTGTCATTTTATTCTCCTCAATCCTGTCAACTCATCCCCTTTCCTTCCTGTGCATGCCTATATAGCAGTAGTATTTTATATTATTAATTAGAATATGTCCCCACCATAAATCTAGGTCATGTGCTTTTACTGTGGAAAGTTTGCAACTTTGTAGAAAAGTTCAATATGCACAAAGGAAAATGTTTTCACGTAACACAAGGAGGCTTTGTGAAGACCCTGCATATCAAAAGTGTTCAATATGTATTTATTCAGTTGAATCAAGTTGAATAAGCTTGAAACCAATTGAATAACAGCTAGCTTTGGCTGCCATTTTGCCTTTCTATTTTTGGCAGATATGGGGAATTGCGATGAATTTGTGGTGAGGTTGTCTCCAAACCCTCCATTGTTAAGGTTTTTTTCCCCCACTTTATAGTAAATAACAAAAAAATTGGCTCAAAACACTTCCTACTCACCTGTGTTATATTACTACAAGGGGAGATAATATTATTTTTACTAAGTGGCCCTTCTGCAATTCACAAACTGGCAAGAGTTTAATATGAAGAGTGAAGAAGAATATCATTTTCAATTGAAAGCTGAAAGGAAACCTAGTAAGATAAATGTAATTAGCTAAACTGGAACTTGGCCAGACTCCTGACATTTTTTTATTTAAAAGAATACCAAGTAAACACAAATTAAATGCACTGTGCCTGTTCTTAAGGATGTCAAAACAAGACATATTAAAGGATATTTATTAAAATAATGCAAGCATTTACCAGGCTGACTTTATAAGAACTGATTTTTCCCAAAAGCAATGCTGAAAATTTTAAACATTAAAGTCATAAGGATGAATAGTTTAGTTTGAAGCCATATTTCTGTTTTTATTTTTGTTGAATTTTTTAAATTTCTAGATTAGATCACTGTGTCATCCAAATAAGCTTAAACATTTTAACTAATAACTATATCAGCCTAATACTGTGTATATCTCAATCCCTTATCTAAATACGAGATCTATTTGCAGCAAAACAAAGGGCAAAAGTCACATCTTTAGAGATAAGTAGGCTCATTCCTATATTCAGAAAATTCTTTTGAAATCACCTTACTGATAATACAAATAAAATAAATATAGCAAAAGAACTTTTTTTCTAGTGCTAAAATAATAAAGGAAATCAGAATTAGAAGGAAAAATTGGCCAATACTTAGGTTTCTACTAAATTTTACAACTAAATAGAATCCTTAAAAACCAGGAAAGGAGCCTTCTTAAAAGCAACAATAGAAATATTTCTATAAATATCTCTTTACATAACACAACAGCTTTAAAAACCTATTCTCTCTTTCATGCTACATAACATGAAAATACTGCAGCACCTACAGCCTGGGTTGAGGCAGCTCATTAGCTGAGCTGTCTCTGTATGTGTGTCTGCCATCAGCATCTGGTGAAAGGGGAAACACTGACCCTGCCAGATTTGGGTCATGAGGTCAACAGGTCTCATTTATTATTCAAAATTGCTTTCTGACCTTTTATCTGCTAGGTCAAAGGATGTTGTATTCTAGTTGGCTGAATTTTTTAATGATGAAGCCACTATCCTGCCAGATAATAAAATTACTTCTCCCTTCTACTGGGCTATGATATTCCCTTCACCTATCTAAAAATGTAATATTCTGAATCACTGGCTGTGGAAATTCCTCAAAAGAAAGCCATTAGTTTCAATTTTTCTTTTTTTCATATCTAGAGATTTAAATGATACTGACTGTTGACACTGGCTGAAGTCATTTTCTTGGCTGTGATTTGAACCTCTCAGCCCACATTTGGAATTCCACCACTTCCTGTGGGGCTTCTGTACTCCACAGAAACTAGAACACACCATACTGACTCTCTCTGAGTTTGGATAATCATATTATATATTTCCAAAGCAAAAGAGGGTGAAATCAAATGGTGTTAGATTTTTACTGGTTAATATTTGTTTCAGGAAGAAAAATTAAGTGACAGACAGATATGTAGCATGTCTTCCAACTCAGAGGATGTTTGGGAGCATTCTGTATTACACAGGTTTTTCATCATCCAAGAAAAAGAGTTTTATAAATCACTTTGTTATTTTCTATGTCTCATCTCATAAAGCATAAGGAAAGAGAAGCAGTTTAAAACCCACTCAAATAGAGAATAGATTTGAAATTATCTGAGCATCTAGCACTACACTATAAAAGTAACTATAAACATTTAACAAGCTATTTTGCAGATAATTGAGACTCCTTTAATAGCAGATTGTGTAGTTGTGCAAATAGACAATGTTCCTAAGGAATGATTTTATCTTTTACAACACAGAAAGTGAAAGGTCACATTGGTGCTGCCCTTGGAGCAGACATATGTGATGTGACCATGTGCTTTGTGACACAGTGTATGATGAATAACGCTGACAAGCTAGTAAACAAATAGTGGAGAATATGTGGCATTCATGAGCCCAGTGAGGCATTAATATACTATACAGATAAAGTTACAACTCTAGTCTTGAATATATAGCTTTGTCATCATTATGAAATTACCTGCTACTGACTCTGTGTCTTTGTGTATTTATACATAGTAGTGTATACACACACAAACACAGAGATAGATGTAGAACAATTCATTTGGGGATAGTCTAAAAATGTCAGGTGACACTTATGGGACATTCCAAACAACCACACTCTGTCCTTTCTCTCAGTATGCTCAGCAGCAGGGCTTCCCTGGTGGCGCAGTGGTTGAGAGTCCGCCGGCCGATGCAGGGGATTCGTGCCCCAGTCGGGGAAGATCCCACATGTCGCGGAGCGGCTGGGCCCGTGACCCATGGCCGCTGGGCCTGCACGTCCGGAGCCTGTGTTCCGCAACGGGAGAGGCCACAACAGTGAGAGGCCCGCGTACCGCAAAAAATAAATAAATAAAAATATGCTCAGCAGCAGATGGCCAGGTGGTCACTTCACTTCCTCCCTTCCCCACCCTGACCTCACAGGACTGTGATATTAAATGGAGAGCAACTGCCAGACAGGTCAGAAGCTTCCTGCCCAGCAGATTATGTGTGTGCATGTCTGTGTGTGTGTGTGTGTGTGTGTGTGTGTGTGTCTATTCTAAGTCTTCTTCCATATCTGAATTTCTTCCATATCTGAATTACCACCCTATATCTATTTTTTACCACTCCCTTCATTGGTGCCTTTCATTAGCAGAATCCTCTTCAAGGGAATTTCCACCTCTGGTTTCCTTTCTTTGTCCAGATACCTACTGTTTGAATCTTAAAGTAATTGTTTTTATATGGTGACTCTATGATTCATAAATGGAATCCTGATTTTTTAGTTTGATTTGAATATAGCATTATAATTACGTGTTTGTACAGGGAAACAAATTTATGGTAAAAAAAATATGTCCATTTATACCCTAGAAAGGGAGATATGACTTTCTCCCTGTACTCATCTCTGTACTCTGTACATAGTTGCTTAAAGGCACTTTCCCCAGAGAAGGTGCTGGAAAGAGGAAGGTGGAGAGTGGGTTTGATCAGATCTCCCCTTAGGTATTTTTTACACAGCAGTCAGAATTATCTTTTCAAAATGTAAATCTAATCCTGCCACTTACTGCATAAATTATTTTGATGTCTTCTCATTGCAGTTAGGATATGACACAAAATACTTAATGAGTTCTATTAGGCTTATGGTTTCATCCCTATGTCTCTCTAGCTTCAGTCCTTGCCAGTTGCTTTCCCATTTTCTGTGTTTCAAGCATGCTGGCCTTCTCCCAATTCCTAGACTGGGCCAAGCTGCTCCCTGCCTCAGGACTTTTTAAAAACTTTGGCAGGGTGCTCATTCAACCCGTGATCTTTTCCATCACCCATTTTTCACCTAATTTCTACCCTTTCTTCACCTAACTTCTACCCTTTCTTCAGGTCTTACTTTACAGGTTGCTTCCTTAAACAGGCCATCTCTGGCCTCCAAGCTTCCTTATATTTACTTCATTATCCATTTTCATAGTACCCTGTGATTTTCTTTCGGATCACTTATTTTCATGTGTAATTAGTAATTACTTTCACATGTAATTAGTAATTATTTATACTTTTTTATGTTTATAGAGCTATTATGATGTGTGTGAGTAGAGTCTGCTACTTTCAGTACCTTAAGTTTAAATTTCCTTCTTGATAAGTGGAGAAATATGTACCTACTTGGCAGGGTTGATTTAAGGATTAAAGGACATGATATGTATAAAATATATATATACATATATGTGGCAAAAACCAAACCTTCTGAGAACTGACTTAATAATTTTTTTGACTTCCTAATTTTTAAAGAGTCTATCTGCTGCATTCTAGTTATCTTAAGAAACAAAATGGTCCTGCCATTCCCCTTGTTACATGTTCCAAAACCATTCTGTACTCACACAGCGTGACCTTTATCACGTGATGGTAATTCCTTGTTCAGTCTCTTCCCTGTTAAACTGTAAGATCTATGAGGACATCAACCATGCCTATCTTTTTTTTGTTTTCTCCTCCCAGAACCTTGGATAGTATCTGATTTACTAAGGTCTCCCAAATATGTAAATTGTTGAATGAATAAAATATTGAATAAATACAATGTTGAATGAAATAAAATCCCTAAGAATAAATAATGTCATACATACCTAACTTCCATGTAAACTGTTCTTACCTAGATGTGTATGTGTTCTGTACGCTCAGGGCTCAGCTGTTGGTTCTCTTTCTTCCCTAAGTTTCCCCAGATTCTTTCTAGAGCTTCTTGCCTATCATTCCCAGCCTTCTCTGTGTTGGTATTAAGAAGATGAACACACAAATGTAAGAACTATTTGCATTGCTCTCCATATGCTAATATCTCTATGTTAATTTTGAATCCTAAAAATGTCTTCTGTAACTACCTATGACTTACAAATCCCTTCCAGCAAATGGCTCTTCCATTTTTAAGTACCCAGAACTGGCTTTTTTTGAATCTTATAATCAGTTATAAACTACCGAACAATATGTAATGTTTTACAATCAAGCTATACACGTTTCCCCAAAAAAGCACAGTTCATGACATGGTCAGAAAATGATTAACATTCACTACAGATGGTTCCTTCAGTGCTTACTTTTTCACCTCACCCCAATTCCCATTGCCTTTATAAATTAGTAAATGGAGCTTGTCAAAGATTAATGCCGTGCTTTCTCTTTTCGGTGACTAACTCTCTCTCCTCAAAATCACTTTCTTTGAAGTCAGCCGAAATTCTGCACATGGTCCAGATGCACATCAGGAATTCCAAACCTGGCATATGATGGAAACTAAGCACACTGCATCACAGAGTTCTAGTCTTCACATAAGGCCTTTTCTGCTTATTCCACAGGAGGAAGGTGGCACTGGCTATTTCTATTCTATTTGGGAAGTCTAACATATGAGAGATATCTTACCACAGGTACATTTAGAAGGAAGGTCAAGGATATGGTGTGATGCTAACATATTCTACTTTATTTAGGTAAGAGATGATTAGCACATCACTCTAAACTACTATAGGGAGTGAGCAGAACTGATGAATGCCCTATGATCAATTTTATACTTGTCATTTTTCACTGCATAATGTGGCCTCAGATTCAGTATAGATTCACACAGCAGACAAATCCAAATGGTCAGTTACAAAGAAGTCATACAGCTTATCATATCAACCTTGGGAAATCAGTGACATTTGTTGTTTTTTTTGCTGCCCAACATTCATTGCTGCCATGAAAGCACCCCATTTTGTTCTGTGCATTTTTGCAAAGACAATAAATTCATTTGTCCTCCTGCTTCAGATGCCATAGGCATGCCTGGAGCACCTACCACTGGATCAATTCCTCTATCATTACCACAGAATGGCCAAAGAGTGGGCAAGCGCCATTCACTCAACCAATCAATTAATCTTCTGAGGCTCAGAACTTTAAGCTGAATGGGGCAAGGGCAGAAGAAGTGGGTGAAATCCATTCATTCCAGGCACAGCATTCAGTAGAGACTAATGCAGTTCTTGATGCAAAGAAATTTTGGACATTCTTTGTTCTGTCTGCTCTGGGTCTGGGTTTTCAGCCTGCCATTTTACACTATAGTGAGTATCATAGTAAATGATCAATGTTTAGTGCTTAGAACCACTGAAACCTAAGTACAGAGATTACCGCTGAAATGCAGAGACTGATCACCACTGTGCACCCAGCACCTTGTATAGGACTTGGCATTCAGTCAGCACTCATTCTATATGGAATGAATGGTATCATAATAGTAATGCTTCAATTATTCTGCAGTATTACAGCATGAACTATTCAGGTAACTCAATTCTAGCAGAAATCATTTGTAGACATTTTAATGAAAATACCCACTCTGTTTCAATTTTATGCTTAAAAGCTGTATATATATTTTTTAATTGTCTATTTTCTCATGTGATAATTATAATCCTTGGGAGGCTGAAGGTATAGTGAACACCAACTCATAAGTTCAGATCTAAGGCCATGTTCTCCCTCTAAAAAGGCTTCTCTGTGACTTAACATCCCTAAACACTTTTTTTAATATCATTATGTCATAGGACTAGATTCAGAGAGTTAAATAATTCAATTACTTATTCAAAGTTTTTCCTTACAAGAATAAAGTACATCTTGCTGTTTGTCCAAATCTACCTTTGTATCTTTTAAGAGTGCTTTAGAGTTTTCCTCATATAAAATTTGGATATTTCTTATTTTTTTAATTATTGTAAATAAAGCCTTCTTTTTCATTATATCTTCTAACTGGTTTTGTTTGTATTTTTAAAGACTATATATATATATATATATATATATATATATATATATATATATGCCATGCTACTTTACTAAATTCTCTTTTTGATTGAAATTATTTTTCCATAGATTCTTTGAGTTTTCCAGATATGTAATTGTATTTTCCATTAAAAAAAAAAAAGATTTTCCTTCTTCCTTTCCAGTTGATGTGTCTATAATTGTTTTCATTTGGCTAACTGCATTGATGAATACTTCCAACACAACGTTAGATAGTAGTTGAAAATAGTTATTGTTTTCCTTGCTTTGATGAGAAAGTCACTGGTGCTTCTACACTAAGTAGGATACTGACTTTGAGGCTGAGGCGTATCATATTAAATAAATATCCAACAACTCTATTTTACTGAGTGTGTTTACATAAATGGTGTTAGATTTTGTCAAATGAGTTTTCTTTCCCTATTTCTGCTATGGTAATTGTCCATTTACCCTCTTGATCACTACCAATTTTTCTGTAAGATTACTGATTTAATTTAGATTTTCAGATTAATTTGTTTAGAGTTGAGTACCATCATCTCTTATGACTTTAACAAATTTCCTGTCTATTGACAGCTATTTCTCCTCTTTCATTTTGATTTTGTACGTTCATGATTTTTTCCTTCTTGAACAGATTTGTTAGTAGTTTGTTGGTTTTATTGATTAGTTTTTTAAAAATAGCTTTTTGATTTCTTTCCTGGTTCCGTTTTAGCGGTTTCTCACTCATTACCTTTATTAATTCTTTCCTCTGGATTTCTTTTGGTTTACTTTATTGTTTTTTATCTACCTTTTGAGTTGACTATTTAATCCACTTTCACTTCTATTAATTAGATTTTAATATAATAAAATGTCCGTTCATAGCTGGATTAATTATGCATTCATTTCATGGATTCTGTTATGCTTTCATTATTGTAATTTTGAAAAAGTTCTGCAATTCTGTACCATATTCCCTTTTTTTTTTTTTTGCGGTACGTGGGCCTGTCACTGCTGTGGCCTCTCCCGTTGCGGAGTACAGGCTCCGGACGCGCAGGCTCAGCGGCCATGGCTCACGGGCCCAGCTGCTCCGCGGCACGTGGGATCTTCCCGGACCGGGGCACGAACCCGTGTCCCCTGCGTTGGCAGGTGGACTCTCAACCACTGTGCCACCAGGGAAGCCCCATATTCCCTTTTGAACCAAGAGTTATTTAGTAATATGTTTTGAAATTTCCAGGTGGAAAGATCTTTTTGCTTTTTGATATTCTTATTAATTTCTACTTTTATTGTATCGTGATCAGAGAATATGGTCTGTGCTAATTCTATTCCTTGGACTATTGTAGGACTTACTTTGGGGTTTAAAATGTGGGCAATTTTCATGAATGTTTCATGTGCACTTAGAAAGAAGGTATGCTATTATTGGCATTCAGACTTTGATTTTTAGATCCACCTTATTGACTTAGTTGTGTCAGTTTGTCTCTATCATCTGTCTTCGGTTGCGAGAGGTATGTTAAAGTTGTCTATTATTAGTTTATGTTTCTCTTTGCACTTCCTGTAGTCTCTGCTTTATTAAAATGGCTGTGTTATTATGTGCCTATATACATAGTTGAAATAACTTTATTGTGAATTGTAGCTTTTAGCATCATAAAAATACTCTTCTTTGAGTTCTTATTTAACGTTCTTTGATTTGCATTTTACCATATTCAGTAATACTTTGACCGCAGGTTTCTTTTTATATATTTATATCCTGTCCACCCTTTTATTTTGAATCCTTCTTAATCTCTGTTCTCAGTGTATCTCATACAACACAGTGTTAGATTTGACTTTGTTAGCCAATCTGATTATCTTTTCTTCTAATAAGTTAAGACCATTAATATTTACTGATACTGTTGGTAAATTTGTGCATACACACAAATATATGAAATTGTACATATGCTTTCACTATGTAGTTTGTTTTATTTGATTTTCTTCAAAATCTCTCTTCTTCTCTCTCTGCCTTATTTTGGTGGGGAGGAGTCGGGGAGTATTTGGGAATGTTTATTTTTTTGTTCCAATGCTTACCTTTATGCTAATACTTTTATATAATACTTTTTTTTTGCCATTGTTGATTGGTTCTCAGCTATGAGAAATATTGAAATAACTTTGCTAGTAACATTTTGGCTTCCTCTCTCCCAGCATCTAATTTGAAATAATATTCTTTAATCCCAAGTAAGACTTTTAATGTAATCAGTGAGCTCATCTTGCTTTTTGTGCAGTCTCCATATCCTTCCAATCCCCTCTATTTTTCATACTTCTATCTGTGCATTGTCAGAGCATATAGTCATATTTCTATAACCATCACTTAGCCTCAGTCCTACATGAAAATGTATATTTAGTGCTTACCTCCTGTTCTTATGCAGATATCTCTTCAATTATGCTGGTTATCTAAAGTGTTCTCTGGTAGATTCCTTAGGAAAAGTTTATGGGAATAATAGTTGGAATAATATTTCTTATTGCATGCCCATATCAGCTTGAAGCCTTTATAGTTAAAGATAGTTTTGCTGGATAGAAATGCTTAGCTCAAATTTTTCTTTCCCTGAATTTTAAAAACATCTTTCTCCTACATTTTCTGGGGTGAAGTGTTGTCATCAAAATCTTACTACAATCTGATTTTCTTTCCTTTGTGAGTAACTTGACCCACTTCTTATTTGATTTCTATTTTGAACTTTGCTCTAATTTGTAATATTGCTAATGTCACTAAGTTCATATTAATACCTAAATGTACTTGCTAAGATCTTGCCAATCACAAAGTCTCTGATCCAGTTATTTCAACTACCTTTACAGAGGAATCAACCATGTAGAGATCTGATCAAATTTGTGATCTACTGTATGTATAGGGGCAGGGAGAGCAGCAGTGAAAATATCTAGCTCGAATTAGATATGTTTTTAGCTATGGCCAAAGTTGAATATAAAATAATCTTAATTTATCGTACCTTGCATTTAAAAATAAAATTTTATGATTTATGTTTATGGAACCTAATAATGAATTGAAATATATACTTTTTTTCAACTTTGTGATTAAGATGGATATGCACGTGCTTTTTTCATGGTTTAACCTAATTTTCAAGGGAAAGAGTTGTTTTATTGTTATTATTATTTGATATGGTATTTTATGGTGCTATCTACCCTAGAAATGAGAGAGAAGGACAGAGTCAGTAGCAAGGAAACCACTATTTCTATGTTTTAGTTTTGTACTCCATCAAATGACCACCATCCAGTAATGTTTCTGTCTTAGGTGGAACTGAGTTAGATTAGACTTTTAATTTCAATATTGGCACATTCTTTTTCTTTTTCTTTTTCTTTTTTTTTGCGGTAAGCGGGCCTCTCACTGTTGTGGCCTCTCCCGTTGCGGAGCACAGTCTCCGGACGCACAGGCTCAGCGGCCATGGCTCACGGGCCCAGCCGCTGCGCAGCATGTGGGATCTTCCCGGACTGGGGCACGAACCCATGTCCCCAGCATCGGCAGGTGGACTCTCAACCACTGCGCCACCAGGGAAGCCCCTGGCACATTCTTAAAACATATGTGAATGGGAACCAGTAAAAAGCCTGGCAATCAAGGATTATGCATAAGTAAAGCTGAAAGATCTGTGAATGGTTTCCCTGAGTTATGAGAAACCAGTTTTACTTCTTTCCTCAGAATTACAGATGACTTTGTGTGGGATTTTTTTGGCTATAGATATCATCAAATGTATACAAACCCACATGTCCCCTTAAGCTATTTTTTTAAATGAGTCACTAACATTATCTTCTAGAGTTCTACAATTTTAAGTGAAGTTCAAGATTATATAACTATTTAAAATATTTCTTTTATTAGGTCTGAGAAATCTTAAATATTACTATATCGATAGTAAAATTAAGTACCTTGATCTGAAGGCTAAGCATCTTATTGCCATTTATACACATTTCTAAGCAAGGACATATATAATAATAGTAATAATATCAGATTTATTTACCTACTGCTTTCTAACCACTGGTCTACATTCTACCTTGGCATGTTTTAACTCATTTAATTGTGACAACAATCCATGCATTCGGTAGAATTATTACTATTAATCATTATTACTGTTATTACTATTTTGTAGATGAGGAAACTGAGACACAGGAAGATTAAGTGACTTGACTACAGTTACCCAGTTTGTGGATGAGCCACAATTTTATTTGAATTGGCTATTTTAATAGCATATGGATAAATTCCTGTAACAATAAGCTACTTGTCTTTCAGTTGTGAAAGCCTTTTTTTTTTTAGCAGAGTCCTAAAACTAAATAGTGATTTTAAACAATGTTGAAGGAAATACTTATAAGAAACTAGCCAATTACAAAAGAAAAGCAACATATGTAATTCTCTCAACATCTAATCATACTATATCTTTCAATTAAATCATCACTCTTAGTAGAATCCCTGTATTGCCAAGTACAATCCTTGCCAAATAACCAGACACAATCATGGGCTTTAAGGATTACAAGTGACATAATAAAGGATAATGACCTAAAATTAAGCACAGCAATATAGAAAGCTAGGACTGCCATGCTCTGTATAAGTCAGCAATCTATTAGATTTAATGTGAGATTAAGGAGCTGTGTAACCCGCAATTATGCTGTTTTTTATTAAGAAAAAATGTGATGATGGTGCTCTGTAAAATTCTTCCTTCTATTTACCTCTGTTTAATTGGATTGGGGACTGCTTAAACATCTTTGAGTTGGAGCTCATAAGTAGATGATCCCAGCTGTTTTTCAAAGCTTAAGGCAGCAGCCGGACAACATGATCATGTCAAGGCTCACGCAAAAGCCTTAATCCTACTTTTTTCCATCAACAAGCCACTGCAGCCCAGTGTTTAACCTTCTAAGTACTAAATATGCTTTGTCACTGCTTTGGTAGATTTGCCACTGAATTGTTATTGTTTAATGCTGTTAACTTCCCTTCTTATTTCCCTCTGCCTTTGGATACTGACCATGTTACCATTAGGAGTCTCAGCATGCAGTTGATATAAATGCAGCTGATATAAAACAAGCATAGAAATTTTGAATCATATTCAAAATATCAACTATATGTATATATACACACATAGATATCTTTATATATACGCTTTTTAAAACCCCTTTGTTTTGATTCATTAAAAGAAAAATGGCAGAGTCTGAATTCTGATGCCATAACCCATACCATTAGCCACTCTACATTCTGCTTGTAATAAAAATACACACACACACACACACACACACACACACACACACACACGTAGTAGAGAACAGTGACTTGTTCGTTCATACATTTATCCAGTCACTTTATTCATTTGACACATATTGAGCCCTTTTGTATCTTTCCCCAAGCTCTACAGTAGATATGGGAGAGCAAGCATCAAGATGGTAACCAACTAGCCCCACAATCATAACATCTCATTTACTTTCACCTCGTTGTTGAAAGTAAATAAAACAATTCAGAGTCTCTTTTTTTTCTAGCTACATTTTGCCTCATCCAAATATCCAGCATCTTAACCTCAGGAGTACCAGCTGTAGTTTTACCTAGATCAGCAATATCATAGTATTTAAAGAGTAAAGGTTAAATGGTCAAATTAGCTTCCCCTACAGCTACACATGCTACTTGGATGGTGATGCACTTTCTTTTCTCTTTTCCTTTGAAGGGTGAGTTGTAAAGGAAAGAGGGCGTGGCTCTCTGATTTGTCCCAGTGGCAGTAAGCAGCCAGCAGAAAAGCAGACACAGTTAATGCTCAGCTGCTCAGACCAGTCAAGCAAACTACCAAGTCCCAGCTGTGCCTCTTGATGTTTTCTGATTGCACCTACTCCTCAATCTGTGAACTGTTTTCTGGACTCAGATTCATCAAGCGCTGCTGCTTTAAAAACACACGCAGGCAGGCATCCTAGGATATGCCATTATAAGCTGCTGCCAGGGGTTCTTCTAGGAGATAAATGGAATCAGTGTGAAGTAAATTAGTGTGAACCAGTCAATCTGAGTGTCAGCCTTGAGCCACTTCCATGGATAACTAGCTGGCTGAGTGCAGGCCAGGGTCTTCTGCCATATGTGGGCTGGAATCTCTGAGACTCTGTTCCACAGGATGGGGGAACACTGGGGGGGGGGGCTGTTTATTCTTGGAAGAAGGCCAATTTGATCTATGTTTTAGATTTGTCAATGAAAAGGACTTGTAAAGTATTTTTGTTTACCTCCCTACTCTGGCAGTACTGAATGTCTCTAAGTTGGACAACTCCTTTCCTGTAGGAAATATGAGAGAAATGCCCTGGAAAGAACTGCTTCCTCCCTGCTTGAGCTGCCATTTTTCAAACTCCAACTGTTCTATGCTTGGTCTGAGCCTCCTAAAATCTTTAGGATTTTAAAACAAAGTAATAACCGTAATTTGGCAAAATGAGTTTAATACAAATCTCTTCTCCCTATTTGTTTTTTGAGGAATAAATCTGTGTCATCTTTAATTCATGAAGAAAGGGAGATTCTATGCAAAGCCTGATGATTGTGGTTCCCTGTAGATACCCAGCGTGGAAAATCAAATTTTGGCCATCAGAGGAGGTGGGGGAGCCCCTCAATAGCCAATAGAATGAGAAAACCTTTTAAATAACGTAAATGTTCCATGGCAAGAATTTAGAGAAGAAAAAGCATATGAACGAATAGAGCAGTAAGATTATTTAATATGATTAACTGGTAAGTGAAAATGGTTCTATTATGTAAAAATCATGTTTCCATAATTCAGTATTCCTTTAGAGATCATAGTCTATTCTTACATTAAGATCACAAGAATTCATTTTATCTAGCTAAATTATGACAGATCTTTATTTCTTTTTCCCTTTATTACATTAATAAAAAATTTTTATCACCTTCTCTGTAGAATGAAATATCAATGAGATGGTTAAAGATGGAATAAAAATGTGTAAAATAGAATGAGAATAATTTTAGACCTCATATTTGGGGGAAATTTTTAAGAACATTTACACCCCCACCTCGAGGGAAGCATTTTGTCTTTCATAAGAGGAAAAGAAATCTATCTTGGAATAGAAACTTGGGCAAAATAATAATTGCTTAAATATTCAAAAAATAAGTTTAGGGCTTCCCTGGTGGCGCAGTGGTTGAGAGTCTGCCTGTCCATGCATGGGACACGGGTTCGTGCCCCGGTCCGGGAAGATCCCACGTGCCGCGGAGCGGCTGGGCCTGTGAGCCACGGCCGCTGAGCCTGCGCTCTGCAATGGGAGTGGCCACAGCAGTGAGAGGCCCGCGTACCGCAAAATAAATAAATAAATAAAAAGTTTATTTTCTATTTCTGGTCACCTTTTCTAAACTCATGAGTCTGGAAGGTAGCTTTTGCGTGCTTTATGTGAAGGTATCACTATTATAGAGTCCGTGGAGACACATTTTATATATAAGAAACATTTCGGTATAGAGAGTGTATATAGTCTGTGGAGGCTAGATGGCATGAATCATAGCAAAGATCAAACCAAATGCTTTAAAAATTGAGTGACCCTTTCCTTGAACTAATGAAACAAAAATGGGATGTCCTGTGAGAACAAAATTTGTTTTATGCCTGTATGCTGAGTTCAGAGAAATGAAGTCCCTAGGGGAAATTTAACTTTATGATTTATGAGGGTAAGGAAAAGAAAGTGGAAATCAGTGCATTTTCTGTTGTCGGGGTAGGTATAGTATTTTGCAGTGTATAACTCTTATTTTACGAAGTTCTTTGAGAGGAATGGAAGGAGTGTTGTATAAATGATGCTATTGCCTAGAGATCTTGCTCAACATGGTCCACCAACATCTGTATGACCTCCTCAATGCTGAGAAAGTTGACTTCCTAACCATGGCCATCCATAAGTAAGCTTCCCCATGAGCATTAGATTCACCATGTTTGAGGAACACGCATACTATCTATGAATTTACAACTGTATGAGACAAGTTAAGAATGACAGAAATGGACACACAGGGTCAGCCCTATGCTTCTTCTAGCCCAGTCTTCTGACTGCAGCACTAGAGGTTCCATTGTGGAGAAGCAAAGTTGTCCTCATGACATCAGCCTCAAAATTTCAAGATGTGTCTGAAATATCTTGCTTCCCTATGAATGTAGCCCAGCGAGGTAGTCAGCATGGGATAAGAAGAATAACACAGGCCAATAAAATGCTAGGAAACACAGAAGAAGGGGCAAAATCTGTTAACTGTGGGCTGTTGAAGACTAAATGGAAAAGATGGCATTTGAGCTGAATTTTTAATAAGGGGGAGTTTTGGGCTTTCCTGGTGGTGCAGTGGTTGAGAGTCCGCCTGCCGATGCAGGGGACACAGGTTCGTGCCGCAGTCCGGGAAGATCCCACATGCCGCGGAGCGGCTGGGCCCGTGAGCCATGGCCGCTGAGCCTGCGCGTCCGGAGCCAGTGCTCCACAATGGGAGCGGCCACAGCACTGAGAGGCCCGCATACCCCCCCCCCCAAAAAAAAGGGGGGGTAAGTTTTGGGCAAGCAGAGAACTAGAGATTGGGGTGACAGAGGATATCTCAAGATGGGGATCTTCACAAAGGTACCAATGTAGAAAATAAATGGCACAGCCCGGGGACAATGGGTAGTCTTGTCAAGCTGTAGTGTATGGTATCAGAGTCTAACACTCTCACAGCATCCAGTGAGAAGCCTCTAAACGTGAGTTGAGACTGTATCCTGAAAGGCCTTGAAATCCATGGCTCCAGAATCCCCCATTGCTGACTGAATAGAGGTGACTGCAGAATTTTCTACACAGAAGCTACATGATTAGACCTTGGTTTTAGGGCTATGACTTTTCTCAGTTTAAAGAATTACTGCAGGGAGAGATACTCTTATCAGGCCATAAAAACAGAGGTGTGACGGAGAGTAGGGTGACAGTACAATCTTCTTGAAGGGTTGGAGGAAGTAGAGGTGAGAAAACTGTGGTGATAGATAGATAGAGTTCCTTGGCAATTTTACAAGTATCAGTCACTTTCTTCTTCACTTTTACTTCCATGCTGGAGTCTGGGTCTTCCTAATTTCCTTCTGAGATATTCTGATATTATATAAATTCTCCTCCCCTCAACTTGCCCCCAGACCTTTGGTTGTGTCCTGTATTGGCTATAGTCCCTGGAGACATATGCAGGGTTTCAGGTGCAGAGGCAGGGTTTACTTGTTGGTTTTCTTGTGGTTGGTTTATTGTGTTTATCTTTCCCTTCCTAAAATGCCAGGCTTCTGTTAACCATTTGCTTACGTTTTTATATTGGCCTAATGTCCTTAGTCATAGCAAACGATAGCTCAGTCATGTTCTTGTTACATATACTTTGGATCATGTTTTCTTTCAATGTTTCCCAGAATTTACTATTCTGAAATGTGTACACAGCATGTATTCCCACTGATTCAGCCTTACAATTGTTTTCTATAGTTAATCTAATCAACTGAATTTCTAATTCAGTTCCTGAATGTAAAATAGTTAACATTTCACATTCAGGAACCCTTAGTTTCGTCTATAGTCCTGGAGATTCTACCATGTATTCTTCCAAATAATTTGAAACAATTTATTAAGAGAAGTATTATACACTAATCCAGGACACTGTTTTATACTGTCTTAGCTAGAAATATCTGCTTGTCTCTCACCTTTTGTTTCCTATATCTTAGTTCTCTAATTATAACATCTCTTTTGTATCGAACCTAGTTCTCCGAAAGTCTCAGATTATGGTTGCTGGTCTCCCTTTATCCACTGCATGTTTGCTCTTTAAAGTTTTACTTTCTTTAGGTGTGTTTCCTTTATCCTTTATTTATAGATGGTAATGTCTAGTATCAAAATGAGACTCTCTACTACTTATCAAGTTTATTTCTATATTTTGGGCAACCATCTCTTAGAGATACTAGCACAAATACTGTTACGCAGTGACACAGCCTGAGGATATGAAAAGGCAACTTTCCATTATTTATTCCCCCAGAAAAATTAATATCTTTAAATGAATGACTACAATTTATATGCATGACCATAAGAGGCAATCAATGCCAACAGATCACCTATGCTTTCTATGGCTGGTGTGAGTGCGTGTGTGAGAGAGTGATGCTTGCTACTGATTACATTATAAATACAGTGGTAAAGCACATTTTTATCATCCAAGCATGACTTCCATTCAATTTCAATAATTTCTCAAGATATCACTAAGATGCCATTTTGATGTCGTTCAAAAAAAAATAAATCACATTCAGAGTACCCAAGCCTAATGATACAAAATATGGTAACGTAGACCTTTTCTTCCTTGCATCCTTCTTAAGGTTGACAAAGAATCAGAAAATGAAGGCATAGTCTAGATAATTTGATTTCCTTATTTTCCATTTCCTACCTAGGAGATGAAAGAGCTCTGACACTTGACTAACCATCTGAGACAAGCATTTTCCCCTGAGATAGAGATGGCTATCAGCTGGGGATTTGAGACTGCCTGCCAAGCATTCTCCCCACGCTGATGGTGTCGTTTTAGGTTCGGCCTATGGAAAGGTTGCTACTCTTACAAATTCCAGTGATAGTGCCATTTGACGGTTTCTTCTTCCACTGATTCTAGAGAAAAATGTTTTTGGTATTTTTCCTTATGGATAACTGTAGACTTTGCTCTGGTTTAAATTGCCCTATGCTGTGAATCCTTATCTTAAGCTCATATAAATCATGTTTATCTCTAGTCTTAAATGCTAGCATGATGCTCCATTGATTGAAGGGTTTCTTGTTTTCCTGAACTTCTTCTAAATTTTCAAATGGAAGCTGGGAAGTTTACTACAAATTCCTCTTAGAATTCTCCCTTTACTGACTGTTCTTCAGTTTATCAATATGTGGGAATCTTTTTGTTTTCTTCTTTGGAATCTATTCCTGCTTTCAACTTCTTGAACTTCTGAACAGTAAAATTAATGCATTTCTGTTTTTACCATAGATTCAGTCCTTATGAGAAAAGTCATATGAGTTTTACAAAATCTAAACTGCCTGAAGAGTGTGAGAGTTAATTTCTATACTTTCTTAGAACTCATTCATCACCTATACTTCCTTTCCGTGATGAAGGGGTCCTTTCAGATAAGATGTTCCTGAGTCCCCCTATCCTGAATAATTATCTCTATGGTTTAATGTAAAAAGCTGGAATTGAGCTTGCTGATCTGACCAGCTTATTTCTTGCATCTAGAAAATCTCTTCTTTACCAAAGTATAGATAAATACAAAAATAATACTAAGGAATATTTCCCTGGATTATTTCCACTCTGAATTTACTCAGTATTGACCAGGGACCAAAGCTGTGGAAATTATTTTGATTTGATGATTAAAAAATAAAAAAAAAAAAAGGTGCTTGCTCATCTACTTACCACTTCTCTCCTTGGAACGCTGCTTGCCAAGGAGCTGGTACTCTAAAGGAGCACATAAAGAAATCCAGGCAAACCTCTCATAGGTAACTCTGAGAATTGCCTTTTGGGGAGGGTGGAGGAAGAAATGCAGCAGAAAAAAAGGAAAGTTGCATTTTTCCCGGTTATTTCCTTTTCTACTTCCCAGATTGCACATTTCCTTTTTCATATTCTCCCCATCCTACATCCAGTATGTCTCTACAGTCTGTTTCAGTCTGAGAGTTTAAATAATTTGATTAGAGTTGGTTTTCATGCCAGGTTTGAGTAAGACAAAGTACTTCATGGGCTTCAGTTTTACATATAAAAGGAATAGAAAGAGTTGGGGTTCTACTGATTCTCTCTGTAAGAGGTTTGACACGAGGAAAATAGTATTCCATAGGAATACCACATCTCTATATAACACTGTCCATTCATTCAGCAAACAATAATTGAGAACCTCTTCATGTCTGGGGTCATGAAAACAAGATGGGGCCAGTCTTCAGAGGAGTCTAATGCCAATTCAGCCCAACCCAACCCAGATCTAACTTCCAGGCCATGGCTTGTCCACTGCAGGTTTGCTTCTTGCAATTACTTCATGGACCCAATTAATTTAGTTTAGGATGATTCATCTTGTACTGAAGTTCATATTTGACAAGTTGATCAATGAAGAGAGGGATTGTTTAAAGAAATTAATAGCATAAATATGATTCTAAGAAGGGTAAGGTATAACTTATTTTTTTTTAATTTGGTTTTAAAGATTTTTTACACCATTGGTAAATATCTGATGGATGTTTCTATGCCAAGGAGTCACCTTGTTTGTTCTCAGGAGTAGCCATACTGCAGCCTCAGTCCTTTCTTGGTCATCTTTCGATAGGGCTGCCTCACCCTGGCGTTGCAACTACCAAAGGAGCTCTCTGAAGCTGCCCTGATTTCCTCTGTCCCTCAGTCAGATGGAGATTACTACTTGTAGGAAAATATCAATCTTAATTGAGAAAGGGCCTCAAAAGCCTTCATTATTTCCAAGGTTACTGTAGTAGCCACTTATCTTCTTACTATCCTGTTCAGTGATTGGTTGGTCTTGGATTCTTAACTGGCAGGAAGATGTCAAGGAAGCTGTCCAGTCCAATTCTCTCATTTTATTAATAAAAGCACCCGAGTCCAGGAAAGTGAAATGACATGCTCAAGGTCACACTATTAGGAACAGAAGTGGAATTTAAAAACAGATCTTCTATTAACTGAGCTTCTTTCTAGTACAACATGCCTCCCCCACCCCCACCCCCACCCCTGGGGAACTAAGAAGTTCATCTCTGTAATGAAGTTGTTGGTATTCACCTTTGTTTCAATTAATACATATATTTGGGTAATAAAAAATGAGGAATTTTATCTTCCCCAAAATAAGGCAGGTAGGATCGCCTTCTTTATGTAGTCTGCCTGTTGGCATTAGTAATAGATTGTGGAGGTGTTTGGGTATATTTAAGCTATAAACCCTATGCCTGACCTTAAGATTTCTCCCTTAAACTTCAAGTGAAATTAATCATTGGTTTTTTAATTCTTAGAAATTCTTGTTAGATGCTTTACTCAGTCATTTCATAAATAGTCCAAGTGTCTGTCTCATGTCTTACATTAGGCTAGAGATGTATTTGCTTATTTACCAGCCTTACCAAAGCAACCCATTGTTCAAACATCCTGGATAACAGGAATATTTTTATATCTTAGAGGAATAAAACATTATTTAAAAAGATGCAGTAACCAATTATTACTTCTTTCTCATTCACATTTATCAATTGTTCAAACATCCTGGATAACAGGAATATTTTTATATCTTAGAGGAATAAAACATTATTTAAAAAGATGCAGTAACCAATTATTACTTCTTTCTCATTCACATTTATCTTCCCCCAAATTAGACATTTAGCTGTTTGTGTCACTGTAGAAGTTAGCTACAAATTTTTTCCCCTTAGATAGTAAAGAATTTGATCCTCTGCATATGTATATTATATATCACAAAGTATTTAAATAAAATAATAATTCCAATTCTATATATCTAGTTAGGATACCAAATTTCCAGCATTTGGAAAATTTATTTCTTTACCAACTGAAAAAACCTCATGTTTAAAGCAATTCACACTAGAAAATGTCAGCCAGAAAATAATATTCTGTGTCAGATTACATTTCAGAAAGATAGTAAAACACATAAATCTAATCTTAACTCATCTTGCTGAACTTGCCCATAAAACAGTTATTTCTTAGTTATAAAGCAGCATTAGATATTTTGTTTAATTCTAGGCATTCCTATATGGTATTTTTTTCCAGTTTCCAGTCCACACTGAACACAAAGTAAGCCTGAAGTCTGATGCAGGATGTAGCTATTGCTATTCAAATGTAATCAGGATGTCCTATCACTTGATTATCTCAGTAGATACTCTTTAAGTAGGGGTAATATGTACATAGCTCTTTAGCTGGATATGTTTTTCTGATAAGACATCTGTCCAGAGAGAGCCACTTTGTAAACTGAATTTGCGGTCTGTTCAAATGACATCCTCTTTGTTTACAACCTTAGTGTTATCACTTAAAGTCTTTTCCCTGATTATGCCTCCTTCTAATTTAAAACATACTGCAGTTTTTCGTGATCTGTCAGGATTGCATTAGTATTTAATTCTATTGTACTTGAACCTACTGTAGTTTTTCTTCCTTCTAAACCTGTAGAAAGATTTTTTTTAGTTGATTCATAGTGATGCCTTATTGAGAGGAGACCTAAATTATCAGCCAAAGAAGTGATCAACTCTTGTCCACCATATTGAGCTAGTAGATTTGAACTCAGGTCTTTGACTTCTTTTCCACTGCTCATTCCTCAAATCTGAGTGGACTTTTAATCTTTCATGACCTCTGTAACATGCACATTATTTTTATGCCTTTGAATAAGATGCAATTAAGATTTTTGTCTGAGTTTTATCTGCTAATACAGTGGTTTATTCTATTCAATTGACCAGCATTTCAAACTGTTATATCTTTTTATAAATGATTTTCCTATCAATATCTCCAGTGCTTCCTAAAACTCCATACACATGCTGGATGGGATCTATTTTTTAATCATTTATTAGTCATCATACTGAAAACATTGTTTGGGCTGCAAATTTTATTCACACTGAGAATGATATGAATTTTTACACAAGGGCTCTAT
This sequence comes from Phocoena sinus, assembly GCF_008692025.1. Lineage (NCBI taxonomy): Eukaryota > Metazoa > Chordata > Mammalia > Artiodactyla > Phocoenidae > Phocoena > Phocoena sinus. Next base: position 81,029,746 of record NC_045764.1, read on the forward strand.
ATATACTACAGTACTGGCCTAGGTTGGTAGAATGAGCTGCCGTTTGTGTAGATGGATGAAGATTTTTCCCAGTGGTCACTCTCTCACTGGGAGTGGGGAGGATGTTTCTTAAAGTTGTTTGTTGCCTTGGCCTAGCCACCTTCAAAATTTACTGAAAATTTGCATTTCCACAAATGATGAGAAAAGGCAGGAAGGAGTTTTTAGACATTAACTGAAAACAAAATAGAGAATAGAGGGAGGTAAAGGAGCATAACCACTGCTGACCCTGTCACCACATTTTTTTCCAGTAAATTCTTCTATAGGGTCTTTGTCATACAATTTTCTGTGCTTCCCCATTATATGTTCTTACGTGTCATTTAAAAACTGATTTTGTATTGTCTACAGTTGAACCGTTTATTTCTTTAGGAATTTCTTTAACACTAATTAAGCACACCGTAGTCAAAAGCATCTTTACAAAGTACGTGGACTTCTCCCTCTATCTAGCTTCCGAAGATATTACAAAGATATTTAGAACACTGGCCTTCTAGTTGTCAATATTTTGAGGTATGTGATGAATAAATGGAACAGCCTTACATCTTTCAGTGGTAGAACTGTCAAGAAGTGTTCGTCTTTTTGCCCCTCGCCCCCCAAATGCAGACTATTTCAGAATGCATTACAGAGGAAATAAACAGTTGATTTTAAGTTAAGGGTGAGCCTAGCAACCATTTGCACTGTATTGATGTCAAAAGTACCTCTCTGCCAAGCTCTAAAATGCGTCTTCAAAAACTACTGAAAATATCCAAGAACTTTAGTGACGAGCTACAAATGGACTTTAGTATTGATAAATAAAAGTCAATATGTATAGTGAAAGGAGAGCTTACTGTGATAAATGGGCCCACCATCAGTAAAGATCAAATTATTGACTATCTACGGCGAGGAAAAACCTGTCTATAGCTAACTTCTACAGGTGAGGAGAATTAGCCACAACAGCAATTCAAGAAAAGCTCAAAGAGACATGTAAGGAGAATTCATTAAAAATACATACAAAAGTAGGCAGTAACAGTCTGTTAAATATATCTGTGACCCCAGGCTAATGTATTTCTTTGGCCAGGCCTGGGTTCACACCTTCCCTCTCAAGATTTAATTTAAATTTCACTTCCCAACAAACCCTATTGCAGGGGAATTACCTCTGCATTCCTAAAAACCATGTCACTCTTGGAATATTGTCTCTAATGCTCCTACTAGTTACTTTGTATTATACCTCAACTAGATCACAAGTTGTATGCGGGCACATTAAAAGTGCTTCGTGTTTTTTGTCCCTCACATGGTCTAGCACAGAGCTCTACCCATAATAATGACTAGATCAATATTTGTTGATTTCATCAGTTTTGAAATGATTCATTTACAGAAGCCTAGGCCACACATCATGTCAGAGTTTACTGATGAAACATCACAAGAAACACCCAAAAGAATAATTGCAAAGATTGGCCTATCAAAAAAAAAAAAAAAAAAGTGGAATGGCAGTAATTAACCTCTCCAATTTCTGTTGTTCCCAATTGACAGAATGTAGGGATTTCTTCCACAGTAGATTTAATTGGATACTCTATAAACTACCCAGTAAAAAAATGGCACATCTTGTACCATCTCAGATTTGGAAGCTAAAGTGTAATTAAGCAAAATATCTGAAGAACAACCCTTTCTCTCTCCTACCCCCACACAAAGCACACCCTCCAAAATCAGAGGTGGAGACAAAAATAGCTGCATTGTACCTTATACTGTGAGTTTAATAAAGATCATGCAGTTAAAGCTACATCTAACTTTCCACTTTTCTTGAAAGATTTGGTATGTCAGTTTATCCTGGGACCACTTTATTGCCACTAAAAATGGTTGCAAGCGTTGACTTCATTGTTCTAATACCATGCTCTCTTCAGCTCTTTGAGGACCCTGTGTCTAGAAGAGTCTTTTGGAGGAATGAATAGATAAATGAATAGATGCAAGTTTTAGATGAAAGAATAGTGTATGGGATCACAAGTGTGATGCAGTTGCCCAAGTAAACACAGATGCTACTTCATTCGTTGTTAGTAATAGATTTAGTTGTATGGTTAATTCCCTATTATAAATACCAATGTAAGTATCTCAGAAAATTAACAAGGTATATAGAGAAGAAAAACCATTAAAGTAGGCCAGAATATTCTGACCAATGTAATAGTACTCTGCAACTTTGATGCATTTAATTATTCCACTTAAACCTTTCACAAAAATCTATGGATTCAAAAATAATCTGTAAGTATGATCTAAACTGAGGAAAACTAAATTAAAGGCAGTGACACCAAAATAACTACTTAGGCCATACATACTACCCATACATACTACTTAGGTGTCTCCTCCCAAGTCATGGACTAACCCACACTACTATTTTGTAAATATGCATCTTTTATCTCAAGTGGGCCTAACAAGAAACCGAGCAGATCAGGTTGAAAGTAACTCAAAGCACATATCCTCCTGGTTCGGGAGGACATCCAGCATGGCACGTCTGCTTCATTCATTTGTTCATCCATTCACCCATTGCACAGATCCTTCAAGAATACTTTCCATAGCCCAGGGCATACAGAGGTAAATAAAACAGACATGGTACCTACTTCCATGTTTTTTTTTTCAGAAAAATCAAATGCAGAAAAGGAAACATTTGGTATGTTTTTTCAAAATCAGAATTTTGTATATTTTTTCTCATATTTTGTTCCCATACAAAAAGTTTTAGAAAAGCAGTGAGTTCAAATGCTATGCTTGCCCTTCCACAGAAAAGAGCAGCACTATCTGTGTTTTGAGAGGGTGGGTGAAACTGGCAAGAATATTTGGACCAGAATCATGTTACAAGTCACCTTTAAATCTGTATATGTGGGCCTCAGGTTATGGTCACCACTGTTATGCACAGTCCATGAAAACAAGACAAGGAGTCTGGGAGGTGTGAGCTCTCCTAAGGTTGCTTTGGACCTCAGGCGGCCCTCCTTTGTATCATTTATCGAATGTGTGAAGCAACACAAGCTTTAGCCTCTGCATTTGCTCCCTTATCTCCTAAGGGAGGCTTACGAACAGCGGCCAGGCCCACTCCCCTGGGCCAACAAACACATTATTTCTTATAAATATCTATGTTAAATATATATAAACATATTATGACTTATAAACCTATATTTTCTCTATTGCATTTATGGCTTATAAATAATATGTTGTGTGTGTTATCAAGACCTGAGAAGACAGTGGTACTTCTCACCGAAGCAATTCGTGATAGACAAAATTCAATTTTGTTTGGCTTCAGACAAGTAAGTATGACATAATTTATATTATTGAAGGCTTGCTTTGTTTTGTTATTCAGAGTGTATTCATGAAGACCATGTCTACTTTTCCTGACAAATGATTCCTTGAACAAATATAACAGGGAAATATGTTACTTGTGGAGAGAATTTAGACAAAGTAGTAAAACTCGTGGAAAAATGTGGAAACCTAAGTCTGTGTTTCTCTAACAGAGCTAGTAGTTTGTAATGTGTTTATAGGAAATTTTAGATTCCTACGCTGGCTTCTGTTTCTGTTCATAATTCCTACTCAGAAAATATATCATGACTGAAGACCTACCATTCAAAACACCAGCCCTCCTTATTATCATTTGCAATGTATTCACCCTATCTTTTTAAAGTTATTCTTATAGGGCTTTTTGTGTTTGGAACAATAGTTTTTAATTTGATGAAAGAGAACCAAAATGCATAAAAAGTGTTCATCCACTGTGATTTGTGTGACAAAAGGAACCACTGCAACAGCATAGAGCTGGTCTAATTGAACAGCCTGATGTTCTTCCTTCTGTGTCCCGTTGCTGTTAATTGACTATATTGTTTTAGATTTATGCATTAAAAATACGATTTCTACTTCGAAGGGATCACTTTGTTACTTTGTAGCTTTTAAGCTGATGCCATGAACTTATTTTTCTTCTAAGATAAAGTCTCATCTATAGATTTTTCAACTAATTACATGTCTGCCAATACATACTTAGAGGATACATTTTATTTCAATTTATTATTTGTGTTTACATAGTGTGTCCCTGGAAATATCTGTGGAAATGAAAGGAAATGTTTAATGGTGTTTATTACTACTTTTTCATCGCTCTCTTTCTCTTTCTTTGCTCTCTCCTTTTTTAATAGCTCCAGTCAGTCCGGTCAAGCATGACAGCAACTCAAACTCGGCAAACTTCCAAGACACCGAGGACATGCCTGACAGATGTGTCCTGGAAGAGTCTGAGAATTCAGGTGAAAGCCATTTAAAAATAGTCAAGTATAAATGATAAATTTGACACAGCTTTGGGGTCCTTGGAAGAGAGTGGGGGGAGAGGACATTGTAATGCTGTTTTCTCTTAGCAGCTGCACTGTCAAATTAATGGTCACCTCCAGGGGTCACAGTGTGGAGCTGTTATCTTTTCCTCTTTCATCAAGAATTCAGCTGGAGGAAGTACAAAGGCTTTATGACTGAGAAGGGAAGCTGACACTATTAGTTCATTATCATCAATTTTAGGCTAAAGTGGTTAATAGGAGCAGAGATTGGAAACTGGAAAAATGGCAACATTTTAAATATTTCAAATAATGGGATCAAGTGGAAATGGAGAACTAGGGGGAAAAGAGAAACAAATCGTCATCATTACTATCTGTTTTACCTCTCTAAATACAAACTGAACTCTAAAAGGGATGAGAGGATTTTAGCATAACAGTAATGAACAAATGGACAGTGTCAACTGTTTAGAACAAAACAAAATAGTAACCCTTCCTCACTCAATAAGATTTACCCTATGTCCAAGTTACTAATGTTTGTATTCTCTTTGTGGGAAGAACAGACAGAAATGTGCTGGAAGGATATGTCCAGGAATGCTTAAGCATGAATTTTTGTTTTGAAGCATGCCTTGTCTTTAACAACTAATTAATTAAGAGAAAAAAAATCTTGTGAGAGTTGAACGACAATTCCTGGTTCACTACAAAGCCATAAGGTGCTAGAAGATGCCTTATTACCACGAGCGAAAGAGTTAACTATCTTCCCCCACTGAACGTTTTTCTTTCCTGTTTTCTCTGGCCGCTGTGTACTCTCTAACCCCTCACATCTTTGTGTGCTGATCCATGTATCAGATTTTTGATTCATCCTCTCTGTGGCCTGTCAGCTTAGTTAAGAGATTTCCAAATCTTGTAGCCTTCGCTGACAGGGGGCAGCTGCAAACAGTCCCCTGATCCTTCCCCGAGGAGAGCTACTGAGATTTAATTTTCAGTGAAAGGTGCAGCCTGCAATCTATGTCAGGTCCCCTAAGTCATCTCGGAACCCCGATAGGCCCAGTCGCAATGGCTTGTATTTCAGTCCCCTCCACTACACCAAGATTCCTCAAAAGATGAACTGCTGCTGGGTGTCTGTTCTCAGCCACACTTCTGCTTCAGAATCCATGGAACTGAGAAATGGCATCTTTAGCAATGAGAGAAATTTTTCATTAGCACATTAGCCCCAACCCCTGCCATAATATCCAAACGACAAATGTAGATGTGTCCCACGTGAAAAGGGAGCGGGTAGTGGTAGCATCAGATTTCTATTAAAATTATTTTTAAATTACTTTTAGTTCTGACTAAAATTTTGTCTAATTTTCACTAGGTTTTTAAACTGTTTTAAAAACAGTTTAAAAACCTAGTTTTTAAACTAGGTTTCTATCAATCATTTAACAGGCAGTTAAATCCACGAGGCAAGTTTTTAACCGAAGGGTTCATTGCTTTGGGCAAGAATAAATAGATCAGCTTTATACTGTTCCAAAAGTAGAATAAATTTCAGTCATCCCTCAATATGAGTGGAATTGTAGTGAGATTCAAATATAGCATAGTCTATCTGATTGATATAAACAAAAGGATATATCAAAAAGAAAGATCAATTAGAAAATATAGGTGCTGATAAAGAATCTTAACTTAAAAAGTGAGTACCATTCTATACATTGGACATCATTAAACTGGTAATAAAGAATGAATTACTCTGGCTTTTTCCTCTGTCCATTCCTGCATTTTAAGACATCTTGCCTTATAGGCCTAGAAACCTCTGGAGAGTTCACTACTGGTCTCACTGCCTTCCACTGAGAATTTGTGGCTTGGTTGTCATGGAGACATCGTATTTCTCCAAGAATTGCTCATATTGATCCGTGGCCAGGCGTAAATGGCCAAGCGAGTGTGAGGAATAAAGGGGGCTGGGCAGTCCTATAAAATGACCAGGGCTTGTGGGTTGGAAATAAGCTCATAGCAAACACTTAGGTAAAAAGAAAGAAGCAGTTTTATTTTGTTTCAAGATTTCTTTCTGCACTTTGGGCCATTGTCTTCCTTCTCTATGAACTGAAAGAAACTTGTTAGTCACTTGTCATGTCAGATCTTTGGTGCTTGTCCTGACACAGCTGTCAGCCTTCCAGCTCTGTGCAGTTCAGGGACACACAACAAAGAGGCAGTGACATGAATTATTTATTGCTCCTTGTGTGGATAAAATTCTGTGATAAGAAATTAAGACACTTCTGACAGGGGTGCTTGTTTAGTAAGAAAGATTTTGATGAGAGAGTGCAGTTCCTTGAAGTCTGAGCATTTGAGAGGCAAAATTCTTAAAACTGAGCATGAAGGAAGATTTGTGAAATTGGTGGCATGGTAGGACTTCCTTGTACTGTGAAAATATGACTGTCCACTTCTCAGCGTCCAAAAATTAACTTCAAAATATCAAGTCATTCAAATGTAGGGCCTCCAAAACTATAAACATTACTTTGGTTGTTTAGTTAACTCTACTTACCATGTACAGGTGGTGTTTCTCTGGAAAGCATGTTTAACCGCCTTTGTTAGAAGAAAAAACAAAATTTGGGATTTTTAAATGGTAAGCTTTGAGAAGATGTTCTCAAACCAAGAGAACTGCTTCAGTAGCTAAGCTTATAATTTCATTAGTATAGTCATTATTTCTTGTATGGAAAGGAGTGTATTTAAATATGAATGAATTATTCTTCCCATTTTCACCTGGAATATTATCACTTATTTAAAATTCTTTTTAACATTTTCATGTACATGCAAAATCCCCTAGTTACAAAGTTGAATGTGGTCAGTCTTTTGGCTTTAATGGATATTGACCTTACATGGTTTTTATCTATGTAATTCTAAATGACTAATATATTTATTACATCATTTTTAGTTAATAGCCCAGTTGTTCAAACAGCATCTGGAAAATGAAAACAAAAAAATCATTTTCCTATTCAAGCACAGTTCAAGAATATTGCCTCATATATTCTTCTCTCTAAAGAAAGATTTCTTGGCAGATTCTCTACACATCATATTACTTTAGCTCATATAGCTTTATATTGCTCATATCAACTAGTTTGCATTTGCAGAGAGTAAGAAAACTTGAAGTACAGAAAAACTAAAACAATTTTTTAAAAGATGAAGTTGAAATGTTTTAAATGTTGACAGAGCATTTAAAAATATCAGTAATAAAATCAAACTTTTAGAATTTTTATGAAACAGTAAGGTTGACTTTGCAAACTGACTGTCTTTGAATAAAATGGGTTTTGAACTCAGTATGTAGATTGTTTATTTTTTCATTGACATCACTGCTTCTCCAGCACTGAATTGACTAGGATGACCCATTAGTAAATGGCCTGGAGTGTGCATATAGGTCACAATTTAGATACCTGGTGGAGTGGTCATTCATCCAGTCTCTAAAGCGCTCTACCTTATTCATCACGCCATTGTGATCTCTTTATTGGTTCAAGCTGTATACCCAGGTGGGTGCCTGCAGTCCATTAAGGTTGGCAAAGCACCTTTAGACCAGAGCATTCTTGTTACTCTGAGCCAGCTAGTGAACCTGGAGGTCTTGTCTGATCGGTTAAGGCCTCCCTCAGCAGTGTCTTTTCTTTGGAATAATTCATTAGCAACGAGTTTTGACTCACAGGTGAATCCCAGATTGAAGTTTCTGGCTTAGACTCTGTGAAGTCTACTGGCTTCTTCACCAGCATTTATACATTCCTGGAACCTGTGGGAATAACTTCAATGTCTAGTAATAGAAGCACTGAGACAACCTGTGAACTTGCAGCTCCCTTTTTTGAGTTTTTAGGGCCATTAGGCTTTCTTTCTTTGGCTCTTTAAGGCCTGGTTGCTTTTGAAACTGAAAGATGTTATCACAAAAATAGTTCAGTTTAGTCTTTTGATGGTTAACTTCTTATTAACTGTTTCATGCACAGTGATTATAGCTCAATCCCCAATCTCCAGAATATTAAAAAAGTGTTCCTTGCCCCTCATCTTTGTACTCATGATGATAAAAAATTTAGTGTGACATTCACAAATTTTATCCAAGTGTTAATGAGAAACCTTGAGCTTTTGTCACCTTATTGGCTTGGAAAATTAAGAATTTCACTTCCTAGTGCACCAGGGATAGTGCACTTAAATATAGCTTCAGCTGAAAATAGTAGTGACGAGAGAGAACTTGGAAGTACAAAAAAAAAGGATTCAGATAAGCATTTTTATGTCATTCTGAAGTAGTTTATAATCGGTATGCATCTGCCATTAACAGAACACTTTAGTGGTTTTTATATAGCACGTTATGTAGATCTACATACATCATTGTTAATCAATATTGCATTTGCATGAATCTGATGAACAAAACTAGATTTCTTACAGTTTCCTAGGGGATACTACGTTGTGAAAAGCCAAGGTTTTTTTTTTTTTTTTTTTTTTTTTTAATACTATTCTTGCTCATGAATCACCAGCAAAAATCAGGTAACAGAAAGTAGGACAGACTCAGGAGTGGAGTGTTGGAGATGGCTGATGATGATGTGCGAAGCAGAAAAAATGTAGAATGTGCGAGCAGCCCATCAATCATAGCCATGAAGAACACACTTCTTATGTTTAGTGGTAAAAAAAACGTTCCAGAAGAAGTAAGAACAATTTCAGTAGTAAAAACATGTACGCTCTGTCTTCCAGTTGCGTTTAACAATATCAATATTGTAAATAATTTACCCAAAGGGAAAATTTTAAGCATTAATCTAATAACCTTTAAAGGACATAAAATTCTAGGCATATATATGTAATACATATATAATACAATTCTGAATATTGGTTTAGCTAAAGTAAATAATCAGCTTTTTGAGTTTTTGCCAGTAGGAGTGGGAGTTACTATGATTAGTCACAACATTAATATAAATGTGTTTAGAAGTAGTTTACTGAGGCACAGTGCTCCAATTATTCAAATTAATTTAATCAAGTGATCTTTTAGCCTGCAATAATCATCCAAGTAGTCTGAGAAGTATGTGTGATTTTTTTTATTCCATAGCTCAAACCATATTTCAACTGACATTTATAACATTTGGTCCTAAAACTGCAGTTGTGAGTTTCTCTAAGAACAATTCAGCTGCTTGAAATTTATGGAAATTTACTAATTTCAAACTTGATTCATCTTGTTGACAACTTTTTACCTTTCTCGGTGATTAGAAAAGACCTATACCAATAAGATGTGCAATTAAAATACATTTACCTGAGGCCTGGTTTATAAGAATTTCTTTATTGTCTTAACATTTTATTTCATATAGAAAAAGAAATGTAGAAATTATAGGTAATTCCTTTCTTCCTTCCTTCTTCCATTTCTTCACTTATTTCTTTCCTCATTTCCTCCCTCCTTTCATCCTCCCCTCTCTCCCACCCTTCCTCTCTCCCTTCCTTCCTCCTGCCCTTTCTTCTCTCTTATTTCTTTATTTTACCATATAACCCAAGATAATCTGTTTTCTTTCCAGGTGAACGAAGGCATCATTTATGGATAGCAAAGGTGTGCTCCTGCAAGCTGTGCTAAATGGAATCTCATCTGTTGAACTGGATTTGGACAAATTAAGAAACCCCAAACATGCCAGTTGTTTATCATTGTGTATAAGCTATGTTGTTATTAGTCTAGTTATTAATTTGTAGTAAATCTGCTGATACTTTGGCCAGAGTCATTACCGATGGAAAATATTCAAATTCATCTAATTTTAGAAAATCATTGTCTAAATCATTCAATGCCTCTTACTTTTGCTTGACTATTTCCAACAAGGAGTGCCAGCCCACAGACACAAATTTAATACCATTTTACATTTTCTTCCATTTTTCAGTTCCTGAATTACATAACCCTATTGCTTTTAAACAATGTAACAATGCTTTTAAATTTAATGTTGCTTAAATGTATTTGATCTAAAACTTTACCGAATTTGTTTCATTTGTTAGGTTAGGATATTTTGTCTTAGTAGATGCTTTAATTCAGATCAATCACCCTATGGTAAATCTCATCCTTAAACATGAAATGTCAACAAATAGCCAATTCCATTTAGTCATCAATTAGCCCAAATAAGTGATACACAGTATAACAGGGACCAATCTTGTGCAGTCAAGTTAATTTAGACTTCTAATGACATAGAGGCTAATGTCTTTCACTAAAGGTTGATCTTGTTGGCCATATACATGTAAACTAGGGAAGGGGAATCTACTGATAGCACATCACAACTGATCTTTAATAAGTAAAAACTCTTGTAGTTCTGTTCCCAGAAAGAAGCTTGACTAGCAGGAATTCTCAAACTAAAATATGGGAAGCAATATAAATAAGAACAGACATAAAGTGCTCATATATTAAGGCCTTTAGTGATCTGATTTATTTGCTGTGATTTATATTGTATAATTCCTGAATTTATAGAAAATCATCAAGAAGATTATTAGTGTGCATATGAATACAAATATTGACTGATCCATAGAAAAATGGAAATAAAGTGTTAAATATATGATATATATCTTTATATATCTATCTAATAGGGAAGTTATAGTCACTTCAATTCAACAAACATTTTTTGGGGCATCAGCATCAGGTTCTGTACAAGGGAGGATGCAGTGGGCAAGGGAGAGGGGGAGATTAGAGAATAGAGCTATAAAATTGAAATAGAATGGTTTCTACCCTTACAGAGCTTATAATTAATGATTGGAGTAAATGAATATACCAGAACTAGAGAGGTGAGTGTGACTGTTTTAAAATAGACAAAAATGTGTGTTCTTTTCTTTCCTAAAAGATGATATTACTTGAAATTACTTTTGAGTTGTATGTCACTAACAATAACATATTGTTAACATGAATAATGATGGAAAATTACCATCCTTTGAAAAAATATACATATATGTGTGTGTGTGCGTCCCTCACCCCTCTGAAAATTGTCAAAAGACATGTGGAACAAATTTCAAAATAAGGGAAGGTAGCAAGCTAGGCAATGGAACACATTTTCTTGCACGCTGTGTTCTGGCTCTGAAAGCCATTACAAGGAGGACTCCCAGAAATATTATTAATGATAGCAATATCAAATAAGGATATATCCTCTCACAAGGGCAATTTTAATAGTTGAAACTAATTCAGATGCTCAAGTTCTGTTATGCTTATTAAAAATAAACTTCTTTGTTTTTATAGCTATGTCCTATTATTCTTTTTTCAAAGAAGAATAAAAATAAGTTTAAATAGTTGCCATATTTAGCATTTTTTCAAGTCCAAGGAAACCAGTATTGAATTCTTGATAAATGTTTTATTATGTCACTAGCTATAGGAAATTAGAAGTAGCATAACCCTGACATTACTAAATGAAAATTTTAAGATTTTTTTGGTAACACAGTTTATAGTTGCTAAAATTTAAAAATTCCTATCGAATGACTAATTAAAATCTTTTATCAATATGAATTTTGGAGACCAACACCATTAATTATCAAAACTTTTAATTCCTAAAAATGAGAGTTTTAGAGATAGACATATAAATAATGTTCCCTGATATACATGTGCAAGTGTATTTATGACACAGATCCACTAGTCTGTTTAAAAATAATGATATTGACTTACTTTCAACATGTTTCAGGAATTTCTGTTGTGAGGAGAATTTGAAATAGTAAATTGCCACACAAGTAAATGGATCACTCATATCGTACCCAGAAACTCAAAACTGACTGCCTCTTAATTAGGTATTTGTCCCTTTGTATGTACAGTCTTAGGTAAGAGTGGAGTAATTGTATTAGCAAACAAATGTGTTTGTATCCAGAGTCTTCCTTGGCATTGTAATAAGTAAATCATTTAAAAATTACATTGGGCTTCTTTCTTGGTAATCATCTTGGTGATGTTTATGATTACATATTTTCCTCCAAGGAATATCATATTTTCAAATTTGCAAGCCTGGGTTCTGTCATTCATTGTGGAGTTACACACTGGCAATATTGCATAAGGGAAGAATCTAGGTTTAAGAGCCAGAACTTCACTGCCATGTGTCTAGGCAGCATGTCCTTGCTGTGCATCTCAGAGCCTCGCTTCCCCATCCATGTAGAGAGCTCCCTCAAAGGCCTCGTCCAGAGGCCCTGTACGAGATGGTTTATGGAAAGCAATCTGAACACTGTAAAACACTTCAAATATAAGGTAAAATTTATAGCATTATAAACACGGAACGGTGGCCTCAGGCCTGAAATATTCTGTTGCTATTTTAGAAACTAAGTTAAGGCTACTTTAAACATGTCACTATTAGAAAAACGATAAGAAATATTTTACTAAGTATTAACATTCTATCTCAAGATGGTAGTATTGGGGTATTTTTTGTTTCCTTCCTTGTACATTTCCCTCCAATGTTCTGTATTTAAAAGCCTTTTATAATTATTAATATGAAAATTTTAGAAATTTTCTCTTCAGTCTTTAGAGGGCACATTATAATAACTGAAGTTTTAAAATTTAAGTTTTATGCCAGATGTTTAAAAAGAAGGCTCAGAATTTATTAATTCCAATTGACTTTAAAGTCATTTTTACAGAATGGGCTCTTTCATGTAATTTTAAAATTTCTATTGCATACATTTTGATTACACAGTTATTTAAAAGTAGTGCTATATATTCTTTGGTTCTCCACAAAATGTTATTTTACGTGTAAAGTGCTCAAAGTTGTGTCTAATCTCATATGGAAGTCATTACTTTGTAAACATGTACCTAGTTAGCAATGTAAAATACTTTCAAAATGAACTGTGACCAAAAAAGTTGCAAAGTTAAAACTTTCTTGAGTGGATATCTTTCTGATGAAGCTACATGGCTTCCTGTACAATGGTCCCCAGACGACTTTGCACTGTGATTTCATCAACAAGGACCCTACAGATAGCATGTATGAGAAAAACGTAAACTAAAAATTAACAGATCTTCCAGTAAGAGCATGCCACTGGAAACTCTCACCCAACTGTGACCTCTGAAGACAGCATGCGTCACTTCATGTCATTGGCAGGGCAGGGACTGGGGTGAGGTTGTCCTAGTACCACTCACTCACTCACTCTCACCCTCATCAGACCTTATCAGATTCTATCTTCATTTAAGATTTCAATGTCATGGATTTTTTGCATTAATTTGATTTTTATAAATATTGTGTTAAAATATATTTATCTTGATTACTGAATTTTTTGCCACCGTCTAGCCTTAGGCTCTATTCATTAAGTCTGGGATAAATTCACTTTTATCCCAGAAAGCATAGTGCAGGTATATAGACTGTGACAACTTCATCATTATGAGCATGATTATAATGATACAAATGGTAAGAAATAGTTGTTTTAATACCACGTGAAAACCGAAGCCATAGACCATTGAAAATGTTTTAAATGGCTTATTTCTAGTGGTATACAGGGGGAAATGTCGAGCACATAGAGTGCTCCCTTTTGACATTGTTTTTCCAAATGCCCTTTTTTCATTGCACAGACAAGGTTTTCCCATCGTTGTTTTTAGGGATCCTTCTGTCTTCAACTTGTTACTAATTGGAAAGGTAGCAGTGATTTTTTTAATTCAAGGATACAAGGTTTTTAACATCAAAGATGACTAGTACATGTTTAGTACAACACTGTGCCTAAATCTGGAAAGTGCCAAACGCCAGCAAAATGCCAATATTCATAACATGATGCAATAGCGGTAACTGCTTGGTACTTGCTTACAAAACCTATCATTTATTCACTTAGCAATTATTTTAATTGCAATTATCTGTAAAGTCATCAATCGGCTTTTCGATCTTGCATGTGTATCTTCTAGGGAGAATGTGTTTCACACAGCCTCAGTCACTGAGCATCATGGCCCTCAGATGATGCCATCCAAGATAAAAGGAAGATCTATGACATGTTCTTGACATATCACAAGTTTCCTTTAGACTTTTAAAGAGATTTCCTGTTAGTTCTGAAGTGGTAACTGCATTTCCTATCAGAAATAACCATTCTTATCTATATCAAAAGAATTCTTACATTCATGTTATCACCATTTGCATCAACTTATAGTTATAATCAACTGAGGAAACATTTTATTTATTTCTTCCTCTTATATTTTAAAGCCTGCAGGCTTGGGGGGGGGTGGGGGGAAACTATAGGACAGTAAGATTGAGAGCCTTCATCCTCTCCCTGAGACAGTCATTGTCACAGGGATCAAGTTGCACTTAGGACTGTTTTGATGGTAAGGAAGATTTCCTTGGATCAGCCCCTATTTCATACAGTCAGTGTATTCCCACCAATCTACACAAAACTGCTCCAGTTTCTACAAGAATTTGAGACAAGAAGTGAGGTGAAAATAGTGAACACTATCACTTCAGTTGTGATTGGGATAGTCAATTAAAGGAACAAATATGGAGATTTCTAAAGTATGTTTTCATAGAAAGTATACTGCAGCTGATGCTTGTCTGGATAGGGGTTGGGTTTTGTTTGTAGTCTTCCCGTCATGTAGGTGGCAGCAACACTCAAGGCTAGAAATTTTCTTCCACAGTCTCTGAGCTGTAGTCCATAGCATATACTTACTAAAAATCCTTGTGGAAGAGAAAAGGTTTAAGTATAGAGACAAATATCTCTGTGTCTTCACATATCGCTAATGTGCTATTTTAAGGGTGTGCTAAAGCTGTTCCCATAATGTGAAAACATTCATCATTTTTCTTAATACAGAAGTCATATTCTACCCTCATACATGTTTGCAGTATTAGGTTCCTGTTTATTTACTAGGATCTTACTTCTTTACCTTCTCTCAGGCTAAAGACTCTCTGAAGAAAAAGGAAGAAAACTCTGCTTTATTTCACTACCACCTAAGCTTTCCTGGGAAATGGTGAAAGTATGTCCCTTTATTCTTTGTAAGCATCTGAGAAGCCAGGGTATATAGTAAATGTGGAGAGATTTTACTTTAGTCATCCAAATAAAGCCATTTTCTCTTATTGTCCTAACTGGAGGTGACTGCATTCAAGTTAGTTCTGTGTGCAAATCAAATGAAGGCTCTGTCTGAGCTGAGAGGGCACCTGAAAGTGAGGCCAGAAAACAAATAGAAGGTGTTGAGCCATTGCATTGATGGGGGTCACTGCCTTGAGAAAGCTGGTGAAGTGAAACCAGGATGCCTACCTTTATGTAAATAAGTGTGCCCTTCCTTAGTATTGGAAACTAATGAGCAGTGAGATTTTCTTTAATTCCTGGCATTCTGCTAGAACTAGGATATGTGATAGCAAGCATAGGTAGCTTTTGTGAAGGAATCTTCGGTGTTCTTTTTATACAGGGCTGGTCAACGTGTCCAAAATAGCAAGCAAATATATACCATTCCAGGCACAGGTGAAGCAAAAGGTGAGGAGAGGGTTCTATATCTAATACCTTTTAATCTGGTTTTCACTGTTCCTCACTTCTTTTGTTCTTTACATCCTTGATCACTTTCTCCAAATACCTATGTAGTTTAATGCAGGTATTTTGCATTGCAGCAGGCATTGCACATGGAGTCTTCAGTACTATCATTGCATGTCACACCTTCACTTTCTTACTAGCTGTTCGACATTACAAAAGTAGTTTCATATACTACCCGGAACCTCAATTTTCTCATCTATACATTGGGACTAACAATTCCAATCTCTCAATTACCATATGCATGTACAGTATTACTGATACAATAGTACAAATCACTGAAATTACTACACATACCAAAAATGCCTGGTTTTAGAATCTTAATTATAGCTAACTATCATGGCACTCCAGTGCTTGAATAAGTGCTTTAACTCAGATTAGGGACAGCACTTTGGCATAAACATTCTAAAAAGTCTGTTTTAATAAAAGCCTTTTCTTTTAAAATGTTTCATGTTAACTTAGCACTCCCAGGATCAAGAACTAGTTTAGAAGTTTTCAACAGTTTATTTTAAGGTCAAAGCTGGAGGCAACTTCAAGATGGCGGAGGAGTAAGACACGGAGATCACTTTCCTCTCCACAAATACATCAAAACTACATGTACATGTGGAACAACTCCTACAGAACACCTACTGAACGCTGGCAGAGGACCTCAGACTTCCCAAAAGGCAAGAAACTTCCTGTGTACCGGGGTAGGGCAAAAGAAAAAAGGAAAAACAGTGACAAAAGAATAGGGACAGGACCTGCACCTCTGGGAGGGAGCTGTGAAGGAGGAAAAGTTTCCACACACTAGGAAGCCCCTTCAGTGGCGGAGACAGGGTGGTGGGGGGAAGCTTCAGAGTCATGGAGGAGAGCACAGAAACAGGGGTGCAGAGGGCAAAGCTGAGAGACTCCTGCATAGAGGATTGGTGTCGACCAGCACTCACCAGCCTAAGAGGCTTCTTTGCTCCCCTGCCGGGGCGGGCGGGGGCTGGAAGCTGAGGCTCAGGATTCGGAGGTCAGATCCCAGGGAGAGGACTGGGGTTGGCGGTGTGAACACAGCCTGAAGGGGGTTAGTGTGCCACAGCTAGCCGCGAGGGAGTCGGGGAAAATGTCTGGACCTGCCTAAGAGGCAAGAGACCATTGTTTTCAGGGTGCACGAGAAGAGAGGATTCAGAGCCCCACCTAAACAAGCTCCAGAGACAGGCGTGAGCTGCGGCTATCAGTGCGGACAGCAGAGACGGGCATGAAACGCTAAGGCTGCTTCTGCAGACACCAAGAAGCCTGTGTGCAAGCACGGATCACTATCCATACCTCCCCTCCTAAGAACCTGTGCAGCCTGCCACTGCCAGGGTCCCGTGATCCGGGGACAACTTCCCCAGGAGAACACACGGCACGCCTCAGGCTGTTGCAACAGCACACTGGCCTCTACCACCACACGCTTGCCCCACATTCCATACCCCTCCCTCCCCTCGGCCTGAGTGAGCCAGAGCCCCCTAATCAGCTGCTACTTTAACCCCATCCTGTCTAGGCGGGGAACAGATGCCCTCAGGTGACCTACACGCAGAGGCAGGGTCAAATCCAAAGCTGAACCCCGGGAGCTGTGTGAACAAAGAAAAGAAAGGGAAATTTCTCCGTGCAGCCTCAGGAGCAGCAGATTAAATCTCCACAATCAACTTGATGTACCCTGCATCTGTGGAATAGCCGAATAGACAACGAATCATCCCAAAATTGAGGCAGTGGACTTTGGGAGCAACTGTAGACTTGGGGTTTACTTTCTGCATCTAATTTGTTTCTGGTTTTATGTTTATCTCAGTTTGGTATTTCGAGCTTATTATCATTGGTAGATTTCTTTATTGATTTGGTTGCTTTCTTCCGTGTTTTTATATGTTTCTATTTTTTTCCTTTTTCCCTTTTTGTGAGTGCGTGTGTATGTGTATGTTTCTTTGTGTGATTTTTCTCTGTATAGCTTTGTTTTTGCCATTTGTCCTAGGGTTCTGTCTATTTTTTGTTCTTTTTTTTAGTATAGTTTTTAGTGCTTGGTATCATTGATGGATTAATTTTTTGGTTTGGTTGCTCTCTTTCTTTCTTTCTTTTTTTAAATTATTTTAATATTTTTATTTTGAATAGTTTTTTAATTTAATAACTTTATTTCATTTTATTTTACTTTTTTTCCTTCCTTCCTCCCTCCCTCCCCCCGCCTCTCTCCTCTCTCTCCCTCTTTCTTTCTTTCTCCCTTTACTTCTGAGCCGTGTGGCTGACAGGGTCTTTATGCACTGACCAGGTGTCAAGCCTGAGCCTCTGAGGTGGGAGAGCTGAGTTCAGGACATTGGTCCACCAGAGACCTCCCGGCCACATGTAATATCAAACAGCAAAAGCTCTCCCAGAGATCTACATCTCAATGCTAAGACACAGCTCCACTCAACGACCAGCAAGCTATAGTGCTGGACACCCTATGCAAAACAACTAGCAAGACAGGAACACAACTCCACCCATTAGCACAGAGGCAGCCTAAAATCATAATAAGTTCACAGATACCCCAAAACACACTACCGGACGTGGTCCTGCCCACAAGAAAGACAAGATCCAGCCTCATCCACTAAACACAAGCAGCAGTCCCCTCCACCAGGAAGCCTACACAACCCACTGAACAAACGTCACCCACCGGAGGCAACACCAAAAACAATGGTAACTACGAATCTGCAGCGAGCAAAAAAGGAGACCCCAAACACCGTAAGTTAAGCAAAATGAGAAGACAGAGAAATACACAGCAGATGAAGGAGTAAGGTAAAAACCCACCAGACCAAACAAATGAACAGGAAATAGGCAGTCTACCTGAAAAAGAATTCAGAGTAATGATAGTAAAGATGATCCAAAATCTCGGAAACAGAATGGAGAAAATACAAGAAACGTTTAACAAGGACCTAGAAGAATTAATGAGCAAACAAACAATGATGAACAACACAATAAATGAAATTAAAAATTCTCTAGAAGGAATCAACAGCAGAATACCTAAGGCAGAAGAATGGATAAGTGGCCTGGAAGATAAAATAGTGGAAATAACTACCGCAGAGCAGAATAAAAAAAAAAAAAAAACGAAAAGAATTGAGGACAGTCTCAGAGACTTCTGGGACAACATTAAACACACTAACATTCGAATTATAGGGATCCCAGAAGACGAAGAGGAAAAAAATGGGACTGAGAAAATATGTGAAGAAGTTATAGTTGAAAGGAAATAGTCAAGTCCAGGAAGTGCAGAGATTCCTATACAGGATAAATCCAAGGAGAAACATGCCAAGACATATTAATCAAACTATCACATATTAAATACAAAAAAAAATATATTAAAAGCAGCAAGGAAAAAGCAACAAATAACATACAAGGGAAACCCCATAAGGTAAACAGCTGATCTTTCAGAAGAAGCTCTGCAAGCTAGAACTAGGGAGCGGCAGGACGTATTTACGTGATGAAAGGAGAAAGCCTACAAGATAAGTCTACCCAGCAAGGATCTCATTCAGATTCGACGGAGAAATTAAAAACTTTACAGACAAGCAAAAGCTAAGAGAATTCAGCACCACCAAACCAGCTTTACAACAAATGCTAAAGGAATTTCTCTAGGCAGGAAACACAAGAGAAGGTAAAGATCTACAATAACAAACCCAAAACAATTAAGAAAATGGTAATAGAAACATACATACTGATAACTACCTTAAATGTAAATGGATTAAATGCTCCAACCAAAAGACACAGACTGGCTCAATGGATACAAACGTAAGACACATATATATGCTGTCTACAAGAGACCCATTCAGACCTAGGGACACATACAGACTGAAAGTGAGGGGATGGAAAAAGATATTCCATGCAAATGGAAATCGAAAGAAAGCTGGAGTAGCAATTCTCATATCAGACAAAATATACTTTAAAATAAAGTCTATTACAAGAGAAAAAGAAGGACACTACATAATAATCAAGGGATCAATCCAAGAAGAAGATATAACAATTGTAAATATATATGCACCCAACATAGGAGCACCTCAATACATAAGGCAAATGCTAACAGCCATAAAAGGGGAAACTGACAGTAACACAATCATAATAGGGGTCTTTAACACCCCACTTTCACCAATGGACAGATCATCCAAAATGAAATTAAATAAGGAAACACAAGCTTTAAATGACACATTAAATGAGATGGACTTAACTGATATTTATAGGACATTCCATCAAAAAACAACAGAATACAATTTCTTCTCAAGTGCTCATGGAATATTCTCCTGGATAGATCATATCTTGGGTCACAAATCAAGCCTTGGTAAATTTAAGAAAACTGAAATCGTATCAGTGATCTTTTCTGATCACAATGCTATGAGACTAGATATAAATTACAGGGAAAAAACTGTAAAAAAATACAAACACATAGAGGCTAAAAAATATGCTACTAAATAACCAAGAGATAACTGAAGAAATCAAAGAGGAAATCAAAAGATACCTAGAAACAAATGATAATGAAAACACGATGACCCAAAACCTATGGGGTGCAGCAAAAGCAGTTCTAAGAGGGAAGTTTATAGCAATACAATCCTACCTCAAGAAACGAGAAACATATCAAATAAACAACCTAACCTCACAACTAAAGCAATTAGAGAAAGAACATAAAAAAACCACCAAAGTTAGCAGAAGGAAATAAATCATAAAGAGCAGATCACAAATAAATGAAAAAGAAATAAAGGAAACAATACAAAAGATCAAGAGAACTAAAAGCTGGTTCTTTGAGAAGATAAAGAAAATTGACAAACCTTTAGCCAGACTCATCAAGAAAAAGATGGAGAGGACTCAAATCAATAAAATTAGAAATGAAAAAGGAGAAGTTACAAAAGACACCGCAGAAATACAAAGGATCATGAGAGATTACTACAATAGAAATAGAAGATATAAACAGACCAATCACAAGCACTGAAATTGAGACTGTGATTAAAATCTTCCAATAAACAAAAGCCCAGGACCAGATGGCTTGACAGGCAAATTCTATCAAACATTTAGAGAAGAGCTAACACCTATCCTTTGCAAACTCTTCCAAAATATAACAGAGGGAGGAACACACCCAAAATCATTCTACGAGGCCACCATCACCCCCGGTACCAAAACCAGACAAAGATGTCACAAAAAAAGAAAACTAGAGGCCACTATCACTGATGAACATAGATGCAAAAATCCTCAACAAAATACTGGCAAACGGAATCCAGCAGCACATTAAGTGGATGATACCGCATGATCAAGTGGAGTTTATCTCAGGAAGGCAAGGATTCTTAAATATATGCAAATCAATAAATGTGATTCACCATATTAACAAATTGAAGGAGAAAAAACATATGATCATTTAAATAGATGCAGAAAAAGGTTTTGACAAAATTCAACACTCATTTTTGATAAAAACCCTCCAGAAATTAGGCATAGAAGGAACCTACCTCAACATAATAAAGGCCAAATATGACAAATCTACAGCCAGCATCGTTCTCAGTGGTGAAAAACTGAAACCATTTCCACTAAGATCAGGAACAAGACAAGGTTGCCCACTCTCTCCACTATTATTCATCATGGTTTTGGAAGTTTTAGCTACAGCAGTCAGAGTAAAAAGGAAATAAAAGGAATCCAAACAGGAAAAGAATTAAAACTGTCACTCTTTGCAGATGACATGATACTATACAAGAGATTCCTAAAGATGCTACCAGAAAACTACTAGAGTTAATTATGAATTTGGTAAAGTAGCAGGATACAAAATTAATGCACAGAAGACAGTTGCATTCTTATACACTAACAACGAAAAATCTGAAAGAGAAATTAAGGAAACACTCTGATTTACCATTGCAACAAAAAGAATAAAATACCTAGGACTAAACCTTCCTAAGGAGACAAAAGACCTGTATGCAGAAAACTATAAGACACTGATGAAAGAAATTAAAGATGACACAAATAGATGGAGAGATATACCATGTTCTAGGATTGGAAGAATCAACATTGTGAAAATGACTATACTACCCAAAGCAATCTACAAATTCAATGCAATCCCTACCAAACTACCAATGGCATTTTTCTCAGAACTAGAACAAAAAATTTCACAATTTGTATGGAAACACAAAAGACCCCGAATAGCTAAAGCAATCTTGAGAAAGAAAAACGGAGGTGGAGGAATGACACTCCCTGACTTCAGACTATACTACTACACTAAAGTAATCAAGACAGTATGGTACTGGCACAAAAAGAGGATCATAGATCAATGGAACAGGATAGAAAGCCCAGAGATAAACCCACATACATATGGTCACCTTATCTTTGATAAAGGAGGCAAGAATATACAATGGAGAAAAGACAACCACTTCAAAAAGTGGTGCTGGGAAAACTGGTTAGCCACATGAAAAAGAATGAAATTAGAACACTCCCTAACACCCTATGAACAAAAATCAACTCCAAGAGGATTAGAGACCTAAATGTAAGGCCAGACACCATGAAACTCTTAGAGGAAAACAGAGGCAGAACACTCTATGATATAAATCACAGTAAGATCCTTTTTGACGCACCTCCTAGAGAAATGGAAATAAAAACAAAAATAAACAAATGGGACCTAATGAAACTTAAAAGCTTTTGCACAGCAAAGAAAACCATAAACAAGACCAAAAGACAACCCTCAGAATGGGAGAAAATATTTGCAAATGAAGCAACTGGCAAAGGTTTAATGTCCAAATATACAAGCAGCTCATGCAGCTCAATATCAAAAAAACAAACAACCCAATCCAAAAATGGGCAGAAGACCTAAATAGACATTTCTCCAAAGAAGACATACAGATTGCCAACAAACACATGAAAAGATGCTCAACATCACTAATCATTAGAGAAATGCAAATCAAAACTACAATGAGGTATCACCTCACACTGGTCAGAATGGCCATCATCAAAAAACCTACAAACAATAAATGCTGGAGAGGGTGTGGAGAAAAGGGAACCCTCTTGCACTGTTGGTGGGAATGTAAATTGATACAGCCACTATGGAGAACAGTATGGAGGTTCCTTAAGAAACTACAAATAGAACTACCATATGACCCAGCAATCCCACTACTGGGCATATACCCTGAGAAAACCATAATTCAAAAAGAATCATTTACCACAATGTTCACTGCAGTACTATTTACAATAGCCAGGATATGGAACAACCTAAGTGTCCACTGACAGATGAATGGATAAAGAAGATATGGCACATATATACAATGGAATATTTCTCAGCCATAGAAAGAAACAAAATTGAGTTATTTGTAGTGAGGTGGATGGACCTAGAGTCTGTCATACAGAGTGAAGTAAGTCAGAAACAGAAAAATAAATACCATATGCTAACACATATATATAGAATTAAAAAAAAAACGGTTCTGAAAAACCTAGGGGGAGGACAGGAATAAAGATGCAGATGTAGAGAATGGAGTTGAGGACACAGGGAGGGGGAAGTGTAAGCTGGGACGAAGTGAGAGAGTGGCATGGACATATATACACTACCAAATGTAAAATAGATAGCTAGTGGGAAGCAGCCACATAGCACAGGGAGATCAGCTCAGTGCTTTGTGTTCATCTAGAGGGGTGGGAGAGGGAGGGTGGGAGGGAGACGCAAGAGGGAGGAGATATGGGGATATATGTATACGTATAGCTGATTCACTTTGTTATACAGCAGAAACTAACACACCATTGTAAAGCAATTATACTCCAATAAAGATGTTAAAAAAATAAAAAATGTGAAAGGGTAACCTTTCTATTTTTATTATAGAAAGTGCAATTTAAACCTATGCAAGTAAATTTGTGTTAAATTCCTACCAGCAAAAATAAATAAATAAATAAATAAAGGTCAAGGCTTTTCCCAGTTTGGTGGGTGATTATAAATGGTAAATCGTTTTTCTTCTGGGTCCTGAAAGACAATACTCTGGGAATGTTTTATGTCAGAATAGAACAGGCCATGGTCCATCTAAGCCTGTATGAAATGACAGGTAACTTCCCTCCTGACTTCTATCAATCTTCATATTATCAGATGACACTAACAAGCATGATTCTATAGCTTTATATGAGTATGATGAAAAAGACCAAAACAAAACATCTAAGTACTTTTAAAACAGTATTCCAAAACTTAGAAAGTCTCTGAGTTTCTGAAGGATTTTGTAAAGCAAAACAGTGTATATCGAATTTTACTTTCCTACTGAGGATGGTATGTAGTAGAAATGCTTTCCTTTTAGACAAAAATCTGAAAATAGATGAACGGAGCAGAAAATCTGAGTCAAGGAAGGGTTAAAGTGGAAAGCTGACCATGGCATCAGGGGTATCAAACACCAACAAAATGTACCTGGGGAGAGATGCTCATCCTTGCTTTTCCTTTAATAAAGCTTGGTGGAATGTCTCATGACAGATCTCTGCTTCTGTCTCTTTCTTTCCCCTAAATGGAAAAAAAAGAGTATTGATTAATAATGATAGAAATTAACAATAACAATAAACATAACAACAATAGCAAAATGACAAGAGGGAGTTTCAGTTAAAATGGCAAATTAAAGACACACGTTTATCTCTACCCTTTGCTGAAGCTCTACTGAAATAATGTGATAAAAGACATAACTGCAGAAGAAAAAGAGACTGGGAAAAGGAGGTACCAAAGCAAAACTTTAAATACTGAAAAGTAAATAAATGCCACAGGGATGATGCCAAAAAGTGAGCTGGCTGGTGTTGCAGAGTTTCTTAAAGGCTCAGAAATTAGAGTCAACTGTCACCTCTAAAAGTGCAGGTACCAGTATGGCTGAAATAGGAAAACTGAAAGAAATAGTTAATATCCTTGATTTCCACCCCCTCTTCTCTCCCTGGCTATTGCCTGGAGGTTCCTTCCCTGAACAGTCTGATCAAGAGGGACTCTAGACTCAGGACACTAAGCCTAACTGAGAGCAGGGACATAATCTTGAAAAGGAGGGATGGATAAAAATCTGCACACTTATGGCTACACTCCAACTCCAACTCCTTTCTGCTTTGTTTCCGAAATGCTGATAACCGTTCTTATTAACCCTGAATAAGAGACAGAAGTTTTTTTTTCTGATAAAATAACCAGCCTAAGGCCAATGGGCACATAAGAAGATCCTCAACATCACTAATCATTAGGGAAATGCAAATCAAAACCACAATGAGATACCACCTCACACACATTAGGATGGCTACTATCAAAAAAACAGGCAATGACAAGTGTTGGTGAGGATGTCGAGAAATTGGAATTCATGCATTGTTTGTGGGAATGTAAAATGGTGCAGCTGCTGTGGAAAACAGCACAGTGGTGCTTGACAAAATGCAAAATAAAATTAACATATAATCCAACAATTCCACTTCTGGATATATATTCCAAAAGAATATCTGAAAGCAGGATCTCAAAGAGATGTTTTTTGTACACCCATGTTCATAGCAGTATTATTCGCAATAGCAAAGGGTGGAGGGAACCCAAGTTCCTTCATCTATCAACAGATGAATGGATGAACAATATGTGAGTCATATATAATTCAGCCTTAAGAATTCTGACACAGGCTACAACATGGATGAACCTTGAAGACATTATGTTAAGTGAAATAAGCCAGGCACAAAACGATAAATACTAAACGATTTCACTTACATGAGGAACCTAGAGTAGTCAAATTCATAGAGACAGAAAGTAGAATGATGGTTACCTGGAGGCGGAAAAGGGGAAGGAAGGGAAAAATGAGAAGTTGTTGCTTACTGGGAATAGAGTTTCAGTTTTGCAAGATGAAAGAGTTCTGGAGATCAGCTGCACACCAATGTGCACATACCTAACCCTACTGATCTGTACTGTAATGTATAATTAAAAATGGTTAAAACTGTAAATTTTATGTTACGTATGTTTTACCACAATTAAAAATTTTAAGAACAACCTGAGAAAAAAAGGTTTACAGCTGTGTACCTTTCAGGCTGCTCCAACGAAACATCAAGAGCCAGATAACCTCAGGGTGAAGCCCGGCACTCTAGCCTGCTCAGGAACACAAGATATTTTCATGACTCACTAGTGAAAGCTAAGGATCACCAGATATGAAGAAAGCTTTCAATATGAAAGATAGAGACCAAAACAAACAAGCATAAAAAGACAGCAAAAGCAGTCAATACAGGGTATTTAAATATCCCAATGAAAACCATTTCCATCCTGGAATTCTTTACTAGCCAATCTGTCTCTTCCATGCACCTTTTCTCATAAAACTGCTGAAGGGGATGATCCATCTTCAAGATGGAGTAAACCAAGAAAGAGCAGCACATACAGCATAGGAGACAGGGAAATTCCCCAGGGGACCAAGAAGGTAGATTGCATGCCTACTGCAGTCTGCAGGCCTAGAAAGCAGCTGGGCCAGTCGTAGCAGAAAGTAAAGGATTTCAGTAGAGATATCTCCAGTACAGCAACAAAACTGGTAGATTACTGATAGGTCTGACCGTACTGAGAATGATCTCAGAGTTCTATCAATGGGCTTGGTAATGGATTAGTGACAGGTATCACGTATGACATACAACTAAGCAAGTGAAAAGAGAAAGAGAAGAAATGTAATCACAGTGTACTATGCGGTCCAACTGTGAATAATACAAGTAATAATTATTACAAAGTAATCATTACACTAACAAAAATGATAATATAACTATCAGGAGGATGAGGGGATTGTGTGAGGGGAGTGGGGAATGGAGGAAAGGAAAGTTAAATGCTAAGGAATCACTAAAATTGAGAACTACAAATAATCTGAAATAGTAGGTAAATTGCCAGTTTACAAATTTTGTTATAGCAAGTGTTGGTATATTGAATTTATGTACAAAAAGAGTTATCTGGAATCTTTGAGTGTCTCACCTCTGCTTGCCCTGTATGTGTTCCTAACTTTGTACCTCTCTGGTTGTTTGGGATCATAGCTCAAGAAATTACCCAGGTTGTATGGTTTCTCTGAACTCCACAGTGATGTCACTCATTTGATGCTGTCCTCCCACAGCCAGCCATAACCAGTGCGCAGAGTAATCCAGCAGGCATGACTTCCAGGCAGGGGATTTTCCTGCACATCTGGTCACAGTTGTTAATGATCCTCCTTTGCAACGTGATTAATGAGTGCAATGTGTGATTAATGAGTGTGAGTAGATAGTTATTCATAAGGTATTTTGGAAAGTATCTAAGAGTATTGGTCAAAAATATCCTATGCCTGCATAGCTGTCCAGTGGACTAGAAGACCACCCATATCTATGCTTCTCAAAAGTTCACCAAAGTATTCTCAGAAGAAAAGAAAAATAGTACACAAAATAGCCACAAAGTAGCACACTATAAATGTGAAATTTCTCTGGCATCTTAAAGTTCATCTTTAAAAATTCATTTAAAGTTTGCATGCATGTACATTTATGTTTGCTAAATATGTAAAATTTTAGTTTTTATTTAAATTGACTTTTATTGAGGTACAATTGACATACAGTATTATATTAGTTTCAGGTGTACAAATGGTGATTCAACATTTGTATACATTGTAAAATGGTCACCATACTAAGTCTAGTTACTATCTGTCACCTTACAAATGTAATACAATATTATTGACTATATTTTCCATGTTGTACATTATATTCCCATGACATTTATTTTGTAACTGGAAATTTGTGTTTCTTAATCTCCTTTACCCATTTCACCTCCCCGCAAACTCCTGCCCTTATGGCAACCACCAATCTGTTCTCTGTATCTATGAGTTTGGGGGTTTGTTTTGTTTGTTTGTCTTCTTTTCTTTAGATTTCATGTATAAGTGAAATGATGAGGTATTTGCCTTTCTCTCCCTGACTTTTCTTTACTTAGTATAATACCCTCAAGGTCTGTCCATGTCGCAAATGGCCAAATTTCATTCTTTTTTATGGCTGAGTAGTATTCCATCATATCTATATCTATATCTATATCTATATATATCTCACATCTTATTTATTCAATCATTTGTTTATGGACACTTGGGTTGTTTCTATGTCTTGGCTATTGTGAATAATGCGCAGTGGACATAGGGGTGCATATATCTTTTCAAATAAAGATAGATACTCAGTAGTGGAATTGTTGGATCATCTGGTAGCTCTATTTTCAATGTTTTGAGGAATGTCCATACTGTTTTCCATAGTGGTTGCACCAATTTACAATCCCTCCAACAGGGCTTCGGGGTGTTCCCTTTTCTCCAAATTCTTACCAGCACTTTCTATTTCTCATCTTTTTGATAACACCCATTCTGGCAGATGTAAGGTGATATCTCACTGTGATTTTGATGTGCTTTTCCCTGATGATTAGTGATATTAAGCATCTTTTCCTGTACCTTTTGGCCATCAGGATGCTTTCTTTGGAAAAATGCCTATTCAGATCCTTAGGGAAAAAAATCCTCTGAAAAAAATTGGATTGTTTGTTTTTAGTTATTGAGTTGTATAAGTTCCTTATATATAGGATATTAACCTCATATCAGAAATGTGATTTGCAAATAACTTCTCCCATTAAGTTGTCTTTTCATGGGGCAATGTCATGGAGTGTCACAACTGCCCACGTGCACAGACTTTAGCTAGGGAACAATATAATGCTGCCACTGTTCCCATTCGCCCACCCCTGCCAGGAAGCAGGGAAGTGCTGCAACTGCCTGTCCTATTTGGCTCCAGCAAGGCATCGGGATAGTGCCTGAACTGACGAATCCCTTCCATCTGTTTTAGAAAGGTTGGCGAGTGGGGCTGGGGAGGGTGCCACATCCAAGCTCGCAGCTTACACCACCAGGTTAGGTTGAGGGGGCAATAATAGCATTTGCCAGCGCCTCTGTCACCAGGGGGCATTTTGACTACCCGCGCCCCACCTCCAGCCAATGTTTTTAGATTAGCAAATGAATTTCCTTCCATATAGTCTAGGCTTCTTTCAAACTGCTGTTTTTTTCACTGGGTCTCAGGCCAAGTGAGACCTCATGCAAGCCCTTGAAGAGGGGAATCTCAGTTTCCTACAGCACTTAGGTCCCTTGGATGTCAGCCCTGTTGCTTTTCTAAGCCAGACATTTTGGGGGCTTGTCTCTTCAGTACAGCTCCCGGGGTTGGGGTGCCTGATGTGTGGCACCAACCCCTCTCTCCTCCAGGAGAAGCACCTGCCTGGTGAGATCCCTCCCTACAGTGTGCTGATGCACCAGGGATGGGTCTTGAAGTGGTCCTTTTATCCCTTATTGTAGGGAGCAGTTCATCTAGTTTTCAGATATTCTTCAAGGAAAATATCCATATATAGCTATAGATTTGGTGTGTTCCTGGGAGGAGATGAATTCAGAATGAGTGCCTATTTTGTCATTTTGGACTCCCCATAAAATTTTAATAGCTAACATTTACTGAACATTTTGGGGGCGTGCTGTGTCTAATACTTTACAATATCTTTTCTTTGCACAGTAGATATCAAAGGTAAATGCATATTTCAATTCTATACAATAGGAAAGGAAATAAAAAGAAAGCATCAATTACTTTTTAGACAAAAAATTTTATAGTTGGACAGAACCTCTAAGGTAATTGAATACATTAATTGAAACTAATTGCTGGAGTTTATATTTTTCTCTACAAAATTTATTTTTTTGTTTTATTCAATTTGCTTAAACTAAAACAAAACAAAACAAAAACCAATTCACCCATTAACTGTTTCTTACTTGATCTTAACAGCCATTTTAAGAGATATTTTCTAATCTCATTTTATAGATAAGGAAACAGAAACACAGAAAGGCTAAGTAATTTTCCAAAGGTCATACAGCTAGTAAGAAGTGAAAAAAGAGTTTAAATATTGCAGTGCAATTTGTATGCATGCAGGCTCTGTATTCAGATTCTTTGTAATAATTTAGTCTTTTATAACTGCCTCTCTTATGTGTGGTCTTCAGTTTTTCATTTACGGGTATGAGAACTACAATTTGAAAAGCATAAATCTATTTTATCTACTTCCATTCATGATGGCAGAGGCTAATAAAATCAACAGCAAGAAGGTCACCACATTTAAAAAATACTGGTCAGCAAATAACTGATTTGATTAAAAAAGAAACAACAGATATTATCATAATCCCAACATTAATACTATAAATATCTTTGTGCCGTTAGTAGAGGATCACTTTGGAAGCAGTAGGCTAAGGCTAGGTCTTCTTTTGCTCTATTGATAACACACTTTACTTGCTAGGCTCCCAGAGCTCATGTAGATGGGATTTATTGACAGTCTACCGTGTGCCAATCACTCGGCTAGCTGTGTGTGTGTGACATTTTACTCCCATACACAGCTCTTTGAAGCAGGTATTATTTTTGTACCCATTTTACAGATTAAAAAAGTACAGCCCTTGGGAGGACAAGTAATTTGCTTAAGATTACTCAACTAATGAATCATAGGAGCAGGAGTCTTGCAAGCTCAAACAGTTGGACTCAGCAACTCGTGCTTTTAACAATTATTTTACATTGCCGACCCCCTTCACCATCTTTTGTCCTCATATCTGATAATGCAAAAGCCAAATTTAATGGTCATTTTCAACCTTCCATTTTTATGTCTTTAGCAGTATATGGATTCCCACCCACTCCATGCCATAGAGCTTGTTATCTTTGCATCAACTGCTAACCTATATTGTGGGATTCAGTGGGTAAAAGTGC
Organism: Phocoena sinus; assembly: GCF_008692025.1. NCBI lineage: Eukaryota > Metazoa > Chordata > Mammalia > Artiodactyla > Phocoenidae > Phocoena > Phocoena sinus. Next base: position 81,060,075 of record NC_045764.1, read on the forward strand.
TGTACTTTCTTGGAGCCTTCAGTGTGGTGTATGGCCAGAGTGCTTCTGTGTACCCAAGAGCTTTTGACCAGATAGGTAGGCTTTTGAGTCAGAAAAGCTAACTGGAATGGACTTCCCAGCCAGAATATCAAAGTTCTTTCATGCATTACATCGAAGTCCTTCAGTGATGTTTCAAGATCAAAACAGCAATTTAAGGATGATTTCAGCTCTTTCAACAAAATTGTTAGCTCAGTTGTCTAAGGCAGAGGTTTCTCAACCTCAGCACTATTGATATTTTGGACTCAATAATTCTTTGCTAGGTGGGGGCTGTCCTGTGAATTGTAGGATATTTATCAGTAGTAGCATCCCTGGACTCTACCACCAGATGCAGGTAAAGTTATGATAAGCAAAAGTGTCTCTAGACATTGCTAAATATTCCTTGGTTGGGGGTGGGGGGACAAAACTGCCCCCAGCCAAGAAACACTGGTCTAAGATAAGATTCTTTCTACATACATTTCCAAGCAAAAGCTCGTCAGGTGTTATGTTGTTTTATTTATTTCAGAATAACACCTTCTAGCCTGACTTCAACATAAAGCTTACTCAGGTTAAATTTACATCTACTAAGAGACTAAGAGAAAGTAATCACTATATTGCTCTTCTTTTTTTTTTCAGTGCTTACTACCATCTTTAAATTGTATATGCCCATGCCCCCAAATCACACGTCCCTCACACACATCAAGCACCAAACCTCAAAATTCACCTACAAAGCCATCATCTCCTCCTAAACATCCTACAGGAACCTCAAGACAAAGTGTCCCACACTGAACTCATTCTCTGCCTCCACAAATCTCCTCTTTGTTCCTCACTCCCAGGATAAAATTGGTGTCCAGATATTTTCTATTTGATTTCCTTAACGGCTCGCAAATCTGACCTTTGGCATCCCCATGGACTTCCTCCGTTGGGAAATGAGTGTGACTTCCTCCGTTCACACTCATTTCCCATTCAAATTGCCACAGGAGCCTGCTGACTAGTCCTTCTACCTCCAGGCCATTGTCCACACTGTTGCCTCAGCTAACTCTCTAAAACACAAATCTCATTCTTTCCCTCCTGTGAAATTATTCCAAACCCCCTTAGCTGGGCTTTCGAAGACCTTCACAAAGTAGCCCTTGCTTTCTTCCATCTTATAACAATACATTAGTGAGGATTATATTTGCTGCTAGAATAAAGGCACCAAAAGAACCTGAGACAGATATTAAGTACATAAAACATATATCCTATTGTATTCAAGTAATGGTTGTGCGTACTGTAACAGGTTTGAAGATGTAAATGCCTGAGGTTTATGTGCCTTTTATATTAGGAAAGATGTGAATTTCAGTACACACTCTCAGGCATGCCCAAAACTCAACCTATTTTCTCTATAAATGAATCTAATTTCTATTTTAGATTTTCCCCTGTATTTTTCCACTTTTTCTCATATGTTGCATGTAAGTTTTGAGCACTTAAGTAAGTCACATAGTTTTTAGTGCAAAATAAGACATTTTCTATGGTGAAAGGATCTGCTATTTAACAATTATGCACAAGGCAACCAGTATAAATCAGGAATATTCCAGGTAAATGGAGAAATATGGTCACCTTTGACTTAGGTAATGTTAGTCTAGTAGTAGCGGGGTGTGGGTATCTGGAGAGTATTCAGTCACCATTTTCCATACAAGATGTACAGATAATATTATATCCAGATGTCCAGAAGAAAAAAAAAATGTTCTGCCTCATTCTATCTGGTCTTTGGCCATCTGTCCATTCATCTCTCAGCTGCTTTCACCCTCTTTTCTAGCAATAGGCATCTCTAGTCTGGCTAATAGGTCCTCTCTAAGCCCTGCTGAGGTGGACAGAAAAGACTTAACTCTATTGTTCTTCACTGGAACATGATTATGCCTATCTCAGGCATTTCTATGCAACCATGTCTGTTTCATGCTACATGCTGCAACATTTTCTGAACATGCAATCCTCTTGAGCTCCACCCAGAAAATAGGTCTCCACCCTCCACCGTTCTTGAATGCTGAATTCTCTCAGGTTTCTATTCACCACCCCACCCCTAACTAGGAAACAGACTATGCATGAGACACAGGATTGCTTTTTCAGGAATCCATCTGAATCTAAGCTATTTGTCATCTTCTCTTTGCCCTCCCCATTAAGCTTTACCTCTTTGGCAATGAGATAGCCTGACTTGTTATCTATTTTCTTAGATTTGTTGTTTGTGACATAAACTTTTTACCCTAGTATTATAGGGCTAAAGACTTTAAAATGCAAACTCCTATTGACACTTAAAGTTGTTTTCTTTACTCATGTGTCTTGTCATCTTTCCCCAAGACAACGAATACTGCTGACAATAGGGTGAAAAGCAAAAACTCCAAAAGCAATACAACCCAAATCCTTGATAAGTATAAAAGCATATCCAATTTTTTCATCTACTAAAGACAAATGAATTCAAGATTAGAAGAAAAGAGTATGGGAACTGCAATGGTTAATTTTATATGTCAACTTGGCTAGGCAATGGTGACCAGTTATTTGGTGAAATACCAGTCTCGGTCTTGCTGTGAAGGTATTTTTTAGATATGATTAATTTTGGTAGACTTTGAGTAAAGCTGATGAATGTGGGTGAGTGCCTTCTAATCAGTTGGAGACTTTAAGAGCAAAGTCTGAGGTTTCACAAAGTAGAAGGAATTCTCTTCAAGACTGCAGCACAGGAACGCTGCCTGAGTTACCAGCCTGCTGCCCTGTCATACAGACTTCAGACTCTCCAGAACCAGCCCCCACAATTTCATGAACCAAGTTCTTAAATCTCTCTCTCTCTCTCCATCTCTATCTATCCCATTGGTTCTGTTGCTCTAGAGAACCCTAACTAGTACAGGTGTATAAATAGAGTGTTATTGAATTGTACATATCAGTAGACCTGAATTGTTATACATAGCCCATGGTGATCAGCAAAAATTTTCGATAGTGGCAGAGAGAGTGAGTGAAGTCTGTTTAGAAATCTCAGTCTTGGCAGGACTTAAGGAGTAAGGGGTGATCCATGCTGTCAAAATCTATATGAAGTTAAAGGAGAAAAAATAATGTCAACAAAGCTTTTGTGGAGAGTCACTGCAACCAGACTGATTAGGTCCAGTTGAAAATCAAATGTTAAAAATAGGTAAAATGAGAAGAGAGATCACTAATTCTAAGACTTGAGCACTCAAAGTAAAAAGGACGGAAGAGAAGAGCAATAGTTAGAAAGAACTACCAAGTCAAAGTTTTAGTTTCTCAATTATTTGGCTTGAGAGTAGGGCTATCAATCCAAAAATCATCACTTTTTCCCCTGCCAAGAAGGAGGCCCTGAGACACTGATGGTGAAGGAGCTAGTTTCTTCCTTAGGCTAACAGTGAGAATTCCATAGAGTACCACTATTTGCTTGGTTGAACAGTAGCTGATGGAGAAGAGTTCAATGATACCAAGATAAAGTGATGGGCACATCTCTCTAGTGGCTTCTTACAGAAGCTTGAAGGACAGGAAGCTAATGAACACAGGTGGGTAACACAACTGGCCAAGCCAAGTAATTCAGGGTCCAGATGATTGTCCTAAAAGGAGATTTCAAAATTAAAATGAAAACATAAAGACGTTGCATTATATCATGTTTTCTACGAATAAAATGTGTACACTTCCAATGGTAATGGTTGCACTCTCAGAAGATAATAGCATGTACGTTACATGTTTTAAAATCAAAATATTACACTCTAGTAATGTTTTTAACTTCTTGTGGTCTAACTTTGTTAATGATTCCCTCATGGAAATTCTTTCCTTGCTGTTGACCTTGACCTTAATAAGAAAAATCATCATCTTCCTATTTTTAAGCCTTGTCAGCAAATATCTTCCTTTCTTCTTCCAGTCCACTCTGGATTATAAAGCAAAAACAGTAAAATATGGAGCAAAGTATAGCAAAAAAAAAAAGTCATTTACACTGCTATTCTGACAGCTATTATCAGCAATAACTATCTTTTCTAAGCTGTTCAAAAGTGAGTCCACACCGATAAGTGGAAACATTTTTTATAAGTGCTGTATAATATCTGACATTTACATAGCACCTTTCATCTGCAAGAATCCCGAAGTACCATGTGGAGTATCCTGGGATCACGTCACCTACTAAAGAAATACAACAATCTCTGGAGTACATGTAATATTCCACAGTACTGGTATTCTTGGGGATAGGGCAAAAGTAAATACATTTTGCTCTTCAGAACCTACCTAGTCTCTCCAGAACCAACCTGGCTTACCCTCTAGTTTCATATGTACAACCCGTGGCCCAAGAAGGTAAACTTTACTAATTTCTTCCTTTTCTGCTTCCATGGGAAGGCTGATTCTTGAACAACTGTGGGTTGTTCAAACCTTATCTAAGCACTGATTTGTTCGGACTGCTCTTTATTTATAAACGAGCTTGTGGAAATTAATTAAAACCTAACATTAGTAGAAATGCCTTTGAAATTTGGACCACTTTTTAAAATTGAAGTATAGTTGATTTACAATGTTGTGTTAGTTTCTGGTGTACAACAAAGTGATTCAGTCATTCCTCTATATACATTCTTTTTCAGATTCTTTTCCATTATAGGTTATTACAAGATATTGAATATAGTTCCCTGTGCTATACAGTAGGTCCTTGTTGTTTTATCTATTTTACGTACAGTAGCATGTATTTGTTAATCCCAAATTCCTAACTTATCCCTCTCCCTGCTAACCCCTTTGGTAACCAGAAGTTTGTTTTCTATGTCCGTAATCAGTTTTTGTTTTGTAAATAAGTTCATTTGTATCATTTTTTTAGATTCCATATATAAGTGATATCATATGATATTTGGCTTTCTCTGTCTGACTTACTTTACTTAGTGTGATAATTTCTAGGTCCATCTATGTTGCTGAAAATGGCATTATTTCATTCTTTTTTATGGCCGAGTAATATTCCATTGTATATACGTACCACATCTTCTTTACCCATTCATCTGTCCATGGACACTTGGGTTGCTTCCATGTCTTGGCTATTGTAAATACTGCTGCTATGAACATCAAGGTGCATGTATCTTTCCAAATTAGATTTTTTATCTTTTCCAGATACATGCCCAGGAGTGGGATTGCTGGATCATATGGTAGCTCTATTTTTATTTTTTTTAAGCAACCTCCATACTATTCTCCGTAGTAGCTGTACCAATTTACATTCCTACCAACAATGTAGGAGGGTTCCCTTTTCTCCACACCCTCTCCAGCATTTATTGTTTGTAGACTTTTTGATGATGGCCATTCTGACTAGTGTGAGGTGATACCTCATTGTGGTTTTGATTTTCATTTCTCTAATAATTAGCAATGTTGAGCATCTATTCATGTGCCTGTTGGCCACCTGTATGTCTTCTTTGGAGACATATCTATTTAGGTCATCTGCCCATGTTTTGATTGGATTGTTTGTTTTTTCATATTGAGCTGTATTAGCTGTTTGAACATTTTGGAAATTAATCCCCTGTCAGTTGCCTCATTTGCAAATATTTTCTCCCATTCCATGTCTTTTTGTTTTGTCTATGGTTTCCTTTGCTGTGCAAAAGCTTATAAGTTTGATTAGGTTCCATTTATTTATTTTTGTTTTTATTTCTTTTGCCTTGGGAGACTGACTTAAGAAAATATTGCTATGATTTGTGTCAAAGAATGTTTTGCCTATGCTGAACCAATTTTGACACTTACTTCTGCTACCTTCTATCTGTAGATTTGGGGCAGGTTTCTTAATTTCTCTCAGCTTCATTTTTTAAAATGGAGATGCTAATATTATACTTAGTCCAAAATGATCTTATAAATTTACAGTGACTAGCAGAGTAGTTATGATAGTGTAGGCACAAAATGAATGTGTTTTTCTTCATTTCCACAATATATGTCTATAGGAAACAGTTTATGTCTGTTGATTAAATCAAGGTGGGGGGTTAGAGAGTGAGGGTTCTATTATTTCTTAATAGAGAAGTTAACTTTAGTAATGGACCCATGAATTTGATTTCACAATCTTTGGGTTTATCAGTTACTTGATGCCTCCAATTAACCCTGTATACTCAAAGGAAAAACAATAACCCCTACTCTCCTTACTAAAGACTTAGGATAAATTGAATAGTGTTTGTAATACAATTCTGCTTCCTCAGAAAATGGCAGAAAATGGTGCTGTGTAAAGATAATGCAACATTACTCTGGCTATGATTGTTGACCAAAAGCAAAGTAGAAAGAAATTAATGAATGTAAGGAAAATATTCATAGAGTTTATAGTAAACAGTTTATATTAGTGTAAAGTAAATGAAAAGCAGTACAAATTCTATCTTAAAATGACCCCCATCACTCTCCGACCCTTCATTGTAAAAGATCAGAGGAATAGAGAAAACCAACAGACGGCGAGCCACCTGATTTTTCTAGACTACATAAGATATTCATTTAGCAAATATTTATTAACAACTCATTCTTCAAAGCATGGCAACGTTTCATTCTCAGGTCAAACAAAAAGATACTCAGTTCAACTAGTATTCCTTGGTACCTACAACAGAAAAGTGCCATGCTTAGTCTCAGTAATAATGAGCTAGAAAGATGAGAAAACCTTCATCCTCCAAGAAAGGTACCCATAGCTATGTCATAAAAGACAAGATGTTAAAAGTTATGACATAACTGTAAAAAGCATGAGCTTTGGAACTGGCTAGTTATCTAAAAAACAGCTCTGCATTTACTAGCTATATGATTTTCTCTAAATTCTCTGTTTTCTCATACTTAATTCAGAGATATTAAGCATGTAATAAGTTTACATGAGAAAGTACTTTCCAAAGGGCCTGGCCTGTGGTATTCGCTCAATATACATTAACTTTAAAAATGTTAAAATTTTTGTCATTATTTACTAATAATTGGGGGTATAATGAATTTAGATCAGTGACTCTCAACTGGGAGTGATTTTGACCTCCAGGAACATTTAGTGATATCAGAAGATATTCTGGGTGTCAAACTTGGGGGAATGGAGAGGGAAAGGACAACTACCCAGTGGGTAGAGAGAGGTCAGGGATGCTATTAAACATCCTGCTCTAAACAGGACAACCTCCCACAATGAAGAATTACCCGGCCCCAAATGTCAATAGCCCCAAAGTTCAGAAACGCTGATTTAGAGAAAAGTTATCTATTTATCTATCTACCTCTCTATCTATTATCTAGGTATCCATTCATCCATCTATCAATCATAATTGGTTTTTATCAACTGAACTAATTTAGTTGCTGTTAGGTTGATTGAGAATTAAAACAAAACAAAACAAAAAACTAAAAAAACCACTACATCTCTAAAATGAAGTTTAGAGTAGGTGTGAATCCTAGAGATGAGAACAGAACCTAGGATCCAGAAAAAATATTGGTACTGCTGGTGATCAAACACTGAAGTCCATTATTATTAAAACAATAAACATAGAAACCATGGTATTGCTATTGGAAAGTATAACAATATTAGTGATACTTGCTACTCTGTCAATGAAGGGAGAACAGAAAAAAAAAAGTAAGAAAAAAATCAGTCAAAACAGAGGCTACTAAGGCCAATGAATCTCTTATGGAGAGTGACATGTTTTAAGCCCAGCCTCAGGAGCCTGCTACTTTACTAAAGGGAAAATGAGAAAACCTGAAATACCATAGAAAGAATTTCTGGTCTGTCTCCTGGGGGAATGGGCCTTCCATTCAAGTAAATAGCTCTTTTTGATATAGAGAGTGAGAAAGAGAAGGATGTAACAATACAACCGGTCTCCCGTGGTGCAGATGGTAGGTAGAGAGGCTGACAAAACTTGTAGCTGAATGTCTGGTCTTGGAAGGGCAGGAAGCCCCAGGAAAGCAGCCAGGAGTCAAAGGGAATGAATGCAGCAGAGTCTAAAGTGGAAAGGAGTGAATGCACAGGGAGGGCCAGGATCCCTGGATTGTGTTTTATGTAACTGCAGTTAAGAAAGCTGCAGATGAGAAAAGGAACTGGACTAGGGTAAGGAGTGTTGGGCAAAGGGGAAGTAATCTCTCTTAAAAGGATTTGTAGCCAGGGCCCAAAGCTCTAAAAATATCATACACAGATATTGAGTAATCATAGAGAAAATTCCTAAGTGCAGTTAGAATACAGAGAATAGGAAGGATCATCCCAACTGTCTGAGACAGCAGAACAGAGGCACTTTGAAATATTCTAGCCTAAAGACTTTTTACCCCCTCACTGTGCTTTTGGAAGAGTTGACAGTAAAGCTTAGCAGGTTTGATTATAACTAGTTTTCATATTCACGTCTCACAAGAATGTTCAAACGCAGCAAATATGTGCCTCTGTTATGACCTTAAATACAGGTCTCGGTATTTAAGATCAGAGTCAGGGTCTAGTGGGATGAGGTGCAATGTTGGTAGTGGCATAGGGTAGGGCATAGGGAGACAAGCATAAACTTCAAGGTAAATATTAAGCTTCAAGGTAAATAAAATAAATATTTTAAATACATATACGATACTCTGAATCTAGAGAAGACAGAAAAGTTAAATCTCACTGGAGGAATTGTGAAAAGTATCACAAAGGAGGTGACATTTGAACTAAACATTTATCCTTCCATATGATGAAGACATTCTAAGGCAAATATATTTTTGATTATAGCTAGTGTTAGTACTTGAACAAGTTAGTAAGTACAACATGTCTGGAGCCTGAACTCACATCTGGGACCTAGAGAGAAGAGAATTGAGAAAAGAGAAAAATTGCTAGTATAACATAAAGGTACCCAAATTTGGACAAATTGGCAATTTTCCTGATTGAATCTATGTTAAGAAAAAAAAATGTCAGGTCAAGGAGTTACTACAGAAATGGGTACGAATGGGCATTCATGGACTTTCTTCATCAGAGAGACCCGTAGCTCTCCACTTAGCTCTCAGAAGAGGGCAGAGAAGCTATTGGCAGCCCCCCTAGTAACAACCAGGAATAAGGTAAGAGAGAGAAAATCTGTACATTTGCAACATTTGCAACCTAAGGCCACTTAATATAGAGGCAAATAAGACTTTTATGCCTAAAAATCTTATTCTATTTTATAAACTGTCAATTAGTTAATGCTCATAAGTAAAGACTCTGAGTCAAAGTGAAAGACAAATATTAGGCAGTAATGTCTATTTAAAAGCTAAGGTAGGGAGATGTAAAAGGGAAGAGATATGGGGATATATGCATATGTATAACTGATTCACTTTGTTATAAAGCAGAAACACACCACTGTAAAGCAGTTATACTCCAATAAAGATGTTAAGGAAAAAGAAAAGCTAAGGTAGTATGTAATACATTTTAGACATATAGGTAAAAGAGACTTTTGTTTTCCAGTTCCACTTGTAATGAGCTTGGAAGTTGCCAGTCAATCCTAACAAAAAGTAAAAAGCTGAACAGACTGAAAAATCAACAACTCTTCTTGGATCCATAAGAGAGGGAAGAAAACAGGGCAAACCTCTGAGACTGGAGAGACAGACAGGCAAATTCAGGGAGTCACAGCTGACCCGAGCAGAAACTCAGGACTGGAAGTGGCCAGCGGAACCTGTACTGGGTAGGAAAACCTGAAATGTCGTGGACAAATTGCTGGAGGCTCAGTGGACAACTCTGAGAGTTAAAAACTTTAGGGGGAACCCAGTCATCGAACATCCCTCACAATATTGTCAGATTTACCTCTAGGAGCTTGACCAGATCCCCACAGTATATCAGAGAAAAAGTCCCTCATGCCTCTGGCAGGGGGAGGGAAAAAGGAACCATATTTAAATACACCAGAGCACTCTGTTCTCTTTAAGAAGGGCTGCCCCTAAGAGAAAGAAGTGCTCCAGAGCCTAGCCTGCTGGGGTATTATAAGAGCCTAACTGACGGGGGAAAAGAAATACACAACTCCAGCCCACTCTAGCCATCCTGTCCCACTTAAAGTGGGGAATAAAAGAAAAACAAAAAAAAAAGCCCTGAGAACCATTTGTGAAGTTCACAGTCCAGAGACACAGGCTCACTAAAAGACTCAGACCTAATCATAAGATTAGAGAATGCTTCCCCTACCCCCACAATTCACCATCACATTAATAAAGGCCTATTTACAGGGGTTCCTTTGACCTGGTACATCATGTTCAGCTATAAAGAAAATAAAAGTTACAAGTCATACCAAAAGGCAAAAAGCACAATTTGAAGAGACAAAGCAAGCATCAGAACCAGACATGGCAGAGATATTGGAATTGTCAGGCCAGGAATTTAAAACAACTGCGATTAATATGCTAAGGACTCTAATGGATAAAGCAGACAGCATGCAAGAACATATGGGCAATGTAAGCAGAGAGATGGGAGTTCTAAGAAAGAACCAAAAAATAAATGCTACAGATAAAAAACTAAAACCACTGTAACAGACACGAAGAATACCTTTGATGGGCTTATTAGCAGACTGGACATGGCTGAAAAAGGATATCTGAGCTATGGAATGTATCAATAGAATCCTTGAAAACTGAAAAGCAAAGAAAATAAATACTGAAAAAAATAAAAAAACAGAACAGAATATCCAAGGACTATGGACTAGCTACAAAAGGTAAAACATACACGTAATGAAAATATCAGAAAGAGAAGAAAGATTGAAAGGTGCAGAAGAAATGTATGAAACAATAGCAACTGAGAGTTTCCCCAAACAATAACATCTGAGAATTGTCAGATATCAAACAATAGATCCAGGGAGCTCAGAGAACACCAAGAAGGATGAATGGCAAAAAAATCCAAAACACACACACACACACACACAATTACACTTAGGCATATGATTTTCAAATTACAGAAAATCAAAGATAAATAAAAAATTTTTAAAGAAGCAAAAGGGAAAACAACAACAAACACACCTTACTTATAGAGGAACAATGATAATAAAAGATGCAAAAATCTTCAAAAAAATATTAGCAAATCGAATCCAAGGAAGTATAAAAATAATTATACACCTCAGCCAAATGGTATTTATTCCAGATACGTAAGGCTGGTTCAACATTTTAAAATCAAGTAACATAATCCATCATATCAATAGAATAAAAAAGAAAAATCATATGATCATATCAATAGATGCAGAGAAAGCATTTGTAAAATACTTTCCCATTCATGATAAAAACTCTCAGTAAACTAGGAATGTAAGAAAATTTTCTCAAGTTGATAAAGAATATCTACCAAAAAATTCAGTTAACATTATGTGAAAAACTTGAAGCTTTTCCACTATGATCAGGAACAAAGCAAGGATCCCCTCTCACCACTCCTTTTCAACACCATCTGGAAGTTCTTGTTAATGCAATAAGGCAAAAAAAGGAAATAAAAAGTATATGGATTGAAAAGGAAGACATAAAACAGTCTTTGTTTGCAGATGACATGATTGTCTAGGTAGAAAATCTGAAAGAATTAAAAACAAACAAACAAACAAAAGTACTTCCTGGAACTGGTGAGCGATTATAGTAAGGCTGCAGGATACAAGGTTCATATACAAGTCAATTGCTCTCCTATATACCAACAATGAATAAGTGGAATTTGAAGTTAAAAACACAATATTATTTACATTAGCACCCCAAAATATGAAATATTTAGGTATACAGCTAATGAAATATGTATAAAACCTATAAGAGGAAAATTACAGAACTCTGATGGACAAAATCAAAGAACTAAATAAATGGAGAAATATTCCATATTCAAGGATAGGAAGAGTCAATATTGTCAAGATGTCAATTTTTCCTGATCTGATATATAGATTAAATGCAATCTCAATAAAAATCCCAGAAAGTTATTTTATGGATATCAACAAACTCATTCTAAAGCTTGTATGGAGAGGCAAAAGACCCAAAATAGCCAACACAACATTGAAGGGGAAGAACAAAGTTGGAGGACTGACACTATACAACTACAAGACTTACTACAACGCTACAACAATCGTGACAGTGTGGTATTGGCAAAAGAACAGACAAATAGGTCAATGGACAGAACAGTGAGTCCAGAAGTAAACCCCCCAAAATATAGTCAACTGAGTTTTGACAGAGGAGCAAAGGCAATTCAACTGAACAGATAGCCTCTTCAACAAATGATGCCAGAACAACTGAACATCCACATACAAAAAAAAAAAAATGAATCTAGACACAGACATTATACTCTTCACAAAAATTAGCTCAAAATGGATTTTAGACCTAAATGTAAAATACAAACTTATAAAACCCCTGGAATATAACAGAGGAAAAAACCTAAATGACCTTGGATATGGAGATGTCATTTTAGATACGACAACAAAGACATGATTCATGAAAGTAATAATGATATGGACTTCACTAAAGTTAAAAACATCTGCTCTGTGGAAGATAATGTCAAGAGAATGAGAAAGACAAGCCATAGATTAGGAGAAAATATTTGTAAAATACACATTTGATATATAAAGAACTCTTAAAATGCAACAATAAGAAGACAAACAACCAGATTAAAAATGGGTCAAAGACTTGAAACAGATACCATACCGCATTAAAGAAGATATATGGAAGGCAAATAAGCATATGAAAAGATGCTCTACATCGTATGTCATCAGGAAAATGCAAATTAAAACAACATGACATACTACTTCATACCTATTAGCATGGCCAAAATCTGGAACAATGATAACACCAAATACCAATTAGGATGTGGAGCAACAGGAAATCTTTTCATTGCTGGTGGTATGTAAAATAGTACAGACATTTTGGAAGACAGTTTGGTGGCTTCTCACAAAACTAAACATACTCTTACGATACTATCCAGCAGTCATGCTCCTTGGTATTTATCCAAAGGAGTTGAAAGCTTATTTTTCACACAAAAACCTGCACATAGGGCTTCCCTGGTGGCACAGTGGTTAAGAATCCACCTGCCAATGCAGGGGACACGGCTTCGAGCCCTGGTCCGGGAAGATCCCACATGCTGCAGAGCAACTAAGCCCATGTGCCACAACTACTGAACCTGTGCTCTAGAGCCCATGAGCCACAACTACTGAAGCCCGTGCACCTAGAGCCCATGCTCTGCAACCAGAGAAGCCACCACAATGAGAAGTCCACACACCACAATGAAGAGTAGCCCCCCCTCACCACAACTAGAGAAAGCCCGTGCATAGCAACGAAGACCCAACACAACCAAAAATAAATAAATAAATTTAAAAAAACCCCTGCACATAGACATTTATAGCAGATTTATACTCATAATTGCCAAAACTTGGAAGCAATCAGGAAGTCCTTTAGTAGGTGAATGGGTAAATAAACTGTAATACATACAGTGGAATATTATTTAGAGCTAAAAAGAAATAACCTTGAAAATAAAAGGACATGGAGGAATCTTAAGTGCACATTGCTAAGTGAAAGAAGCCAATCAGAAAAGTCTACATACTGTATGATTCCAACTATATGACATTCTTGAAAAAGCAAAAATATAGACATAATAAAAAACATCAGGGGTTGCTAGGGGTGTGAGATGGGGGTGGTGTGGTGGTGGAGCAGAGATGAATAGATAGAGTACAAAAAAATTTTAAGGCAGTGAAAATACCCTGTATGATATTACAAACATGGACACGCGTCATTATACATTTATCTAAACCCACAGAATGTACAAGCGTGAGCCCTAATATAGATAATGGACTTAGGGTGATAATGATGTGTCAATGTATGTTTATCAATTGTAATGAATGTACCACTCTGGTGGGGTTGTTGATTATGAGGGAAGCTACGGATGTGTGATTGTAGGACATATATGGAAAATATCTGTACCTTCCTCTCAATTTTGCTGTAAACCTAAAATTCCTCTTAAAAAATGTTTAAAAATATATATAAAGGAGGAGACATTTCGACTTTTCCAGGCTAAAGCCTAAATAAGAAGTTGGTTCATTAAGAACAAGTCATATGTGAAATTTTGAAAAAGAACAATAAGTGGTACCCCTAATATCTGAAAATAAAATATATTATAAAGCACCGATAATTAAAACAGTGTGGTATTGGCTCAGGAATAGGTGAACAGATCAATGGAATAGAACAAATTTCCAAAAGGAAACCCAGGTGTATAGGGACATTTAAAATATGATAACGATGATGCCTCAAATCAATGAGGTGAAGATGGACATTTTATTAAAGGGTTTTTAGGACCACTGGTAGCCACTTGGAAAAGATGACGTTCTACCTATTCCTCATATTGCTTGCCAGTATAAACTCCAAATACACCAAAGTTTTTTTTTTTTTTTGTGGTACGCGGGCCTCTCACTGTTGTGGCCTCTCCCGTTGCGGAGCACAGGCTCCGGACGCACAGGCTCAGCGGCCATGGCTCACGGGCCCAGCTGCTCCGCGGCATGTGGGATCTTCCTGGACCGGGGCACGAACCCGTGTCCCCTGCATCGGCAGGCGGACTCTCAACCACTGTGCCACGAGGGAAGCCCCAAAGTTTTTAAATGTAAAAATGAAACCATGAATGTATTTATAGAAAGCATGTGTGAATTCTTTCATAAACTGAGAGTAGGAAACTATAACTGTGTGACAAAGAAAAAAAAAGTCAAAAGCAAAATTCAAAAAGAAGTGACAAACTGGGAAAAATATATGCAACTCCTAGAAACTGGAAAAAAAGTGAATAACAGCCCACCAGAAAAATGATTAAAAGATATGAATAGAGACCACAGAAAAAGTAATGCAAATGGCCTTTAAACATATGAAACAAAAGCACAACTTCACCCAGAGAGGCTATATTGACATTCTATCTCTCGACTATCATATGGCAAAAAGTCCAAAAACTTTCACAACATGCTTAGACTATAAGTAAAGAGGTGCTCTCTTGTAATGCTGGTGGGAGAACAAAATGGCACAACATCTAGGAAAGAAAAATATCCACCAAATTTGGCAACATCTACCAAAGTTACAGAAGCATTTACCCCTTGTCCCAGAAATCTGACTTTGGAGACTTTTATTTCAGCATTGTTTCAAATAAGAAAAAACTGAGTAAGAAAAGGTGGAAAATAAAAAATAAACGTTCATATTTACTTGTGTTTAAATTAAGAAACACTAAAACCTTGAACAAAATAAAAATGGTTATCCACAGGAGTCAGGAGAGAATGAGATTTCTTAGTGTTTACCTTTTTAAATCATTTTTTATATTGTAAATGTATTATCAATAATTATTCAAAAACTTTAAAAATTCATTTCTAGACTTTTTTGTTTTTTAAAAATCTGGCTATTCTGCTGCAGTTCTAACCACTTTCAATATTTTTAAAAATCAAAACATAAACCTAATTATGCCAGATTAAAACTATTGGTATGTTTCTCATTGCCTTCAGGAGAAAAATCCCAATTCCACATATTGCATATAAGACCCTTCCTGATTTGTTCTTCCATAGATCAGCGTCTACCTACTTTCCTTTTCTTTGTTTAGCAAATCGCTACTCATTTTTAACATTTGGCTCTGGACAGTTTCTCTCCCATCCCTCCTTCTCTTCCCTATACTAGTCTATATTTCTCAGTCACCAACTATATCACATTCCTCTTTTTTTTTTTTTTTTTTCTCTCTCTCCTTCCCCTTGCCTGCCTTTCTGGAGAGCAAATAGTGCATCTTAGCTGCCAGTGTTTGGCACATGGTAGGTAGTTATCGTATATTGGGTGGGTGGATGGGTGGAGTAGACAAGATGCCACTGATTAAGCTACTGTCTCTCAACACCACACCCAACCTCCTCTACTCCGCTTTGCCTCTGCCTGGAATGCAAGGATACAAACTACCTATTTCTGCTCGGCCAGAGGCTCCTTCTTAGGTGTCTCCAATAGCGGGCGCCAGAGGAAAACTGCAAGGCTCCTGTGGGGAGAAGGGACTTGCTCCTTCCTTCCTATGGGTTTCCCGTTCCTGTTAGTGGCACCCCAGCCTCATTTCTTCACCCCAGCAAATGTCTGTGTTCTGTTAGCAGCAGCTGGATCCTGTTGGCAGTCCGTTTTTCCCACACTTGAAATACCAGATACACGACCCGCCTCAAAATCTCCAGTGCCAGCCTAGCAGTGTCCCTCCTCAGAGGCCTGACATTCAGCTCCAAAGGCCCCTTCCACTCGGCTTCTAATTTAGAACAATTGTAACTTCTTCCCTTGGTTCCCTCAACCCAAGGCTTGAAGCTGAAGTTGCTACCTTCTAATACCTCAGAGTTCCCTTTTGCCTTTTCAGTTCTTCGAAACCTAATTAACAAGTCTTTATATCAAATTCCTTCTGTTAAAATAGCTAGTGTGGCTTCTGCCTCTTGCCTAGAGCCTGGGTGAAGCTGCAGTGTGTCCACCTTCAGCATATCCACACCTGTACTGGGTGTGACCTTGGACTGGATTTCTCCTCACTATTGGCTGCACAGATGAGTCCTGGGATCTTCTCCCAGGTTCTGTGCTAAAATCCTCCATGTATTGAATAAGCTGATGGTGTCTCCACATGGGCCTGGGTGGAAAGGAAGGACCAGCTTTCAGCAGTTCTAAGTGTGGCTTTTGTTCCCTGCCTTCTGCTATTTGGCTCCATTTGCCATCTCAAAGGACCCACGCCCATTGCCCATTTTGTTTTAATTCAAGTGCCCAAAGTACCCTCTACCCTTGCCCAATTTAACCTGCTTCCTTCAGGTGCCCTATGTTTCACAAAATTTTTCCAGTTTTTGAGAATTTTCTATCATATGTAACAGCATTGCAGAGGGACACTAATAATATTACCTAGTGTTTATTAAGCATTTATCTCAAAGGTGAGAGATCCTTTTTTTAATCCACAAAACAATCTTATCTTATAGATGAGGAAGCTGAGACACAGACAGGTACAATGATTTGCTCTGGGTCATGAAATAAAACAAGATTTGGCCCCAGGATGACTGACTTATTGCTTCCTTAATGACCATTAGAGTAACATTAATTGGGGAACATTTCAGTTGTTTTTCAAAAGGTGGTGGGGCTATGAGGTCTTAACTAGGATTTGTTTGACATATGTATATGTGAGGTATATATAAGCTCTAGATTTTGAGGGGCATAAATATTTAGAATTTGGGGGAAAAATAATCATTTCTGAGGCTTTTCAGCAGCATACTGTAAAACCAGAGGTCAAGAGTGGGGGAAGGGAGGCAAGTCATAGAAAAAATATATGTAACTGCCCATTTCTATTGGCAGTACTTGGATGACTGCTGGCTCCTTGGCATTAATCGCCTGTCAGAAATTACCTTCTCCACACCTGACACTGCTACCTTGACAATTTTTGCCTCCTTGCTCATGAGTGATGGGATGATGGTTAGGCTCTATTCATCATGCATTTTGATCGAACTGTCATCCCTGGGTGACTCACATCTCCTGGCTGGGACCAGGTCCCAAAGATGTCAGCCCCAAACTGATATCTTGTGATGGTTGGGTAGATGGTTCTGGGAGCAGATTGATGGTAATCAGGGTTTGCTGTATGTCAGCGCCAGGTTGCCTGCTGTGACACATGAGCTGAGCACTCATATAAAAGTATAGCCAAAGACCAAGATGGCCCAGGCCTACCTCTTTAGCATAAGAATGAGTCTAATTGGATAGGTGCCCAGCTGTGCCTCATCTGGGTCAAGGATGGGTCAGAGAAGGACAGAATTCTAAACTAGTAAGAAGGCAGAGTTTCTATGTTGTCTTAACAAATGACTCAGACACTTATCAATGCCAACTAGGAAATGAAAGAATTGGAAATATAAGAGAAGATTTCTAGGGCTCTGAAGACCAAAGAACCCCAAAGTAGAAAGATTGGAAGAGTAAAATCATGAAGATTTGAGTGCTTTCAGAAGAAATAATAGTTTATATTTAGCATTATACACTCTGGGTAACTAATTTCATTATTCAAGGTCAGTAAAATCTTCCTCCAATGGGGAAGCCCAAAGGCCTTTTTAAAAACCATTCCATACGTACCTGATCTTTTATTAGCGTTAGATACTACTGCTTCGGCTCCTTCTTGATATGTTCTTCTCATCATCATCATCCATTTCTTAATAATCGAGACCAACCTAAAGTTCCTTCTCCAGTCCTAAATCCTTATCAAGCCATTCTTACTCAAATTTATTTTGTAACTTTGGTCTATATTGTATCATTTATGTACTATGTTTTCATATTATACCTTACTGGATATGTTTTATTAGAACAGCAGTTTTTATAAATCTGTCATCTGAATGTATAGTTGTATTTGTATCATCTTCCTCCCAGTTGATAAGGAGGCCTTTGAGATTAGGGATATATCTTATCCATTTGAGATACTCTAGTACATAGCACTAGTGGGAATTCCCAATAAACTCTGGGAATGTTTATTGATTGAAGATATTTATGCTCAGATGATAACACGTAGCACAGGACTATGTACCTAGAAGCTAAGTAAGAGATTATGGACAGGTTCAGGTAGGGACTGATGTCTTGTTTAGAACTGTGTTAGCAAGCCTTCGCAAGACACATTCTGCACCTCTTTCTAGATACACAGATGCCATTTCTATTCTCGAGGTCACAGAATGCAGCAAATTGAAAACATATCTTGGGCCTCACTCAGTAAACTCTTTGCAGTTGAAATGGTATCTGTTTCAAATGCCACTTATAAGCGCCAATAATAATACAAGAGCTTGATCTTGACAGCAGAGAAATGTGTGAACTTTCCCAATGTGCTGTATTTACTGTAATCTTGAGTAAATTTCACTCTTTTTTCTTTACTCTCTCTACTTCAAACTCTCGCATTTAGAGAGTAATTTCTTTGGAATATTGCCCAGTCTTGTTTTAGTTCCTAGTGTTGTCCTTAACCTAAATGCATCATTTCTTTTTACTTTTCCAATGCTTAACATCAATCTCTTGTTCATTCATTCTGTTCTCTCCTTCACTCATTCACTCACACATTCATTCAATGTTTAATAAACACCAGTTGTTGCCACTGACTCTCCTAGTTTTATTCTTTACTAGCTGTGTGACTTTGGCCTTCTCTGTGACTCATTTTGTTTATCCATAAAATAGGTATAATAACAGTGCCTGCGTTATAGGGTTATTGTGTAGATTAAATAGTTGTGTGTGTGTTGTATTTGTGTATGTATGTAACACTTAGAGTAATCTTCAGAGGCACCAAACGCATTGGAAAGGAAATTTTAAGTCTCCAAGAGCATAGTTTCCACTCCTTTGAATCTAAAACATATGCAAACAACAGATTAATATTCCTCAATACAACTTGTATCTCGCCTCTCTCCTCACAAATCTTTACCAGCAACAAAGAGAAGAGAACATTAAGATGGAGGGCTGGCTACTGTGAAAATCCAGAGAGCTCAGCATAAACTCGGTTTCCATGGAACACTTGCTCATTTATTGATCTTCTAAACTGTCCACGTCAGATAATTTATAAGCACCTCCGTCTGTGGTCATAATTCCCTGCTGGGTTATAGGAATGGAAAACCTGAGATACAGACAAATGTAAAGAAGCAAAATAAAAACATCCAAAAAATGAGCAGATGTTGAGCCAGCATTCCCCAAACTGAGTCCTGATGAGTTATTGGAATATTATGTATGGAAAGAGGGTTCCATGGTCAAAAAATTGGGGAAACCTTAAATTTAGCACATTAGCATTTCCTACTGCTGCCATCTATTCCAGGTTTTGAATTATCTCTGGTGGGTTACTGCTCTAACCACCTGCTTGTGCTCTCTGCCTCTCATTTTCCTTCCCCTTCTAGTCCAACCTTTCTACTCTTGCCAGAGAACCTTTCTAAAACACAGACCTGATCACACCACTCCGTTGTTTGAAACCATTGGTAGTTCCTCATTACCTATAGCATAGAATCCAAATATCTTAGAATGACTCACAAAGCTCTTCAGGATCTGGGTCACAAACCGTGTCTCCAATCTTCCCTCAAATCTCCCTCTCCAAACACACCCTGTTTTCTCTGCCTGGAAGGACATTTTCATGTTCATATGCACAAACTCATTTAATCCTCATGGCAATACTATGGGGTATGTACTATATTATCCCATTTAACAGTTGAATAAACTGAGGTGAAGAGTTGTTAGATAATTTTCAGAGGTTACACAGGTCCTAAAGTAATTTATTTAAATACAGTCTACCTCTGGAACCAGTGCCTTTAAGTCTTAGGCTTCCCCGCATCTGGGAAGTTGACAGAGAGAGACAGATCTACTCCTACTGATCCAGCTCAATTTAAGCCCCTTTCTAACCAAATATACTCTATTCCTCCTCCAAGAATAATGAATAAATGATCCTATTATATTTTCTTCCACCAAGTATATATTTATAATGTTATGCATACACATTAGAACTACTTAGCATCCTCAATTATTGCAATGCTTATTTATTTACCCCACAGGACTGTGAGTTCTTTATGAATAGAGACCTTTTACAAATATCCTGACATCCACCTTTATCCTAACAGCCAGGCACAACAACTGGTGCATGGTAGGCATTTAAATCTTTGTGAAGGTGAATTAAAATGAATCTGCTTGAAGGTAATGGGAGGCCATGCTGACAGTTTGGTTATGATTTCTGTCCAACAATTCTCATACACACAACTGATAAATGCAAATCCCTTGACAAAAATGACAGTATCTGCTAAGCTGTGTGTTGCAAGCAAGTGTTTCTGAACTGTAATTGTCACAGCAGGGTTTAGAAATGGAACTCAAAGTACTTTTGAGAGAGAGTCCACCTTAGTCAAGAACTCCTTCCCCTGAAATGGCCTTGGAAAAATCAATTTGGCTTCCTGTCTGAGATTTCTTGGTCACTTCTAACAGAAGTAGGTGTCCTTGGCATGGACAGTAGCTCTTCCACAGTCCTTTCAATATCAAAATCAATCCCAAGCCCCTTGATCTGGCTCCCACTCGGTGTTTCATGTCACCAGAAGAGCTCTCCAATGGTTCAGAGGGCACGATTCACCCACACATTTGATATCTTATGCACTGGGCTCTGTGCTCAGGCCAAGGACACAGAAATGGACAAAACACAGCTATTGTCCTAAAAAAAGTTCACAGTCTCATAGAAGGCAGGCAAAGGAGTCAATATTGTGGTATGTCACACTGTGGAGCCATGTGACAGGCTGCTCTGAGAACAGGAGGGGGCGTCTAACCCTGTGGGGATTGAGGGACTTTCAAAGTAGCTTCATAGGGGAGGTGATGCTTGGGTTGGGACTTGGAGGTACCAGGAATTAGAAAAGAAGGAACTTCAACTGCACTGTTATCTCTACCCTCACATATCTCTGGAATGCATCCACTGTCATTCCTTTTCTGGTTTTCCAGAATAGCCTCCTAAAGTCAATGTTGCAACTACTTTCTCTCTTGTCTTTCTCTAATTCATCCATCACACAGATGCCACACCAATCTGTTAAAAACATAAATTGAGCCATATCACAGCTTTGCTTGAATCCAACCAATAACTTCTAATTACACTTGGAATGAAACTCCTTACTGTGAGTTCCAGGCCCTGCTTGATCTGACATCTGGCTATTCCCTCACCTCCACCTCAAGCTGTGTCTCTCACACCATTCTCCAGCTACACTGGCCTTTATTCAATTCACTGAACCTGAGAAAGTCTTGCATACATTAGAACTGCATAGGTTGTTTCCTCTGTCTCGAAGTCTTGGCCCTGGGTCTTTACCTGGCACACTCTAAATGTCACCACCTCACCCCTTCATCCCCTTTCAATCTCTATGTCAACACTCTGGGTTTTGTTTTCCCTTCTCAGCACCTATCACAATCTGTAATTATTTTATTTATGTTTATTTACTTATTTTTGTGGGAGGGTATTCTATTTTTCTTTGTTATCTCCACTAGACCATAAAGTGTTATGAGGCCTTGGATCCTGTTGCCTTGTTTATCATTTATTCTTAGCCCTTGGCACAGTATCTGGCACACAATGTATACCTCCCAATTTTACTGAATGAGTAAAGAAAGGCATGGGGGCTTGGGGACACAGTCCACTTAGGATCTATGATAATTAACTGTGATATACCTGTGGTGATGGATGGATGCATGGGTGTCGGGATAAGAGACTGAAAGAGGCAGCAAAGATCAGGTTGTGAAGTATCTTGTATGCCATTTGGAGTGATGAGAACATCATCCTCGAATGATGGGGAACTGCTGAGGAATGGTAAAGCAGTGTCCTGGCACATAATGAAGCTTTGGTGTTTTGTTCAAGGTCACCCATGTAAGAAAATATGGCCTTGGGAACAAAGAACGGTCAGCAATTGCCATGTCTCTGCCTTGTATATATCTGCAGGACTCTGAAAGGAAATGCTACATTCTACCATTGGCCTAAACACAGCAATTACTTCCTGTTGCTTGTTAACTGCTAACGATATTATTGCTTCTTTTCTTCTTCCAATGCAGGACAATTTTGGGAAAGGAAGTAAATAGGGCTGTTTCTGATCTTATTTGTTAAATGGTGCAAAGATTTAAGAGAAAGTATGATCATTGTACACCGTTCTTTGCCTCCATTCCCACCTGTCACACTGTGACAAACCCTTTCCATGTTCTTATTACAAAAACACTCTAAAGTGTACAAAATGCACATGATATAATTGAAGGCTTTATGTTGCTTTCCAAACCAGCTCTATTGCAAAAGAACCAAATAGGCTATCTCTCAAGATACATTTGAGTACACGGATTGGAATAACATGCAATGTATTCTGAATTCTCCCTCTGCCAACCCCCAATTATTTGACCAATGGGTAGCTTTTCATTATTTAAACTTAAAATATCCTTTGATTAATTTATACAAGTTTCAGCTTTATTTAGGAAAGACATCTGCTTTGAGTATTTTCTAGGAAAAGCAACATGTCAAATCTGAAAAAAACATATTTTTGCTGGACAGTATTTATCAAGAAGTAAATCACAAGAGAATCATACAGTAATGACCTGATCTAAGTCCTGTTACATCATTGAATGTAACTAGTATACAGTAATTGAGCAGTGCTATCTAAAACCCAAATTTTCTACCACCCTTCTATCTAATTTCTGACAGTGAATTATATTTTTTTCTTTTTTCCTTTTACCCCAATTTTTAAAGCAATTCTCATAGCTTTATTTTCTATCAAATTTAAGCATAATTGAATTCTAAAGTATTAAACAAGAAATTTTGATTTTTAGTTTTTCTTAGCTAGTTTTTATACCTGAGACACCTCTAATAGCACTTGCATCCCCATCAGAATCTAAACAGTCCCAGAGAGTATCTACAAATACTCAACCACTGTCTTCCAACCTGGTCCCCAAAGTGAAGGACTTATAGTGACTGTTTGGGACAACTTCTTTTCAGGAGACCATCTGGATCTGTTCTCTGGGGTAGCACAACATAGCTTTGCCCTTGATTGTCTTAGCTCTCCAGCTGGATACACAACAAAGAAAACCCTCTTATATGCAAAACTGGAGAAATTCAAGAACAAAATATGTGACTCCATGAGGGCCTATTTGTATATATTTTGAGTCCAAATGCATGTTAGATTTTACAGGAGGTTAGATACGTGAATCTGCCAGGCCATGCAACGCTTTTGCTTTTAGTTCTGTGAATTTCTCAGTGAGATTCGGACATTTCTGCTACAGTAAACATTTGGCTGCACTAAAGAGGTTCCCAGAAGATAACTCACTGTGTTTCTACTGATGATGCTCTTCACTCTGGAAGAGGCTAAAAGTCTACAGCAGGGTAAGTGGGGGTATCCAGATTTCATTTTCCGCTTGCATTTTTCAAGGGCAAACATGTTATTGTCAAGTAACTCTGAAATTCTACTCCGAGATAAAGCTGAAATTGAGCTCTGAAAACCTCCATTGAAAACACCAAATTCCAGGGGAATTTATGTTTAAATACCAGACTTTCTAGTTTTCCATTAGTTCCTCCTGGGTGAGGAGGGGAAAGTGTGTACACAGAATCTGGGCTGAATATCTAGACCATCCCCCCTTCTCCAGTCATAATCACATTGATTTCCCCAACATCATGGTATTTCATATCCTGTAAATAGAGTGTGCATCTCCGATTGGCAACTTGTTGTAGGCTCCACAACACATATTAATAATGAAACTCTCTTCAATACATTTAACTTATCTTAAAAAATTGAATATTTCGACTATCTAAAAAAAGATGATGCAATGTTTTATTGAGTATGAATGTTTAGAATAAAATTGGAAAATATATACTTCACATCAAAGACAGTACCAGATGGCTGCAGGAAAAAGAGACAATAGGAAGACTGGCTGCCTTGAGAAAAGGAGCCAATCAATTCTGATAAAGCATTTTGGGAAGCAGGAGGTTTTATATATCTCGTATTACAAAACTCTCTTAAATGGATCCAAATATTTGGTTACCACTGAAAATTACCACTTTTTCTTTTAGCTTTCATAATCAGTAGATAGAACTCTTCTTTTAAAATAATGATTGTTTTTAATCCTATTTTAGAGCCAGTTGCAAGTCTTGGTCAATTAAATAGGCTCTGCTTGGAGGTATATTCCAGGCTACAAGGATAACAGGTAGTAAATGGCTACCTAGGCGTGTGCTATGAGAGAGGCCAGTGCTGGGTCTTTTCTGCTGGTCTCTCCATGTTCACTCTGCAACCTTCTTCACTACTCTGTTGTCCTCTGAGACTGACCCACGTGGACAGCATCAACAGATGTCTTCACCCACTGGCTTCCAGTTGGTTCTTCCAATAAGAGGCACTACTAATAGGTGACAGAAAGTGGGAGGAAAATGAGGATGAGGGAGTTTTCCCTCAGCTCCATTCTTGCCAGCTCACAGTGAGTTGGCTTAGTCTCTCTACCAGAGGCCCAGCTCCATGTAGTCATTCTTTTCATATGTGACCCTCATGGGGTGTTTGAAACTGTTCTTTCCTCTTGCTTCTTCAGGATGATAACTGCACCAACTACTATTAGACCCTGGGTTCTGTACAATTTATTTCCCTAAACCCTCTCCATATCTTTTAAAATATTTCCTATATTACACTAAACTCAATTATGAAGTTCGAGTACGCCATTTCTTTCTCCCTGATAAAAATACTAGAAGAGCTCATGAAAGAGCAGCACAATCCCCTTCACAGAAATGTGGCAGGGTCAAGGTCCTTTGGCACAAAATGTTTCATATGTATACATATATATATATATATACACATACACATATATATGCATATATATATACACATATATATATGCTTTATTTTTTATAGAACTCTTAGGTTCACAGCAAAATTGAGAGGAAGGCACAGAGCTTACCCATATACCCCTGCCCCGCACATGCATAGCCTCCCCCATTATCAGCATCCCCCACCAGAGTAGTATTATGTTTTCTATAAAAAGAAAAACTATAATGATGGATACACGCCATTATACATTTATCCAAACCCACAGAATGTATGACACCAAGAGTGCACTCTAACATAGACTCTGGACTATGGGTGATAATGATGTATCAGTGTAGGTTCATCAGCTGTGACAAATGCACCCCTCTAGTGGGAGATGTTGGCAATGGGGAAGGCTGTGCATGCATGAGGCAGAGGGTATTCGGGAAATTTCTGTACCTTCCTGTTAATTTTGCTGTGAACCTAAAATTGCTCTATGAATATAAAGTCTTAAAAAAAATAAAAACTGACAATTTATCTTAAAATTCAGGAGTTTATAAGAAATTCAAGGATGTCTGGGTTTTCACTGTGGGAATAAATTCTTTCTGCTTAAATGAGGAAAAATAAGGAACAATTAAGAATACACCCAAAGGGATATCCAAAACCAATAAATCTCTGTTTGACTGTTGGTGGAGGTATTCAAGAAAGCTGGTTTAGACAGTCTGAAAATAAGAAAGAAAGCTCTGAGCAGGGTGCTTTGCCACGACTCCTAAGACCAAAGAAGATCTGCAGCAAAAGCTGTCTGAAGTGTTATTTTCTTAAATGCCCCTCTACTGCTTGAACTCCTACAGTGACAGCTCTGCCAAAGCAGAGCTCAGCCTTCGCATGCACATTTCTGGCACCTAGGAGCTCCCTACCTCCTGAGGCAACTCACTCCAATGTGAACTGATCTAATAGCTTAGAAAGTGCTTCCTTCCACAGAGCCTCAATCTGCCTCCCTCTGGCTTCCCCGCTCTGATCCTGTTCGGCCCTGGAGGGCAGCACAGAGTCTAATCTGTCTTCCCCCTGACAGCTTTTGCAAATGTGAAGACAGCAATCATGTTCTCCCTACATTTTTTCATCCTCAGGCCCAAATCCCTAGTTCCCAGTGGTGAAGGCAAAATCCTCTGGACACGTATGATATTTGTTTTATCAAGGTCCTGAACGGAAAGTGGTATTTGATAAGTGATCTTACCAGCACAGAATGGTGCTATCCCCTTCTACATTCCAAATACTGTATTTCTCTCAAAGCAGACTCAGAGTATATTCTTTTTAAGATATCCCTGTAATACTGTTAAATGTCAGGGGTAGAAAGGCATGGTTTTTAATATGATGGGCTAACAAAACTTGGAAGAAGTTTTACAATATTCCTAGACATGTAGAGCGTCCTACCCAGGTAGACAAAGTGCTAAAATGATGATAAGGAGAGTAATAAATAAGTTGTGATGTTTGGGAACTTCTTTGTGAATTTCCACAAACAAAATTGGTGATAAGGTGACTCACATAGAGTATCCAAGTAACTGTGACAATTTTTCTGTCACCCAGTGCTAGGTCCCCTTTCCTGGGAACACAGGCTGATTTGGAAAGTCACCTGCAAAGGCCTGAGAGACAGAAGACCTGAATTCTAATCAAGGTCACTGGGTCTCTGAATATCAATTCATCCTTGGGAATTATCCTCTATGAATTGGAGATAATAACCTTTGCTGAGTTGTTGTGATTATGTAATGAGAGAGTTCTGGGGACGATGCTCGGTGAACTCTAAAGCTCAGTGCAGACAAGCATGTCACAAGCGAGAGGGTGGGTGGCAGGGAACAGGGAAAACAGCTATGGAGATTTCATGGGTATTGGGTTCAGGGAGAAAGATCTCTTTTTATTCGGTGATACTGCTGACAATTACCTAGCTCAGGTCCTGAACTAGGACTTTACATATATATCAGAACACTGGTAGTGGGGTAAAAATTATTTGACATAATTATGGGATTCTTTTCTGCCTCCTAAATGACCCATTTACATGCAAGAAGAAGCTTGGTCATTGATGAGAAGCTAAGCCAGAAAAGAAGGAAAAGTGATTATACATCAAAATTTTCTCCTTCATTGAGCAACTACCCAAAAGTAAAGTAAGAGATCCAACCTTCTTTCACCCCTGAGCTAGAAAGATGCATGCTAATATTCTGGCTACTCTATCAACTGAGTTTACAACCACCCAGCAATGCCTTTTTAAAGACAAGCCTTGGGCTTCCCTGGTGGTGCGGTGGTTGGGAGTCCGCCTGCTGATGCGGGGGACACGGATTCGTGCCCCTGTCCGGGAAGATCCCACATGCCGCGGAGCGGCTGGGCCCGTGAGTCATGGCCGCTGAGCCTGCGCGTCCGGAGCCTGTGCTCCACAACGGGAGAGACCACAACAGTGAGAGGCCCGCGCACCGCAGAAAAAAAAAAAAGACATGCCTCTTTGCCTGAAGGTAAGGAACTGGGAGGCATCTTCATAAAGCATGGCAAATGTTGCACCAGTGCAAGGTGCACTCTGAATCCACCTGGACACATTGACAATGATGAAGCGGGGCTTTTCGAAAGACAAGAGGCAGCATCTGTACCAAGGAGCAGTCACTGCAGCCTTCTTTATTACCATCTGGACCCATTTATGAACAACAGATCTTTTTTCTTTTCATGTGATAGATTCTAAATCTGATATTTTCTATTTCAATAATGGGATCAATGGAATCAGACTAATTCCAATTGATATTTGACAGGTTTCAAGTAAAACTGAACCACATATGGAGTGCTGAGAGCACTCAGGGTGATGCCAGAGTGCTGCTCAGAGTTTCAGTAGTAGCTGAGAAGATCAAAAGATGGGGTCTGCGGTAGTAATGTCAAGATAATTACCACATTCTTTAGACCCAGTTTAAATAAGTTACATGAATTTATGTTCATTTTTTAGAAGAAAAGATACCTCCATAGTTCAGTTCCTTTTTACACTCTCTCATCTTATTCTCTGTAGACCTTACAAAGTTGTTGGCATAGGAAATGCCAACCCCATTTTGCATATGAATAATCTGAGTCACAAAGGTTTTAGACAGTTGTTTATGCTCACATAGAGACTAGAATATAAGTAAATTTTTCAAAAAATTTTGTTGTGATGATTGAATGTATACATTAATGACTAAATGAGCAGTTAGCAATAGGCAGAGACAGGACCTGAGGCCAGCTTCTCTGCCTCTGGTTTCCAAGTCTTTTCCATGACACCATCATTGTTCAAACTTAAGGAATATGCAAACCATTTTCAAGAAAGGAATCTCCGTTGGAGTTATATCTGTCATAATGTTATAATGGACAGTGTGGTATTAACTTTCCTCAGTAAGAAATCAGTGAAACCATTTTGTATTTTCTTTTGTTATTAAAGTTTTACATTGTCTGCTCGTTCTGAATTCTTTGATTTTGTTTCATGCCATTCTGCACTTCATGGCAATTGCAGAGAATTCTTAGCCTTTCTTTCAGCAATTGTGCCTGGTTCATATTTTAAATAGATTTTTAGTTATTCCACAGCCCTGTTTCTACCCACAATTCATGATACTAAAACAGAAGGATAGAAGAATGTCAACACCAGAAACCTCATTTCCCTGTTTATCCAGTGATACAATTCCATTTTCCATCTTTGCATTTTGCAATCTCCATTTCTGTATGTTTGCTGCCCTGTGGAGACCTGAGGGTGGGAAGGGGTGGAGGGGGGTACACTCTGCTCTTTTGGTAGGGGATGCTTAGAACAGTTCTCAGAATAGAACTGTTATGTCCTTATACATAAGTCATGGGCACCATTGATACTACCAGGATCTCCCTCTGTCACCCCCCCAACCCCAACCTTTGACAGCAGGCAACCTGGGTGCATCCTATTTAAACAGCTCACAACCACTGCCTTTCTAACTATATTAAGACTGCAAAAATTTACAGAATGCATCATAAGATGTAGATTCTTCCCTCAAGAAGATTATTAAATACTTGGATTTTAAGACTAAACATATATAAGATATACAGAAAACAATCCAGTGCCATACCATGTTGTATTAACCATACTTTTAAAAGGAGTTGAGAGAATGGAGAAAAATCTGGGCTGAAGTGACTGGTGAAGGATTCTTGGGTCCTCTAGGGCCTAAGCAAGATCTTGAAGAGTAAATATAATTTATACAGGGGACAAGAGTAGTAAGGGCATCACGACTGGAAGATGGTACCAATAGAAGAACACAGTGTGTTCATGGCCCAGTAAGCAGTTTCACCTATCTAACTGGAAAGTAAAACACAGAAAGAAAGTCGGAGAGTAAAGGTAAGGACTGAAAGGGATAGAAAGCTGGGTACAGCTTTTGTAGATCCTGGAACAATGGAGTGACAGGTGTCTGCACTTAGAAAGTGCATGGATTTCAAGACTGTTCATAATCTGGCCCAAATTTCGTCATTTCTTTCTTCCCATCCTAATATTTAAGATACAAAGATCACTTGACTTGCCAAATATTCTGTGAAGTTTGATGCTTTTCTGTTGTTACTTCTCATCTTCTTTCATCCTGACTTCCTATTCATTCTTTAAGGCTCCTCTTGAAATTCTAATATCTGTGTATTTATTAGCAGTTATTTATTGAGCATATACTATAATGTATTAGGTGTGAGGCACTAGGAATGTTTTAAAGGATATGGATATAGATAGACTTAGATATAGATATAAGTGTAGGTATAGATATAGGTATAGATCAGAGAGAGAGAGAGAGCAGTCCTAGGCTTGGAATTGACACAACATTACTTCCAATGTATTCTTTTGGTCAAAGCAAGTCACAAGTCCCCACCAGGGAAACAGGCTTAACGTTTTGATGGGAGGCATAACATAAGTGTTCTGGACTGGGAAGAATTCTTGGTGGCCATCTTTGCAGACAGCCTATGGAAGCCACTGATAGATAAAGTTATTGTAAAATAGAATTGACAGTTGGATTTAGCTCCATGGAAGTCATAAGAGACCCTGTCTAAAGTATTTTCAGTTATATAGTTGGGGCAAAAGCTTGAATGGAGTGGGTACAAGAATGGGAAGAAAGGAATCAAAAGCATCAACTAAAGGAGAACAGAGAAACTAAGGATTAGGTGGGAAAGACATAGGGCAAAAGACAAAAAGTGTCAGGTTTTTTTTTTTTTTTAAATTGAGAGAAATAATAGCACATTTATATGCTGATGGAAATAAGTAGGTTGGAAAATTGTGATGATACAGAACAGTAACTGTAGTGAAGCCTTTGAAGAGACAGGAAGGGATGAAGTGCCATGCACAAATGGAGGATTTTGACTTAGCCAGGGGCAAGGACAGTTCAAATGGAGTAACAGGAAGGAATATGCAGAATATGGATTCAAATGCAAGTAGGTGGATAGATATGAAGTAGAAGTGCTATGCTGATTGCTCTGTCCCCTCAGTAAAACAGGAAGCCAGGTTAACATTAAGAGTGTGAGGAGAGGAAAGGTTTGAAGCTTTAGGAAAGAGGAGAAGGCATGAAGCAGTAACATAGGAGAGAAATAATGTACTAGGAAAGCATAGAAGTGTTGCTGGGTGGCACTAAGCATGTATATAAACTTAAAGACTGAATTTAAAGTGAAATCAGGTAGTCTGAATCTGTGTTTCCCCAAAGTTTCCATTTTGTGCAGGTAGTCACAGAGTAAGAGGAGGGTTGGATTTAACCAGAGCTAGGGACTTCTAAAGGAGTGTGATAAAGGGAGTTGGACAAGAGAAACTGGGACGTTATTTTTCCAGTGGACTGTGAGTTCCAGGCTGGGAAGGACTGCATCATCTCTGTGGCCTTAGCCCTTGGACACAATGCCTGGCACATAATGGTCACTTTAAAAAGGGGGAAAATAATTTATAAAGATATGAATTGGATCAGACAGAGTCCAGAAGAATCTAAGAGTCTAACCAAGGTGTATTCCTGTTTTCCAGATGATGCTGATAAAGTAGCTCAAAAATACAAACTCATGTCCACATATACATTTGGTTCTGACCCCCATTCTTCAGATTTTCAGTCTGGACTAGAACTTGAAGCCACCTTGATCACTGATTTCAATTTTACTAACTGGTACAATTTCAAAAAGGAAAACTCTTTAAATGATTTAGGCCAATTCCCTAAAATGTTGCTTTCATTGAAAAATCTGATAACATGCTGTCCTTTTTGTGGGCATTCCCTCCTGTGGCACTTTTTCAGGTAATTGATATTGCCAGTTCAGATTAAGACTAAATTTGGGGTGTCAGCTCTAGACTGCTTCACTCGCCATGATCAGTTTACCAATTTGTGTTCCACTGAGTTGAACAGTAAAAGGCCTTGGTAGTTTACCTGAAAGGCTATGAAGATGACTTATGGTACACAGCACACAGTATTTCTCTTCTGTACTTTATCTAGACAATTAAGTGCTTATAACTGGATTCAGGGAAGACTGTTTATTCTTCAGAACTGACAGCCCATTAAAAAGAAAATAAATAAGCATCAGGATTAGTCCCCTAAGCTTCCATCAAGTCTTTTGCCATGAATGTCTGTGTGTTTTTCCCTGTCAGCTTCTGATACCCAAAATGCAGTTTTCTATGGAAGATAATATCACGTTACACTTTTCTCTCCCCTCTACATTTGCCACTCTTCCCCTACCACTTTTGTAAAAAAAAAAAAAAAAAAAAAAATCAAGCCATGTATTTTTAAAATAATAAGAAATGAAAGCTCTTGTGGAGCAAGAGTGATATCAGTACCTTTAGCAAAAAGTCCCCTCACTCTCAAGAACTATCCGTCCATTACTATTAGGAAAGAGAGACATGGGGCAGACAAGCTGAGCAATGTTACAGTCACTGTAGGCAACCAAGAAGAGGTGAGAGGTGAGGGAAAAACAAAATACTATTTTACAGTGCTAAATGCATTTTCCTGGAATAGGCAGCTTCTTCCTTAGTTTTTACTAATCAAATCAACCTTTTAGCTATCACTTATGTCAAATGAAATCAGAGAAGCAAGAATGTACTCTAGTCAAGTAATTATAATGCAGTGTGACTAAGTCCTGGATTGCAGGAAAAAAGAGAACTTGGGAAGCCAATGACTTGTCCTGGTAGCGTGGGCACCAGCCAGGTTCTGGGTGATAGAATGGCTATTACTTATCTGGATTTCATCTGAAGCCACCTGATATCTACCCTCTTGTTTCTTTGAGGTATTTTAGCAGTAAATAGAAGGTTCCATTATCCATAAGTCAGAGGCAGGGCTGTTGTGATTTCAATGAAAGAAGCCCTTTGGAATTTTGTATTTTGGTGGAGAATTGGGTACCTCTCTCCATCATCCTTTGGAGTGCACACCCTCAGACTCTGAAGGCGATGAGGCAATGGTACTGTGATGTATAATTTTATGTGTCAATTTGACTGGGCTAAGTGATGTCTAGATAGCTGGTAAAACATTATTTCTGGGCATGTCTGAGAGGGTGTTTCCAGAAGAGGTTAGCATTTGAATGCATGAACTGAGTAAAGCAGATGGCCTTACCCAATGTGGGTGGCAATCATACAATCCATTGACCACTGGAATAGAACAAAAAGTGGAGGGATGGTGAACTTAATTTCTCTCTTTTCGAGCTGCGATATCCATCTCTTTCAGTTTCCTGGTTCTCAGGACTTGGGGGTTGGACTGAATCACACCACCGGCCTGCCTGGTTTTCCAGCTTGCAAACAGCAGATGGTGGGATTTCTCAGCCTTCATAATCAAGTAAGCCAATTCGTATATAAATATATACTTATTTATTTACTATAAATTCCTATATAAATATATATATGTATCTGTGTCTCTGCATATCCCTGACTACTACAGTTTCTTATTATCCAGCAGTGATTGGCAGCTGGGAAGCAGCTGATATTGAATTCAGAAGCCAACCAGCAATGGGTATAATATACAAACAACACAAAGCGTCTACTGTGTAGCAGATACTTCACTGAACCCTGGAGATATGATGAACATATGTAGGCACAGACCTCAGTGAACTTACAGGAGATAAAACTGGCATGTGTCATTCCTTTCTCTGAGCCTCAGTTTCCTCACTGTTAACATGGACATAACCACATCTTAGTGGGTCAGTGTTAAGATTAAATTATTTAACATATGTGA
Organism: Phocoena sinus; assembly: GCF_008692025.1. Classification (NCBI taxonomy): domain Eukaryota; kingdom Metazoa; phylum Chordata; class Mammalia; order Artiodactyla; family Phocoenidae; genus Phocoena; species Phocoena sinus. The sequence goes on from NC_045764.1 coordinate 81,093,307, forward strand.
ATCCTCCAAGTGCAGAGAAGCTACTTAAATAAATGTAGGATCTGAGCAGGTTTGAAAGCAAAGATGAGCTATAGAGTTTCAGGAGACAAATATTAGCTCACTAATAATAGACATCTCGTATCAAACTCATGTTTCTGTGTTACTTATTACGAGTTTAAGAGAAAACACATTAACTTGTTCAAATATAAGCTGTTGAATTTAGCTCCCACTTTGATTTACCTTTCCCACAGAGCTGTTGGTACATAAGATCCAAGTGATAGAATGCCCTTAGTGCTCACTTCTTGTCACCTGAGGGGAAAGTCAGTTTCTAGGCATCCCAACCTTGCATAGCTCTACCTAGAAAACCAGATAGATGGGATGGAAAGATGAAAGTGTACTTAATAAACCATTCAACCAATGCATTCTCATACTTTTAGCCACAGACTCCTCTTTCATGACACTTTCCAGAAACTTGTCACAGCAATTTCAAGCATATTTTCCTCAGCCCTTACACAGAGCCAAGATCATAGCAGACTATGAGGAAATGAATGATAGTACAAAGACATTTTAAAAAGCAAGTCTGTGGGGCTTCCCTGGTGGCGCAGTGGTTGAGAGTCCGTCTGCCGGTGCAGGGGACACGGGTTCGTGCCCTGGTCCAGGAGGATCCCACATGCCGCGAAGCGGCTGGGCCCGTGAGCCATGGCCGCTGAGCCTGCGCGTCCGGAGCCTGTGCTCTACAACGGGAGAGGCCACAGCAGTGAGAGGCCCGCGTACCGAAAAAAAAAAAAAAAAAAGCAAGTCTGTGAAAAGTGGCTATGAGAAAAGGAGGTTCAGATTTCTTTGTGTAGACAACACATTTTAATTTCCCCAAATAATTAATTCTACACTGGAAAGTTCTCTACCATTTTCCCCCTAAAGTTTCTTTAAAATAAAACAAAACAGGGGCTTCCCTGGTGGCGCAGTGGTTGAGGGTCTGCCTGCCAATGCAGGGGACATGGGTTCGTGCCCCGGCCCGGGAGGATCCCGCGTACCGCAGAGCGGCTGGGTCCGTGGGCCGTGGCCACTGAGCCTGCGCATCCGGAGCCTGTACTCCGCGATGGGAGAGGCCACAGCAGTGAGAGGACTGCGTACCGCAAACAAATAAAAATAAAATAAAATAAAACTTTCTTAAACTGACTTAAGAGACATTCTCCACTAAAACCCTGCTTCTCTGCATCTCCTCTCCAGACAGGGTTCCCCACGCAGAGAGTTATTTCCCAGCACCCAGGAAGCTCTGCCAGGCCTCTGCCTGCCACAGGGTCTCAGCCTACACAGGAGGATTCTCCTGTGCCCTGAGACCCCCTTCTCCAGGGGCCCCAGAGCCTTCAGGACTTGGCCAGGCACTAAGGCTGAGGTGTGGGCAGCAGTCAGGCAGTGTGGTATGGGACAGAGAAAGTGGACCTGGGCTTTCAAGTCAGGGGCCACTAACAAGTAAAGGAGTGGTTAGAAAACTTCTTTAAATTCTTGAAACTTCATTTTCCACAATCCACAGAATGGGGAGAATATTGCCCACCTCCTAGAGCTAAGAATGAGAAAACACATGCAGGTAGCAAGCATGAACAATTACTGGAGAATTATACGAACCTTAATGTTGGACTGAGTTAGTCCCCACCGCCAATTCATATGTTGAAGCCCTAACCCTCAATGTGACTGTATTTGGAGATAAGGCTTTTAGCAGTAACTAAGGTTAAATAAAATCATAAGGGTGGTTTCCTAACCCAATAGAATTGGTTGCTTTATACGAAGAGGAAGAAAACACTTACCACAAGATCTACTCTCTTAGCAAAGTGTTAAGTATACAATACAATATTGTAAACTATAGGCACTACACTGCACAGTACATCTCTAGGACTTGTTCATCTTGCATGACTAAAATCTCGCACCCTTTAACTAATACCTCCCTCTTTCCCCCTCCTCCCAGCCCGTGGCAACCACCATTCCACTCTCTGCTTTTATGAGTTTGACTATTTTAGTTATGTGTTCTTACTTTTTTTTTTTACCAGTGAGTAACATTTTATTGTAATCATTTCTGCAGTGGGAAGAGAATTTTCCACATTGGAAAACCCTTTCGTAACTGTTATCTCAGTTGGTCCACCCAGATGAGTGGTGCAGCAGTTCACGGTACCTGTTTTTTTTTTTTTTTTTTTTAACATCTTTATTGGAGTATAATTGCTTTACAATGGTGTGTTAGTTTCTGCTTCAAAACAAAGTGAATCAGTTATATATATACATATGTTCCCATACCTCTTCCCTCTTGTGTCTCCCTCCCTCGCACCCTCCCTATTCCACCCCTCTAGGAGAGAGAGATCTCTCCTTCTTCCTGTATGTGCACCAAGGAAAGAACATGTGAGAACACCTACAAGGCAGAAAGAAAGCCCTCAAAAGAATGTGACCATACTGGCACCCTGATCTCAGGCTTCCAGCCTCCAGGACTGTAGAAATAAATGTCTGTCATTTAAGCCACCTAGTCTATGGTATTTTATGATGGTATAATCTTGCAATTGCTGACTCTTCACTGCCGCCCCCCGAAACATACCACCTTGAAATTCTCCTTCTTAAGCTCTTGCAACTAGTGTAATCCAGTAGTTAACAGTGACTCTAGACATTTACTAGCTGTGTGACCTTGGGCAATATGCTTAACCTCCTTGTGCCTCAATTTCCTACCTGTAAAAGCAGGTTAATACTAGTACCAATCTCACGGGGTTGTTGTAAAGATTAAATTATTTCATGAACATTGAGTCAATGGCAGACAATAGTGGATTGTCAGCCCTAGAATGTAAAACCCATAAAGGCAGGAATGTTCATCTATTTTGTTCCCTGATGTACCTCAAGCACCTAGAACTGTGTCTGGCATGTAGTGACATGCAATAAGTACTTCTAGAATGACTGAGTAAATGGTCCTCCCACCTTTTCTGGCTGGATTTCTGAATCCGCTATAATTTGGCTATACTCAAGCTCTCTAGTCTTACTTTTCCTCTAAAACAGCTCAGAAATGTACAGCCATCCTGACTGACTATATTTTTTTGGTCTAAGTTCTGCATTTTCACATTTCATTTTCTTTCTCCAGCTATTTCTTCTATTTGCAAAGTCTTGCCAATTCCCAACAGCCTCCTAAGTCCTCAGGACTATCAGCCTCCTACAGTCTTCAAGACTGTCTCAAACTGCACCCATGTCAGTGAAAGTTTATTGAATTTAATGGACCACCAAACTTCCATTAGATCCCTCAGCTACCCTGACTTCACCTCTTACGAAGGTACATGCACAACCCACTCCCTGCCACACATGTGTACACATACACACAGTCACACAGTCACAAACACATAATCCTGAAGCCTCTTTGGGAAACAGGAAGTGGGATTCTCAGGATCCTACCTTCTCAGACCCTAAAAGCCTTCTCTGCCCTCAAATTGAAACTTCCTATAAGCATGATTGGATTCCTTGAGCATCTCCTCACAACATTCCCCAGGGACTACTACCTTACCAGGAGAGAACAGAGCTATCTAGACAGGGTTAGCATACATTAGAATTCACTCTACTTGGTTTGGGGAGAACTTTTCCAATATCATTTGAAACGACCATAGGAGAGACCTAAAGTGTTATAAAGTTAGAACTGATCCTCAGAGCACTGGAGGCAATGCTCACAGATGAAGGGGTGCCCCTAACACCTTCCTTCTTTTCTCCTTCCTCTTCTGCACAGACAAGCTCATGACTGCCTGCACCTTCCCCAGAACATGAGTAGCTCTCTTTCCACCCCAAAAGTCATCAGAGAGTCTCAAAATTTCATGAGGAAAGGGCAAGAGGACAGAGACCAGAGATAACTGAGAGGCTCTGATTCCTACAGAAGCTTGGTCTTTCACAGAATTTGGATGGAAAGCCTCTTTATGAGTTTAATATACTTTCATTTTCTTCTCTCTCCTGGCTCTTCTGCTTCCTACCCCTATCCCTTCATGGACATTCCCTGGTACATTAGGTTTGTTTGATCAAAGCGTGAACCTGCTTGCAAAAACAGAAGTTGGGGTGTAAGCAAAGCTCTGTTTGTCCTTCTGGGGAAACTAGAGGCTCTTCCCTGCAAGTGTCCCACAAGGAAGTATGAGGTCATCCCTTTGTTCTTAGGGACTTTCTAGCTCACCACAGTTGTAACAGGATCCATTCTGAAGGCATGAGTCCCACCTGCTGCTGTCATATATACCTTCTCACCTTGGTAAATGATTGGAGTACAGCCTAATCACATCCAGAGACCTGAGGCTATGACTATGAAGTCACCCCAATCCTTTCTCTAGCCCTGCCTCTGTTTTGTCACTTTATTTCTGCATTAATTATTGCCTTGACTAGGAATTTGATGAATATCCTAATTAAAGCATCTGAAATTTTTTTCTAGCCAAAATATTCAGACCAACACTCGGAGAAGAGGGACATCACACATAATCAGGAGCATTACAATAATGCCAACCTATATTGATCTCATGTATTCTAGTGTACAAGGCACTTTCTCACCTATTACTTCAGATTATACTCATAGTATACGATGAGGAAAGCCGGGGGACTATACTTAGCCCTTTTACAAGCAAAGATTCTGAGATAGGTTGGCTAAGTGATCTTGGTTTATAAGTGGCAGAAACAAATGCTCTGTTGAATAAATGGAGGGAAGGGGCTCTTAGTAGGGGAGCAGGAAAAGGTGAATAGGCCCCAGTAGAAGAACTACATGGTGTGTCAGACAAAAATCAGGGTCTGATTTACCTTGTAAGGATCAGACTGATTTAATTAATGTGTAAATATTTCTGAATGAAATAACCTCTACCAGTCAGCTTTCTGGTCTCTTTCAGCCTATTGATAGTCTGTTCTTACCACCACCAACACGCTGCAGCCAGAGAAATCCAACCTGCTCATATTACATCACAGCGCATCGACTCATCTCATATGTCATGTCATCTCACCATATCATATCATTATGTCACGTCATCTCATCATATCATCTCATGTGTCATGTCATCATATCATATCATATCATATCAATCATATCATTTCCCCTGTGTAAAACCTTTCAGTGGCTTTCCATTGCTCTTAGGATAAACTCCAAGCATTCACATGACCCTTAATGAGGGTTTGCATGATCCTGTCCCTTAAGGTCTATTTCTGCTTTACCTTACCTCCCATCCATCCTCACTCTCTCCAATTCAACCACACCTCCATTTCCTCAAGTACTACTCCTCCTTCACATCCAAGCTCAATTGACACTTCCTCAGGTAAGTATTTGTTGACCTCCTGACTAGGTCAAATAACCCTATTATAGGTTTACATAGTCCCATGTCCCTCTCCTTGGAGGGCTTAGTAATTTTATATTTATTTGTGTGATTAGTTGATTAATGTCTCTTTTATCATCTACACAGAATGACAGAGGTGCCTGGTTTGGCTCTCTGTTGTTTCCCCAGTACCTACCACCACACCTGGCAGGTAGTTGGCACTCAATGATTAATATTGCTTGACTGAATGAACAAATGAGCAAATGGCGCATGAGGGCAATCCTTTTAACTAATTAATCCTCATTACAATTTAAAGTTTAATGGAAAGCTATGTCTGTCCCTCTTGGTAAGTATCCCAAATATGAAATGGGCAGTGAGTAGATACAACCTATTTCTGTGTTTTGTTGCAAAATTCTGTGAATGATTTCAGTCTTAAAGAACAACTGAAAAGTTCTTATGTAAATACCTCTTTTCCACTTTCATTGGGAATGACCGTTTTCCTCTCCCCACACCTTCTCCCATCAAGTAACAGCATTATCTTTTTTAAATGGCAGTTAAATAGTGGTGGTGAATAATTCTGTAGCAGGAAGCTCTTGATGGTCAGAAGCACTGGTCAAGTGGCTACCTGTGAGTGGGGCTAGAGTCACTCATCCTAAAACACGACAGTGGGGACACAAAGGGGGATGGGATGTGGGCCTCTGTCTGAGGAAATGACCACCTTCCCCTTTCAACTTCCCAGCTCTTTGTTAAGAGCCTCACCTTGAGCTTATTTACATGGAGAAAAGCTTTTGCAACAGATGCAGACCTGTTCCCCAATATCCTCAGTGTGAGCTGTGGGGTTTCCTGATGAAAGGGTTTGTTCATACAGAGCTCATTGAGTCTGATTCAGAAACAAAAATGAGCGAAAGGAGTATTTTATAAAAACCAGCTCTGACTAAAGAAAAGTACTGAAAGAAGAGAGTACTAAGGTAAAAAAGGCAAAGCAAATAAGAGGCAATCATCAAGAAACCTTGTTAACCAGAGTTGTATTTCCTAAAGCAGAAATGAATGTATATTTTCCTCTCTATTAGACTGCTTCAGAGAGAGAAATATAGCTCAGTAGTTAAACTGGCATTTGTGCAATGATCTTTATGTCACTAACTCTTGGTGGGGGGAGGGACAGATGGAAAAAAAGGCTTGAAATTGGTTAGTTTGGGGCCTTTGTTGGTTAATGCCAACATATTTGTGTCAGGACTCAGGAAAGGATTTAGCTCTCCATTTGATCTGTGCATGTGCCTGAGGGGCAGTGAAGTTTTGAAGGAAAGAAACCAATGGAGGATTTGTGTTTCGCTCCATCAGTTTGGACCTAGGAATCTAAGAAGATGCTTGTAGCACTGTCTTCCCTCTTAGCAGATTTTTTGCTCTGAATCATCGTAACGTGTAAAGCCCTGACACCTAGGATATCCTGAGGGGGAAAGCAAGAGAGAAGGATGTAATTGTGCCAATTCATCTGGCCAGGAGACTGGGGGCACAATGTCCTCTGGGCAGAATAAATTGTTATTTTGGGAACTTGTGTTGATCATTTTGGCAGTAGTATCCTGGAGGGACAAATCCAGAGTTGCAGAAAGACGTTTGGGTGCCTGGGGCAGGAAGTCAATTAGTTATAAGGCTCTCCTTTTCCCCACTCATATTCACAGGGTGAATATCCATTAAAGGCCCAATTTAATGAAGTGGTAGCTGATATACGTCCTACAGCCTAATTTTAAAAACTTATGATGTTCTTTATTTCATTAATTTGTCATACGCATAAATAAAAATAATTACATTGTACAACTTGCAGTATTTAACACACAGCAAAATGCTGAAATGAAAAATGCACATATACCTGTTCTGTGGAAGCTTCATGTCTCAAGACATTAAAATTCTGGTTCTCTTTGCCCTTCAATTCCTCTTCTCATATTTGATAAAAAACTTCACTTATTATATTTTAAGAAGAAACATTTTCTTGGGTTCTATTTTTGTAAGGCAATCTGGGCTTTATTTCCAGTTACCCTTGCAATGCAGCCTTGAATTTCCAGCTGCCACCCACCATCACCGTAGAATTAAGTACAGTTCTCAGATTTAAAGGGCTAAAAAAATTCGCAAGGTAAACGCTTTCAACTCTGAAAACAAAGAAACAAATACACTACCAACAAAATCTACTTTAAGAAATTTTCCGTTTTGGAAAGTGCTATCTCATTGTTCTAAACCATTCAGACCATTCCATCTACTCCTTACTTTCCAAGTGAACCCCACTGCAGTTCTGCCCAAGCTCCAGTCATCGCATGTGGCCTAGAGGTGAAAGACTGTGGAGAGAGCAGCAGTACACAGAACATGGGTTAGGACTGAATGGCAGTGTTCAGGGCCATCAAATTCACCAGGAGGAGGGGGAGTGTAGAGACTGGGGCACTGGGGCTTGGTGACTTTCCTTTGCCAGTTAATGACCTTTTTTTCTTCTTGAAGATTGTTGCCTCCCAGCTTATGCTTCTCTCCTCTTCTTCCTCAACCTCCTCCTCCTCCCTGCACCTTCCTCCTTTTTCTCTTGACCGTCTTTAATTAATAGAATAGAGGATCCACTATGAGGGAGGTGGCAATGGAGGCTCTAGACTGGACGAGCCCTATACAAAGGCAAAGCGCCCAGGGGACTGGGGAAAGGGAAAGATGAATGAAGTTTCTTCCCCCATAGAACCTGGAGAAATGCTACCACAGACAGCAAAAAGGAGAATGGAAGTGACCACAGGAGGATGAAAGACTTATTTTTTGTGTGTTTTTGTACATACCGTTCATGTGTAGTCAACTGAAGTAACTAATATTTGTCTCACATTTTCCATTATGTAATAGTTTTTTTTTCCTATGTTCATTTAGAAAATGTGTGTCCTTCCTGGTTGGCATAAGCTGCTTAATGCAATCTCTTTCATCTGTGTTGATATTGACCTTTCACCTGAGATACCTTCCTCCTTATGTGACCCATTCCTTGTGTCATTAGAGCATCTCAATAGTTAAATTTTTACATGATGGAGAATGCATCATTGAAGAGCAAACATTTTTGAGATTTTTTTGGATGTGTTTTAAAACTGCAGCTTGGATATTATCAGATTCATATGTTTACACTGTGCTGTGTCCCACACAACTTGTAAATATTTGATAAATGTTACCTTTTAATTTCTGATAACATTATGAAAGTGTTAAGAAATGTTATGGCTGATAACCTCTTTCTGAGCCTAAGATTCACATTTACCAAGCAGAGTTATTGATTGACTAGAGCAAAATGATTTTGTTTTCAGGGAAACAAAGTTTCTCAGAGACCACATTCAAACTTTCCCTTCATTTAATTGTACCTTTTCCAAGGACAGAGATAAGATTTTTTTTTCCTTCTGATTCTCAAGCAGGTCAACCTGGGTCTACTAAGACCAAATATTTATGGACATATGTGGGTATGCAGCTCCCTAATGACAAATGTGTGATGATATGTCAGAATGAAAGATTTTTGAGACAGTAATGTTGACTGTCTGAGCCGGGCATTTACTTAAGCTGTGTTGCTGGGAAACAAGTACCTGGCCTTCAATAAATTAAACCATTTTCTATGGAATCAGTTCACATTCTGAAGTATAACTTCCAAGATCAGGACATCCAGGTACAAAGGCATCATCCTGTGCAGAAAGAGTTGGCAATTTTTACACAAGCCTGAGAATACTTTATTCCAAGTCTATGTTTCACAGTAGATCAAACTTTGCCGGTTTAGATTAATAAAGAAGCACCAAATAATAAACCAAAGTTTGACAGAAAAATGTTTTAAAAATCTGCATACCACACAACATGCTTCTATTAATAGAAAGTACAAAGATATAAAAATGTATTTTATGCTATTAGAATACAAGATATTGGTTCTCCTGGGGGCAGTGACTAGAAGGGACCTGATGGGGTCCAGTAAGATTTTGTTTCTTAATCTGTATACTGTTTACATAAGTGTGCTCAGTTTGTGAAAATTCACTGAGCTCTACGGTTATAGTATGTATACATGTGCATGACAAAAATTTTCATATATATTTAACAAAATTATACACACATATTAAGGTCTCCAGGAGTCTCGATAGCTTTTAGTTCTGTTTTTCTTTAAAGAAAAATACATTTTCTTTTTTTAAGTTCAAATGGATCTTTTGAGTAAACATACTTGTATTCTCCTTCAAGTTGGCACATGCATACTTACACATATTTTTTGAAGGAATCTCTCATTATACCCAACTTAGTTTTTGTGTAACTGTTTGTAAAAGTGAAAACTTATTCTCACTGCATCACCAAGCTCTGAGCTCCGTGAGGCAAGGGGCATGTCCTGTTCATACCCTCGAAGCTTGGCCTATGGTAGGTAATCAATAATTGTTGAATCAAATGCAAAAGATCAGGTAGAGCAGGATCCCTGATATTCCCTCACCCTGATCCCCTGTCCCTTCAGTCTCTTTCCACTTGATAGTTCATAGCATTGAATACAAAAGGGAGTTAAAGCATAACTACTACTATTCTGTAGAAACCAGCCTCAAATCAGGAGATATTGCACAAGGGCCAGGAAGTAGTCAAGGACAAGAACTAAGTAACTTCATCAGCCTTAGGCAAACAGCAGCGAGCACAATGGCCACACTAAACAGGGCAAGCTCAAAGTGCAGTGTCATGGCCAGATGTCTCCTTTCACTGGAATGCGTGCAGGTGCCCCTTAGGGACCTGCCTTGCAGGAATGATTACAATGAATATTTACCAAGTGATTTATGGCATTTTTGCTTTGCCAGTTTTTAATCTCATAATAATTTTGTGGTATAGGTAATGTTATATCCCTGTTTTATAGACAAGGAAGATGAAGCTCAGGAAAGTTAACCAATTTACTCTTAGTTACCAAGTAAATGACAGAATTGTAACTCAAACCTAGGTCGGGTTAATGCCAAATCCCATGAACTGATGGCCTCACACATTTAAAAAGAAAAAAAATTCTGTGAAAACTTAGAATTATTCCGATTAAGATCAGAAATTTTTTTTAAAGTTGGGGGGAATATTGAAGTCTTCTACATTATTTTTTATTTTCTGGATGATTTTGCAATTTCAAAGGGGAGTTAAAGAGGCATTGCCCCTGTTTTATTTTCAGGGATAATTAATGCTGACTCAGGTCTTATGCTATATGCGTCTTATTTTAACCCCTTACAACAACTCTGGTAAGGAGGTACTATCATTATCTCTATTGAATAGTGACCTGATTGAATTTCAAGGTTAAATAACTTGCTCAGGGCCACGTCCAATGAGTAGCATTTCCAAGTTTGGGAAATAAGTCTCTTCCTCTCCACAGTCAATGATGCCATATAGGTTTCCTCTCTAGAGCTAATCCTGGCCAATGGACAGTGGCTGCCTGTAGTTCTGTGCTGAAACACATTGCGATGCCACTGCAGAGCTCCACGGGAAAGAAGGCTGGGGTAGATTAGCCATGTCACTTCTCTGCCATCGCTATGCTCTACTCTTCCCACAACCCACTTCCCTTATACCCCTGGGGATCCACCAGTATTTAATTATCCCAAGCCTTGTTATGCTTCTCAACCTGCAAGGCATAGACATGAAGACCACACCCTACTGAGCCATCTTTACACTTGCATGCTCCAAAGAAACTGCATTTGTTCCATAACCAAATAGCAGATATAGAGGTTCACAATGTTTCTACTTAGATTTTAATTTCACATAAGGAGACCTTAAATCGCTAAAGTAAACATAGACCAAAATTATTCTTAATATAATATCAATTCACTTAAAATAAAAAGATATCAAATGGGTATACTATTTTGTGAAAGTGAGAAGCAGATGAGAACAATGAAAAAGGAGCAAGATTGGAGTCAGAACTATCAGACCCAGGATTCAACTTGTCCCCTTGCTGGTTCTGCAGCCCTAGGTTAATCACTCCAATGTGTGTATTCTGAAGTCATACCTGGGTTTAAATTCTGGCCCTGACATTCACAAGTGCTATGACCTTATGCAGTTTGCTATTTTCACTAAAGCTCCAAGGTGGACAACAACAGCTACCTCATTCGGTTGTTATGAAATTCATGGAAATGTTGCATGTTAGCTGCTTGACATGGTCCTTGCAACCCTGATGTCCTGAACAAATGCTAGCTGTCATCATCATTCCTTATCACTCAGTTTCCTCATCTATAAACTTGGCAGTGAAACAAATGTCTGTATCCCTCACAAAGTCCACTGACAAGTTCAGGCTTTATAAAAATATACCATTTTATTTATTATATATTGTTCACACTTCAAGAGTATCTAATCTATATATTAAGGAAACAGGCCAAAAAACAAAAGAATAAAAGATAATAACTTATGATAGACATGTGCAAAACAGGTGAGGAGTAATAGATGCATATGGAAAAAATCTTGAAATAAATAAAATAATTCAAACTGAAAAGCTTAAAGTGTGGATTTTGAAGGAAGAGAAAGGCATGCCTTGTCATAGAGCACAGAAAAGGAGGTTAAGACTCATTCTCCTGGAAAGAATATCCTGCTCCTGTTATCAAGTTCTAACTCTGACACTGCTTAACTTTAACTTTTTGAAACTCAGATTTTCTCATCCTTGTAGAATGGGGAAAGTGATAACATCAGCCCTTCCAAGGGCTGAGAGAATAAAATTAGATCATACATGTGAATTGGCTTTGAAGAGCTGAAAAACAGTAAAGACATAAAAATTGTTTTTAGTTGATGGTACAAGGCAAAGCCAGAACTAGAATATGGCAAATGAACTGCGTAGGGTGTGATATTTAAGGAGACACTCAGCATGACTCTGAGAACATGCATCTTTAGAGTTTGCACCCCAGTCTCCTCATTTGCCTCATTCTCATTCCAGGTCTGGGGCAAAGAGACAGCAAGCAGTTCTCTCTAAATGGAGCAAAATCTTGAAGATAAATAAACAGACGTGAGAGCACAGTAATAAGTCCAACTAATAACAGGCTTATAAAGCACCAAACAATGAGTCTGGACCCAGTGAGACAGTAGAGCAACCTCAGGTTTTGAAGAAGGGATGTAGATTGTGTTTTCATGGCTTGAGCATATAATGCAGAAGTTCAGTTAGATTCTGAAACGCATGACAGATCTATAGAAGGTGTCAGTATTACTCTGGTTTACTATGGATTTAGGGAGAAAATAAAATTATGGATAATACTGTATGTCAACTATTAAAATTATGAATTAATCACTATCTCCCTGCACTTAGAAGAATTAATAATGCATGACCTCATATCTTAGTATGTAGGAAAAGTGTGGTGGGGATTTCCAGGTAACTCATGCCACACAAACACTTGCCATCGGTACAAACTGGCTACTAAAAAGGGAAACAGCATTTGGATAAGCTGGTATTTTCAGCACAACAATTCTTGAAACAGAACCGCTTGGATGTAACTTTGAAGCAAAGTTAATCTGAAGCCTACAGAGTGTCAATGGACTTGTGTGTCTAGATATCTAACAGCAGAGGTCTTAACTTTGTTCTGTTGTGCGTTGAGAAAGAGCTTAGAGAGTCATGGAGGGTCAGAGACCTAAGAATTTATTTTAACCTATAATGGGAAAGTTTTATCCATTGTATCTAAACTTATCAATTAATAATGGCTGCCAGGAGCACTGTCAAATGAAGGATTCCAAGGCCTCAGCCAGGATCAGCAGGAAAGAGCCACAATTGATTAGCAATGTCTGTTACAAGCGTTGCATAGATGAGCAGTGTTGTGTGTGCCATGTAGTGTCCCCTGATCTAGTTCAACCCTTTTTTTTTTTTTATACTTAATAAAGCTAAGTCATGCAGAAGGTCCATAAATAAATCAAGAATCAAACTCAAGTTATCCAGTTCAATGCCAATCCTTCACAATCCACTTCTCAAATAAGTCACGGAACATTTTTATTTGCTTATCACTAAGTTTATCTGTGCTTTACATTTTGGTGCATAAGGGACGATTCAGCATCTCAGAGTAATGCTTTTCTTCAGGATATTTTACTCTAGCTTAAAACACATCTTTTCTAGGCTACTAGATGAGAAATGCAGCACAATGGGAGCCTTTGCTGAATATGAAGCAGATTCCTAGAAGACAAGTGGGCATTGATTTATTTTTATCGATGTGCTTTTACTAACTGACAGGAAGTGTTTTTTGAACACCTCTCTCCCAACCATTCCACTCCAATAAGCCACTGAGTTTGATCTTTTCCAACACATGGTCCATCCCGCTGTCTGGAGAGCTGAGAGCTTCACCAGCCACAGTGCTAAGTGGGCCAACAGGCACCTAAGTCTCCCCCATTAGGATGGGTATTTTCCTGATGCAGGACTTGCATCCTGACCTGAAGATAACCCACCCATTTTGGGATGTGCGAATGGGAAATGGGCTGAGATATGGATACATCAGTCAACTCTTGGCCTTTGAAAAAAAGAGATTCAGCTAGAAATAAACTTGCAGATGAACTATTCACATAACCTGTGCACAAAGGCAGGTTTGGGGAAAAAGTTATAAAATGAATGGGAGAAAAATCAGCTATTTTTTATCCCTTTGAATACAGATGTTATCTACTTACAAGTCATTAAGCATTAGGCATTGTCTAGAATCTCCAATTCAAGGTCACTTTCTCTGTGGAAATCACCAGCACAGAGGCATACAACATTTTGAAGACTGAGATGGGATGCACTGGGAGTATTGCTGCTAGGAGTAGAGTGAAATGGCTTCCTCTGGGCTAGAAATAGCCCACTGAGTCCTTTTATTCTCATTTACCACCTAAACACTGGACAAATGAAGTATTAACAAATTCTAATAAATCTGAAAATATTATCTTTTTTTAAATGATGTTCTTGCCCATCAAACAGAGTTTCTCAGAGTTTATTTCTGCTGTTTGTTTTGTTTTTAATTGATACAATATCCAAATCACTACCAATTAGAATAGAAGGGAAAACATATTTCACCTATATCACCATCCAACCAACCGTAACATTCTTTCTGTTATGTTCTCCTGAGCATGCATTTCTCCATAGCTATAACTTCTTCTTCATATTATTATTTTTTACTTAAACCCATAAGTTTTTTCATGTTTCTTTAAGCTTTAGTTTTTCTAAAACCAGTATTTCTAATAGCTGCAAAATATGTTACCAAATGTACGTGCCATAGTTTATCTTTTTAAAACCTTCATTGCTAGACATATACGTTATTTTCAATTCTAAATAACACTTCTATGAACATCTTTGTGTAGACACACTTACTGTATCTTTGAGTTTCCCTTAGCCTGGATTTTGTTGCTGTTTTTCCTCTCATTCTCACTTCTCTCTCTCATTTTCATTCCAAAGCAAGCACTTGGATTTTGGGGTTTTTTTTTTTTTTTTGCTTGTTTGCAAATGGTTAAATTATTTAAAATATTTAAAGTTTTGCAAAAATCTTGTCTGCTGTTTTCTGGTCTTGGCCTGAATTAATGCAGTTCTAACTTCCCATACTCACATGTAGGGCTAAATTTCCTACAAAGAGAGATAGTGTTTGGATCTACTTTGAAGGTCCTCAGTGACATTCTAGGTACAACACTCCTTTGTGCTGGTGGCCACAGCAGGGACATCACTGAGAGGCCTGCCTGAAATAAAAATGGCTCGTTTATGGATGTGGATGTGTTTGTCCAAAGAACATTTAATCACTCTGAAGGTTTTTCGCCCTTGTCTGTAGTAAGCAGCATATTGTAACTGTAGAGTTCTGCTAATGCACACTTCTGCCGGGAAGCTTCCCAGGGTGGGGCACAAAAGATGCTAAGTGGCAGGGGGCGATGGGGAGAAAGCCATTAACAGTCCAGCAGCGAGGTCACATTTGATGTTTCCTTTTGTTTGCAGGATCCAAATTAAGAAGCTCCTTCTGTACTTTCCCTGTTGCCTCCCACCTAAACACACTCTTGGGTCATCTCACTCTGGTCACATCTTTTGACAATTAGCCACCCATTAACAGGATGATTGAAAAGGAGCCAGAGTGGTTTACACGTAAAGTGCTTACTCTTTTCCAGGAAGAACACATATCTCTACAGTTTCGTTAATGCTTTGGCCGATCAGTACACAAAATAAAATACTTATACGCCAGAAAGCACAGCAGCAAAAGGAAGAAAACAGGGTGGGAAGGAAGAAAATGAAAGAACAAAAATAACCCTTAGAGTTTTTTCTTCTTCTTTTTATTCTTTTTGCAAACATGCTTTAAAAAAAGGGGGGTGGGTGTTATCTTGCTTCTATCTTTTTCTACCTTTAAAGCCAGTATTTCCAGCCAATTTACTTGTACTTTACTATTATTATCTGGGTGATGGCTGTGACATGTTGATCATATATGGCAGTGAGAAAATTGATTTCCCTCAACAGAAATGCTTCCAATTTTCCCAGGGCCACAATTTTATGTCCACAACAAAATAAAAGGGTCATTTTCCTTAAGATGAGGGGAATTGAAATCTTTGATAAAAGCTATGGTAAATGTTGTACTTTTGATTGCGGAAACTGCAGTTTTCACAAACATCTGGCCTGTCTGATTTGGGGGTGTGGGTTGGCCTGGGGAGAGGGATTTGAAGGCAAAGAATTGTTGTTATTTTTTTAAAGAGCTTAATTTGCTTTAAGAAAGCCCTGTAAGTCTACGGCTTCACTCTAAGTGTTCATATTCCCATTAAAGGGAAGCTACAGGGGTGCTGCTTTGAGCTATGTGCCAACAAGTAAGGGGACTAAAAGAAGCCACAGTCACACAGATGGGACCTTCTCAAAGAATGAACACCTGTGTGGCCTGCAGTTCAGAATGAGCCTGTCACAAGATGTATTAATAAACTCACCAATGTTGTTTTGCGAGCCAAAGACATTTTATACTGAGGAAGGCAGAGGGTGGGAGGCTTGAGGCCAGGGACAAATTGATGCAGCATAAGCACAGAAAGAATAAAAACAGAGGCTGTTTTCTGACTAGCGTCCTAATTGCTGCTTTGTTTGCTTAGCATGCTTTACCCAATCTGATGGAAACTGATTTCCAAGTAGCTGATGAAGCAACATCTACCAACAAATATTTAGAATTAGAGACCTTTGCTTCACCCCGAATCTACACGCAGGGTTAAACTGTAAGCTCTCCAGCTAAACAGCCAAGTGTTTTATTTGACATTTGATTTGCCAACAGAAAAATTTTTATATAATGGCTATCAACATATGAGAGATTTCAAAAATCTCTTGGTTTTAAACAGCAACCTGTCTTGAACTAGAATTCTGCCCTCTTATGCATTTCCCATGTAGTCTAAAATAAACAAAGAGCTTTTTTAATCAGAAAAAGTATTTTCATTATGGGATTTTCTATAACTGTGAATGATGAATATTTATTTGTTAGCAAAATTCACAATCCATTGTAAATCTAGGAGCACATTCTTCTGGAACAAAAATTAACTCTAAGAGGAGCAAAAGTACAATAAAAGTCACAGCAATCTTTCTCAAAGTATGTATTGTAAGGAAAATAGTCTTAATGTCTCTTGATTTGTTCTTCCATACATTCTTCTAACTTTATAAAAGTAAAATCTGAAATTCCTAGGATTTACATTCTGCAATATTTGCTCTGCATGTGCTTTCATGGTTCCACTGATCTTCTCATCAGATCAGGTGGGATGAGTTCATGTTGATAAAGAACTTGAAAATGAAATGTCAGCAAAGAGGTTGTATGTCTTATTTTCAAAGTTATGGGTTAAAGCTGGGGTCAGTAAGCACTGGGCTGGGGCCAAATGCTGCTGTCACCTGTTTCAATATGACCCTACCTGCAAGGAATGGTTTTTACATTTTTTAATTGTTGAAAAACATGTTTTAAAAGAATATTTTGTGACATAAAGATCATACAAAATTCAAATTTCAGTGTTGACCATAAATAAAAATTTATCAGAATACAGTCACACACATTCATTTACACATAGTCTCTGGCTGCTTTCACACTACGATGGCAGAGCTGAAAAGTTGCAACGAAGAGGGAGGAGATATGGGGATATATGTATAGCAGACTCACTTTATTATAAAGCAGAAACTAACACACCATGGTAAAGCAATTATACTCCAATAAAGATGTTAAAAAAAAAAAAAAAGTTGCAACAGACCATATGGCCTCCAAAGCCTAAAGTATTTACATCTGGCCCTCCAAACTATGCATTCCTTTACCTATTGGGGAAACTTATTAGATGATTGTTCCAAAGCACTGTGTATGAGTTATCATATAAACATACCAAAAAATATTTCTTTGATATAGGCATAAACTTTATTTTTTGATACAGATAAAGCTTGATAGGTGTGAAGCCATTGTGAAATCTTCCCTTCCCAACTCACAATTTGGTCAGGGTTGAGGTCTACAGATCTTACATTTGTGGTATAAATAATGTTTCACTGTTACTGAGGAGTCAATCTTGAAAAGCGAGTGCGACATTTTTAGGGGATCCTTCAAATAAAAGAAATTTTTAGAGTACTTAGAAAAGTCTGCACCCAGAAGAAATCTAAGTTCTTACACTTTGCTCGCTAAGAGCATTTATGCACCTCTATTCAGAGGTATAGGTAATAGAGAAAGAAAACTCACTTCATTTCCCGAGAGCCGTGCTCTTTGAATGTCCAGTTCTTTTTGGTGTGGTTTAGATGATAATTATAAATGGCTCTGAGGACACTGGCCCAGGCAGGATGAGTGACAAGCCATAAATACGTAATGTTCATTTGGAATCCATGGTCCCACCTTTTGAATGTGAAGAGGTCTCTACATTTAGAATAGTAACAATGAATTAGAGTAACTTGCCTGCCTCATTAACATGTGGTCTGATCTAGGTAAATCAATTTGGAGGATGTCAACGAATTTAATCCTTCCCAAGGGTGAGTTGTGGCTTCTTCCAATTTGTTGACCTTACAATGCCCAGAAGAGTTTCCTCATCTCCTCGCCAGCCTGCCTCGTATACTAAGTGTGTCTGTGCCGAACCAGGAATGTGACTGAGACCCTTTGTATTTATTCTGGCAAAAGCAGTGGATTAGTGCATGCTGGAATGCCAAGGAAGATGCAGGTGTTTGTTCAGAAAATTCATCACACCCACCAAAAACACCCATTCTTAGAATAGTGGTGCTTTCCCTCGCTGGTGTGGAATCAGCCTCCTTACTCGAATTGCACTTCTTAAGGGTCAGCATCTGAGAAACTGCAGAGTATGGTTATGTCTTTAGGACAGAAATATTTGAAACTACACTGTAATCTGGGAAGCCAGGGGGATTTTTCAGGATCTCTACAATGCCCTGAATTTGGTTCAGTGAGTATGCGATTTGCATGGTTGCCCACATCTCCGGATCAAAATCTTTCAGACTGTCATGCACACCTACTCAGCCTTAGCACCCACCTCAGGATGAATACATAATGCCTGCATTAACTACTGGGACACGGCATTCTTGGATCTTCTGTTCCCTTGGTTGACAGTGCCCCGCCCACCACTGAAGTGTTTACAAACCGTGTTTTCTCAAATCAGTGCTCCATGATATGTTAATAGGTGTTCCATGGGGAATAAAACTGCCCCATGGAAAAATAAGTTTGGGAAATTCTGGGTTAAGTAATGTAAAAAAAAACTGTACTATTTCTCAGAGCCTTTAATATGGCTACATACATGAAGTATCTGTAAAAAGACAATATTATGTGCATTTCCCAAAATTGTTTGTCCTGAAATACTTCTTTCAATCAACAATTAGACTTCCATGGTACAAAATTTAGGAAATGCTGAATTAAAGAAAGTGAGAATCTCTTGCCTAACGAGTGAGCAGAAATTACTGCAACTAATAGAATCAGAGAGTTAGCAGTAGAATGGGTCTTAATGGTTTTCTAACTAAAAAAGCTCTCAAGCTATGGGCAATTCTCAGGCCTGAGAGACTTTATAGTTATTGCACATTCATGTGCTCACACATCTTACACATGTATATACTATCATTTTTCAAAAACATGTAAATTGATTCTGTGCTTAATAATGAATTATTTTACTTTAAAGTTCTAGTAAATTCATAAGAGCTTCTTTGTCATCTACCAACCAACAGCACAACACCTATCATGTAAGAGTCTTATGATATTTTTGCAGGGAAAAGGGAGTTCTCTTCCTTACTTGGAAAGGTTTAGAGCCTCTTCATTCTATGTACAAGGAGACTGACATTAGTCTTATTATTATGTAATGAGAATGGTTTCCTTCAGGTTTCTCAGTTATCTCCATTCTCTTTGTGATTGGACAAAAAGTCTTTGAATCAGTGTTTTTTAGAACAGCTGAGAGCACAGTGGTCTGTAGAGGTGATTTCTAGCCGCTCTGCAGGCAGATTGGGGTTTCAGTCTGACCAAGGAACAAATTGTGAGTTAGTTCCTGGCTTCTGTGATGGTAAATAGGGTTGTTGATGGTGGTGGAGTTGGGGTATTTCAGGAACCACACAGACACCTGTGTCCGGATGCCTGCACCAGAGCAGGATACACAGGAAATTCTTGGGTGGTTGGATGTGGTTTAAGACAGGACCAATGACAGATGGATAGATGAATTAGAACACCACGTCCATAAGACAGTGTGTGTCAAATACAGGTCATGAAAAGAAGCATATTTGCTAATGTGATAGACAAAATGAACCACCTAGCAAATACACATAAAGACATGATTTAATCTAGATGTGAAAGTTTAGCTCCATTGAGGATAGACATACGCCTCAAGTTAATAAAGATAGTAAAAGGGAGAAAGAATATTTAGGAACACAAATCTATATTTAGTTAGTTTGTCACTTCAGTAAAAATTACTGATCGTCTGTGTCATGCATTGAGGCTTCTAGACTAAAAAGGACAGCCAGTTCCTCAAGTTTATGAACTGGTCAGAGAGACAACTAGACACATTTGTAGTAGAGTGTGACAAGTGCTAGAATAGATGTAAGTACAGGTTGCTCCATGGAAAAGGAGACTTTCTCAATGATGAGATGAGGGGTCAGAATGAGAAATAAAGCAAGGCTTTTCAGAAAAAGTAATAGGCCTGCTAAGATCTGAAGGATGTGTGGTGTCATCAGATAAGTAAAGGAGTGAAGCAGAGTTATTGCCAGAGGGAACAGCAGGTAGAAAAGCTTGGAGGTGACACTGCAGCCAAATTAGTTTGGAAAACTGAAAGCAGTTCAGGACAACCTTAGGCTGAGTGTGTATAGGTTGGTAGGAGAGGAGAGATGGCATGTGGCAGGGAAACCAGGTGAAGCTACTAGGGTAGGCAGCAATCATTAAGAATATGATAAGATGAACTTTATTACAAAGGCAATGGGAAACTCTTGAAGGATTTTAAGCAGAGAAATAACTTGATCAGAATATATTTAAGAAAGACCAACCTAGACCTGAAAAGAATTGAGTTTGATAGGTATAAGGGAATCGGCTGGAGAGAACAATTTGAAATTAGCAGTAATTCAGAGGGAGGATTATTAGGGTAGTGATGGTGGGGCTGGAGAGAAAGGACAATTTCAGAGATAGATATATTGGATGCAGAAATGTTGTTGCAGAAGTAGAATTAAAGATGGGACCCGAGTACCTTTCTTGGGTTCATGTGTGGATGGCACTGCTGTTTACTGAGTGAGGCATCATGAGAGGAAGAGCAGGTGCCTCCTTCAAGATGAGGTATGGGGGTTTCCCTGGTGGCGCAGTGGTTGAGAGTCCGCCTGCCGATGCAGGGGACACGGGTTCGTGCCCTGGTCCGGGAAGATCCCACATGCGGCGGAGCGGCTGGGCCCGTGAGCCACGGCCGCTGAGCCTGCGCGTCCGGAGCCTGTGCTCCGCAACGGGAGAGGCCACAACAGTGAGAGGCCTGCGTACCGCAAGAAAAAAAGATGGGGTATGGAGGGGCTACGCAATATGTTCTGGTATTTTTTATCTTTAATTTTCAACTCAATTGCTTAGAGTATATTTGAATGCAGGATTTCAGAGGAGAAATCCCAACTGATGAGAAGCCCTAGAGTGTACCCTTGGTAACGAATGGCAGGAGTGGAGGTGAAGTTTACCAGAGTAGAAGAGATTAAAAGATGGATTGGCTAGAACAGATTGTTCCTAACAATTCTCAAATCCCCCAAGATGACAACAGAGCTTGCTGTAGAGATCCAATTAAGCAGTCCAAGTTTCAAATCTACAATAAATGAGGGGGAAGTTACCATGCCACTAGAAGATGAGAGTGACAAGAAGTCAAGAGGGATACAAAGGTAGAAGCATAATGTTTGGCAAGCCTGTTGCTTTTGGGAGTGATATACTTGGGATATAAGAAAAGTAAAGGCATCTTCTTGAGGAAATTTCAAGGATGTTGGTATCCTCAGGAAAGAGCATTTCAGTTAAAGTCAGCAGTTAGGGGATGCATTCGGTAGGAAGATTGAGAACACAGGGGAATTTATGTGCAACATAACAGAAAACCCTGAGCACTCAGTGGAAAATTGGAAAAGAAGATCAGTGGAAAGTTAGGTCCACGGAGGAAGCACAGAGCCATCTGGGAATGAGAGTCTGGGGTAAAACGGATGAACAAAAAGGGGAGTCTTATGCAATGACCAGGATAATGGAATGGTGATGAATGTTTGGTTTAGGGCATTAGTAGATTCTATAACAAATTACCACAAATTTAGAGGCTTAAAACAACACAAGTGTATTATCTTACAGTCCCAAAAATGGGACTGACAGGGTTAAAATCGATGTGTCAAAAGGCATTTCTTCTGGAAGCTCCAGGGGAGCATCCATCCCTTGCCTTTTCCAGATTCTAGAAGCTTGCCCTCATTCCTTGGCTTGTGGTCCCCTTCCAGCAATTTCACTTCACCCTCTGCTTCCATCATCACATCTCCTCCTCTGACGCTTCTGCCTCCTTCCTCTTTCCCTTAGAAAAACGCTTGTGCTTACATTAGGTGTGCCCAGTTAATCTAGGATATTCCCCATCTCAAATTGTTAATCACATTTGCGAAGTCCTTTTTCCACATAACCCACATATTCACCGGTTACCGGAATGAGGACGTTGTCATCTTTGAGGAGCCGTGATTCTGCCGACCACAAGAGCCACAAAGTGCCCTGGTAAGAGGATGAGTAGAGCTGGAAATGGCAGAAGAGGATCAGGCCTCTCCTCAGGGATTAACCAAGACCTGGAATGACTGTGCTTATAAGAGAGTTTTGATATAGATCAGGTGGTTGATGAAAGAATCATGTGGATTTCAGATTTCTACCACAAACTGAAAACAACAATGGCCTCCAAAAGTTGTCAGCAGAGAACTGAACTGAGAGGGTGGGTGAGCATTCAAAGCTTCTGGCAACCACTGGAAGATCACATCAATTTCCTTAGAAAAGGTTGAAAATGAGATATGTTCATTGCATTTATTCATTATTTTAACAAATATCTATTTAGCCTATAGCTATGGGTAGAGGATGAAAATAAGAAAAAGTAGTTTTAAAAAAAGTGCTTTGGCTAGCTGGGGAAAGGAGGTAAGTCATGAACAAAGAACGGAGTCAAAGTGACATAGAGCCTGTTGCCAGGACACCAAGGAGGTGCTTCGACTAATAATAGCTTCTTTATCTTTGAATCATTCCTTACATCTTACCAGTCATTAAATCCTATGTTTATCCCTTAGAAAATTCTTGCAAGTGTATTCTTTTCTTCTCAAGTTGCCTGTTACCACATCAGTCCACATCTGCCTAATCTTCATATCTTAATTTTTCAGAGAAATGGAAAAATCAGGACAAAACTATTTCAGGGGGAGAAATGATGGGTTACATTTGGTATTTGGTGATGTTAAGAAAATGGCAGGACAAGGGATATAGGATTAGGTTGGCGAGGCAGATTTAAAACTCATCTACAGAGTGATAGTACTGAAATCCAAGACTGAGTAACTACTCTCACGGTGAGATTTGGGAAGAATAAGGGCTGATAATCAAGAACTGAGGTCCCTACATGAGGAGAAAAAAATCAGAGAGGTGGGAGAGAAACAGGAGAGAGAAACATGGGGACACCAATTGTTAGGTAAATTTTTGTCACAAGATTCAAATGAATTGTCACCAGTGTTTAAAAGATGAAACGAGAAGAGAAAGACTAAAGGCCAAATGACATTCCTTGGATTTAGCAAGAAGGAGATCATTAAACCTTGAAAAAATTTACTATGGCAGGTAATTGAGGACCACAGGTAATAGAAAAACTTTAGGTTCCTTGAAAGTGCTGGTATTATATAAACATACCTGGATTTAGTTCAAGCAACTATAATATAATACCACAGGCTGAGTAACTTATAAACAACAGAAATTTATCTTTCACAGTTCTGGAGGCTGGAAGTCCAAGATTAAGCACCACCATGGTCAGGTGAGAGCCCTCTTCTGGGTCGCAGACTTTTCATGTTGTCCTCAGATGGTGGAAGGGGTGAAGGATCTCTGTGAGGACTCTTTTATAAGAACACTAATCTCATTCATGAAGGTTCCACCCTCATGACCTAAGTACCTCCCAAAGACCCCACCTCCTAATACATCATCTTTGGGGGGTTAAAATTCAACATATGACTTTTGGGGGACACAAACAGTCAGGCCATAGCAACCTCAGTTCAGCGTGGTCCACATTCTTAAATAAAGTTATTTGTGTGATATAATTACACAAGACATGAAATGACAAGTGACTGGAAGACACGGAGCTTCATGTTTAGGTAAGAAGCAATCTAGGGGAATTTTCAACCTATTTTCCCATTAGGCAGAATGAGCACTTGAAGAGGGGATGCATTTTAATGATATAATAAGAAGGGAAAAAACTGGAAGTATCTGAACCCAGGTCATAGTTTTAGGTTCAGAGAGGAAAAGTGGAAGGATATTTTGGCCACAGGTTTTTTCTTGAGTGCAAACCGGCAGCAATGTTGATCCCAACATATTGTTGACTCTCTTGCTTAGGAAATCAGTCATTGTGTGAGCCTCAGCACTGTGATGGGAAGTTGAGTAGGGCAGAGAATCATAGCAGTGGAACTCAGGAACCTGGCCTTGCTTGACCCAACTTGACACCCACATCAAGATATCTTACATGTAACCTGATACCTCAAGGTCAGACTAAGTTCCTGGACTCATTTGATATTTCCCTAGATTTTAGCTTATTGTAGAAGATCAGGATGAAGGAGCTCTTAAGGAAACTTCCTTAATCTAAATCCTCCCATCACTGCCTTTAACATCAGTGAGAGTGGCTGATGTGCAGCCTGCGATGGAGGCCCTGAAGAGCTAGCCTGAGGCAGAGGAGAAGGATCACATTAAACAAGAAGTCTAATTTCTAGAGACAACATGTTGAATAAGAAAATTGCGGCTCACTGGGTTGAAAGATGCACAGAAAGCATTCTGATACATTAGTAATGATAACCAGGCAACTGGAAAGTGTGGTTTACACAGGCTGGCCTGTCCAAGGTAGATGATGTCCTTGAATGGACAGATGCTTAGGTGTTACCAGGATACAGATAGAGAACAGGCCTGAGTGAATGGGGCATGAAAATGGCCTATTCCATCTTATAAAATATAAATCCACTCCAGAGAACATTCCTTCCTACTTGAGCATCAACTGGTCTGTGACAGAGTAATTGGAGGAGAGGGAGGAAGCGTCAACTTTTCAGGAGTAAGGGTTTTTATTCATATAAAACTGAGTCTTAATTTTAAAATTTAAAATATTATTCTAAATAAATACCTATCCATTTCTTTCACCAACACTCTTTACCACCATCTCCAGTTTTCTCTGTGGAATCTGGTGCAAGAAATTATACAGCACTGTGTGTGGTTAAACACTTTTGCATAGTTTCAAAACCCATCTTTTTCACTTGCTAGCTTTAGACTTTGTCACAAGTTACCCAAACTCTCTGAACCTGAGTTTATTCATCTGTAAAATGACACTAATGATAATGTCTCCTTTAAGAGTTCTTGTGAAGATTACATGAGATAATGTGGGTGAAATGCTTAGCACAGGGCCTGGAACACAATAAACATTCAATGAATAGTTGTTGTTGTTATTATTATTATTTTATTAGCTAACATCGCAGTGCAATGGAAAAAGAATTGAATCAAAGTATGGATCTAGGCTCTAATTCCCAGTGAATCACTTCTAGCCTTTTGACTCCCATCTTTTAAATGGGAATGATATTTATGCCAACCGATCATCAAGGCTTGTTCTCTGAATTAATAAAATCATGAATATTTGTACTTTGTAAAAGATATTTAAGTGTAAGGTATAGAAAAGAAATAAAGGTTTAGCACAATAAAGCTAAATAAAGGTTTAGCTCTATCTCTACTTCCAAACCTAGCATAAAGTTGAGACCTTATCTAACTGCCATCATTTATCCAATGGAAACATAATGGTTATCATTCTGCCAGATTTTCAAACCAGTTGAATGGGTCTGTTTCAAGTCAGTCTTGGATTTTAAAAAACCCTTGAAGTTGCATTTTATTTAATTGCCTATTGATAATATAATAAAGCTCAATGGATATTTTTAAATACCTACTATGTACTATGTATAATCTAGTAGTAAAAGTTAGATATAGAGAGTTAGGACCCTTGAATTGGACCTGTTATAATAATTTGCAGTGACATCGACCTTATAATGTATGTGTTTCCGTTGAGTCATCTATTAAAAGACTATTATGATACTTATCTACTATGCAAAGGAACTATAAATTGGTTTGAATGTTAAGCCTCACTCAGAAAAAACACTATCTAAGCAAAAGCCTCACCATTGTGTCATTCCTGCATTTGGTCCCATGGTTAATAGATGCAAAGTACAAAGCACTGAATTATGCATTTGCCCTTACAGTTCTGCCCCAGAGCAAGGTACTGTTGGAAGCCAGCCCAGTGAAGAGCAGCAGAAAAAGTGCCTGGTTTTGAAAAGCTGATGAGAAGAGGATACGATAAGAGACAACAAGCAGACCCAGAGCAATATCCTCTGAGGCTGCGCCCACTGACACAACCCCTGCCATTGGTTAGGAGCCAATATTTTAACCAAACTGATTGATTGACTGAGAATACTAAGAAAGGATCTCACAGGAAGCACACAGACAAACTACTTCATGGAAAGATGATCTGACCGAAGGTAAGCAATCCATGCGTGGGATAGATAGCAAGAGAGGGTTCAGCTTTGTTTACAAAAGTCTCTGCTGTATGAATGAAAGTCCCAAACACAATACACAAATTGATACATCACTTTACAGTTTATAAAGTCCTTTCACACACACAATCACATTTAACTTTTATTGATCTAAAGGCTCACAACTTTTTGGATGTGTCCGCCTTCCAGACCAGCAGAAGGTACATTCCTTTTCTCTGCGTGCTTTCAGGTTCATTCTGGTTTTAGTCCTTAATGTAAACTCCTAGATGAGCTGCCACCTTCCTCACCAGCCTGAACAGTATCCCCCTGCAGTCTGGCTGAGGTCATGGCATTTTGTTCTTTTTAGTAGACACGGTCCTAATATTTGGACACAGACTGTCTTAGAACTGCATTCTTGGCCCGTTCTATTTATCTATACATCCATTTCCCCTGTCCCTTTTCTTATGTCACAGGGCTATACAATTCCATTCCCTGAGATCTTTAAATTACCTGGGTTCAATTGACTTTTTCACAGCGTCATATAATTTGAGATTTGGAAGAGACATCAGAGGTCATATAGTCAAACCTTCTACCCATAGCAGAATCCCCTCTACATCACTGCTGGCTGCTGGTCATTCAGTCTCAGTGTGAATGGCCCCAGTGAAAAGGAGTTCACTGATTTGCAAGGCAGCCCATTCCAGCAGACTGCATTTCCCTAAATGACAACAATGATGCCTCCCATCCCCCCTGCTCTTCTTACAATGTAATTTTGAGGCTTCTCCCACTGAGACTGGAGCCTAGGGCTCTTCCACTTGAATCTGGACAGAGCTTGAGGCTGCTCCAACCAATAGAGTGCAGCAGAGTGATGCTCCGTGACTTCTGAGGTCAGCTCACAAAAAGATGATAGCTTCCAGCTAGCTCACTCTGGGATGTTTGCTCTGGGAAAGCCAGCCATCAAGCTGTGAGGAAGCCCAAGCTCACCACGCAAAGAAACCACATGGAAAGGCTCATCTGGAGAGAAACTGAGGGCCTCCTGCCAATACCCACTTATTGGGCATGTGAGTGAATGACACTTCAGATGATTCCAGTCCCCAGCCTTAGAGCCACCCTATTTGAGGCCAAGTGGAGCAGAAATGAGCTATCCTTCCACGCAGACTTATGTATCTTCATAACTTCACAGGGCTTAATATCAAGAGGACCAGTGCTCTAGGAGAAGAGTGAGTAACCACACTGGAAAAGCCTCCTGCTCATCAGGACCTAATTTAGACAAAGAGATCCTGGACTTAAAGCTGAGGCCTTAATAGGTTGAGATTTGGGGGCTCAGAGAGAGGGCATGAGAAAATTTTGCATGTGTGGGATTTGAATTGTTGTGGCCAGAAGGCAGATTGTGACAGATTGTATTTTCCTACAAGCAACAATATCACCCATTCCATTTGCTCACCTTACAATGTGATATTGAGGCTCCTCCCACTGAGAAGTGAGGTCTGTGTTCTCTTCTCTTGGATTTGGGCAGGGGCTTCTGTTTGCTTCAACCAATAGCTTAAGGCAGAAGGGATGCTATGTGGCTTCCAAGGCTAGATCTTTGGGTAACGCCTGCCCACTCCACTCTGACAAGGCCTGCCATCGTGCTGTGAGAAAGCCCAAATTAGCCCAGGTGGAAAGGACGTATGGAAAGGAACTGAGGCTGCGGCCAACAGCCAGTTTGATTGAAGAAGCTCCAGATGATACAATATGCCCCAGATGATGCCACGTGAGACAGAGTCAAGCTATATACATTAAGCTTTGTCTGAATCATAGATTCATGAACAAGTAAATCCTGTTTATGTTTTGAGCCACTAATTTTAGGGGTAAATTGTTACGCAGTGTTAAATTGCCAGAACAGAGGCAAATCCCTGTACAGGAGGGTATAGCCCTATATTATGAATCGAGCCCTGTATTGGGACAGAACCCTTTATTGTGGTAGAGTTCTAAATGTGTGTTAGGGGGTAGAATCCTGTAGATCCCTGAAATGGGACACAGCCTTATATGAAGGTTAAGCTCTATATCAAGAAGCAGAAACACAAAATTCTAGTCTATTCTGTACCCCTCACTGGAAGACTTTGGACCAGACATCTAAATGTCTCAAGATCTTAGGTGCATCATCTGAAAAACTGACATGGTAAATATTTCGCCTAAGAGAAGATACTTTTGAGGTTAGTCTGGATCCTGCTATAGACTTTATTATTCTACATTGCCACTTATTCATCCAAAATACTCTTTGTGACCTGCCGTTGTCATCAAACTTGAACTTTATTTTCAAACTGAAAGCCTCCACTTAGAAATGGAGTAGAAAACATAGTAGCAGTAGTAGTAAATCCTCATCTCTTGCCTTTTTGTGTCTTCTAAATCACTCCTTCACCAATCGTCACCCAATCCCTGTTCATATATAGATCTTTAATTGAGGCTATCCCTATAGGATAGGAACAAATGTGATTCTTTTAGCACTTCCATAGAAAGTAAGATATATGTGTATATTTCCCCTTTAAAATCAAGTGCTAGCAAAATGCAAATTCACTCTGTTTTGCATTTAATCCTTGTGCTGCAAAGAAAACCTAATTTTCTCAAGTTCTTGCAAATAATATCCTTTGGCAGCAAGGATATACATTCTCAAGTACAAAGCAATATCTCAATAAACCAATTTTCCATCCGAACATTTAAAGTGTGATGTTATTTTGTCTAAGATCTCTGATATAATAGAAAGACAGGAGATTGACTAAGTGGTTTCTCAAAAATGAAACAGAAGGATACCTCTTCTGAATACAAACCTTTTTCTAAATTCTGAAGCAAAACTACCAAACACTATAGAATTACTGGGCTGTACAGAAAGTGCTTCTGCTGTTGTTCCTGCATAGGGGTTTAGATAAGGATGTGCCTTATCACATACTGAATTTACTCTCCAAATAAAAGCGATCCCCCTTCTCTGGGCTATGCAGCTTCAGAGTTACAAAGTGAAAGTGGCACCCACATTTCAGAGGAAAAGGGGCTCTTGGGACTGCATTTCCTTCTTCCTGACCTGAACCTCCTTTCTTCTCCATTTTTTTTCACACCCTTAACCTTCTCCTCAAAAGACAGATCTTTAAGATTTTTTTTCCCTTAAATTGATCATTCTGATGTCAGGTCATTTTGGAACCAGTGATTAGTGAATATGATAAATTACCAGTAGCAGGTTTGCTTTTGCAGGTTTGAAGTTTTGATGCATTAGTTATTTCCATCCAGGAAAATTATAAGCCTGAACAACATAAACTTCTAAATCTCCAGCTGGAAAACTAGTCTTTTAGGAATATTGCTTTGTATTTGAAAAGGCAGGTCCTTTATATTGACAAGATCTAAATTTGCAGTATTATTGGCATCTGCTATCTTTTAAAATATTTTCAAGTATTTTCTCCTCAATCTATATTTCATTGAGACCAGGGATATTCCTGAGAGTTTAAATCAGTTTGATTTTTTACCATTCTGTGTTTTATAAAAATGTCAAGGCATAGGCACGGAAGATTGTGCCTTTTGTTTGAGGTAGGTGTATGATAAAAGATAATTTCTTAGAGGTTTGCTCCAGAAGTGGCAGGTCTGCTTTCTCTTTGTCCTCATCTATTTGTGCTCCCTCTGAAAGGGTCTTTGGACAATGGAGTTAACAAACGGCACATAAAGCGAATGCCCAGATGTTTATATTCCTAGGCTGTTGTTTACACAAATTTTTCAGTGTTTGTGATCCCTGAGATGTGAGAGGCTGGGGTAGGCTGTTTACATGAATTCCTCTCTGGGAATACACATGGCTTCACATTAGAAGCAGCAGGAGGATTTTCAAGGGAGAGAATTTCAGGACAGTGTACAGAATCAGAGCCGGGGGGTCGTGACCTTGCCTATTGATCCAGCCTCTCTAATTTCCACAGCTTGCTGAGGCTTGTTCTTCCAGCCTGCTGGTGTACATTAGAGCAGAAATCCATAACATGGCCATGTTCACCCAAGCACAGGAAGAAACTAAATTAAATGTTAAAAAACAATCTGAGGCTAGAGTTGGACACAATTCATCATGATCCTAGATGCCAGGCAGGTGGGATGAACAAGGATTCCTCAGCCAATAGACCCCCAAACAGAATATAGAAAGGCCTTGGTGTCTCATTTGTCAGGGACACAGCACAGAGTCTGAAAATGCACGAAGGTCAGCTCTTTTGGCTATAACATATTTTTCCTCAAAAATATGTTATACACATCTGAAAAGTGTAACTGAGGTAAATTAGCAGAAGGAATTGGGAGAAATGAATAGAATTCCTTATGAAACGTGTATTTGGCAGTGTTTGGCAAATTCTCAAAGCTAAGATGCTTCTGTGCTGGCCTCGAATTTTTGTCTCTCTATTCCCCAGGCTAGCTGGTTAGATTTATATTGTAGGAAGGAGAATGTCTCACCAGAGTCACGACCTTTCTTCTGGGTGACAGAGATTCAGAACAATAGCACCTTTGGCACCTCAAAATGAAGTCAGTGTGTTAAGGTAAAGGACGCCAGACACCCTGATGCTCTAAAACATCTGGATGATGCACTGCATTGTTCACTTTTCATCTGGATGTTTCACCTCAAGTAGACAGAGCTGAAGGGAGCGCTGCTCAAGGCGTATTGGACAGTGCCGAAACTGCCCTTTTCTGCTTCTTCCCTTGATCTCATTTATATTGGACACAGGGCTCATGCCATTTATTTGCCATTTACTTATTGATTAATCTAAAATGTTTAACCTGAAGAAGGCATCACAAATGGCAGGTTGTTCTGCTGGGAGCTGCCTCAAGTGCTGGGATGCATTCCTCAAAAGGCATTATCTAATGAACAGGATGCAGCCCAGCAGCGCCTTGTTTAGGGAACCCAACCCCTGTTTGGGTGGTGGCAAGAATACAGCAAAGTGGTGCTGGGAAAACTGGACAGGTACATGTAAAAGTATGAAATTAGAACACTCCCTAACACCATACACAAAAATAAACTCAAAATGGATTAAAGACCTAAATGTAAGGCCAGACACAAACTCTTAGAGGAAAACATAGGCAGATCGCTCTATGACATAAATCACAGCAAGATCCTTTTTGACCCACCTCCTAGAGAAATGGAAATAAAAACAAAAATAAACAAATGGGACCTAATGAAACTTAAAAGCCTTTGCACAGAAAAGGAAACCATAAACAAGACCAAAAGACAACCCTCAGAATGGGAGAAAATATTTGCAAATGAAGCAACTGACAAAGGATTAATCTCCAAAATTTACAAGCAGCTCATGCAGCTCAATAACAAAAAAAACAAACAGCCCAATCCAAAAATGGGCAGAAGACCTAAATAGACATTTCTCCAAAGAAGATATACAGATTGCCAACAAACACATGAAAGAATGCTCAACATCATTAATCATTAGAGAAATGCAAATCAAAACTACAATGAGATATCATCTCACACCGGTCAGAATGGCCATCGTCAAAAAATCTAGAAACAATAAATGCTGGAGAAGGTGTGGAGAAAAGGGAACCCTCTTGCACTATTGGTGGGAATGTAAATTGATACACCCAATATGGAGAACAGTATGGAGGTTCCTTAAAAAACTACAAATAAAACTACCATACGACCCAGCAATCCCACTACTGGGTATATACCCTGAGAAAACCATAATTCAAAAAGAGTCATGTACCAAAATGTTCAGTGCAGCTCTATTTACAATAGCCAGGACATGGAAGCAACCTAAGTGTCCATTGACAGATTAATGGATAAAGAAGATTTGGCACATATATACAATGGAGTATTACTCAGCCATACAAAAAAACGAAATTGATTGATTGGTAGTGAGGTGGATGGACCTAGAGTCTGTCATACAGAGTGAAGTAAGTCAGAAAGAGAAAAACAAATACCGTATTCTAACACATATATATGGATTCTAAGAAAAAAAAAAAAGGTCATGAAGAACCTAGGGGTAAGACGGGAATAAAGACACAGACCTACTAGAGCATAGACTTGAGGATATGGGGAGGGGGAAGGGTAAGCTGTGACAAAGTGAGAGAGTGGCATGGACATATATACACTACCAAACGTAAAATAGATAGCTAGTGGGAAGCAGCCGCATAGCACAGGGAGATCAGCTAGGTGGTTTGTGACCACCTAGAGGGGTGGGATAGGGAAGGTGGGAGGGAGGGAGACACAAGAGGGAAGAGATATGGGAACATATGTATATGTATATGTGATTCACTTTGTTATAAAGCAGAAACTAACACACCATTGTAAAGCAATTATACTCTAATAAAGATGTTAAAAAAAAAAAAAGGTTGACAGAATTGTGTTAAATGATAACAACAACATTCCAGCAGAACACATTCAGGCAATCCCTACATATGCAGCACTCCATAGGCCTACAAAGGGAAAAAAATGATTCTGCAGTTGTACTTTTAGGCTAAAGTTCTATTTGTATGCTAATAAATCACTGGGCTGTAACTGGAGGGTTTTTTTGAGGAAGGTGACCAAGGTCAAAAGGGGAAGTGGAGAGACAAGTGAACCTGTTAGCAAATCAAGATGAAGCCAGAATGTGGGGGCTAAAAGAGGTAGTGGAGGAAACTGAGGTTCCAGGACAGTAAATGACCTCCCTTGCCAACACACACACTGGGGCCCATGACACAATGAGTGCATTGTTTCCTGCACTGCGGTGGTCAGAGCAATCACCCTGCATCCAAAAGTCTGAGGTTTGTCACCTGTCTCTATCTGCATGGACCTTGGACATATTAATTTATCTCTCTGTACAGTAAGTCCCCTACATACGAACGAGTTACATTCCAAGAGCGTGTTCGTTAAGTCCAATTTGTTAATTCCAACAAAATTAGCCTAGGTACCCAGCTAACACAATTGGCTATATAGTACTGTACTGTAATAGGTTTATTATACTTTTCACACAAATAATACATAAAAAACAAACACGAAGAAATAAGGAAAATATTTTTAATCTTACAGTACAGTACCTTGAAAAGTACAGTAGTGCAGTACAACAGCTGGCATACAGGGGCTGGCATCGAGTGAACAGGCAAGAAGAGTTACTGACTGGAGGAGGGAGAGGAGATGGGAGATGATGGAGCTAAAGGATCGTCAGTAATAGGAGACAGAGGGCAAGCTGCAATTTCACTCATGCCTGATGTTGATGGCACAGGTTCTGGCTTCTTGCTGGACTCATTTCTACCTACCCTCTTGATAAAATGATTCAGTGATGTCTGGGTAGTAGTTCTTTTTTTTGTGTCATAGATAACACGGTAGCACTGGATTGCATTCTGAAGGGCTTCTGCAACCTTTGTATACTGCTCTACATTCAGGTCCTGTGCCTCAAAAACTAACGGTGCCACCTCAAATAAAGAAAATCCCCTTGCCGTTTCCCGTGTCGTGAATCTCTTGGGTTCTTCAGTTACTTCTTCTTCCTCTTGTCTCTCTCCGTCCTTTCTCTGGGCCTCCAACTCCATCAGGTCTTCATTAGTAAGCTCCTTGTGTTGCACAGCAAGAGTACTGTACAGTAAAGTACACAAAAGCACAACTATTTGTAGAGGATGCACGCACGTGACAATGTATGCCAGACACGTGAACGGACATGTGATTAGACATGTGAACGCACGTTTGCATCTTTGAAAGTTCACAACTTGCAGGTTTGTATGTAGGGAACTTACTGTACTGTGGTTTTCTCATCAGTAAACTGGGGATAATAGCATTTGAATAGTGTCATGAGAATTAAATGAGATAATGTATCCACAAACATTTCACCAGTGCCTGGCACATGGTAAACACTCAACAGATAATGTTATTTTTCTCTGCTGTCTTTCCCTTTTAGGATATCTAGCCCTGTGTAGCTTTTATTTATGGAATCATTTTAACTAAATATATCTATGTGGAAAGTGCTCAAATCTTAAGTCTAGAGTGTGATGAATCTTCACAAAGCAAACACATACCCCTACCCAGATAAAGAAATAGAATTTTCCCAGAACTCCAGAAACCACCTCCTGCCTCTCCAGTCATAACTCTGCATTAACATAACTAACTACTAGTCCAATATCTCTGTCTAACTTTGTCTGTTTTTAACTCTATGTAGAAGTAATCATGCCATATTTATCTTCTGTACCTGGTTTATCCTTCTCAGTACTGTTTGTGAGATCCCTTACTTGTTGTAACAGCAATTTATTAACCTCATTGCTGAGATACTGCACTATATTTCCTCTTTATAAAATCACCAAACACTAATGTCTTTTAAAGAGTTGGGAGGAATGTGAGAAGTAGTTTGTTAAGTAAGATAGAGTACGAAAGTTGGACATTATTTCCTTAAAAATTTTATTTAAATTAGAGATCATTCTATGTTATACCTATAGGAACTTCATTCTTAGTCATTTGCACAGTGAAATGGGAAAAAATGGTTGTTGCAGCTGACACCTTACCTTTTCCACAGCCAACAACACATTGGTTCACCATCACAGAGCAACTGACAAATTGTTGTAGTACCCTGAGCTTTGTTACATCTGGGGTCACCAAGGTGAGTACCCATATGAACAGTATCCGTTAAGGTGATGCCATCAAAATGAATGGTTGTGAACCACTGAGCAAGCCTCAAATCCTTGTTTTCCAGATGGAAAAACTAAGTCCCAGAGGAAATAAATTCCTCCCCCCAGGATCATACAGCCAGTGAGTAACAAAGTTAGTGCTGAATGGAAAGAAAGAATAAGAATAGAGGATTTGGGATGTTAGTTGAAGCAAAAGCATAGCTACTGGAACAAGTCCGTCTTGAATCAAGCCTCTGAGGTGTGGCTTGTTCTGCATGAGGACCACTCACCTTGCAGCTCAAGTATTCCTTTAACAAATATTCCTCTGGACAGCATAAACTGTCCCAGAGCCTGTTGGTTTTTGCAATTTCAGAGCACAGTGGAGTCCTTCTTTTAGTTAAAAGAAAAATATTCTATAATCTGAAGACTATAAATACCAGTTGCTCCTTAATATACTTTGAATTTTCAAAAGAAAATTTGTTGTCTGGTCAAACAAAGCAGTTTTCCCCCTATGAGAATGTTGTCTGATGACAGTACCAACATTTGTGACATCTATGGTAAAATAAAATGTTATCATTTCTTCAAGTATATGAAGTTGATTTCTGTAGTCAAGTTTAACTCAGTAGGTACACTGAGAAGTGGAGAGTCAAGAGAAATGCACAGAGCCTA
Source organism: Phocoena sinus (assembly GCF_008692025.1). Lineage (NCBI taxonomy): Eukaryota > Metazoa > Chordata > Mammalia > Artiodactyla > Phocoenidae > Phocoena > Phocoena sinus. The sequence goes on from NC_045764.1 coordinate 81,128,866, forward strand.
CCAGGAATAGTAAAAAGTAGCTCTGAGCCTGCATTTATCAGGGATATGTCCTTTAACAGGAGAGACTGACTACAAACTACCTATGGGAGAATTTAGCTCCTTTGCTTCTGTTTCTTCACCCTCCAGAATCTGATCAAATTTCCCTATTACCAAAAGGCCCAAATTGGAAAATCATATTTTTGCCTGAAGATATATATATATATATATATATGTATGTACATATATATAGATATATAGATATATATGTAACCAATATAATACATTAGTTTTTGTTTTCCAAGTGGAAAAATAATTTATGTATTTGCACTTCAATGCTTTTAAATGTTTTTACTTTGTATGCTTCCATTTTCATGCTTTCTGTACTTATTCTGCACTCATTTTACAAAGATTTTCTTTTCTCATACGAAATGGCTTTTTGGATACTTTCTCCTATATTTTTCTATAAATTTAATGTTTCAATGTAATTTCAGGGTTTGAAACTCATTTTATTCTTAAAAAATGTATAATTTTTAAAATTATTATAAATTTAATTATATTATTTATATTATAATTATATTAATTATATTATATTATTTATATTATTTATAATATTATTTATATTATTTATAATTTATATAAATTATAAATGTATAATTTATTTTCTACCCACTTCTAAAAATAATATGAATAATATGAAGTACATTTTGGACCGCTGAGTGTAAAACACTTTCTTTTCCTGAATGAGTAAATGGACTCATTGCTCATTTCTATTCAAACAAGAAACAAATGAACATAAATCAGATAAATACAAACAATATATATACATGTTTGCTTCCATTTGAAACAAAATGGGAAAAAAAGAGCAGATTGTGGGCAATCACTTTTCATTGACTCAGCTCCTTTGTGGTTGATTCAATACAGTTGTTAAAATTATGGATTATTTCAGCTGCCATTGCCAGTTTATCTGGGTTTGAGAGAACAAGTAGGTCTCTGTGAGAAATGAAGTGACTACTATAAGTTTATGGTAATTATGAAAATTAGAAATAGTGAGAGTCCCCTTGGCTGTGATCACTGACCAAAGGAAGAACCTCACCTGTGCTCACTGAGAAAAGGACTGTTCATCCTAAAGTGGCTGACACCCTCCATCTCCCCACCCCTTCACACACAATGCATTCCCTTATTATAATCACAATCAGGAAAGCTCATCTTTTGGAATTAAGTCAAGGAAGCATCCCGTGGAACCCATCTGGGCCATATCTACGTATCTGCCATGATTCTGACTCTATTGAAAAGTTCCCAATCTAATAGGTATTTTGGGGCACCATAAGAGCTGATTGTCATTAATGGCGAAGCAATCAATGAGATGATGTTATTTCAGGCACCTTAACAACTGAATTGGATCATCCATGCATGAGTCCATAGATAGCTCATTGACTGGCTGTTATTGTGGCTGATAAAACCAAGTCAGCTGGAAAAGAGCTCTTTCCGTCTGGCCTTGCAGACGAACTTTAAGTCTTTACTGTGGAATCATCCAAGATGATTGGCCCTTTGAAGTAGCAACGGCATAAACCTAGAGGGATTATGACCACAAGAGGCCCTAACACAGAGATTCAAGTCAAAGAGACCTCTAGCTTTTGCAAATATGCAGTTGAAATCATTCAATGATTGGCTTATGAGGGCAGAACTAATTAATCCATGGATATTTTAATATTCTTCCAGTAGCATGGTAGTCAAGAGAAAGAATAATGCAGGGATGAGACAGATCAATGAAGCAGTGATCAGCCCAAGTCTGTGGAAGAAACCTTGCTAAATGCCCAGGTCCAAGCCTTGTCCTACTGCAGAAGCAACTGGTAGGGCCAGCTGTGGGGACTGAGCTATTTAAGCTGGAAAAGTTAGGACACACTACAGATACCATCCCCAGAATGCTACCAAACTGCCCAGGAGGAGGAGGAATTTGAACAATAGCCCTAGATCATGGGAATGGACTCTTCTATATAAGCTGACTTGAGTATCATAGTTATCCAGAGACACAGGCTATTCTTTTTATTGAAATGCACCTTTGAATCCAGCAAAGCTGTCTTTCTATGGGTTATGTCAGGGATAATGACACCCAACCTGAAAAGGTCAGGAACGTCAGCAGATGCAGGGAAGGTCTTAAAACTGAAGTCCTGGTAAGACTGGGTCGACCGGTTTATGTGGAGCAGTTTTGACTTACACTTGCTGTCCTTGCATGAGCTTCATTTTTTCTAGATGCATCTATCTATGCTTGATAATACAAAATAACAGATACCATTGTTAAGTGCTGTTGTCCTCGTGAAATTGTGAATCAAAGTCAAGGTGACCCCGTTGAGAAGGAGAAAAAAATGGGAAGGAGATGGGACACAGAAGTTGGCCAAATAAGTTTTTATTTGCTTGACTTGGCTCAGTATGCTTTAAGAGAGCTCAGGGAATCTGAAAACATTCACAGTTATTGTACTATGTCAGGCACTGTTCCCTGTGTATGTTTCTATAAGGTCTTTAATCTTTAGCCATGTTAAACAAGAGAAAAAGTAAATTAAGTTTCTAATCTAATACTGCAAGCAGAGTCTCCCAGCCCCCATACATGCAGCTGCATGCATGCACATGTACACACACATATATACACATGCACACATAGACACACATACCTGCTAGGGTTGCCAAATGAAATACAGGAACCCAGCTATGTTTGAACTCAGATAAACAATGAATACATTTTTATATAAGTACATCCCAAATATTGCATGAGACATTCTTATACTAAAAAATTATTCCTATGTATATGGAATTTAAATGTAAATGTACATCTGGTATTTTTATTTGATAAATATTGCAACTCTTAATACCTGCCATTTCTTCTCATATCACATATACTATGACATACAGACTAACAAATACACACATGCGCATACAGAGAGTGACACTGCACATAAATGGGAGGAGGATAAATTTGTTCCAGATAACTCAGGTGAAAAAAATGACTTCAACTAAGCTTTATATGTTCTAAATGAAATCAAATATGGCTCTGAGCATTTATTCAAAGATTTGTGATGTTTTAAATTTCAGTCATGTTAGGGAGATCCCTTCACCTCCTTAGGGTTATACAAGAATTTGAGGCAGTTATAGTATTGCCCCCTGGGAGAATGACCGCTGGTCTTGGGTCACATCACTAAGACAAGTTAGCAACTCTATTCACATAGCATCAATAGTGGGCCAGCGACTCTTTCACCATGGTTCCCACCCACAGCTTGGTGGCCAGGTAGCCAGCACCATTCCCCATCCAACCTCCTCGAGGTGGGAACGAGACAAAGCACCCCCTCCAACTCCTTTACAGACACATGACATCCCTTGTCTTAGGGATACTGTCTATCTCTCCTGAAAAATCTAGCTTTACTTATTTCCTCTATAAGCTAAGACTTTGCAAAGCAAACCTGTATTTATTCTCCCTGGGCTGAGAGAAGACCCTAACCACCAGGATACAGAAACTTGAAGCTCATTTGTTTTGGTAGGCAGGGAGTAGAAAGGGTGACTCCAGAGAAGAAGAGGGCAATGTAAATTTATAATTATATACAATATGAAATGTGCTACATATATAAAGTCCAGTCTTTTTTTAAAAAACACTTTACAGGTCATTCACAATGCCCTTTTTATTATTCCCGGTTTACAGATAAAGAAACTGAGGCAGAGAGGGAGCAATTAAGTCACTTGCACAAGACCACTTAGCGAGTAAGTTGCTCTATGTAAGACAGTGTGTGTGACAGAAGTGGGGATCTCAGTAAGACAGGGGTGGGGAGATCAGGGAACACTGGGGAGGACTTGTGGGAAGAAGTTTGAATGGAGAGTTTGGAAGAATGGGCAGGGAAGGAAAGGAATTCTACACTGAGGAAACCAAAGCAGTGTCACACAGAGGCATGAACCTGTGTGCTGTTTGGGGAACTAAAGGTCACTGTAACTGGAAGTATGACAGAAGATGGGGCTAAAGGGAGATGGGGAAGTTTGAGCCTCATCCTAGACGCTAAGGATGAAGCTAACACATCCTAGAAGTGTTTTAATCAGGAGAGTGACACGATCAGATTTGTGATTTGGAAAGGTGTCTCTGTGCAGCTGTGAGAGGAGGGATCAGAGAGCAAAAAGACTGGCAGCAGGGAGACCAATCACCCAGGCAAGAAGCCCTAAGGCTTAAGCAAAGGTACAGATTATGGGAGTCAAGAGCAGTGCACAGGGATATCCAGGAGGTAGAAGCTACCAGAAGTGGTGACTGATTGGACTGAGGGTACAAAGGAGAGGAAATGGTCTATCTATTAATTATAAAATTTCTGAGTGTATCTCTGTTAAGTCAAATGTTAAAAAATGCAACTGAGTTGTCATCCCTTTATTTGAAATATGACATAAAAAACTAACTTTAGTGAAATCATAGGTGAAAATAGATGTTATTATTTTGTGTGTTTTTCCTTCATTTATTTATTCATTTATCTACTCTTTCATCAGATAATTACCGAGCACTTACTGTGCACCAAGCACAATGCTGGACACTGGGCTATATTTTGCATGAATGATACTAATTTGGTCTCTTCCCTCACCATGATGTTATGGATCAGAGCCATTTGATGTGACAGAGATAGAGACATAAATAAAATAAGTACTTGTGCAATTTTCTGAATGATTCCTTAGGGTAAATCTTATCTAAAACCTTATTTTATTTCCTATGCCACAAGTTCAACAAATACGTATTGAGGTTCCATGATATGCCAGGGTTTATGGCAGGGATGAAGCAAACATGAATAAATAAGATACTTTTGAATTGGAATGCATGCTAAGAAGACAACAAAACATACTGAACCAATAGCAGCGGCAGGGCAGGAATAAGGGGATATCCTAGTTTGGATGGTCATCAGGGACAGCCTCTTTAAGGAGGTGACAAAAAGCAGAGACCTGAGCAACAACAAGGAGTCAATCAGGCACTATCTGGGGCAGAACGTTCCCCACCAGAAGGTTACAATAAGTGCAAAGGCCCTGAGGTAAAAAATGAGCATGTGTTCGGGAGACACTAAAGGTCAGTGTGATCAGACAGCAAGAGTCCACAGTTTACATTAGGGTTCATTCTTGGTGTTGTACATTGTATGAGTTTGGACAAATGTATAATGGCACGTATCCACCATTACAGTATCATTCAGAATAGTTTCACCACCCTAAAAATCCCATGCTTCACCTATTAATCCCTTCCTTTCTCCCTCAGTTTCCTGAACTCTTGGCACCCACTGATCTTTTTACTGTCTCCATGGTTTTGCCTTTTCCAGAATGTCACATAGTTGTAATCATACAGTATATAGCCTTTTCAGATTGGTTTCTTTTACTTAGTGATTTCCTCCACGCTTTTCATGGTTTGATAGCTCATTCCTTTTTAAGGCTGAATTATATTTAATTGGATTGACATACTACATTGTATTTATCCATTCACCTACTGAAGAATATCTTGGTTGTTTCCAAGTTTGGGCCATTATGAATAAGGCTGCTATAAGCATTCACATGCAGGTTTTTGTGTAGACATAAGCTTTCAACTCCTTTGTGTAAATACCAAGGAGCTTGATTCCTGAATTACATGGTAAGAGTATATTTAGTTTTGTAAGAAACTGCCAGACTGTCTTTTGCTGTACCATTTTGCATTCCCACTAACAGCAAATGAGTTTCTGTTGATCCACATCCTTTCCAGCATTTGGTATTTTCAGTGCTCCAGATGGGGAACAATTTTAAGTGTGACATGATCTGATTTATAGTTTTAAAATATTCCTTTGGCTACTGTATAAAGAAAGCACTGTTGGGGAGCAAGAGTGGGAACCAGAGAGATCAGTGTCCAGAGGCTATTCCTGTTATCCAAATGAGAGACGGTGATGTCTTGAACAAGGGTAGTTGCAGTGAAAATGAAGAAACTGGGGCAGACTTGAGATGTATTTTGCAGGTGGAATCAACAGGACTTGTAGATAAATGAGATGTAATGGGTGAAGACAAAAGATGAATTAAAGTTTTTGACCTGAGGAGGTAAGTATATTTATGGTGGTGACATTTATGGAGATAAAAATATTCACCAAAGAATAGGCTTAAAAGGAAAAGTTAAAAATTTTATTTGGCCATTTTTTAAAAAATTTGAAATATTTGCTGGATATCCAAGTGGAGAAATCAATTAGGCTGTTGGATATATAAGTCTCGAGCTTAGTGGAAAGGTTATCTCTTCATTCCTGGGTCTTCTCAAAACCTCCACCAACACCATTAACCCCTGCAGTCTCTGACAGTCTACAAGACAGAGAGTCATAGGTTGGGCCATCTCATTGAGCCCCAGTGAGCTCCTGTGGCCCAAGACAGCAGAGCCAGGGCAGGAACAACATGTGCAGCGCAGGCCTCAGCATGGTGCTCCCAGGGCACACTTGTGCAAAGCTGGTGGGAGCCTGCAGAGAACTGTGTCTGCAGCAGTAGCTGGCACAAGAGACAGGCAAGGCTAAGAGGACTTGAAGTGCATGAGAGAGTTTCAGAACAGTCACTCATCCCAGGATCAACATACTGTCTCTTTCCTGGCTGCCTGTTAAATATCAACATTTGACCTTCATTCTCCACTGAGCAGAAGGGCATCCTATGTTCAAGAAACTGTTTTGCACTACAGTAGAAATTAAAATCAGATAGGAGAAGTCCTAGTTGTAAGGAAGTTGTAAGGAAGTTGTAAGGAAGAAGTCTCAGGGCCCTACAACTGTAGGTGGGCTTATGCTTTCCTGAGCCCCTGTAATATCCTCAGTGGGCTTCTGAGGAGTCCTATCCAACCAGGACACCTTGCATGTTTCATTTATCCCTTTCCCCTTCACAAACATCTTCTACTTTTAATGCTTTCTCTGGTATTTGAATGATAAAGAGCAAAGTCTCTTCTCTCTGTGACACAATCTATGGGGGTCTGAAAAATAGCTATAATAGCTTTTGACAAGGAAGAAGCTGCAGCTTAGAACTGATCTTAGTGATAACTCCTTTTGGAATTTCTAAATAATCATGTGCATTTTTTAAAAAGTAGAGTTTCCCTACAACTCATTGACCAGACTGTACCCCCAGAAAGAAGCGACCAAGGCCAAGAGAAACTCCATGACAGGATCACTTTGGCATTTGTCTCAGGGCAGAAAATGCCAAGCAGCAAGCCTGGAGGAGTAGACTCACCCAGCTTGATCAGCAGCATAATAAATGTGGATAATAGTTTATTATCTACCTTTATTCTTGTAACACTCTCCTATTAAAGGAGGTGTGGGTGGTTGTTTTCAATGTCAAAATTCTTTGAGGCAGCAAAATTGATCCATATCATCTGGCTTGGTAAAGAATTTAGAAGTCAGGGATTGTTTTGCCATTACCCGGCCCCAACTTTGCCATATGCAGGTTCAATCCAACCCATTATTCTATAAGCAGTATAGAAATGTGCTCTCCCTCAGTCTCCATGTCTCACTGCAAATATGACCCGTCTGCAGCCCATCTACCTGTCATGGCTTATCCATCTTTCCCTTAGGCCTACTGGTAGGAACCTTGGCAGAGGGTTTTTCTCCAGTGTACTTGCTCCTTCTGCACATCAAGTGTCTCTGTCCTGTGAGTCCATCAAACAATAAGCTCTTTAAAGGCAGAGCCTCTACCTTAGTTGTCTTTACATCCCATTGCCAAGCACAATGACTGACTCTTGGTAGGTGCTCAGTAAATCTGTTGAGCTGAATGGAGCTGTCTTGGGTGAGCGCAATCCTGAAGACCCCCTATGTACTCATGGCTAATTCACTGTGTGTCTATCCCTATGCCTCCTCCCAAATGCATCCTCTGAATGAAGGAATAGAGCAAATAAGAGACAGCAGACAGAGGAGCAGACTGAAGCAAGGCTCACCTCAAAGGCTTCACAGAGCTTCTTCTAGAGGGAAAGGCTGAGAAGAAAGTCAATTTGCAACATGTTTATGGTAAAATTACAGTTTATACTATGTCTTGGCCTAAGACCTTGCTCTTCTGCCTCATTGCTATTTGAAAACATCAAGAGGTAGTCTGGGTTTCCATATCCAGTACATTTCCTGACTCAAAAAAGAAAAGGAAGAGTTAAAGAAGTAAAAGAAAAGAAAAGTTAGATAACCACCCATCTATATAACCTTCCCCCACAGTGGCTCTACAGATCTAATAAAAGTTTCTAAAATCCAAAGGAAAGTCACTAAGCACATGAGGGATCTGCCTTCTGAGAGGACAAACTCTTTTTTTTTTTTTCAGTTGAAAACAGAAGCATGTGGCCTCTGAGCAAGTGTCAGAAGCTCTGGGTTCAAGCCTTAGTTCTAACGTATCTGAGCTGTGGGATCCCTGACCATTCAGTCTCACCAGTACTTAGGTGCCTGGATTATAAGAGAACATAGACTGCCTGCCCTGCCTTCTTACATGTTCCCTGGAAACAGTACATGAACCTTTTGTACACACCTCTTTTAGAGAACAACCCACATTGGATCCTAAGTATTTGTGCCCTTGTCAGTCTGTCTGACTGGATTCTGAGAAGCAGAGCACAGGCTTGCAGTTCAAGTTAGCTCTGAGCTCCCAGTGCTTAGCATAGGAGGTGTTCAATAATTGCTGCTAAAATAGAAGCTGGCAAGTAATAGCCAAGTTATTTTATTTTATTTTTTTTTGCGGTACGCGGGCCTCTCATTGTTGTGGCCTCTCCCGTTGTGGAGCACATATTAGCCTCTCGCCACCCCTATGCTAAAAACTGGAGCTTGCAGAGAGAACTTTGCATAGACCTTGTAGTGGGTTGAATGTAGTGGGTTGAATGATGATCCCCAAGTCCTTACCCCAGTACCCGTGAATGTGCTCTTATTTGGGAAAAGGTCTTTCCAGACATCATTAATAATCTTGAGATGATGATTACCTGGGTGGCCTCTAAATCCAATGATAAGTGTCCTTAAAAGAGACAGAAGAGAAGTCCATGTGAAGACAGGCAGAGATTGGAGTGATGCAGGCATAGCCAAGGAACACCTGGTGCCACCAGAAGCAGGAAGAGGCAAGATAGGATTCTCCAATAAAGCCTCCAGAGGGAGCATAGCCCTGCCGACACCTTATTCTTGGACTTCTATGAGAGAATCAATTTCCAGAACTGTGCAAAAATAAATTCCTATTATGTTAAGCCACAAAAACTAATTTGGCGGTTTATGTTATGGCAGCCACAGTAAACTAATGCAGCCTCACACCTTCAGGGTTTGTTTCTGCCTGCTCTGTGTCCCCACAGAAATCCCAGGGAGCTGGAACCTCCAGAAGCCATGGGCTTGTCACCAGCAACCAGGGGTCCTCAGAAGCCGAGTTTTCCTGTCATGAACACAGGTGATCAAAGTTTCATTTGTTGTTTTCGACCACCAGCCTCAGAGAGAGTTAGAAAGAGACGGGGAATTCAGAGTAATGTCATTTGTCATCCAAGGAAGTGAGATGAGAAGTCACCAATTATTGGCTTGCTCAGCAGAGGGAAATGAAAAATAATTATTGGAAATAACACAAAAGCCCCCAGAAACAGAGGGGCTCTCATTTGTAAGATACCAGCCTCTGAGAAAGCTTCTGGTGTGAAACTGTTTCTCTGAATATTATTTACATAGGCCTGTTTGCTTTATAATTTGAATCTGGAAAAGAAAAATTGTTACATGGATTTAATGCGACTGTCCCTTAGATATTCAACATTATCTAAACAGTTTATAAGTGGCTAGTTCTTTGTAAGCCTCAGTTTCCCCATCTATAAAATGGAGACAAACGATAGTCCCTATTTCACAAGTGTTTGGTAGAAATAAACAAGATAATTTTTATAAATGGTTAGCACAGCAGTAACTACATAGTATTCAAGAAGTATAGCCATATTAATTAATTATTATTATTTCTGTTGTTATCTGTGTCAGAAGAGAGTGAAGCAAAAGATCATAGTGGTTAAAGGCAGCATTCAAGTCCATGACTAGTAGGTTGTGTGGTCTAAAATGGGACACATGTCTCAAAATGTATTATGAATATCTTTGTTCAGTCTTATTATGATATCTCTAAAATATCACTTAAAAAAAGGTCAGAAATCTACATTTGGAGGCCTTAACCACATGGCCTCCTCATGCAGGCCCTGTCTGCCAGTTCCTGGCCCTCTGAGGGGCCTCAGTTTAAGGGATCTGAGGACTAAGGGTTTGCAGAAAGAGACAGAGTTGCCTGGATAGCCTGTGACTCTGCACCACTCATGACTAGGCTGTGGCCAGCCCCTCGCATAATTCGTGGATCACAGTACATGCTCACTGAATATTTGATGTGTGCATGAGTAACCATTCACGAACAACTAGAGGTTGGCACATTTCCTTCCTGTATGAAAGAACCATTTTATGGAACATGAGTGACTTCACTGCAGGAAAGAAAAAGACAGAAAACAAAATGAAATTCAGAAACCATAAACAGTTTGGATGCCCCAGATATGTCTTTAAATAAGGTCACCTTCTCCAACACTATTTTCTATCCCTTTACTGCTATAGTTTGAAGAGAATGTGGGAGACTTTAAGCACCAAAACACAACCACAAATTCCATTTAATGTCTGCTTCCGTGAGTCCTGCCAGCCTAGGATAGCAACCCCAGGCCTCTCACGTTATAGACAGAAGGTAGCTTTGGAAAGACATAATGTTACTCAGAGATATGTTCTCATTTTCACTGTTTGGGAGAGGAAATGAAAAGACTCCAGTGTTCAGTCTTGGATAATTTATAAGAATATCTCATCTCTGCTCTAAACTCATTTATAGAAGTTATATCTTTATTAACTTGCTGTGTGATCTTGAGCAAGTCAGTTAACCTCTCTGGGACCCTTGGTAAAGTCCAAATTATGTAGACTGTTGTGAGACTTCCATGAGAATAGCATTTAGTTAATGAATGATAAATTGCATGGGCAGATCCAAATTTTCTGGGGGCTGAAGCTAATACAATTGGAGGGCTCTCTTTAAGAAAAGGAGTTTAAAATTTATTGTGTACAAGGTTTTAAAAGGTGTCTGTGCAAGTGAGAGTCCATAAATCTTGTTTCATGACAATTTTACCTTGAGAAAATGGGTAATCAGATGATTATTATAAGAATTGTTAGCACAAACTCTTTTGGTCTTACTAGAAGGGTACAAACTAGAAGGAAGAATTTCTGAGTATGCCGCAGTTGCTCAGAGAAAGGAAACTATGCGGTTCCTGCGAGGGTCTAGGTAAGGGGTCCCCAACCCCTGGGCCATGGACTGGTCCCGGTCCACAGCCTGTTAGGAACCAGGCTGAACAGCAGGAGGTGAGTGGCAGGCTAGCGAGTGAACCTTCATCTGCTGCTCCCCATTGCTGCCCATCGCTCGCATTACCGCCTGAAGCATCACCCCCCCCACCGCCATTCCGTGGAAAAATTTGCCTTCCACAAAACCAGTTCCTGGTGCCAAAAAGGTTGGGGACCACTGGTCTAGGTAACCTTTGCTGCCTGAAGATCCTTTTCACTCAGGCTGGCCTCAGACCTCAAGTTCTCTCCTATGTGGACAAGTCCAGCAGGAATGTCTCAGGGTGTGCTTAGTCTGATTCAAATCAGTGCATGTTTCTGGCATACAGACCAAGAAAACATTGTGTTTTTCACTGTGAGGCTGACGTAGGAGAGAAGGACCCAGATGGAACACGGGGCAGTGCTCCTGCGCACAAAGACTTGCAGTCTGGCTGAGGAAACAACCCAGACAGACATTAAATAAGTGGAGAATATGTTATAGTATCATGGCAAACTTGAAAGCAGCTTATCAAATTCTCACACTCTCTGTGGACGAGCTTAAAGCACTTTTATAAAGTGTGTCCTGACCATACAAACCAGACACTCTACCTCCACCCAACTCATACCACACTTAAGGTTGAGAACACTCATTTGATATTTTTTGTATCCTGTTATTTTTGTCTTGCTATTTAAGTGAATATGAGTGTTTGCACGTGTTGTTGTGTTGGGGACAATGATGATGATGTTTCCTCAATAAGATGATCAGTTCTTTGAGGACAAGAAGCAGGTGGTTTGCTTCCATATGATCTCACAGGCCCTGCTCTGTCCTCTAAACAAACGACTGTGTGTCATATAGAACATTCAGACTCAGCTCATAATGTGCCATGGGCTATAAGAAAGAGAAAACAGAGATGCTGGTCAGAGGAAATAGGGAGGCTATCAGGAAGGAGATCAAGTTCAGTCTTCACAAACTTCATTTCTCAGAGTTAGAGCATTTCCTCCTAGCTACATAGCTCATCATTCCCACTTTTCAGCCTCATGTGCTAGTTAGGACTTCCACAGAGAATTTGAGAGAGAGGCAGCAGGGTGGTTTGCCTACCTGAAAAGGGTAGTTGCTCAAATCAGGGAGTGACTATAGGAAAGCAGCAGAGTTAGAAATTGGAAAAGGATATGTTGAAACTCAGTTTTGAGCTTCTTGGGAGAGATGGGAATAGGCCAGGGATCCCAGAGTCAGGAGGGAAGCTGAAGAAGACCATTGTGGAACCTACAACTGGGGCCTTAAGGGCACACAACTGCAGGGAGTCACTAAGCACCGAACAGGGATAAAAGGAGAGCAGTGTTCCTCTCAAAGCAGCCACGGCCATAGCATCCACTCAGCAAAGGCTGCAGATGGGAAGTGCGAACGTGGGGGAGGCTGACCAGCAGTCATTCCTGCTCACCACCAGCAGGGTCCCATGCCTCCAGGCAGAGCAGGCCCTGCTCATCCTTGGGTCTGACTGCAACTGCCTTCGTACAGCCTGAAGTCAGTGCCAGGAATGTCTACCCTCAGGCCTCTCACCTTCCCGGGCAGTCTTAGACCTCCTGAGACACCTCTTCTCTGCTTTTTCTCAACAGCCAGCTCATCTCAGTCTCTGAATCCTGTACCATCGGAGTTATAGCAGGGAAGCACAGTAACTATAGCCTCTAAGAATGACCTTTTTCTCTCATGGAATGGTGACCTCTTTGGACAGCGGAGCAATGGAAGGAAGAAAGGGCCACCAAGACAGCCAATTAGACCAGCTGAATAATCAACCCTGGCAAACATGGCATGACTGACAGCTCCAAGACGAACCTCTTTCCTATCCCAGCGCAAGATGATCTGGATCCCTCATATTTACACCATACTACCATTCTTGGCATTGTTATCTAAATATTTGAGGTTTAGGCACATAGTAGGTACTCACCAAATCCTCACTGAACCATTTGGGTTCCATTAGCTTTCTTTTAAACCATAAGACCTTAGGGGTTGGGCACAGGATGGAAGCAACCCCTGCTGTGGGAAGGATCCCATTTCTCAGCGGGCTGATTTCTTTCTGACTACCACTTCATAGACTCCACCCCCACAAGGGCAAAGCTGGTGCTTTAATGAAACCTCATTTGGCACGAGGTAGCCCTGGATGTTCCCTTTGTAGTATCTTGCCATTCTGATTGTCTCTTCCAGAGGGACCGCTGGGGACTGCAAGAGACGACTGTCGACAACTGATAAATGCAGTCTTCAAAGCCACTCATCCATTCTTAATGGACAGCCCGTTAATTTGAGGTCTAGGTCATGAATTTGAATGCTACGCACTGAACACATCCTCAGCAAGAAAACTTGGTTTTGCCTCAGGGTAAATGGTGATTCATTAATTGTAATTAAATTAGGCTGGTGGCTTAAACTGGATGTGACAAAATGAAAATCCCCATATAAAACCTGAGATGCATATCACAGGCCATCTGTCAATAACATCTAGTTTTTGTCTAAGTGGATTTAAAGGGAACAAGATGCCTCTTCAAGGGAAAAAAAAAAAAAACAAGCTGCCTCAGTTAAATAGGGAAATAAATAACTTCTGAATGTTTCTCTGTTTCTTATTCATTCAAGTCCTGGTTTGGATACTTCGAAGGACTAATAATAAGGGTTTTATGTCTCCTCTGCACAGCTGTGAGGGAACCAGTGGCATTCTAGGTTCAGCCCCTTCTGGGTTGGTCATGAAGCCGATCTGCCTACATCTGTTTGGTCTTGGGGTATGATCTGACTTCTCTTGGTTCAAGCAAGATAATTGCCTGTTGAGACAGTGGGTGTATAGGCCAAATCCTTGGATGGAAGTCTGGAGTCCTGAGATCTTATTGCACTTCATTGAGTAACTAGCTGTTAGTTTTGGGCCTCTTTAACCCTGAATTTCCTCATCTGTGAAATGAGAGGGTGAGATAAGTTCCCTATTTTATAGCAAAAGAGAGTTAAGCAGAAACTCAGTGTGAAACAAGTAACTTGAAGCTTCTCTTGTTGAATGGAGTGGAGATCACAGACCCATCTCTAAGCCCAGGGAATCTCAGAGGAACATGGATGATGGTGGAACAAAATTTGGGACCTGGGTTTGAATAACAGTTCAACTGGGTATTGCCTCAAGTCTCTTCCAACTGCAAAGCTAGTGAAAAGCATACATCCTATCATGCTATTGACTGAAATGTATAGAATTCAGTAACATGTGAATGTCATGCTATGCATACTGAGGATAGTATAATAAATTTAATAAAGAATAAATAAGTATTTTCAGGAGGTAGTGAAACTTTTGTTACATGCCACTCAACCAACCAGAAAACGTTGTCTGGCCTGTGTCAGGAAATAATAAAGCCTTCATGTCCAGTGAATAGAAATCAGACCAGACCTTTTAAGAATGCCTCCAGTCTAAGAGTCACAAACCCAAATGCTTTGGGGGAGCAGGCATGAAATACAGATGAGCGAAGAGGGCCAGATGAAGCCTGCAGCAAGCTGCACGGTGCCTGCATCATCCCAGGGAACAGCCGCTCACTTTCAGCTAAGTGTGGCCATGGGAAGTCTGGGGTCAGCATACTAAAATTTTCTGTCATGGAAAGCCAAATATCAAGATGATCATGTCTTAAACAAAAAGAAAATTCCTAATTCCTCAGTCAGAATTTGATCACAGAAGCAGAGCCACTCTAAGTGGTATGAATACACGATCTTTAACAGGGATTAGATTTAACACAATTGTGAGACATGGTGAAGAAGTCTCTGTAAGGTTGTTGCCCCTGGTGTTGGGCAGAATTCACAGCAGGTCAGCTGGAATAGCAGGTGGGATAAAAAACAACAGGACGTGAAGTAAGAGACAGCAAGGGCAAACTCGAAAGCGTGAACGTCTCTCAGTTACTCTAGTCTTGATGAGGCAGGTGACCTGCAGAAGTTGGCATCTTCCTTCTCCACAAAAAAATGACATAAAGTCATTTTATTCATATTTGGCTGATGTTCATTCTTCTTCTGAGTAACACTCCCTTTTTGATGACCTGTAATTTACACACTGGGCTATAAGTTTAACTGCTATTTACATATCTTTTTCTTCCAGTTTTATTGAGATATAATTCACATATAACATTGTATTAGTTCTAGGTATACAACGTGGTAACTCGAGATATGTATATATTGCAAAACGATCACCACAATAACTTTAGTCAACATCCATCACCTCGCATAGTCACACTTCTTTTTCTTGTGATGAGATTAACACATTTTATGTCAGAGGAATGGGAAAGGGGAAGACAAAATTGGCTAATATATATGCAAATATATTTAGATCAAAATATGGTAGAAATGCTCATAACGATTACTTTTTTTGTTTCTGCAATTTATCACATGGTTACACTTAGTATTTATAGCTACCTTCTCCTATTACCCATTCCATATTTCTTTGCTCTTGGCAAGCATCTTGGCTAGAGTTGTTCCTTGGCTAGAGGTGTTCCTTGTCTGGTGGAGTGACCTAAATCTTCATTTCTGAAGAGACTTGGCCATTAGCAGTCCTGCCTCTAGTGAGTTGTCATAGTGTCCCATTAACTTTTACCACAGAGAAGTCCAGAAGGGGGTTTATAGTATACAATTTTGGCAGTGTAGCAAGCTATTCCTCTAGGGGATCCAAACTTCTCTCCATTCCAGGGTCTCTGGGTCTGCACTCTGGCTCAAGTACAGGGCTTAGTGGGGCTGAATCATTCCATTGTGGTGATTCAATCTGAATTTTGGTTGCCACACCCAGAGCGTTTCCTCTTATACAAAGTAAGTAAACTGCTCATCTCATTCAGTGCTTGAGACACCATGACCAATCAGTCAAAGTCAAAGATACTCTGTGTTCTGCATTTACAAATAATGAAATGTTGAAAATCTTGTGTATGCATCTTTGCACACTTGCATACTTGTGCAAGCATAGTGTTCATTTTTTGACAGGAAGGCACAGAACATTTTCTTTTAGGGCCTCCTGGTTGCTGATTATTTGCTTATCCTGTTGTTGATCTGTCTCAAAGATTATTCTTCTAGGTCTATGGTAATAATTCAAATTGTAATAACAATCATTGCAATTTTAGCACTTACTATTTGCTAAGCTCTTTCCCTACAGTATCTCATTTAATCCTTAAAATACACAAGTGTTATTATTCCCAGTTTACAGAGAGGAAATACTCATAATTTCAGGAGCACATACAGGTGTAGGATCTGTGGTATAAAGAATGTAGGAGACTTGAGCTAGATCTCATAGCTAATGATTGACAGAACCAGAGTTTAATCTTTCCTCTTCTCCCAAAACCCATTTTTCCCTATAATATTATCCAGAGAAAATATAAACTCACACATCTATTTTAATAATTTTTAAAATTAATTTTATGGCTTGAAAAACAATCTGATTAAAAAATGGACAGAAGAGGGCTTCCCTGGTGGCGCAGTGGTTGAGAGTCCGCCTGCCGATGCAGGGGACACGGGTTCGTGCCCGGGTCTGGGAGGATCCCACATGCCGCGGAGCGGCTGGGCCCGTGAGCCATGGCCGCTGAGCCTGCGCGTCCGGAGCCTGTCCTCCGCAACGGGAGAGGCCACAACAGTGAGAGGCCCGCGTAACGCATAAAAAAAAAAAAAAAAAAAAAATGGACAGAAGAACTGAATAGACATTTTTCCAAAGAGTAAATGCAGATGGCCAACAGGTACATGAAAAGATGTTCAACATAGCTAATCATCAGGGAAATGCAAATCAAAACCACCATGAGATATCACCTCACACCTGTCAGAATGGCTATCAAAGAAGAACACAAATAAAAAATGTTGGCAAAGGGCTTCCCTGGTGGCGCAGTGGTTAAGAATCCGCCTGCCAATGCAGGGGACACGGGTTCAAGCCCTGGTCTGGGAAGATCCCACATGCTGCGGAGCAGCTAAGCCCGTACGCCACAACTACTGAGCCTGTGCTCTAGAGCCCGTGTGCCACAGCTACTGAAGCCCACGTGCCTAGAGCCCGTGCTCCGCAACAAGAGAAGCCATCGCAATGAGAAGCCCGTGCACTGCAACAAAGAGTAGCCCCCGCTCACCGCAACTAGAGAAAGCCCGTGCACAGCAACAAAAGACCCAACACAGCCTAAATAAATAAATAAATAAATAATAAAATAAATAAATTTATTTTAAAAAAATGTCGGCAAAGATGTGGAGGAAAAGGAACCCTTCTACATTGTTGGTGAGAAGGTAAATTGGTGCAGCCACTGTGGAAAACAGTATGGAGATTTCTCAAATAACTAAAGATAACCTACCATATGACCTAGAAATTTCACACTTGGATATATAACCAAAAAAACCAAAGCACTAATTTGAAAAGATACATGCACCCCAATATTCATAGCAGCGTTATTTACAATTGCCAAGATATGGAAGCAACTTAAGTGTCCATCAACAGATGAATGGGTAAAGAGAATGTGGAATATAAATACAATGGAATACTACTTGGCCATAAAAAAGAATAAAATTTTGCCATTTGCAACAATATGGATGCACTTGGAGGGCATTATGCTAAGTGAAATAAGTCAGACAGAGAAAGACAAATACTGTATGATATCACTTATATGTGGAATCTAAAAAATACAACAAACTAGTGAATAAAACAAAAAAGAAGCAGACTAACAGATATAGAGAGCAAATTGGTGGTTTGCTAGTAACCACTAGTTTGGGGAGAGGGAAGGTGGGGGCAATACAGGGGTAGGGGATTAAAATAAGGGGTTATTATTGAATTATATGAAATCACATATGTGAAACTTTTGAAAAGTAAAAGCACTGTAGAATTTAAAGAATTTTTTTTCAATTAAAAAAAGTTTATGGCTTGTTATAGGCACAAACCTAGTCAGAGACCAGATATGCAACAGAATCTTGAAAGCATGTGGACCAGACAGTTGAGCCAAATGGTTACCCAAAGTTGTTTAAGATGTTCAGAAACTGGGAGGTGTCTGGGAATAAGGGGAACTGCAACCTGGTAGAGTAGGAAAAGTGTGCTGTTTACCATTGGTGTAATTTTAGCACATCAATAAACCTCCATTGCCTCATTTGTAAAATGGGGAAAATAATGAAATCTACTTTACAAGGATGTTGAAAGGAGTCAAAAATATGAATAAATGCCTAACACACCGTGAAGTGCTGTACTAAATGTCAGAATTCTTGCCATAGTGCTGCAGCAGGCCAAGCAGCCCAACCTCAAATCAGCAGTAATTCAGGTGACCGGCTATGTATGTCCTGGTTTGTCCAGGACACTCCTGGTTTATCATTCTTGACATCGTGTCTCATTTTGTTTAACACATTTGGACTCTCAAATGTAGCCTTGTTTGTTTGAACAATAAGTTCTATGGAAACCAAAGGATCAGTATTGGAGCAAGCCAGCCATTCAGTAGGTACAGAAGTAACCTGCTAGCACAGTTTCTACTTCCTGTTACTCCTCTTCCCCTGGAGAGACCTAAACCTAAGTGAGCCCAACCAAGGATATTGATTTCAGGAAGCATGTAAGGCTGAGGACAGTCTGGCTGATTTTCCACCACTAGTTGGTGTATCAGAACGGGCAAATAATGTGTACTTCAAAATAGCAAATGCTTATGTTGTACTAACTATGTGCCAGGCATGATTAGAAGTGCTTTATATTATCAATACATTCAATCCTCACAACAACCCTATTAGATGGGTTATCATCCCCATTTTACAGATGAGCTACATAGCTAGTGCGTGGCAGAGAACAGATTTTGAACACACCAGTTGGCTTCAGAGTCCATATTCTGCATATTCAGTTATACTGTCTCTCACTCACTTGAGTCTAGAGAAGCAAAACAACAAAAGCCACTGAAAAGAATGTTAGGAGCAGAAACTCTTCCTCTCCCCCTTCGGAAAGCATGTAGTGAAACATTAGCTTTTGAATAAACAGTGGGAATTCTTTTCCATTAATAGACATGGTACTCTTAGCATGTGCTCAATGCCCCCATCCATAATGAGATGCTGAGGTGTCTTGACTTATTTGGAGATGGGGATGGTGAGTATGATGATTTGTGAAAACTCCTTTCTCTTTCTACAACAACACAGGTGTGCAAATCTAAGCTGTGACTATTTCTAATCACATTGGTTTGAAGAAAATTAAGACCCGCTGCTGTGAAAGGGTTTGTAGGGAGGGGATGGGATAAGAGACAGGTAAATGACCCATTGCTTGGTGTCCAGAGGGTCCTTTGGGTGAGATGAATTTTGGAAGAATGAGAAAGGTAGCCCAGTCCAGTTAAATTTAGATCCTGAGAGTCAGAACATTTGGAGCATCTGGGAACATTTGGGACATTTAGAACACCGAGTGTGACATCAGATACCCTGTGTCATTCAAACTTTCTGTACACTTCCTAGCCTACAGGAGTTATCTGAGGGACAAGGAGAGAACAGATTGTAAAAGACTTGGAAATAATTTTTAATGCTCTAGAAATGTAAAGACTCTGGATAATGCCTTGGAGAAGAAAAAGCATAAAAGATAAAATTTTCAAAAGAGTTGTGTTAAAATGGATCAGAAGAAACTGGGAATTAGTCTGGCCCAATGAAATCTGGATTGTTAGAGTTTTCTTTTTTAAATGTTCACCTTATCATGCGTGTTTGGTGTAAAGAAACTGAAACTCTGGTAGTCTCGCTCAGAGCAATGACTTTGACCAGAACTCTGTTCACCAAGCCATCTCAGACTGCCTCCCAGCTGACAGTCACATCTCTCAGGTTGTCGAGACTCACTGCTCATGCAGGTGACCATTAACTCTCCCTTGTCACTTCCCCAGCACCAAGCAAACCTGGCGTTACTGCAGGCCCCATCGACTTCAGTTGAAGCAGTCAGTTTGGACTTCCTACCAGGAATCCTGCTATCCCAGCTCCACATCTGCCTTTAGCTTTGAATGAAGCATTTGCAGAAATGCTACCTGAGGGACATCTAAGAAGACAGGGACAGTGACGGAAAAATGGAGCAGTATCTCAGGGACAGTCATCCTGGATGTGAGCCACAGCATTAACAGGCAGTTCTGGGAGGGGCTGAAGGACTGTGGGTGGGTCCACAGCCAGCTGACCACCCCAGACCCATGCTCCCTCCTCACAGTGTCAGCTTATTGCTGGGAAGCGGCTGCCCAGTCAGTATTGATGTCACAGTTATCTGCCATCTAGGTGTGACTGTACAATTAATATTCATGAATGGAATGTGGTCAGAAGTAATGAGTGCCCTTTTTGGGTCTGAGTGGATAAGAAGCAGATATGTCTTCCCCTTTCTTTGTTCCCCATCTGTCAGTGACTGGAGAAGACTTTGAAGAAGCAGGGGCCACAAGGCAGAAGGAGCCTGAGTCCCTGAATGACCATGTAGAGTAAAGCTACCTGCCAGACATGTACATCTGCACTGGACTTTTGCATGTATAAGAAAGATTTATATTGTCCTAAACCTCTGAGACTTGGGGATTTGTTTGCTATAGTACTGAGCTAATACAGTCACTAACATAATTAGGACCTGAACCCTGGTAGGCCCCAGTGGAGTTCTCATTTTTGACTTTGAAACAAATGAGTTCTTGAAAACTCACATCCAGTATAGGACTGCCCAGTCAAATAGAAATGACAGTTGCCTGTTTTAAAAATCCCCATTTCCTTTGGCCAACACAGTGCCCCTCTTCTCAGGCCTCTGCTAGAATCTTTTAACTCTTCCTATGCCACATAGTGCAAAGGGCAGAGGAGGGTGGGGAACGCTCACACGGGAGTGCTCCAAGAGGAACCCGAACCTTCCTGATCACCAGGGTCCAGCTGGGTTTGACTGTATACACTCCTGGGCAGTTTGAATTAATAGCCTGACTTGCCTTGAGGGAAACCTGGGTAAAAGTTGTCCTGTTAAAACCCTTCCCATTCTCACTAGACAAGCTGTTCGGGGCCCCATCTTTGGGCTTAGCTAATAGAAAACGGAATAGACCACCATCAGTTTTGTCACTTGATTTGGGTAAAAATTGAACCTGCATGGATGAGTGTCAAGGGTTGGGGGGGTATAGTGTTACTCCTGAGTTAATCTTGATTTTGAAAAATGTCCCTGCTGAGGAAGATGCCTAACTATCATCTTCCTGGTTTCACTTCCAGCTTCTGCAAAGAGTCTGGAAGTGATTCGTCTCCTTCCAGCTCCTTCCTGGCATGGACCACTGCAGTGCATCTCAGAATCCTGGGTACTGGCCCATGTGGCCTGCAGGGCCTGCTCAGGCTGCATGTGCCCAGGTGTATGAGGCGCCCTCTCATTGCAGCTGCCCATGACACCCGGGGGAGAGCAGCTGCCTGCCTTTTCCTTGCTCATTTCTCTTCCATGCTGAGCTACATGGGGGAGAATAATTGCCTTCACTCTGAGCTCTGACATTCCCACATTCAAGCACCTGCTCTCCCACTGTTCTTCAATAGGAAGACAATTTCTGCCACACTTGGTGTTTCCTTCACAGCAGATCTGCTAATTAGAGAGACATACTTTAAAAGAGAGAGTTGGGGCCTGTGAATGTAGCCAGAACCTAAGCAGCATTTTGGAAATCTGGTCGGTCTTTTTCTCCCAATGAAATCTGAACTGTGGTGGGGATTCCTCAGAGTTTGCTGGGCAGAAGGTAGAATTCTCTGGAGCTGCTCAGCTCCATCCCATTCTCCTAAAAGGTCCCAGCCATGTCAGCAGAAACAAACCAGGAGAGCCTAAATCCAGTGAAGAGGAAAATCAAGTCATGGTCATTCAGTGATACCATGTTGAATTTATCAGGTTTCCCCAAGATTCTCAGAGTTATTCTATTGCTACTAGAGGTCTGGGATCAATTAATTTCTTTTAGGATGTGCATTTTCATTCTAGATTATAAAGTGCGACACTGTAGCAGTTATTAATCTTGGCAGGGTCAGGGAGCCAGTATAGAGGCATCTCATGGGGGAGGGGTAGACCAATCTAGACTCTAAGACTTCCCTGCCTAGAAGTAAACCAGCTCCTTTAGGAAACCATAGATAAGGAGAGGCTCATTTTATCCCAAAAGAGCTAACCATTAAGTCTTAATTAAGATTACCAGTGTGCCTCAATTTTTCCATTTTTATAAACATTTATATTTCTTAATCAAGCAAATCAAAGACTTTCAGTACAGAAACATTAGAGCAGGAATTGAAAGACTATAACCTGCAGGTCAAATTTGGTCCTCCACCTATATTTGTGAATAAAGTTTTATTGGAACACAGTCACACCCATTTGTTTAGTATTATCTGTGGCTTCTTTCATACTATTAGTTGAGTAGAGTTGAATAGTTGCAACTATATGTCCTGGAAAGCCTAAAATAATATTTACTGTTTGAACCTTTACAGACAAATAAAAAAGAAAAATAAGCAAAAAATTAAAATAAGGAAAAATAAAAATAAACCTCTCATAATTCCATTGTTCAGACATAGCTAATGTGAATATTATCCATTTCCCCCTTATATTCCTGTGGAAGCCACTCATTAGAAACAGGATAGAGACTCATCAGTTTGGGGCAGACATGGAGACTGATGGTGCCAGGCACATACCACAAGGGTAAGAAAGGTTTACACTTTCTGAGCCAGAAATGTTGAAGAAGAAGCAAGAGGACCTCTCCAGAAGGACTGAGAAGGTGAGTCCAGACCAGTGGCAGAGATGAGGGGAGGAGTCTGGTATAGACACCAGCTATGAGTCTCAGAGAGAATCTTCCGGGCCTCACTGTTGTGATATTTAAAAGACTCAGAAAAAAAAAAAAAAAAGACTCACCCCATAGCCTCAGCCACCACGAAGACATTCAACCTTCACGTGGAACCATGCATGATGCTCTTCAGGCCGTGGCTCCCTATTTCAAGTCTACTTGTTAAATGGGGTTACCCCTTCCTTTTAAATGGAATGACACATTATATGTGCCTTATTATAAAGTCCCGGAGTGGATGGCCTTTCTTTGCTTCCTGAGTGTATATGTACGTGATGTCTCATCACCAGCATAATTTTATTTTATTTTTTTGCTAACAGACTGAATGCAGCTCAGCCATTTCAGAGGGGGCCTGAATTTGCCACTTCCTGCTTTGTTTATTATTGAGTGCTTCCAAATAAGGAACACGAGTCTACAGGAAAGGGAAATGAGCCTTTGAATCTGCAAGAGGATGCTAGAAGACATCTTCAGCAATTTTAATAATAGCTTTGGAACAGATGCCTGTAGCGTCTTGAAATGATGACAAGTAAAACCCTAAAGAGCTTTACTGTCTCAGGGAAAAAGTAGTCAGATTGGGTGGGGGGGATAGACATTAACTATATTGAATAAGAAGCTAAAAAACCTGCTTTTGTGTTGGCTTTATTAATTCGTTAAATAAATTAAACATTAAATAAGCACATATTGCTATACTTCTTATTCCAAGATATTGATATCTTACATATATTTTATGCATAATGTGTATCTATTATTTTGAAAAAATTGATCATATTTATAATATTTACCCTAAATATGTTAGAACTTCTAATGCATATATGAAAAAATGTATTTACAAACAAACATTCATTCACTGTCTAAATTCTGGGATGAAATTGTGTGAGATGTGACTCCTTGGCCCACATTTAAAAAAACCCTCTCAGATCCAGTTTATTAAAGGCATCAAAAAACCCTGTTAGTTATCTGCTGCTAGCAGAATTTTAAAATTTTTCAGTGCATCTTATGTCAGTTTCTATTTGGAAAATCCACACACAAATCTAGTCAAATTTGGAAATGTGCAATTTGGAGGAAAGTCTGAATATCATTTCCAGAAAGTGAGGGTGACCTCCACTGCCATATCCCAGGGAACCCTAGCTGTAGAGATGAAGACAAGCATCCCTTTAGTGACAGGACTTTGGGCCTGAGATGGATGAGACACACATAGAAGAGAAGAAATACAGTAGTAGGAGAAGCAAAGGAGGATGATTTCAGCTCCAAAGTTTTCTTCCTATATGGTTCTGACAGAACAGAAACTTGTGAGCTTCCAGGCATGGTTTATTGCTCCTCTCTTCAATATAGTTAGAGAGGAGGAATATGGATAAAGGGTAATGCTTTTTATGGCAAGATTTTGATGTTGCTGGGCTATATAGGGAGTGTTGTGTCCTTCAAGAGGGCCTTTTTATATATTCCTCTAAGGACAGAAAGAGAAGGATGACAGGTTGAGCAAAACGATATGAGCCAAAATGGCACACAGGAGACAACTTAGCATCAGGCTTATAGTTCTTCTGGTGGGACTGAGAGATTTGAACAATCTATACCAGACACAGAGCCACATGGGACCAGCACAAATAGGTTTCACTGCTACTGCTCCCAAATTGGCAAAATGCTGCACTTAGAAAGAGATTGAGTCTTTTCTGCCGTGGCAGTTGATAGGCATATCTGGCAACACACAAACCCCCCAGCATGTCTGGAATGTTTGAGGAGTATGGTGGCTCAGGGGCTTCACTACAGCATCCTTGAAGCTTCCCTATCTCAGGTGCTCTCCACTTACATGAGCTGTTCTTTAATCTCATTCCAGATAGTACTGGTGTCATCTCCCTGCTGTTTCAGTGTTGCTATGACCTTGCCATCAAGATTTAGAGTAGTTGATACTGTGCTAAACATAAAAGACTGAATTGAGGTAGATATTTGATGTTAGAATTCACTACTTCTTAGGAAATACACTGTTACTATCAAATGACTAACGTGATGCTCTTTTACTGAGCAAATGTGTGTTTGTACTTTTCATTTCTTTTGAAAATAAAGACCCCTGTGTTTCTAGGCCTTCTATATTGAATTTTTTAATATGGGCCAATGTGGAAAAGCTGTAGATTTCATAATTAATGTTAAAAAATATTGTTCCACTACAGTAGAAAAATGAGCAAAATACAAGGATAAGCAATGTTCACACACACACACACAAATAGCTAAGTTGTATATATGGTATCTAACCTTAATAGAAATCAGAGAAATGTGAATCAAGATAAGACTATTTCCTTCTTTAGTTTGTATTTCTTTGAATTCTGTTCTTATTAATTTTCCATGACTTTTTGTCCCAGAAGAATTATTCAGATTATAGGAAGAGGCTGCAGCAAGGCAGAAAAGCATCTCCTTATACATACATACATACATATATATATATATGTATAATTTCAGCTGTTAATAAAAATGTTCTCATGTGCAGAGAGCTAAACGTCAAGGGCAATTTGGATCTTTAAGCATGACAATGAAATTTAGGATACAGAGGATAAAAAAACATACATTCAGCAATTATCTTCCACCTGTCCTCACAAATGAAGTGGGTAAGGTCTTAATGAGGGATTCAACTGCTGAGTGACAGATGAGGAATTAGCACATACATAGATTAATATCAGAAATGGTCATGATAAGCTTAAAGTATTAGTAATGATCACAGCCTAATTCCTTTTTTAAGTAGATAAGCGTGAATGCAGTTTTGAAATTGCATAATAAAACCATATAAGGATATCCTCATGAGAAGTTTATTGCTTGAACATTTAGCTTTCTGCCAAAATGAAAAACAATAAACCAATACTTTATCAGATCTCACAGCCACACAATTAAATAAGGGGTCATGATTTGCAACAATCACAGGTACTCTTAGTAAACTTGAGTGGATATGGCATAGTCCCCAAATTCCCTGTAGCTTTGTTTTCAAGTACTATGTCACTGCTACTGGATTTTGAGTTTCATTTATCCTGAGAAACTGCTTCCTCATCATTAAAATGCATGTATTAACATTTGTCTCCAAACCAGCTCTCAGAAATGACTTGTGAGCCAGAGAGGATTCTTACTAAATTCTTTGAGTTTCCCTATATTAAAAATTATTTAAATAGCATGTGTGATGATTTCTCAGTAGATTTTTAACAGGGAAATAAGCTTCAATGATAAAGACACTAAACCCTTCATTTGGTCTCAGAAAACGACATAAATATTTATGCACACATTATCTTATTTAATCTCCACCTCTCAGTAAGGAAAGTTATTATTTTTTATCACAATTTTACAAATACAATTGAGACTCAGAGACATTATGTAACTTGTTCAAGGTCACACAGCCTTGTGACCTTGACTTGTGGCAGAATCAGAATACAAGACTAGATTTCATTGACTCCAAGGTTAGAGTTGATGAAGAGAGATTTAGTGAGGAAATGACTGACATATGACACCAATTTTCAGTCTTATTTTGTAAAAGGAATGTCAGGCCACAGCTATATGGAAGCACTCAGCTGCAGGTTTGGAGGGCAACCTAGAGATTTTTAGATTAGCTCAAGCTGAGACATGAGAAATGGGTTGATCTCCCATAGGTTGAATTTAGTAGGAAAATGCCTGAAGCAATGAGCTGCAATCCTAGGATTTGGGGTTATTTTAACAACTAAATTTGATAAACAATGTGTTCACATGTTAATATCTGGGGACTTGTTTAAAGAATTTGAATTGACCCCTCAACACCTCAACCATGAATACTTTATCAATACAAGGTATTGTATTGAGTGAAGGTAACTTAAAATACATTATTATAACCTAAAATGCATGTCTCACATCCTTTTCAATATTCACTTTGCAATTCTATTAATGACTGTCTCTGACAGCAGGTGTAGTACAACTTTATGGGCAGTCTTTTCATTTTATGAAGCTCTCCATCTGAAATATTAGAGAGTTGGGATTAGTGATTTCATAGACACAAGTTCTATCATTCATAAATTTTCTATCTTAAAATTGAAAGCATTACCTTTATATGTCTTCTACAAATCTTTCATGGGAATAGAAGGTCATTTATGAACTATATGCCAGGTGACTGAGAGAAGTATACTTTATGAAGTTTTTGGACCATTAATTCTAGATTTTGATTTTTCTTCATTTAAAAAAATTATCTTTGAATGTTTTGAGAGTATGATGGGAAAATCAGCCTCAATGAATTTTCTGTTTGTGGTCACTGAGGTAGGTCACCAAGGTGATTGAAGTCTCCCAGCAGACTTTTAAATATTTGAAGCTGAAAATATTTAAGAGTGTACCAAATGAGTAGTGCTTTAATTTTTATTTATATTCTATTTTTGGTGTGGTTGTGATTATAGCCTCACCAAGACTGGTGATCAGTAATGAATGTGTCCTGTTGGCAGATCCCTCCAGGGCTCTGATTCAATCTTTTGAGTTATGGGATGAGGACAAAATGAACTATTTTTCAAGCTTGTAAATATGTGACAAATGACAGTGCAAGAACTATTGATTCCAATCACAGTGATACAATGTTTCATAGTCAAGACTGACTCTGGCTTTACAAATTACTTGCAAGTTGAACAGTAAACCCATGTGCACCATGCTTCAACCTGGATCAATCTTCAACAATATGTGTGTCAGTATTCACCTCCAATTTGAATAAATAACCTAACTAAAATGGACTTGTCTTCTATTTTTTCCATTCAAAGGGTACTGTTGGATTTCCCCCCAATCTTAAAAAAGGAAGAGAGAAGCAGAACCCTTATAAAATCCCGAGAGACTCTATGCACATTTATCTGCTTTTATCTTTATTAGTTAAATAGTCACAACCAAATATATTTGAGAAACGCCACTCAAGAACATGAATCTTAGCTGAAAACTCACAGGCACTGTCTAGTTCAGTACTCGAATCTTATTCAAACATATCTGGAGTTAAAAAAAAAGAAAATATGGAGCTGATTCAGTAGGTTAGAATTTGAGACATTGCAGTAAACATTGTGTTCCTGCTTGGGGCAACTGGATCTGATTATTTTTTAAAAAGTCCCTACCATGACAGGTATTTATAGATGAAGACAGACCCTCTTAAAATCTTCCTCACTTGGATCATGAATACTCTCGTGGGTGAAGAAAACTTTTCCTAAAGGACCACTGCACAAAGCCAGTAAAATATACTTTTTTGGGGGTAGAGGTCAATTTCTCAGCCAGTGTGAGAAGGCAGCATCTGTATCTCCCTCACCGCCCCCCCACCCCATTGTGGAGCACCATTTAAAACTTGCCCTCAGGTTGTCACGGTATATTTTATGCAGGACTGACCTTAGTGGAGGCTGTGCATGCTGATGTATTATTGACCTTCTTCCCCACTGCTTACGCAAACAGGCCATCTGGGTACCAGGACAGTACAGGGAATATGTCCAACTTTTCAGACCAAGATAAAAATTCAAAAATGGGTTGGGAGAGTGGGGGAAGGAAGGCTCTTTGGCTTGTACTGTGGATTTGTTTATTCAGACATAACTGGCGTGGATCTGGCCAAGGAACAGTTTCATTCTTTGTCTAACCTACTGGCCTCCTAGCTCCTCCCCCCATTGTTCATCTCCATCAATGTGTGATGAGCCACTAAGCAAGAAAGGACGCAGAGACATGGCAACGCCACCACCAACCCCCCATTATAGAGTCATGCTTTGGGGAAGCTGAAATTAGCCAGAGTATGTTGAGGGCCACTGAGTCCCAGAAGACTCCATCTCAGCCCAGTCTACTCCAGTGAGGCCTGCTTCTCCTTCCTGCCCCTTCATTTTGCCCCAAGTGGGTAATGGGGATGTGGAGCCTGGTGAGCCAGGTTATCTTTACCAGGGGTTTGTCTAGCCAGCAGACCTCAGTTCTTACCCAGTTGAATCACAAAGAACCCAGCCTGGCCAAGACAGGCCAAGCACATTTACAGCTTCCCAGTGAATTTTTCCCAGACTGGAACCCATTTTCAGTAGCTTCACTTGGTTGATCAAGCCTTCCTTTCAATGGTGATATTGACTTACAAAACTAGCTCAGAATGTCAGATTCAGTTCATACCAAACTGCTTTCCAGGACCCAGAGATAATCCTGAGTTCTCCACAGCACCGAACACTACCAATGGCAAGGAGGGTTCTGCTTAACCATCAAAAAGCTCTGTGTACTCTCCTTTCCTAGTGGTTATTGCTAGTTTTTTACAATTTAGCTGAGGAGGATGAAGGTATTTTTTTTAATTTATGCATTAAATATTTTTATATTAGAAGTAGTTTTTGGACAAAATATTAGCACAGTTTGTTTTGCATAGTATAGAAATGTAGTAGATGTTAGGCAAGTATAAGCCACCTCCTCCCTGAAGCCTTCTCTTTCCCCTGCTCCCACCCACTCCCTCTCTTCTCCTCTGTTCTTCCACTCTGTAGAGATCACTATACTATTCTCCATAATAGAATGTGTTGCTCATCTAGGTCTACCCTTTTGAGAGTATGAAGGGCTAGGGCCAGGCTTTAATCATCTGTGAAACTCAGCCCCGTGCCTGTCACACAAGACAAATTCAATAAATGTTTGCCGAATGAGTGACTAATCAGAGCTAGACTCTATTTAGAATTTAGCAATATATCAGGCACTTTAGTTAATCATCACAATCTGAAGAGGTAGGTATTACCCTCATCCGCATTGCACAGATTTAAAAACTAAGGCTTTGAGAGATGAAGTAGTAGCTAACAAGGTGTGAGTCAGGATCTGCACTCAGTCTGACTATAGTGTTTGAGTTCTAGCTACAACGCCACATCATAATGGATGTGGTGTGCTCATCCCTTCTTTTGTATATAAATAAGTTTATGGTTCCATTTTTGGGTTAAGTAAGGACAGTTCTATCTCATCAATGGGTATACTGGATTGTGACGGTTATTCAGAGCTATCAGGGAAGCTGAAAACAAATTATAAAACAGAGTCAGTCTCTGTTCTATTTATTCAGGCTTTTTTTTTTTTTTTAACAGCAGTAGAATCTAAGAGGCATAAGCCTGGATTTAGGATGTGCATTAATTTTGTCTTCAGCAAACTGATGAATCTGTGGTATCCAGACCCACAGAGGCAGTAGATATTGTTGTTTTAGTATCCAGCCTCCACAATAGATAAAACTCCTGCCAGCATCTCCTCTTGCTAGCCAAGTGACTTTGAACAAACAATACAACCTCTCTAACCCTCATTTTCCTCATCTGTAAAATGGGACTTATAAATAGTGCCTTCCTCACAGGGTTGCTACAAGGAATAAATGAGACAAAACATATGAAATGCTTGATACATTAACTGGCACATGTTTTGGAGTTTAGTCAAAGGTGAGTATCTACATGACATCAAGACATCTGAATATCTTTAAATACCTATTTAAAGTAAATAAAAATTAACAAGAGTATTATAGGCAAGAGAATGCACACAAAAAAGAAAAAAATCTTTTCAATACCAATGAACTGTACACTTAAAAATGATTATACAGTATATTTTATGTATATTTTGCCACAATAAAAATAATTTGTCCATTATCCTAATGTCATAATGCCAAAACAAAAAACTTAAAAAAAACTTCAAACAAACAAACAAACATAAAAACAAAATTGCTATTGCTGTGGAAATTTCTAAACTATGTAGAGCAATATGTGCTATTTATTTTTATTAATGTTAAAAATTAATGCTGTTAAATTTTTAATTAGAATATTTTTGTGTCAAGTAATGGTAATATCCACCTAAATTTTTACTGATATTGCTAGGACTCTTTCATATCTTATTCTCATTCCCAAGAACTAAACTGTTCTCAAAAGGATTTTTACAATTATTTTGATTGTTTTTTTTTTAACAAGTTAAGGTTTTCAAAGCACACTTTGGATCATATTTTCTTTGCGACTCATCTAGGTTTATATTTCCCACAATCTGGAACAGAAGCTGAATTTGGGGTGGTGCTTTGCTGATGGTCTGTTGGTGTCTGTCTGGGAAAGCATGGCGTGGGCTCAGGAAGAAAAGGGCAGAGCTGCAGACCTAGATAATGACACAGGCAAAGGGATGGCTCCAGTACATAGCTGTGGAGTTCCCATTTCATGTACCCTGCCTGCTTCCCCTTTGACATACTGACTGTCTCACAAAAAGTGGCTTTTGTCACCCTGACCTGTCTGAGAGCTGCCCTTAAGCCTGACATCAGGCCATGTGAGGGATATTAGAAGGTCGAAGAGAACTTTCAATACCTGAAATGTTAAGGCCAAGGGGTAGAGGATGGAAAGTTTGGTAAGAGGGGTGAAAGGTGACCTCATGGCATGTTGGAAGCTCTGTCTGTGTGCAAGAAGAGCATTTCCAGCCTGAGACCAGACAGTGTAGTATCAGGGTGCCTTTGTGATGAACACTCAACAGGATCAAAGGTCTTCTTTGGCAGGGTGGCCTCTGGGACCCAAGGCCCCTCATCTTTTCCTCTGCCTCCTCTTTCCTTTGCTCTTCTATCGTCAAGTAGACCTGAATAATAGTGGCACCTCCTTTCCGGTGGGCACTGTCTTCAGGAAGTTTGTGATCAGCATGCAGTGGAAGGAAGGGTAATGTTGCCACTCGTGATTGGTCAGCCTTGAGGAAATTTGACTCATGGCACTGAGTGCCTCATCAGCTGAAGACGGAGTGTATGTGGCAGGTGTGGGGCTGGGAGGAGGTCAACACCACCTAGATATGTGGTATCTCCAACCTGGCTGGTGAGCAAAACTTCCTGGGGCACTTCTTAAACTTCCAGAGCCAATTAATCAGATTCTCCTGGGATATAGCCCAGGAATCTGTGATTTAACAAATAGCAAACAAGAAGTTCTGATGATCAGCCAGAAAAACTGGAATGGAATCTAGACCCATTC
The DNA here is from genome assembly GCF_008692025.1 of Phocoena sinus. NCBI lineage: Eukaryota > Metazoa > Chordata > Mammalia > Artiodactyla > Phocoenidae > Phocoena > Phocoena sinus. The sequence goes on from NC_045764.1 coordinate 81,160,730, forward strand.
AGTAAAATCATCAGAATGGGAATAAAGGTGCTCAAAGTGATGCTAGGATGCCTGACGGCCCTTCCTAACCATGTTCAATCACTCAACAGCATCATGGAATATATATTTTTATTAAACACCTACCACGTGCTAAAATAATGATGAAAATAAACACAGTGATGAAAATAAACACAGCCCTTCCCTCAGAGCACTTCTTATAGACTACCTGTGACACCACGTATTGTAAGACGTTTGAATTTGGTCTTCTTTTGTGTGAAGACATGGTGACAGCACACCCATCCAAATTAGAAAAAGAAAATAATCAAATCAATTGTTTGACAAAAAGTAGATGATAAATAGCTCTTATATCAATTATATTTCAAATATTAACTTCCCTGGTGGCACGGGGTTAAGAATCCACCTGCCAATGCAGGGGACACGGGTTTGAGCCCTGGTCCGGGAAGATCCCACATGCCACGGAGCAACTAAGCCCATGCACCACAACTACTGAGCCTGTGCTCTAGAGCCCGTGAGCCACAACTACTGAAGCCTGTGTGCCTAGAGCCCACGCTCTGCAGCAAGAGAAGCCACTGCAATGAAAAGCCCATGCACTGCAACAAAGAGTAGCCCCTGCTTGCCGCAACTAGAGAAAGCCCGCATGCAGCAACGAAGACCCAACGCAGACAAAAAAAAAAAAAAAAAATATATATATATATATATATATATATATATATATATATATATATATATATATATATATATATAGTATCCTTGGTAAGTAATATGAGAAATTCAAAGAGGAAATAAAAATACTATATCCTCTAAATACAACTTAATAATAACCACAATTTATTAAACACCTACGCTGTGCCAGGTATGGTTAGACATCTTGACATTTGATCTCTAGAATAATGTAGGGCCCCCCCGCTTTAAAACTCTAGGCTGTGCTGTGCTTCCTCTAGTCACAACCATGTGTGACTTATACATCCCTACTAACTCCAGATCCAACACTTAGTTGCCTGGCAATCTTGGACATGTTACCTAATTTTTCTCAACCAGTTTTCTCCCCTGTAAAAATGGGGATTATATAACTTACTTTGCAGAGTTGTTGCAAAATAAAATGAAATAATGTTTCTAAGGTATCAAAATAGCACTTGATGCATGGTAGGTGCTCAGTCAAAGCTAGTTCTTTCCTGTCCTAACTCCTCTCTCCAGTCATCTGGTACCCACCCTGTGAGCTTCAGTCATCCCAAATGGGAATTGAAACTGAAATTGTCAGAGTCACCCAAAGGCTATGTAATTCCACACAGGCTATGCATTTATGTAAAGAAGAGATGTGCTGCAGGAGTGAGGTTCCTGCATCAGGCAGCAGGTGGAAGATACCAAATAAGTGGCCACAAGCATTAGGTGTTGGGGAGTTTGGGGAAGAACAAAGACACTATGGACTTGGTAGCATAGAAAGTTCAAAATAATAGTGAGATTCCATAGATATGTGAAGTTTGAAGGAGACAGGGGTTTCAGACACATAAAGGAAAGGGAGAAGTACTCTGCAGGTAAGGAAAGCATGTAATTCAAGGTAGACATGGAGGTGAAAAAGCCTGGCTATGCTCAGGGGTCAGTAAGATGCCAGGGTGCAGGATGTAGGATTTGTGAAGAGGTTTAAGGAAACCATAGTACTTAAAAGTTCAGGTGACCAGATTATAAGTGATCTAGAATGCTGGTTCAAGGAGACAGATGAGGGGGAGCCTGAGCTGTCAAATAACAAGATAAAAGCTATGCACTGGGGAATATTTAACTGGAAGTCATACACCAGATAGAATTGGGTGGGGAAGTAGAGGCCAAGTACAAGTAGTGAATGTGCCCACATTTCAAAGATCTTCAGCCAGACTCCTTTAGCCCTGACTTTTACAACTTGATTCCAAGTCATCATTTTGGGGTCTGCATCCATCAATTCCCCAGCCTTCATCCAAGCCTTTGCCCTTCAGACTCAAGATTTCAGGATCATCTTCTACTCTTTCCTATGCCATGGTATCCACATCCATCCAATTGTCATTCACACTGACAACCTTGCTCATTCATTTAATGTTAATAGTGTGTTGGCATCATATTATGAACATCTGTCATCTGCGTGCTGTCGTCTCCATCAATGCTGCCAAACCCCTCATCTAGTCCCAAGTCAATTTCTTATCTGGTTGACTTCTGCCTCTTCTCTTTGGGCCTCTATTTGTCAAACATCACTAGCATTCCAGCTCACGTACAAAGCACCCAGAATTAGAGTATTAGTGCCAGACAGGGTATTAAAAGTCATCCAGTCCAACTATCTCAATTTATTAAAGAGGAAACGGAGGCTCTCAGAAGTAAAGCCACACTGGAAAGTAGATGAACTTTAAACCCAGGCCTCCTGATCCTTGCGGGTGCTCTCACAACGTGCTATATTGCTGCCAGTATGATTATGGGATATGAAAATTCCAGTAGCCAAGAAAGAACAAAACCAGGACCCGCAGAGCTGGAAATAAAATCTAAACTTGCTGCTTAATAAAAATAAAAAAATAAAATTCTTTACAATATGTATACATACCTAAGAAGATGCTCATTGACCTCCTTCCTTTAGAGCTTAGGACAACAATACAAAGAATCTGCTAGACAGATTAGAGCAGCAGGTGAGAAACTACCACCCATGGGCCAAACCAACCAGCAGCTTATTTTTGTAAATAAAGTCTTATTAAAACAGAGCAATGCCCATTCATTTACATACTGTCTACGGCTGCTCTTGAGCTACAACGGCAGAGTTGAACAGTTGTGATAGAGTCTGTATGACTTGCAAAATCTAAAATATTTACTATCTGCTCTTTTATAGGAGAAGTTTTCTGAACGCTGGATTTGAGCATTTTAGTTTTATGCAAAGCTAAAATGAATTCCACCTCCCTGGGGAGGGTTTTCTAGGAAAGCCATCCAAGGGGATGCCTGGCCTAGAGTATGTAGGCACAGCTAGTTGTGGTTCTCCACCTCTTCTGATCCTAACTTTTGAGATCATCTGATGGCAGTTCAACCCAGGTCTTTTCTTCCCATGTAGGCAGAAGCCAATAGATACAATTCCACCTGCCAGCACCTCGTCACTACCCAGTGGGTTCCCAACAGGCTTCCCGCCTCCAGTCTAAAGCTCCAAGCTGCATCCCCTTCAGCTGCCAGTGCTCCTGACTATGAGCTCACTCTCCAGGACACACACCCACTCGGGCCACCCTTCCCATGTAAAATATTCCAGTGGCCTTCGGCCTGGGGTAAGTCTGTACCATCCCAGCCATGCATCAGGATCTTGGGATGCTTTTTAAAACCACAGGTGCCCAATATGTACACATGCTTAGGAAGATCTCATCTCAAAAGTGTTAAATCTGAAAAGTACATGTCACCTCCTTAGAGAGGCCTTCCCTATCTGTCCTATCTGAAGGAGAATGCCCCCAATGCTGTGTCCTATTAAAGCCTATTACCCTGTTTTATTTTCTTAATAGCACTTATCAGGATCTGACAGGTTAGAGTTTGTTTACTTCTTTACTGTCTATCTTTTCGTCAAATACTATGAGCTTCCTGAGAGTATGGGGAGCATCCCAAGCACAAAGAACAGTGTCTGACCCACAGTAGGGGCTCCAAAGATATCTCTAAAATCTGTATGGGTAGCTTTCCTTGTTCTGGCACCAGTGTCCTCTCTGGTTTACCTGTCTAGCTTTAACCCCTCCTGCCCCAACACCTAGGTTCCTGTATACCACACACTTAAGCAGTCCAAGTACACCACGGCACCTGGGTACTGCCATGCAACACACCCTTGCTCCTATTTCCTCCTCTGCCTGCAATACCCTTCTCCCTCCACACTGGCCTGGCGAGCTCATGATTGCTCTTTCACAAGTCACTTCCAAACTGTCTCCTCTTCCCTCATCCAGGTAAGCAGAGGTGATCCCCTTCACCACTGAGCTCTATTACAGAGCACTCCATTGTTGGGGTTATTTAATTCATGAAGACCTCCTGTCACTAAATTGGAGGTTCCCCAAGGGGATTCATTTTGTATTTCCAGAGCCTAATGCTGTACTTGGAATACCAGACCCTAACTAAATATTGTTTGAATAAGTAGATGGGTAGAGAAGGAAGTAAAGGAAGCAAGGGAGGAAGGGGGCCAGAGAGGAGAGAAGGGAAAGAGGGAAGGACAGAAAGACAGAGAAGAGAAAATGAAAAACCAACCTCTCTCATGGAGTCTGCTGTCCTGTGCTCACACTTCAGTGTTACATTGCTAAACTAGCCAGCTCTGTATTGTGAAGCTAAGAGTGTAGCACCAGAGATACTATGTGTTCAGTGATTTCTTCTGAAGACTCTACTCTTGGCTTCTACAAAGTCTTCTTGAAGATGCTACCAAGAGGAAGAAGGGATAAGCCTTCCTAACCAGACTTGGGGTGATGTTTTAAAACCCTATGGTTGCTTCCAATCACAGACTTGGTAGTGTGATGAAGGAGAGAAGCATAAAAAACTGCTAGTAGGGAGCCGAACAGCTTCAAAATTAACTGGCTTCAAATGTTTTTACAAATCCTCAGCTCTTCTCCAGGGCATAGTCATGGTTGCCATCTGTGGCATTGATTGTTTTAAATAAAAGGGTTTATACTGTCCTTAAAATATACCTTAGGTGAGAGGCTAATACAGGAATATTTTCCTCAGATGGGGAAGCAATGGAAATCGGTTTTCTCCACAATGAAACATTGCCTCTTCCAGTCGAAAGGAATTTTCACTTGGGTCAGAGATGCACACAAGAGAGAAGAGAGACTCCTGTTGAAAAGCTTGCACGTGCCCTGAAAGGCATTTTGCATATGGCTATTTCCTGATGATATACCTTTAAAAATATAGCTCTCTTATGGATGCATTTCATTAGTTAAAAGGGTGACGTTTCTCTGTGTTAATGAAATAGAGTTAAGTTCCAATCAGATGAACCTGACATAAATATCCATTTCTAACTGGTAGCGGTTTTAGCTGCTTCTTAGGAGAACAGTTGGGAGGAAATGGAATGTAAAATAAAGATGTATTGCAGAAGATAGCAAAGCTATGCAAGTTTCACATTTTTCTTAAATAAACGTGACAGGGCTCCTGTGGAAAGCCCTCTGGGGAAATAATTTACAGTGGGTGAAACTAAGGCTCGAATAAGTTAATTGAACCTACACTAAGTCACTCTGCAAATCTGTGGCGGGAATGGGATCTGAACCCAGAGCCACTGAGTGACAACACTGTTGCTCATCTTGGGAGCACCCATATTATTCAGAGATATCAGGAACATGATCAAAACTTAACACCAGAAAACCTGGCTGCTAAAGTTGAATTCTACTGGGCCACATCCCATAGCACCCGATGGTCTACTAGGCTGCACTGCTAACTGGTCAGTAGTCATTCTCCTCACAGAATGTTCAATAAGGCTACCACCATTTATTTTTACTTTTAGTTTATTTTTAGTTTAGCTTACATGTAGTTTGTTGTTTTAATGCTATGGGGTTTTTTTCTTTTTAATTCAAATGGAAAAAGATTGCTGTATTAAGTATAGCTAAAGTTTTTTTAATTTAGGCCCTGTTAAATTCAGGATTTGTGTAATTCCACCCAAACTGAAGCTAAATTTTGTGCTGTTTTTAGAGAAAAGATGAACCAAGAAAATTAATAGCATAAATAAAGGACATATTTAACTTACTTAACTATAATCACATATATTTAAGGATGTTGGCAGGGGATGGTTTGCGGTAAATATGATAAATGATAACAACGACAGCTATATACCCAGAACCTCTTGCCAGACCAAGAATCAAGTGATAACATGATGTATTATCCACTTTGGTCTCTACAGAAAGTCAATGACATGGTCTCTTTTACAGATAAGACAACCAAGAGAGATTATATGACTGGTCCAAGGTATCAAGGCCAAGAAAGAGTAAAAATTCATACCCAGGCCTTGCTGGTTTCAAAGCCCGTGTTCTCACTGTCATGCTTTACTGCAGTAATTCCTGGTCTTTGTGGGTGTCCTGGGCCTTATAAGAATCGGATGAAAGGTGAGAAAAAAAATGTTGTATATGATTTCAAGGAGATTTTTTTACTCAAGAATGCCTCTCCTACTGCCTATTTGTAAATCTCTTCTTTTCTGTTCATAAAAGCAGGTCATCTACCTGAAGCCATTTTGTTAGAGTATTTTTTTAGGTAACTGTATTCAAAAGCAGCATAAGACTGTTATTTACAAATAGACTAATTCTGACTTTTCACTAATTCCTCCTTAGTTGATGGTAATGAAATTTTGTTGAATAAAGATGGAGTTGAATAGATCCTTAACTAATTGATAATTTATCCAAATGTTTTATTTTGGGCAATATTTTGGTTGTTTCATGAATTGATCCAATGTAAACTGGCAACTGTCTGGCAGTCGGGTGGCAGTGACAGAGTTCAGACAGAGGCAAGACAGTGCCATGTAGAGCTATGTCAGCGACTGAGGCAAAAGGAAAAATCAGTAATATGGATCCTGTCTTAATTTAAGATTTTGATATTTTCTTCATTACAATTTTTTTTTTGCTTTAATTCTGATTTTTAAAATATTGTGCTAAGGGGGGCTTCCCTGGTGGCACAGTGGTTGGGAGTCCACCTGCCGATGCAGAGGACACGGATTCGTGCCCCAGTCCGGGAAGATCCCACGTGCCGCGGAGCGGCTGGGCCCGTGAGCCATGGCCACTGAGCCTGCGCGTCCGGAGCCTGTGCTCCGCAACGGGAGAGGTCACAACAGTGAGAGGCCCGCGTACCGCAAAAAAAAAAAAAAAAAGAAAAGAAAATATTGTGCTAAGGTATTATCATCTTGGTTTCTTTTAAATTTGGGGGTGCTCCCTTAAAGTTTGTACCTGAGATGAATGCCTCACTTATCTCACCCTAGTCCCAGCCCTGGATGAAGGGTTGGGGGTGTCCAGCAGAGTGTTTTTTTAATGGGTTATTTCCCATGAAAATCAGTATTTCTAGCATCCCTTGTAAAAATTGGCAACATTGGACTTGCATTTCCTGATGACAAAAAGTGGCTTTATCTGAGTGGCAGCTGCCTCCAGTGGGGAGTAAGCGTTCTACAGCCCCCATCACTGCCTGGCCAGTTCATTACTGCCTGGCCCTGCAGGATGTGAGTTGAGCATTCTGGAGCTAGACCAAATGTACAAATGTTATTTTCGAACCTTCTGGTTGTGCCATAGCCTATAACATTCCCTCAGAATTACTGATGTGCCACCCTTGACATTAAATCACAAGATAAGATCACTGCCAGCAAGACGCTGGGGAAAATTCCATTGACTAGTATTGAAGCATCACAGATCACATGTGAGTGTGCACTTCACATGTTTTCCACGCAGGACAAACTTCTTTTTCCACATCCAGGACTTAAGCTAACAAATCCCTTTTATCAACACTAAGACTTTTTGAGCTACAATGTGCCTCCAATGTGCCTCACTCTGCGCTAAGAGCTGTACATATATGATTTTATTTGGTCATCACAAGAATCACGTAAGATGTATGAATATCTCCATTTTACAGATGTGGAACTGAGTTACTAAGAAGTTGCGAAAATTGCCCAAGGACACACAGGTGGTAAATGGACGAAACTAAACTCAAACCCAGATGGATGACACCAAAATTCTATAGTCTTTACCACTATGAACCCTGCCTCTCTGTGGTCTGCTGTTATTTTTAATAATACACACCTCACTTCTAAATTTTGCTAATTGCTCTTTGCTATCAATGGCACTAATGTTTCACAAGCATGTGGAATTTGATCCAAGTGCATAAAACAGCTGTCTATTGTATTAAATTCATGTTAAGAGCCTATCTTCCTTGTTTTTGAGCCTTTTTTCATTCCAGATTAATTTTTCAAAGGTTAATCACATGACACTTATTTTAATTATGCCTATCTAGTCACGACAAATGACAGCGTTTGACTTCTTGTTGCCTTCCTTTGTATTATGTGACCAATGAAATTATTAATAAATGCCTTTTTATTATGTAGTCATGCTGTAGGTGCCCACAGGGCACAGGCTGGCCTCATGTATTTTATTCTGGGTGTAGTGTCAGCAGGGCCTTACGGATTTGCTAATGAGCTAAATCCGGTTAGTGCCACATGCCCTGGACTGCCACAGATCTTTTAAACACATCATTGCTTTCAGAGACTCAGCTGGGTTCAGTTGGAGAGAGATTAACTTCTCATTCCCATTAGTGGAGAGTCATACTGTTGGAGAGAGAGCTGCTTATGGAGCCCCAAACCCAGGACCCTCTGACCGATGAACCAGTGACCAGTCAACAACAAACTGTTGTTGTTATTTTTATTATTATTATTTGTTTTGTGTGTGCCTTAGACACCACCATCTCTTTAATAGGGTGGGCAGTCAGGAGGAGAGGCTGTTTTATTTCCCACGTGGAAAATATATTGACTTTTATCTAGAATGATGGAAACTTAAAAAGTAAGGGAGTGAGGCATTTAAAATAAACTTAAAATTGGATAGTTATAATCCTTGAACAGATTCCTTCACCACAAAACACTGAGTATAAGTGCTATTTTAAGTTATATATTTTATTTTTTTCAGATAATGATAACACTAACCATTATTGAGTGTTTACAGGGTAGGGCACTCATAATTGCTTTATGTTTATTAATTAATTTAATCCTCACAACAACCCTTGGACAGAGATACAATTATCCTAAATTGTACTGCTCCAAACAAAATATGTGAGATAATGTCTCTGTTCATCTTGTGTCTCTTTTTTATCTCTTCTTACATCTTATTCTTCTTGAGTTAACATTTTAAGCTATGCATATTGCTATTCCATGTTTTTGTTGATGGGGTAAATGAATGGTTAAAGTAGAATGCTTTTTGAGATGAAAGCCAAGCTTAAGTCAGGCCTCTACAAAGATACTACAAATGTAAAGAAAAGATAGGAAAGCTCCAAAACACAGAGAAGCAAGAAAAAATGTACTTTTTCTCAAGTATAGTTTCTTATGGAAAAAAATAAAAGATGTGCAAAATAAAATATTCAGCCAGGAAAGCAAGAAAAGAGTAGTAGAAATGCACATTTTCCTTTCATTTAAGATTAAAAATAATTGAGAAAAACAAAATATAAAACATATTCAAGAGTAAAGAAAAAATATCCTGTTCAGATTAAAATCATCTCATCATAGTTCTGTAGTAAGACACACACAAAAGAGAACTCCAGAGGTATTCTGGAATAGAAATCAATGTGCACACCATAACCACAAGCCCATCTAAAAATCAATGAGCTTTTTTAAAAGAAACTTGTTTTATAAGAGAATGTATCCTCTGCAAACCATGAAAACCCAATGAGTTATATTTGGGGGGTTTGAGAAATCTTTTTTTCAAAAGTAATGTCCCACACTTAAAGATCAAGTATCATAATCCTTGTTTGTTTTGATGGAGGGCAAATGTAAGAAAGGATTTTAAACGTGTAAATGCTTTTTGAAGCTACAATTTTACACCACACACACACACACACACACACACACACATAATGGCTTTAAAATGGCCTCCCTATCTAGAGGCAGCCAAAGGCAAAACTTGCTAGGGGAAAGGGTTTGAATAGACATGTAAAGTGTCCATAAATGTGCTTTTTCAAGAGTGTAATTGCTTCCTTATCCTTAATGTCTGCCAGGGAGTCAGAGAGGCTGACGCTGGAACATATAGCAGAGCAAACAAAGGATCCACTTGAAAAAATTACAGGAGAAGATTAGAAGAGTGTTTGCACATATGTGTGCATGGGGAATAGGGGTTGCTTTGTGTGATGGTTTGAGTTGGGGGGGATACAGGCACCAACCAACCAAGCAAAATCCTGAGGATCCCAGAGTGTCAGTTTTTACCCTGTTATAACAATAGTTAAATTTTATGAAGGAAACCTGTTTGTCCCCTATATCTCTGAAATGGAACTTGCTCATCACTTGTGTCCTAAGAAGCCAAAAGCAGCCTCAGACGGATTCACCAAGTGAAGGTTAAAAATGTCTCTTCGCTAAGGGCTGACTCCCCCTCCTCCTTCCCCACCCAGCTCTCTCCTGGCCAGGACCACAGGTCTCCCTTCAACTTGCCTGGGAGCACACAGGGGATTGATAACCACCTCCAGCCCTCACCGCGCTGCCTTAGGCTCAGTGGCCTGTGGGCCTCTGGAGGGCCAGGGCTGGATCTTGCTCATCCATGTGTACCGTGAATGTAGGACACAGATGCTGCATGGCCAGTAATGCTTTGCCAAATGAAGAAAGATTTCAGTTATCTCCCAAAAATGTGTTTACTGAACCTGGTAAAGAGGAAAGCAGAAATGTTTACGATATCCATTAGACAGCATTATTTTATTTTTTAGATCAGGATAATTTTTTTCCATCCACAGATCAAAAAATGTAAAACATCATTTTCCAATAATTAATAAAAATCTAAGAGATAAATAATTTGCCTGAAATAAGTGTTTATCAAACAAAAATTAGTGCCAGGAGAGGTATATTTGCTGTCTTAAAAATGGACAGTATACTGCAGTTGATGAAAAGAGATGAGCTTTTAGGTTTTCAGGCTGAATCCTTGAGCCACGAGATTCAGCCTGGAAAGCTTGTGACATGACGGTGGCTCAGGGTCTGAAATGCTGATCTAGAAACTTCATGCTGGGACCATGATGGGAATAACTGAGTTTTGGAACTTGTGATTTGTCATCCTCAAACTCACATAATGGTGATTTGTGTCCGAAATTTAATGCAGTAGTCTACAACACCACATCTTTTAAGCATTTGGTATGTGCCAGTCTAGTCTGCAAGTCTAGAACCTTATTTAGGTTCTCAACGTGTAGTTCCCAGACCAGCAGCATCAACATTACCTGGTAGCCTGCTGAAAATGCAAAGATAGCCCTTACCCCACCTTGCTGAGTCAGAATCTCTGGAGTAGGGCAATTTTTAGTTTAGCAAGCCCTTCAGGTGATTCTGGTGCACAGTAAAATTTGAGAACCTCTATTCCTAAATTACAGTTTGAGATTACAAGCAGTGGTTTGCAATGCTGCCTGAATGCATATTAGATTTACTTGATGCATATCTCACCCTACAATTGAACAGAATCTCTATTTATTAGCACCCTCTTTAATCACTTTTTCATTTATCTGGCTTTTGTCTTAACTATGACTGTGCTGGAGTTGCCACTGACAACATTATGATGTCCAATCATCTTCCTGAAATTTGTTCTATTAAATATTTCTTAAATGAGCTTTTATTTCTAGCTCACAGTCTAACTGAAGGTCTAATTTTATAAAAAGTATTTCAGGTGCCCAAGAAGTTCAAATATCCCTAGAGATCTTTCCTGAGCAACTACCTGATTTTCCCTTTTTAGTTTTATCTCTCTAGCTTGAAGAGTTTTTTCCCTGGTCCAGATGGACTCCTTAAAGAGAAAAAAACAAAAATCAGTAATTGCAATTTACAAGTAAAGATTCCAACATAAAAGAGCTGAATGGAAAATATTAATAAGGCTACAAAGGCTAACTACAATTCAAGTATTTTTTGTTTTTGGTTGGAATGATAGCAAGTCAGTGTGGTAAGCCTGGTTATCTTGTACTGATAAAATTTGATTGGAAAACAGCTCTGCTCACCACAATTCCACAAATGCCACTTACTTATCATCAGGGAAATGCAAATTTAAACCACAAAGTGATATCACCTCACACCTGTCAAGATGGCTGTTATCAAAAAAACAAGAGACAACAAGTGTTGATGAAGCTGTGGAGACATTAGAACCATTGTACACTGTTGGTGAGAATGCAAAATGGTGCGGCCACCATACAGATAAGTATGGAGTTTCCTCAAAAAAATAGAAATAGAACTACCATGTGATCCAGTAATCACAAAAATAAATTCACAGCTAATTCACATATTAGAACAGTTTCCATCAATCAACATTTGTGCACTTAGAGATTTGCATACACCTCATATACTGTCCAAACGCCCCTCTCTCCAGGTATCCAATTTTCAGCAAATCTATTATAGTTGCAAAGCCAAAGTACGGGAAATACAGCTGGAAACTTCAGGGGAAAAGGAAGATCCTGACTTAAACCGGAGATGTTCCCTCAACAACACATGAGGGCCAGAAGGAGGTAAAGTTTTTAAATCTAAGGGCCCAAGTATACAACTTAATTTCTCTGCACCTCAATTTTTTCATTTGTTAAATGAGAGTAAGATTACTTCTGCAGGTACCTCACAGGATTGTTAAATGTTAAGTAAGAACTGTCCTGGTCCTGAACAGTGGTGCATAACACATCTTCAGTGTGGAATCCAAGAAGAAAGTCCTTTAGCTCTTTTCTATCACAATGTTGTACAAAAGAGTGCTGATTATATTTGAGAGGACCCAGTGACCAATCCACATGGACAGAGACTCTCAGGTGAAGGAGGCTGAAAGCCTGGCATTTTTCAGGGTGTACTGAAAGGAAACATGGCCTTCTATAGAAAGCAAGAAGAATTTCTCACCTAAAGTCTGAGCAAATGCAAAAGTGATACCTAAGACACAAGGCATCATGGACAAGATTGTATATAACCATGCAGAACAAAGCATATATGGTTCTTATTATAGGTAACATTAATTATAGGAGTAGCCTTTACTCAATGTTCACTATGTGATGTTCATTTAATTCTGCCATCCAGTCTAGGAGTTAAATATGGGTATGTCCATTTTAAAGATCAGTAAAGTGAGGCTCGGAGAGGTGAAGTGACTTACGGTCACACAATAAATGAAATGGATAAATGTTAACGCCGGGGTTTGACATCAGATATTTCTGACTTCAGAGCCAATGTTCTTAATTGTTATGGAATTGATCTGCAGAGTATAATGTCAGCTATTTCCAACTTATTTTACTTTCAAGTTCAGAAAGCCTCAAGCTAAAGACTTCTTTCATATATAGCTATATATAGCTACCTGAACTGGAAAGTCTATGAAAGAGACTGAATATTTGTGCTCCCTCAAAATTCATATGTTGAGACCTAATCCCCAATGTGATGCTGTTTAGAGGTGAGGATTTTGATAGGTGATTAGGTCATGTGGGTGGATCCCTCATGAATGGGATTCGTACCTTTTAAATAAAGGCCCAAGAGAGTTTCTTTACCCCTTCTGCCACATGAATACACAATAAGACCACCATACATAAACCAGGAAGCAAGCCCCGACTTGACACTGAATCTGCCAGTGCCTTGATCTTGGACTTTAGTTTCCAGAACTGTGAGCAATAAATTTCTGTTGTTGTTCATGTCCAGTCTATGGTATTTTGTTATAGCAGGCTGAACGGACTAAGACACTCTACCCAATTAGTGTAGTCAGAGTTCAGGTATATAGACATTCTAATTTAAAAAAAGATTTGTTTAAGAAGATGTATATATACAATGGAATATTTCTCAGCCATAAAAAAGAATGAAATATTGCCATTTGCAGCAACATGGATGACCTAGAGTTTACATACTACGTGAAGTGAGTCAGACAGAGAAAGATAAATATTATACAATATCACTTCTATATGGAATCTAAAAAATAATACAAATTAATCTAGATACAAATAGAGCATCATGAATTCCCAGGACTGGGGCAGTTCACAAATACAAAGCCCCTTGAATGATGAGAGCTTGATCCCCTGGAGGAAGGACCCTGTTAAACCATAACAATTTATACTGTGTTTCTTCCCCTTCAGTCTTCTCCAAAGGGGCTGTGGCCATTTACCAGAGTGACTGTGCATTGAGCAAGGGAATTACCGGACAACAGCTCTGAACTGGACACTAATTCCTGAAGACTCAAAATGCCCGTCTATAGGACACCAGTCAAAGTAGCGGCTTATGGAGGTCAGATGATCCACGAAGTCTGGGCTCAAGTTCAGACTACTGTGGATACAGAGTGATCTACAGTGATCCACAGTGACCCACATGCTCTCTACAACAAATGACATGTGTGTGTATGTGTGTGTGCGTGTGTGTGCATGAGCTAGTATGTGTTGTCAGCTGGTGAATGCATCCACATGTAGAGTGCATTTTTTTTAAAATAAGAAGAGTATAAAGCATCAAACACATGGTTAGTAGATAACATTATATTTAGTCAAGCACTCATGATTCCAAATTTCTAAATAATGAACTTGGTACTAGGAAAACCTTTTAGGTGTGATGCCCTGTATTTTTCACCCCCCAACCAAAACTTCTGGTGATGAGAAGCATCTGACTGATAGGAGATCCTTTTCAGGGTGCAAAGGGAAAGCAGCAGAAATCACAATTTCAGAGCTTCACCCATATTTCACTGTCACAAAGATACTGAAATATGCCAAGGATAGGAAATAAGATTCTAATTCTCTAACAAACTATAGTGTGAGAGATGAAACTTGCTCCCTCCTCTTCCATGACTGTACAGAAATACCATGCCTAACAGCAGTAGTGATGTTCAACGGTGATTCCCAAATCTATTGTTTATTTTAAGGCACAATTTGAAATTTTACTTTATTTCCTCAATTTTTTTCTCTTTATGGTAACTAGGATGCCTATATATCCTGGCATCCTGCATTATGCCTATGTCCTGACATCTCATCCAAACTGAGCACCCAACACTCTTATCAAAAGTATCTCTGTCTCAGGGGTAAACAGTCGCCCTGTATAACTCAGGGGAAACTTTATCCATGTGAATTTTCATGATCCTTTTTGAAAAAAGGAAAATAAGAAATGCAGAGTCTTTGCTTTGAGATTGATAAAAGATCAAATGTCTTTTCAGTCAAGTAAGATAAGGTGAAAGACCTACTCTTATCTTCATGCTTTTGAGCCCATAAAATCTGACACAGGATGCAACTCTCACCCCAGTTGTCCATAAGAGTGATTTCTTATTGCAAGAGATGGACTTCAACCTCATGGCAAATTAGAAAAAACAAATGCTAAAGTCTGTTTTTGCTCTCACTTTTAAACCAGCATGGCAATAAATTAATCCCATGCTTGGCCTTTTGGTAAGTTATCTCCAAGTCAGAAGAGTGAGGGCTCTTAAGTGCTGCAGAGGTGCCAGGGGTCCGTGTTCAAAGGTCTCCTTTTCGCTAATCTGTTGTAGGTATTGAAGTGGCATTACAGAGAACCCATCACTGCCCATGTCACAGACTCTCGTATATCAACATCTGGAGCAGAAGCAGTAAGGTCAGATGTTTCTGCTGGAAAGGCAGCTACCAGGTTCAGACTAGAACACTTGTCAGCTCAAACATTTCAATACATGAGATGGAGACCTTCAAACTGAGAGCAGCCGAAGGGTAGTCCTATCAAACTTGGCTTCGTTTTCCTTCTATAGTAATGTGTCTTTCTCCCCATCCATTTTCTCACTTACGTCAGTGTCAGGGTCTCACTTCCCATCCTTCAAGGCTCAGGAAGAAAGCTACCCATCCTGAAAGGCTTCCCCCATCTTCAGTTATGCCCCTGTAATATTTTATGCTTCTCTCCTAGCTCTTACCCTCTCTTCCTTAAATGATACTGAGTCCTGTGCACACCTGTTTCCCATGACCAACAAGTGTAAGCACCTTGAGAACAGGAGCATGTCCTATTCATCTCTGAATTACTTAACTCCTACAACCACGGCCTACTGTAAAAGTAAGTAGTTGATTTGACTGAATTGATGTTCACCATCTGACACTCTTCTTTTTATTAATTTCTCTTTCATTTTGTAAGTGGAACCAGTGTGCTCACAGTTAGGGAGTAGGTGCCAGCCTGCTGTCAAACCCTTTGGAAAGATTCTCTTAGGTACCTAGAGAGTCCTCAAGCTAAAGGCATATCTTAATGTGTAGAGCAGCTATTCCTAGATTTTCTTTACAGTGTATTATGCTCTTCTATACACAATCCACAAGACATCAGAAGAAGTAGAGTTATCAAAAGGTAACACCCAGTGCATTTAAAACATTGCTGTTGAGACAATTATGAAACCCTTGATTTAAACAGCATGATACATGATAAGTAAAATGATCAGGTTCTTCTCCATTCACTGCCTAGGGCAAACTATTGTTTTTGCCTTTTTCTATAATTGGCAATAGACGGTAGAATGCACTATCCTTAAGTGTGTAACTGGATGAACTTTTACATATGAATATACACATGTAACTATGACCCTAATCAAGATGGAGAATACTTCCAAGATTGTAGAAGGCCTTCTTATATTCCTTCACAGTCAGTAACCACCCCTCCCCTAGAAAGATAACCACTATTCTGACTCATCACCATAGATTAGATTTGTCTTTAATTTATATGAATGAATTAACAATATGTACTCTTTTTTACCTAGCTTCTTCCATTCAATGTTGTCTGTGAGATTCATTCATATTGTTGCATGTAGCTGTACTTAATTCATATATATATACATACACACACATATATATATATGCAGATACTACCAAGCAGTTTTTCAAAGTAATTTTTATCACTTTACACTCCCTCTAGCATTATATGAGAATCCCCTTGTTCTCCATCAACTTGCTAACTTGCTAACACTTGCTATTGTCAATTCTTTTGATTTTAGCCATTCTAATTAGTGATAGTTATCTCATTAAGATTTTAGTTTATATTTCTCTTAAATAATAAAATTTATCCATTTGCATTTGTAAATTATCGATATAGATAACTGTTTTTATGAAGTGCCTGTTCAAGAAATGTTGAGGGTTAGGGGACTTGAGGAAGGACAGGGAGGAGGGAAAGGGAATTCATGAAGCAGACAGCTGAGAGTACTGATCACTCACCTCACTGCACAAACTAAACAGAAGCAAATATCTGACTATTTAATTTAACCTGACTTTTGTAGGGGACCCTCATGACTGGGAATGTAAATTGGTACAGCTACTATGGAAAACAGTAAGGAGATTCCTCAAAAAATTAAAAATAAAGCTACAATATGATCCAGCAATTCTCCTTCTGGTTTTTATCCAAGGAAAGGAAAACACTAATTTGAAAATATATATGCACCCTTATGTTCATAGCACCACTATTTACAATAGCCGAGATAAGGAAACAACCTAAGTGTGCACTGATGGATGAATGCTTAAAGAAGATGTAGTATATATGCACAATGGAATACTATTCAGGTGTTAAAAATGAATGAAATTTTGTCATTTGTAACAACATGGATGGACCTTGAGGGAATTATGCTAAGCAAAATAAATCATATAAAGAAAGACAAATACTGTATGACTTCACTTATATGTGGAATCTAAAAAACAAACAAACAAACAAACAAAACAAAACAAAACTCATAGATACAGAGAACAAAATGGTGGTTGCCAAAAGGGAGGGGGATTGGGGAGTGGACAAAATGGGTGAATGGGGTCAAGAGGTACAAACTTACAGTTATAAAATAAGTTACAGGGATGTAATGTACAGCATGATGACTACAGTCAGCTTTTGTAGAACATACTTGAAAGTATGTTGAACATACTTGTATGTTCATACAAGTTCATACTTGTATGAACATACAAGTATGTAGAACATACTTGAAAGTTGCCCAGAGGATAAATCCTAAAAGCTAACTTTATATGGGGATGGATGGTATGTACAGTATGATGACTAGAGTTAGTTTTTGTGGAACATACTTGAAAGTATGTTGAACATACTTGTATGTTCATACAAGTTCATACTTGTATGAACATACAAGTATGTAGAACATACTTGAAAGTTGCCCAGAGGATAAATCCTAAAAGCTAACTTTATACGGGGATGGATGGTAATGTTCACCACAGACTTACTGTGGTGAAAATTTTGCAATGAATACAAATATCTAATCATTGTGTTGTATAACTGAAACCAATATAATGTCATATGTCAATTATCCCTCAATAAATTTTTTTAAACTCAACTTCTGCAAAGACAAACATGCATGACCACTTGTGCATAAAACTCCTGAAAAAGATGTTGTAACTGTTGCTGCTATTTCCAAAAAATTAAAAGAAAAAAATGTTCCTGGATTTGAACAGGTGGAGAAAGGAGAAGAATCTTTCAAGGAAAATATTGTGAATAAGCTTTTTAAAATAGTGGAGAAAGAGAGACTGGGACAAATATGGTATATGGAAGTTTGATGAGAGCAAATGAAAATGATTCTCCAGTGAGCCTTCCACCCAAGAAAATAAGTGAGGGTGGACACAGAATTTTACTGTGCAGTTTTTTTCCTGAACATCTCCTCTCTAACCCAATAATGGGTGTCTATGCTAATTAGAAACTCACTGGGTGTGATTTCTTACCAGTCATAACTGCCATTTAATAATTTCAGGCTGTAAGTGGGGTGTAGTAAAGAAATAAGCAGTATAGACTAGCAAACTGCTTTCCTAATTATTGAAGGAGAGAAAAATAATCTGTTCTGGGGAACAATAAGTTTGATTTCCAAGCTTGAGCTACATAAAAAGGAGCCTGCTTGAAATCTTGCTCTCTGGGTGTGTGGGCCTGTGTGTATATGTGTGTGTGTCTGTCCCTTGTACAGACTTGTCACCTCCTTGGCCATGACTTGCTCACAAGCTGCCTGAGCTGCCTCTTCTGATTAGATCTCCTCCCCAGAGTTCCACTGCTTGTCTGAAGGCAATGATGATTCCCTAGAGTCCAGCTGCCTGTCTAACGAGATGGTCACTTCCTCAGGCTCTGACACTCTCTGGGGTTAGCTACTTGTTCTCCTAGTTTCACTCATGAAAACAGACTTGTGTTTGAGGGAATGCTTGGTTGTAATCATTACCTGCTTTTATAGGATTGATCATTTCCCACAAAAATGTAGAATGTCATAGCCGGTAGGACCTGACTGCTCATCTGGTCCAAACCCTTCATTTAGGAAATGGAGAAACTGAGACCTGGAGAGGTGAAGCAAACTGCCTCAATGTTAGTGACAGAGCTAGGACTGGAGTCCATTTCTCCAGGTCCTCAGACCTCTGTATTTGCCTCTCACAACATGGTTACATTTATTTTTCTCTTAAATCCCTCCCACCCTTCCCAAGTCTTGTCCCAGCAACTTGTTTGCAGAAAGTAATGTGCATTGAAATAATCATTTTATGGTTTAGAGTCTGTTAGACAAACATGAGAAAGTATAACCCATGCTGGCAAATCTGAAAGTATCTCTGAAAATTTGCTTCCGATCTGGAGTGAGAGGTTTAGTTTCTTTATGTAGTTGCAGAAGAAAACACACTTTAAAACACTCATGTTTTATGCAAAAAATAGGATATATATTTTGCTAAGTTAGTTATTCCTTGAGTTTGCCTTGAATTTCTAGGCAGAGCAGTACTGCCTTTGAATTTCAAATTGGACAATTAATACAATTGGTAGCTCTGAAGGGGAAGTCTGAAGTACATCAGGATCATTTCAGTTGGTGGGGGAATTCAGCCTTTCTCTGAGATTCGATGCACACCAGCAAAGTGCACAGAGATAGTTGTCACCACTTTGTGTTTACTCATTGATTATTTACTCTGGTACTGAAGCTATTGCAGGGGAGGAAAATATGGCTTAGGGAATAGAGTTATTTTAATAGCTAAACTGGTTTTTAGATGCTCTAGCAAAATATTATAAGTCTGTATAATTAGAATCCAGCTATTACCTTCACTATGGTGAAGGTAATAGCTGAAGTGAGGAAGAACAGAGAGAAAGAAAGAGAATATTGAAACAAAATTCCATTCATCTCATTACCAAGCTTCAGTGTTACATGAGGTTTAAGTTTACACCTACAAACACTCCTGCCTCTCAATATTTTCTATAATATGACAAATAACTGCAGTTTGAAGGAGACAATGACCCGATTGGGAAAACATCTGCTGGCCTGTGTATGAGTAAGTAGGAGGATAACCTCCCTAAACAAAGACAAGAGGACACACTGAGTTCTCTAAGCCCAGGAATCTTGGGCCCAAAGGGTAACTATTAGCTTCCTTCACTGGCTAGATTTTATTTCCCACAGATGGCTCTGCATCTGGTTGCTCCCTAGTAGTTCAACACAGATATTAAATTAAGGCTGTTGGCGGCTATTTCTTGAAATGCTTTAAAGAGCTGTTCCCTAGTGAACAGGGCAAATGTCACCTATAGCAGATCAGGGTATAGGTTACTTTTTCTCCCTCAATTAAGCACAGACAATCTTTCCATTCCAGCTTCATAATGTACCTCGGGTAGTGGTACAGTCCAGGCCTCTCAAATAAAGGGATAAATAAATATCACTCTTGACTAAACTTCGAGTGCATTCATTGGATTTCTTTACCTGTATAAAAATATGTGATGTGTTAGTCACTTACAAGTATTGTTTCTATTTTCAAGATTATGGATTGCAACTTCAAAAATAAAGCAACTTCTCTCTCAAACAAATGAGACAGATCTCGTTGATTTTTTTTTCCTTAACACTCAAAGAAAATGAGAAAAAAATGCTAAGAAGCAAAGATGGCCACTATTGTTTTTTCTAAATATTGTTGTGATAGGCATAACTGATGTTCTGGTTTTCCCATGTGTGAAACTGCATTCCTGGTGCTGCATTAACACTCCCATCACATTTATCTAAGTGGCCAATCCATCAGAGAAAGGCTCCTCTACTCCATTCATTCCAGTGGACATATGTGCAGCTTTGTGCAGGACAGATTCTGATTGCTTCTATGGTTTTCTCCATTTAAGAACTGAGTCATTGGCATTTTGAATGTAAAACACAATCTCTGTTGTGGTATAGCTTGGAGCCCAGGAAAGAACATTGGATTGGGAAATAGAAGAATTTAAATCCCTGATCTCCTTACTACTACAGGAACATCAAATGTGATTCAAGGTCTCTGAGCCTCAGTTCCTTCATCTACGAAATGTGGATAAGAACATCTTTGAAGATTAAATATGTAGGTGACAATGCATTCTAAAGTTTAATAGTCTATAGAAAGGAAGAGTTAATATTATTTTTTTATTATTAATTATTTTTAGTACATTTCATTTTCCTAGTGATTATGATCTTCAAGTTCTCACTTTCATAAGTGGAAATAATGAAGTCCCAAGGTCAGTGATGTTTAGGGAGTTGATAAGTAACACTCAGGGATAAGTGCCCTGATCTTAATCTATAATTTTTCAGAAACCAGGCTGAATTAGAAAAAGGGAAAGGTTCAAGGTAAGGAAACCAGCTGGAAGTCTGCTGGGGTTGATCCAGAAGGTAGGCAATGGTTGTCTAAACTAGGAGAGTAGCAGTGAAGGTGAGGAAAAGGAGAGTACGCTAGAGTGGAAGGTAGAATTGACAGAAATTGTTGATCAACTGGATGTGAGTGTCGAGGAAAAGGAAAGAAGTGGGATATAGACTCTGCAGATCAATTTGGGGAGAACTGACATTTTTACAATAATTAGCTTTCTAATCCATGAATAGGGTATATCTTGCCATTTATTTAGGTTTTCCTTAATTTCTCTCAGCAGTATTCTGAAGTTTTCAGTGTAGAGGTCTTACACATATTTTGTTATAATTATACCTATTTCATATTTTTGATGCTGTTGTAAATGTACTTATTATTTCAATTTCTAATTTCTGTTACTAGTATATAGAAATATATTTGATTATTGTGTATTGCCCTTATATCCTGTGATCTTGTGTTATGTGTTGAATTGTGTCCCCAAAAAAGTTATGTTAAAATTTTCTCTGTCTGTATTTTGGATAGTTTCTATTGCTGTTTTAAAGTTCATAAAGTTTCCCTTTTCTCATGTGTTATCTGCTTGTTAATTTCCTCCAGTGCCTTTTTTTGAAATCAGGCATCGGGGGTTTTATCTTTCAACATTCTATATGGATCTTTTTTACATCTTTCATGTCTGTACTTAACATGTTCCATCTTGCCTCTAGTTACTTGATCATATGAAATATAGTTCTGGTAACTATTTTCATGTCCTTGAATATAATTTCATCATCTAAGTTATTTCTAGGATTTTTTTTATTGATTTCCTCTCCTCACTACGGGTTATATTTTCCTTTTCATTTGCATACCTGTTAATGTTTGATCGGAATGCAAACATTATGAATTTTACATTTTTAAGTGCTAGATATTTTTATGTTGCTATAAATATATTTGAAATTTATTCTGGGATACAGTGCAGTTTCTTGTAAACAGTTTGATCCTTTGAGATCTTGCTTTTAAACTTTGTCAAGCAGAACCAGAGTAGAGTTTAGTCTAAGACTAATTTTTCCTTCTGAGCATTCTCACTAATGCCTCATGAGTTGTGAAATTTTCTTTTCTGGCTCATGGGAATGGAATCAGAAACTATTGCTACCCCATATGCACTCTGAAGATTATTTCTTCTAGTCCTTCCAGCTGGTTCTTTTCCAAGCCTCAGGTAGTTTTGTGATCTGCACATGCTAACTAGTACTCAGCTAAAGATTTGATGGGGGCCCCCTTTAGATCTCCAGAACTCTTTCTCTGTAAAACTCCCTCCCCTTTGGTATTCTGTCTTATGACCTCTAGCTACCTTGGCCTACTTGGATTCCCAGCTACACCTTCTCAACTCAGAGAGATTACTGGGCTCCACCTAGGTCCCCTCTCCCTGAACTACAGCCTGGAAACATTCTCCAGGAAGTTAGCAGGGGAAATCATACAGCTTACCTCATTTGTTTTCCATCCTTCATGGATCCCTGTCCTTTGCTGCCTATGGGCTAATGTGTTGAAAACCACTATCTTTAATTTTTTCATGTAGAAGAGTAAATCCAGTCTCTACTAATTCATTCTGTCCAGTCAGAATATTAGGCAGCAAATGTGTTGAGTAAAACATCAATATCAAATTGAAGTCACCCAGAAAAACAGCAGGAAAGGGAGGGAGGAAAACGTCTGTAAGTTAGGTGCCCCTATTTTCAGTAAATAAGGAGTAATGGAATATTGGTAGGTGATAGTAATGGGAGACATAGAGAGTGGTTAAGCTGATAATACACATAACAATGAGCAGGGGTTTTTACCAGGAGGATGCTGAGCCTACCTCCTAATTCTGAGGCTCTTGGAGTGGGAGAAAAAGCAGCCTCTCCTTGAGAGGCTAATGGGACCCAAGTCCTCAAGGAGAAGCCAGGGTTTTGATGGGAAAGGAGGTGAGAGAAATGTTCAGTGAAGACGGCAAAGGAACTTCTTAATCAGAGAACAAGGTTCCTGAAATCACAGTGAAAAGATTGAGATGGAAGAAGATTGGATGCAGATGAAACATGGAAGGTGCTGGAGAAGATGGGTAGCCAGAAGACCTGTGCTCAGGGTAGCTACCTGTTATTCAGAAATGTGGAACATAGTGGGTGCAACCAGCTCAAGGTCGCCAACAGAATGAGTGCAGTCACCACATCTCTGGTGGACAGTGGGCATCCAGGCATCCCAGGAGTCATATGCAGATTGCAAATATTGTACTCTAAGAAGGGCTCAGGATCAGTGGGATAAAGTAACTTCAGTCTTTCTTCTAGGACCTGACTGAGTTCCAGCAAGAAAGCCTCAGCCTCACTCAGAGGAACTGACGTCTATTCACTAGTGACCATCCTGATCAGAGGGTAGAGTAAAGAGCTGAGTGGTCATAGTGGTCCAGGAACAGAGGGAGAGCACAGTCCAGCTAGTTGCTGAAAGCTGGCAAGAAACTTGACTCTAAGCTACCAGGGAGCAAAAGGGAAAAGGGAAACATCAATTACTAATTTACCTATAAGGACCAAAAAAAAGTTATTTAGGACAAACACAAATGTTCCTAATACTAAGACTGAAAAGAAGTATTTCACGTGTGTTTTCTCAAAATGAGAGACGTATATGATGACCAGGTATAGTCATGTATCTCATAGGACTCTTTATTAAATCATCTCATAATGTGGGTTGATTACTTGGCCCTTTAGGTCATACATATAAAGGGTACTTTCTAGTAATAAGAAATAAAGAGGACTCCATTATGAAGCAGTGAGTTCCCTATCAGAGACAGTTCATGTCAGCCTGTAGGGTCTGGCACACAGCGTGAGCTCTTCTATATATGTTTATTTATACATGTATAAACATACATAATACATATAAACATATATATCATATAACTATATATAAACACACCTAATATACAGATGATATAGATATTTACAGACCATTTCTTACCTATAAGGTTAGGAGGAAAAAACTTTAGCTAAAATCATAAAAGCCATTTCAATTCATCTTTGGAACAAGTGGAAAATATTATGAAAAAGTAGAATATATTAAATATAACTCAATTGACAATAAATTAGAATGAAAATGGTATTATAGCTCAAGTTAAAGGGAAAAAGGAATTTACCATATTTTATCAATTTAAATATGTGTATTTTTTTCAAACTTTATTATCTCTGACATCAGACTGCTTCTTAAAATCAACAAAGTCTTACAATACTGTCAGCATGGCAGTGGTTTGGTTGACATTGCTTATACCAACGGTTCTAAAAGTGTGTCCCACCAGCAACATCAGCATCACCTGGGAACCTGTTAGAAATGC
The DNA here is from genome assembly GCF_008692025.1 of Phocoena sinus. NCBI lineage: Eukaryota > Metazoa > Chordata > Mammalia > Artiodactyla > Phocoenidae > Phocoena > Phocoena sinus. Next base: position 81,185,154 of record NC_045764.1, read on the forward strand.
AAATTCATAGGCCCCACCTCAGATTTAACTGCAGCAGAAAATTTGATTCAGGAATCTGTGTTTGAATAAGCCCTCCAGGTGATTCCAATGCACACTCAGGTTTTAGAACCACCGGCTTGCATGGTTGAAAGAACATAAAAGCACTAACACCAAACCTATAGAACAGGTATCAGAGCTTGGAAGAAAATCCAGGGGACAATAATAAGCACCCTAAAACCCAAATGGTTGTGTGGTGGGAAAGAGGATACATCAGACATGTTTAGGAGCATTCCCAAAGCTAAGCTAGCTCTACATAATTGCAAAGCCAGCCTAGAAGCCCTTAACAAATGGCTTTTATTTTATTTACGGATTTCCTTCAGAAATGCTATATCATCAATGTACTTGATGGCATAGAGTATGATATTGTATGGAAAAGCATAGTCATAGCTGACTGAGTAAAAAAAAGAAATTTAGGAGAGTAAGACTCTTAACTGTAAGCAAGTTTGAGACGTATCGACATTTTACAGTGTTTTTCTTTCCATGTATACATATGGATGATAAACTATAAAAATAATGTTCAGTGGAGTTTAAATAAGCTTTTTCAATAAGTTTAAAATTAAAATTCTAAGAGATAAGAAAACATAGTGTCAGTTTAATTGGCAGCCTTTTCTCCTTCCTAGTGTGAATGAAATAATGGTACATCACAAAATCGATGCTTCTTAGTTTGATGAAATACAATAATTCACATAAGTATTAGCCCCTGCTTGTCAGGTTCTTGTCTTTGCCAAGGACACTTTGTTTTTAGAAAAGGTTCAACTTTTACAGAACAGTAGCTTCCTGCTTTGGTCAGTTTCAAGGGGAAAATGCACAGGGTCAGAGAAGGAAAAATGAAAATTCTTAGAGAAGAAAAACAAATTTTCTAGGTTTCATAATGCTCCTATCACATTGCAGTATACTAGAAGAAAGTACAGCACATTGGCTGAAGGTATATGTTTTAGATTCTAATTAACCTCATTTCAAATCCTGGCCCTATCATTAGTTAGCTATGGGCTTTGGACAAATCATTGAACCTCTCTGAGACTCAATTTCTTTTCCTATAAAACAGGGATAATATTCATAGGGTTGGGGCAATAACTGAGGTAGATAATTCATATGAAGTGCTTACAGAACACCTGGAGCATAATAAATACTCAGGGATTGAGAGCTAATATAATTGCCTGCAATCTGCAATGTAACCCCACTCACAGGCTGTTTTCAGGGCAGCTGCCCAAAGGGGTTCTGCCCAAAAGAACAACAAAAGGAAGCCACTGGTGACTGGCTTAACTGTTTGAACCTGCACAGGAAGGGTCAACCCAGCTTTTATTTTGATGAATGAAATTTTCCTCTCTGAGAAAAATTTCAGAACCATTTCAAAACCTCCAGAAAGTAAGTCAATTAAAGAGTCTTTCTAATCACGTTACATTATCAAAATGAAAATACTTTTTCATTAGGGAAAAGCACTTCAGAGGTTGTAATTCTGATTGATGGTGAGGATCTTTGAAGAAAATGACTAGTAGTCAGAGACAGACATATTTCAAAGCGACTCATCCATCCCAGATTGAATCAACAAGGAAATTATTTTTCTTTCCTGAACCAGTGTCCAGATCATCACACATACAAAAAAAACTTGCATTGAATCCTCAGAGAGCCTTTCCATTGATAAATAATGTAGGTACAGAAAGATGAAGAGAGCAACTGGAAGGAGTGATGTCACACAGGTTTAGGATTTATTCTTCTTCTCTGTAGTATGTTGAATACTGTCATGAGGTTAAGAACTCAAGAGTTGTGGGCTCTGATCTGAAAGATAGGAAGCATATATCCCTTTATCCAAATAATATCTGCCTCTTGACTCTTTTGCTTTAGTTATTGATCTAGGAGACTCTGAACTATAATTTGAAGTCTATGAAGTCTAAAAGAAATGTGCTTAAATAAAGTACACTCAGGCACAGTAGACAATACATACACACAGGTACCCACTGTCCCTCACTGTGAGTGTTACTAGGTTTGTAGATTTTCTGGAATGAATTTTTATTTTAATACAATGTCCCCTGTTCTACCATTTCCTGTTTTGTTTCCTCATTCTCTCTGATTACTAATGAAATAATAGTCATTATGGAAAAGTAATTTCATTATAAATTTAAACCACGATGAAAAGTGAACTCCCCAGAATGTTATTATGTTCCAAAGTCAAATACAGATATATTTGAGAGAGAGAGTGTGTTTTGGGGTAATGACACCACTGAAGATGAAGCTGATTATGCTGTACTACAGTGATATTAAAGCGTGAGGTGACTTTCCTACTCTAAAGTGAGCTTTGGATGTGCCTATATCCTTCATAGGATCACCATGGGTTCAAGGTCTCACCTAGGCTTGTCAGGTTCAAAGACTTGTTTTAATTTGTTCCATTAGGAATGACCATATGCTCAATGCCTGACTCATGTTAACCAAACTCATAAGAGGTTGGTTTGTAAACCAACATGTCAAGTTGCTTACAATGTGGAACATCTTTCCAGTGTGGGGAACTGGAACAGTGTCCTATTTTCTGTGTTAAAGTACTCTACTGACCGAACAATTAACAGGAACGCTGTATCTACATTATGGAATCAGGGCAAGTATAATTGGATGGCACAAAGTTATTTTAATCCCTACAGTGCCTTGTCCAATATGAATAAATGTCTATTAAATTAAAGCTGTTGTATTTTATCCAATATATAGTCTATCTAAAAACACATTATCTATTGACCAGGACACACATTTCTGTGTCACATACACAGTTCCTTTACAAGTTTCAGGGCAGTGATTGGATACATGTTGGTTTCTGGTTCCATTAGGATCATATCTACAGTCTTCCAATGAAGGTCACCTCTGTTGACTCCTGATTTTCTTACCTACGTGTATATATTTTACTAGTTTCAAAATATTACCTTCTACCAATCTTGCCTCAAATTTTGATTCAGATATACTCTATCATACCTTGACTATATACAGAATCTTAGAATCAGGTCTGCTCTTGTTGGAAGAGACCTATTTTAAAGGCCAGTGGGTCCAACTTCTCATCTTATGCTTGAATCCTCTGTGTTATGTCAGCCTATTAGGTCATTTGGAGATTATTTATGTATACTTATGGAAAATCATCATTGAGATCTGATATTTCAACTGAACATAAAACCTAACAAAGATACAAACTCTCTTTTTTCCCAAATGACATCATTGTGAAGTCTCCCTCTCTTCTTTTTTTTTTTTTCCTCCTCTCTTCTTAAATGAGAGAGGAATCACAGTTTCTTTCCAGCTACCTGTCTTCATATGGTTTCCTGGTTTTGGTAGCTGTTCTAAAATGAAAAGTGTTCCGCTGCCAATATTTTCTCCCTGAAATTAACTGCTTTTGATGAGAAGGTGAGCACTGATGTTTGAACCCGCACTGACCTCCATCAGTCAGGCAGTCTGGTCAACTTATTATGTCCTGAGGGAAGTTTGGATTAGGGATAAGCAATACAGATAAACCAGAAGACAAGTCTTGTGTCCAGAGAGGAGGTAAAGTGATCATTTGCAAACAGCACACTACTAGAACTCCCTGCCTGAAGGGTCACCTAAGAGATCTTGGAAATGGAAAACATCAGTTCAAGGAAGAAGTACTTAGATGTTGGGCATACGGATTATTTAGAACCACTTTGATTTCTTAGATTGACATGCTATTACAGAAGACAGACACGAATGCAGATGAAAAGGCAGAAGAAAGTGTCAAAATCAGAAACCTATTGCTCAGTGGGAGATTAAAAAAAAGACAGAGGGTTTTAGGATGGGGAAATATTGCTTACTCTCTTGCTCTCTCTTTTTTCTTAGGTCCCAACAAAAGAAAGTACTTTGAAGAATCAAAAAGAGGATGATGTAACCATATTTAACATGTATCTGATTCTTTGGAATACTAACAAGGGAAACTATAAGTTACATAAAATATTTACATCAACTAATATTGAACAGTATGTTTCAATATAATATACACATATTGAGCAATTTTTATTAACAGAAGCAGTGCTGAGTACCAGGGATATAAAAATAAATATAGCCTGATTCCATTCTTGAAGGAGATGGTGGTCCAGTGGGGGAAGAAACAGATGATTATACCATGATAGAATACAGGAGAGAGCTGGATTAAGACCCAGGTGGTCTGCCAATCCAGAAGCTAACTGACTTAGCTTGGATGGGATCTGAGAAGGGGTTTATGGAAGATGTGATGTGCATCTTCCTCCTTCAACTTTTTAAAAAATAAACCTTATTCTTTAGAATAGTTTTAGATTCACAGAAAAGAAAATGCAAGCATAGGACAGAGAATTCTCACACATCTTGTACCTAGTATCCATTATTATTAACATCTTACATTAGCATGGTATATTTGTTACAATCAGTGATCTAATATTGATATACTATTAGTAAGTAAGGTCTATAATTTATTAAGATTTTCATAGTTTTTCCAAACATCCTTTTACTCTTCCAAGATTCCATCTAGGATACAGCATTACATTTAGTTGTTGTATCTCCTTAGGTTACACTTTTTAAAAAAAAAAAAAATGGGGGTTAATTTTTATTACATTTTGAAAATTTTTATATGTGTTTAAGTGGTAATAGAGCTTTTTTTTTTTTTTTTAACTTTTTTTTGCGGTACGCGGGCCTCTCACTGTTGTGGCCTCTCCCGTTGCGGAGCACAGGCTCCGGACGCGCAGGCCCAGCGGCCATGGCTCACGGGCCGAGCCACTCCACACGCAGCATGTGGGATCTTCCCGGACTGGGGCACGAACCCATGTCCCCTGTATCGGCAGGCGGACTCTCAACCACTGCGCCACCAGGGAAGCCCGGTAATAGAGCTTTTTAAAATTAATTTTTATTGGAGTATAGCTGCTTTACAATGTTGTGTTAGTTTCTGCTGTACAGCAAAGTAACTCAGTTATATACATACATATATCCACTCTTTTTTAGATTTCCTTCCCATTTAGGTCATCACGGAGCATTGAGTAGAGTTCCCTGTGCTATACAGCAGTTTCTCATTAGTTATCTATTTTATATATAGTAGTATATATATGTCAATCCCAATCTACCACTTCATCCTATCTCCTGCTTCCCCCCTTGGTAGCCATAAGTTTGTTTTCTACATCTGTGACTCTGTTTCTGCTTTAAATACAGCTTTTATACAAATTAAATTTAGCAATACCATCTGAAGGTAGAAAATAGCATATCTATAATGTACACATATAAACATATAAATAGACACAACCAGAGATCTCATAGTGTTCATTTTAAAACTTAAGTCTCAAATCAGGTACAATATAAAACTCACTAGTGTATAAATAACAGTTGGAATAAACTAAGTTTATTCGTTCAGATGGCTAAAGTCTTTTATTACTTGTGAAGGAGAGCTTTAAGACCTGTATTTGTCCTTGACAAGCAATTATTAAGGAGGCTGCAATTTAGAGTTTGGGCAAGAGAGTTCTTCTAGCAGTCTGTGTTTAAAAAGCCCTCTTTTCCTCTTTTTTTTAGTTTCAGATTGGTGACTGAGTTAATCCAGGCTCAGTCTCAGGTGATCGTGTAGGCTGTATTTACATTTCAAAGACATGATAAGATTCATAACTTTAAGGGACAGAGAAAAAAATTTGTCCTAGGAGTTTTGGAGTACATTTGTCTATTATCATAAGTCTTAAGGCGATTATTATTTAAATTTTGTTTCTTCTTAAGTACGGAACACTTTTGCTCCAATATCCTGATTTTTAAAATACCTACAAGTATTTCAGAGGAATAGGTGACATTTTGGGATTGGTAAAGATAAATGGGCATTGACTTATTTCTAGAGTTATATTTCTGGTTCTGTTCCTTCGGCTACTCTTTCCTCTGAGTTTCTTAGACTTTCCTTGTTTTTGATGGTCTTGAATGTTTCCAGATATATTGGTCATTTATAAAATGTCCCTCTATTGGGATTTGTTTAATGTTTTTCTTATTATTAGGCTGCTGTTATGGATTTTTGAAAGAAGGACCACTGAGTTAAAATGCCATTTTTATCACATCATACCAAATGTCTTACAATCAACATAATGTATCACTGTTAATGCTGACTTTGATCACCTGGCTGAGGTACTGTTTGTCAGGTTTCTCCAGTGTAAAGTGCCCCCCAACTCCCAGCCCCTTTCCATGCTGTGCTCTTTGAAAGGAAGTTACCTTGCACTGATTGTGCTTAAAGAACACAGAATTATGTTCCCCTTCTTAAGGGTGCAGTATCTACAATTATTTGAAATTTTTCTGCACAGGAGATTTATTCCTTCTCTTCCATATTTAATTATTCCATCATTTATTTATATCAGTATGAACTCATGAATATTTATTGTATACTTTGGGTTTTAATCTAATTCTATTTTCTGTATTTTCTTGCTCAAATTGTTCCAGCTTTGGTCATTGGGAACTCTTTCAATTGGCTCCTATGTCCCTTTAACGTAATCTCAGCATTGTGGAATATTTTCTTTTTTGAGCACTTTCTTATCTTCTAAAACTCCAAGATGCTCCAAGGCTCATTTTGTATATTTCCTTTCACTCTTCTATCTTTCGAAAGATAAGTATAGTCAGTTCTGCTATAAGGCTTACTTTGAAAACATGAATTTGTTTCAGCATGACTGATATATTTGGGAATAATTTGAGCATGACACCAATTTAGTACTTATGTATGCATGAGAACCACTAAGGAAACATACAAATCTGCTAACTCTACTAACATGAGCTACATAAAACTAACAAAATGAACAGGTGCAAATACTCAAACATCTAACAGCTTCCTCAGTTCACTGAGGGTGTTAAAAAACACATCCATCCACTTATGGTGTTACAACTTTCCTTCTGATTTCATGTAACCCTCCTTCCACCACTTCACAATAATTCACAGGCTGCAGTTCTGCTGCTGCCCACTTCCACAAGCAAGTTTCAGGTCTTTTTCAAGATGAAGTGCCATATCTATTGCAGCATTTGCCATTTAAGGTACATAAAACTGTGCCTCTGTTTTTATCAGGGTCCTATCTTGTTTTTACATGTGTCACTAACAAAGTTTTGGAGTTCTGTGCTCCTAACCCTATTTTGGTGGAAGTGAAGGGGAGGGGTTATTGTGCACTTTTGCACAGCATGGTGATTTTTAGGAATACACGTGTCATGTAATAGCAGAACAGACTGTGGGTGTTATTGATTGAAAAGAGGAGAAAAAGTATTTGGGCAGAGAAGGCATGCAACTATGAAAAAATATGATATGGGTGGTGCACTTTACCTCATTTTATGTTGGTAGAGCAGAAAAGGAAACGGTGAGTTGAGACCAAAGGAATAAATAGGAACAAAAACAACTGCAAAGCATTTGTTATGATAAAATTGGACACTAATTCTATAGTTGTTAGGACGTCCTCAAAAAGTCATGAGCATTGCAGTGACACATACAAATTGGCATTTTATGTAGACTTCCCTGTTCTGGCCACTAGGAAGAGGATGGATTGGAGAGCAGCAGGAATCTAGGCTGGAAGACCAGGAGGCTTTTGTCATATGACTAAGGCCCAGAATATGGCAGTAGTACCTAGAATGAACTGAAATAGAAAGACTAGTGGAATATTTAGGAGATACAGTTGACAGAGCTGGGTAATTTTTGAACATGGTGGGTGGGGTAAAATGTGGTTAGGGGTGGTGAGGAACAATAGAAACATCCTAGATTTCTGACTTGAACACAATGATGGATGGTCATACCACTAACTGCAATTGAGAATATGGCAAGAGAGAAAATCTGGCAGGGGTCTGGAGTGGAGGGTGGGATTGGTGGATTTGAGTTAATAAGCCTGGTATGGGACAACTTCCAACAAACAGGGATGTCTTACACACACCTATGCAAGTCTGAACTCAGAATTTATAATATCTGACTAATATCTTCCTAAGTTTGGAAAAGAACATTTAAGAAATAAATGCAACAAGGATTTGTTTTGCTTACTATGTTTTCTCATGACTAGCTCCTTCTCATCTTTCACATGTTAGCTTAAATTCACCTCTTCAGAGAGAGCTTCCTTGACTAAGTCTTCATCAGCTGACGCTAAGACAAGGATATGCAAGCAATTATTCAGAAAATTATTTATAAAGGGAGTGAGGGAGTTGGAACAGAGATGGGGGTAAACCAAGCAAAGCTGTCATCTCAGGCAAAAGGTCCTGAGGAGGGTTGATTCCCCCAGGGGAACTCAGTGTAAGTTTTATCTCAGACTGTTCCATCCTGAGGCAAGAAGTCTGGCCTTTCATAATCCCCAACTTGACAGTTATTGGTTAACCATTCCCCTGGGATGAAAACTTGCAGGCACTTTTGGCTCTAAACTGTGCCCAGAGCAAGGCAGCTCCATAGCCCAAGGACAGGCCTCCAAAGTTAGCTGCAAGTACACTGCTCACACACTGAAGGGGAGCAAAGCCAGAAACAAAAGGTAAAAACTGCATTCGAAGGGATGTGGGTAGAGCACAGACATTGTAGACCAGGGGTCAGCAAACTGGACTCTCAAAACAAATCCAGCTCGGTGCTTTTTGTTAACTTTATTGTGGTATAATTTACATACTGTAAAAGGCACCTATTTAAAGTGTAAAATTTTTAGCATATTTACAGAGCTGTGTAGCCATAACCATAATCTAATTTTAGAGCATTTTCATCACACTAAAAAGAGAGTTGCACCCATTAGCTGTCACTCTTCACTGCCTCCTCATCTGCCCCCAGCCCAAGGCAACCACTAATCTACTTTCTGTCTCTATGGATTTGCTTATTCTGAACATTTTATATAAATTAGATGATGCGTTACGTGGTCTTTCATCCATGTTGCAGCATATATAAGTATTTTATTTCTTTTTATGGCTGAATAATATTCCTTTGCATGAATATATCACCTTTTGTTTATCTATTCACCAGTTGATGGGCATTTAGGTTATGTCCACTTTTTGGATAGAAATAATGATGCTATGAACAGTTGTGCTCAAGTTTTTGCATGGACATATGTGTTCTTTCCTTTTTTCCCTAGCTTTATTTAGATATAATTGATGTATAATATTGGGTAAGTTTAAGGTGTACAATATGTTGATTGAATACAAATATATTGCAAAATTATTATCACAGTAGTGTTAGCCAACACCTCCATCACATCACATAATTATCATTTCTTTTTTGTGGTGAGAATATTCACGATCTACTCTCTTAGCAACTGTCAAGAGTATAATACAGCATTATTAACTATACTCATCATGCTGTACATTAGATCCCCATAATTTATTTGTTGTATAACTAGAAGTTATAAGACAATGCCAGATTTCCCCTACCCCCAGCCCTTGATAGCTACCATTCTACTTGTTGTTTCTACGATTTTGGCTTTTTTAGATTACGCATGTAAGTGATATGATATAGTTTTTCTCTTTCTCTGCCACACTTATTTCACTTAGCATAATGTCCTCAAATGGCAGGATCTTTCTTTCTCATGGCTGAATAATATCCCATTGTATACATATACCACAACTCCTTTATCCATTGAAGATATGGGCATTTCATTTGTTGACGAACATTTGATGGACATTTCATTTGTTGTTTCCATATCTTGGGCATTTTTAATAATGCTGCAATGAATATGGGAATACAGGTATTTCTTTGAGATCCTGTGTTCATTTCCCTTGGATGTATATATCCAGAAGTGGATTGCTGGATCATATAGTAGTTTTATTTAAACTTTTTGAGGAACCTCCATACTGTTTTCCATAGAAGCTGTACCAATTTCATGGACATATGTTTTTATTTCTCTTGGGTAGATACCTTGGAGTAGAATTGCTGGTTCATATGGTAATTCTATGTTTAACATTTTGAGGAATTTCCAGACTATTTTTCAAATTGGCTGCATAATTTTACATTCCCACCAGCAAGACATGAAGATTCTAATTTCTCCACTTCCTTGACAACGCTTGTTATTGTCTGTCTTTTTTATTACAGCCATTCTAGTGAGTGTGAAGTGATAACTCATTGTGGTTTTGGTTTTCATTTTCCTAATGACTAATGATGTTGATCATCAGTTCATGTGCTTATTAGCCATTTGTATGTCTTCTTTGGAGATTCGTCTATTTAAATCCTTCACCTACTTTTATTTTTTTGTTTTTATTTTTTTGGCAGTACGCGGGCCTCTCACTGCTGTGGCCTCTCCCGTTGCAGAGCACAGGCTCCGGACGCGCAGGCTCAGCGGCCATGGCTCATGGGCCCAGCTGCTCCGTGGCATGTGGGATCCTCCCGGACTGGGGCACGAACCCGTGTCCCCTGCATCGGCAGGCGGACTCTCAACCACTGCACCACCAGGGAAGCCCCTTCACCTACTTTTTAACTAGGTTATCTGCTGCTTGTTTTTGTAAATAAAATTCTACTGGAACACAACTATAATCATTTGTATACTTATTGTCTATGACTGTTTTTGTGCTACAATGGCAGAGCTGAATAGTTGCAACTGTACCATATGGCCCACAAACCTAAAATATTTACTATCTGGCCCTTTATGGCAATAAGCCCCATCTACCCTGCCCCCATCCTAGGAATGAATGTTTATGTGTGTGGGAGGTGAGGAGGGGACTGTCCTTTCACCTCTTGCCCTGTGAAGAAGTTTCCATGGAAATACTTGGAACTGCTTTCCCAGAATTCGCTAGGGCATGGTGTATGAGAGTGTTTCCTAAGGTGCAAATGTGGGGTGAACTAATTCTCACTCAAGAAAGTCACCTACATGAGGTGAGTTGGCTTCAGTAGGAAAAAGGGAGAAAATAGCACCAGATTCCCAGGGGCTGAGAAAGGAGCCACCAGCCTGGAACAGAGCTGCATCTACCAGAGTCAGAAACTGTGAGAGAGTAAACAGGGCATCTTCAAGAGCCTACCATCACTCCTGCCAAAGAGAGTCAGCTTCAATCACCTCCCCGGCCCAGAAGGTGAGAAGTCATCTAGCCTTGTACAAACTCTCCCACCCAGTTCTTCTCCCTGCCCATCCCCTCTGTCCACACAGACAGGGTGCAAAATATGACCAGCTAGAGCTAGGAACAAAGTGAGCAGAGTGGGGAGCCCACTCTCTCCTCACCCACTTCAGGTGCTCAGGCTGCAGCTGACCCCTGTGCAGGGACCATAACTTGCATTAGGAGATATTATTACTACATGGTTCTGGACATCTAATTTTCTGAATTGAGGCAGTGTTTGTGACTTGAAGGGACTCTGGGTCTCTCTATTACTTTAGACTGAGCTTCAAAATTTAGACACTGCCTGGGTTTCTTTTGGGGGCAGGGACTGGCTCCTCACATTGAGTTAAGTATACATGATACAGTGGGAAAAGAAAGCAGTAATCTTTTGATTACATCAGAAATTACGCTGTTCAACATACTGTCACACATGTATGTGAGACTCTGGCTTGAGATGACATACAAATGTTTGTCAAATAGGTTAAAGACCATTTGATAGTTAAAAAAAATAAAATTCAAGAGTTTCCCCATGGTGTATAACTTTTGTTTCATGTAGGGAGTCCATGGCTCAGTAGGTGTCCTAATGGTATATAACCTCTCCCCATATTTTGTTAAATCAGGTGTCACCTCTCTCAGGAAGTCTTCCCTGAGCACCCCTCAACCCTTACCCTGCTCCAAGGCAGGTCACAGTTCCTCCTCAGTGTTACTGAAGCACCTAGAACTTCCCCTTATCAAAGCTCCCACATTTTATAATGTAATCTATTTTCTTGTTTATCTTTGCTGCCAGTCCCAGAATTCCTTGAGGGCAGAGAGCATATCTCCTTCACTGATATATCATAGCATAGTGCTGACAAAGAGTAAGTGTACTCAATCAGTATTATTTAAATCAAATACTGCTTAATAAACTCATTTATGTCAAATGAGGTATGACTAAGTACAGCCACTCACCATAATGCAGCCCAAGGAGGAAAGAGTGAGGAATGGGGACCAAGTAGCAAAAATCCACTCCTTTTCCTAGTAAGTCAGAAAGTGGCTCATTAGAATCCTCTTCATAGTGAATTGACAGATGATGGATCAGCATACTTCATATTCTGTTGAAAGTCACACAAAAACCTTTTCCCGCTTTAGCTGCTCCTATATTTCTGATGTGAAGTTGGATAAAGCAACTTCTCTCTGTACCTTTGAGAGGCTTTAATAGATGTGGATCACTGAATGATAGATGTGGATGCAGCCATCAGTATCAATTGGACGGCAGCTGAAGTAAGAGGATCAGCCATCCTGCAGTCTGGTTTGCCAACCCCACATAGCTAGAGCCTGGACAATTGATCTTTGCTGCTTTAGGTGATCAAACTGCAACCTATTCAAGATGCATATGGTTTCAAAGGCTCCCGAATGCTGATGCTGGACACTGCTAAAAGGGGAATAATGAGCCTAGCACCATTAAAGTTGGAGTCAATTACCAGAGTCAGGAGACTGACATTGTGTGTTTCTAAGTATAATTTGCATCCTTTGTATCTATAATAAAACCTTAATGATTTTCCTGTAGCTTGATCATTCCCTGAGGAGTCACATTTACAGCTTGGTCGAGTAGTGTAGGATGACATGAGCAACACAGTACCATGAAGTTACTGCCCCCTGAGGTTTAATGCCATCCCTACATTTCTACCATTCAAGCTTCCAAGCTAAGGATTGCTTTCTCTGAGCCAGCTTTCCCAGGGTGTATTTGTACCATATTATTTCCATAGGAAGTGATATATTATTTGAGAAAAAAAGTTCACATGGCCAAATAAATGTGGGAAATCCTCTACTAGATGAAGTCTCTTGACATCAGGACATTTCTGAGTTAAGTATGTACCATAAATTATGTGTATAGATATTAGGAATTTCTAAGGGAGGAATAATGTTAACCAAACATTTCACCACTGACCATTTGGTCATGAAGCTACTAGTGGATTATATTCTGACAACATCCTTTGGGAAATGCTGACTTAGGGAACACTCCAGGGATGGCTTCACATCGTGTCCCCAAATCCTTACTGCGAAGCAGTTTGCAAAGTGCTTTCCACCCATATTTTTTAGCTTTTAAAGTTTCTTTAATTAACTTTTCATGTTAGAATAGTTTTTTTAATATCTTTATTGGAGTATAATTGCTTTACAATGCTGTGTTAGTTTCTGCTTTATAACAAAGTGAACCAGCTATTCATATACATATGTCCCCATATCTCCTCCTTCTTGTGTGCCCCTCCCACCCTCCCTATCCCAACCCTCTAGGTGGTCACAAAGCACCGAGCTAATCTCCCTGTGCTATGTGGCTGCTTCCCACTAGCTATCTATTTTACATTTGGTAGTATATACAAGTCCATGCCACTCTCTCACTTCACCCCAGCTTACCCTTCCCCCTCCGCATGTCCTCAAGTCCATTCTCTATGTCCACGTCTTTATTCCTGTCCTGCTCCTAGGTTCTTCATAACCAATTTTTTAAAATTCCATATATATGTATTAGCATACAGTATTTGTTTTTCTCTTTCTGACTTATTTCTCTCTGTATGACAGACTCTAGGTCCATCCACCTCACTACAAATAACTCAATTTCGTTTCTTTTTATGGCTGAGTAATATTCCATTGTATATATGTGCCACATCGTCTTTATCCATTCATCTGTTGATGGACACTTAGGTTGCTTCCATGTCCTGGCTATTGTAAATAGAGCTGCAATGAACATTGTGGTACATGACTCTTTTTGAATTATGGTTTTCTCAGGGTATATGCCCAGTAGTGGGATTGCTGGGTCATATGGTAGTTCTATTTGTAGTTTTTTAAGGAATCTCCATACTGTTCTCCATAGTGGCTGTATCAATTTACATTCCCACCAACAGTGCAAAAGGGTTCCCTTTTCTCCACATCCTCTCCAGCATTTCTTGTTTCTAGATTTTTTGATGATGGCTATTCTGACTGGTGTGAGATGATATCTCATTGTAGTTTTGATTTGCATTTCTCTAATGATTAGTGGTGTTGAGCATTCTTTCATGTGTTTGTTGGCAGTCTGTATATCTTCTTTGGAGAAACGTCTATTTAGGTCTTCTGACCATTTTGGATTGGGTTGTTTGCTTTTTTGATATTGAGCTACATGAGCTGCTTGTAAGTTTTGGAGATTAATTTTTTAAAAATTTACAAAGATATTACAGAGTTCTCCTAGAGCCCACAACCAGTTTCTCCTATTGGTAACATCATACATTCCTGTGATACATTTGTCACCTCTAAGAAACCAATACTAATTCATTACTATTAACTCAACTCCACACATTTTTTGGACTTCACTAGTTTTTCTTTAATGTCCTTTTCCTATATCACATCTAGGATACCATTTAGTCATCATGTCTCTTTAGTTTCCTCTGGGCTGCAACAATTTCTCAGACTTTCCTTGTTTTTGATGACCTTGATAGTTTTGAGGAAGGTGCTTTTTAACAGCAAGAGAGAACAGGGAAGCAATGAAACCAGAAATCTTCTGGAGAGAAAGAAGATGAAGAAAGTTTGAAAGGGCAGAAAAATGTAAGAAAATAAAAAGGCAGGAGAAAAAGTGTATTGACTGTTCAGTTTTACAAGATCAACCCTGACCATAAACTAATTTTGTGGAATATATGTATGGAAAAGATGGATGCAAACCACATTTTAAAAATTTACATCACTCATATATATCAAATCATATCATTTTCTCCTAAACTGATGCCTGGAATAGTTCAAAAGAAAAAAAAGGCAAATATCAAGTCAAAAGATAAAACTCAATAAAATTTAGGACTAAGAAAGACAAAAGTGACTTGAGATGACCAACAGGAAAGAGTCTGAAGGTTACAAGTGCCAAAAGATTGTTCATCAGGATGACAGCCCTTTGATTGAGCTGGTAGCTGTTGACGCACTATCTTTTGTTCCCTCCTCTTTCTTCTCAGTAAAGGATAGTTTTGAAAGTAGGAAACAAGAAATCTCTTAGAAGGCTTGTCTCCTTGTTTCCTGCACTCAGGCTGGAGGTTGGGGCAGGGGGTGGGAGGAACAATGGCTCCTAGTGACTATTTTCCTCTTCCCCAAACCAAGAAAGTACATTTTCCCTTAAACTGGCCAGACTGAAAGAAACCCATGTGTAAGACTAGAGAGGTGGTTATCTGTTGGGTCCAGCGTAATCACTGGCCACAGAAGCCATGGTGAACAGCGTGAGCAGAGAGATCATGACCTGAGCAAGTGGCCAGGGTAGAATTTCTCAGGGCAATGAGAATGCAATGGAATGAGATCTGGTGTGGATCTAGGTAAGAGCACAGCCAATCATTTTATGAGCAAGACCTGAACAAAGCACACATCATTTCTACCCAAACACCACCAGCCTGAACTTAGTCACATGGCCACACCTAGCTGCAAGAGAAGCTGGAAAATATAGTCTTTTGTTGGGTGGCCATATGCCCAAGTAATATTCTATTACCATGGCAGACAGCAAGAACAGATACTGTGAAATAGCTTTCTACATACCCAAACTGTTTGCCCATTCTGCATTCCCCCTTTGTAGTTAATAGAAGCCTGATATTGTTTAGAGAAGCAATGTGACCAGCTGATGCTTGTTTTGCAGCTTCCACTGTAGTTAGGAGATGCCATATGGCATAGTTTTGGCCAAGAAGAACAAAAACAGCAGTTGTCTGGAGGTTTTAGATAAAGCTTTTATTTCACTGATAAAGGAAGATAGGTACAGCTAGTGCTGCCTTTCCTAATTCTTCTTGCCTGGAATGCAGATGTGATAGTTGAAGCTGTATGTCCATGAGTAAAGGACAAAAGAATGGCAGAAAAATCTATCCTGACATTCATGGCCTGCTGGACCAATATTAACAGTTACTACCTTTGGACTTGTGGCATGTAAGAGAACACCCCACCCCCTTTTTAAGCTTTAGCTAGTTAGATTTTCTATTTCTTGTAGCTTATTGCATTATGATACTGAGAATAAGTGGTCAGAACCAAGGATATCCTAACAGCAAATAAGCAGATGACTCAGCCTGAGAAAGAACCATGTAAGAAGATTTGCCTGATTCAGTGTGATATTACACACAGAGAGGTTAAATTCAAAGACTAAAAATGAACAAAGAAGAAAAATAGGCTAACAGATGCATTAATAGATGTAAATACCCTATCAGAGTATTTATAGATAGGGTAGTGAGAACCCTAAATGTAATTATGGGGTATTAAGAAAGTGCAGACAGAATCTGTAAATCCCTCAGAACATATATATGAGAGTGAAGAAGTAAACAGAAGTAAACAGCAAACTTATATATAAAGGAACAGAAATAGAGCCACACATGTGACTAGAAAATTATTAATATAACTAGAAGAAGTTAGCGAACAATGAATATAATAGCAAAAATCATGACCACAAAATGAAACTTTCATTAAATATCTGTAATTAGCTGAAATGCTTACCGTAAAAATCTCGGAAATTTTGTTCAATATTTATCCTTGGTATTCTGAGTGTTTTTCTAAATAATATCTTTGCTTCTAAACTCACATTTTAAAACATCATTCAGATAACATCTGTCATAGGACTGTAAACTATAGTAGTTATAAACCCAGATTTAGGCATTAGAATATCTGCGTTTGAGTCCTGGCCTGATCATTTACTCTTTGTATGTTAGTGAGTAAACTACTAACCTTTCTGTACTTCAACTTAATTATCTGAAGAATTATGATGACAGTAGTATCAACCTTATAGGGTTATTGTTGGAATCAATGACATGGTGCGTATTAAGTAACAGGAACATCATGAGTTCTCAGTAAGTGTTACCACTGTTGTTGTAGAAATACCTAAATCTAAATCAACTACTCAGTCTCTACAATGACTGGATGTCACGCATACAGAGTAACAGCCTTGAAGTTCCAGAAGCACATGCAACACAGTGAACGCCCTGAAGTCCAACCTGTCTGACGATAGTGGGGAGCAGAGGTCCAGAGGAGCACCTGGGCATAGATGCCATTGCTACTCAGAAAGGGTCATCTCATTTTCAAACCCTTCAGATTGGAGACTTGATTTATGCTTTCCTTTAGCTGATATTTCCATGCCCTTCCAGCCCTTTCCTTCTATAGATCCTGGGTCTTTAGAGGCTTTATCATTTGAGCACCTAGAGGTGATGGTTGAAATACTGAAGATAAGTAAGGGGAAAGGTTGATAGATAGATTTTCTTAACAACTGAAAAAAATACATATTTCACTGTTCTCTGTTGTCAGGAAATGATCATAATTGTCCCTGTCTATAAAAGAGGCTCTGAGATTTTCTTGTGGATTTCCCTCTTCCCCCATTTCTAGAAAAGAAGCCAAGATAGTGAACCAGGTACGGCAGATCATGCTAGGCAAGCTAAGTCAGAGATAAAATTAATATGATTGGTTCAAATGTATCCATTTCTTCATAACAGATGAGATTTAAATAAACTGGTGGTGCCATTAGTTTCCTCCCTCCCTTCAAATCAATTGAAATATACTCAGATCCTGTAACTTTTGCCTTCATGCATCCTTGTACATACCTCAAGAAGATTGGTATATGCCATCCCGTTGCCTGAATATGTCCATGTTGTGTAAAGTTATATAAAATTCTTTGGAGAACTGAATCACATAAGAACAACAAATATTCCAAGGGGAAAAAAATCCAACAAAAGCTATACTTTTTATAAGTGTATTGTTCTGTTCTGAAATTTAAATTCTTTGAAAAGAATCTAAAGAAATAATGCCACTGAATACCCAGAATCCTTCAATTCACTGTATCACTGAAAGATTTCTCACTTCCACCCAAAGGACTCATTCATTTTTCCTATCCAGAAAATGAGCATCATTATAGTAAAATTCTCCACAAATTTGCTTTGACCCTCCATTACCCTGTACTCAGTTCTCCCTTGCATCCAAGGGAATGATGTTCTCAAGGAATCTGTAGTCTTTCTATGTCAAGAAGACATTAATATTACACATAAGAGAATGCAAATTCTCTGCTGAGTCAAAGTTGTGTAATCTGGTATTCCTTAAAAGTCCCAAAGCAAAAAATTGTAAGTTCTGAAATAATTACATTTATGCCTTATTAATAGTTAATTGGGAAACTTGTATGTTACAAAACTGCTTTAATGAATATTTACCGACGATCAATTGTAGAGTGCTATATCTCCTCATGTAAATCGAGAGACATGTCTGACAGCAGAAAAACCACTTTTAGTCTAGCCAGGTTGCAGTGAGGCCTAGGTAGTGTGGCAGCTCCACATTCCAGAGATGATGGTTGAGGCCCAGCTCCAAAGTCAAAGAACTGGTTTTCAATCCTACTCTGTGACTTGGGATAGATATTTGGCAACTCAGATATCTCAAGTGGAAAATGCAGTGCCTGCCTCATAAAGTTGTTCTGAGGAGTAAATGCATTAATCCACATGCTGAGCAGTGTTGGGATATTGTCAGTACCTGAGAAACGGTGTTGTGGTTAGGTTATCATTCAGGGTCACACCTGGCCTAGATGGAAGGTACACTTAGCGCCAACATCTGTACCCAGGGAGATGGGCCTCAGGCTTCTACTATGGGCAGCTGCTAAGTCTTTGGTCAGGGACCAATGCAAGAGGGATGGGAGCAGTTCCCACATCCCATGAACACAGAGGGAAGAAAGCCTTCCTTCCAAGGGAAAGAGGAATGAAGGAAGAGAACACATCTGGAGGAAGATACAGCATAGAGAGAATTTATGCTCTGGAATGAATTCCTAGAACTCTTAGACAGTTGTGGCTTTTGGGAAAAACAATGGATTTATCATCAAAAGTTTGAAATGTAAGCTCCATGGGGGCAGAGAATTTGTTGGTCTTGTTTACTACTATATCCCCTAAAATAGAGTCTGGTGTACAGAAGGTATTCAATACTGTACATATTTATGTATTGAATAAATGAATCAATCAATTAAATCATCACCCTGTCTGTTATTAGCTGTGTGATCTTAGATAAGTTATACAGCTTCTCTGAACCTTATTTTATGACCTATAAAGCAAGAATAAAAATAATATGTACATACTTCACAGGACTATTCAAGCATTAAAAGAAGTAGTGTTTTATTGCAATGTTTTGTATGATCAGGAAGACTGTCAAAAATGTACACCACAAGTTCAAAAAGAGTTATTGCAGTTGTGTCATAAAAGTGACAGAATGCCTTAGCCCTAAGAAGGCTCCCCCTAGCAACTCAGCAGTGCCTTAGAAGCCACAGCAGACTGGCAGTCAGAGGGCATGGCCAAACTCTCTTGAAGATCACAGGCTGCCTTCCTTCTCTGAATTGCAGGTTCAACCATGATCTTCTCCCCTTCCAGGATGAAATTCGGAAGGGAACCCCCCACACATCTGCAAGTGAACTTTCCAGTGTTTGCTTTAAAACCTGCCTTATTATAGTTTCATTACGCATTATATACTGAGTCAAACAGAGAAACACCTAACCCAGTTCCTCATCTAATTTTCCTCTGACCTTCTCCTTTTTCCTCATTTTAACCTCCTCTGTTGCCCCCAATCCATGTCTTCTCTCCCAAGCCACCCTGGTCTGGTAGACTAGAAAGAGCACCAGATTAGTATTTAGAATTTCTGGGTTCTTGACTTGGCTTTGCTAAATCCAATCAACACCTGTCTGAGCAAGTCATTGTACCGCTTGGAATTTTAGTTTTCCCACATTCGAAGTTGTGATATTTGGTCTTTGTCCCTGATCCTTGCACAGAGTTCTAAAACCCTTGTAACTTCCTCAGTGGTAAGAGTGAGAAAAGCATCTTTGATATTCATCATGAGCCCCTTTCACCATACTTGAGTTTTTGTTAATTAAGTGACACTTGGAGGATGGAGGCTGGTTGCCAGAGAAACCAACCATTGAGAAGAGTTAAAATTTTCAGTCCCACCACCAGACCTCTGAGGAGAGAGGAGCTGAAATTGACATTGTTCACCAACAGTCAGTGATTTAATCAATCACATCTGTGTAACAAAGCCTCCATTAAAACCCCTAAATGACGGGGTTCGGAGAGCATTCAGGTTGGTGAACACATCAAGGTGCTGAAAGAGTGGTATGCTTGAAGAGGGCCTGGAAGTTCTGAGAGCCTTCCCACATACCTTGCCCTATGCATTTCTTCCATTTGGCTGCTCCCAAGTTGTATCTTTCACCATAAAAAAGTAATTGTAAGTAAAGAGCTTTCCTGAGCCATCATTCTAACAAGTTATTAAGGAAGGGGGCATGGGAACCCCTGATTTATAGCTGGTTTGTCAAAAATGCCGGGGATAGCCTGGGACTTGAAATTGGCATCTGAAGTGGGGCAGTCTTGTGCGACTGAGTCCTTAAACTGTGGGATTTGCATTAACTCCATGTAGCTAGTGTCAGAATTGCTTAGTGTGGATAACCCATACATTTGGTGTCAGAAGTGTTGAGAGTAGAAGAAATAGGAATTTACCTTTAAAAGTGAAGATATTGATACCAAACTCATCAGCTAAAAGTCTCAGCTAAGTTAATATATGTAAATTCTGGAAATTACAAGCATTTGATACATTTAATCCATTAATTTGTTCACTTATTAATTCATTCATTCACTTTTGGTGCTTTTAAGCACCAGCTATAAGGGATAATTATTATTAATATTCTAACTGGTCTCCACCTACTTTGGCTGATGAGAAAGGTAAACTCAAAGTGATCCACAAGTCATAGAAGAAAAAAAGTCCAGAGCACAGGAGGTGAAAACTAGGAAATTCTCACTGAAGGAATTTGTGCCTGTGGGTCTGTGGTCTTCTGCAGCCATGTGATTTTCAAAACTCTCCTTGGCTCCACCGCATCATGCCATTTTGACAATGGCACTATCAACGCCCAGACCTCTCTGCCAGAGCCACCACTAATCAATCTCACACCGCCCTGTTATCAAGGCTGCAGGGCCCTGCGCTCTTGTGAATTACGTGTCAGAGTAATTAATCTTCTCCGTCCTGAAGCCCTTACATGTGGTCAACTGCCACCAAAGCCAAGAGTGATGGTGCAGATTAGTTGTTTAAATGCAGCCTGGAAGCTACCTTCTGAGTGAAGTGGTGCTAATCAAACCCTGCACCCTCACCATAATGGGTCTCTCACAGAAGCAAGTAGCTAATTATGGTCTGGCACTATTTTGGAATTTGGTGATTAACTCCCATAGGGTGGATTAGTTCTTAACACAGAAACATCTGTTTATTTGGGGGAAGCCCATTTATTAAGAATTCTCTTGATCCTGGGTCTTTTTATACTAATTGAATCATAAGAAGATTACTTGAAGTTACATAAAGAATTCCCAACCATTAAGCAAATTGACATTTTTCAACAGCAGTTGTTATTTTTATCATTACTGTTGAAAACTCAGACAAAGGGAATAAAAAGAATATAGCAAAATTATTTTACATTAGAAACAGAGGCATATTTCTACTAACAAAGTTTCAGATATTAATTTTATCCTTTTAAAATTAGAATAGAAAATAAATGAAATGGTTTTACTTAAATATGATATTTTTCCTATCTCAACATATTTAATATAATTTAACTACCTTTGCGGTGACAACATCTATAGTAAATGTCCTAGTTATGCAAAACCATTTCATTATGACCTGAACAGGGGCCAAGACTTTAGGTGGGGTCATTGTTTGAGTTCTTGTGAAAGTTCCATTACAATTTTTTTCCTGTACCAAATTTACTACTGTTAACTTTCAAAATCAAATGAAATGAAGAAACAAGTGCCATGAGACAGGAAAAAATAATATGCCTGGTAAGCGAATATTTTAACAATGTCTATTGTCTGTTTCTACATGTGTCCATTGGCCAGTTTTTAATCTATTTATTTATTTTGGGCAAATTTATTGACCAAATTCAGAAGAATCATTGTCATTGAAATAGCTCTAAATTTGGGGTGTGTCTGTGTGTGTTTGCGTGTATGTATGCATGAGAAGTTTACTTTCTAACCCCTGCCCCAATTATCCATTATTCAATAACATGTTTACTGTAAAAAGTGTTGGAAATACAGAGAAGCAAAAAGAAAAAAGCAAGGTAAAACAAATCATTGCAGTCTGATCAAAGTCCAGCTTCATAAGGTTTAAGCTGCTAAGACTGAAAGGAAAAAATAAGTGTAGTGGGAATCCTGCTCCTTGATCTAGATCAAAATAGAAAAATTTTGAAACAACCCAAAGGAAAAATCCTATAAATGGTCATTTCAGGCAATTTATATTGAATAATGATAATTTATATTTAGTGGTACTTACTAAGTGTCAGGCACTTTATGGATATTTATTTTATCTTCCCAACCAGCCTATAATATAGGGACTCTTATTCTCACCATTTTAGAGCTGAGAATACGCAGGCTTATAGATGCTAAGGCAATTTGTCTACAAATCACTTCTAGAAAGTGGGAAAGGCAGAATACAAACTCATCACTTTAATTAAAGGCACTGTATTATCAACTACCACACTGCTTGCCTCTTTCCTAGTTTTAGACATTCAAAGATGACTGCAAAATTCCATGCAAAAATTATGAAGTAGAAATTCTATAGGTTGATATGGCTCTTAGTTGTATGTAGTAATGTGTGAAAACATTTTCTCAGGTAACGTCTCAGACTTGCATTTAAAATGCCAAAAAGGCAAAAAAAAAAAAAAAAGACATACTCTTTGTACATCACCAAAGATGACTTGGAATGACCTTGAAGTATTTTAAAGAATTGGTGAGGAGATGAAGATGTTGGGCTGAAATCACAAAACACTGGTTTCATTGGTCATGGTATTATTGTTATACTTGAAAATGCAGTCTTCATTCATGTGAGATAAGTAGTCTTAGCAGGATGTCACCAGTCAAATAGGACATATCTTATTTCCTCAATTCTAAGATGCATTTTTTTCTCAATTTAACATTTCTGATTTGGTGGCTTATCTTATAATCACTGCCTACTGTTAATTGGAATTTTCCTTCAAAAGCTGTTAAAAACCTACTGGTTAGTTTGCAATCCAGGAAATATTGTGTTCTTTGGCTCCTGCTGCCAGAATGTCATCCCCAATGTTAACTCTTATGGCAAAGTAAGCCAGTGTCAGACAATCATGAAGTGTAGTCTGTATAAAACTGAATAAAACATACATATTAATATATATTAAAACATATATATTAATCACCAATCTGAGGGCAGGAGAAAACCTCTCAGTAAATATCAGAAATAAATATCCTTACAAGCAGTTTCCAAGTTAAGATACAAAAGCTGCCACAGCAAACTATGTGTCACAGAATGGATTACAAATACTCTGAATTGCATACGTCATTATGAGCTTTGATTATCTGAGCTATACCTATACAGCTATTTGTTTGTAAGATGGGTATATAACAGTATAGACAGTAACCTGCAAATTATGTACAAGTACAATATAACATTGTATAATGTCACTAATATTCCTAAGATTCCAAAGTATTTGTACCAGTTGTAGTCCATTCTACAAAGCAAACACATTTCTTGTGTGATCACAGGTACTGCCAAGTACAGTCGATTTAAAACTAAAATGGCTTACTAGTTTCTAAATAATCCCCTAGGAAACAGTTTAGTCTAGACCATTATCTTGATAGTTCATAATTAGGTTCAATAATAAAGCTTGTTTTGCTGACCTAGGTCAGATTGGCATGTCCACAGCATCTGGGCGCAGTGACCTTGCTTTGAGAGGGTATTGTTAAAAAATCCATTATTATCATCACATACACTTCAGAGAAGTGACTGTTTTGTGAACTGATGGTGTGATGTTGCCACTTTAGATAAAAGAGTCCATGAATTATTGACTTAATGAGTTAATGTTGCTTCATTTCACAACAAAGTCTTCATAGTCTCCATGCTATTTACTGAACACACAATCACAGCATATGAAGGAAGCACAGGCTGTGTTGTGCATTTATAAGCCATATCAAATCTGAAAAAGGCATAACTTCACAGAAGTATCACTCTCTCATGAAGGCATGGCACCTTGGTCAGTGTGTCTCAGGCCAACTCATGGACAGTCACTTGAGATGGCTTTCTTCCCATTATTTTTGCCCTGTAGACACAAAGCAGTTAATTGTTTTTCCTCTCCCCCAGAGTTTGTTTTGGGTCTTGGGTGAGGCCTTCGGATCAGTCCTGTGTAATCATCCAGGCTGTGTGGTATGGTTGTTCCTGGGTAAAAGTTCAGAGAGCCCGAAGAGAAAGCTTACCGCAGAGAACACACAATACCCTGATGCTCACCATGGCAAAACAGAAGCAAAATCTTCTGATGTGATGGTGGTTTTCCTCAGAGTATGCCAAACATGCGGAAGATTATAAAAACCCAGGCACAAAACAGTTAACAGGTTTTCCAGAGAAACTGACGAGTGAGTCACACATATCAATTCAATGGGCTGTTCCTAAGTTTGGTTTTGCTACCTTTAATTGATGCTTATTATCTACTAAGAGATGTATACATAGTATTTCATTCTGTCCTCCCAACAAACCTAAAGGGAGGTATAATTGTTTTCCATTTTACAAGTGTAAAAACTGAGTGCCAGAGAGAAGAAATAACTTGCTCACAGCTGCAGAACTAGCAGGGAAGGTCAAGATTCAGACTGGGGTCTGGCTGACTCCCAAGCTCGCTTAAATGCTCACTCTGCTCCCGGTACCGTGGCCTCCTGACTGTCCTTCTTTCCATGCTTTTCATCTGTATGCCATTTATCAGTCTATAACTCTCTTAGCCTGAGAGGTCTCGTTTGCAAATACCTCCAGCTATCCTCCAAGTCAAAAGTCCACCATACTTAAGATTTCAGTTCCAGCACGACTTCCCATCCTCACCTCTCTCCATCCCTATTGGAATATCTTTACTCTCAGCTTTCCAGCACACCTTTTGCTTTTTAATTAAGACCTTGGTTTAGACCTTTCCTTCCTGTCTCTGTTGAAATTTGATCTATTTTTCAAAACAGGTTTTTGGTGGTTTTATTTTCATGAAGTCTTTTTAGATCCCCCACCTCCATTAAAAATTATCTCTTCTTCCCCTCTTCAAATCCCCTAATACTTTGCTTGTGCCTGCCTCTCTGAGGGTATTTCATCACATTCTGATTTGTGATAATTACGTGTGGGTCTGACCAGCTTCCTCTTGGGAGAAGTGCGAGCCCTTTGAGGGCAGGAACCATGTCTTAATCATCACTGTATCTCCAGGGTTTAGCATCATTTTTAGAACATGAGATACTCAATAAATGTTTGTCAGATGAGTAATTAGGTAACTAAATTGTCATGAAGAAATAGCCAGGTGAAATAAATTAGGTAATGGTTCAAAGGTACTTCATGCAATTTCTTGGTGAAAAGACTACTGTGAAAAAGTAGAGAAAGTTAGCCTTGCCCATTTGTCTTTTGCCCCAGTCAACCATTTTGTTTGCAAGTTAGAATTCAAGTATGGGATGGAAGAAAACTGACTGATGTGCATCAGATCCTCTGCCCCATCTCACTTGCCCTATTTCCATCACCTGCAAGGACCTTTAGACAAACTGGGAAAAATCCCTGCTCCATCTTCGGCAAGTTACTTCAGCACCATTGTTCAGTTTCCTCATCTGTATAATGGGAGTATAATATTACCTATCATTGTTTACCTCATTTCTGGACACATTTTATGTGATTTTTTTCTTTCATGCCTTCACATATAATGGGCTACTCTGTCAGCAAGCTCATCCTGTGTTCCTCTACAATCTGTCCCCTTTCAATGCCATCCATTAATCCAAGGTCTATCTGTTGAATAGCTCAGAATAAGTCGACTCCCTCTTCTACGTAACACTTTTTTGGGTGACAAGAATTCCCACTGGAGATACACATATACAGTTTGTTTGAGGCATAGCTAAGCTGATGGGCACTTGGAACCACAGCAGGAACCATTTTGGGAACTTAAGGGTGAAGAAGCCCAATTCACGTCTCCAACCATGACGAGATGTCTTCTGCTGTGAGAGTGAGTGTGATATCATGGAAGGAAGATAGATTCTCAAGTCAGATGTTCCTGGACTCCATTCCTGACCCTACTGCTGGATTTGGAGGAAGTCACTTAACTTTCCTGAGCCTCATACTTGCCCTACCTTCAAGGATTGTTTGAAGATTGAAAAATATTAATAGAGGCAAAGTGCCCAACACATAGAAGGTATTCTAAATATGGTCATTTCTGTTATCCCTCAGTTTCCTATAACCCCTTTTTCTTTAAAAAAGAAAAAATGACCAGGGGCTCCAGTTGAAAGAAAGCAGTAACAATAACTGTTTTGGTTTTAGACTCCAATTCTGTTCTCCTCTCCCCTCCTCTGCACCACAAAACCACTCTGGGAGGGTGAATGGACTTGCTCTTCCACCTCCTTCCTCCCCACCTTGCCGCACACCCCTTTGCATTCTACCTACCCAGGTGTGTCTCCTACCTGTGATGAAACCCAGCTCTTAAAGGCATACCATGACCTCAAAATCTACATATGTGCCAAGGAGTTCTGTGCTAAATTTGTTATATTATTATTATTTATTATGTTTATTATTATTATATGTGTGCAGCTTCGGTACTTACCGCACCCCTAGTGCCTCCTTCTGGTTGGCTTTTGAGTTGTCTTCTTAAAACACCTATTTCATTTGTACTGTTTGAAGTGTGTCCTAATGTTTTAAGTTTCTTCAAATGCCTTTTGAAAGAAGGCAGGGAAGAAATCCCAGTTACTAAGGTCACCAAGACCTATGGCTTCTTAGCTCTTACCCACCTCAGCTCTTCTCTGATTTCTGAGGCTCTTAGTTCTGTCACCCAGAGACGCCCTCCTCGGCCCTGTCTCTCTCATCTCTCTGTCTCCAACTCCTTTGCAGCCTCCTTGTCCTGCCCCGAAACAGATACATTTTCTAGCACTTGCTCTGACCTCTCCTCCCCTTTCTCTTTCCCTTGGTGGACCCAATCACTGCTATGACTTCAACTTGGACTACAGTGTCAATGATCCTAACTCTGGGTATTAGTCCAGACCCAAGCCAGAGGCCAGCGCTGCCAGAAGCTTTATCATTTCCAGTTCTTCTTGGAAATGCTGTGGGTACCCCAGACTCAAGAAATCTAAAACTAACTCACTTTTACTGATTTCCTCCATCCTCATTTCTGTTAATGACATAATTAAATCCCTAGTCCCCTATACTTGGAACCTCAGAACTTTTTTATGCTCCTTGCTGTCCTTTACTCCACAATCCATCAAAAGCCAAACCCTGCCACATTGGCCTCCTTAGTGTCCCACATTTGGCCCCTTGTTTCCATCCCCACTGCCACTGTCCTAACTCAGGTCCTCATTAGTGCTTGCCTGGACCACTGCCATGTCTACCAGTTGGCCTCCCTGCTTCTGGTCTTTCCCCACTCCAACATAGTTTTCACACTGTGCCACACTCATCTTCCTGAAATACCTCTCTGCTCGTGTCACTCCCTGTTCTGATATCTCTAATATATCCTCAGTGCCCTCAGAACAATGGCCAGATGACTTAGCATGCCAGTCAGGACCCTCTGGGATTTGAGTCCTGTGCCCATCGTGCTTACTCCCCTCCATTCCACCTGCCTTCCAGTCCCACAATCCTCCTTGTCTTTTCTCTCTCCCTTGCCTTGATGCATTCCCTTTCCGTCTCTTCATCAAAACCTAACCTAGTTTTCAAATGCTTCCCCACCTAAGAAGTCTTTCCCAAGCTCTCTGGACAGAACTCATCTTCCTACTCTGTATTTTGCTAACACTTTGGTTATTATTTGATAGAGGTCATAGAAGGAACTGATTTTTTAAAACATCACTATATGCTGAACTAAGTGGTTTATATGTTTGTCCTTTTTAATTTTCATAGTAATTCTATAAAATGCGTTTTTACAGATGGGAAAACTGAGGATCATATAGATTAATTAACTTGGCCAAGATCATACAGGTAATGAGGAACAGTATCTCTTCAGACCTCACTACCTGTACTCTTTTCACTATACATAAAGAGGATAAAGAGCCACAGAAATCTAAGGCAACTGATATGACCATTTAACAGTGATAAAGCAGCTCTGACTTTGGACTGTCCTAGTCCTAGTTTTTTACTTGGCTTTCCTCCTTTCAGACCCTCTTCTGATATTTGGTTACTATTGCCTTTTAAAAGTTTCAGTGTTATGTATAATACATTCATTGAAGGACAGCATTTCCTGTAATTTATGTCTCTTCATTTTACTACTCAGCAATTCCTCAGTATTTAACCTCATAAATTTCCAGTTATTGTCCTATATTTACACATCGCATCTGCCGGAGGAGTCTGTGCAATTTAATACTGTGTGGAATCCGGAGGGGTACTTACAAAGAGGGCGAGCCCACAGCTTATGCCTCTCCTAACAAAGTCAGATTGCTCATGATCAAAAGCAAATAATCGCACCTTTTCTCCTCCTCTTGTATTTATCTTATTAAATAACAGAAGGGCCTCATTCCCTTGACTTTCTGATATCATCCCCAGCCCATTCCTGGGAGCATGGGCTGCTGGCCTCAAAGTCCCTTTGCGGCTGCGATGCATTTTGCACGTTGTACCTCTCCATCAGCCTACCGGACTGCCTGTTCCTCCCGCTCTGAAAAGCCAAACAGTACTAAAACCCCACCTCATCTGGCTCTCAGCTTCTTTGTTCCTCTTAGATTGTTCTGCCACTGCCCTAAGGCCAACAGATCTTTGGGGCAGTGGCCCAGGTTGGTGTTTGGCACAATTTCATTTACTGAACATCTCTATGTACATTTATGATGCCATATAACTAATAACAAAAACAGGACAGCCTCGGGCCTCGTTTTTTTATTGTCAGCACCACGGCAGCTGTGGGGGATGGGAAGGCGAAGGACAGAGAGGGCAGGAAGGTTCAGAACTCGTAAATAGAGGCTGGCCCTTGCTGAGCCGGGTCTGCTGAGGCATATCCCCTTCCAAAGGGAGGCAATAATGATCCGAGCCTTGTCCAGACCCTCTCACAGAGCCACAATAGAACAGACCAGAACAGAGGATTCTGTGTGCTGTTGGGGAGCTGCCTGGGTTGTGTACCCCGCTGTTTTTCAAATGGCAGGTTTGCCCATCTCTAGGCATGTGCAAAATGGACAGCGGCAGAGCTCACACTGTTCATCACTGCCCATTGCTAACTTGATGCGGCTCTCCTTGGACGCCATAAGCTGTGCAGTAATCCATATTGATGGCTGGGCTTTAGAGCAGCCATTTGTATGCTCTGCATCCCTCTGTGACTGTCTGCTTTTTGTGGACGTGGCCTGGGTAGTATATGCCCCCAGATCCTCTGACTCGGACTTCAGAATGTTGGAAAGGATTTTAGAGGCAAAAATTCCTTCCAGGAAGGCATTCTCAGGAGGCAGCACAGAAAAATGGAAAAAGCCCTGACTGAAATTAAGTGGCCTGATTTCATGTTTTAGGTCTGCCCTTTACTATCTGTGTAGCCTTGGGTAAATCATTCAACCTCTCTGGGCCTCAGTTTTCCTTTTTGCAAGTAGGGAAAAAAGAATAAATCTCTATCTCTCAAGATTATTTAAAAAATCCTATGTAATTTATGTGCCAAAAAGTGCTATATAAGAGGTCATTAGTATTGGTACTATAGTCAAATATTTTATAAAGGAAAGAAAGGCACAGAAGAAAATCTCTATGCTACATACATTACTATAAAGGTGTAGAAAGGTGAATATAAATGTTGAAATCTGTACTAAAGAGTAAGGGAAAAACAAACTGCTCATTTCCATTCTAGATAATTCCTGCTATTTGAGATGCCTTGGTTGATCTGGAATACTTGGCACGGTTCTGCCACAAGTATAATTATTGGCAGCATCCACTTCAGAAAGAGCAAGTGAACCCTCTCTAAGCATCAAATAAAAAAAAATCAATGCTGATTTTTACATCTATTCAGAGTGTGTGGTTTGTAAACAGTTAAAGGAGCTTGTTCTGTGGGGATCCATGGATTAAAAACTGGAGCGCACATGGGTGGGATGTAGTGGAAAAATGGATTCTGTCCACCTGATTGGCACTGACCATGGTAACACGAGGTTAGCTGGAAGCAGCCTCTGAATTTGCCACACCCAGAAGGGACTGGATCTGGCTTACAAAACGTGTGTCAGTGAAAAGCAGATTTATTTTGGTGGTGGGCTATTTAGTCAAGGTGTCCAAGCAAAGACAAACTCAACACACAAAGGAAAGTGGACTGACTGCCTGGGATGAGGACCAGCTTGCATCCTCTTCTGAAATTTCTTTAATGATCTCAGCTGTTTCCACCCTACATACTGTTTGTGAAGGGACTAATTCCCATCATCCTTTAAAAGGGTCTCTTCGCTGTATGTTAGCCCTCATCAGCACATCGTGTATGTTATTTTAGGGGTTATTGCAGATGAGTTAACCTTTATCTCTGAGCTGCACATGCTAAATGCTGCACATGGCCCTGCAGAGGAAAGAGGTCAATTCCCCTTGTATATTCTAAGGACCTAACAGACATTTTCAGAAAGAGGTTAATAAAGAAGATCGAGATGGTCTGTTCTAGGGGAATATTTTCTTTAATTCAACAAAAAAGTACGCCCTGTAGTACTCTTTTGACTTGCCGATCTGCTAACTTTAACAAAAAAGTTGGGCAAGCAACATATATCTCTACCTTTCTCTATAACTGAGAAATCCATTTAGCCTATAAAAGTGATAAGACCATAAGGAGGTGTTTCCTTAACTGAAGGCAAAGGAAGAGGAGGCAGCTGCTTCAGGTTTGCTTTTGCTTCTTCTCTGTTGATTTTGACTCCTCACTTCTGTGTATTAGAAGGTGTGTCTACCCACTGGTCCCAAAACCCAGTATTTCAGGTTTTTTCCCCTTATTAGAAAGAAGGAAGGGATCAGGGCAGACATTCACAGCCATTTATCTTGTTCTTCAAGTGCCACCTTCTTTGTAAATGAAAGAGTCCAATCAATAGGGCAATAAGGAAGGAGGATAAGTAGCTGGGAGGGCCCCACTATACGGTGAGGTCTAGTCACAGCCAGGGCCCTATGCACACTCCATCCCAGAGGTGTGACTCATTAGTACTCCGGAGAGGAAAACCAGCAGTTTGTTTTTCAAATTAGCTCTCCATTAAAAAGAACAGTGAGTATTTTCATGCTAGCATCTGCAGAGTAAAATGAACACATCAGATTAACATCTGGTGTTACTGAAATCAGAACTGGTGTACAGCAGCCCTCTAGCAGGAGGCAGTGCTGTGGAGGGCGAAGTCACAGATCAGGAGTCAGGCAGATTGGGGTTCCAGCCTGGCCTTTGCCTCTTACTAGCTCTCCCAAATTGTACAGTCCCTTTGCTTCTCTGTCCTTCAGTTTCCTCATCTGCACATTGGGATAAGAACAGACTCATAGAGCGTGTTGGGAGAATGACAAAGGACCATTCACATTAAACACAGACACAGAGAGTAAGTGCTCAAAAATGTGAGCTCTTGTTAGTGTTATTGTATGGAACCTGAGCTGCTATAAGTTAGGGGAAAGGAAACGGGCCACTCTATGAGAACGGATAGGCTCTGTCATATTAGTGTATGTATCTGCACTTTCTTTGAGGAAGCACCATTTCCTGAATTGTGAGGCTTCCCTCTTCATGAAGAGTGAAGTATAATCAGGAGCTGGATGGAAATGACATGCCAGTATGTGAAGAGCTAAATATCACCATGGTGAATCTCCAGTGTTTTCATCACATAATTTTTGACGGGAACAGAACTGTAGAGCACACACAGCCTCACCTACTCATTTTATGGAAACTCTAAGGGAGGTTAAGTGACTTGTCCAAGGTCACATGTTGAGTTAGTGGATTGAGTCCTATCTCTCTTTCACTCTAGGTAATTTTCCAGAACTCTTTACAAAAAAGTATATAAATATTAAGAAGGAATTACATGGTATTTCAAGCAACTACAGGAATATTCAAATATCTTAAAGAAAAATTATATAGTCTGTGGTTCCTCATTTGAGAAATACAACCAAGAACCTATTAGAATTCTCCCCTAACACTCAAGCTTGTGTTCCTTATTCAGGTCCCTGCAGTTTATCCTTTGGCCAGGCTGCAGCCTCAGGATTCCCTGGCTTGTCCCACAGTGATCTCTGTTGCCTTTACATCCAGTGAAGTGACTGTGGGGTTCAATCAGAATGACACTCTCTGCCACATACCCCAAGTTCCCTGTGCGTAAGAGCTCTGTGGGTCACCCATAGAAACCCTGGTCAACTCTAAGTATTGGATTTCCTTTCCCCAGCAGAATGTCCACACAACAGTTAGTATTCTAGAAGAAAAAAATTCTTCAGCAAGCAATATCCATGTGGGAGTTGTGTATCAGAAGGAGGGATGTCATTTACAGCCCTACTCTTGGTGATGACAAAATTGCACAATTACCTCCTATTGCCCCTCCCTACTTGCAACCTCTTACTAACAGGGTATGGGTTCTTTAGGAGGCCCCAGCCCAGGATTCTCTCTATAACATATCGTATACATAAAAATTGCAATGGAAACACAGGCATAAATACACCCTGAGTCTATTTTTACCGTAATTACTATTTATAACATAATTTGTAAGACATATGGTTCCAGAAATGTATGACACAACTTCCAATGTGGTAAAGAGGCAGTTTAATGTATTGTAATGAAAAGACTATGGGCTTGGGGACCTAAGAGACAAGGATTCAAATTGGTTCTGCCCTTACCAGCTCTGAGTCCTCAGGCAAATGACTTAACATCACCAAGCTTTAGTTCCTCCATACTTTCCTTATAGACTTGTGTGAGTTTTAGAGGTCTATCTGGTACACAGGACCTAAAATTGGATGCTAAATAAATGCCAGTGATAATTTAAGTTGGGGCTTTCTACTGGGATAACATTCTAATGAAAAATATCTATCACTGACATTTTTGAATATTGACATAACTGGCAACATGGAAATACTTTGGATAAGCCATGTATTGATAGACATGGAAATGAGGTCCTGGCTCAAAGTTTTTTACTTACGTACTAACTGGTTAAAGACATTAAAAGGGGTTGATAAGAGACAGATCTTCAAATACAATAAACCTGATTTTCCCATCTTCCTTGTATTCTAAAATGTAAGTGATAGATTTTGTTTTATTACTATTATATCACTAGAAATTACTGGGTCTAATTTTTGCAGACTTAAACTTTGCACATTAAGATTCTCTCCATAATTTCATTTGCATATGGCTCCCCATTATAGCTGCATGTACACAAAGAGAAATACTGTTTTCCTTCCAACCTTGCTTCCAGCAATGGCACACATTTGTTCTTCCCCCTTTCCTCCCTCATCTGTACTAGGTCCCAGAGACCAGGCCTTGACCACCAAAGATTGCAGAATTGACTCTACACACTGAGACTTGGCTACAGGACCCTTGTGCAGATGAAGACGTCAAAAGGCAATCTGCAGTGAGAATGACAGCGTGATTAACCAGAATGAGGCCTAAGTCAGAAGTAGCACGGACCACTGGGAAATTAAGGCACCAATTTTCACCGTCAAGATCAGCTGCGATAGGGAGGTATATCCTAGCAACAGCAGAAGTCTTTACCTTGTCATCACAGAAAAAACTAATTTTGTAGTGTTATCTGTTTATATCTTTTAATCCAAAAAGTCTTTAAACAGAAAGTAAATACTCACACATTTCGTTTCCTAGACCTGGCTTTTGCCTCTAATTGAGAAATCCTTAATTCAAGCTAATCAAAAGGTTACTGAGTCTTAACACAAATTTCATTTGCTTTCATTGATGCAACTGTGGGAAACCTCATAGGAGAGATGGAAAGGGATGGTAATAGTTAACGTTAACAGCATTCATGGAGAAAATGATACTTAACATCACCCTGGTGTATCTTAAACTGAACATACCGTATTTTATTATCCAGCTGAAGAACAGTGTTATAACATGCCCCGTTATTATGTTGATTCAGATTTACCATAAGGCAGCACCATCTCTTAAAACATAACTTCATATAAAGTGGTCACCAATAAGGATGGAGGCTTTTTGTCCCTTGACACCAGTGCTTTAAAGTGACTTGACTGATATATTCATATTTATAAAAATAAGCACCGTAGGCCTTTTGCTGCCAGATCTGTTCTCACAACAAGATAAATCAGCGATTTCATACACTGTATCAAACTGTCAGAACATGCAGTTTCTTTCGAAAAAAAAAAGCAAAAGTAAAATTGTTCCTCAACGAGGCTGATCCCCCAATTAAAAGTAAAATTCTGCTAGAGGCCAAAATTATTCTGCATGTTGCTGTATTTCTGGTTAGGAGGCGCCTTCCCCAATTCTCTGCTCCAGATACTGAGAAACCCTCCTTGAAGCAGGCTATTTTGCTCAGTGCTTCAAAGCAGGGCCCAGCACTCACCTGAGAGCTAGGCCTTGTGTGTGGTAAGGAGAAGGGCATAGGGAAGGGAGAGCGGCCACGGCCAAGGACAAAAGAGAAAAACCTTGACCAAGTGGAATTACGGATGCCAAGGGGGAAGACAGTTTAAGGAAGAGCTGGTGGGGAACTGTGGTGAATGCAGCCTGGATATTGTGAGGCATGTGGATTAAGGGGAGGAAGATGGATTGGGAGGTCACCAGTGATCTTGAGGCAATCTCTTCCTGCGGCTGGATAAAGGCAAAGTACAGGGATTAAAGAATGAAAAGGCTGGTGGTAAAAGAAAAGAAAAGAACCACAGTAGCTCATGCAACTATTCAAAACTTCATCCACCAGGGAGAACAGGGACCCCTACATGGTGTTTTTGCAGGATGTTAGAAAGCTAACCAATTTCCTGTCCAGTGGGCCTAGCAGAATCCCTAATTCAGGAGAAGAGTAAGGCCTTATATTAAGGGATGAGAAATCCTTCTTATCCCAGAAATCCATTCTTGGGATAGAATGATAGATAGTCAGTCTACAGTCCAACTCCCATGCCAATTCCCTCAGCTGAGAGAAAAGATTGGCAGGGAAACCCCAAAGCAGCAACAGAATGAAGGATCCATTTGCATGTTTCCCTCAAATTCAGGCAAAGGATTAGATTCAATTAAAGCATGGACACTGAATACAGGAGAAGGCTTTATGCCCTGTGTGGGTACCTGGGGCAGGCACTGTACTGTCAAGGGGTGACGTGGATTTTGCACACTAGTGGCTTTTATCCTCTATGGTCTTTGTGGCACACATTTGCCTTGGTGAGGACTCAGGGCTTGCTCAGAGCTCTCTAGAAAGTCTTAGGATTTTACACAGGAATACCAGTGCAAGATTACTGGTGTCTCCAATTTGGTGATGCTGCTGTGGTCATTGCTGTTACGTGTGTGAAGCTGTGTCTTGAAAATCTGAAACTTGCCCAGAGGCCCTCTAACTTCCAGACACCCATGATCTCAGCCTGTCACTCCACCAACTGTGTGTAGATCTCATGTCTGAGGATCAACTTTAGCATTTCTCAGGCTGTCTGTGCTGCTGCTGAGCTGTTCTTGCTAAAAATAAGCTGCACTTCTTCACTCTGCTGCCTGCCAAATTGGACTGGCAGCTGCCCTGGTCTTCCACAGCTTCCTGCCACAGTGCTCAGAGCTTCACATCACAGTACCTTCTGCACAAAATACTTTTTTTCTCCTTGCCCCACTCAGAGCCTGACAATCACCCACCTTACTTTCACCTTCTTTCCTTCTCTCACACAGAGGCAGTTTGGGTATTGTGTGACTTCAGATAAGTCACTTAATCTCTCTGTGCCTTTTTCAGACCAGTCTTTAGGAACAACTTCCTGCATGACTGTTTTAATCACAGTTTTGGTGTCTGAACTGTAGCAAACCAAGTAAAAAATATCTTCAACAGAATGATCTCTTTATATGACTTAATTCTATCTGGCTGTGCTACCCATAATGGCCATTACCACTGTTTTGTTTATTTGCTTGCTTATTTGCCAGTCTTTTGATGAGTTTCTTCATCAATCTACTATTGTTCAATTGACTGTTTTATAATTTATGTTTCTGTAGCATCTCAGCATATGCTATTTGCTGTTTGCCAAGAGTGCTTTTACACACAGTAAGTATTTCATCAGAACCTCAACAACCCTATGAGGTGAAAATCACGATAGGTATTATTATCTGCATTTTCCTAATTAACAATTCAGTTCAGAGGGAATCCTCTTTCCCCAAGGTCAAACGAATAGCAAGTGGCAGTTGGCACTCCACACATTGCAACGGCTATCACATTAAAATAATAGAGATTTCACTCCCACTTACAACGTGAAATGTCTGTGGCTCTTACTAATCCTCTCAATGATTTTGCAATCAAGTTTGGTTGTATTTTGATTCATTCTTTGGAAAGTTTCCAACAAGGAAGGTAAACGTCAGCCCTTGTCAAAAGAATGGCCAGCTTGATGCAAAGTGATGTTTGAGCACCAAGAGGATGCTGTTAATTGATTTGTCAATACCCCTAAGTGTGAACAGGTGTGATGAAGTGTAAAGAAGTATGGGATGTGGATGTGGCAGAGCTGTCACATAGAGAAGACTTTGACTATCAGAGGAAATGACTCCTCAACTACTGTCTATCTTCCTGTCCAAACACCTGTCCCAAACCATCCTGTCTGGGCAACTTCAGGGGCCTTAGGACATGTGCAAAGAAGCATGTCCCATCTTGAGGCACACCTGAGTAGGGTGAACATATATGAATACACTGGGACATGGGGGTGGTTTTTCCTAGAGGAAAGGCATCAATCATCTCTGACTTATAGTTAGGAAGACAAAGATCGCTTCTAGGAGTAGGAATGAAAAAGTACATCCAAACCAAAATCTATTTTTAAATTAAGAAACCTGCACCTAGAAAGCCCTTCAGTCAGTTAAAAAACATCTACACTAAAATGCAACCACAATTAAACAGGCAGCTGAGGCCAGACAGTAATAAGAACATGTCTGCAAAGGGAAGGAGGAATAGTTGTATAAATGTTTGAGCAAATTGGTGTTGCCCATCATCCCTTACACTCTTCCAGATGTCTCTGGTTACCTGCAGGCTGTTTCCTCCTCTCTCCTAACCAATGAAAGCTGAGCAAGTCAGAATATCATCAGCCTGGTCCTGTGTACTTTGACTTTTGCAATTGGATAGTCTCTGTGTCTGACAGTGGAAATATCAGATCCTCTACTTCAATGCCCTCCCACGTATGGTACCCATTTGTGTCTGGGGCTTTGGCTAGCTGGGGTTCTCCTGTATTCCTCCAAGGCACTGATGCTCTGTGGCTGTAGGAGTTTGCAGGGGGGTCTCCAGGAGCAAAGGCTAAGAATCTGATGTGCAAGATGCTTATCAAAGATCAACACCTATGGAAGGCAGGGGAAGAAACAGATTGGACAGTTGGAAAAATAGAACCACGATGCAGGTCAGAGGTCAGATAAAGCCTTGGCCAACCCAGTAGGGAACTCTGGAGTCAATACTGTCCGTCAGTATTGTCATAGGGTGATCAGTTTGTCCTGGCCTGCACAAGACTTTCCCGTTTTCAGCACTATAAGATCCCACATTCAGGGAGCCCGTAACTGTTCATTAGTTATGTGGCCTTGGGCAAGTCAACCTCTGAAACCTGTTTCCCATCTCGTGAAATTACTGGAAAGATTCAATGAGATGATACATTTGTATTATCAGCACAGAGTACGTATTTGGTAGGGATGAATCAACATTATCTTTGGTGGATAAGTCTCCCACCTTGGTAATTGGGAGAGAAGACTACCTCAAGCAGCCCCCCACTCTGGTTAGCCTCCTGCCTCCTTACACCTGCCCTTAATCCCCTTTTTAAAGGTGCCATCTCACCTTTACCTGCTCACTGGACAGCTTCCATGTCTGTGCAATCAGATGAAAGCAACAGGCTCTGACAGCCCAAAATTCTGAAATACTCAGTGGCAGCCAGAAGAGAATGGCTTTTACGTGGGGGCTGTCTGCTCTTGTGAAAATCTAAGAGTCAAAGAGGGTCTGCAAGGCATCAACAGTCTGTGTTCACCGAGCACCCTGCAATTCTGAACTGTGGGCAAAGAAAGGGTAGTGCCGACTGTGCTTGAAAAAGTACAGTGGAAGGCAAACAAATAAATGATTTAAGGTTTTGGAAGAAAGACATTTGAAGAAAGCTTGACCTTAACCTCTGGAGCTTAGAGCAAAGCTCTACTGAGTGAAGGTGGGTTGCAGTGGTAAATTGGTCTGGACAAAACACATAGAGAGTCATTATGAGAGAAGGAAACCCTCCTCACCTTGTTGGGCCAGGGGCTGCTGATAAGACAGCATCCTTAAAGGGAAGCCTGCTGGGAGGAATTGGGCTAAATTCAAGGACAATAGCAATCCTCATTAGGGCCAGAAAGCCGGGGACTATGATATGGAGGCCAGCTTACCAGGCTGTTTCACAAGCTGCTTGCCTATGGCTGGTTGGCTCTGTTGGATAGAGTAGGGCATTAATGAGGCCCGGGAGGCTGAATTCCTGCACAGACCAGCTAGATTTACACTTTTCCACGGCTGTGGATTCCACCACTAAGCTGGACGATGCAGCTCACACACGTGTGTTTGCTTGTTACCTCAAGTTTACTCTCTGGAGATTTCACTGAATCCTTAGCAAATGTAGAGATATGCTATTTTTTTGGAGTCTCAAGCAGTGGTCTGGCCTAGCAATAAGACATTATTCATTCACACCTTTATTCATTCTGTCAGTCAACAAAGATTTGAATGCTTCCTCGGTGGAGGTATTGGGCTAGGTGCTCTGGATACAGTGGCCATAAGGAAAAGGAACATCTATTCCTGAAGAAACAGGGAATTCAACAGAAGAAACAGTGGGAGTACCAGGTTGATGTGAATGCAAGTCCCAAGATAACAACTGACA
Source organism: Phocoena sinus (assembly GCF_008692025.1). NCBI lineage: Eukaryota > Metazoa > Chordata > Mammalia > Artiodactyla > Phocoenidae > Phocoena > Phocoena sinus. Next base: position 81,223,998 of record NC_045764.1, read on the forward strand.
GCTGTGCAGCAGTTCTAGAAAAAAAATGATCCCTGATTAGGAGAAAAGGCAGAAATCTGTAGAAAAAGACCTCCAAGAAAAATAAAATTAAACTAAACTGTTGGGGAAGCAAGCTAAGTGTCCAAAGATGGATGAATAATGAAATAATATTTCATTGAAAAATAATATATTATTGGGATGTCCAAAGAGTTTGAAAATATAGAAATAAGATTTTCACTTCTGTTGATATATTTGGGGTGAATAAGTGATATATACATGGAAAATTAAGAAAATGAAAAAACAAGGTAATAATTCAGAGAAAATAATAAATTGCATGAGAAAAATGCGATCATAGTACAGGTAAAGGATTTGAAGGAAATTGCATATGGGGAGTTGAAATTGGGAACGTAGACTGGGGAGGGGCAAGGGACTGCTCTCTTTTGTTATAAATCTCATAGCGCTATTTGATACTTTAAACTGTACACTTATGACAGAAAATAATTTTAATTTTTGAAAATACTATGGGTCTGAAAGCAAGGGTAAGAAGGCATTTAAAATTTTTTTAAATACATAGATAGATATAAGACTATTCACCGAAGAACAAAATCTGTAACAGGGAAAACTATTAAACATTTAAATGTTCATCAATAGGGGACTGGTTAAATAAATATCAGTAAATCCATAAAATAAATGGACTATATTGCCGCCTTTGAAAATAAAGGGTAGGTTGATGTGTATTGACATAGAAAGATCTCTCCATATATTTTTAAGTGAAAAGGTCAAGTTGCAGAAAACTGTGTACCAAAGTGTGCATGTATATATACATGTGTGTGCATGTGTTTGTACATACATAGGAAAATGTATGGAAGGACACAAAATAAACTATTAACTGTGGTTACCTCTAGGGAATGATTGGAGCCAGGTCACAAGGACTTTCACTTTTTCTCTCTAAATATTTATTGTCTATATTTTTACAATGAGCAGGTACAACCTCTATTATTAAAGATAAAATACACAAAGAAAATATTTTTTAAATTACAGAAAAGGGCTTGATCCAATTGCATCTGATTTTAGGAAGCTCACAAGCAGGCAGGGTGGAGGAAGAGAGGAAGGCATGTGGACCATTGGGAGACGGCTCAGCCCAGGCAAGGGATGTGAGGACCTCAAACAGGACATTGGTGAGAAGGATGGAAAAAGAGGAACACTTCTGAATTAGAAATGGTGTGTCATAGGCTTTGTGTTGATTTCCTAATAATAAAGAGGGATTTGTCTTGATAGTTCATGTTTCATGGTAGAAAGAAATGGAGAGATGGCCAGGATCCAGAATTCTCCAAACTGTGAACACCACTGTTTAAGTCCCTAGGGCGTCCGTGTCCAGAGAATAAGGAGAATAAGTCCAGCCAAACTGACCAAGTTTGGTATCAAGCCAGCTCTGGTTCCCCTACTCCAATGGGAAGCCTTTGTACAGCAACTATACATTAGCCCTGGTGGTCTATGGTCTTTATGAGAGCCAGGCTCCTTGGCCCCTTTTTCTCTTGGTCAGCACCTTCAAGATTTTCCATACTTATGGTGAGAAGAAGCAAAGAAAGGCAATACAAACTCCAAAGCAAGTGCATGTGGAAGAGGGCAGGCATTTAAAACTCAAATTGGCTATACCTGCTTTTGTATTCTGAAGGTGCCTAGTGATGGATGGGGCTTTAGAAAAGGGTATGGGGGTGAGCTGACTCAAGCCATGTTTATGTGGAACATCAGCTCCCTTTCCACTGCCGAGACAGGTGGAGGAGGAGAAGTGAAGGCACAGAGAATTTGTCCCCCCATCTAACACAGTCATTAAACAATCTTTGATTATACAAAGAGAGGCCCAGAGCTGGGTTTGGAAGGAGGGGCAGAGGAAAGAAAAGGATGAGCAAGTTTATGAAGGTAGAAAGAATCGGTAGAAAGAACAAAGGACAATAACTTGAATATGTGCTACTTAATTCTAAATTGTTTGTCTGTGACATACACTGTCTCCTTCTTCTCCAAATATTTAGTAAAGTCTGATACACACCCCAAGGCCTTATGATGGTGGGTTTGGGAATGGGCATAGATAAATGGAACGGATAACTCCCATATCTGGGAGAAAAAATATGAAATAATGATGGCCCATACTGAACAGCAAGACAGACAATCCATGAAGCTGGGGATTAGGTCAATTTCATCATTAAATCTTAAAAGAGGGGACAGCTTACTCTAATTTGTAGGGTAAATGGTGACAAAATCGTTAAGGCACCTGGAACATGCAGTTCACAGGGATCAACCCTCTGGAGCATGGAGCAGAGCAGAAAAAGGTAGGGAAAATACCTAATGGGCAAACAGAGAATTCCCAGCACACACAGGCACCCCATCTTCAAAGAGGAGCCGGGAAATGCAATTCTCTTGTATGCCCTGAAGGGGAGAAACAGAAACATTTGGTGAATAGCCAAAGTGACAACCACAATAGGTTCACTGACTGAGGAAATTTCTTGGACTGTCTAGAAACCAGTGCAGAAACCACGGGGATTATGTGAGTTGGGGGCTACTATTACAAAATCCTCCTTAACCAAACACTGTACATTTCTCAGCATATTATTCATTCCTCCAAAATGCCCTGTGAAGTGGGATTCCCATTCCTTCATGGCCTTGTACCCTGACTGCCATGGAAGCAGGATAATTTAACTATCTGGGTATCTTTGAGAGGTGGTGATAAAAAAGGAGCTTTCTTATTATCTTTCACATTTATATAATGCTTTGAAGTTTAACAAGCTTACTTATAAGTATTGTCTCATTTTGTACTTGAAATGATCTCATGAGGTGTTATTACTATCTTTTATATATTGGAAATGTCTCTGAGAGATGTGAAATGCCCATAGAGACAGAGTGAGTTAGCAACTTCCACAAGTTTTTACTGTTAGTCAGACCCCATACCAGGTGCCAGTGGCACAGCTATGAAAAACATCAGATGCTCTGCCATCTGAGCTTCCCTGTTTTGTGGTCATAGTGGCTGCTTTCCTTTTGGGGTGAGAAAATCTGGCACAACTTGCATAGCCTCAAACAGTGATAAAGCTGATGGGTTTCTGGAGCAGCTGCTATCTGGGTGCTTGTGGATGTTCCATGTTGGGGTCTACTGAGGAGGGTCTTGGTGCCTGAAAGCCTGAGTCCAAGTAGGTCTTGTCTGAGCTTGTTTTGACTTGGCTCTCCAGGTGGGAGGACTCCTGGGAGCAACTGATTCCAAAATACAAGCATAGTGGTTTCTCTGGGAAAATACCCTACCAGATCCACCAACGAAACCTCCCTCCAATATGAAAAACTGCATAGGAAACGATTGCAAAGTTCAGGAGGTCACATGTGGCTCACTGAGATATAGAAGCAAACAGAGAAAACTTTTTGCTCTTCTCTTTTTTTAAAATCTTGGGTGGGCTGTAAATGGAGAACTCCTAGTTTTCTGTCTTCTAGGCTTTAGCCAGAGGTATTCACAGACCGAAGAGAGCCAGAAGAAAAACCATCCCCTAAAGAAAAACTGCAAGGGTAGAAGAATCTCTCTTCTAACTTTTATTAATCTTTGTGCTCCCCGCTTCCCCAGGGAGAGTCAGAGGGGAGTACCACCAAGATGGAATTCATTCCTGTTGTATAGGTGGGACTCCAGCCGAGGCTCAGGAGCTTCAGGGGGCCATGCTGTTTGGCCATGCTGGCCAGTTGTCTGCGGAGTTGGGGCTCCACCCTGATAGCCTTGCCCAGGGAACTTGCTGAGAGCATGCCCTTTGGATGATCTGGATGTGAATCCTGGATCTGCCTCTAGCATCCATGTGACCTTGGCAAATTTCTCATCTTTTCTCTGATTCAACTCGGGTAGGAACCAAAATAGGGATAATAATAATAGAACTTACATGCCAGGTAATACGTGGTAATCTATCAGTAAATGTTAACTACAACTATTATTGCTGTTGCTGCTGTTGTTGTTATTTTATTGCACAGAGCCCATCTCAGCCCCAGGTTTCCAAAATAAAAGTATTCTCATTTCTGAAAGATGTTCCACCTCCAGAGAAAGCATAGAGAGCCACAAAAAGAACTCAGCTGTTTTCCCTGGCTGGTAGTAGACAGATCATTTCAGGATACAACTGTCCCACAGGAGAGGCAGCCCCTAGGGGAAGAACTTGGTATTTTGTGCCCAAGCTCTGAATCCAGGCTCTGCTCCTCACCACTTTTGTGAGCTTGTCAGGATTTCAAATCTCTCCAAGCCTGATTTCCTCATCTATAGGCCAGGGACATAATATAACCCCAAGTATATTTATGTGGATGAGAAATAATATATGCAAAAAGCCTTGTATGGTGCCTGGCTCATGGTAGGCTCTAAATAAATTGTAGGCTAGTATTTCGGTTCTTACCATTCCATCGGATCAATGGCTAATCTGTGTGATTCATGACATAGAAGCTCAGATGAATGCACACACACACACTTAAGACATTCCCCTCTTGGACCTAGAATGGCCATGCTTTTGGGTGTGGTCTTCTTTTCTTGACAGGAATTGGTCCAGATATTTACTTTAAAAGCAATGAGGGATAGATGAAGGAACAGACATGGAAGAGTAAAACAGAAGAATAACTATAATGCCTAATGATTGCATTGCACTCTGCAATTTACAAAGCGTAAATTTCACCAAAATTGCCTCAAGTCACATTTTAAGCAGTGATTTAAATCAACACCTCAGATAAGACTATATTTCAAGCCAGCAGCCCTCACTGTAGAGCACAAGCAATTTCACAAATAATCCGTCTTTGTCCCTTGGTTAATTGTGTCCCTTGATAGTTGGGCAAGGATTACAGTTTGTACCACTGGACTTCCATCCAAGTATCAACCTTGCCCAGTAAATCCTAAACTAAACCACAACCTCAAAGCCTCTTAAGTAAATAGACAGCGGCCAATCACCCAACCATAACCTATTGGTGTTCTACCTTATTTCTAACCTTGTTATAGAGCTGATCTCAGATACAAATACATTAGACATTAAAAAAATAAAACCAGTAAAAATTGATTCCTAATCATTATACTCTCTCCTAGACTATTATCTTTCTTTTAAAGTAAATTCAGATTAAGACTAATTTACATTGATTTTTAAAACCTAAACTGCATGTTCCTCTAACTACATTCAAAACACGGGACCAAGTTTTATATGATTATTTAAGCCTGTTGGAGAGCTAAAGTGAACAGCATTTATGGGTGACCCTAGTCTGCACTGAGAAGGTGTTATTACTTCTAATGCTTTATGTCATTTGATGTGGTGCCCTAGGAACTAAACGGCCCCTTTACATATGTATTACTTGAGACCCTGCCTTCCCTCACCCCCTACACCACACTAAAACAAAAGGCTAGGGTGGGGGTGGGGGGAATCTTAAGTGTTTGGGCAAGATTAAGGATGAGAAATTGTTCATAGGCAAGTTCTGATTATTACCATTGTGCCTAGAACAGAGTTCAGCACAAGATAATAGACACAATAAATATTGATTAGTAATATTTATATACACTCATGGAGGGAACTGTGATGCAGTTAACCAAAGTTTATGAGTATTTGACATTGCCACATTAGATGTTCCTATCCTATCTCCAAGTAACTTCCTCTAGCATTTGGGGAATTCTCCCAGTACCATGCACGTGCCTCAAGGAAAGGTGGCCCGTCATCCTCATCTGCAGAGACAGATTCTGATTAGTCTAGACTAGGAGTTGGCAAACTTTTTCTTACAGGACCAGATAGTAAATATTTTTGACTTTGTAGGCCAAGGGGCAAAATCAAAGGTTTTACTGAAATTCTTATATAACCATTTAAAAAGGTAAAAATCATCTTTATTTCCTAGGCCACAATTAAAAAGGTGGCTGGCTGGATTTGGCCTGCAGGGCAAAGTTTTGCATGCCCTTGGTTTAGGCCATCATGACAATCACATGCTCTTTACCAATGATGGTCAGAAGTCTTGGCTTCAGCCCATAGAACACAGCATTTCCCTAAGGACAGGTATTGGTCTGGGAGTGGCTACATGAGTTGAGGCGACCCAATAAGACCAACGAGAAGAACATGATTCTATGGTTAGGAGAACAGTTTTCTTGCTTTTGCTTTCTCTCATCCTCTTTCCCTTCCTCCCTTTCCTTCCCCTTACTGGAGATGAACATAAACATATTGCAACACTTGCTGCTGAGAGCCAACTTGTGATGATTAGAAAAGCCAACCTGAGAAAAAAAGCATCCACATGGAGAATGACAGAGCTGAGAGAATCACAGAGAAGAGAGACATAGAGCCTTGATCATACATGACCTGGAGCACATCCCACTTTAGTGGTTTCTTATATAAAATAATAATAATAACAAATTGCACATATTGTTTAGGCAAATTTAACTCAAGCTGACGGCTTTTTGCAGCTCAAAGCATTCTGATACAAAGTGAAAATTAGGTGTCATTAAGAAATATTAATATTGAGAATTTTGTAGCTAATAGACTTAGGCTGCTTATGTAGGAACAAACTGTTCTCCCTGCACCCTTAATTATTGCCCATCTATTTCTAAGAGTCTCCAAGAGAGTCTCATCTGTGCTAAAAGCATGTAGGCTCATATTTTTCTGTTCCAGCCTCTTTGTTGATGTCTGCTGCCAGCAAGTCCTGATGTCTGGAGATCCTGCCATGACTGGATGGAGATGCCTGCCAATGACTTCTGTGAAGAAGCTACTTGGCCATCTTGAATGCCACCTCTAATACTCTCCCCTGCCCAATCACCATATAACAAAACCATGTTGTGTTCTGAGCAGAAATGTGGGAAATGTTCTGCTCCCTGTTTTAGAGTAGGCTAAGCTACTGCACCAGAGACACTCCAGCATTCAGTGACTTAAAAGAATAAAGAAGCTTATTTCTCTCATACATAATAGTCAAAATGAATGTCCAGTTCAGTGTGAAAAATTTGGGGGTAGGAGGCTCAGATCTTAACAATCTTTCAGGGACCCAAGCTGGTGGTGGCTCTGTCATCTTCAATGAGTAGCTTCTAGACCACTCTGTTGGTCTCCCTTCCAGGGAGAAGGGAAGAGCATAGAAGAATGAATGTGAGGGAGTTCATGGGACAACCTGAAAGTGGCACACACCACTTCTGCTCACATTCCTCTGGAGAGAATGTACTCAGCTCACATGTCCACACCCAGCAAGGGAGGCTGGGAAATAGTGTCTCTGGATAGCCATATGCCAAATTATAATTCGAATGCTATGAAAAAATGGAGGAATGGAATTGGTGGCTAAACAGCAATCTCTGCCACGTTCTTCTATGTGTTGTTACCCAGATCCCCAAGCCACACCACTTGTGCACCAAGAATCACAGTCTCCGGTAAACAGTCCCTTTAGCTTCCTCTCTAGCCTCAGAGCTTCTCTCCTCACATTGATTTTGAAGCTTGCTTTTAACTATTATTCTGTTTGATTCTTAAACCCTGATGAGAAAGATTGGACAAATGTTACTGACTCAATTTTACAGATAAAATACCAGACTTTGAGAGATTAAATGATTGCCTACGTTTACCCAAGTTTTTGGCAGAGCTGAGACCTGACAAAGACTCTTTCCTTGACTAAGCTCAGACAGGCTTCTCTGAGCCTGACCAGACCTCATTCTTGGGCATGTCCTCAAGAGTCCTGTTTAGCAAGCACAGTGTAGCCAGAATCCCCTACCCTCAATATCCAACCTAATTCCTCATCCTCCACCACCCCGAGTCATGTCTTATCACCATGCCCTGCCTTCAGCAAGAATCCTGTTAGGTCAGTTTAGCCAGAATTCCCCCACACCCCTGAGGTTTCCTCTCAGTAATTATCCATCCATCAACTCTCTCACCCTGCTCCTTGGCTATAAATGCCCACTGTTTCTTGCTGTATTCAGAGCTGAGCTCACTCTCCCTCCCCTACTACAAAATCCTATTGCAGTAGTCTTGAATAAAATCTGCCTTAACATTTTAACAAGTGTCATGAATAATTTTTTCTTTAACAGTCCAGAATTCAGGTATCTTGGTTCAAACTGGGTACTTTTTCATTACAACCCACAGACTAGGCAAAAACAACACACATTTGCCCTCACTCACACATGCTCATCCACAAAACAATACATTGCATGCCAAAGGAACTAGAAAAATATCCAGTCAAAGAGGAATCAGAGCAAAAGCTCCAGAGGAAAAGGGTACTTGTTCTCTATTCTCCCTGCAACCTCTCATCCATTCTCTGGCCCCTCTCTGCTCTGCCTTGTTCTATGGAAACACTTCTTGGGCTCCCTGGTTGGCTGGTTTCCAACAGGCTGTAACCAATGGGAAGCACCACAAGCAATCAGAGGGCAGGAGAATCAGGAGATAGAGTCTCTTCCTTGTTCCTTCCCTGGAAATAGCTGCATCCCTCCATAACTGCCCTTTGCCACACAGCCCTCTTCCTTGGCCCCAGTTCTCTCTGGGCTCTAGTCACACTCCTTCCTTCCCTTGACCCTTTAGTCCTAGTGGTGATAATAGTTTCCACCATTTCTACTGTCTGGAACGTCTTTTAACCTTACCTTACCCTTGCTTCCTCCATATATTAATGTTTCTTCACTTCAACTATTTGGGGTAAATTATTTCCTTTTAGAACAAATAATGATACAGAATACATGTGGGTCATCAGATTTCAAGCTAGAACAAGTGTGGCTGAGAGTCATCCCCACATCTGCAATGAACATGCTTCTCTCCTAACCTACCCATCACAGTAACTTTCCCTTCCACTAATTCAGCCTGTAGACACCACCAGGGAAACCTAGCCAAGCCCTGTGGTTGCAAAGTTGAGAGTTTTTTCTTTAATTCCCCTTCTTTTTCTGCAGACGCAGATTTTGGTCAGTGCTGTGTGGTTTGTGGTTCCCTTGTTGGTGATGCAGTCAGCAGCAGTAGGGAGGTTAATCAATCCCTCTGAAGGCAGAGAGAACATTGGGATGATATTTTATACTGATTAGAATCTCTTTCCAGTGCTACTTATGCTCAAAAAATTCTCACAAGGGAACATGAGGGACTACTATCCATAAAAAAGGATTAATTATTGTGGGCTTTTACCCTGTCTAAGAGGCTTTTGGTAATATTAGTGACAACAATATAATAACTAACGTTCATTGAGGATGTATTTTGTGCCCAGCTGTGTCCTCAGGACTTTACGTGCAATTACTCATCTAATCTTCATAAAGGAGGAAGGGACTATACCTTGGAGAAAAGAGATAAAACTTTTTATTCTGACTTCAGAATCAAAGAACATTGGAGTACAGGGAAACTTACAGTTCACTGAATTTACCTTTCTTTCTATAGATAAGGACAATGGGACTCAGAGACACGATGTGGCTTCTCCACATCATGGAGAGCTGGCTAATTGGTAGCAGAGCCAAGATGCCACCCCAGAATCCTCTTTCTTCTCCTTCAAGCATATTAAATCTATAAATCAACATGAACCCTTAAGTTATCACCTCAGCAATTCATGAGACAGGTTGACACACAGAAAGGGGGAAGAGTCTCAGTTAAAGATACCCCACATGCTGACTCATTGTACATTAGCTGCATAGGAGAATGAAGAGAAAATAGACATGGTAGGTGAGCCCTGGGGTTCATGAAGTTCAGAGGCACTTCTGAGGCCAGGCGGTTCTCTATCACCAAGATAAAGGACACCCTCCCCAGAACAAACTAAGACTTCTGAGAAGTACTTACCACTATGCCCATTCTGGTCTCGTGGAGGGGTCAAAATAAACTCTCTAGACAAGGCAAACTCTTTCCGTAACAGGCCAGATAGTAAATACTTCAGACTTCCCAGGCCATATGGTCTCTGTTACTAATCAATTTTAACATCCGTCCAAGTTCCAGTTTGCTATGTTTTTATTTAATTTAACATTCATTAGTCACAGTTTGGATGTCATCGATTTAGGTGCTGAGGAGAGGGATAAATTAGACACTCTTTCAATATCTGACTTCTGTTTCTGGCAATATTGCAACCTAAATTAAGAGAATCCCCTGCTGATATGACACATTTAAAAATATTGAAGAAAATATTTTTTTAAGTAAAATATGGCTGTGCTAATGGAAAAGTAAGAGAATTTCTTGTAGATCAGAAAGGAAAATATCGAAAGTGCTAATTCACTGGGGTCAGTGTTGGAACCAGTATTTGCCCTAGAGAAAAATCTCCATTCTGGCAGTCTATAATCTGAGTTTTAATAGACTGCTACAGGGAACAGAAGACAAAGCTTAGGGCCTGAATAAAGAACTTGGATTGAAGCCTCAACTGAAGCCAGGATCTTCAAGGGATAATACCTTCAGTGAAGAAAACAGAAGAAAAAAAAAATCACCCCAGAAAGCAATATGGTTGGGATATATGATTGTCTTAGTCTTGACTCTGGATGATTGGGAAAAAAAGGAAGTTTCCTTTGTAAGCTGCACTTGTGCTGCTCTAGGCTGAAAGGTGTACTAACCATCTGGACCAAAAAATATAAAATTTTACTTTAAACTAGTTCTGGGTTGGTAGTATCAGTAAAACCTGGGAGAAGTACAAGTCTTTTATGGAAGAACACACTTAAATACCAAGCAATTTCCACAGATAAAGTGTGTAGTAGGCTGAACAATTACCCCTCAAAATGTCCATATTCTAATCCCTGGAGTTTGTGAATGTTACCTAATACAGCAAAAGAGACTTTGCAGATGTGATTAAGCTAAGAATCTTGTGGGGAGATTATCCTAAATTAGCTGAGTGGGCCTTAAATGTAATCACAAGCATACTTATAAGAGGGAGAGAGAGGGAGATTTGACACAGAGGAGAACATGATGTTAAGAAATTGCAGAGAGAGATTTGAAGATACTACACTGCAAGCTGAAGATGGAGGAAGGGGTCATGAATCAAGAAATGCAAGCAATGTAGCTCTAGAAGCTGGAAAAAACAAAGAAATATTTTATTTTCCAGAGCCTCTAGAGGCTCTGCCCAATGAAATCCTTTTTGGACTTCTGACCTCCAAAACTATAGGAGAATAAAAGTGTGTTGTTTTAAGTCACCAAGTTTATTGTAATTTGTTACAGCAATAACAGGAAAGTCCAAGGAATATGAGTTCACAATTTTTAAAAAAACCACTAACCATACAAGGAAATAAACTCTAATGAGAAAGAATCTGCAAAAACAACATACTACAGAATTATATCTGCAAATATAGCAGATATTGAGATTGAAAGATGCAGAATATTAAATAAGATTAATTAATATATTTGAAGAAATAAAAGAAAGAATTAAAAGTACAATAAAATAATGGTAAAATATATAAGGCAGATTAAAAAAAACAGAATTTCTAATGTAAAAAGTATAATAACTGAAATTAGAAACTTAATATATGTGCTAAACAGATCAGACATAGCTAAAGAAAATAATTGGTGTCCTGGAAGACAGACATGAAGAAATTACCTAGAAATTATATAGCACAGTGCAACATAGATGAAAAACATGAGAGAAAAGTTGAGACATAGGGGATAGAGAGAGATGGTCCAATATATGTCTAACTGAAGACCCAGAATAAGACAATAGAGAGAATGAGAAAGGGGCAATAAAATATTCAATGAGATAATGACTGAAAATTGTCCAGATATGATGAAAGTTACCAAATTGTCCAGATATGATGAAAGTTACCAAACCCTCAAATTTAAGGATCTTATTATATCCAAAGCAGAATAAATAAAAAATAATCCATACCTAAACACAGTGTGTGATGAAACTACAGAATACTGAAGATAAAAATCAGCTTCAGCTTGGGGCAAAAAGGATAGGGGCAGATAATCTACAAAGAAAAACAGATTAACAACTGACTTAGTAATATAGAAATCCAAATTCAGTAATATCATATATTCAAAGAGCTTAGAGAAAACTGCTTTCAACTTATAATTCTATAACCAGAAAAACTGTTTAAAATGAGGGAGGAGTAAAATTTTAAAAAAATTCCTAGATCAACAAAAACAGAATTTTTACCTCTCCCCAAATGTAAGTATTAGAAATTCTAAAAGCAAAAGTAAGATGATACAAAAGTTTGAGAAAAAGGAGTGATGAGTAAATAAATTGATAAATATGTGGAAATTTGTGAGGCTAAAAAGGACAATAGCAAATAGCAAGAGAAGAGTGGGCTAACCTCGTTCACATTCCTTACATTATTTGGGAGAAAGGTAAAGACATGATACATGTTAGACTTTTAAATATGAATATTAAACTTCCTAGGAAATGACTAAAATAATAATACAGATAGAATTAAGGCTTTCAAATTAATAGAGAAAAAATGTAGTGAGCGAGAAAATATCTCAATTTGAAAAACTTTAAAAAAAAGGGGAATAAAACTCTAGAAAAGTCAGGGCAAAGATATAGTGTAAAATATGTTAGAAATGAATAAAATATATCTGTAATTATAAACATTATAAAATGATGAAACTATTCAGGCAAAAGACAAGGATTCACAGAACAAATTTTTTTTAAATATATAAAATCCTGCATTATGTTATTTTCAAAAGACACAAAGCATTATGGCACAGCAAAGTTGAAAGCGAAGGAATGTAAAAGGATAGCAGTAAAATTCTAACACAACACACAGTTGGGTTCTATCAACATCAGAGAAAATTTATTACTATGTAAAAATAAGCATTACTAGAGGTAAAAATCATTGCATATTGATTAAAGGTCCAGTTCATCAGGAAGATATAACAATTCTAAATTTTATGTACTTAATAATATTGATTCAAAATATGTAAAGTTAAGTGACAGAACTGTTAAAATAAGAAATTAACATCTCTACTATCATAACAGGAGACTTTAACATACCTCTGTAAATAATTGATAAATCGAGCAAGGAATAAAAGAAACAGTAGGGGGTATAGATTTGAATCCTGCAATTAAAAACCTGCACACAGCTGCTTCAGATCTCACCATGTTTCCAAGCGTAAACGGAACATTTACATAAATTGGTCATGTTCCAAGCAGTAAAGGAAGTCTCAATAAAGTCCAAAGTATCAATATAGACGCCACATTCTTCAACCATAATTAGACTAAGTTAGATTCAATTATGGAATGGTAACTAAATAAGACAATATTCCTGGCCCCAAGAAGTTTATACTCTAAAAGCACAGACATAGAAGAAGCAACTAATTCATACAAAAGGCAGGATAAGTTCTAATAGAAATGCAGAAAACAATTTTGAGGGGATTATAAAGGAAGATCAATTGATTGTGACTAGAAGGATCAGGATCAATCAAATGGATGTGGTAACACTAGGCTGCACCTTGAAGGATGAGGATGGAGCACAGGAGTAACAGCCTTCCAGGCAAAGGCATAGGATTAAAACTGAATGCCCAGCAGTTTGGGAATGATCATTAAGGTCAGTTTTTCTAAAGATTGTTAACCTTTCTTTTGCTAAAGGCCTCTTTGGCAGTCTGGTGATGCCAATGGACAATCTCTCCAAATTTGTTTTTAATGCACAAAATGAAATTAGAATTACAAAGGAAACAAAGTATAGTGAAATACAGTTATAAAAATATTCAGAAATATAATTTGCGTTGTGTTGTAAAAATAGATGTGTGGGTCTAATAACAATTATAATTTTAAAGTCACAGTGAGATATAAACAATACATTTGTTGGATTGTTTGTACTGTATTGTTGCAGAGACTGCAACAACTGTAATGTGATATGGAAATATCTGCAATTTCTACTAGTGACGAAGTCACAACACTGCTAACACCACTGTGATTGGTTTCCTACATTCATTATCAAAGGAAATGCTAAACTTCACTTAAAGATTAGTGAAAATAAAGATGCAATTCTCTCGCAGAATTTGGTCCATAAAAGATATTATAGGAAATATAAGCCTGATCATGAATTACTTTAGGCGTTAAATTATGAAAGAAAGTTGAACTTTTTGTGTGGGCAATGAATATCATGAAGATTTTGACTCAATATTTAAAGTTTGTGTTATTTTATTGTGTTTTTTTCTCCTGCATTAATAAAGTGTTAAGTGAGACTGAAACTCTCCCCCTACCCTAAATATTTTGAAAAATATCCTTTAAAAAGGCATACTCTTAGAATGTATGCTTGTCAAAAAATACATACCCTTAGAATAAAAATGACAAAGATGGTTCTTAGCTGAAAGTTGCAAATATAGAACTATCTAAATTTCAAAGTGTTGAAAGGTCCTAAAATTCAGGGTGTTTCTGTTATCCCCTACTGCATATTATGGAGGCCAAACTGTTACCACCTTCAGAATACCACATCCAAGTCTTCCTCTACTCCCCTCATGTTTGCATAGTAAGTCTGTTTTAGTTGCCTGAAGTGCACATGCCTCATTTTGGTAATCTACTTTAGTCTATTTCTGTGCACTGGAAGACAGTCCAATTCAGTATTCCATACTTCAATATTAATTTGTCTTTTCAGCTATTTCAACAGAGGATGTGTGTCCTCTGCTACAATTTGGCTCAAATCCATCCGTCATTTTATTGACCTACTGAAAACAATGTCGAATGCATTCCGGCTTGCAGATAGAGTTTGCTTTAGCCACACGTGAAACCAGGACACTGTTAAGTGTCTGTTTTTAAAAAGAACATTCACAATGACAGAGATCTTCCACATGAGAATGAATATACGTCTAAAAACTAACATATGGAACAACGAATGGGAGCTTTCTAAATTTAAAGGTTAAGCAGATCACTAGAAATTACAGTCATAAGTGGATGATGTATGCATCCACTGTTGACCCAGAAACATTCTCAAACATTTCCTTTAAATACTGATTTATAAAGGGTATTTTCCCCAGTAGTTTTAGGAGAAGCACTGAGTAACCTAGGTAGATCATTAAAGCAGGCTACTTTAGAGAGAAAGGAGCAAATTATTTCCTAGTATAAAATTTTCCTTCAGTAAACACATTTATGAGACCAAGAAATGAGGATGAAAGATTTTTTTTAAATTTTCTTAAGGGCTTGTGATCCTTAATAAAATTGTACATAAAAAAATCCAATGTAAGTATAAGTTTAATGCCCCTTATCTGTGGTGCAGTTCTCTGCATTGTAAGAGAGGGTTGCTGTTATTTATTTTGTGATTCACATGGCCCCAAACACATAGGAAAATGGCAAGTAATCATTGCATAAATGTGAAGTGGGCAGGACTAATGGGTTTTTTCTTAAATCCCCAACCAGGATGAATGCAGTGCTTTATTTATCAGGCAAAGGGGGACTTCACTGACAGGACAAACAGAAAAGCCCCATTGGAATTAGGCTCTGTTCTTCATACTCTGCTTACAAATGCCTCTATCTCTAGCCACGAAGCAAATTATTCAACATGATTCCCAGGGTTGATCTGCCTACAAAAGCTACATAACACCTTCTCTGTTACCTTGAGTTGTTATTTTATTTAAAATGACATTATTTGCTAGATTCAAAAAAAGGAAATAATTTGCAAAGTGGATCTCTTCCAAAGAATTCTAAGAATAGAAGATTCCCTACCTCTTCACTCAAATATTAATATACATTTTGGAAAACAGTCTTTTTGAAAATCCATACTTCACAGACTGCCACATGGATTTTCAATCGTGTTTCAATTTCAAAGCAATTCCTACCTTTGCCAAAAACATTGGTCCTAAAAATAGATTCATTTTTCCTGTTAATTCAAAAGTGCATGTGTGTGTGTGTGTGTGTGTGTGTGTGTGTGTGTGTGTATATATATATATATATATGAAACTTATAATCACAGAACATTTAAAACATTAGTTTTAAAAACTGAACAGGGCTTCCCTGGTGGCGCAGTGGTTGGGAGTCCGCCTGCCGATGCAGGGGACACGGGTTAGTGCACCGGTCCGGGAAGATCCCACATGCCGCGGAGCGGCTGGGCCCGTGAGCCATGGCCACTGAGCCTGCGCGTCTGGAGCCTGTGCTCCGCAACGGGAGAGGCAGCAGCGGTGAGAGGCCCGAGTACTGAAAAAAAAAAAAAAAACTGAACAAATTTAGCTAATTGTGAAGAATATGGGTATAATTTAAGAGAAATACAAAGCAACATTTTGACAACAATTATCTCTAGAAATGAATAGATTTCTAAGCTTTAATTACTGGCTATGATTCATTTCTACAAAATGAAGATGTCTTTTCATGCACAAATTAACCAGCAAATTTTTTCTGTCACATAGATTGCTAATCCAGGTTCAAGTCTTAGCTCTTCCACTTCCTAGCTGCCTAACCTTGTAAATCACAATCACTCAGAAACAGTAAAATGAGGATAAAATTATCTTCCTCTTAGGTTTTGAGGAGTAAATCAAATAATGAATAAGAACATGCTTTGTACTATAAAGTGTTATTGAAGGATTAAGTATCACCAGTGCTTTTTAAAGTACAAGCTGAGATATCATTACTCATATTTGATATATTATAAAATGTCTCTCTCAACCCTTTTGTCTTCCTGAACCCCTCTTCCCTCTCTGAATTGGCATGAAAACTTATTGTTTCTGCCAAATGAGTCTGGATGTGAACAGCCATTTATGTGAAGACCTGTGTGAACATTAGTTGCAAAAAGAGAGGTGCCAGTATATGGCATTACAAAAATCACTAGGCATTGTTATTACCTCAATATTTGGTACAGAAAGTAAGTCAAATGCATGAAAATGCCATTTTTTTTGTACATCAGAAAAGCCAAAAATTTGGCAATTTCATACATTCTACCTGTTATCTATTGAAAAAAAGAATGAAAAGACTTCATTGTTTTCTTCAACTGTACAGAACATATTTAAATGAAATAAAGGATTACTAACTGCCTTGAACACACACACACACACACGCACAAAAAGAACAAACAAAAAAAGAATGATCTTCATAGGCTGAAACATCAGCCACTAGTATTATTTCCCCTCATTCATTTGCTATGTCTTATAGTCTAAGCTAATTTAGGTCTTTTAGATAATGAAATTACCTAACAAGTCACACTATTACTGAAAGAGTCCTGCTTAATAATATTGCACTGATCTATTATAAACCTTTAAAATTTTAGATAGTTTACTTTTCTGCTTATAAAAATAATAAATGCTCATTGTAAGAGATTTGAAAAATACATAAAAAATATAAAGAAGGAAAAAAGAACTTAACCTCTGTTTCACAGTCCACTGATAGCTAATATAAACTTCCTGGTATATTTCATTTCAAATTTTTTCTCTACAGTTATTTTTGGCATAGTTGAAATAAAACTATACATAAAATTTTGTACCCTGCCTTTTTACACTTGGAAACTGTATAAGATGTTAAGTCACCCTTGGTAAACGTGAATTTATAGAGAAGTTAATTTCTTATTACATAGGTATGTCATATTTTACAGAATCGTTCCACAATTGTTAGACACAGAGTTGTATATCCAATACTTCAATGAACATCATTATGCATACTATTTTTCTCCATTACATATTTTCCTTATGATGAATCTCAGAAATAGAATTATTGCGTATAAAAAGGGACTCTTTTTAATGTTCTTGATACGTATTAGTAAAGTGCTTTCCCAAATGTATACTATCACCAATGGTGATTGAGAAGGCCTATTCAGTTTGAAATATTACCACCTCAAAATGCTATTAAATGTTTCAGTTCTTACTTGTGAGTGTCCTCCTGCAACTCTACACTGTACTGCAGATTATAAACATGCAGTTTGGTTATTTTAGTTCCACAATAGGAAGTCTTTTCTTCCCTGAAGAAGTTGGTTTTACTTTAATGTTATTTGTGTTATTTTGACAAATAAAAAACACTTTGACTCTGTCACTACAGTACCAATCAATTAATGGCAAATATGTTTTCAGTTATTCATGTAGTTACTTACTTTATTCAACAAATAGTTACTAAGCACCTACCCAGATACTTAGTACCAAATATTTGAACCTGGACACACAAAAGTGGAAATTAGAGATGATAAACAAGTAAACAAATGCAAAAAGTAATTTCAAATAGGGATTGCTAAAGAGGACAGAAGTTTATTATAGAGAAGAATGGTAGGGATGTAATATTAGATGGGATGGTCAGGTCAACCTTCTCTGATAAGCTGGCATTTGAGCAGGGACATACATAAAAACAAGTCTCTAGGGCTTCCCTGGTGGTGCAGTGGTTGAGAGTCCGCCTGCCGATGCAGGGGACACAGGTTCGTGCCCGGGTCCGGGAGGATCCCACATGCCGCGGAGCGGCTGGGCCCGTGAGCCATGGCCGCTGAGCCTGCGCGTCCGGAGCCTGTGCTCCGCAACGGGAGAGGCCACAACAGTGAGAGGCCTGCGTACCGCAAAAAAATTTTTTAAAAATTAAAAAATAAGTCTCTAGTCTTATGAAGTTCGGTAAGAACCAAGTCCCTGATGTTGGAATAAGTGGATAAAATGAAGAGGAAATGATGGCAGATTGCTTAAATTCTTGTAATGTGAGAACCAAGATCACAGCTTAGAAATTAAGCGCAACAGAAGCTTGAGCCAAGACTGAAGTGCAAATGACATTTCCTAGCTTCATTAGGTACAGTTCTTTTTTTTTCATCTTAATCATATTTTAATGAGAAAAGTCACATGCAAATTAAGTAAACTACAATTAGGCTAAGTAGCTACAGTTTGGGAAAGAGCTCGGGATGTGTTTGTGCAATATACAAAGTATAAGATCTTAAGAAAATAGTCTTCAGGGGCTGATATTGGAGCTGGGGCCTTTGCTTGGGGCCTGCGGAGAGGGGGAGGGGTGGTGCTGGGTGGTGGCCGGTGGCGGGAGGGAGGCCTCTGGAGTGTGGAGTTCCGGAGTTTGGAGGCGCCTACCTCCGGGCTCTGGAACTCCACACTCCGGAGGCTCTCCTTTCCATGTGCTGCCTCTCCCCTTCTGCGCTGGTCCTGGGTGGACACCCTGCCCCACGCTTGAATGTTGCCCGGCCTAGGCCCCGCCCCAAGCTCAAACGTCACCACCCCCGCCTGCCTAGGCCCCGCCCCACCCAAAACCCCACCCCTGCCTAAGTTCCACCCCATATAAACTCCGCCCCCATAGCAAAGGCTTTTTTTTTTTTTTCTTTTTTCCTCTTTTAGATTGGGGTCCTGTTTTACCTTCTTGATTCATTGTTATTAATTCTTTTATATTTTTAATTTTCCTAATAAATCTTTTATTTTCTAATTTTATTTTATTCTTTATACTTTGTTAGTGATCTCTCCTTTTGGCTTGTTCCCCCCACCTTTTTGTTTTTTATTTATTTACTTTTCCTTTTTTCTGTGGTGGTTTTATTTTACCTTGTTGCAGTTGTTTTGAATATAGTTTTATTTTTCCTAATATTTTTTATCTTTCTAATTTTATTTAGTTTTTATTCTTTGATATTGTATTACTCCTTTCTTTCTCTCTTTCTTTTTTCCTTTTTTTTTTTTTTTAACCGTTCCACAAAGCCTGTGGTATCTTGGTTCCAAGGTTGGAGGTCAGGGCCAAGCTTCTACGGTGGGAGCAGTGAGTCCAAACTACTGGAATAACAAAGAACCTCAGACCCCAGGGAATATCAATTGAAGTGAGGTCTCCCAGAGGTCCTAATCTCAGCACCAAGACCCAGCTCTATTCAACTGTCTTCAAACTCCAGTGCTGGACGTCTCAGACCAAACAACCAGTAAGACAGGAATACAGCACCACCCATCAAAAAAATAAAAAATGAAAAGAAAAAAACATTTGTTACAGATGAAGGAGCAAGGTAAAAACCTACAAGACCAAATAAATGAAGAGGAAATAGGCAACCTACCTGAAAAAGAATTCAGAGTAATGACAGTAAACATGATCCAAAATCTCAGAAACAGACTGAAGAAAATAAAGAAACATCTAACAAGGTTCTAAGAATTAAAGAACAAAAAAACAGCGATGAACAACACAATTACTGAAATTAAAAACACTCTAGAAGGAATCAAAATAACTAAGGCAGAAGAACGGATAAGTGAGCTGGAAGATAAAATGGTGGAAATAACTGCCAGGGAGCAGAATAAAGAAAAAAGAATGAAAAGAATTGAGGACAGTCTCAGAGACCTCTGGGGCAACATTAAATGCACCAACATTCGAATTATAGGGGTTCCAGAAGAAGAAGAGAAAAACAAAGTGTCTGACAAAATATTTGAAGAGATTATAGTCAAAAACTTCCCTAACATGGGAAAGGAAATAATCAAGTTCAGGAAGCACAGAGTATACCATAAAGGATAAACCCAAAGAGAAACATGCCAAGACACATATTAATCAAATATTCAAAAATTAAATTCAAAAAAAAATATTAAAAGCAAGGGAAAAGCAAAAAAAAATACAGGGGAATCCCCATAAGGTTAACAACTAATTTTTCAGCAGAAACTCTGCAAGCCAGAAGGGAGTGGGAAGACATATTTAAAGTGATGAAAGGGAAAAACCACAACCAAGATTACTCTACCCAGCAAGGATCTCATTTAGATTTGACAGAGAAATTAAACCTTTACAGAGAAGCAAAAGTTAAGAGAATTCAGCACCACCAAACCAGCTTTAAAACAAATGCTAAAGGAACTTCTCTAGGTAGGAAACACAAGAGAAGGAAAAGACCTATAAAAGCACACCCAAAACAATTAAGAAAATGGGAATAGGAACATACATATCGATAACTGCCTTAAATCTAAATGAATTAAATGCTCCAACCAAAAGACAAAGCCTGGCTGAATGGACACAAAAACAAGATCCATAAATATGCTGTCTACAAGAGACCCACATCAGACCTAGGGACACATACAGACTGAAAGTGAGGGGAGGTAAGAAGATATTCTATGCAAATGGAGAAAAACAGAAAGCTGGAGTAGCAATTTTCATATCAGAAAAAATAGACTTTAAAATAAAGATTATTATAAGAGACAAAGAAGGACACTACATAGTGATCAATGGATCAATCCAAGAAGAAGATATAACAATTGTAAATATTTATACACCTAAAGTAGGAGCACCTCAACATATAAGGAAAATGCTAATAGCCATAAAAGGGGAAATCAACAGTAGCACAAAAATAGTAGGGGACTTTAACACCCCACTTTCATCAATGGACAGATCATCCAAAATGAAAATAAATAAGAAAACACAAGCTTTAAATGACACTTTTAAAAAGATGGACTTAATTGATATTTATAGGACATTCCATCCAAAAACAACACAATACACTTTCTTCTCAAGTGCTCATTGGACATTCTCCAGGATAGATCATATCTTGGGTCACAAATCAAGCCTTGGTAAATCTAAGAAAATTAAAATCATATCAAGTATGTTTCCAACCACAATACTTTGAGACTAGATATCGATTACAAGAAAAAAACTGTAAAAAATACAAACCTATGGAGGCTAAATAATATGCTACTAAATAACCAAAAGATCACTGATGAAATCAAAGAGGAAATCAAAAACTACCAAGAAACAAATGACAATGAAAACACGATGACCCAAAACCTATGGGGCGCAGTAAAAGCAGTTCTAAGAGGGAAGTTTATAGCCATATAATCCTACCTCAAGAAACAATAAAAATCTCAAACAAACAACCTAAACTTACACCTATAGCAATTAGAGAAAGAAGAACAAAAAAACCCCAAAGTTAGCAGAAGGAAAGAAATCATAACGATCAGATCAGAAATAAATGAAAAAGTGATGAGAGAAACAATAGCAATGACCAATAAATCTAAAAGCTGGTTCGTTGAGAAGATAAACAAAATTGATAAACCATTAGCCAGACTCATCAAGAAAAAAAGTAAGAAGACTCAAATCAACACAGTTAGAAATGAAAAAGGAAAATTAACAGCTGACACTGCAAAAATACAAAGGATCATGAGAGATTAGTACAAGCACCTCTATGCCAATAAAATGGACAACCACAAAGAAATGATTAAATAATTGGAAAGGTACAATTTTCCAAGACTGAACCAAGAAGAAATAGAAAATATAAACAGACCAATCACAAGCACTGAAATTGAAACTGTATTAAAAATCTTCCAACAAACAAAAGCTCAGGACCACATAGCTTGACAGGCAAATTCTATCAAACATTTAGAGAATAGCTAACACCTATCCTTCTCAAACTCTTCCAAAATATAGCAGAGGAAGGAACACTCCCAAACTCATTCTACAAAGCCACCATCACCCTGATACCAAAACCACACAAAGATGTCACACAAAAAAGAAAACTACGGGTCAATATCTCTGATGAACATAGATACAAAAATCCTCAACAAAATACTAGCAAACAATATCCAATGGCACATTAAAAGGATCATACACTATGAGCAAGTAGGGTTTATCCCAGCAATGCAAGGATTCTTCAATATACACAAACCCATCAATGTGATAGACCATATTAACGAACTGAAGAATAAAACCATATGATAATCTCAATAGAAGCAGAAAAAGCTTTTGACAAAATTGAACACCGATTATAATAAAAACTCTCCAGAAAGTAGGTATAGAGGGAACTTACCTCAACATAATAGAAGCGATATATGAAAAACCCACAGCCAACATCAATCTCAATGGTGAAAAACTGAAACCATTTCCTCTAAGATCAGGAACAAGACAAGGTTGCCCAGTCTCACCACTATTATTTAACATAGTTCTGGAAGTTTTAGCCACAGCAGTCAGAGAAGAAAAAGAAATAAAAGGATTCCAAATAAGAAAAGAAGAAGTAAAACTGTCGCTGTTTGCAGATGACATGATACTATACATAAAGAATCCTAAAGATGCTACCAGAAAACCACCAGAGCTAATCAATGAATTTGGTAGAGTAGTAGGATACAAAATTAATGCACTGAAATCTCTTGCATTCCTATACACTAATGATGAAAAATCTGAAAGAAAAATTAAGGAAACACTCCCATTTACCACTGCAACAAAAAGAATAAAATACCTAGGAATAAATCTACCTAAGGAGACAAAAGAACTGTATTCAAAAAACTATAAGACACTGATGAAAGAAATTAAAGATGATACAAACAGATGGAGAGATATACCATGTTCTTGGATTGGAAGAATCAACACTGTGGAAATGACTATACTACCCAAAGCAATCTACAGATTCAATGCAATCCCTATTTAACTACCAATGTCATTTTTCACAGAACTAGAACAAAAAATTGCACAATTTGTATGGAAACACAAAAGACACCAAATAGCCAAAACAATCTTGAGAAAGAAACACACAGCTGGAGGAATCAGGCACCCGAACTTCAGACTATACTACCAAGCTACAGTAATCAAGACAGTATAGTACTGGCACAAAAACAGAAATATATATCAGTGTAACAGGATAGAAAGCCCAGAGATAAACCCACACACATATGGTCACTTTACCTTTGATAAAGGAGGCAAGAGAATAAAATGGAGAAAAGACAGCCTCTTCAATAAGTTTTGCTGGAAAAACTGGACAGCTAAATATAAAAGAATGAAATTAGAACACTTCCTAACACCATACATAAAAATAAACTCAAAATGGATTAAACGCCTAAATGTAAGACCAGACACTATAAAACTCTTAGAGGAAAACATAGAAAGAACACTCTTTGACATAAATCACAGCAAGATCCTTTCTGACCCACCTCCTAGAGAAATGTAAATAAAAACAAAAATAAACAAATGGGACCTAATGAAACTTAAAAGCTTTTGCACAGCAAAGGAAACCATAAACAAGATGAAAGACAACCCTCAGAATGGGAGAAAATATTTGCAAACGAAGCAACTGGCAAAGGATTAAGCTCCAAAATATACAAGCAGCTCACGCAGCTCTATATCAAAAAAACAAACAACCCAATCCAAAAATGGGCAGAAGACCTAAATAGACATATCTCCAAAGAAGATATACAGATTGCCAACAAACACATGAAAGAATGTTCAACATCATTAATCATTAGAGAAATGCAAATCAAAACTACAAGGAGGTATCACCTCACACCATTCAGAATGGCCATAATCAAAAAATCTACAAACAATAAATGAGGGTGTGCAGAAAAGGGAACCCTCTTGCACTGTTGGTGGGAATGTAAATTGATACAACCACTATGGAGAACAGTATGGAGGTTCCTTAAAAAACTAAAAATAGAACTACCATATGACCCAGCAATCCCACTACTGGGGGATTCAAAAAGGGTCATGTACCACAATGTTCACTGCAGCACTATTTACAGTAGCCAGGACATGGAAGCAACCAAAGTGTCCATTGACAGATGAACGGATAAAGAAGATGTGGCACATATATACAATGGAATATTATTCAGCCATAAAAAGAAACAAAACTGAGTTATCTGTAGTGAGGTGGATGGAGCTAGAGACTGTCATACAGAGTGAAGTAAGTCAGAAAGAGAAAAACAAATACCGTATGCTAACACATGTATATGGAATCTAAAAGAAAAAAAAAGGTTCTGAAAAATCTAGGGGCAGGACAGGAATAAGGACACAGACATAGAGAATGGACTTGAGGAAACAGGGAGGGGGAAGGGTAAGCTGGGACAAAGTAAGTGAGTAGCATTGACATATATACACTACCAAATGTAACACAGATAAGTAGTGAGAAGCAGCCGCATAACACAGGGAGATCAGCTCTGTTCTTTGTGACCACCTAGAGGGGTGGGATAAGGAGGGTTGGAGGGAGAGTCAAGAGGGAGGGTATATGGGGATATACGTATGCATATAGCTGATTCACTTTGTTATACAGCAGAAACTAACACAGCACTGTCAAGCAATCATACTCCAATAGAGATGTTTAAAAAGAAAAAAAGAAAATAGTCTTCAGTTGGGAAACGAATGAGATCTTCTGAATCTTGGAGGTGGAGAATTTCTTGGTGCTTCTGCTAACATGGTTAAGGTCACTGTAAAGAAACTTGATGTTTTCTAGAATCAACTTTGGCTCATGGATGGATTGTGGTCTAGTGGATTTTGCCACAAGGGAGAAACCTTCAAATGTAAGAAGTCTTCAAGTCCATATTTCTGATAGTTTTGGTGAACGTGTGGGGGCTTCTAGCAAAGATGGCAGCATGTTATTCTGAATGATGGGCCTATTTATTATTGCCACTAAAGACACTCAACCCCAGCCAAAGGTTTTCAATAGACAAATGGAGAAGTCAAAATGAACAATAAATGTTAGATGACTATTATCTGACCACAGAAAAAGGGAGTTGAATTATATTGTCTCATGGCTTTTTCAAATAGAATATTTTTCCTACTGTGGTAGCTTGTCTCTAAGTTGGCCACCACCAATTTCTTCCCTCCTTGTCTGCCCATGTCATTCCCCCATTGAAAGGTAGAATCTATTTCTCCCCTCTGCTTGAACCTCCTCTTGGGCCAGCCTGAGTGGTTTGCTTGGCCAATAGAGTGGGATGAAAGCAATTCTGGGACTACTGCAGCTAGGTCATAAGAAGCCTTGCAATTTCTCTCAGCCTCCTGAAATGATCACTCTGGGAGAAGAAAGCTACTGTGTAAGAAGTCTGATCACCCTGAGACTGCCAAGCTGTAAGAAGCCCAACTCACGTGGAAAGATCCTGGAAGAAGAGGCACCATCTGTAGAGAAATTGAGAGAGAGAAGCCAAAAAGTACCAAGGCACCAGACATGTAAGTGACAGAACCATTTTGAAAGTGGGTCCTCCAGCCACTGTCCCAGCTGATGTCACTAGATCAGTGATGATAAACTGTTGGGTTGAGCCCTTCCCAAATTCCTCATCCAGAAAACCATGAGCAAAATAAAATGATTGTTGCTTTCAGCTACTAAGTTTAGGGGTAGTATATTACCCAGCAATAGGAAACCAGGCCATCTAAATTGTGAAGTAGCTACTAAAACACAGAAACTCTGAAGTAGATAAGGCATACATTTCTAAAAGCAAATTAAACCTAAAAATAATGTTTAGCCATGTCACATCTACCTCCCAAGAAGTTTTGTTAGATAACTGTATAAATGTACTGGGGGTCTTTTACTTCAGTCAACAAACATGGGTGCCTAATAATTGACTGAGAGAATGCCCTGTCCTTAGGGGACTGTAGAAGAGACCTTAATAATGCAATGAGGTGAACACCTAGGGAATTCAGAAAAATTTCACAAAATATGTGACATGAGCTGATGATCTTGAAGGATTTTCTTTTTGAAGAAAATAGTTTTATTTTGTGAAAAAATACATTACTTTCTGGATCCCTATTCTCTATTGTAGGGAGCTTAAATTAATAAGAATCAGAAAAATGTAGTATATTTTGTTTGAATAATTATCTTTAAAATACTGCCTTCCTAGGACAGGGGTGAATTATTTCAAAGAAATATCATCTTTCAATTTTTTCTCCTGAGACATTTCCAAAGTACAAGTAAAAGAACTGAGAAGATTATATCCCAATAAAGATGTTAAAAAAAAAAAAAAGAACTGAGAAGAATACTGAACAATATAAAGACGATATAGTATTAAATGTCCAGCTACTACTGAATCATATGATTCAATTCAACAGAGAAGGCTCCACTAAGTCTGTAATAAAAAAGTAATGAGGCTTTATAACAAAACTGAAAAGCTGTCTCCGAAATGCAGATAGAAGTCTTTTCAGCACAAAGACAAGAAGGATTTGTAATAGAACACTGGACACACACACGAGTGAAAACCATGACTGATGAACTTTAAATATGCAACAATATTTAGTTAAATACATTAGTCAAAAAACACAGTAGTGTAATAACTGCATTTCATCATTTTGCCTCTTCACACCTGCATTGTGAAACGAGGGCAGAGAGAGTAAAAGAAAGTACAGCCCAATGGAAATACACAGTCCCAGACTTGTATCAGAAGCAATAGAATTTTCAAGCTGCAAAGGACCCGAAAGAACAGAATTCACCTTCCTCATTTTACAGTTGAGGAAGCAAGATGCTCAACAAGAGTTAGCTGCTCAAGACAAAGCAAGTTTGTATTAGAAATAAAATAAGAATCCAGATATTTTGACTCCAGACTAACAACCAGGTTTCTTAACCTATGATTACTTAACTCCCCAAATGAATTATTTGTATTATTTTTGTGTGTTTCTACTAATATGTATGCAAAGAATAATATTTGGATTTATTTTAAATAAATTAATTAATCAAAACATAATTGGCTATCTATTAGAAGGAGGAGAAGGAAAGCCAAGACCAAGTTTTGTCAGGAATAATGATGGCACATTTTATGTTAATAAAATACCAGAGGCTTTGCTTGTTTTCATTCTTTTTGATTTCTTCCTAAAAACAAATCAAATCCTATTGCACTCCTGCTTTTTGTGAGGCCCTGTGTTAGGTGTTAAAGGGGATTTTAAAAAATGAATAAAATATAATCCCTCAAGGAGCACAAAATTTACTCTATAACTTTTCTACAAATATACAATGATTCCAAAATAAAATGTTAAAAAAAACCCAAAAAGAATATTTGATTTGATGAATTGTCTCATTTGACCTACTCAAAAGAAGACAGCAGTTATATTTATCAGCAGAAAAAAAGGGAAAAATCTTTCAATCACCCTATGTGTAAGACATAGATTGTCATGAACCTACACAGCAGCAGTTTAATGCAGGTTAAATCAAATCTAAAATCCATCTTTTAGTGGAATGAGCTCTTGCAGAATACATAATTATTTTTTCATAGCAAGACACAGTATCACCCAAAAGCCCTCTTTCTTCCCATGCTAGTGCAGCCTGCCATCCCAGTGTGTATGAGTTCTGGGATACAAAGTCCTTTGGATTTAAAGGTCAATTAGTTTGGTTCCATTTTAATTAGAAACCATCATAATAGTGCTGTGTGAGTAATTTATAGAGGCATAAATATTGACATCAATTTTTGCCAGATATTCTGATATCATAAACATCATGTAAATCGAGGCAGCAGCAATCAATCTGCACATAATAGACTAATTTTATAACTAATTTTAACCAAATAGTGACTGCACTATTTGGTTTTTAGAGTCCCTCTCCTCTTGCTACATTAAGTCATCATTTTAAATCAAGTCATAGTGTTCCACACAGCAAGTAATCAAAAACAAAAAATTTAAGTTTATTGGATCTTTGCCTAATTTAATGATTTTTCTCGAGAGTTGTGCTCTCTCTGAGTCCCTCACTGAAGTTTTGGCCCTGTGCCTAGAAACACCTCCATGTTTCAGAACAGGGCAAAAACCAGACTAATAGCAAGGAAAATCCTTTGCTGCTTCTAGAATCTGGTGAGACTTCTACTAAAGCCATTTCTGTTTGGTTAGACTGCTTGGTGGAGAAGCTCTCTGATTGCTGCTGGATCTGAAAGGGGTGACCACAAATCACTGAACCACGGACACCAAGGGCTCCTCCATTCACATGCTTCTCAAACTACAGTCTATGGATATACTTGCAGGGATCCTTGAATTACCTATGAACATGTTTTTAACTTTTTATTCAAAGTTAATTTTCTTATTTATGATCTCTATTGTTTATAATCTGTTTCTCCCTCCTAGAATGTGAGCTCCATGGGGGCAATGATCTTGTCTGTTATCTTCTTAGATATATTCCAAATGCCTAGAACAGTTCCAGCACAAGGTAAGTACTTATTTATTCAGTGGAATAATTAAGATAAGCAAATTTTGAGTCAACTGTATAACCACCATACAATGGAGAGCAGTCTCAGGGTTTCAGCACCAGCATTTGGGCTTGTATGTATAAGCACACTGTGCAAAGAAATCAAGTTTAACTTTAAGGCAGTATTCCTCAAAATGGGGTCCATGGAAATGTTCACAGAGGTCTATAAATTCTCAAGATGGAGAAACACTGGTCAAGCCCAATTTACTCACCTTAGGGATGAGGAAACTGAGATCCAAAGAAGGGACATGAATTTCTAAAGGCCACTCAATTAGTGGTAGAACTAGAATTGGCACCTGGGTCTCTTATTTCCTGGCCCTGGGCTTTTCCCATTCTACTCCCCTAATATCTCTTTTGGACTTCTTGATCTTCCATTCAGGGAGCTCTAACTATGGAATCCAAAATCAGAGCCAATCATGTGAATAAGAAAAGGAAAGCATGTCATCGTCAGTGGTGGTTCTTTTTCTTACTTTGTAGTATGTTATTATTTTATGGTGTTGACTTTAAATATATTTAAACCTTGAAGTATCTGTAATTTGGGCATGTTTACTACCTTGGTTGTTTCTTAGTCTATTTTATCTTATCTAGATTATGAATGATCTGAGGACCTAAGCCATGTTTTTACCATGTTATTTACCAACATCTAACTTCTAATGGGTTTTTCATTTAGAATAAAATAAAAATGTACAAGAAACACTTTTTTTTGATAGCAAGAACATCAAACCAGCATGGATTTATGTCTGCTTCCCAAACTGGAAGAACTCTCAGAAGCTGAGGATCACCCCTTCCAATCACATCCCTCTATAAATAACTGATTTTTCTGCCTTTCTTTCAAACCTTAAACTGACTCAGAAAACTGTCTCCTTTCCAAATGCAAGACCAGTCCTGAGATATATATCTCATATCACTTTCCTAAAGAGAAACATAACCCAGTGTGGTACAACTGGGGTGAACAAAAATGTTGTCTTGAAATGTTAGTAGGTATCTTCTTCAGTCAATTTTTTTTCTGTTTAGTCATGTTAGTTAATAAAATTCATAGACTTATCACTCATTCAAAATTATAAAATTTATGATTTAAGAAATCATTAAAATGATTTTTTTCAAGATTTTTTAAAACTATCTAACCAGGGACAGTGCTCCATAGGAGATATATAGACAATTTTTCACAGCATCGTAGAGTCATTGAGTACGAGCTGGAAAGTGTTAGGATCTTCTGATCCAACCCAGTCAACAAAGAAACTGAGGCCCAGCAAAAGGAAATCGTTTGCACAAGGAGAGCCAGCTAGTTAGTGCAGCAATGGGATGTGACAAAGGCTTCCAAACTCTTGTTTCAATACTTCTCTTGCTTTGATAACATATAAGTAATTCATATTCTGTAGTGCTTATGGAAAATTATTTTCTAATATGTTTCAGAAGGAGCTGAAAATTCTACCATGTTAGGTCAAAGTCCTCTGTAGGACATGTACAGCTTTGCCCCAACCTCTCTCTGATGATATGCCAATCAGTACTCTTCCTGAAGGTATTAACTGTCCCTTTATTGTGCTTAAAATATCTTACTTTATATTCCACTACACCATAATTATATTTTGGAAAAAATGGTGCATTTACTTAAAACAAGTTTTGGAGGCACAAAATTTCATTACCTCTGGTAGATTTTCTATCTTAAGAATAAACCGGGCTTCCCTGGTGGCACAGTGGTTGAGAGTCCGCCTGCTGATACAGGGGACACAGGTTCGTGCCCCGGTCCGGGAAGATCCCACATGCTGCGGAGCAGCTAGGCCCGTGAGCCATGCCGCTGAGCCTGCGCGTCCGGAGCCTGTGCTCCGCAACGGGAGAGGCCACAACAGTGAGAGGCCCATGTACCACAAAAAAAAAAAAAAAAAAAAAAAAAAGAATAAACCAGCACATGAAAGAATGCTCAACATCATTAATCATTAGAGAAATGCAACTCAAAACCACAATGAGATATCATCTCACACCGGTCAGAATGGCCATCATCAAAAAACCTACAAACAATAAATGCTGGAGACGGTGTGGAGAAAAGGGAACACTCTTGCACTGCTGGTGGGAATGTGAATTGGTACAGCCACTATGGAGAACAGTATGGAGGTGCCTTAAAAAACTACAAATAGAACTACCGTATGACCCAGCAATCCCACTACTGGGCATATACCCTGAGAAAAACATAATTCAAAAAGAGTCATGTACCAAAATGCTCATTGCAGCTCTATTTACAATAGCCAGGAGATGGAAGCAACCTAAGTGTCCATAATCGGATGAATGGATAAAGAAGATGTGGCACATATATACAATAGAATATCACTCAGCCATAAAAAGAAACGAAATTGAGTTATTTGTAGTGAGGTGGATGTCATACAGAGTGAAGTAAGTCCGAAAGAGAAAGACAAATACCATATGCTAACACATATATATGGAAACTAAGAAAAAAAAATGTCATGAAGAACCTAGGGGTAAGAAGGGAATAAAGACACAGACCTACTAGAGAATGGACTTGAGGATATGGGGCGGGGGAAGGGTAAGCTGGGACAAGGTGAGAGAGTGGCATGGACATATATACACTACCAAATGTAAAATAGATAGCTAGTGGGAAGCAGCCGCAAAGCACAGGGAGATCAGCTCGGTGCTTTGTGACCACCTAGAGGGGTGGGATAGGGAGGGTGGGAAGGAGGGAGACGCAAGAGGGAAGAGATATGGGAACATGTGTATATGTATAACTAATTCACTTTGTTGTAAAGCAGAAACTAACACACCATTGTAAAGCAATTATACTCCAATAAAAATGTTTAAAAAAAAATAGAAAATGAACTAACGTTAAAAAAAAAAAAAAAAAAGAAGTTGCCAAAGCAGCATGAATAGCTATCCTGTCTGCCAGAGCCTGGCCAAAGCTTGAAATACCACCCCAGGATAGATTTCCAGCCCAACAGACCAGGACTTTCTTGGTAGGTAGATCATATTGGGCCTCTCATCCCATCCAGATGGTTTTTCTGCAGTTGATAATTTCACCAGGTTTGGCCTTTCTATCTCCAAGTGTTCCATCGACTCAGACCACACTATCCAGGCCCTATGAGACCACATTGGTCGCCTGTTCAGATTTCCTGAGCATACTGCATCAGATAAAAGCCTGAATTCGTGGCCCAAGCTACATATTGGTGGACCCAATCATGAAGTATACTATGCAATATCCATGCTCTATACCAGCCCCAAGCTGCAAGTATGGTTGAGTGTTCTAAAGGACAATTAAAAGACAGGCTTAAGCAACTGATGGGAGGGGACAAGACAACCCCAGTCTAGACTAAACATCTCAGGCAAGAAGTCTGGGCTTTTTGTTTGTTTTGTTTGTTTTTGTTTTTTTTGCGGTACGCGGGCCTCTCACTGCTGTAGCCTCTCCTGTTGCAGAGCACAGGCTCCGGATGCTCAGGCTCAGCGGCCATGGCTCATGGGCCCAGCTGCTGTGCAGCATGTGGGATCTTCCCGGACCGGGGCACGGACCCGTGTCCCCTGCATCGCAGGTGTACTCTCAACCACTGCACCACCAGGGAAGCCCCAGTCTGGGCTTTTAATGCAGCAGTTCCCCAAAAGGGTACTTCTCATTTGCTCCTTATGTTTGACCAGACTGTCTGCTCTCTTCCTTCAATTGTACACCCTTCTTTTACAGTTATTCACACCTTGGTCACCGTGGAAGATGCTGCAAGAGCCTTCTATTCCCTTTGACTCCTTTTCAAAGACTCAGGTAAATGGAAGATTGAAATAGCTATTAAACAACAAGGGTTGGGGAATTATATAAACACATTTTTGAAATCTTTTGAAAATTCAGGATTTTGTTCTAACCAATTTTTAAACATGATGTGTTTTATGATTACATTATAAAAATCTTTTTCTGTAAAAAAAAAAAAAAAAAAAAAGAATAAACCAGCCTTATCTCTGCTGATTGCATTGACCTGGCCCCAGATGACCCATCACTGAACCAGTCGGTTTGCGGGCATCGCCAGAGCTCCTAGGTTACATGTTCTGGTCACTATGGTAGGGATGAGGTTGTTGGGGTGGCAGTAAGTATCTTATCTATGATAAGAAAGACTGCAAAACTGTGGTAATAAAAATTTGAGCCATCATAAGTATGTTCCACATCCTATGTAGAACAATGAGGTTAGCAGAAAGATGATTATGACAAAGATCATGACTTCCTGGAGTTTACAGTCTAGGCATATACACAAATTGTGGTAGAAATGAAAAGAGATTTAGCAGCAGAGAATTTCAGGAGATTAAAGGAGGAGAAGACTTATAATGGGGGGTAGGGTAAGGTGGGAATCCGGGATGATTTGGGTCCAAGGCCTCATCTAGATGGGTGTGTATGATCTGGGTCTATATCAGTTGTTTCTGCCTCCACCCTAGCAATAGCTGAACATTTAGTGTGTATGAGCAACAAGCCTGCAGAATTAGATTAATAATTTGGTGCTTGACTTCTTGCTTCATGATCAATGCGGAACTGGTGGCTCTGGGCAATATTATAGTCTGAGCCTCAAAGTCTAAGTTGTAATCATACTCTTCAAAACTCTTGTGGAAAAGTGGGCCTACAAAATAAGGGAAAGTCTTTCCAAGTTCTTTCTTTGAAAGGACAGGCCACCCATTGGTCTTTGTGGTCACACTCACTTTTAGTGCAAATACTATCATTTTCTAACAGATAACAGTCAAACACAGACTAACAAATATGATAAAAGTGGAGCAAATTTGTACATTCAGGGCTAAATACTCTTTACCTTACACATCCAGTTACTTAAGTCCTGTCAATTGTACTCCCAAGTCTTTCTTTGTCTACTCCTCAATATCCACTCTATCTCCATAATAATTCTAATCATTCTTCACATTGTAGCCATACAGAACTTAATGCAAAGAGCTGAACTTCTCATTCTCTTGCTTAAAGGATCATCTGGCCTTGTTTAACATTCTGCAGTGGGTCCTCATTGCTCATCAAATGAGCTCCAAGTTCCTGAACATGGCATTCAAAACTTTTCTTTCCCCTAAATTCAATTCTCTTCCCCTTAAATATATCCAGACTCTAACCATGGTTTCCTTAATATGTCATGGTGGTTCATGCACTCACACCTTTGTAAATGTTGTTCCTTATGCTCAGAATTCCTTTCCCTTATGTCTGCCCAGAGAATGTCTAATCATAACTCATGACTCAGTTATCACTGCCTCTATGAAGCAGTTCACCACAAAGATTTATTCCTCTGTTCTTGATGACCATCAATTATTTGCACACACCTGTGGTAGTATGCATCTGTTTTCATTGTAATAACTTGTTTGCATGCCTTTGACTTTGCTGAGTGCAGAGACTTTCTTTTTCATCTTTGTATCCCATAGCACTCATCAATTTGCTGAATGAGTAAAAGTCAAGCATTTTTACATTAGTGAAGACTTTATGCTTTGACTACAGATTCGATTTGAAAAGAAAAAAAGGTTAGCTGAGCTGGGACCCTTGGATATTAAATGAAATTCAAAGATGCTGGTGAGAAATCAAATCATTTTTATATGAGGATGAATGTTAATAGCCTTAAGCAGAGTAGAACATTTTATTTTAAAACAAGGGGTTGATCTTGATAACAGCAAGGCAAGTCAAAGGACAAAGTCCCTTGCTAGCTCCTTGAGAACAAAGACTATTTTCTAGTTCTTTCTTAACACATGCAGCACCTTGTAAAGTGCAGGACACAAAGCAAACCCTCAGTAAATGCTGTTGAGAGAATGTATAGTGTTATAAACGTGTGGATGAAACTCTACGTTCTAAACTTACTCCTGATTGTTCCTTGCCCCAGACCAAGACTTACGCTAGCTAAAATAAAAAGTAATCAGCAATGTTGATGAATGTCAACATTGACTGCTATGATTACTTATTGAGAAGTTTGTCATTATCTTAGTATCATAAATCGTATATATTTAAGATCTATCTATATTAAATATCTGGGATTTTTTAACCTATATTTTCCATATAATTTTAAATCCCAGTCAATTCTTTTAGTGATCATTTGGAGATCAGATGCCAGCATGAGCACTTCTGCATATACTTTTATAATACTTGGCACACAGTAGTTCCTCAACAGATGTTTGCTGAAATGAAAAAGCTAACCTACATTATAGAGGTACAGAATTTAGCTATCAATACAATACTCACATACAGATACACACAAATATATAGCATTCTGAAAAACTGAGAAAGAATAT
This sequence comes from Phocoena sinus, assembly GCF_008692025.1. Lineage (NCBI taxonomy): Eukaryota > Metazoa > Chordata > Mammalia > Artiodactyla > Phocoenidae > Phocoena > Phocoena sinus. The sequence goes on from NC_045764.1 coordinate 81,258,802, forward strand.
TTCCCTGAAATAGGAATCATTTAAACTTAGCACAAAGAATGAAGATGTGCATTTTAAAGGTTTGAGCAGCCAAGTGGAATAGCGGAAGAATCATGAGTTGGGAGATCACCCAGACCAGAGTTTGATTTCTGGCTCTATAACTTACCTGCTCAGTGACCTTGGGTAAAGATTTGTGCCTCGGTTTCCCACCTGGCAACACAGGGTAATATCATTTTTTAACAGACTGCTTTCACAATTAAATATCCTAATACATCTGAAAGCACCACCATGGCTGGCCAGCACTAACTACTCCATGATGGTTTATTTTGATTGCTCTCAATTGGCCTTGATGGCTGCCTAAGTCTTTCTTCCCTCTTTCTGGGGTGGTTGTTGCTATTAATGATGTACAGTACCGCTAGAGAACCATGCCCCCTTTTGCAGTGTTTCTCAAACTTCAGCATATAACAGAATACCCTAGAGGGCTTGTTAAAACACAGATCGCTGGTATCCACCACCAGAGCATCTGATTCATTAGGTCGGGTGTGGGGCCGAGAATGTGCATTTCTAACAAGTTCCCAGATGCTGCTGCTGCTGCTGGTCCCTCAGCCACACTTAGAAAACCACTGCTTTTGAGTAATTGCTTCTGCTATAATGAGAATGATGGCAGGAAGAAAAGAGATATTTATGGGTTCTTGAGTGTGGCTATCTCCTAGGGCTTCCTGGGGCTTGGATATATAGGAATGGAGTACTCTCACTTGCCATCCCTACATGGGGAAAGAATGAAATCATTTCAGATTTGCCAGTGGTTACCAATGGAGAAACCCTGAGCAGCTACCAGATGGGCTGAGAAGCAGTGACAAGGTAGGAATTCTCAAGACCCCCAACCACCTGAGTTCTTATTCTATTTGAAAAAGAATGAACCACTTTGGAAATTACATGCACTGAATGTGCACTCATCCCCAATATTGTGCAACAATAAAAGCAACATATATGCTGGGTTTGAAACAAAGAGAAGCAAGTGCAATTTCTTTCCTAGAGGAACTTAAAATTAAGGAAGTTGGCAGGAATGTCAAGAAATAAAAGTGATCCAACATTAGTGCTATAATAGAAAGAAAAAGGTATAGAAACACATAACAGAAAGATTACTGATAAACAGCCAATGCATTTGTGGTGCTTACTGTAAGTGAGGCACTGTTCCATTAACTTGTTTAATCCTCACAACAATCTATGAGGTAAGTAGTATGACTAGTCTCATTTGATATATGAGGAAATTGAGGCACAGAATGGTTAAATGAGTTGCCCAAGGTCACACAGCTAAAATGTAGCAGTCAGGAATTGAACCCAGGAAATCCTGCTCAACACCTTTCTTCTTAAAGACTATACTATCAGGAGCATTGCATAGGGAGACAAAATTAAGAAAGATGGATGGAGATAAAAGACAGATGGATGATTTATGAGAATGGTTCAGATTACCAACTGGAAATCCACTTATCTTATTTCTTGTGCCCCTAAGTTCATCTTGGTACTGCACTCTTTCTGCTCCAGAATTCAAACAGGTAGAACCATTACTGCATTGATATATCCTAAATAGGATCACGCAAAGAGCCCCATTGATTATGTGCACTGACTTCTGTTATGTTGCACTATTTCCCTAAATATCCCATAGCAGAGAAAGAGAGTCTCATAATAAATTACATCTCAATCCTGTGCATTAGGGCTGGCCGCTCTCCCACAAACAATGTCAAAATTGTATGCAACTGGCACAGAGTCATTGTGACAATATGTAAATGACTTGTAAAGTGAACTTGACCTTGTATAATAAATGCTATTTGAGTCTTAATTTGCTAACAATATTTTAATGCAGTAATTGAGGTCATGTAAGACGTGGACTAAAGATGAAACCATCTATAACTGTCGATTTTAAGCAGGACTGCATCACCCAGGTTTTTAAAATCCTCCAAGGAATTAAAAGGCAAATGCAATGCTTATATTTGCTATGAATATGCACTGAAACATAACCGTAGAAAGAGACATAATGTGCTATAGGCCTAGGAAAGGAGTTTGGAAGAGATGATCAAAGGTTTTTTCTGATGCTAAAATTTCTTGGCTCTAGGATTAGTGTCCCCTGACCTACCCAGGTCTTTCCTTAATGAAATAAAGGAACAACTCAATAAATTACATGGCCCCAGTTTAATTTTAGTAATTTGGGGCACCTCCTCAACTCCATGCTTTCATCATTAATCATCAGGCTTCTTTTGTCTTCTCAAAGAAAGCCCTCCACCAATTGCCTGCTCAATCTCCTTTCTCTTTCCATTCCAGCTATCAGATCAAAATCAGGTTCAGCATCTGTGAAATTGACCCTCAAATGTGAAATCATTTTTTAATGATAAAGTGTCAATAGTGTTCTGCAAGTATAAGGTATTTATTGAGTGTTATAATTATTATTATGCAGCTACTTCCCATAGTGATGACCTTTGTTCTCCTCTACCTCTCCTTCATTTGCTCTATTTCATGATCTCTCATCTTTGAGGGCTCAAAGTCTCTCTTCTTGTCTGAAAACTGAAACTCCAATGTTCTTTCTTCCACCCAGTTCTGCCCTCTGTAAACTGGGCTAAGCTTTCTCCAAACCCAGTGTACACTGTAGAGAAAGTCAGGCTTGGCTCTGAATGAAGACAGCAATCACCATTCTTCCTCCCGCGTGTAGTCAAGCAAAATGCATGTTGATTGACTCCCACTTACTCAGCCTAGCCAACTTCCAGGAGAGGCAGTTGGGAGGGGCCCTCCAGGAGGAGCAGGAGAGGAGCAAAGGGCAATTGCCCTGCCCACTCAGGCCAGGGGAGCCTCCTGAGCTCCCAGGCCAGTCCTCTGCCCTCCAGAGCCCCCTCAAGGCTGTGTAGGTCCTTGGGGGCATAGGAGGGAGGCCAAGGAGATCAGGAGAGGCAGGTGGCAGGGGCCCTCCCAGACTGGAGGAGCAAGAGAGGAGCACAGGGCATTTGCCCTGCCCACTTGAGCCCAGGAAGCCTGCTGGGCTCCCAGGAGGGCCCCTGCCCTCTGAGACCAGGGGTGGGGGGCACACCTGGGCCCCTTCTGTTCCTTGAGCCTAATCCCCACCCCCCACAGCCCCCAGGGCCTTTTCTAGCCCTGTGGGTCCTGAGCACTGGCTCCACCCACCACCCAAACCTCACCCGTGCTTAGGCCCCACTCTCCATACCCAAGGCCTTTTCCCCCTTTTGCTTTTTTTTTAATTCTTTTCCCTCCTCCTCTTTTTTACTATTGTGGTACTGATGTACCTTCAGGTTGTTGATTCATCTACATACACTTTTTTATATTCTTCCTAACAGATCTGTTAGTTTCCTAGTCTAATTTTATTTTTTACCTTGTTATTGTTTCTTCTTTTTTTTTTCTGCCCCAGGTGGCTTGTGGGATGTTGGTTCATGAACCCGGCGTCAGGCCAAAGCTCCTGCGGTGGGAGCTCCAAGTCCAAACTACTGGACTAACAGAGAACCTCAGAACCCAAGGAATATTCATTGCAGTGAGGTCTCCCGGAGTTTCTCATCTCAGCACCAAGACCCAGCTCTACCCAATAGCCTACAAACTCCAGTGTTGGAAGCCTCAGGCCAAACAACCAGTAAGAAAGGAACATAATCCCACTCATTAACAACAACAACAAAAAATGAGACAGCAAAAAAATATCTCACAGATGAAGAAGCAAGGTAAAAACCTACAAGACCAAATAAATGAAGAGGAAATAGGCACTCTACCTGAAAAAGAATTCAGAGTAATGATAGTAAAGATGATCCAGAATCTTGGAAATAGAATGGAGGCACAGATTGAGAAAATACAAGAAATGTTTCACAAAGATCCAGAAGAACTAAAGAACAAACAAAGAGAGATGAACAGCACAATAACTGTAATGAAAAATACACTAGAAGGAATCAATAACAGATAACTGAGGCAGAAGAACGAATGAGCGAGCTGGAAGACAAAATGGTGGAAATAACTGCCTAGGAACAGAATAAAGAAAAAAGAATGAAAAGAATGGAAGACAACCTCGGAGACCTCTGGGACAACACTAAATGCAACAACATTCTAATTATAGGGGTCCCAGAAGAAGAGAAAAAGAAAGGGTGTGAGAAAATATTTGAAGAGATTATAGTTGAAAACTTCCCTAACATGGGAATGGAAATAGTCACCCAAGCCCAGAAAGCACAGAGAGTCCCATACAGGATAAACCCTAAGAAAAACACACCAAGTCACATATTAATCAAACTAACAAAAATTAAAATCAAAGATAAAATATTAAAAGCAACAAGGGAAAAACAAAAAATAACATAAAAGGGAATCCCCATAAGGTTATCAGCTGATTTTTCAGCAGAAACTCTGCAGGCCAGAAGGGAGCAGCAGGATATACTTAAAGTGATGAAAGAGAAAAAACTACAACCAAGATTACTCTACCCAGCAAGGATATCATTCAGATTCGATGGAGAAGTCAAAAGCTTTTCAGACAAGCAAAAGCTAAGAGAATCCAGCACCACCAAACCAGCTTTACAACAAATGCTAAAGAAACTTCTCTAAGCAGGAAACAGAAGAGAAGAAGAAGACCCACAAAAGCAAACCCAAAACAATTAAGAAAATGGTAATAGGAAAATACATATTGATAATAACCTTGAATGTAGCTGGATTAAATGCCCCAACCAAAAGACACAGACTTGCTGAATGGATGCAAAAACAAGCCCTATATATAAGCTGTCTACAAGAGACCCACTTCAGACCTAGGGACACATACAGATTGAAAGTGATGGGGTAGAAAAAGATATTCCAAGCAAATGGAAATCAAAAGAAAGCTGGAGTAGCAATTCTCCTATCAGACAAAATAGACTTTAAAATAGAGACTATTACAAGAGACAAAGAAGGACACTACATAATGATCAATGGATCAATCCAAGAAGAAGATATAACAATTATAAATGTTTATGCACCAAACATAGGAGCACCTCAATACATAAGGCAAATGCTAATAACCATGAAAGGAGAAACTGACAGTAACACAATAATAGTAGGGGACTTTAAACACTCCACTTACACCAATGGACATATCATCCAAACAGAAAATAAATAATGAAACACAAGCTTTAAATGACACAATAGACCAGATAGATCTAATTTATATTTATAGAACATGCCACCCAAATCTGGCAGAATGAACTTTCTTCTCAAGTGCACATGGAACATTCTCCAGGATAGATCACATCTTGCGTCACAAATCAAGCCTTGGAAAATTTAAGAAAATTGAAACCATATCAAGCATCTTTTCTGACCAAAACTCTATGAGATTGGAAATCAGCTGCAGGAAAAAAACTGTAAAAAACACAAATGCATGGAGGCTAAACAATGCACTACTAAATAACCAAGAGATCACTGAAGAAATCAAAGAAGAAATTTAAAAATACATAGAAACGGGCTTCCCTGGTGGCGCAGTGGTTGAGAGTCTGCCTGCCGATGCAGGGGACGCAGGTTCGTGCCCCGGTCCGGGAAGATCCCACATGCCGCGGAGCGGCTGGGCCCGTGAGCCACGGCTGCTGAGCCTGCGCGTCCGGAGCCTGTGCTCTGCAGCGGGAGAGGCCGCAACAGTGAGAGGCCTGCGTACCGCCAAAAAAAAAAAAAAAAAAAAAAATACATAGAAACATATGACAACGAAAACATGACAACCCAAAACCTCTGGGATGCAGCAAAAGCAGTTCAAAGAGGGAAGTTTATAGCAATACAATCCTACCTCAAGAAACAAGAAAAATCTCAAATAAACAATCTAACCCTACACTTAAAGCAACTAGAGAAAGAAGAACAAAGAAAACCCAAAATCAGTAGAAGGAAAGAAATCATAAAGATTAGAGCAGAAATAAATGAAGTAGAAATGAAGAAAACAATCAATAAAGCAATCAAAGCAAAGCAAAGAACAGTAAAACTAAAAGCTAGTTCTTTGAGAAGATAAACAAAATTGACAAACCCTTAGCCAGACTCATCAAGAAAAAAAGGGAGAGGATGCAAATCAATAAAATTAGAAATGAAAAAGGAGAAATCACAAGTGACACTGCAGAAATACAAAGGATTATAAGAGACTACTACAAATGACTATATGCCAGTAAAATGGACAATGATGAAGAAATGATTAAATTCTTGGAAAGGTACAATTTTCCAAGACCGAACCAGGAAGAATCAAAAAATATAAACAGACCTATCACAAGTAATGAAATTGAAACTGTAATTAAAAATCTTCCAACAAACAAAAGTCCAGAACCAGATAGCTTCACAGGTGAATTCTACCAAACATTTAGAGAAGAGCTAATACCGATCCTTCTCAAACTCTTCCAAAAAACTGCAGATGGAGAAACATTCCCAAATCCATTCTACAAAGCCAAATTCATTTCTGATACAAAAACCAGAGAAAGATATCACACACAAAAAAATTATAGACCAATATCACTGATGAACATAGATGCAAAATTCCTGAATGAAATACTAGCAAGCAGGATCCAACAGCACATTAAAAGGATCATACACCATGGTCAAGTGGGATTTAGCCTAGGGATGCAAGGATTCTTTAATATATGCAAATCAATCAATGTGATACACCACATTAACAAATTAAGGAATAAAAACCATAGGATCATCTCAATAGATGCAGAAAAAGTTTTTGACAAAATTCAACACCAATTTATGATAAAAACTCTCCAGAAAATGGGTATAGAGGGAACCTACTTCAACATAATAAAGGCCATATATGACAAACCCACAGCAAGCATCATACTCAATGGTAAAAAACTGAAAGTGTTTCCACTAAGATCAGGAACAAAACAAGGATGTCCACTCTTGCCACTCCTATTCAACATAGTTTTGGAAGCCCTAGCCTCAGCAATCAGAAAAGAAAAAGAAAGAAAAGGAATACAAATTGGAAAAGAAGAAGTAAAACTGTCACTGTTTGCCAATGACATGATACTATACAGAGAGAATCCTAAAGGTGCCACCAGAAAACTACTAGAACTAATCAATGAATTTGGTAAGGTTGCAGGATACAAAATTAGTGCACAGAAATCTCTGGCATTCCTATACACCAACAATGAAAAATTCAGAAAGAGAAATTAAGGAAACACTTCTATTTACTATTGCAACAAAAAGAATAAAATACCTAGGAATAAACCTGCCTAAGGAGGTAAAAGACTTGTACTCAGAAAATTGTAAAACACTGATAAAAGAAATCAAAGATGACATAAACAGATGGAGAAATATACCATGTTCTTGGATTGGAAGAATCAACTATTGTGAGAATGACTATACTACCCAAAGCAATCTATATATTCAGTGCAATCCATATCAAACTACCAATGTCATTCTTCACAGAATTAGAACAAAAAATTTTACAATTCTTATGGAAACACAAAAGACCCTGAATAGCGAAAGCAATCTTGAGAGAGAAAAACAGAGTTGGAGGAATTAGGTTCCCTGACTTCAAATTATACCACAAAGCTACAGTAATCCAGACAGTATAGTACTGGCACAAAAACAGAAATATAGACCAATGGTACAAGATAGAATGCCCAGAGATAAACCCACACACATATGGGCACCTAATTTACAACAAAGGAGGCAAGAACACACAATGGAGAAAAGACAGCCTCTTCAATAAGTGTTGCTGGGAAAACCGGACAGCTACATGTAAAAGAATGAAATTAGAACACTTCCTGACAGCATACCCAAAAATAAACTCCAAATGGATTAAAGACCTAAATGTAAGACCAGATACTATAAAACTCTTAGAGGAAAATACAGGAAAAACATGCTTTGACATAAACCACAGCAAGATCCTTTTTGACCCGCCTCCTAGAGTAACGGAAGTAAAAACAAAAATAAACAAATGGGACATAATTAAACTTAAAAGCTTTGCACAGCAAAGGAAACCATAAAGGAGACAAAAAGACAACCCTCAGAATGGGAGAAAATATTTGCAAATGAAACAACAGACAAAGGATTAATCTCCAAAATATACAAACAACTCATGGAGCTCAATATCAGAAAAACAAACAATCCAGTTAAAAAATGGACAGAAGACCTAAATAGACATTTCACGAAGGAAGACATACAGATGGAGAAGAGGCACATGAAAAGATGTTCAACAACACTAATTATTAGAGAAATGCAAATCAAAACTACAATGAAGTATCACCTCACACCGGTCAGAATGGCCATTATCAAAAAAATCTAGAAACAATAAATGCTGGAAAGGGTGTAGTGAAAAGGGAACCCTCCTGCACTATTGGTGGGAATGTAAATTGATACAACCACTATGGAAAGCAGTACAGAAGTTCCTTAAAAAACTAAAAATAGAACTACCATATGATCCAGCAATCCCACTACTGGGCATATACCCTGAGAAAACCATAATTCAAAAAGAGACATGTACCACAATATTCACTGCAGCACTATTTACAGTAGCCAGGACATGGAAGCAACTGAAGTGTCCATCGACAGATGACTGGATAAAGGAGATGTGGCACATATATACAATGGAATATCACTCAGCCATAAAAAGAAATGAAATTGAATTATTTGTAGTGAGGTGGATGGAGCTAGAGACTGTCATACAGCGTGAAGTAAGTCAGAAAGAGAAAAACAAATACTGTATTCTAACACATATATATGGAATCTAAAAAAAACAAAAAGGTTCTGAAGAACCTAGTGAAAGAGCAGAAATAAAGATGCAGACGTAGAGAATGGACTTGAGGACACGGGGAGGGGGAAGGGTAAGCTGGGACGAAGTGAGAGAGGGCATTGACATATATACACTACCAAATGTAAAATAGGTAGTGGGAAGCAGCTGCATAGCAGAGGGAGATCAGCTGGGTGCTTTGTGACCACCTAGGGGGTGGGATAGGGAGGGTGGGAGGGAGACGCAAGAGGGAGGAGATATGGGGATATATGTATATGTATAGCTGATTCACTTTGTTATACAGCAGAAACTAACACACCATTGTAAAGCAATTATATTCCAATAAAGATGTTAAAAAATAATAATAAAATAAAATAGATAACCAACAAGGACCTACTATATAGCACAGGGAATGCTGCTCAATATTCTGTAATAACCTAAATGAGAAAAGAATTTGAAAAAGAATAGATACATGTATATGTATAACTGAATCATTTTGCTGTACACCTGAAACCAACACAACATTGTTAATCAACTATGCTCCAATATAAAATAAAAATTTTTTAAACAGATAATAAGGACCTACTGTATAGCACAGGGATATCTACTCAATATTCTGTAATAACCTATATGGGAAAAGAATCTGGAAAAAAACAGATATATGTATAATTGTTTCCCTTTGCTGTGCACCTGAAACTAACACAACACTGTAAATCAACTATACTTCAATAGAAGTTAAAAAAAAAAAAAAGAAATGAAATTGAGTTATTTGTAGTGAGGTGGATGGACATAGACTCTGTCATACGGAGTGAAGTTAGTCAGAAAGAGAAAAACAAATACCATATGCTAACTCATACATATGGAATCTAAAAAAAAAGGTACTGATGAACCTAGTTGCAGGGCAGGAATAAAGAGGTAGACCTAGAAAATGGACTTGATGACATGGGGTGGGAGGGCGAAGCTGGGGCAAAGCAAGAGTAGCATCAACATATATACACTACCGAATGTAAAATAGTTGGCTGGTGGGAAGCAGCAGCATAGCTCAGGGAGATCAGCTCAGTGCTTTGCGATGACCTAGAGGGGTGGGATAGGGAGGGTGGGAGGGAGGCTCAAGAGGGCAGGGATATGGGGACACATGTATGCATATAGCTGATTCGCTTTGTTGTACAACAGAAACTAACACAGTATTGTGAAGCAATTATACTCCAATAAAGATCTATAAAAAAAAAATTAAAATTAGGGCAAAATTCCAAGATGAACCAGATACCCAATTTTTAAATAAATACAGTATTTTACCTTTAGAAGGGATATTTGTTCTCCACATTCGAGAAATTATTACTCACACAGTTATCTATTATAGATAGAATGGCCAGAGGTAGCACCAGAAACAGGAAGTCGGGGCGGGGGGGAGGACAGTTATCATTTGCAGCTTTTTAAGAACACTTGCAAGCACTTGATCTTTGTTCTCTTCAGCAACAATAGATGGTGAGTGGTCAATGCTCAGCTGGCAACTGATGGCGTTTTGAAAGCTTTGGAAGCCCGTTTCCAGCTGACTGGAAACGGCTATTTTCACTATTGGTGAGTTACTCTGTCTTTATCACAGCTGACTGATCTCAGCTGGCTGCATCTTTTGGCCCTGTACCTCTTCCCTCCGGAAGCCGATGCTAATAGCAAAGGTGTTGCTTTCCCTGTGACTACTGATGCCTCCCTCTGCCTAACGAACAGCAAGGCCAGTAAAAGGCTTTAATCATAAACACAGAGCACTTCCAGCACATGGTAAATAATAAACTGAAACTCAGCCAGTGGTGACAGGATTGGCTGGTGACAGGACTGGTGACAGGGATGGTTTACGGGCAGGGGAGGCCGCTAGAACTTTGTAAGCACTGAACATCTTCCAGCTCTACATACTTGAAATGTCCCAATAAGTAATGAGCTAGATATGATTTCTTGCTTTGGAAGCACCTCATGATGAAATTTACCAAAGAGGCAGAAGAGACGCCCAGATCTTTAATGCATATTCAAGTGTATGATAGAGGAGGATAAATGTACTATATATAATAGTTGAACATACCCTCTGTGTTTACTGTTGTGAATATTGACTTCCAAATGGATTTAATCAAAATCAATAACACAATGTGAAGTAATGAAATAATGTAAAATGCAGTAATGTATAGGCCAAGAGGTTGACTATGGAATATATTAACAGAGAAGCAGCTTTACAAGAACAATTCATTCCTCTTTCAGAATCTTTCTATACCTAATATAAGATAATAAGAAGGAGAAGCAAAATTCTAGAGCTTGGCCACGAAATGAGTTCTTTACAGAACTTTTAAAAATTATCTTCTTAGCAAATTTAGTGAGACAGGATTGGGCTACAGCTGGAATGACACAATGAAGAAATCCATTTACAAGATCAGAAGGCTGACCTACAGGTAGATGGGCCAAACATTGTCTTTCAGGTTGGCTTATAAAGGGAAATAAAATGACTGATTTTTAACAATATCATAATGATTTTCTAGAAGTTAAATAAATTCTAAAATGTTTTTTATATACCGTTGGAGCATATACATGCATCCTAAAGTTAAACGGCGAAGGGCACAATTGTTAAGAACTGTCTACTTATTAAATTTATATCCTAAGAGGTAAAAGAGGGAAATGTATTATCTAGAATTGGCCAGAAAGGCCCAAGGTGATTTTTGAGTAATCAATATTTTCCAATATATGCTACAGCTTTAAAACAGAGAAAAATAACTGATACTGGCATTCACTAGAAATCTGTTTTTCTAAAGAAAGCTTAATGATTTGCTGGTAAAGATTAACTATCATAAAAAGATTTCAAAGAGTATTTTACCAAGAAGGAATAGCATTCCCATTTTATAGAAAACCAAACTGAAATCTCAGGATATTAAGAGGTCTTACCATAAATCACTGGATGAACTCTTTCACTAATTTATCATTTCTATTTCTTTCTTTACAACCTTAATTAACGTTTCCCTTCTTGTATTAGGCTGTTACTCCTGTCGATTAACATTTGTGTTACCATCTGCATTCCCTCAATTCATTCTTCCTCTGTTTTCCCATTTCTTCTTAATCTGACCATTCTATACTCTCTTTCAAAGAAGCTTTAAAAGAGGAAAGAATAAAGACAGAAAGAGGGAAAATAACCTACTTTTAATCATAGGTGGAATAGCTGATTTAAGGCAGGAGGTACCTTTTTTTAATATCTCCTCTTTAAATAGGTGAAAGGATAAGAAAAAGGAAGGAAGGAAGGAAGGGAGGGAGGGAGGGAGCGAGGGAGGGAGGAAATTAAAGGAGAAGAAAATAAATGAATTACCAATATTTGCTAGCACAGTCCTGCAATGATTAATGGGAACTTCCACATGCCATTTCTGGGTAATGCCTGAGAATTATTGAAGACAAGCACTGACATACACAAACATTATTAGAATCCGAGCAGCAATAGCCTCTCTAAGGGTGGAATGGCTGGGAATTCAGGAATCAGGCACAGACCATCTAGGGTCTAGTGACATTTCCTACTCATCCTCAAGAGACTCCACCATGACTGGAGTAATAGAAGTTAAAACTTCAGTCAGGCCCTTATTAGTTACTTTGCACACAGGATACGGGGTACCATTGTTAGTGGCAAACTACAGCTATTGCAGCTCAGAATTGACAATGCTCTTTTTAAAAAGCTATCTTTGACTGCTCAATATAAGGTTAGGAGCAGGTCATGTACAGGGTTTTTCACCAAATTAATGCTATCAGGGGAATTACACTTAAATGGAATTCTTTCTATCTAAACAATTCCATCTAGTTTCATCACTGCTTTTTCTCTCCATCCCCCCCCCATATAAAATAATTCAGATGAGTAAACATCTGGAATAATATATAAAGAATCAAGTTATCAAACAAGCCAAGATTTACCACCAGGTCTTATGCCCTCTCTCTAAGTCATCCAAGAAACGAAAGTCTCAAATAGCCAGTAATTTTTTTTGACAGGTTTCAAATAATCTTTGACATCAGCTTCTTGGTGCACAATCTTCATTCAAATGACCAAAAATAAAAATTTAAAGAGACTCTTCCATTTGGGAATCATTTCCTTCATCTATTTTTTATTTAAACAGCACATTGCTGTGTTTAAAAGAAGGTTTCCTAAATCAGCCATCAAATACATGTAGGAATCAAAATCTAAATATAATCACCAAGCTTATTATTCCTTACTTAAAGGCAAGACTTTTTTTTTTAATGGCATCTATTTTTTTAAATTCTAACTACTCTTTTTATATAACAAAGAATCATATTGTCAGCACTGTGCCAGTCCAACAACAGAAAACTTCATTAAACCTATGTCTCCACATACATGTAACTTGGATAATTGAAGATGTTTGTTTTCAGTAATTAAGTTAATGATGTTCTTTAAGCCCCTGTGTGCCCACATATAATGTGTGTGTTTGAGATGGGGCATTGGGGGAAGAAGAGAGTTCACAGAAGTAGACTTTAAGTGACTCTATTCAGCATAGTAAAAAGTGACACTGGGTTGACAGAAGTGACACTGAATTGATAGAAGGCCCTGAATTCTAGAATAAGAGTTATTTGGATTTTAACCACAAAGTGACATTGAATTATTGTAGATTCTTAAGCTGTAAAGTGATGAAATCAAAACTATAATTCAGGAAGATATGGATCTATTGTGGGTGCTTGGCAACTGGGTGGAGAGAGGGAAGGATAAGGGTACAGGAGTTGGATGGAAAAGAGAATGGAGGCCAAGAACATGCTTAGGATGTTAATTATAGCAATAATCCACAATAAGGCAAAAAGGGCCTGGTATAGACTGAATGCTTGTGTCCCCCCGAAAATTTATATGTTGAAACCTAATTCCCAATATGATGATATCAGGAGTGGGAGCTTTGGGGAGTGGTTAGGTGATGAGGGTTGTGCCCTCATGAATGGGATTACTGCCCTTATAAAAGCAACCTTAAAGAGCTCATTTACCTTTCCACCATGTGAGAACACAGTGAGAAGACAGCCGTCTGTGAATCAGGAAGCAAGCCCTTATCAGACAGCAAATCTGCTGGCACCTTGATCTTAGATTCCTCAGCCTCCAGAACCATGAGAAATAAATTTCTGTTGTTTATATGCCACCCAGTCTATGGTATTCTGTTATGGCAGCCCAAACAGATTAAGACATGACCTAAACCACAAAATGGAGAGAAAGGATAAGAAAGGCAGATCAGAGGGAAAACGTGATTGTGTGAAGACTGGCAGGTATAGATAAATTGATGGTTATAGAAAATTAATCCTAAATTGTGATACGAGAGAACAAGGAAAAGGAATTTACCACCAACAGGAAAATGGGAGACAGCAAAGAGCACTGATTTAGAAAATAGGGAGGAGTGGGGGAAAGGGCAAGGAAATTAGGTTTAATATGTGGTCCAACCCTTGATAAATTTGAGAGGATGAAGTTACATTCACCTAGAGCAATTTAATTAGCAGATAAAAATATGGTATCTGGATTAGAAATAAAAATTAAAATGGACGTTTTAAGCAACAAGCATAGAGATGACAGCTGAGGTCTTAAGAATGACTAAACTGACCCAGGGAGAAAAGCAGAAAAACAGAAGGCCAAGGGTATGACCTTGGAGGAAATCTGATTTTGAAAGGCAGGATGTAAATCAAAAAAAGAGATCTCAAAGGGGAGGGAGGCAAAGGCCCCAGGCACATTGGAATAATTGCAGGAGTTCTTACCGTGGAGGAAGACGTGGGTTCTAGTTTTTGTTTTGTCATTTATGAATGGTAACATTGACTGAGCTCCATGATTGTGCTATGCTTCTATAAAATTAAGAATCTAGAAGAGTTGTTTCTGCTTCAGATATAGACAGCTAGAAGGGGTGTTGCTAACAACTCTAACAACAAAGAAATGCCAGATAGACTATAACATCGTAAGTTTTTTTGAACCACTGTGAGTTCTGATGTCATGACACAACCATGAGATAGATTCCTCAAGAAGAGATGGGCCACGCAGACTAGCTCAGCATGAGAAAAAGATCTTCATAAAAGCAAGTAAGAAGAAACCAGCTAAAATTCTAGCAAGTTCTAAAGGTCAAGTGTGGGATAACGTGACAATGTAGAACTCTTGGGAGCCCCAGAGCAAAAGGGGATTTATGTTCAAAGGCTCTTCTCTCCTCCACTGAGTACTCACAAGATTGGAGGCTGTGTAAGAAACCAAAAAGAGTACCCTCAGTGGTGTGAGTGTGCAGGAAGGGATAAGCTGACACTGCAAGAATGCACAAGTTCTGTCATCCTACCCAGAACATTTTCTCATACAGAGCATAGCTATAATCCACTGGGAGAGAGGCCTGAATCCCATGGATGGTAAACAACTGTTGTCAGAAGAGGAACCAGTCCTCTTCTCCGATAGCTGAAGTGCTAAAGAACCTTAAGTACAAGCACAATTCCTAACTCACCCACAACTTTTACCTTCAAAGTTTATTTTCAAAGCAAAGGTTAATTATCAGATGGTTAGATTAACAGGTCAGACCACAGTACTAGGGAGGGGCATTGCTAGGGGTTAAATTGTGGCCTCCCCAAATTCATATGCTGAAGTTCTAAGCCCTGGTACCTCAAAATGTGGCCTTATTTGGAAATATGGCTACTGCAGATGTAATTAGTAAAGTTAAGATGAGGTCCTACTGGAGGAGGGTGGGCTCTAATCTGACTGGTGTCCTTATAAAACGGAGAGATTGGTAATGTGCACAGGGAGAACGCAACATGAAGATGAAGGGAGAAATCAGGGTGATGCTTCTACAAGCCAAGGAATGCTACAGATTGCCAATAAACCACCAGAAGCTAGGGAAGGTTCATAGAACAGATTTATCCTCATAGCCCACAGAACCAACCCTGCTGACACTTTGATCTTGGACTTCTAGCTTTCAGAACTGTGAGATAATACGTTTCTCTTGTTTAAGCCACCCAGTTTGTGATATTTTGTTATGGCAGCACTAGCAAACTAATACAGGCTTTGAGGAAGTTATAGAGTTAGATTTATTAATTCATTTATTGAAAACATTGTTTCAGACCCTACAATGTGAAGTGAACGTAGTAATGAACAAAACAGATAAAGTCCCTGCCCTCAAGGGGCTATTATCCTAGTTTAGAAGATAAACAATAAAACAAATGAATATATTATATGTCAAGTAGTGGTATGTGCTTTGAACTAAACTAAAGCAGAATAAGCAGAGGCAAGATCATGTAGGATTTATAAGGACTTCAAATTTTATTCCAAGTGAGATGGGAAACCACTGGAGGATAATGAGAAATTATTTAAATTTTAAAAGCTGGCTGCCACAGGAAGGTTAAACTTTATAGGAAGGTTAGTGTAAAAGTAGGGAGACCCTTTGCAGCTGTTCATGCTGAGATGATATTATCTTGGGCTAAGGTAGAAGTAGAAGTAGTCATACAGAATATATTTAGACAGCACTACTGACGGCCCATGATAGCTATATGGGTGTTGGTCAGGAGGAGTCTCTCCCTTAGTGAGAAAAATTTCCAGCCTGAATCAGAAGATATAACTCTAAGCAGATTTCAAAGCTCTGGAAAGTAAGTGACTACATAATATGGCTAGGCACATAATGGCTGTAAATATTTTAAAATCCTGCAAGAGACTGGCAAATATTTTCAAATGGTAGAATCTTAACAAAAAGTGCATTTTAACACAGAACTTATTTGCACCTTTCCATCCTTCAAAATGTTTTCTGCATTTCCACCTGGGGTGCTCTCCCTAGTGAGAGCCATTGGTGGGATTGTTTTGAAAGCTCTTGCCTTTCATCACCGGCCAAAATAAATCGAAAACTGTGCTCACAGCTTTTGCAAGGATTGGTTCAATTGTGAAAAAGAATATGTTTGATCTGTAGAGGCTCTCCAGGGGAAAATGTTTTGAGTGAAAGGCCAGCATTGTATTTTCTAAAAACAAATGCTTCATCGTTCTTCATCCATAAAGCCTATATCTGCACACACAGAAATGAAGAAAGAAGTTTAAATACTTCTCCAAGCCCTGTGCACATGGGGAGGTGCTTAAAGTAGGGAGAACCAAAGCATTATTGAGATCACAGTGGGATGATTCTTGCCTGAATTGTTCAGATTAAATACCTAACTGGAGCAAGTGTCCAAGATTATTGTTCTTTACGTAAAAGGAGGCAGATCTTGCTATTTCTGTTTACCTAGGAAACTACTAGCACCTTTATTCATACTTTGTTATATATTTCCCAAGAGTAATGCTAAGTCAAAGATTAGTAAATCTTCATAATTCTGGATATTAAGTAAGAGTTGCTACAAAAAGGAACTGTCTTCTAAATGTCAACCCAGTACTTTTCCCATGTGGAGGGATGCTTTTCTTGGTTAGATTTATAGCTTTTTCCAAGTCCTTAATCAATGCAGTCTCAATCATATAACCCTAGTCAACTTTGCTTCCTAATTGGATGAATTTTACTAATAAACTCTAATTTTCACCAAAAAAATATAGATTTACAGTAATCCTGTAAATTCCTTTTCATTTGAAAGAGATACTTGCACCATTTTCAAAATTGTCTAATATCATTTTCTATTTACAGAGGTTTTAACTAAGCTAAATTTTCTGTTGAACTATGCCCAAGATGTGAAAATTTTATTCCTCCATGAATGGTGTCCAGTTTTTTTCATCAGTTACCATGAAAGCCTACTAAGAGGTCATATTCCTCTCCATCTCATTAATATATGATGGTGGAGGAAGTACACCATTTGGGGTTGTTTGTCTTGAAAAGTAGGAATATTCTGGGACTTGATCCTGTCACTCTGTCATACACTGAGAGTCCTGAGACCTCTATCACATAGGTACATTTAGTTACTCCACCCTGACACTCTAATCTCATATTTGGATATATACTCTTTCCTTTAGCCCAACAATCTTACTAAGATTTTTATTTCTTTTTTGGTGGATTTTTTTATGAGGATATGAGAACAAACCACATGTTCAGGAGATATCGCACCAGACATATATACCCTCTTCACTAAATTGACCACCAAACTCTACCAATGTTAGCAGTCAGGACCCTCTCTTTTACATCACCTCTCACTGCCCATGCTGTTAGATTTCCAATAAATATTCCCAGATGAACAAATGCTTAATCAAGCAAACCTCCCAAGTTGATTTTTTAATTTGACCATTATTATTATATTCCTACTGTATGCAGCACTGTGCAAAGTACTATTAATAGGCCATATACTGATGAATAAAACAGCCCTTTGTTCACGGGCTCACAACTTGCAGGAGACCCTAGACTAGGATTTATCTTGAATGATCCCAGATTTGTACTAATCTTGAATAGATACAAAGCTGTGGAGAAGCTTATGTGTAAGAAATCAGGGAGCAAGGACCTTCAGAGTCATCTCATCACAGTGTCTCCATTCAGGGCATTTCCTTAATCATGGACTTCTTCAATCCACTCCAAGGAAAATAAGTATAAACACATAGGACAAGACGCATGGTTCAGTGACTCCAGTCTTCTAGTTCTCACCATCTTTAATGAAAAAAGCAATTCAAAAATAAATTCAATGTATAAAATAATAGGATTGGGCAGGGACTTGGAAGTCTCTTAGCTCAATTCTCTTATTTTAAAGATGAGTGAACTGAGCTTCAGGGAGGAAAAGTGGCTTGTCTTAGGTCATCCACTTCTTAGTGGCAGATCTTATTTGGGAATAAGTGAGTCTTATTCCCAAACACTCAGCCTCCCTGCCTCTCTGGCTAATTGAATATCAAGAGGCTGAACATAATCCATATTTAAGCTCCAAGGGGAAAAATAGGATAAGAAAGAAAAGCTCGGGCTTCCCTGGTGGCGCAGTGGTTGAGAGTCCGCCTGCCGATGCAGGGGACACGGGTTCGTGCCCCGGTCCGGGAAGATCCCACATGCTGCAGAGCGGCTGGGCCCGTGAGCCATGGCCGCTGAGCTGTGCGTCCGGAGCCTGTGCTCCACAACGGGAGAGGCCACAGCAGTGAGAGGCCCGCGTACTGCAAAAAAAAAAAAAAAAGCTCCATCCAGGTGAGAGATGTGAAGCCTGTGCTGAGTTCCACTCACTGGCTTCCTTCTTGTTATGCTGGAAGACAGATAACTCGCTCCTCCCAGTCTCAGAGACCCAGATTAATGTAGATGTGGGAAAGAGAAAAAGCTGTGTGGAAACTTTATTAATCTGCGGGAAAGACCAAGAGCACCAGCACCCGTTTACTGGGGAGGAACACTGACTATTCGTTAGTTGCATGTGGTCAAAACCCAGCTTTATCAACTACTGTGTTTTCTTGGGTGAGTTACTTAACCTCTCTGTGTTTTGATTGCTCATCTCTGAAATGGGATAATAGCTACCTCAAAGTGTCGTTATGAGGATTAAGTAATTGATACTTATAGAGTGATTAGATTTGCTTGGTTCATAACTATCTATGCACTTATAAAATAAATATAGCACAATGATGTAAGTACCCAATCTAATATAAACCAGAATACTTAGAGATATGTCTTACCTAAAAATAATTTCTTCTGTGTTTTTTTATAGGAAGCAAATTTCAAAGAGTTAGAATATTCTTTTGAGGATTTGTAGTACAAATATCCTATACTATTCATTAAGATGTCAACTTCAGCTAAAAGTGGTATCATGTCATTCAGATGGAAAACAGACATGTTCAATTTTAAAAAATTAATTATCACTTTGCATTGGTATTTTCCTCATTGTGTTTTGTGAGACAACCATCTCCCTGGAATATAAATATAAATATGAGTCAAAAGAACTGAAAGTCTTCCATAGTCTATAACATTGGGAAGCGCTCGGATAAATAGAATTTAATAGGTTTCTTTACTGCAGGACTTTTAAGAGCCTGTACTATGCTAACGTGAATTGTAAATTCTGTTTATTAAGGTGAGAAGTAAATCATCATTAAATATAGATTTAAAAGGATAGCAGCTAAAAGGCAACTATGCTTTACAGAACTTCGGATTATTAATAGTCTTTCAAAAGGTCATTCCTGCAGGCACTGATTCTGATAGAGGTTTCAAAGCATGAATCTGCATGATCATCGATAGCTAGGCATCTGTTAGAGTTTACACAGCTCATTCTGAACTTAGTGCCCAAAGCAAAATCTACCAAAGTGACAATTTTGTGTAGCTTGTCCCAAGATAAAAAGGAACAAATAGTAATTTTAATGCATTGAAAGGAGAGTTAGCATGAAGTTTTGATAGAATGTCCAGCAAATTAATATGCCTTCTGTTAAGAGTGAGTGGAAGACAAATTTTTCCTTATATAGGTAAAACACACCTTCATATGACCCAGGGTATTGGGTTCCTGAAGATTTCATTGCCATGAGCATCTCAAAAGAGATCGGAGCCCAGTAGCTGAATAAGTTTTAAATTACCCTGTTAGGAAGAAGTCCTTCCCCTGAAGTATATTCAGCTTGAAAGACTCATTGAATGAGTTCTGGCCATAAGACTACAGTCTGCAAAATATGAGACATTTATACCAAGAGATGTGGGATGTGGGAAATAGGCCTTCTGTAGGCCAGTAGAGCTTCTACAACATCTTTGATGATTATGCCACAAGCAGCTAAGACTGCTAACCTGCCTGCTTTCATTCATTGATTGTAACAGTCCAGAGCATCTCACAACCAAGTGCTTGAAATAACAAGAAAGTTGTAATAGGACTGAAATGTCATAAATTCTTGAGTGTTGTCTTCTATAGTTCATCTATATACTTTCTAGTTGATCTAGCCGATGTTTTAATCATTTATTAAATATTATTTATTTAAAATTTATTTGATAAATTCTGTCAAACCAAACTCTAGAAGTACAAAAGCCAGAGTCAAAATGTCAGTGCCTATTTTAAGACATGGCATACAAAAAGGCCTGTTCTCATTTGCAAGTGTGTTGTTTAAACACTAGCATCAACCTATATGTTTATGCCCATCAGTTTTCTGACAACTGATAGTGTTGGGATTGATTTGAAAAACAAGGAATTAAGAGTTTGAAGAGAAAGGAGGAAACTTTTCAGCTCAACCTTAAAAAAAGGAAAAGAAATGCATTTGGACCTTAGGGAGAAAGTTTCTAAGAAGTGGATTAAAAACAAAAAACAGAAAACAACTGAGCAATCCAAGTCATAAACACTGTGGTGTTTTGGTCTTCTCTGGGATTAAGTTTTCATTGGCAGTTGGTGCCTGAGGTATTCTCCCCCCTTAACTAGACCGAGCTATGTAAATGACTAAATGTTTGCAAACGTTTCTTTCCATGTTACTCTTTTTCCCAGGAGTACACAACATTGGAGCCACAAGGCGTGAATTAACATATGAATTGGAGGAAGATGTTTGCTGAGCAGGAGGAATGTGGAAGACCACAATGGCTCCAAACTATTAAGACTGAGGCACCTACTAGAAGAGTCTCTTCTCCCCTCTCAATCCCCACCTATACCAGTTTCCTTCCCCCAACCCAACAACCATGACCTCTCCCCCATGCATAAGCCTACGAACCCTATAAGCTGCCCTCCATCCCTGGTCTGTGGAAATGTGTCACAGAAATTACATCTAGTTACTAAAATAATGGTGTTTTTAAAGAGTTAAACATATAGACATTCTCTTTCAGGAATGTATCTCTTCCGTTTATCAAGGAATGTCTGTCCTTGTAAGTTTTCAATACTATTTTATTTTAAGGCATGTTAAACTTTATCACTATATCAACTTGAAAAAAAATGTGAAATTGGTAGCAGAACTTCAGGCTGTGATAGAATTCCCAAAGGATTCTGATGTCCTTTTAAAAATTAAATACAATAATGGAAGATAAACTGTGTAAAATGCCAGTCCTTCTCCTCCACATCTCTTCTGTTTGTGTACTAAGCCAAGATGTCCCACTGCCAATCATATTTGAAGAAAGAAATAGTATACAGAGAGCTTTCAATGTCACTCATGCATTCATTAGATCCTCTGTTTATCTCATTTGATTTTGAGTTTGGTGTTAATTCACTGTACATATACTACCTACATAAAACAGGCACAGCTTCTCTCATTATAATGCAATTGTTGGTAATTTAGAAAATACTAGATAGATTAAACCATAAAATCATTAATTTCAATGAAATAGGGGAATCGTACACTGGATAAAACAGGCATGATCCACTTTCCAGCTAAATCTGAAGCAATGTGTCTATCTTACATTTCCTTACTTAAAAAAATTACCAACAAACCTTACTTGATGTGAATATTAACTTTTTTCTTCAAATACATTTTAATAAACTCTCATTTCAGTGTTCCAATATGACTGTAGAGAACTTCAAAACTTTTTTTTTTCCAAAGGACTAAAATTCAAACCTCCCATGCCCCGTTTCAAAGAAATATTTATGGCTGGATTTAAAATGTCTGAACAAAGAGCTTTAAAATGAAATCTCCACTGGAAAAAAACAGCTACTGAGACCACAGCATAAATGCCATTTTTATGATAATGAGAAAAGTATTAGATTTCCAAAAAAGACTAATATAGTAACTATCTTCCGCCCCCCCCACAAAAAAAATGTTCGGAGAGAAAAATATGGGATAATTCCAAATCTAAACTTCAGAAGAAGAAATTAATTTCTTTATTAATGTAAACAAAATAATTTGTCTTTTGTAACGTATGTCAAGTAAAAACGTGTTTCATTTTATATATCATTCACTTCTGTATATGTGGTCATTCCTCCTTCTAACATTCTCAGTAGCATTACAATGCCTCTG
The DNA here is from genome assembly GCF_008692025.1 of Phocoena sinus. Lineage (NCBI taxonomy): Eukaryota > Metazoa > Chordata > Mammalia > Artiodactyla > Phocoenidae > Phocoena > Phocoena sinus. The sequence continues at coordinate 81,281,247 of NC_045764.1, forward strand.
GCTAGTTTCTTTTAATTTTTTCCCTTTATTTACAAAGAGCAAACACAATTGTTTAAATGCAGGAGATATTTTCTTCCAGAAATCTGGAAAAGCACACAGAAAATCTAGAATCTTGTTAGACACATGAACATTTTGAAAATACCATAAGGAACCATTCCTGAAGGACACTAGGCCCAGGAATTTGCCCTTGACAGTCTGCCTGACAGCAACCTGATAGAATAAGGTTGATTTTCATAAGAGCAGCTTACAAAGGTATGATTCCTGCTCTGTGCATCAGATATTTCCATAAGAACTCGTTCCATTTCTAACCTCCATAGTTATGTCCAATCATCTTAAACTACTTATTCGTTTTGTCTATGCATCATCTGTAGATCCACAGATTTACTATCACGAAAGAGAGTAACACATCCTTTTATGTGCCCAACATAACCTCTTAAGGTTTCACAAGTCTGCCACAGTTTCAGCAACACTTATACTTCAGCACTCAGTTCAAATGCTTCTTGACTTTATAAACTTAGATTATATTTCTATACAGACTGGCAGCATACTGATGTTGTTTATATCTTTAAAGTTCCTCCTCACCCAGTCCTGCATTTTCCAGAATTACCTCTCAGTCAGTTTGCTCTCCAGCACACACAAACACTCGTATGCATACCTGTGAAAGTTTCATCCTTCAGTGAAACAGAGGCAAGGCCAAGGGAAACAGCTAACACTTACTGATCCTTCTAAGCGCTAAGCATAATTCCAGGTGCTTTATGTACCCTGTCACTTTATCCCCATGACAGTACTGTGGAGTAAGAACCGGTATTCTTATTCCCGTTCACAGGTCATGAAGCGAAAACTTGAGTACTTTGCCCAAACCCCACAGCTATAGATGATGGAGCCAAGATTCACACCTAGGCCTGTTGGTCATCCAATCCCTCCGCAGGACCACTAACTTTAAAGAGTGGATGATTTCGAGTCTCCCTCCTCAACCTCTTTTCCATTCTGCCTTCCCTTTCCTTCCTCTTCAGAGGCACTGGCTTATGCAAGCACTCTCTTGAAGAGTGTCAGTAACTTGTTATATAAAGTTTCTTTCTTTAATGTCAACATTCCAGTTGTGTGATATCACACATTCTTTATTTGACAGTGGCTTCTTTGATAACCTCTTAGCCTAATAGTTTAGAACTACGACTCCAGGAGTAGGGAAGTGCGTTTGTTTTCAAGGCCCATTTTCCCTCCCTGAGGTGCCAGCCCTGCATTGGATGAGGACAGAGTAGGAGAGACAGAAATCTCTGTCTCCTGTCTACTCTGGCTCACAGGGTCTGGACTCAGGTGAGGCAAGGGAGGCACCAACCCTGCACTTGCCCAACCTTGAGATGGAGGGCCTCGTTAAACTCGTACCCTAGGCACCTCCCTTGCCTCACCCTAATCCCAACCCTGCTCAGCCTGTTGCCATCTGAGGCTACGGTCTCTGCTCTATGCTGGTCTCCATTTATGAGGTGCACATGACTGTCTACAGGCAGAGTCTGGCTTTCCCTGGGGCACTGTCTTTTCTGAGGACTTCTGGAGGAGCAGCTGTTCATCTGGATCCCCATGTTTCAATTATACACCCTGGCTGGGTGTCCCGTCACCTGGGCAACCCTTTGACTCCTGCCTCCAACTCCATCTTTCTGCATGTGGAGCCTCAGGAACCACTGCATTCTCTGTGTCCCCACCAAGGGCTACAAAGAACCTAATGGGGCATAGGTGGCCCACTTTTTCTTAACAAGCTCCCTAAAAAACAGTCTCTTTCTGACTTGCTGATGTGGACTCCTCAAGTGAGCCTCTCACCTTCCCAATGCTCTGCACTGGGCTCTAGGAGAAAACCAGCAAACTTTAGGGGACATATCTCAGGCTCTGCCCAGAACTCTCTCTGTATTGTGTTCTGGAAGAAGGTTGCTGATCTTAGCAATGCTTTTGCCTATGCCTAATTAGTTTCCACAAGCAGATGTGGTTTCAGAAGCCAAGAAATCTGCTTTATAAACAGATTGACTATATAACAGATCTTTATCTGTTTTATAAACCTATAGTCAAGGTCTGAGCTTTCACACCATTGCCATCACTAAAGCTACCACTGAGCATGCAAAACCTTCCTGATTCTACAGGCCTCCAACCTGCAGCAAGAAATGCTAGATGCCCACATCCTGACCTTGAGCTATTTGCCGGCTGGGATATTTTTTTCCACCATCCTTGGAAGCACTAAGCTATTTCTGAACATGGTTTCTTTTCTGATTGCTTACCAGGCAATAATTCTCCAGGTTCTCCATTTGCCCTAGAAACAAAGAATCACAGCTCACCAGAAAGTCAAGAGGCACAAGTGGTACCAATGCAAAGTAGTATCAGAGGCTTTCCACAGCCACAGATAGCATCACCTGTGTGGGCTGAGATCTCAGCCATGTATTTCCATAGTCCCAGTGTGACATATGTGTGTGTTGTCTTGATCTCAGAAGCAAGGGACCAGAATCAGAGGCCCTTAGAGTCTCCTTGTTCAACCTCCTGCCAGACACAGTTGATATCTGACCTCAGGGGCTGGGATGAATGAGGGTAGCAGAGTGGAGTATTCAGCTTCCTAGGAAGTCTCCCTGCAGAAGGCAAAGATTTGCAAATTGTGCTCCTCAGACCTGGGAGGGCTAATGACAGGGTTGGGGGGAGGCAGGGAAATAGCTTCTTCCTGATATGTTTTATGTGTTGGATTTGGGTGACAATTTAATACGGAGAAAGGGTTTCACAGCTTTAAAAATAAGAAGAGAATAGAGGTTTGGTCTCAGAAAAAGGGATTCCAAGTCCTCACTATGTCCTTCACTAGTCATTGATTTTGAGCAAATTACTTAATGCCTCCAGACTCAGTTCCTCGTTTATAAATTATGGGGAACAATACCTGTCCAATAATCTCCAAAATGGTAATTAGCGTGAACTGTAGAAAAATGTTTATATTACTTGGAACTTAGAAAGAGCCTTTGCTTTACATTCCCTCCTTTAACCTTCATGACAACCCTGTACTGTAGGTACCTTTGACCTTCATTTTATATATCGAAGAAAATAAACACAATTCACAGATGTTCAATAAGTTGCTTACAGTGACACAGTGACTGATCAAAGATTTTCTCTCAATTCTGACTCTTGCTCCTCCCGTGAACAGAAGACTTAGCTATACTTCAGGATTTGGGGTTTTTTTTACCTCATGATAAAATGGTTGCTCAGATTGTAGAAGGTGTTATCAAACCAGAATTCTGGGCCAGAACTTGGTCATGGACCCTAAGACTCCAAGCAGGGTCAAACAGATGGCCAGTGTTTCGGGGTTAATGCTGCCATTGTTACTCTCCCAAGCTCTCCACACCACTGGTCCTACTACTGTCTACAGAAATGCTAAGGACAGTAACAGCTGCTGTTCACTGAATCCAAGGCACTGTGCTCACTGCTTGACATATACAATCTCATTTAATCATCCCAACTTAGTTAATCCTCCCAACACTTCTATTAGGTAGGCACTGTTATTATTTCTATTTTACAGATAAGAAAAGTTATGCATAAAAAGTTGGATTACGTTTCCCAAGGTCCCATGTCTAGTCACATTATGCATGCCATTCCTACTGCAGCTAGTCACCGCCAGCTCCCTGCTGCCACCACTAATTCAGCCACCATCACCATGGCTCCTGATGATGCTGCCACAGGGTTGTCAAAGCCCAGGTTCATCTTTCGGCCTCCAAAAAGCAAAATTGCTCTTCTCAGTTTTATGGGACCCTCCTTCGAGGAACACGGGACGAGAACTAGAGGACATTTGAGGAAGAATCCCCCTGACCCTGAGCAGAGCCTTGAGGTTAATTCCAAACATCTCCACTCTTTCCTCACATGAACTGCCTGTCCACCTGGGGAAATGATTCAGTAGCTAGAAAACTCTTTGTTCCCCTTAGGTTCCCTGAGAATTGTCAACATTATGAATATTTATTGAGTAATTTTGATGTCTTGGGCACTCTACTAAGCTTAAAAACATGCATCATCTTATTAATCTTTACAGCAGCTCTGTGAGACAGTTACAATGATTATTCCCAATCTACAGTTGAGGACTCTATGACATAGAGAGGTTAATAATATACTCAAGTTTATACAGTGTGTTAACAGCCTGGCTGGGCTTCAAACCAGGTTATCAGACATCAAGGTGAACTCTTTTAGCCACCAAATGGGCCACAGAGACTGTCCATTGGCCCCAGGAGTCTATTCCATTGTCCTCTCAGGAACACAAGATCCCAAAGTTTTGCCCCGAAAGCTCAGAGTGATCCTCCGATACATGTAAACATCAAGACATGAAGATTAACTCACTTTGGATGTGCGTGTATAGATTTTTGTCATCTAAAGATGCTAAGAGGATATGGAACATTTTGGGTAAACTCTGTTGGAAGTTGACAGTAAAAAATTATTTCTCTGCATTGCCACCTTTTAATGTGGTTTTCCTTGTGCTTTTCTTGCATTCATTCCTTTCTCTCATGCAAAATATTTAAAGCATGTAAATCTCATTGAGTTTATCATATATTCACAAAACCAGATAAAGAATAGCAATGCTCTATAATTCTAATGGCAATATAATATTAATAAACCAATTTCCATTTGGTTCTTTGATCAATAATCAACATATTCACTCCACTTTGCATCAGGCATCAGGATGCATACTGTGGAAATTACGGCAATAATTCAGGAGCTGGCTCTGCTCTTTAAAGTATTTAATTCTGTAAGAGAGATTAAACCCAGAGGACATGGGTTTCAAATATTGTTGGTCTGGACTGCCAGTCTTGCCTTTCATATCAAGTAGGACTGGCTACATAATTTTCAGGGTCCAATACAAAATGAAACTGTTGGCCCTTGTTTAGAAATCACTAAGAATTCTAAGACAGCAGCTCATTAAATCAAGCAAGGGGCCCTTACTGCTTGGGTCACATGCACGTAAGGCTAGTGCTGGTATCTGGTCAATTTCTGTGCTCTGTACCAATGCTGGTTCTGCATCTATGTCAAATACTTTGACCACCCTCCAGGTGCCCCACTTCCTGGGCCAGCTGCCTACCTCAGTGGTTCCTACAGGATGCACCTGCTCCTTCTGCCTCCTAGTGAGCCCATGTCCCAACTTTTCCAATTAACTGTTTTCCGTATTCCTTTCTCCTCTTCACAGTGAATTGAATAGGTCACCTTGGCTGGTAGTTTCAAGCACTCAGTAGCTAACTCCAGTAGCTGTTCCTGTGCCCACTTGCAGGCCCCTTGCCCCTCTCTTCCCCTCATCCAGAAGAAGTGGGGGTGGGGGTCAGGGGAAGCTAGCAGCAAGAGCCACAGACAGGTTAAATCTTACTTTCACTACTCTAGTGGTCACAACTGACTTTGGTACTTTTTTACCACAGTATAAGTTATTTTGCATGAAATTTCCTGATAATTGGCCAAGACGCTATGGATCCCACAAAGCAGTCCACCTCAGTTAAAGGCTTTCTCAATTTTCTTTGGAAGTATATAAAGCAAGGTGAATTCTAAATATACATTAATCTTCCTGATGAGGTTGGTTCTAGCAGGCATGTCTGTTTTCATGCTTCTCCAGATGTAAAGCAATGCATCTTCCTCGCCTGAAAGGACCTTCTGTGTCATGTAAGGCAGCAAGTGATAGTAGCCAAATGAACGGTAAAAACAGTAGAGGCTTAAAGAGTTCTGAGGAAGCCTGCACTGTGAGATTAAGAAATCTGAAAGTCTTCATGGACGAGATGAGAATTAAAAGTCTAATCTTCAGGCTTCCCTGGTGGCGCAGTGGCTGGGAGTCCGCCTGCCGATGCAGGGGACGCGGGTTTGAGCCCCGGTCCGGGAGGATCCCACATGCCACGGGGCGGCTGGGCCCGTGAGCGATGGCCGCTGAGCCTGTGCGTCTGGAGCCTGTGCGTCCGGAGCCTGTGCTCCGCGACGGGAGGGGCCGCAGCGGTGAGAGGCCCGCGTACCGCAAAAAAAAAAAAAAAAAAAAAAAAGTCTTATTTGCACAAATTAAATAGAATAATAGATCTGTCATTCAAGTCAATAGTAGACAGCCTGCAAATCTCAAAGATTATTTATCTGTAAGGAATTATATCATTTTCTTTATTGCCTTCCAAAACCCAGATTTTATTGTGATTTCTATTTTTATAGTCTTTTTCCAGATCATTTAAAATTGTTCTCACTATGCCCAATATTTATAATTCTATGTATTTTTAAACTCATCACTGCTTTATTTTTCCTTTTAATTGGCCCCCTCGTGTCTTAACAGGTAATTAAGTCATTGCAAAATAGCAGGTATACACTTTGATCACAGGATGGTTTAGCTACAAATATGAGCCCCAGCTGGAAATCTTATGTCCAGGCTCTGACACCCTTTGCCACTTTCTCTGTACTTTTGTTTGGCAATCAGTAATTTCCCCCTGCATTATAGGCTTATAATTAGTATCCCCATGTCTTATCTCCCTTACTAGTCTGCATATTCTCTGAAGACAAGATTCTGATCTGGTTCACGTATGTGCCCTGCAAGTAGCGGGCAGTTAATAAAGGTAGGTGGTTTGGTAGACTATCTGGTTGATTGGTTAGCTGATTAAATGGAAGAAGGAAGGAAGAAAGGAAGGAAGGGAGGGAGGGAGGAAAGAAGGACGCAAAGAAGGAAATTTTTCTATTTTATCTGAGTCTCCATTCTCTACTGGTCATTGATCCTTTCAGCAATTCTAATATATATTTGTAGCTAAGCTCCCTGTGCTCAATTTTATGCCTGTTTTTTTTTTTTTCAAAAACTAAAACCCTTTTACTACTAAGAAACTAGGAAGCCAACAAGAATCACTGGAGAAATAAAGCAATGATGAGCTAAAGAATTGTTAATGGTGCCTAACTCAGTAAATAGACAAAGCTCAATACAACTAAGATGTTAAGTTTTTGCTGTGATTTTCCCTCCAATGACCCATGCCTTCCACAATTTCTCTTCCACCAGATGCTCCAGCCACCTACAAACCTAGAGAATAATCCTGCAATCTTAGAGTCAGGAGAAATTGTACCTATTTCCTGGTAATTTTTTAGTCAATGTTTAAATAACCTACATAAAAAAAGTCTTTGCTGAGTAGTAACTGTTTCAGTTTGATTACATCCAATGATAAGGAACTTACCAATGAACCCCATTCCATTTTTTTCTGAATGTTTTTATTTTTTAAAGATTTTACATTAAAGAAAAAAAGAGAATTGAAAGATTCCACCAAATAGATGTAAAACAAATGTTTATATTTTGTTATTTTACTTCAAAAACTATAGATAGGGCTTCCCTGGTGGCGCAGTGGTAGAGAGTCCACCTGCCGATGCAAGGGACATGGGTTCATGCCCCAGTCCGGGAAGATCCCACATGCTGCGAAGCGGCTAGGCCTATGAGCCATGGCCGCTGAGCCTGCGTGTCTGGAGCCTGTGCTCCGCAACGGGAGAGGCCACAGCAGTGAGAGGCCCGCGTACCGCAAAAAAAAAAAAAAACAAAAAAACAACTATAGATATATATTTGTATGCATATGAATATATTAAAAAGAATTAAAATAGCATAGATCATATGATTATGGGACACACCGTTTTTATTTGTTTCACATCATTTGCTAATGACATACAGATCATTTTCTGTTCCAAATGTGATATCCCTACCCCCAGGAATTTATGATTGCCCCATTTTAGTTGCATGCCCAGTTCTCACTGAGTTCTGTTAAAGAATTGATTATGCCCCCCAAGACCTTCCCGTCTCCTAATTTGTTAACAGAAACAGATTCCCAGAAAATAACACCAACAAAACTCCACTGCCTTCAATATCCAAATACTCATAAATATGACCAATAAAATGTAGCTGCCTATTCATAAGCGTAACCACAACAGCAACCAGCAACATTTTCAACAAAGGTATGCTAAAGTTGCTTTAAAGAAAATTAGTTATATTCAGCTCAATAAAGCCAACCTTTTCTTGTTCACACAGGAAATAATGAACCTGTACCTCTCAAATCCACAAAATTTTAATACTGAATTAACTCTGATCTTTATCTTCTTTGCCTTGGATGAGGTAAAATAAATACTGGCCCAAACTTATCTGAGATCTCATTCTTTTATTTGTGCTTATACATTGCCCATCAGTGGTTCTTCTTAAAGTCTATGTAAAGAACTGAAGCAAAGTGTATCTCCTCTCCTAAGGCTGTGCCTTTAAATCACTGATTTATGATTTAGGCCCTGAAAGCAGTATTTTACATAGTGCAATTCTCTTCAGCAGTCCCAGAAGGTGCGTGTATCATTTGAAAGGGTTTTAATGCAGCGGGGGAAGAAGCACAACCTCCTGGTAATCACATGATCAGGGCACCTAAATGGACAGCCCCAGCCTGCATATTTAAACCTGCAGCCAGAGATGCAGCTCTGTTTGCACAATGCTGTCCCATGGCAGAATTACACAGCTCACCATGGCTGCAGCCAGATAATTATTATTGATTCACTCTCAAACTGTCAATCTGGGGACAGCGCTGAGGCAGTCAGTGATGGACAGAAGGAGGATTGGACAGCCACCATCCAACGAGGAAACTTCATCTTGAAAATGAACTTAGATGAGATGGTGCTGGTGGATAAGGGTAATTGATGATTGTTTCAGAGTGGAGGAAGGGGAAGAAGGAAAGGTTTAAAAAAAAATCCTCCTTGGCATTCATCTTAGTGTCCTTAGTGGAAGGCACAAGGGGCTGTCCACAAACTCCATAAAGTTTTCGTGTGTTTTTTGCCCAAGAAATCTATCAATTTTAATATGCTACCATAATCAAAATGGACTATTTTCCAAATTTAAAAAAATTATGTAAAATGTATGTATGTTCTTAATTACCTTTGGAATTTGGAAGGTTTTGAGGATGTAGTCACATTATTATTTTTTTAATGTGCTTAACTATGTATTTGTATAGTCATTTAAAATTTTCAAAGCACTCTGTATCTACTTGACCCTTTGACAAACATATGGTAAGCTCCTAATATTTGCAAGGCAATTTCATTTTCAAGCATGATAGGTAAACCATCAAATACCAGTTGACAATTTGATAGATGGGTAAATTGAAGCACAGAGCAGCTAAATGACTTGCCTAAACTCACAAAACTCATTAGAGGTTGAATCAGACATAGATCCCACATTTCCTGTCTCTAAGATCTTTATTCTTCCCCTAATCATCACTCCCATTCTTCAAATGGCTATTGAGTCAAGCACTATGCAAGACACTTTGCATAGATCATCTCATTTAAAATTCACAACAGCAAGGTGGTTTGCATGAACCCTTTTTTTTTTCTTTTTTTTTTAACGGATGAGGAAATGAAACTCATGGCAATTTTGGGATATGTCTAAAGTCACTCAGGAGTCTCAGCAAGCATTTGAATCCTAGACTGCCTGGTGTGACACTTAAAGCACAGGCAACTGTGTCCAAGTATTTAGGGATACTTCAGCAGCTATTAACAAAACAAAACACTGGATCTGAACAACAACACTTCAAACCACAGTCCTGTGTAAGGAGTACCTTTTCTGCCAGAGAAGAGTAATATCGCTTCAGTAATATCCTGCTCCAACACCCAAGACCCAGAAGCCATTGAAACTTTTTCACTAAAGGGCAGTATCCTGGTCCTGTGATGCTGAACTCTTTTATTTGTTCCACAGTAAGTCAGCAGACCCAGCCTGGGGAAGCCAGTGGTCAAGCAGATGTGGACAGGATTGAAAACCAGCATTTGTGGCTGTGTTCTTCCTGATTCTCCCTTTGTCTCTCTTCATTTGAAGCACCACCTGGCATATGCTGATTGTCAGTGACATTGTTTTACTACAGTCATTTCAAGGCCTGGGGTTGTGTCACCCTGAGGCACCTTCAATTATCTCAAGGAATCATCTCAAAATGCTTTTTAAAAGCGAAGAATTGTTAGTTCACCTTAATTCAAAAAAAGAAAAATATATTCCAAGGAGTATTTCAAAAGGAGGAAAATGCATCTAAAAATCAAGCCAAAACAAAGACGAAGAGAGTTAGGGAATCACTGGTGAACATAAGTGACACATTATTTGGAAAGGGAGAGCTTGATATTATCCATATTCTGAGAAGTTAATACCCTGAGTTTTGGCCTAGAGGAAAAGCAAACTGCAATCTATTCCCCGTAGTTTAACTTCTCACATATTAGTTTTCTGATCATTCCCACCATTCACATATATTTAAACGTGGCCCTTCTTAAATTAGGAGTGAAAATTCTCATGGCTGTCGTATAGTGGATACAGAGAGCTCCCTCTCCAGCATATTCCTAAGCCTGAGTAAACCTAGAAGCTTTTAATTGCAAGGATAATTTTCATTCATGATCACACACTGTGCCCAAGTCCAGCATTTGTGGTTGATTTAGCTGTTGTTTGATGCTCTTATCACATGTCCAACTTTTTAAAATCATCTTTCATCTCATCTGATCCACATAAAATTCTGAAAGGTAGGGTGGATACTATTACTGCTATTTTACAGGTGATCAAATTAGGGACCCAAGGGATTAAATGACCTATCCCAATGGTGCTCAGCTTGTGCGTAACAAAGCTAGGCTTAGAACACAGATTTGTTTTATGGCTAGTTCCATGCTACAACACTATGTGTCACTGATCCCATGGTTGTATTTTGTTTTTAACGTACTCAATCCATTTTGCATGCATGTAAGCTAAATACAGGACACTGGTAACAGTATAGAAACCATAAATTTGTGTAAGTCTTACAACAATCTTCTGGTATATGTCAGTGAAATGTCTCATTCCTCCAATATCTGCTTATTAGAACAATATATTATAACCAACAGAAGTAGAGGTTATCTTTTTATAATGCCCAAAGGTACCATATAACCTTCATCTTTGACCCTGAATCCATGGTCTCACGACTTAATTTTAGGAAGAGATGGTTAGAGATAGAAGGGAACAAAAAAAAAATCTAAAAGAGGCACTTGCATATACATCAAATATTGGAAGCACATGACTCCTTCTAGTTTTTCTTGCATCATGCACTATCAGTAGGTGGATACCAGGCACCATCCCTACAGAATGTCTCTTCAAACTCCCTGGAGATCTGAGAAGACCCAACAGCCTGAACATCAAGTGGGATTAGCCCTGTTTGGACTGAAGAAGAAGACAGCATCTTTAGCAGGTATTGGTGGTATTGATGCACCAGGTCAGTGATAGATGTGCAACACCCTCACAATGGCCATCTGTCAATCAAAGACCTGGAATTCTTTCATCACCACTCAAGCGTGAGAATAGAAAATGGTGGATTCTAAAGGGAATCAAGAAGACTGTGTTTGCAATCCTTCCTAAGGATTCCTAGAAATAATTTGTAGAAGGCGGTAAGGGGGACTCTAAAGGGGGAGCCTAAGTCAAGGTTTAGAGTAATGTTTGTACTATGGTTATAGTTATAGCTGTAATATCCGTCCCAAAGTTGATGTGGTCCAGAGAAAAGGGGAAGCGATCACATTAATATTTTAGATTTCTATTGAAAATACCTGTTCCATCTTTTTTAACAACAAGTGCATGGATTTGGGAGTCTGACAGAATTGACTTCCAGTGCTAGCCGCACTATTTACTAGTTCTGGATACTTGAGCAAGTAAAAAAAACCTGCCTAAATCTGTTTTCTCAGTAAACTTGGGATGATGCTTACCTCACGGGGTTGTTGGGATCTCTCTGATCTTAAAGGGAATTGACTTTTTATAGAAGACGCAGCTCTCATCTGAGAAGGCGAAGACAAGGTCTTTTACAGTCTTTAAGGCCCCAGGTCTGTCTTGGAAGTTAATACAGCCTCTGTAGGACAGACAAGACATTCTGCCTTTTGCTCCATGGCATGGCATGGTCACTCACCTAGCTGTAACTTGGGGCCAGGTTCCTTCAATGAATGCTGTGATCCAGACCACAATGATAGTTTAAGTCACAGTCCCCCCACCTTCAATCTGGCATGAAGATCCAAAGCCCTACATGTGCCATTTCTAAGATGTGTTCAGTAGTAGGCCTTGCCTCCTTACTTCCAGGGCAGGAAGGCTGGGGATCTCTCTGAGGAAGCAAACTCTTGGCAACTCCGGACAGCTGAAGGTGCTTCCCCCCACTGGCAGTCAAATGACAGGAATCAAGCCTGTATCAAAGGCAGCCATGGCAAAGGAAAAGGTCTGCTTCAGGGAGGGAAGGAAGCCAAGCTGTGGAGAATGCTTAAGTAGAATTGGCAGCAGGAATCTTTGATGGCCCTAGCAACAAACACTTGAGTGGCAGGACTGTAGTGTTGATTTTTCTTTTAATCTTCTCTCACCTTCATGATAACATGGTTCTCTGCTGGAAAACTCAGTCTTTACCCATTTATGGCACTGACACCAAGAATCACAGAAATATTACTCTGGCTGAAATTCTGAAATAAGACCTCATTCCCAACGATTACATACAAAAAAGGAAGTGTCTGTATATTATATCTCTTTTTGTGGTCATGATGTTGCTTTCCATGCTATCTCTGTCAAGTGCCCTTAAAGGTGCCAGAGCCAACCCTACAAACTGATTGATGAAGGCTTCATCAGAGATGGCTGATAAGAAAGGACAGAGGGCAAGAGAGCAAAAAGAATTTAGAACAAGAGAGAAGTCCTTAAGTGTATCAGTTACTAGAGACTGGAAGAGCACGCTGTTTAAAGAGCCAGAGGAACTTAGACAAATGTTACCCAGTTTGGCATGAGAGAGTGTTGGACAACCAAGAATTTGTTATTAGACAAATTAAAAATAAAGTTACCTCTGCCTTTGACAAGGCTCTACATGTATCGTGTGAGGAGCGCAGATAGAGGGAGGAAGCAGCCTGGAGTATGGATGGAACCAAAGGGATCTAAAATGATCTTCCAGACTTTGGGCAGTGAAAGATAAAAACCACTGCACAGTAAACACTGACATTGGAGAGCTAGATACAAACCTAAACAAAGGAGGTTAAATAAGAACAAATTGAAAAAGTTTAGTGTAACCCCAAAATAGTTGTGTACTGCATATTTATCTGACTGAGCTGCCATAACAAGGTACCATATATTGAGTGGCTAAAACAACAGACATTTATTTTCTCACATTTCTGGAAGGTAGAAGTACATGATCAAGGTGCCAGAATTCTATTTCTGGTGAGGACTCTCTTCCTGGTTTGTAGATGGCTACAAAATTGCTATATATGTCCTTACAGGGTCATTCATCATGTGTGTGCATAGGGGAATAGAGAAAGTAAGTTCTATGGTGTCTCTTCTTGTAAGAACATTAATCCTATCACATCTGGGCTCCATTCTTATGACCTCATTTAACTTTAATAATTTCCTTAGAGACCCCTCATCTCCAAATACAGCCACATGAAGGGTTAGGACTCCAACATGTGAATTTGGGGGAGACACAAACATTCAGTCCATAACACACCTCATATGCAGTCTCAGTTTGTTGTTTATTTTTTTAATCATCATTATTGGAGTATAATTGCTTTACAATGTTATGTTAGTTTCTGCTGTACAACAAAGTGAATCAGCTTTACATATACATATATCCCCATATTGCCTACCTCTTGCATCTCCCTCCCACCCTCCCTATCCCACCCCTCTACGTGGTCACAAAGCACTGAGCTGATCTCCCTGTGCTATGCAGCTACTTCCCAATAGCTATCTAATTTACATTTGGTAACGTATGTATGTCAATACTACTCTCTCACTTCATCCCAGCTTACCCTTCCCTCTCCCGTATCCTGTAGTCCATTCTCTACATCTGCGTCTTTATTCCTGTCCTGCCCATAATTCATCAGAACCATTTTTTTTACATTCCATATATGTGTTAGCATACGGTATTTGTTTTTCTGTTTCTGACTTACTTCACTCTGTATGACAGTCTCTAGCTCCATCCACCTCGCTACAAATAATTCAATTCTGTTTCTTTATTATAGCAGAGTAATATCCCACTATATATATGTGCCACATCTTCTTTATTCATTCAACTGTCAATAGACACTTAGCATTTGTTCTAAAGTTGGTATGGTGGTGCTAAATTCTCTTAACTTTTGCTTGTCTGTAAAGGTTTTAATTTCTCCATTGAATCTGAATGAGATCTTTGCTGGTAAAGTAATTTTGGTTGTAGTTTTTTCCTTTTCATCACTTTAAATATGTCCTGTCACTCCCTTCTGGCTTGCAGAGTTTCTGCTGAAAGATCAGCTGTTAACCTTATGGGGATTCCCTGGGCACGTTATTTGTTGCTTTTCCCTCGCTGCTTTTATTTTTTTTCTTTGTATTTAATTTTTGACAGTTAGATTAATATGTGTCTTGGTGTGTTTTTCCTTTGATTTATCCTGTATGGGACTCTCTGTGCTTCCTGGACCTTATTGACTATTTCATTTACTATATTTGGGAAGTTTTCCTCTATAGTCTCTTCAAATATTTTCTTAGAAACTTTCTTTTTCTCTTCTTCTTCTGGGACCCCTATAATTCGAATGTTGGTGCATTTAATGTTGTCCCAGAAGTTTCTGTGGCTGTGGTCAATTCTTTTCATTCTTTTTTCTTTATTCTGCTCTGCAGTAGTTATTTCCACTATTTTATCTTCCAGCTCACTTATCCGTTCTTCTCCCTCAGTTATTCTACTATTGATTCCTTCTAGAGAATTTTTAATTTCATTTATTGTGTTGTTCGTCATTGTTTGTTTGCTCTTTAGTTCTTCTAGGTCCTTGTTAAATGTTTCTTGTATTTTCTCCATTCTATTTCCAAGATTTTGGATCATCTTTACTATCATTACTCTGAAGTCTTTTTCAGGTAGACTGCCTATTTCCTCTTCATTTGTTTGGTCTGGTGGATTTTTAGCTTGCTCCTTCATCTGCTCCATATTTCTCTGTCTTCTCATTTTGCTTAACTCACTGTGTTTGGGGTCTTCTTTTCACATGCTGCAGGTTCGCAGCTCTCGTTGTTTTTGGTGTCTGCTCCCAGTTGGTGAAATTGGTTCAGTGGCTTGTGTAGACTTCTTGGTGCAGGGGACTGGTGCCTATGTTCTGGTGGGTGGGTCTGGATCTTGTCTTTCTGGTGCGCAGGGCTGCGTCCGGTGGTGTGTTTTGAGGTGTCTGTGACCTTATTATGATTGTAGGCAACCTCTCTGCTAATGGGTGGGCTTGTGCTCCTGTATTGCTTGTTGTTTGGCATAGGGCATCCAGCACTGGAGCTTGCTGGTCATTGGGTGGAGCTGGGTTTTAGCACTGAGACAGAGATCTCTGGGAGAGCTCTCACCAATTGATATTATGTAGTGCCAGGAGGTCTCTCGTGTTCCAATGTCCTGAACTCAGCTCATCCCACCTCAGAGGCTCAGGCCTGACACGAGGCCGGAGCACCAAGACCCTGACAACCACATGGCTCAGAATAAAAGGGAGAAAAAAAAAGAAAGAAAAATTTAAAAAAGTAAAATAAAATAATAAAATGAAAATAAATTTTAATTATTAAGATAAAAAAATTTTAAAGTAATTAAAAAAAGGAAGAGAGCAACCAAACCAATAAACAAATGACACCAATGAAAACAAGTGCTAAAAACTATACTAATATAAACATAAAAATCAAAAACAAGTCAGTCCCAGACAGCAAACCCCAAGTCTACAGTTGCTCCCAAAGTCCACTGCCTCAATTTTGGGATGATTCATTGTCTATTCAGGTATTCCACAGATGCAGGGAACCTCAAGTTGATTTGGGGGATTTAATCCACTGCTCCTGAGGCTGCATTGAGAAATTTCCCTTTCTCTTCTTTGTTCGCACAGCTCCTGGTGTTCAGCTTTGGATCCGGCCCCGCCTCTGTGTGTAGGTTACCCTCAGGCTTCTGTTCCCACCCAGAAAGGGTGGGGTTAAAGCAGCACTGATTAGGGTGATCTGGCTCACTCAGGCTGGGAGGAGGGACGGGTATGGTAGTTATAACTGGAATGTGGGGTGAGCCTGCGGCAGTAGAGGCCGGCATGACATTGCAAGAGCCTGAGGCTTGCCGCATGTTCTCCTAGGGAAGTTGTCCCTTGATCTCGGGACCCTGGCAGTGGCGGGCTGCACAGGCTCCTGGGAGGGGAGGTGTGGATAGTGACCTGTGTTTGCACACAGGCTTCTTGGTGGCTGCAGCAGCAGCATTAGCATTTCATGCCCATCTCTGGTGTCCAAGTTGATAGCCACAGCTCGCGCCTGTCTCTGGAGCTCGTTTAGGCAGTGCTCTGAATCCCCTCTCCTCGCGCACCCCGAAACAACGGTCTCTTGCCTCTTAGGCAGGTCCGGACGTTGTTCCGGACTCCCTCCCGGCTAGCTATGGCACACTAGCCCCCTTCAGGCTATGTTTACGCAGCCAACCCCAGTCCTCTCTCTGGGATCTGACCTCTGAAGCCCAAGCCTCAGCTCCCAGCCGCGCCCGCCCTGGCGGATGAGCAGACAAGCCTCTCGGGCTGGTGAGTGCTGGTTGGCACCCATCTTCTGTGCAGGAATCTCTCTGCTTTGCCCTCTGCACCCCTGTTTCTGCGCTCTCCTCAGTGTCTCCAAAACTTCCCCCCTGCCACCCCGCATCTTCGCCAGTGAAGGGGCTTCCTAGTGTGTAGAAACTTTTCCTCCTTCACAGCTCCCTCCCAGAGGTGCAGGCCCCGTCCCTATTCTTTTGTCTGTGTTTTTTCTTTTGCCCTACCCAGGTACGTGGGGAGTTTCTAGCCTTTTGGGAAGTCTGAGGTCTTCTGCCAGCATTCAGTAGGTGTTCTGTAGGAGCTGTTCCACATGTAAATGTATTTTTTTTTTTTTTTTTTTTTTTTGCGGTATGCGGGCCTCTCACAGTTGTGGCCTCTCCCGTTGCGGAGCACTGGCTCCGGACACGCAGGCTCAGCGGCCATGGCTCACGGGCCCAGCCGCTCCACGGCATGTGGGATCTTCCCAGACCGGGGCATGAACCTGTGTCCCCTGCATCGGCAGGCGGACTCTCAACCACAGCGCCACCAGGGAAGCCCTGTAAATGTATTTTTGTTATATTTGTGGGGAGGAAGTTGATCTCCATGTCTTACTCCTCCAACATCTTGAAGGTTCCCCCAGTTTGTTGTCTTATTAAAAAGAAACATAAATCCAACATTACCCCAAAACAACAAAAAGGAATTTAAACCCTAGTGAAGTCTCTTAAAGAGGCACACATACTCGTTGCCAACAGAACAAAATGCTCAGGCTCTTAACCCATCTCCCTCAAGTTCCATTCACTGTGATAGTTGCTCTGCGGGGTCTCTCCTTCAGCACCTTCAGCACAGCCTCCCCAGACTCTTGCATTGTTGCCTGGCTCTCCTTCTCCTCATGCCACCTTTCTCCATCTCTCTTTTGGATTCTTCCATGAGCTGTTATGGGCCAATGGCCTTCTAGCTTTGGTCAGTATCAGAGTCACCTGACAAACTGGGTAAAAATACAAAAGCCCAGACCCTATGCTATTTCAGTGATCCTAGAGCTCTGTGATCTTATTAGCTCCTCTGTTGATTCTGATACTTACCCTGTGTATTAGTCTGATCGAGCTGTCATAACAAAATACCACGGACTAGGGGGCTTAAACAACTGAAAGTTTTTTCCCCAGTACGGAAACCAAGAAATCTAAGATCAAGGTGCTGACAGGGTTTTGTTTCTGGTGAGAACTCTCTTCCTGGCTTGCAGATGGCCACCTCTGGCTGTGTCCTCACATGGCCTTTCCTCAATGCTTGCACATAGAGAGAGAGAGAGAAAAAGAATGAACTCTCTTTCTTCTTCTTAAAGGGCCACCAATCCTATTGGATTAGGATCCTACCCTTGTGACCTTATACACCTTAATTACCTCCTAAAAGAACTGTCTCCAAATACAGTCACACTGGGGGGGGTTAGAGCTTCAACATAGGAATTTTGGTGGGACGAAGTTCAGCCCAAAGCACCCAAATTTGAATGCCAATGTTTTAGACCACTACTTCTCAACTAAGGGAAATTTTGTCTCCCTGGGAAGATTTAGCAATATCAGTAGACAATTTTGGTTGTCACAACTTGGGGAAGGTCTACAGAGAGGGTGGAAAAAGGGTGAAATCCAATGCTGAGGCATTGTCCTACAGGTCAGTGACTCTCAACCCTGGCTGAGCATCAGAACTTCCTGGAGAGCTTTGTCAAAATATTGAGACCTCAGCCCACCCGCAATTATGTAACTCAGTCTGGGAAGGGTCAGACAGCTGTTTTTGCTATTTTAAAGTTCTGCAAATGTGTGGGGTTGCACAGCCAGAGTTGAGACTGTGGTAGGCACATCGTTTGACATCATGAATACAACAACCTAATGATTTATTCCCAATTGTAAAAATAAGAAAACAGGACCAGAAGACTCCTACCTATCACTACATGTTAATAGTAGCGATTGATAGAACAGAGACTCTTACCCAAATTTGCCTGGTCCACCTATGCCAAAGGATGATGTGCTGTGTGTGCATTTATGTCTGTTTGGTGTGACAGGGTATGATAATAACTTAAGATTCCTCTACTTCACTTTTTCAGCTTTGGAATCTAGCTCTGAGGGTATTTTTTTCTCCCTTTGTAAACTAAATGACAGAGAGAAAAACAAGGTAAATTTCTCCCTTCCAACCCAATCCAGGTTGAATGAGAATGGGAACAGGGCTGATTTTACGAGTCAGAGGACCCACACATGGTTGTGCTTTTAAATGTGTAGGAATAGCACTCTTCCCTCTTTTACATTGATATTCAGGTAGGAATCCACTGAAAGATTTATAAAGAAAAGGAAACCTAGGAATTGACAGTCAGTTCAGAAGTTCACAGATCACATCACATGAGAATAAAGATCAACAAATTCAGTTTTATTAACATTCTTGACTATATTAATCCTAAGTCACTAAAGCAGATAAATCTTATAAATGGATTCAGAAATTTATTTTTAAAAATCTCATTAATGGGATAAATCATTAATTGATGTCAGATAATACAATCCTCTTTTAATTTATCTGCAAAGAAATGGCTGCCTTTAGTGTCCCCAAGGACCCATGAAGATCAAACAGATGTGCAAGCACCCAGTAAACTGTAAATTGCCACATGAAATGCATCAGTATCACTATTCATTTTAAATTAAAATATGAAATGTAGGGAGCATCTGGAGAGCAACATGCAGACCCAGTCTTCCTCCTACTCTCCCCACCCCTCTGCTCTTTTCACCTGCTTGTCCTCCTTTTCCAGAGTCCCCTCACCATACCCTCCATCACTCTGCATTTATTCCTAGGTGGCCTAATCTCAGGAGACATGGTCCCACCTTTTGTATTTAAAAACTCGGATTAGCAATAAAGAGATAAACATGGATGATGTACAACTAGCTGAGAAAAGCTGAATTCCAGGTGGTTACTATGCTCCTAGTAAAAAGAGTAACTATCATATACATGTGAAAAAAACCCAGAAAAATGAACACAGGCATCACATGGGTGTAGATTCTCCTTTTATTGCCATTTCAATGTTCTTGGAGCAATAAATAAAATACTTTAACTATTAATATAGAATATAATCTTTGATACACTGTCTCACCAAGGCCCCTAAGACCTTCCTACAGCACCTCCCCCATCACCAAAAAAAAAACAAAGACGTTAAGATCTAATTCATGTTGTCAGAGTCTAGCTCTTTTGTCAGGCAAAGAATAACTGAGAGTCTCCCTTTTTAGTCAAGTGAGAAAGTTTTGGCTGCTCTTTATCTTTCTTGTTTTCTTTTGTTTGCTCCTGCTTCCTGGGTGCACACTTCTATCCACACTGGAAGGTCAATCATAGGAAGAGCTGTTAACCAAGTAGCTGGTCTTCCAGAAACTTGTGACTGACTCACATCTTCCCATGTGGACCGTAGCCTGGCCAGACCCCAGGGCCAACACATCCTACTGTCAGGGGAAGCTAGGACTGTTCCCATCAACCTTCTTCATCCCCAGGGCCCTTCACCAGGATCCCTAGAAGCATCTTCCCCTCCTCACCAATGAAGCACTTATGCTGTCAGCAACAGCCCCACCATAAGCTTCCTACAGCACCTCCCCCCATAATCAAAAAATGAGCTGTTGCTGAAACGTCTGTACTAAAAAAAATAGACACATACATATTTTTTAACATATGTGTACATATACTTTACATAGGTATATAAAATAAATATAAATAATGTATATCTATGTATATATAGAGAGAAAGATATAAAATGTATCACCAGAAGTACATGAGGATGTGCTGAGTGCTCTGCTAAGTCACTGAATAAACATTTTGCTGGAACATCTATTTTACTCAAAAGTAAAACAAACATACCATGGAGTAGAATAAAAATTTTACAAGCATTTTTAAGATGAAAGTAGAAACTTGAAAGACTTTTCCTGGGAAGCTTTTGTTAGATCCCTGGGGCTCAAATTCACTCTCCTTTGCCTGGGTATCAGTGGAAAATCTGACAAGCAAGTCACCTAGAGGCACAAGGAGCTATGATTACACTGGACCAGGCTTTTATAAAACCCTCTTATAATCTACTTCCTAGAGAGTAAATGTCCCAACTCACTAATGCCAATCCAGAACCTTGAGAACTGGTCTTCATTTAGTAACTGCATGTAGAACAAGCAAGAGTGGGATTTGCCATCTACTTCTTTGCTGTACCTAGCCCCTATTGAGCTGCTTCTTGCAAGGAAATGGGCAGACTGCCACCAGTACAGAAAGAGAAATCTGGTTCTCCTCTGTTCTAGTAAATCTGACATATCCAGTCACTTCTCTTTTAACAGCAGGCTTGCTTTGCTATATTTATAACCAAAAGCCTGAGTCAAGCATAACCAGATATTTTTTCTGATTTATTAATTTTACTATATGCAGCCTGAGTTTCTCTAGACCTCATCAACCCATGAATTCAGATAATATGATCAAGATAATAGTAGGAAGCCAAGTTTCTCTAGCTCTTGCTTCTAGAAGTTGCTCATGCAATACTTCAGCCACCTGTAAAGTCTCACCCTACTATGTCTAAAAGACCCCAGAGGTGCCTCACAGGTGTTTAAGAATTAGTCAGAACATCTACCAGCATCTTTTTCTGCCCTGATCCATCACCAATGTCCATGGTGGAAAGTCCCTTGAGTGGGTTTCATTGCTGTCACTGCCACCTGTGCCAAGGTGCTCCTATGCTTTCAGAGGTAACAACACTTGAGGTGCCAGGTGTATGTTGTGTAGCAGTGATGAGACTGACCTTTCTACTCTGAGTCCCACATTATCACCAGTATCAAAGAACATTCTTATTTTATTGGGGTATAATTGTTTTACAATGTTGTGTTAGTTTCTACTGTACCACCAAGTGAGGTAGAGTTCCCTGTGCTATATAGCAGGTTCTCATTAGTTATCTATTTTATACATATTAGTGTCCATATGTCTTGATGCCCCTACCTCTGACCATCTTGCTAAGTCTAGGCGAGATTGGACTGTGGTGGTAATTCATGGCCTGCTCACCAGCCCTAATGGTCTTGATGTGACTGACCATCACATGAGCATAATCATCCAAGCCTCCTTTTCTACAGGAACCAAGGTTAAAAGCACTTGCATTTGTTAAAATCCCTTCTAGGTCTTCAGCTGAAATGTGATACAAAAGGACAAAGTGCTATTACATTAACCTAATTATGAAGTTACTTGCTGAGAGCAAGTTTTAGAGTATTTACATTTGTTTAAAAGCCAAAAAGATTATCAGCTGTACTACTGCAGACTTTGAGGCTCCTATCTTTGTTTTATTTACCAGTTTCTAAATTTAGGTGGAGGATTCTTCTATGCACTTGAACTGCTGGTCAATTCTGCATGGGCAGACAGGGTGCAATATAGAAAGGATACTAGAATCATGGTTGAGAAATATTAATACACAAAAGATGTTTTATGTAACAGAAAATATATGAAATGGCAAGAATAACATTTAAAAATAAATAGCTTTATTTAGTCAATTGGAACTCTATGAGGTTCCATTTATAGAAGCCTCTGCAAAGAACATATGGTAATTCCTTATTCATAATGGAAGAAGAGGGGACTTTAGGTGCTTTAAATGTTTTCATATTTCTTTCTCATTTCAACTTGCACAAGACTCTACAATCTTAAATGTTTATAGCTGAAGGAACCATGATCTAGAGATAGATATACTTACTTTGAAGAAGTGAATAAAAAGAAGATTGGAGGTTAGAATTCAGATATTGTGATTCAGAGAGGTAGGGCCAGGCTCTAGAAGTTCAGTACCTCTCAGACAGCATCTTCTCTTGCCAGAGGAAATCCTTTATCCCATAAGCACTAAACAGTTCAGTCACACACGTCACTTATCAGGAGCCTGTGTGTTGGGGACTGCAACCATCCAGAACACAAGAAGCAAGTGTGGGATGGTGGAAGGGCTTTGGAGAACAAAAACAGGTGACATAAAGTCATCCCACTGTGAGAGCTTCTAACAGCCTATCCCTATAGTCTGCTGCCTGGGTTCTCAGCCCACCTACACATGTGAGACAGCAGGCAAGTTGGGTGACCCTTCTGAGCCTTAATGTTCTATCTGTAAAATGGAAATGGTCATTTTTTCCCTCACAGATTGTAAACAGGATTAAATGAGATCATATATGCCAAATGTTTAGAACACTGTTCACTATATATTGTGTGTGTAAATGATACTGTTTTATCATTATTGTTATTTATTACTCTAAATACAACTCTGTAAGCATGATAATCAAGCTGTCCATGCGTGGTATATCAGAAGCCAAAAATTAGTCAAGTAGGAGAATGTTCTCCTAGAAACATGGGCACTGACAGCAGGGCAAAGCCATGGCCAAGAGGTTGAAAGTGAGAGAAAAGACACAAAGGCAAGGAAAGTAACAAATAAAAATTCAAAAATACATCACTCTGAGTCCCTTTCATTTCAGGAAAAATAGTAGACAACATTTTAATAGTTACTCGAAATATTAATAAGCAGCTGCCATTCAAAGTAGTAAACTTAATACATAGGACTTAAATTATATTCAACTTATCTCCATGAGAAACATCTTGTAGCGTAAACACTAGGAAAGGTTTTACTTTCCTTAGAGATGTAGTAATTTTTTTTCCCTTTCTGGCAAATAAAAATGATGGGCTTGACCTTTTTTCCCTGTCACTTTGACCACCAGGAAGTTTAGAACCAAATGGTCAGCCTTAGAGCCTTAGAGACCTTTTCATTCTAGTATCTTTTCTTGGATCGTGACTTTCTACTCTAGATTTACATTATTTTTGTCCTGAATTTTACATTTCTCATTTATATTTTGATATTTTATTATATGACATAAGCTAACTCAAATGCTTTGGTAAAGAAGTACCAGTGTAAACAAATTAAATTGCCCAACAAACTGTTTTTGCAGTCTGATATATGTGCAATATGGTCTTGAAGATTTTATTCCAAATATTTTATTAAGTTAAATCCAGGAAATAAAGGGATAAACTATTTGGAAAAATCTTTTGCAATGACAGATATTCCTTCTATGGGATCGTTTATTCCATAAATGTAGCAGAACAATAAAGCATTACTAAATGTTATTCTCTTCCTAAAAATGAAGGAGCAGGTTCATCCTGACTCCAGTTGCCTCCAAAGTAATGGAGTCTCCACCTTTCTCCAGTGGGGAGAAAATGAGCAATGCTGAGCAGCAGGATAGTTTTGGTACCAATCAAGGGATGGAGCCCAGTTCTTAGACTTTGTATCTCAGATCTCATGTGGCATAAGCCCTGATAAAGATGCCCTCAGCGGGCTGGCTAATGGAAAATAGGAGACTATAAAGTTATAACTCTAATTTCTTTCAGAACCTTAATAAATATCACCTTAGGAGAGTTCGTTCCTGACCACCTATGTAAATTATTACCTCCACTCCCAGACCACCTATTTCTCTTATACCACTTTATTGTTCTCCAGGGCACTTATCACCTTTTGAAATACATTTACTCTTTTATTGTACTGTCCATTGATTGTCTCCTCTGATTACTGTAAGTTCTGTGAAGTCAGTGACTTTATCTGGTTTGTTGTTTTATCTCCACTTCCTAGAACAGTGTCTGGCAAATAGTTAACACACAGTAAATATTTGTTGGTTGAATGGAAAAGTGAATGAATATGCAAAAGCAGAAGTGGTTAGCCAAGAAGGATATTTCCTTTCAGCCACTTTAGAAGAAAATGTTGAGATATTTTAAAACTCATAACGTATGTCCTTTTAGGTCTTTGAATAAAAAGCAATTTTTAAAAATTAAACGCATTTTATCAATCAAACTGTGGGACCAATAGGGAAGCAGGAACGTTACTTGTCCTGCCAAAGATCTCATGGATTGCCGTAGTACTTTTGTGAACAAAGAAGAACAAAAAGCGTTGCTCACTACCCGATTCTACAAGGGTTAAGTCATAGCCCATTGCAGTTGCCCACCAAAAGTGCAACTTGAGAGGCAAACAGGATGAGAAACAGGATGAGGCCCTCTGTGCTTTGGATAAACAGGCCCCAGATTATTGCACCTTCCCATACATAGAAAAGTACTAAAATCCTTAAACTGAGTATCTGTTCTTTGTGATCAGCAGTAATCTTTTACCAAGATGTATGCTTGACTGCACATATTCCCTAGACACAAATCTGGCTAGGGAATATATGCCAGATATATACAGGCCTCTCCCCTACCTCTTCAGAGAAGTTTCCTTGGAGCTAACTGAGTGGCTGCCTCCCAGGCTTTAGGCCTCAGTAAGACCCTGAATAAAACTGAAACTCATAACTCTTATGTTATGTGTTGTTCCTTTAAGTTAACACTCTTCTACCCACCAGGCCACACAGTCTAATCACTCTTCTACTAAATCATCGCAAAATTTACATCACTTATCCTAGCCTCTTTCCTGATGATCAGTCTATATCTAAGGAACAGATCCACATGGTTATCCTACATATACCAATATGTCTAAAACCAAACTCTGATTTTTCCCACATCAATTCTCTGAACATCCTGCTACACAAGATGGTGGTCCATTACCTCCTTTCAGTATGGATATGGGTTGAGTGTTTACGGTTTGGAGCATAGAGTTGGCCCTAAGTTATCAGCCAGGCCATGTTTAAATAGGATGGGAACAACAAATGAAAGAACAGAGAAGAAGAGATGGACTTCACAGCTCGTTTTATGTGGAGGGTTGAGCTAGCCCAGACAGTACAGCAGAGGCCCTAGATGTCTAAAACTGGGGTATATTGAGGGAAATTATAAGCAGGAAGGCAAAACTAAGGTTACTTCTCAGTCTTGCCTGGGGCAGCTCAGCAATGAATGAAGCAAGCCCAGTTAGTAAGAGTGAAGATCTCTCATAGGGCGATTTGCAATATCATATTCTGCCAGCTGTTTTATGCAACTGCTGTTGGGTCTCATTTGGCCCTGGCTTTATCTGACCCCCAGAAGTCAGAAGTCGTGGCACAGAAGTGCAAAGTCACTTTGAGTATTTTGATTGGAAAAGGTTTCTATTAATATACACCGCAGCTTACCTAAAGAGTACTTCCGTGTGTACCAAGGTTTCTCCACTCCCTCCCTAATAACAGAGTGATAAACCTGAGGCAGAGAAGGGCAGAAATTGCCAGCAGGGTACTCTGGCCTGGTCAGCTCCCTTCTCCTATCACTCAGGTGTTAAGTCCCAGTGACTGACATTTTTGACTGAGTTTCCTCTGTCATATGGTTGAGTTACAAAACCATTTTGTCCTGACATCTATTTATTTCCCTTTTCAATTCCCAATATTCATTTTTCTAACATTTGCACTATGCTTAAGCAACTTGCAGATAAAAAAGTAACACTTACGTCAGATTTTAGCGACTACAAAACACTTTCCCGTCGCTCTCCCATTTAACAGTGACAACAGCCCCAAGAGACTCTGACAGGGGAGGGACCCAAGGCTCAGAGAAGCCAAGCAACTTGCCCAACATCACACTTGGGACCTGGAACACTTTCCACCATTCATAGCCCCATGGATGTGTGTTCACCTTTGAAGCACATCTAATTGCATAAGGGAATCACAAGCCGAAATCATCATAATTCATGCCACAGTATCTTTTACCCAGCCCTGCCTTTTCCAGAGCCAAGAATAAAAAATCATATTTCTTTCCACGAAGTCATGCCACATTCACCTGCTTGTGCTGTGAACTTTTGTTCATCAGTCCCAAGTTAGCATTATTCATTTGTTCATTTTATTTGTATTTATTGAGTGCCTACTATGTGCAAGGCATCAATAGCATGGCGATTAGGTAACAGGAACTATTTATTAAATAGTTTATTAAACAGATAAAAGCATTATTCACTTCTTAAAAATCCACTTCAATCATGCAGGATCCAATGATCTATACTGCATTCAAAGCAAAGTAAATCACAGGGCAGCTGGCTCCAATTCTTTTTTAAAGTAGGCAGGGTATAAATAATAAATAGAATAAAAGCGTCACTGTGAAAATTTTATCAGAGGTCATAAATGTGGAGGAGTTAAGAGGCTGGGCTTCAGTCCAGACCCTGCCACCAGTGGCGTGTGACCTTGGGTGAGTCACCTTGCCTAGACAGGCCTCTGTTTCCTCCTCTGTGAAGTATGTGAATTAAGTGGGATGATTTTTAAAGTGCCTTTGCTGATTAGCAGTCTCCTTGTACTGAAGTTAAAACATCACTCAGTGCATCTGACCTTCATCCTTGAAGGTCTCAGGGGCTGAGAGAAGCACAGAGACTTGGTTACACACAGGATCTAAAAGGCAAAGTACCATCAAGAGCAAACAAGCAATCCACTTGGAAGGCAATAAGCTGACGTATAAACATAATTGACTTGGAAAAAATTAATATAATAAGTGAACACTGAAGAAATTTCTAATATCGAAGCAGTGTCCTACAAATAATAAATACTCAAAGGAAATTAAAAATCAGTAGGTAATAATGTGTCAGTATTGGTTCCTCAGCTGTGACAAACATTCTATGGCAATGTAAGATGTTAACAACAGGGCAGCAGGCTGCAGTGGGTACGGGGACTCTCTGTACTATGTTTGAAACTTTTCTGCACAAACTATTCTAAAATAAAACTTTATTTTAAAAACAAATCAATGGGTAATCCTCATCTACCTTAGTGAGAATGGGTTAGTGGCAAATTTGAGATTTCATTCTGCCTGTAAAGGCATCTTCTTCATTTCTAAAAATAATATTCTAATCCTTGTAATTTTGTGTGAGCATCCATATAACGTTAATCAGAACGTTAAAGTGGCCAGTTGAATTACTTTATATGAATATCAGGAGAGAGAGATGTGTGAGCTTTTCTAGGCAGTTGGAAACTCTATTCATAGAATTGGAAATAAATTCCCCAAACCAGGTTAACTAATGGTTGACATTTCCACACCCACCCAATCTCTTTAACTGCCTCTTTAAAAATGAAAGTTAAGGGCTTCCCTGGTGGCACAGTGGTTGAGAGTCCGCCTGCCGATGCAGGGGACACGGGTTCGTGCCCCGGTCCGGGAGGATCCCACATGCCGCAGAGCAGCTGGGCCCGTAAGCCACGGCCACTGAGCCTGGGCGTCTGGAGCCTGTGCTCTGCAATGGGAGAGGCCACAACAGTGAGAGGCCCGCGTACCGCAAAAAAAAAAGAAAGAAAGTTGAAAAGTCCAACCTGAAACTGCAAGGCAATAACAATCACGGAAAGTTAACAAACACACCTCTAAAGGCTCAGACAGGGGTCTGAGGAGGCTGGGCTTTAACATCCCTGATGTTTGGCTACCATTTGGAAGCAAAGCAAACACACATACACACCAGATTCAGGAAGAAAAAGTCAAGAGTATTAATAAATCCACAGTGTGTGTTAAAAACCATGTAGATTAAAGGAAAATACCCTACCAGTTTTCTTCATTAACATTAGTACATTCTTACGTAACTTACATAGCATTAAAGTCTGCAAATCTGGCCTAATTTTATCTTTGAGGGCTAGACTTCTAAAATGTGCTCTCTTTGGTCTACACATCACCTTTTGATATATTCTATTAGCTGGAAGCTCCAGCTTCCTTTATTATGATTCCAGCAGCCTTAGCTCTCTGCTCACAAATAATTGATGTTCCCTTTGCACCAGGCATAGTTTTCAACTGATAAGCAGCAGGGTAATTGGCACCTTCACAGGATATTAGGAAGAAGGAGGGGGAAAAAGATCACACTTTGCAAGCAGGAAGCAGAGAGCAGAAGGTAACCAAATAATCATGCTCCTGCTACGAAGGCTAAATTCTTCTGGACAAATTCTATACTTTGCATTTCCTATAGTAAATATTGTCTTATATTTATCAACACACACTGTAAGAAAAAAGTGTCAGGTTAAGATACTCCCTGGGTTTATTAAAGATGAGGTGTTGATACTACTACTTATTCTATGTAACATGCAAAATTTGACATAACTTCTAATAACGCTTACCATTAACAGTGTATATGTTTTCCATACTCATTGAGACATAATTAATAATGCTGTCATATTGGATACATGGATGTGAATTATTACTAAATTAGAATAAATTCCTATAGAATTATGTGTAATGCACTGTCACCACAAATACAATATTAATAAAGAATCTAGGTTAACCTGTGCTTAATCTTTTTACAGCTAACCCTTTAACAAAGCACATTAAAAAGCTCTGACTTTGCCAAATCTGGAGGAAAGTTTATTGCATTTTTAAGACAAAAAGATATCGATGTGATTTTGACAGCAGCACTGGGCATACATTTTTAAATTCTCTGATTCAGAATAAATCAGGTGTCTCCTAGGATAATAACTGAACAATAAGTGTATAGTGTGTGAGATCAAGTCAGGAGGCTGGGACACAGATCAGCTTATTTTTGCTGAGAAACTCTATCCAGTCCCATCCCATCAACTCCCACCACAACCAAATCTGACTCCTGGCCTCTGATAAAGATCAAAGACTAAGTAAAACAAAGTCTCTAGAGTCAGACCAAAGGTATAGTGAGAGAGGAAATATGAGGAGAAAAATCCTACCAGCACTGCCCACTCTCTCCCTCAATAGCACCACCACCAACCTCTATTTGCCATCTCTCTGCTCCTCATGGGATCCCACTGAGATTCTATCACTGTAGGACCTGATCCAGGACCATGTCAGCATCAGAAGAAGCCTCCATTTGACCCAGACCCAATCCAGATATGCTCATTCTCGAACTAGTTGGTGAAGTCATTCTGGTCCTTCCGTCACACAAACTCCTTCCTTCCTTTCCAGTTGACTCCCTGAATCTGGCCACTTCTGGCACAGACCCTGAGCTCTGCTCCTCCATTGGCATTTGACATTTTGTTGTATCTGAAGGGTTTGCTTAGACTCTCAACCTAACTGTCAGCAACAACCATCAGCTCACACCCAGTCTCTTCTAGAGCAGCTGTGTTAGCAGCAGGACCAACCCAGATGCCCCTCTGAGACAGGATGATAGGTCCTTGATAAAATAATCTGTTCATCTCAGAGACTTCATTCTCTTGAACTGATTAGTCTGACTACTTGGCTTATGACCTAACTTTCATTTATTCCACAATCATATGTTTAGATCTTACAATGAGACAGGGAATCAGAGGTAAAATT
The DNA here is from genome assembly GCF_008692025.1 of Phocoena sinus. Lineage (NCBI taxonomy): Eukaryota > Metazoa > Chordata > Mammalia > Artiodactyla > Phocoenidae > Phocoena > Phocoena sinus. The sequence goes on from NC_045764.1 coordinate 81,310,836, forward strand.
TGTTTCCTTACTTCTACTCTCTCCAATAGGCTATTCTCATTCTCCAGTGGTACCTGTCAGTACACCTAGGTCAGCAACTCTCAAACTTTCTGGTCTCAGGACCTTTTACTCTCTTGAAAATTATCAAGGACCCAAAGATCATTTGTTTATAGAGATTATACCTTTTGATATTTACTGTATTAGAAAGGAAGAAGAAAATGTAAAAATATTTATCAACTTTTTTAAAATAACAATGATGACCCTACTACCTATCAACATAAATGACATGTCTATAAAAATAAATATTTTCCAAAACAAAAAAAATTAGCAAGGTGTGTGGCATTGCAAACATTAATGTCTGGCTTACTAGAAGAGAGTTGGATTCTCATATTAGCTTCTTCATTCAATCTAGGTGATTATGTTGTTCTGATTGAAGGATATGAAGAATATCTGGCCTCACACAGATATGCATGTCATTGAAGACTGCAATATTTGAATAGCATTTTCAGATAATCAGGAATACTGTTTTCTGATAGTATACTCACACTCAACAAGTAACCGTGCAGTGTGGGATGTGAAACCTTATCAATGAATTTTTTATACTCAATACATTAAAATCCACGTTTATCTTGCACATGGAGCAGATGTGTTACCTACGCATGATTGGTTATTTGGAAAATATTGCTTCACCAATCTATGCAGATCAAATGTTAACACATTTTATTACATAAAATCAAAAAATCACATTTGTCTCAAAAACATTATGCTAAATAAACAAAGTCAGACACAAAAGGCTATGTATTGTATGATATTCTGGAAAAGGCAAAAACTATAGGGACAAAAATTAGATCAGGGGCTGGGTGTGGGAGGAGAGAATTGACTCTAAAGGAATACCTAGAGACTTTTTGGATTGTTGGAAATATTCTATATCCTATTTGTGGTAGTAAATACATGACTATATATTTCTCAAAACTTAAAGAACTACATACCTAAAGGAATAAATTTTGCTATATGTAAATTATGCCTCAATAAGCTAGACTTTTAAATAATCAGATTTCTCACTAGTCTATAAGGACTAGGAAGTCCTCAAGCTCATGGTGATAGACCTAAACTTTCCAAAATTCTAATCTGTGCTTGAAAACTTGAATTTTATCTCATTGGTGACAAATACTATCAGCTTAACACATCTACATTTAAAGTATTCAATTCCTTTTCCTTTAAATTCTGAAAGATGGGTCTCAAAATGACAACACACTTTGTACCATAATACTATTAAAAATGTTCTGTTGCACATGACACAATAAGGTAAATTATTAACACTGCTAAAGCCAAGTGAAGGATACCTTTTGTCATACTCTTCCTTGATGTGACAGGTCCACTTCATTCATTTTAGAGAAAATATCTGTCAAACACTGAAGTCTGAATCCTCATAGTTTGTCTGCCCAGTCATTTTTTCAAGTAAAAATAATGCTCCATAAAAAGATGCCTAGATGAGTTCCCAACTCAAATAACCATACAAGTGCTTTTCCTTGAGGCAATGGTCATACTTGAGAATGAAGCAGAAGGGCTTTATGCATACTTCCAATTATATCATACAGCATATTATGAAGATACATATTGAAGGGCTAAGATTAATAAAATTAATAATTTTACAACTTTGCCAAGGACATTTTTAAGTGACTAGCTTTTTGAAAATTGCAAACGCATGTTAGGGATTACAATGACTAGCAGGACACTTCGGTGGTACTGCTTTCATGTGTGGAAAGACACCTGGAGTTTTACTCACCATTGCTTTGCACCATTATTGTAAATGTCAACACAGTTAGTTGTTTCAAGATAAACCATGAGATTTTAAAAAAGTTACTCAATACTTTTGAATATTTCAGTACCACTTGTGTTTGTTGCCAAGGTTTCACATAAAAGAAAATCTTCTTTGATGTTTTGTTGTTGCTGATGTCAGATGGATACAAACATAGACTCACTGTTTTGTACAGCAAAAGCAGAAATCTTCAGAAGAGACAGTAATTCGATTTTCAAGTACACATAGCTTGATTAGTCTCAGCTATTGTGTGTGCATTTCCAGCCAATGCAATAAAATAATTTACCTATTAGTTGCTTCTGTGGCTTTTTGATTCCCAGTTTTAACAACTAACAACATTTTAATTTTTAAAGATATCATATATACATTAAGATGTTCAATTCCTTCTTCTTTAAACTCTGAAAGATCGGTCTCAAAATGATGTCATAATGCTATTCAAAAACGTTCTATTGCACTCGACACAATAAGGTTAATTATTAACATCACCAAAGCCAAGAGAAAGATAACTTTCATCATACTTTTGTTTCATATTTACAGGTGCACCCAGATTCCTCCCTTCCATAGGTCAGAGAACTCTCTACAATCAGTTTCATCTTTTTCATTATCTTTAGATGGAGACAGTTTGGCTGTGGATTGAAAAAGTTATTCTTCTAATCTCCCATTTTCTAGGCCAACAATCCATCCTTAAACATAAAATAAAATATGTATATATAATTTTAGAATAAAATATTATTAAATTCTAAAATATTTTAGATAAAATGTAAAAGTCAAAATATATTTTGTGTGTATTTAAAATATTTTTATATGTCTAAACTATTGCAAAACAAGACAATAAAGTATACTTCTCATTGTGTTTTCACATAGGCAGAAGAAAAACTTCAAAATAATGATTTAGTGGATGATAACTAGGTTTCAGATATAGGTGTAACCTTCTACTAAGGGTACAGTAGAACTATTAAAAATGTACTGAGTAAATTTCTAAAAATGTTCATATTTTTACCCTAAACCTACTACCTTAAAATTCTACAGAACACAAAAATATGCAAGCACATATTCATCAGAGCAATGATGTCACATATCTGAATACCTGTGAGACAATGAGAGTGAAAGCAGCAAATAACATCTTAGTGCTATTATGAAAATAGCTTTCAGCTGGTGGGTCCCCGATAAAGTCTTGGCAACCCACAGGGCTCAGCGAACCACACTGAGGAACGCTAGCCTGGGTGACAGGGAACCCTCCCTGAGAATGATCAGTCATTCTACTGTAATTTTCTCCTTTTGATGACACTGAAGGAGCCTAGGCTGAGTTGTTTGGGAAACAGGAGGAATACTCAAGCAGGGAGCAAAACCTCAAAACCTGAGGATACAGGCAGTTAGTCAGCCAGGTTAATGAGTGGCAAGGTTGTCAGCCCATAGCTCAAGCTAGAAATCTCAGGTTCATCCTTGAATTCTCTCTCTCTTCTTCACTCCCTACAGCAAATACTACTGGCCTCTGTCTTGCTGTGAGCCTTCATTCTCTTGCTTGACTAGTCCTTAAAGCCTCTTGAGGGAGTGCCCTGTGCCCTCCACCACCAGTGCCACTGCCACAAAGCCTTGCACACATTATGTACTAGATAAAGGACAAAGGGAACCCTTTATAATCAGGACTCACAGACTCTCCACCGTATTTTCTGTGTTCAATCCCCACCATGTCATCTATGTTCAATCAAAAGTTCCCACATAATGCTCTTTTGCACCTCCAGCTTATGCACATGCCCTTTTTCTTGAATTCTGTTCATTTTTCAGCACCAAATTAAATGTTGACCCCTTCATTAAGTCTTCTCCAATGGCAAGACAGAGCCTGTGCCTCCAACATATAACACAAAGCTTAATGACCTTTTTTGTCACACCAGATTGTCTTTACTTGCTCACATCAGTCTCCCCCATTTTCCTGAGGAGAAGACAGATCATATCTTAGCCAGATCTACCATCCCCCACTCTCACCTAGCTCCTATCTGGTACACTGGTGCATAGTAGACACCTAATCCACACTTGTGGAAGGAATTGGATGCCCTGGAAAAGCACTGAGTGCTCCCAGGTCACCTGTGATTTAGTTGCTAAGATGAATTCTCCCATTTGGCTATCTTTCTACTGTCTCATGTGGTACTTTGCTGCAATACTGATGCACAATAAAAGAATGCTGGAACACAAAAGATACAAGCTTGTCAGTAGACAAGCTGCCCTGGTGGCAAGAACAAAGCCAGTGCTTCCCTCAATTGTGCAGGATCCTGACATCCTACACAGGTAGTTCTCAAACACAGGTATGTGCAGATGATGATGTATGGTTAGCATTTGTCATGCAATATCTCAGCTGATCTTGCAACAAGCCTGTGAAGGAGGCCTTAGGAGCCCCATTTCACTGAAGAGGAAAATGCAGTGCAGAGAGCAACTTGGCCGAGATATTAGCTGACATTCAAGCCAAGTACTTTGCAATATCGAAGCCCAACAATTCCACTCTGCCGCTTACAGAGAAGGCTGGTTTGTCCTGAAATCCTGTTTAAATGAGACTTCCCTAACTCCAAAAGGATTTTCTCCTTTTAGTAGTGTCGCACTACAGATTAGTGAGGGTTTTTTGGTTTTGGTTTTATTTTTCTTTTTGTTTAATGAGCACTAAGGAGGACAGCGTGGGAAGAATCTCCTGTGAAAGGTCTGTTTTACTATAGGGGGGAAAACTCAGAATTCAGATCTCAGATGCCCTGCTTTTATTGTTGCTTCAGGCTAGTTCCTGAATGAAACAGATTAGCCCACAATTATGGTAATAAGCAGGACCTGTTTCCCAGACCTGGTATCATTTTTGCACTTAATTGTTGTTAAAATGTTCCTTAGAATCTTGTGGGAAGGCAGTGTATGCACTTTAATTATGGTGATAGGGTTGCCAAGGTAGCATTGTACTTTACTAGATAAGAATGAGAAGTGTCAATGGAAATAAAGTCTATAACATTATATAACACCCCATTCCCAAGACAAGCACTTGAGTCTGCCCTGATGAGTGTGTTGCTGTATTTGTTTTCCAATTACATCTTGAATGAGCTCAATAGACCTCAAGGTGTAATGGGAGAAATCTTTCTGGCAATTATAGCTCATGTTCTGTTTAGAAAGTGGTGAACATTTTCATTGTCTGCTGTTATTCAGTCTGTAAAAGTACAATACAGAAATCTGAAGGCTCAAAAAATACTTTTCATGACTACAGAAAAGAAAATAGTCCTGGCTTAAAGCTATTTCTGCACGAGGAGATGGCTGCTCTGGAACCAAAGTAAGAAGCTGAACCACAACATCCAGATCTTTCTGAGGGTGACAAAATTTGCAGGAGATAATGTAATCACAAATTTTCACTGGGCTGAGAAAACATTTTCTAGCAATAGTTAAGATGACTACTTCCAAATGCCAAAGGAAAAGACTTCTAGAAATTAGTGTTTACCTTTCCTTGGTTTGTATTTTCATGCTTTTCATGAACTGCTTTAAGCTGTACTATTATACAACTTAACACAGAACAATATGTTTAGTTCTATACTAAAGTGTAACTTTTAAAAACTGCTTTTCAGGTCTTATTTTCCACAATGGAATTGTTTTCTGAGTAATAGCTGCTGTCTGTGAGTGAAAAACACTACAAATGGTATCACAGAATCCAACAAGTATACTGAATGTTTGGACTATAAAATCATGTGTCAAGTTCTTATGCTAATTTTGAAAGATTTTTAAAAATTAAATATTAGCAATGAGACAACTATGTTACATCTATTGAAGTCGTAAGAAACAATCAGGAGTTTTAAAAGAGACTCCTTGAAAATTCAGTCAAAACAATATCTGTCCTAATATTATTTCACAGAAACTATTTTAAAGAGGTTTCAATATAAATGGAAATATCAATAAAGTATCAATAAAATGTCATTTGGAGCATAAGGGTATAAAGATTTATGTATCAGAAAGATTCCAAATGGTAAGCTAATATCATAACCAACTGGTTTTAACTCAGTAAGTTTTGTCATGTAACAAAAAAATCCCAATTTATGTAAATTGAGCATTTCAAGTCTCATTTGAAACTTTTAAAGATAGGCTAGCCCATTGTTTTTATAATATATTGCTGACGTTACACTTCCCACAAATATGAGTCATCCTAAACTCTATCCATTTATGCAAACCATTCCTACAGCCAGGTGCTCTACACTTTTAAATATTTTATATGCTGTTTTTGTTTTATCTTTATAATATCTTTCAGCTTTTAGGTAATAATCCATAGATATTATTTCTTCCTCAGATTATTGCTCTCTTTGAAAATGTAGGATGAATTTTTAATGACATTTGAAAAGCAGCTTAAGAATTCTTTTTTAATTCAAAAGCTATCCAGGTTCATTCGTTAACTTCTGCCTTCATGTTCCAATTATTTAAGATGAATGTATTCAAGTACTTGAATTATCAACCAAAGCTGCCTTAGCTCTCTGCTTCACTTCTTGTAGGCAAATACAGTACACATACCTCTTTGAGAATCAGTATAATTCTAGTCTCATTTAGCCAAGTATTTTTTCCTAAAACTAAAGGATTGAATTAAAAGTATATGATCTGGGGCTTCCCTGGTGGCGCAGTGGTTGGGAGTCCGCCTGCCGATGCAGGGGACGCGGGTTCGTGCCCCGGTCCAGGAAGATCCCACATGCCGCGGAGCGGTTGGGCCCGTGAGCCATGGCCGATTAGCCTGCGCTTCCGGAGCCTGTGCTCCGCAACGGGAGAGGCCACAACAGTGAGAGGCCCACATACCACAAAAAAAAAAAAAAAAAAGTATATGATCTGGAGGCAAACTACAGTTACTTACAACTTGGTTAATTTTTCTGTGTTTCAGTTTCTTCGCCTGTAAAATAAGCTAAAGAGTAGTACCAACCTCACAGTATTGCTATGAAGACTAAGTGAGATAATGTACGTCAAAAAGTTTGAAATTCTGCGTGGCACACTTTAAAACAGCAATACTTATAAGGAAATCATCCTGGAGTATTGTATTCATTTGAAATTTGTACACATTTATATACATATATAACATAGATATATGTGTGTATATAAAAATATGATGAATGCATTAAATCACTTGATTTGTCTGAAAAATATGTGTGTGTTTTCCACTTCACTTTTCATAGGAAACACACATGTGTATATATACAAATATATATAAACATATGCGCTATATAAATATATATATATAAATATATATACACACACAAACACATTTGTGTATATATGCAATTATCCTCTTTACCTACCATCATTAAATGTCTATTTATTTGTTGGAGTGAAATGAAGAACATTGTTCTCATCTGAATCAGACAGATGAAAAATGAGCAATCCAGAACTGAGCAAAGGAAATCTGCATTTTAAAAATATTCTGAAAGAAGTCTGAGCTCCCCTAGGACATGAGACTCTCACTATTCTCTCTGCTCAGTGATATAGTACATCAGTACATGATTTTCTTAGATTAATTACACAGGTATTCAATAATCATGACTCATTATTCTCCCAACTATGTCCTTATATCAGCAAGCCTGGAAAATACCAACTTCATCAAATGCTACTTAAGGAAACAGCCTACATACGGATAGATAAATACGACACACACACACACACACACACACACACACACACACACACACAGAGAAAAGCTTGGGTCCACACTGGATTTCATGACTGAATGCCCCAGGGTAGAGTACCTGGCCCTCGGGCTAAAGACGATGGGATTCTGTTAACTGGCTTAATCCAACCCTACACAGCAGCAGTAATAATGTTTTCAATAAACTGTTCATCAAAGGTACCAGGAAGGTCTCTCCCTCACTCACTTATCTCAGCCTTCGTTCATGCTCTTCCACCATCTCCCTCCCAGTTGCTCATTTAAATCCTACCCAGTTTTAGAGCCCAGTACCAGCCTGACCACCTTCACAAAGTCTCTCTTGATACCTTAGCCCACATTCAATTTTCCCTCTCAATGCTCTCATCAGTTGTGACTGGGACATACTCTCCATTGACTCTGGACCCTCTACACTCTTACATAGAACAATCTAATTCAGCAAACAGTTGTCAAGAACTACTGTGTGATTAGCACCTATGCTTGTCCTCGACGACGGCATGGAGGAAGACAGTATTTAAACACTTACTATTTGCCAAGCACTTTATATATCTCTCATTAATGCCTGGAGGGTAACATCATTACCAAGATACAAATGAAGAAACAAAAATCAAGCAATATGATTCCATATCCCTTATTCCAGAAGTTAGATATGTGGTCCAGGGACTAAGTAAATGAGCTTTGTTTAGCTGGCATGATATTTTCTTCAAAAAGAATAAATAAATAAGGATGTGAGTGACTCTAGTTAAGACATGAACTTTCTAGTTCTCTACAGGCCCCATCCCACCCTACTGTCCTGTATTCACACACTAGGACACTCCCTTATGCTACCTGCATGGCTCCTAACTGCACTTGAGCTTGCTCCCCTGCTACTCACTCCAATAGCCTATAGTTTGGCTCATGCTTACAATCTAGTAGGGAAAAAAATGTAATATAAAATGGAAAAGAGATGTGCAGAAAATCTCAAGGGGATGAGGAAGTCTTCCTGGATACGGATGACATGAGTCATAAAGGCTAGGATTTTGGAAAGAGGATCTTGGGAAAGAATGCTCCAAAGAGAAGGAGAGGAAAAGGAAAGGTCCACTAGGTGAGATGGAAAAACACAGTCAGACTTGGTAAACAGGAGCTTGCTTTCACTCGAGAAGGTAGGGAGGGGCAGCAGCAAGAGAGAAAGCTGAAAGAGAGAAAGCTGAAAAGGTTAGTGAGGTCTTGATCCTGAAAGACTTTGAATGCCACACTCAAGAGTCTACACCTTATTCTGTGAAAACTAAGATTGCATGAAGGTTTGTGAGGAGGCACACATTTGGAACCAGATTTCAGAAGGACAATCTGGCAGGAATGAGGAGCAATTATGTGTAAGGAGGAATTAGTGGTGAAAAACCAGGGAAACAAAGGATGACGCCAGTTGTTCTTGTCTGGGATGAGAGGCTACAGTCAGAGCCAGGGTGTAGCAGGAAGAATGGCAGAGGGTTGGAGGAGACTGAGAGGAAACTTATGTGAGAGTCCCATGGCCTGGCTTGCTCCTGCTTTGTGTGCGAAGTATTCTACACTTTTGCTCAAATGCCATTGTATCTAAGATGCCTCTCCTGACCACCTAATATAAACTAGCCCTCTCATCCCAGGCCAGCCTCCTTATCCCGTTCATGTTGGCTTATCTTTCTCTGTAGTCTTTATCACCATTTGACATACTATATACTTACTTGTTTATTTGTTTACTGCCTGGCTTTCCTTAACAACAAGTTAAGAAGCACTGGGTGCATAGAAGGAACTTCATAGATATTTGTTAAATGAATAAATAAATGAAGTCTTCCTGAGGACAGGATGTCTTCTTTCTCCACGTAGATCACAAGTCCAAGAGTTATGTTTCATGGTCCTGCACACAACACAGTGCCATACTCATCTAGGCCCTGTCACCTCAAATACTACAGCCAGATTCCTACCTAGCCCTCCAAATCGATGTCACACTCTTTCTTCACCAGCACTCTTTATACAAGTGACAAACTCTTTTTGATCTGGCGCTAGTCGTGCGGCAAGTAGCTGATCAGAGTACTTACTGAAATTGTTATTTCAGGGTGCATGTCATGAATCCCAAACTGGACTGTAAACTCAGGTCACTCTGTGATTTTCCTGTATAATATATATTGCAATGTAATTGATTAGTTATAGGTATAATTATTTGCGAAACCTGTGGTTCTCAAACCTACCAGGTCCAAATCTCCATTGTATGACAAATATTTTCTAGCACCATCTTTTACTAGCCTGAAATGAAATTCATGGATAATATAACCTGCCTAAACACATATTTTTTAAAATCAATAAATGTCCTAATTTTAATATAAAAAGAAATAAAAGGAAAGTAATTTATAATAAAATAGTACACATTTCAATATATGAATGCTCTGAGATGACTATACTAGGACACCTGATGAAGCAGTCAGGGGCTTGCACCTGTAGGTAGAATTACCCATGAATGTGATGCTACCAATGCAGACTAATACTGACATTGTTTTAAAGACCCAGATACAACGAGCAGTTGTCATCACGCAAGTTTCCAAAATGGTGATCACTTCTTATTAAAGTTCAATGGTGATTAACCAATCAAGAGAGGAAACAAGAAAAATTAACGCTGACAGGGCTTCCCTGGTGGCGCAGTGGTTGAGAGTCCGCCTGCCGATGCAGGGGACACAGGTTCATGCCCCGGTCTGGGTAGATCCCACATGCAGCGGAGCAGCTGGGGCCTGTGGGCCATGGCCACTAAGCCTGTGCATCCGGAGCCTGTGCTCCGCAACGGGAGAGGCCACAACAGTGAGAGGCCTGTGTATCGGGAAAAAAAAAAAAAAAAAAAAAAAAAAAAAAATTAATGCTGACAGATGCTTGAAAGCATAAAACTAAGGCAGATCCATCATTTTCAGCCACTTGGATGAGCTACAGAAACTGAAGACATATGGGAAAAGAGTTTACTTGATACAGGCCTATACATGCCCCACTTTTAAAAATTTATTACTTTTATTGAAATATATTTGACTTATAACATAGTGTAAGTTTAAAGTGTATATCATGGTGATTTAATATATTCATATATTGCAAGATAATTGCCATTGTAGCATTAGCTAGCACCTCCATTTCCAAATGCATAAAAACAGAAAGTAAAATGGTGGTTACCAGGGGCTGAGGGGTGCAGGAACAGATGTTTTTTAAGGTTACAAATTTACAACTAGTAGATAAAAAAGTCCTGGAGATCTAATGCACTGTATACTGATTATAGACAACAATATTGTGTTATAAACATCAAGTTTGTTAAGAGAATATATCTTAATTATTCCCACCATGCCCAGTGTTTTAGATGTATATTAAAGTACCTGTCAGCCTCTAGCCAGCCTGACCTACAAAACCAGAGCAGTTTTCAAGCTTTTGTCATTGACATGTATAATAAACATTGTATCTTAAGTTCTTTCCCATTAGAATTTTGTTCACTTAAAAAGTTTAGAACAGTTAAGCCATTCAGAACCAATGACTCCTTTTTAATATAATATTTTGTAGCTTCACTTCACTATCCTGATAACAAATTCATAGATTATATATATACCACACATATATTTCCAAAAATCAATATAATGCAGTAAGCATAGTATAATACAAAGGAGAAATAAAAGGAAAGTAATATGTAACAAAATAATGCATATTATCACATAAAAGCCTAGGCATGACTGTACTAGAAAACATAACCAAAAGGTCTGAAGTTTGTGTTATACATAGAATTGCAACATGCAAACTATTCTAGGTGTGTTGAACTGCTGACTCAAATACCATGAGCAACATTTCCACTGGCAACATGATTTTTCTTAAACTGTGAACAACTCTTGGTAAAATAGCAAGCAAAATGAAATATAATCTTTCCTTGATTTACAATTGTATTTTTGGAAGAAAAAAATCAGTGTAAAACTAAAAATGTAGTTACCATGTGATCCAGCAATTCCACTTCCATATATACAAAATAATTGAGAACAGGCTCTCAAAGAGATATTTGCACACCTACGTTCATAGCAGCACTTTTCACAATAGCCAAGAGGTGAAAACAATGCAAGCGTTCATCAACAGGTGAATGGATAAACAAAATGTGGTATATACATACAATGGAATATTATTCAGCTATAAAGAGGAAGGAGATTCTGACACATACTATATCATGGATGAACCTTGAGAATATTATGCTTAGTGAAATAAGGTATCACAAAAAGACAAAAACTGTATGATTCTACTTACATAAATTATCTAGAGTAGTCAAATTCATAGAAATACAAAGTAGAATGGTAGCTGCCAGAGGCCGGGGGAGGAGAAATGGGGAGTGGTTGTTTAATGGGCATAGAGTTTCAGTTTTCCAAGATGAAAAGGTTCTGAAGATCTGTTCCACAATGTAAATATACTTAACATTACCAGACTATAAATGTAGAAATTATTAAGATGGTTAATTTTATGTTATACATTTTTACAACAATAAAAAAAGATATATAATAAAATACTACAGAAACATTTAGTTTTATATGTAAAAGAGTTGAGTTCTAGACTCGATGAAAAGAGCTTTTTTCACCTACGTGTATGTTGTCCTTCAAAATGCTTGAAAGTCACATGAGGTAAAGAACAATTCTTCATTGTGTGGGCCTCTCCTGCACATTGTAGGACACCTAACTTCTCTCACCCAATGCCAACAACAACCACCAGCATTTTGACAAGTCAAAACATCTCCACAAATTTTCATATGCTGCCTACTGGACAGAACTGTGCCTACTGAGTTGAGAACAATGATGCTAGATGGTAAGTTCCATGAGGGCAGGGATTTTATGTTCCCGTAACTTGCTCATAACTATACTCCTAGAGCCTAGCAAAGGTTTAGTACATACTACTGAATGTGTTCAGTGAATAACCACTGAGTAAATAAATGAATGTGCTCCTGAGAATAGACTGTGTTTTGTTCATCTTTGGACCCCTCACGGTGTTTTAAACAGTCTACATGTAGTAGATGCTCAAAAACATTTGTTTATTTGCTTGACAAATGTATAATGCTAAATTTTCGGATAAAGCACAGTCTCTACCCTCATGGAACTTACAGACTGATCAAAGAGACATACAATAAGTAAATAAACAGTCTAACACCACCAGGCCTGTAATTTGGTCCCAAGTTAATAGTGATAGTTGTAAGGGAGTAATAATAGTTTCAGGTAGTAGAAGTAGTATTAATACCTATAATAATTACTACTTCTACCATGAACTATTATTTCTCACATTAGTTACTATTTAGAGCATATCTACTAGACTGAGCACATAACTTCCCTACAAGCTCTGTACCTGCTTGCTGCCACAGCATCATTTCTCAACACCTCCACTTTCCCACCATCCACTATACATTCCAGCCAAGACTGTATTTCCTTCAGTCCCTCAAATAGTCCACAGTCTCTTGGTTCTGAACCACACATATGCCGACCTGCTTCCTGGAAGACCCCCGCCCACTCCCACCTACTCATCAAGTAGACATCACTTCCTTTGGGGAGACTTCCTTAATCCTTTCCCAGTGCCCCTTTTTGTGGTCCCATAACACTTTGACCATCCTCTATAATAGCACTCATTGCACTGTATTGCCTATTTATTGTTCTGTATCTCCTGTTAGAAGTATAAAACCTATGAGGTCAGATATCACTTTTTGTTGTTCACCACTGTATCCTGCTTATAAGAACACTGGAATCCCCTTAACTATCTCTGGGTTTCCCTTCTCTGCATTCTGTATGTTTCTCTTTCTAATAGCATGCATCTGCAACCCTCTTTGGATGACTAGCCTTAAGCAAAGGGAGCCGTTTTGCCTGCACAGACGAAGACCTGGAGGTGTCTGGAGTTTACATTCACCCCTCATCCATGGGACAGCCCTTACTTAGCTGCTGACTGATTGGTGCTAGAGTATGCTCTCTTTTTTTTTTAATATATGCCATGGGTTGCTCAGGCTCTTTTTGCTGTAAGTTGGAACAAATACTGGAGTACGGGTTCCCCTGCAGTATCAGGCAGACACTACCCTCTTAAATCACATCTTGCTTGGCACCCTCCCCTTTGGCATTTCCACCACTCTGTATAGGTTTCTTCTGGAAGCATTCCTTTATAAATCACGTCCATGCAAATCCTTGTCTCAGGGTCTGCTTCTGGTAAGCCCGACCTTACTACACATTTCCTGAAAACTAGTAAAGCATCCAGTAGGGAGTAGCATCCAGCGAATGATTGTAAAATTAATCAATCACTAGTGACAGGATCCAACAACATAGGTATATTTATCTCCATTCCACAGATGAGAAAACTAAAATTAAGAGTAAGTATTTGCTCTAACTCACACAGCTAGTACTCGGGAGAGGCTAGAGACAACCCCAAACCCATCTATAGCCCCATAAGGTACTTTTTGGCAATACTATATTTCTCCTGGCTAGTTCTCTAGTTCAATGCTTTGGGAAACAGAAGTCGATGCCATACCCCTTGGGTCTCTTCTGGTGCCAAATTCCCTCTTAGTAGTAGCTTCTAGAATCAACAGCCACTCAACAAAGAACCTTCACAGCCCTGGGAAGATATACTGTTCCAACCTGATTTATCAGATGATATTTCTGGAGTTCAATCTTGTTATCAACTATCAGGAAATATTCAAAGTGTCAAAGCCAAATAGAGATCTATTCCTTAACACAACACAAGGGAAGGAAAATTTGCAGAAGTGTTCTGTGGTATCAGGCATTGGCAAGGAGAGGGAGATAAAAAGTAATAGCCTAATTTTCGTTAAGTGATTGTTCTCATAAAGTAAAAGAGAACTTGTCCTTACCAGGACATTAACACTGCATTGCTCAGACAATTAAGGAAAGTCATAAATTAATCCATAATCATAAGCCGAACAGAAAATTTGTCTTAGCACAGAGGGTAAGAAAAGGAGAAAGTTATCTTGGAGAGCATGGTTCATCAGTTCTATTTTACAAGACAACCCAGAATCCTCATGCCTTTATCCTTATAACTCTCTTCTCCTTATCCCCATCACCTCATTTCATCTTTTTTCCTCTTCTTCTCTCTCTGCTCATCTTCCACAATGGCCCCACCCCAAATGCTCACATCTCAAGACTAAAAAAATACAGACTTAAAACTGAAAATAGAATATTCTTCCAGCCACTCTGAAAGAGTATTTAATTCTTTAATATGAAAGTTCATTCAAAGAGTGTATCTTTTTCACTAAAGACTACAGAGATCCTCCAGGGCTAGACAGAAATGAAACCTGGAAATCGAAAATAATAAAATGGTTATGAGATTGTGCTGTGGTATATTTGATTCTATTTTTATTTCTTTTTTTATTGTTAATTATAATATTTGAGCAATAAATATCTATTTAGAAAGAGAAAAGAGGCAATAAGTCAAAAGTAAGAAGGTACTGATCACCTACACCATGCTAGGCACTGTAAATATATTTTATTGAATCCTAATTATAAATCTATCAAGTAGGTATTGATATCCCCATTTTACAGATGTTGAAAGTGAGCATGCGTTCTTACCTACCTTGCAGAAACAGGATTTAGTGTAGCTCTTTTGTCTCCAAAGACTAAGCTTTTGCCTTTGAGATGAAGAATGACCAAGAAGAGATGGATGATGGACATGAGAGCCTTAGAAAACACTTAAATAAAGCTCCCGCTACTCCACAGCCCTCTAATAAATAATAAAGTTGAAAGTAAGATCATTTATGAATCTCTTTTGGCAGATGATGTTTTTCTTATAGAATTTGGAAGGGAAGCAAGTGAAGAGAGTGAGACAAAAGAGTTGGGGCACTAGGGCATGAAGAAATGTTTAATATTAACAGAAATATCAATAGATATGATTTTCCTTTATCCTTCTGCCCATCAGTCAGATAGTCTGAATGCTTTGCCTCCAGGGAGGGATGCCACAGCATAAGGGTAAGGCAGATTTTTGGCATTTGAAATTCAAAAGCCTAGGTCTTAGGAAACAATAAGAATTCAGAAATTTAAGAGAATATGAGATAAGAGCTAAGCTTTTGTTCCTCCTCGAGACTAGCAGGAGGGGAGAGGACAGAGGACAGAACAAATTAGAGAAGTTTTTGTGACCATGTAGATGGGAGTGGAGTCAGCATCCAGAGACTGCCATATAGATGGCAGCATTTTCTTCCAGCTTGCTGCTGGAGCTTCCAACGGCTCCCCTCCCAAGTCCTTTGCTGGCAGCCATCGCCCCCTGCTCCACAGAAGACGCTACCCTTAAGAGTGAACAAGACACTACTCTTTCCCTTGGATTCTGAGAGGGCAAGATAGAAAACAGGGTTAGTGGCAGGGCAGGCCAATGGTGCTTCGTGCCACTACTCCATCTGTTCCTCTCTGGATCCTCAGAAAATAGACAGATGTGGAACACCAACAATATTCCCAAAACAAGCCCTTGATACAAACACAATTTTTCAAAACTCAATGGAATTCATGTTGAATTTGTTGCTTCTAGTGTTTTTGAACCAACCACTTACAAACAAAGAAAGATGATTTTATAAAGAGGGCAAGGTGACTTCAAAGTGTTTCTAGCTTTCTGGCTTCCCGTAAAGCTGCAGAAAATATAAAGCATCTCTACAGATTTTAGGGAAATATTCAGTGGATGATTTGATATTACATTTCTGCACTGAGTCAAAGTCCTTGGATTTCTCTTTAACAAAAATACTAATGTTTGAGTTGACCTGCGTTGTTCATTATTTCTAAAGACTGGCCATCACTTGTTTATAAGCATATTAAAACCACTAAATGTCCCTTTGTTTTTTGACAAATATCAAGCTAACAGAAAAGCTGAAAGGAGAACAACAATGCATAACCTTTACTTGTGCTTGTGTGGCCTAATAAAATAACATATAATATTTTAAGGGATCATATAAAGACCTTAGCATATTGTCTGGCACATTGTGATGGATCATTGCTTCTGCCCTTTAGGTATGCTTGTTGCCAATAGTATCTGGAGCTTATAAAAAGCATGATGATACATACAAATGACATCTTGATGGAAACATATTATTAACATGTCTCAAAAATTGATAGTTTGCTTGAAGATCTACTTTTTGAACAACATAAGCATAAAGTTATTCATTACAGCATTATTAGAATGGGAAAATATTAGAATTAAACTGTATGTCTATCACTAGATTCTAGTTGAATAAATTATGTTGCTTCTACACAGCTATCCAAAAGGATGAGGAATATCTCTATGAACTTATATGGATATATTGGTAAATTAAAAAGTGAAGTGCAAAAGAGTGCATACATAGTACAATGCCTTCTGTATTTGAAAAAGATGAAATATATCTACGTCTATCAATCATTTATCTATATCTATTTGTTCTTATTTTTGCTAAAAGAAACACCGGAAGAATGCATCAGAAAATAATGAAAATAGTACCTATACGGACAAGTGGGAACATAGTAAAAGGGATAGGGATGGGAAGGACAGCTCTCCGAGTATATCTTCTTATACAGGTTTGATTTTTTTGTTGTAACATTCTAAAAGAAAACGAGGCTTGACTCTTCAAAAATGCCAAGAAAGATTAAAAAAAAAAAGAGAGAGGAATTTTTCTGTATTAAAGGAGAATAAAGAGACATGACAACTAAATGCAATGCATCTTTTGTAGGATCCTGTGTCATATATATATCTCTACGAATCTATATAAATCACATTTATATATCTATATAGCTCGTCTATCAAACAGACATAGCACAATGTAAACAATCATTAAACATAATCGTAAACATTGCAAAACTACTAACTAATCATAGTTTATATTTGCAATTCTTATAAAGTTTTAATTTGCAATTTTCTCTTTAAGAACAAGGTTGGACAGGTTATGAGCCATTTGTAATTCCTTTCCTATTCATATTATTTGCCTATCTTTATTTGGGGCATTATTTAACTTTATCTTACTGATTCATAGGAGACGTTCATATAATAAGAAAATAAGCCCTTTGTAATGTAACTTATAGACATTTTCCCCAGTTTTTCTTTTAACTTTTTTTTATGGTGTTTTGTTTTCCAGGTAGATATTTCTTTTTAACTTACTGTAGTCAATAGCTATCAATCTTTTCTTTTTGTTGTGGTGTTTGCATTATGCTTATGAAGGTCAGCCTTACTCGAAACGGCACCTATATTTTCTTCTAGTATTTTATGGTTTCATTTTTGTACATATATAATTAAATATTTTAATATATAATTAAATATTTAAACCATCTGAAATTTATGTAAGTTTAAGTGAGGTAGAAATATGATTTAATTTTTCTCCAGATGACTATCCAATTGTTTCAGCACCATGTGTTAAATAATTTATTTTTCCCCATTGCTAAATTCTTATATGTACTCAGGTCAGCTTCCTATATATTATATCCTTTAATCCTTAAAAGGTCTTGTAAGACAAGTATTGTTACAGATGAAGCTACCTGGGGCAGAGAAAACTTGCATCTCAGAGCTAGAAAAACACAACAGCAATAGAATATGAATATGACGACGTGGCGAAAATTTAAGACCATGGCAAATGCGTTTGTATTAGATAAAAGCTTCATAAATTAATAAATTTCACCGTATTTATTATAGTGCTAGCCAAGAGAAATAATAAATGCAGTAAATGCCTTGTTAAAAAATATCATGTTATTGGCTAAATTATTAGTGAGCAGTGACCCTAATTAACAAGGTAATAAGCTTGCTGACTTGCTGATGATGTAGTTTTTTAGAAGTCATCTGTGCCAGGTAAGCCTTCTTAGCAGGATAAGAAAATGTATTATACTTAGAAGGATAGGAAAAAAATAGAGCTTTGACAATTGATGGGGACTCAGAAAGGTGTGTGTTCCATTTCCTATGCCTCCTTGGAGCCCACCTACCTCCCATCCCCTATTTGAGAAAATAGTAGAAAAAGACCTGCCCTCATTGGCCATGATCATATATATTATATTTCTGAGGGAGAATTGATCTTGGGATCCTCTGCTTCTTATTCTCTCCAACTTCTTCTTTGCTTCAGGCTGTAGCTCTCAGGCACCCAGGAGGTTGTTGATTATCCAAATTTCTCCCTAAGACATCAGTGTTTATGACAGTGTGGCCACATCATTTTGGAGTGGAATTTCCTCAAGCAGGAGCAAGCCAGAGGCTTTTAGCCTCGCGTGATTACTGAAAGCCTGAATGGCCCATTGAGTGTTCTTCTGATTTTCATTTTCATAGGTTTATGTTAAGGAAAAGAGGTCAGGGAAGGTCAATTCCATCCACACTGCTGATGCCACATTGAATATTGATCTGAACAGGTGAAGCCAGAAGACTTAGCCCTGATGTAAACATGAATAAAAAGGCAACTGATATGGTCTTTGGGGTTAGTAATAAACAGCAAATACACTGGGACGCTTTTACTTATATTTTTAATAGAGCAGTGTTGTGGGCAAGGTAACACATAAATTCATGTCTGAATCCAAAAAAAAGTCCTGTTTCTGAGAGTCTTCTTTGTTGACAAGCAATTATTAATATTAATTCAAAAAAGAATCTCCTCTGCTCCCCCAAAACTTTAATTAAGAAGTGTGTTCTAACAAGTCTGATATAGGCTCAGATTCAAATCAGTTCATCAATCCATGAGTCAATACTTATCAGAGACTCCAACAAAATAAAATATCAACTCAGATGAGATTCCCTTCAGAGAATAATCTGATGTTCTCATTTTCTCCTGGTTCAATAATTTAGGAAAACGTGAGGTGTGACTATAAAGTAATGATACTGATTGCACTTGTCACACATGAAAATCAACCTTGTCATTTATATCATTCCAGTCACTTACATAATTTGGGACCTTGTCACTTATATAAATTAGGACACTTTGAGGATAAAAAAAGAAAAATTTTGTTACAGTTATATTTCAAGATAACATTGAGGTTAATTGGATTTGCCACTCCATTAAATTAGTAGATTGGGTTTGATTTTAGTTTTAGAGTTTTATGGGTACAAGTGCTTGAAATGCATCAATGCTCTCCCATGGGCAAGGTGGTGTGATGTGGTGTGGCCATGTGTGTGCACATGCACGTGTGTGTGTGTCTTGGTGTGAGAAAAGTGGGGCTGCAAGAGGATACAAAGGAGAGAGAAAATAACTCTTAAAAGATCTTACAATCTAATTGAATATGCAATAACTAATGGTCCCACCACTCATAGCTGTGTGACCTTGGGCAAGTTCCTTAGCTTCTCTCTGCCTGTTTCTTCATCTATAAAATGGAGATAGTAATAGCACCTACCTCATACGCTTAGTGTGAGATTTAAAATGAAACTGTGTATGTAAAGTGCCAAGTACTGTCAATTTGTTGAATTTGTAATGATGCTGGTGGCACTACAGTAATATTGCAGAGGGATATTTTCTGCAACAACTGTGGTCCATAAAAGTGATCTGACTTGGCCAATGTCAGTGATGGAGAGAAGCTTAGGAAAAAACCCAGTCTCCTAACTCTGCTTTATTTGCTTCATTATGGGGGAGGGAAAGAGATTTTGTACTTTACAGTGGTTGCCAAAAAGAAAAAAAAGTATCAGTGAATGAATACTGTCAAAGCAGTTTGAGACACGTAAAGGGTAGACATTAAGTAAAGTCAGTCACCAGTCAACAGCATTTATTGATTTATTTCTGTGTGAAGAGCATTGTATTATGTGCTGAATGGGAATGCTGTATTCGTATTCTTCAAGGCATAGAAGTTGCCCTGGTAGAGGTTGACCTGAATTTTTCTGTAAAAGCTTTCTCCAGATGGCTGCTTAAGCAGCTGTTAATCGAACGAGAGAACTCCATACCCAGCACCTACACTCCTGCAACTTCATTGGCGCACACAGGTGTGTCCCCAGGATGCTGCAGACCCTTTTCGGTGCACTCACCACTTAGGCTGTCCCCAGGCTCAAGACTCTTGATTCTGAAGCACAGGTTATGAGAACTATGCTCTACAGTATAAAGAAAACCTGTGTATTGTACAACAAAAATAGAGCTTTCATTATTTTCTCACGTAGTGTGTTTTCAAATTTATTAACCCTAAACTTGAGTATTACATTGCATCCAGTGTTCCTATACTGTATTCTTAATTCTCCTTGCAAATTGTAGCAAAATTTCTAATAAACATTTTAGTCCACAGTATGAGAGCTGCAATGATTTTTTTCCTGTGCTTCTGTCTCTGCAATAGGTCTCTCATGTTATTAGAGAGGAAGAAAGAAAGGATTTGGCATTCTAGCTGGCTCCAGGCACCCAAGCATTAATGCAGCATATACACTTCAAAGAGTACTAGCCAGCAACCCAGAAAGGTGCCCAAGTGCTCCCTGGCCAGCTTCTGTGTAGGTGTTTTACTTTGGTTAGTCTTCTCTTCCCTACTTAACATTCTCCTTTATTGCAAATCACATTATTTACAATTAATCACCAGTTCTTCCTCTGAATTTCTTTTGGAAATTAAGGGGAGAAATCAGAACAGTCATTTCCAGCAGGCAGACTCCTTATTCTTGATTTTTTAAAATTTAATCCATAAGTGTGCTCTAGATAAAGGTGTTTGGAGGTATTTTTGTTGTCCATGAGTGTATGCTTGTGGGTACCTATATGAGGAGGAAGTATCACCAGGATATTTGGAGGAAGCGCAAGATATCTGGAGATGTAAGAGAAGTAATAATTAAGAGAGAATTTCAAGGTGGGATTTTCCATCAACTAACTAAACTCTATGAATGGTCAGGCACATCAAAACATCGAGACAGGCAAAGAGCCTTCTCTCAGTTCTGTTTTTGAGGTCTAGCTAAGCTATCTGACAGAAACCTATAGAACATGAATGTTTAATTTCATCCAATGTTCTTAAATTTTTATCTAAGGCTGAATGTTGGGAGGAGCGAGAGCCTAGATTTTTGCTTATAAGATGGCTGGCAGAAAAGTCCCCGATGCCGGAATTCTTAGGCCACTAGCAGCACAAGTATGTGAAATCAGAGATGGATAGATACATATATACATACACATATACATATTTACATGGACGGATACATACACACATATGTACATAAATACTTTAGATAGATACATACATGCATACATACATGGATAGATACATACGTTCATATATAGATAGACACATACATACATAGGTACATAAATACACACATAGAAAGACAAATAGACAAAACAGAAAATAATGATACCAAGTGGATTACTAGAAAGGGTAAAATATTCCCACTTTTAAAAGGAAAGTGCAAAAGGTAAAACTCTCATTATTATCAAATACATTTACTCTATATGTTTTATAGTTTTGTTGCTGTATTTCACCATTTCCCAAAAGAACTATTATTCAGAAATTAATAAACAGTGGGGTGACAAATATACCTATAGGAAGCAGTCTATAAACATGTATGTTTTGTATCATTTTTCTTTGAAATCTTATATTTTTATTGTGTATTATTCAATTCTTCTATTAGATTAATCCCTGTTCCCCGAGGGCAGACAGTATTTAGGCCAGCAGATGGGAAAATCCTTCTTTTATCTCCACTGGAACTCAGAAGTCTTCCTGGAAGAGGGGGGTTTTCTCACAAAACACCTCAAAGCAAAGAGTTCCAGGGGAGAAAGGAAAGGCACTTTGTTTAAACCAATCTGGAAAAAAGCAATGACTCTTCACTCAGTTCTTTAAAAAATCTAGTCTATAAGGATTTTTCTTCTCCAGCATAAGAAAGACATCTGTCCTATGACACATACACTGTTTATACAATTATCAAAGGCAATAATAATAAAATATACATGAGTTAATATTACTCATTGCAGTCAAATTTCGGGCCTGAAATCAAGCAGGCAGATTTTCACCATTTTATTGAGGTAGAAGTTTATTTAAGAAACCTGCCACACTATACATTAATAAAACGGGGATGCCTTAGGCTCTCCAAATCCGTTTTATACCCTTAACTGTCTGTAATACACTTATCTTAGAAATCTGAAGATGATGAGAAATACTACATTCCTCACTTTTAGCATTTATAAATCTTCACACATATGTCCACTCCCTTCACCCCTGCCCGCTATGATTCAGTCACTTCATATTGTAATACTTTGGTGATTACTGATTTTGGGTTAAGGTTGGAGCTCAGTACAACTGTGTGAGCATTCCACTACCTTCAATTTGATGGTATGCTGCCGCCTGCCCACTCCATATCGACAGGCATCCTCTTACTTTCAGATTGGTGTTCGTTTGCTGATGAACACGCAGGAGGGGGATCATGACCTTTTCTCTTATCTGGACAGCTCTTAGCTTCACAAACATTTTTTTGCTGCAGGGTGTTATTAACAACAGGGTGATAGAACAAAGAAATGAAGAGATGGGAAGCACATCAATGTATGAAATTTTCTTTATTGGGACACCCTTGGGGCCCAAGGGAGGGGGGTCTAATTATACAGGTGTTGCCTTTCTCCTTAGAATAACAAATTTTACACACACATGCACACACACATGTACACATATGCTCTAGTGAGGTCATGATTTGGAAATTAAGGGTTACTCATTTCCCTTGTTTATGGGAGTTTGCAACTCTGCTTTCCCTGGAAACAAGTTTATATAAATAGAAAAGAAACCAAAGTAATTGAGTTTATTACACAGCAGTCATGAGTTAAGACAAGACACATTATAATTAGATGCAGCATGTTGACAATTAAAGTTTAATGAGCTCATTTCTCCTATATTTGAAGGGTATGTAAGTTCAGCTCTGTGGGATTATTTAGGGCAAAGGTGTTAGAAACAGAGACAAATTATAACTAGCCTGGGTTTGCAACCCTCCTTGTCACATAAGCCTTGTATCTGAATTTAAAAGCCCTCAAAGGATGGAGAATCCAGACATTTTTAGACGAAACCTTGTCTTTGGATTCTAACAGACTTATTTTCTATTTTCTGTGTAGTTTTAAAAGGAAAACTTTGAACTTAAATGTGTGAAGAATATATTCAGAGAACATTCTACCCTTCCTTTGGGGTGGGTTAAATTCAAACTAAAATTTCCCAGATCACTGGACTTATGCTAAAGTTATTGATCTTAGGCCAGCATCTTCAATGATAAGAAGCTAAAATGAAGAGATTTGAAAGAGCCACAAGGAAATCTATAGAGCAAGAACCTATGGAACTAAACCACACTCATACTAGGAATCAACAAAGATATTTGCAGCATAATATATCTGTGACAACATTAATTATTCCAGACTGGTCATTTCTGTTGACTTTGTTTCCCCCTCTGAATAACTAATCCCTCCCTTGCTTTCATATCCCAAATCCTAATATAAAGTTGTAATAATGTGAAAAACAACAAAAAATCCTGTTTTTTTAAAAAAAATCTCATTTTTAAGTTACATAGGTACAAAATATGCTCTGAAAACACTAACTTCTTTTATTTGGTGCCCTTAAGTAAAAGATGTGCAATTGGGTTTTTTTTTTCTCCCTCACATTTCGTTTAAAATAAAATCCCCTCTGGAGTGAAAACATACACTATATGTCAAAAGCACTTGAAAATAGAGATTTAAATATAAACACAATACAATCTTAATTCTAACTTGGCCAATAAATATAATTTAGTAAAGAAATTAAAATTTGAAATCCCATTGAGTATTGTTTTGCATTTCTATATTGCATTTCATCTAAGCACCTCAACCACTGCATAAGCATTAAAGCATTAAATCTTATACTTTTAGAGAAGATAATGTTTTTTTCCTCTGGAATGAGTGAATCGTCTTTGGAGATCACATGGACAGAGAGAAGGAATTCTCAGGGCTGTGCTTGTCCTCAAGTCATGGGAGAATCCTCCCCTGGTTTCTGATATAGTATCCACAACCCCTGCCCAGAAGCCAAGGCACAAACAGAGATATAGAAGTATAAAGCAAAAAGGATGAGCCTAATTTATGCCAATTCACTTATTATTAACTTGTAAGTGAAGATAAAAACAGCTATTCCCTTCCAGTCTGGCAACCAGTTAATGGGAATTTTCTATTAGCCATCATCCACATATTTCTACTATAGTTATAACTGTTGCTCAAAATTACTACCCTAAAGCATAACCCTGGAACCCTTTTGAGTCACTGTACAGGACCAATGTTACATTCATCAGTGTGTCATG
This sequence comes from Phocoena sinus, assembly GCF_008692025.1. Lineage (NCBI taxonomy): Eukaryota > Metazoa > Chordata > Mammalia > Artiodactyla > Phocoenidae > Phocoena > Phocoena sinus. The sequence goes on from NC_045764.1 coordinate 81,335,405, forward strand.
TATCATGAATTTCACTGTGCTTAAAATTCTTCCTGAATTGGTCACAAGTGAGATGCCTGAATACTGCCCATTAACTAGAGGCTCTCATTAGCCAAAAACTTCCATTTCTCTGATGATGCTGAATAAAGATACAGCACAAGCCAACTGAACTGAGGAAGAAGGCTAAATCATAACCTGAGTGAATCAGGAAAACACCATTTTCCTCATGAATTATCCATTTTTCTAAGGCTGTACAGACCTACTTAACAACAGAAAAGTTGAGAACTGGACCTTGTCAATAAAATATAATCCATGGAAAGTCCCAATAGCTACTCTAAATAAACTTATATTGGCCATGACCCATCTAATTAGAGCCCTTTGCCAGCCAAATGTTTTAAAACTTTGTTTTTATGACTATATCCTCATTTTGTTTTTATGATTATGTAGTGGGTTGAATACTATCCCCCCAAATTCCTGTCTACCCATAGTGTTCAAATGTGACCTTATGGAAGTAGAGTCTTTGAAGATGTAATTAAGACAAGGTCATACTGGATTAGGGTAGGCCCTAAATCTAGAGACTGGTGACCTTATAAGAAGAGAAGACGGAGAGAGACACATGGAGAGGAAAATGCCATGTGAAAACAGAAGCAGAGATTAAAGGGATGCAACTACAAGCCAAGGAACACCAAGGATTGCTGGAAACCACCACAAGCTAGGACAGAAACATGGGACGGTTTCTCTCTCAGAGCTTCCAAAAGGAACCAACCTTGCTGACACTTTGAACCCTGAAGTCACAAGTCAGACTTGTGACTTCCTGAACTGTGAAAGATTTTTGTTTTTTATTTTAAGCTACCTACTAAACAGCAACTCGTTACAGAAGCCCTAGGAAACTCATACAGACTATATCCTCATTATTACTGTCATTATCAAAGGTAATATTCACTGGGCCCTCTATGCCAGGCTGTGCATTTTGTATAGTATCTCATTTAACCCATATAATAACCTACAGAGAAAATGAGGCTATTATTGCTCCCATTTATAGACGAGAAAAGTGACTCTTAGACACATCCAAGTTCCCAAAGAAAGGAAAGAAGTGAAACTCAGACATAATTCTCTCTAATACCAGTGTTCCTTTAGCAAGTCTCACACAGAATAAGATACCAGGAATTTTCATTAAAGAAATAAAATCTGAAAAGATTTAGCCTGCGTCAATATAAATGCAACCCAATCTCCTATACCTTTTATATCTATGGCCATGATATAGCACAATCGTAACTAAAGTTTAAAATGATGAGCCAAATGTAATGCAAGACCTCAGTTCGCAGCATTGCCCCTCTAATGTATTTCATGAGCCACAGAAGTGGACATTTTGGCAAAATTTCCAACAAGAAATGAAACAAGAAGGGATTTTTTGCTTAACAGTTTACCAGAAGACTATATCTTTCTGCTTGGTTAACTGGAATTGTATTGTATTTATGGACCTGGTTCATTTCTCCAGGGGATATGGGCAAGCCATTTTACATATTACCTCTTTCCCCTTTCAGACGCCATGATACAACATACCACTGTTACTATTATGCATAGGATTGGCAGCACAGCCATAAAGGGGTGTGATGCTGTCACTCCTAAAATTTTCATTTCACTAACCTTGGACTAACCTAATGTGTCTTTTTCTGGCAGCCATTCAACCTCACTTCAGCTGAAAGCAGCTTTTAGAGAAACGGAAGATAGAAATATTTGTCCAACATTCAACAAACATTAATTGAGCACCTATTACATATAAACCTGATTATAGTTTAGGATTATTGACATATACATAAATAACTATGTGATACACGTAGAACTAAAAGCCGTGCAAAGAAACATATTACATGTCTTCAGATGAGGGTGCGGAGTAGGGGTGACCATGAAAAGCTTCCTGGAAGAAAAGCAACTAAGAGCTTAATCTTGGAAGCTGTTTATGACCTGGCCATGTGAGACAGGGAGAGAGCTGGTAGTGAGAGGATCAAAGCCTAGGAACAGGAAAAGAGGTCACTCCCTACAATGAAGGGAACAGTGAGTTCTACAATACACTGGATAATGAGCTCCTAGAACACAGAAATTTAGCCTCAGTAAACTTTGTGTCATCAGAGCCTGGCACACAGTAGCTTCTCAACATATATATAAAAGTATACATATATATAAATATATATAAGTATATATATATATAAATATATATATATATAAAACATATGGACTAATGATTAAATAAATGAATATTTTATGTTACAGAAAGAAAAATAAATGGAAGTTCCATCACTCTTTCAAAAGCCAAAGGAGGAAGCAGTGGCTTTTGGAATCAAGGTAGAATCAGCCCCCAGCACTATTCAAGACTCCATGGAGGTCCTGTGGAAACCTCCACCTCCTCTTCTTCATCAATTTATTCTCAAAGGCTTGCCAGCCAAATGAGAGCTTCTCCCTGAGATAATGTGGAAGCCTGAGGCCAGAGGGAAGTGGAGAAAAGAAGCAGTTATCTGAATAACAAGGCCACAGAAAACACAGGGTGAGGAAGAGCATGAGGTCAGCCTTGTCTGGAAAATTGCCTGGCTGTGGAAATCTGACCTGTGCAAAAGGAAGCAGTACAGAACTTTCAAGTCAGTTTGCCAGACAAATCTATTTTTAGGCAACCCTTTCTTTTAGCATCAGACCTCCAAGTTCAGGGAAGTACTTAGGATTCTTCAAACAAAATATAGATTTCTAAGGTTTATGCCATTTCATGATGTTTTCTCTTTTGCAGATAAAACTCTCAGTGTAAGCAGGAAAATGCCTAATCCTGTATCCAATGTATTCATGGGGGGTGAAGGAGAGATATTAATGACAATAAATAAGAGCCTTCTCTGCTGGGAGAAACCTCTATGTCCTGTCCTATACACAGCCAAGTCAGAGTGATCCAGCTCATTTACTCACTTCGGTTAACTTCCAGCTCATATCAGTCTATATGACTGCCCACACATTACAGCACTCATATTAAAGGTACTTCCAGGAAGTTTCTGGGCTGTAAGCTCATGAACCACCTAGCAATTGAGTGAGAAATCTCATGCAAGTCTGATGCCATTTCAAACTCAGAAAAAAGCATCTGTAATACACTGTGTAATATTAAAGACACTAGTGCTCTATGTGAGACCAGGGACCCCATATTCCACAGGAACTTGGGCCAGAATAAGAAAAGGACCTGAAGAGGGTATGAACACCCCAGACCACCAGAAGGGATCTGTGTCTCAATGATCTACCATTCAAAAAAAAGTGTTCTCCTAATCCAAAATTAAGACATCTGTGAGAGAGCAGAGACCAGAAGCCAAGTGTCCTGTTAGTCCTTGAGCTGCCACTCCTTGGAAAATGGCTCTGCCATTTCTCAGTAGATTGATGGCAAAGGAAATCAGCATCTACTACATGCTAGGCAACTTCCCATGCTTTATTCTCTTTACACATAAGTTTTCCATGCATAAAATGGAGATAATGATGCTTCCTCTGCTTATTTCTCAGGGAGATTTTTGAATTTTAAAGGAGATTTGTAAATCTGGAAAGATCATATATATGGTCTTTGGGGAATGTTTTTGTATATATGGCTTGACTAATGTCGTGGTAAAGGCAGAAGTGTCCTCGCAGCAAATCCTAACTCATGTCCAAGTCAAAAAGAATCACAGAATCATTCCCACTATCATCTTTCCTAGTGGGAACCATAAAGGTTTAAAGCTTATCAGCTTGTGTAAAGGCAACAGGCTCAACTCACCATTATAGACATGTATATGTACTGGAAAAGTGAATGCAGGATTAGAGAATAGCTTGTGGCTCTTTATTCCTTTCCTCCTTTCCTCTTTTGTCCTCTGGTCCTTTCGTTTTTTTCCTGAAATCACTATAACTGTAACCAGGGGTGCTTTAAATGTAGCCTATTCTCCTAGTCTCAGTTCCAATGAGGTAAACCCGAACTCTTACAGCGGTGATGATGGGCATTTACACGTCAAGCACAATGCCAAGTACATTACATACATCCCCTTATTTATTCCTCCCAAAAACTCTGTGAGGTAGTCACCATTATCCCCACTTTACAGATGAGGCAAATGAGACAAAAAGAGGTTAAGAGGGCCTCCCTGGTGGCGCAGTGGTTGAGAGCCCGCCTACCGATGCAGGGGACATGGGTTCGTGCCCCGGTCCGGGAAGATCCCACATGCCGCGGAGCAACGGGGCCCACGAGCCATAGCCGCTGAGCCTGCGTGTCCGGAGCCTGTGTTCCGCAACGGGAGAGGCCACAACAGTGAGAGGCCCGTGTATAAAAAAAAAAAAAAAAAAAAAAAAGCGGTTAAGAAAACTTCCTAAGACCATAGAGTTACTATATGCCAGAGCGGGAATTTAAATCCAGGCCAACATGAATAAAAAATCTGTGCTCTCATTCACCGTACTACACTATGTCCAGGATTCTCGCTCTACCATTATGGAGCTAAGCTTATGTTTCTATGTTGGTAAAACTGCAACCCAAAGTGCCAGGTAACCTACCAGGAAAGCTGTGGCCATATTTGGCCACATTATCTCTGCACAATGAGTCCTAGGTTTTCTTCAGAGCCATTGGTGCTGATATTTGAGGTTGACTCCTAAAGTTGCACTTGTGTCCTCTTTGACACAAAGAGCCTGTGAAGAGTGAGTACAAGGGAGAAACAGGAAGCTAGCTCTACATGCATTTCTAGCAGCCCTCCATCCTTGACCCTGTACTCTAACTGTGCCATGTTTCTTCTCTGTGTCTTCTACACTGTACAAAGGTTGCACATGAGCCATTCTTTCTTCTGTAGAATCCCCTTTGTGAAGAGACTGAAGAAATAGCTAAAGCCCAAGGGAAAATGGAGAAACACGTGAACAACAGAAATGAGACATTCCCTGGAAGCAACAGAGCCTGTTTGGAAAAGGGTATGGTTTACTTCATTACATCATGCTGGGCCAATCCATGTCTGCGTACTGCTCTGCCCATGTTTCAAATGAATTCCAGGACTTGCAATCTCCCACACTGCTGCCCTCCTAAGCCTGTGCCTGGAATAGGTGCTCAATGACTTGCATGGACCTTATATGGGCCCCAATTTGTCACTTACCTCCTTGCCAAGCCAATATGACCCCTATATTCCCTATAACCTGTTCATTATAGTGACATGAACCAGAGAAAGAATAAGAAAACCAAGTCTTCTCCGAGCCTAACTCTACTACTCTCTTTAGTTCTGTGTCATTATCCAAAATCACTTAACCTACCTAAGTTTTGGGTTTATTTGTCTGAGAAATGGGTATAATATTACCTGCCATGATTATTTCTCAGAATTAGTGTGAAGGTTCTTAGTAATAGTAAAGGAGTTTTTATATAAGGTATTATTGTGACTTGAAGTAGAGACTGCTTTCTATAGTTGTCCCAAATTGATCACTTTAATTCCTAGATATTGTCAATTTCAAAAAAAAAAATCATAACAAGAACATGATACAGCCACACACACTTCCCCGAATGATATATCCATGCTCATATTATGAGTCAAATTGAGCCAAACAAAAGCTACATGTAATCAAAAGGATCATCTAGGGCTTCCCTGGTGGCACAGTGGTTGAGAGTCTGCCTGCCGATGCAGCGGACACAGGTTTGTGCCCCGGTCCGGGACGATCCCACATGCCGCGGAGCATCTGGGCCCATGAGCCATGGCCGCTGAGCCTGCGCATCCGGGGCCTGTGCTCCACAACAGGAGAGGCCACAACAGTGAGAGGCCCGCGTACCACAAAAAAAAAAAAAGGATCATCTACTTGATAGACACAGGGTCCTGAAAAGAATTATTTTGATTCTATGATATATTGAGCTTAAATAATTTTTCACTAAACATGCAATTCTGTAGAAATGACCAAGAAATTGCAGCTTTTAAATCAAGTTTCATAGTCAAATATTAGGTTTGGGATCTGATATCCATGTGACATTTTTAACAACTGAGGTTATTTAAGGGATTTACGATAATTTTCCTAAAGATTTAAAAAGAAATACAGAACCATACAACAACTTTACAAGTATTGACCACATGTACCTAAAATTTACCCCCAAAGGACCAGTTAACCAAAAGTCCTTGCCATAAAAGGGGGAAGCTTATATCCCAAAGGCCCAATAGTAGCAAGTGAGCTGTAGATTCAAACCTAATTACTTATTTCTTGAAATAATATATGTGTTACTGGTATGAATTTGCCATATTGATAAAAGAAATGTCATATTACTTTATTTTTCTAAATCAAATCTCAAATTGGGCTCTAAGCCCCTACTCTCTACAGTGCAGAGAAATTCAACCTCAGTCATCACTGGTGTTCTTTTTTCAATTCCCCTCTGGGATTAGAGAAGAACGTGGGGCTTTTGTGGCACCAGAGAACAGGGGCAGATCTTCTAACCCCAGCCCATGATTATCATTCCTGAGGTTTCATTGTCCAGGACCATGTACGATATTTAACAACAGTAAGCTTGGCTTCTTCTGTGCCAGTGAGGGTACCCAGATTACCCACCACAAAAAGCCATGCTCTCAGAGTTCAATAATCACCATATTCTGTCTACCTCCCAACATCAAGGCAGCACACATGGGAAAGCTTGCCCCACTTGGGATGCTGCATGGGAGTAACGCATGACTCCTTGCTGCTCACCACCCCCCCACCCCACCACACATACCCAGTTAAGCCATTTCTTTCCCTCCATTTCTCAGAGCTCATCCTCTTCTAGGACAATTTAACTTCACTGGCAAGAAAAGTCTTGACATCTACAACACAAGACTGTGTGGTATCCTTCCTTGAGTCTTATCGAATAATGTGAATAAAATAGAAATTAATACTATTAACAACTTTTTGTCATGTATGTAAATCACCTAGCCCAGAGTGTGGTACATAAAAGAACACTCAAAAAATCCACTTCATTAACCACTTTAGTTCCAAGTGCCACATGGTTTTGGCACTGGAAATAAGACTCACAGTCTAATGGCAGAAACAAATATGAGAATAAATACAACTTAAGTAATATTACAAATAATCAACAGCCTATAAGATTCAGGCACCAGCCACTTAGCAAAGGCTGGCCATGACTTTTGGGTGCCAGTGATTCCCACCCTTGATAGGCAAGTCTTAAGTGCTGATTGCTGAAACTTGGGGAGGCTTCAGGAAGGGTGGTATAGGGCAACGAGGGGCAATCTGAGGGCCCATGATGCAGCTGTTTACCAACCAGAACATAAATAGTTCAATATTTTAACAACTGTATAGCCATGCCAATGTCTATCATCTTACTATCAGTCCTGATTAAATAACAAAAATATCATTGCAATGTCAGAGGCTGCTGAAAGTGTTCAGAATACCTGTTCAGAATAGCTTTGATCTGCAACCTTGCCAGCAAGACAAGTTCACATGTTTCAGGAAAAAGGACCAGTTGGGCAAAACTACAGAGGCTTGAGAGATAAGAGTGGAGTTTTAACTGAGAAAGGGAGAGTGAATTCTATTATTATTAATAAAATATTAATAACTATTATCATTATTATCACTAGAAAGACAAATTACCGCCCTTGAATAGGAAGGTGGCTGTGTGGCTTTTCCAAAATCGCAAACTGGTCATATTGTTGAGGCATTAGGCATTCACCACCTCTGTTCCTACCTTGGCCTGCATCCCCAGCCCCACCAAAAAACAACCCCTGGGTGAGTTCCCTGTTATCCCCACCCAGACAGGTATACAGGCCCCTCTCCTTCAATTGATTGCATCAGAGCAGCTTCCACAAACAAAAACAAGTCTTTCACAGACAGCTGTATAAACAAGTACCTACTGATGAGCTGACCGCAAAGAAAACTGACTCCAGGAGCTACCAACCTAGAGAAGCTGCCCACAAGTGACTCCATGAATGGAGGACCACTTGTCCATCAGTGATCAGGCAACTGGCCAATAGGGATGAAAGAAGGGCTGAAAGCACCACCATTTGGATCTACGCAGCAGCTGATAAATATGGGCAGAAAGTTACAGCCAGAATGGGGGCAAGTTGCTCAATTTGGACAACTGGACCACCTTTGAGGAGTGACCAACATCAAATGGCAATTCAGGTTGGTTATGAAGATGCCACGTAGTTGATCTAATTGACTTTTTGTTCATTGCAGACAGTAGATCTGACCCCCCAAAACAAATACACTCTGTTCTTTTGACCAATTTGTATCTTTTAAGAATTCTGTAAAGTGTTATATTGACTTGTTTGGCAAAATTTAAAATAAAAATTTTCAGTATTGAGGTCAAAAACAGACTTTATAACTGGACTTAAACATAGAGAATATCTGATCAAATCCCTTTCTTTTATAGAGGAACAAGCCTGAAGCTCAGAGAGGTGAAGTGATCTGCCCAGAGTCACACAGCTCACAAACAACAGAGCCAGAAGTAACACTGGAACCTTTGGTTTCTGAGTCCAGCGACTTTCTCCTTACCCGTAGGTAGCTTTCTCGGGTCTTAGACCACAAGTTTAAAGAGGCATTCATGCTTTTTGCAGGGCAGACAACCTTGCCCAGCAGGAAGATGTCCAGAGTGGGGCCCTCCCATCCAGATGACGCCAGGGCTAGTAAAATTACAGAGCACAAGGAGGCACAGGATGAACCACAGAACATGTGCCTAAAGCCTTAGTACGCCAACCTGGACCACTGGAAGCCAACATGTTTCATTTTAATTTCAACATCATTCTCCACAGCAATTTTGTGCTAAGGACACAAAGAAAGGCACCCTGAGCTGCCTTGATCTGAAACTGCTGTAGAAAGTGGAGACACTTGCGAGCCCACCCTCAGACAATGGGCACAGATAGCAGTCACTTTATGAGCTGCTGACCCGGCGTTGCTTGTGCATTTGGACTCGGATACACGCAGCCAGTTATCCATCAGCCGCCGCTTCCTCCTGCCGTGTCATGTGTCAACGCCTAGGGGGCGCTCTCGATGTGCTCGGCAGCCTGGGAGCATTACTGCGCCCAGCAGAACAACCAAAATGACACAGCAGGGGTTTTTCGCTTTTTAATTTACTTCAGCGTTTTAGAAGAAAGGAGGGACACAACCCCAAAGGGGGTGTACAAAGCCCGCCTTGCTTACTGAGGCAGAGAAATATTTCAAATATATATATTATTGGATTACTTACTTTCTGTCTCCTTACAAAATCAGGGTTTTTTAATCTGCCCTAAAAATCAAGAGTATGTTTCTATCCCTTTCTATGGCATATGGCAAGCTTTAATGATAACAGAGTAACGTCGTCTCCTGATTAAAATGGCTACTTTAAATGACCTGCTTTTATTCCTGCTACAACTTGCCCTGTAACATAATGACCAGCTTTAAATCCATCAAAGTGGAGTACACAGTGCTATTGCAAGGGTTCAGACATGGAAATCCAGTAAATTTTATCTGCTATTCAACCAAGGGATGCTCCCTAGTAGAAATCAGGCCTGCTGAGTTTAAATGATCAATTCCTCAATTCCTAATCATTCATCCCAGCCAGGGACATGCATCTACCTCCATCTCCAATTCATTCCCAAAATATGTTCCTGAGGCATAGGCAGGGTATACAGGGGCTTCAAGAAACTTAAAATGAAGAACTTAGTAATGTTTAAAATCTCCATTGCCGTATGTAAGAAGAAAAAAAAATCAATTTAAAATCAAGGCAAGGAGAAACCCAAATAATTGAAATTAATAGATATTACTGAGTGACTTAAAAAAATTAGACAGGATTGACAAGTGATTATTGTAGCTAATATTAAAATGTATGTGTGTATATGTGTGTACCCATATACAAATACATATATCCTTCTACATCCAGAGTCAGGTTTTGTTATGTGTATGTTTGCATATGTGAACAATTCTAAGGAAGATTATCTTGCACACAAAGCAAACGGCCCTACCCCCATTGTGAAAGAAGCAGATCCCCCGAGATTAGGGAAGAAGGAATTGCTTATGGTCAGCAGAGGCTGGGAGAACAATGGAGACCCCAGCTAAAGGCGCAGCAGCAGCAGCCTGCTAGGATGGTTGAGGGACTGACCACATGGCCATTGCAAACTCGATGGCATTGTCAGTCACCAGAAGTGACTAAAAAGGGCTCAAATTAGCAATTGTTATGATTAGCAGGTGGTTTAAGAGATATGAGGCCCACGAAGTGACTTGGGCTGTGGGGCAGGTGGGGTGGACACCAGAATATATTTCAGTTTTTCTTATAGCACAAAATGGAGAGGCTTAGAAGCAGTTTCCTACTTGAATATAAGAATTGCAGATTCATTTAAGGAAAAATAATGGAGATGTATAAAATACAAAGTAATCTCCAAGAGAAAAAAATGAATGTGTCCAGTTCCTTAAAATAATTTTGTTATACACTTATACGATCATTGTAGATGAATTTTGATAAAGGTAGAAATTTAAATGCTATCGAATTACAATAGACATAAAAAGTTAATACCTCTAGATTTTTTTAAAAGCCAGCTTAACTCAATTTGTCCTATACAGTCCTATCTAAGCGATGTTTTAGACAATTCAACAAAATTTAATAAATTATCTCTTTTTAACTTAGCACTTATTTACTTCCTAACTTTTCATAGAGTTTCTCACAAAACTGATTACTTCTTCCATAGACACAGATCAGGTTTTTCATGTCTTGCCTCTCTATCTCATAAATAATCTCAGAACACAAGCAAATGCTTAACAGGCTGCTTTTTTATTCTTTCTTTTTAAAGTTTTGATAATAAATCTTCAGTAGTGAGTGACTTCACCAAAAAGGTGCCTCTAAGAATCTGCAGAGCAGAATTGTTAGGAATGAATGGTCTGTGGCCTTCCTTCCTGTCACTGCCCTCAGATGTAGTCCCTACACTGGATTCATGTTCAGATAAGTTTGGAGCCAAATGGCTAGGACTTCTCTTTTGCAGTTACTAATAGCCATAAGGTATGTGTGTGATGGATACTGAAGACTGGATCAGGAACATTAACTCATTTTCCCTAGGTCACCTTTCTATAGGTCTGCAGCTCAAAGGTAATACTCACTGTTTGGACAGAAAGTCCAACTGCATCAAAACTCATTCCAGTACACACGTCTGGAGAAAAATTGGAGGATTGATTTGTAAGAGGTTACTTTGCTGTGCAGCTCCATGCTACTTCACGGAACAAAAAAGACCATTCCAGCCAGGGGACCTTAGAGCTTAGAATCAACTTTTATTGAAGTCCGATAGGTTTGGTAGATTTTACTGTACTGAAAATGTAAGTGAGATCCCAAGCCACATACAGTGGAGAAAGAGGCCATTACCTAGCGAAATCAGGGTATGAGAAAACTGTACCAGTTAGGGTGTTACTAAATTTTATTTGGCTTTTGCAAAACTTAACTATATTTGAAAAAATATCATGGCTTATATATTTCGTTCATAGAAAACTTGACCACTGTAAACCTATCTTTGGACTCAAATGATTCAGACATAAGCCTAGTGAAATCCCAGTAATTCAATACCTGTGATTTGGGGCTCTTTCTTAGGTGTCTGAAAAAAGAATCCTATTTTGTACGTATCATAATTTTATACAAATGCTCCTAAAACTAAAATAACTCATTATAAGCAAATTTGCAAATAGGTGAGCAAGAAGTTATTTTCACAACCTACGGTGGTAAATCTGCGTCATTCCTTTATAACTCCTACCACACAGCCAGAGGATCCTGCACATTTCTGACTAATTTAAGCAGGGGAATCTAGATCACTTACAAAGACACATGTAGCAGCTTGCCTTTTCCAGACAGCTATTCTGGTTGGCCCAAATTCACTGAGGAATGACTTGGTTTCCTCCTGACTGATTCACTTCAATCATGGCTTACGAAGAGTCAGATAGCCAAAGGGCTGCTAGCTCTTGTTCCCACCTTGAATCATCTTATCAGTAATGAAGTGAAGCCTACAGTATTGAACTGGACCATCTAGCTCCTGGTGATGCCAGACAAAAACAGATTGTGTCTCCTGGATTACTGGAGAAATTATGGGCACATGGACCTGGCCTCAGTGGTACACCTGGTGTGGTCTTTGATGATTCCCCCATCCTCTGTTGTATTGATTCCCATCCAAATGGTCCAACCTGAACAAGCCTTTTAAAACATGAAATAGGGCTTCCCTGGTGGCGCAGTGGTTGAGTCCGCCTGTCAATGCAGGGGACACGGGTTCGTGCCCCGGTCCGGGAGGATCCCACATGCTGCGGAGCGGCTAGGCCAGTAAGCCATGGCCGCTGAGCCTGTGCGTCCGGAGCCTGTGCCCCGCAACGGGAGAGCCCACAGCAGTGAGAGGCCTGCGTACCGCAAAAAGAAAAAAAAAAAAACATGAACTAATAGGCTGCTTGTATCCCACAGGAAACTAGACCATTCAGCCACAATTAGAACCATTTTCCAGCAAAGTTGATCCATTTGTACCTCACCTGACTGAACAGAAATTAACCCCCATTCATGACACTGACCCCACACAACCCACTCAATCAACTGCACTTGAATATATTTATTTTGATATGTTATTCACATATTGTTGCTATGCACTTATGTATTTAAGCTGTTGCATGCAGGCAATGAAGAGAGTCCCAGTTATTTGTCCTTTCCATTAGAACTGCGTTGGTGAGAACGAATGTAACAATTTTCAGGTAATATCTCTCATTACTGAAATAAAGTGGAACATCTTCTTCAATCTAATTACCCAAAATGTCAAGGTAACTAAGAAACATTTTAGTAGGGAAAGCCCAAATGCCTCTGGTGTTTTGTTGCTGATGTAAATGCACAGATGTTGGAAAGAGATGCAAACATGAATGCTTCTTTACAAAGATTCACATACAAATATTTGCACAATATAGTTACAAATTTGAAGCACAACCTATATCCAAGAGTTCTCTCAGTCCATTTTGCTTTTAGCATCAATGAACCCTAAATAAAAGTATGGTTGCTGAAACAAATGACAAACTTTCTAGATTATATATTTCTACAATATTTATAAGTTTATATTAGTTCTATAATTATAGTTTTTAAATAAAATGAGCATGTAGTTCAAAAGTAAACAAATAAATACATTGAAAAGAATGATGTTGCTGTTACATTTCCAGTCACCCAAGCCCAGCACTCAGTGATGTAAGCATAATTATCCCAGCTTGACTTCACTGTAATATTTGATCCATGGCACAGGAACCACTCAGTACCATGGACAGAGAAGGTGCAAAATAAACATCTAAGGAATGACTGTGGTGCTTACTTCAGTTGGACACATATGAAAAGAGAAAGCTGAAGTTCATGGCTAAGTAACACAATGAAAAAAATCTCTGATTTTTCAGGATTAATTAATTGTTTATTACACTGAGGACATTTGCTTTCACTAAGATTGTAAGTCTATGGAAGCTTTGTTGTATTGTGCTCCCAACTGAAAAATGAAAAACATAATAAATTTAAAATATATGCTATTTTAATTACGGAAAAACTCTTGTTTCAACATGTAGCCTTGAGAATAGCTCTAAAAGCAATAAAACAATTTGTGAATTTGCTAAGGAGTCTTTCCTGTTGTTAATGTTAGCTGGTATTTGGTCTTCATACATATATAATACACACATTATGCATGTATGTGTGTATTATATACACACATATAATACAGTCATGTACATATGTTAATGATATTCTTAGGATAAGTTTTTTACTTAAGAGAAATCTTATACCTGATTGCTGATATTTATACATGAAAATATTGATCTAGCGTTCATTCTTTCTATGAAATTAATAGCAAAATAATTTTAACACATTTGTGGAAATTTGAAAATGTAATTTATTTCAGATATAAAACCAAAAGACAATTTTAATTCACACTTTAATTGAGCAAATATTATTAAATCCTACATATAAGATAATTTACTAAACACTGTGGGGTTCAAACATGAATTAAATATGATCACTGCTTCCAAGGAACTCAGAATCTAATGAAAAATAGATATGGAACCAGAAAGGAACAAGCACGTATTGAGTTCATGCTATTTGCCAAACAACATGCTATGGAATTAACATATATTGTATTACTATGGTAGAGATCATTAAGGCCATTTTTAAATATAAGGAAAAAGAGATTCAGTAAGGTTAAGTACTCTTTCCAGATCACTCAGCTAATAAGTTATAGAATCAGAATTCAGGCTCTTTCTAATTTCAAAGCCTATGCTCTCGTTTGTCTACTCAAGGCTGCCCCAGAGGGAGAGGTGAACAATTCTGAAGGGCAAAATGCAGGAAGGCTCCACAAAGCAGGTGGCATTTCAGCCTGAACTATTTTAAACAATCATTTACAGACAGTACAAGACTATGCTTATTTCTCAGGATACTTTACATTTACAACATGTCTATGAGCCTATGTTTGTAATTGGTCTCTTGATTTTTCCTGCTAAAGGAAGGCATTTGTGACAAAGATAATTCAAAATAAGACATAATCCACGAGTCTTTTATTTTTACATTTTTGGCAACAATTTCAAAAGTACATCCCTACTAATCATGTTAGCAAAGGCTTTTGAAATGAGTTTGCATTCCAGAAGCACAGAAAATTGATGATAGAAATTGGCCTTGGGCTACTGAGTCACCTAATGACAGCAGCTTTAATTTTAAATATGTTGTGGGTAATAGACAAAGTGGATAATCCACTTGTGGATAATTGAGAGTATATCTATGCCCACATTTTAAGATCCAGGTATTTCACAAAGGTTCTATAACATAACATGTCATAAAATAACCTGTTCCCAATGCACTAGTATCCATTAAAATCAATAGGGTTTTGCAAGCCATGCATATGATAGATAGTGTGAAATGTAATTAGTATTGGAAAATTGCTATAAAATCTCCAGCTCTTTGTACTTAAATGACCAAGATGTTTTCCACTGAGGCTCCTTTTTTAGAGCAACCTAGTGAATAGAGTCTGAAGGATTAAATAATTGGTGTCATGCTGGTTTTTAAGCAAATGAAATCTATTGTTTCTGTGCACAGGAACACAAAATTTTATCACTGCAACAAAACACTACTTTGATGGCACTTTCTAAAATAAGGTGAAAAGCAGAGTTTAACAGCCTTTGGGCTGAAATTTTTGTATCCTATATCTGACCTGCTGGGAATAAATTATCTGAGGCTGACATCCCTTAGGCTAAGGGTTTATAATGGAAAACACCCCCCAAAAGCCTTAAATATGAAGTAATACCATGAGACACCATAATTTAGGTTCTCTGTTCTAAATAGAAATATTCACAATGAGGCATACAAACACACGTATGCTGGGTCCAAAACATGCTTGGAAAGAGAGAGAAGGAGAGAATAAATGCACTTCTTTCTTCCTTTTTAACCTTATGTGTGCATTCCTGGGTCACAGAAGCATTGTGCTGACTCTGGATGAAAACACCCCTTTGATGGAGGATACATGCTGAAAGGGAGAATTCTGAATTATGTTCTCTAAATTATCCAAGGCTTGGAGAGCAAGTATTGATTTTGAAAATGACTGAGCCAGACCTCGTACTGCAGAGCCCCCTCCCTCTCTCCCTGCGCCCCAAAGCACAACAAGAGATCTCGGGCACTGTGCAGCCGCCATGAGGCCCTCGGCTGGCATTGTTTCAAAAAATCAGAAAGTCATCCATCAACCATAGGGCCACTGGAATAAGTACATAGTAGCTAAAGACATATTTTGTCTGCTCACAGGCTCCAATTCAATGAGCTACGAGGAGAATTAGAATGATATTGGACCAATTAACTAATGCACTCTGGGAACCATGAATTGTTAAGGTGTTTATTTTGCTGCCTCACATAAAAGAATGAGAAGTTTATCTGCATAGTTAAGCCATTCTGTTTGCTCCTGCCGTAAATAACTCCAGAGCGCCTCTGAGCCAGACCTCTTTTACAGAAGCAGATTGAGAACCGGAATTTGTTCTGTAATTGCTTCCATACTTTGCAAACAATTTAGGCACAGCATGAACTGCACTGTCATTATGGGTGATTGTATATGTGCATGTGTGCAAGCACATGTTCACCTGCTTGTATGTGGTTTCCTTGGAACTGCTACTAGACATTAATTTTATGGGGGAAACAAACACTAAAATTATTCATTTCCATGCATTGAGAACATCACTTAGTTTCATTTAGTCAGTAGTAGTGATGAGCATAATGAGCACATCACAAACGACATCAGACAACACTAGACTTTTAATTTATATGCTTCTGAGAGTATAATTTCCATGTCTGAAGAACTAATAGGGTGCAGTTGTGTGATATTTATGCTTATTTTCACATGGTTACATTTCCAGAACTGCTTGATACAAAATTCCAAGTCCCTTATTCTCATACATTTTAAATCAAAAGACAGTTGTTTTAATTAGCAGATAAGTTCTCAGACCTAGTACATGTTTTAAGAGATACCAATTTAAGCAAGATATGATTTAGAGCAGGGTTTCTCAACTATTGGTATTTGGGGCTGGATAATTCTTTGTTGTGGGCTGTCCTGTGTGCTAAAGGATGTTTAACAGAATCTCTGGTCTCTGCCCATTAGATCAGAAACACTCCCTCCCCACCAAGTAGTGAAAATCAAAAATGTTTCCAGATATTACCAAATGTCCCCTAGTGAGCAAAATCCTTTCTGGTTGAAAGCCATTGATTAAGAATCTTTTTTTAAAGTTTCTGAGAAAAAATTTTTGAATGCTTTTTTTCAAAGGAATGTTACACACGCACAAGAACCCCATATTCATTTGCACTGGCCCCTGAACAACCATGCAGAGCAACTGTGATGGCTGAGAGAAGGTCTAGGAACTGGTAGGCATTTTTCCAGGAGTCATTCTCTAGTTCTTTGACATAATCTTATAAAAGACCCATTACATCTCAAAATGGAATTCTCTAAGCTATTTGTAGTATTATTGTTGAAATTTGGAGTAAGAAAAGTTTCGCAGGCTTTTCTGAGTCCCTGTTTTTTATGGTGATTTTGACAAAATGGTCCAATTCCTTGGCTCGCTACAGCTAAAAAATATTACACTGGAATTTCTCTCATAAAAGCTCTCCTATTTATTTTTTTCCTTGGCCTTTTGAAGGATATGCAATTGAGTGATGCCACTGATTTCATTATCAATTCCTCCTAAAAAAGGGCAATTTTACTGGGTCAAGGGTGAAACAACAAGTCATGGGATAAAAGAAACCTAATCTACCTCTAAATCACTCTACAATTTAGGAGTTATTATGTTAGAGACAGGTCTACCTAGACCAAAGTCAAGTCTAGAGCTGGCTCCTATCCAGTGAACTTGGGCAGTAGATTTACCCAAATAGATCCTTCACTACTCCCTGTCTCTTGCCAAAGTGGCAGGGGGTGGTTTCAAAGATCTAGGCTAAACAATTTTTAGGATGTTATAAATTCACATTGCTTGGAAGAGAAATTCAACTTGGGTGATGTTTTATATACAATTTCTATTTCTATTCTATACCAACACTTCCTACGGTATGGACATAGTCACAGGGTTTTATTCAAAAGAAGTTTGGGAAGAACTGGGTTACACATAATGAAATGAGCTGAGTAGCTGCAGATTTTCTCAGAGACTTTAATATGTCAATGTGCCTGTGATCCTCAAGGAATCCTTTCATGCTAGGGCTATACTCATGATGCATTTTAGGAAATAATATGTACATATTAGGACAAATGTCTGGTATTATTTCATAAAGATAAAATCTAAGGTTCCTTTTCTCTGTACCACCTTAGACCTTGGGCTTTGATCCCATCACTTTTGAGAGTGATAGTCACGTGGTCTGAAAGTTTATGTCTTGTAGACAGTAACTGGCTCAGATACAGCTATACAGAATAATGTACATAAGATCTGGAGGCAGGATGATGCTTTGAGGAAAACACAGGATTATCACCAGATGACCTAGATTCCATTCTCTGCTGTACCAGATACTAATTTTGAGAACTTAGATGGGTGATTTGGCTTCTTTGTGCCTCAGTTTCCTCATTTGCAAAGTAGGCATAAATATCCAAGATTGATATTTCACAGATTAGTGCAAGTTTCAGATGGGTGCATGCATATAAAAAGCCCATCCTTACCACTGAAAAGTCACATTAATAGCAGAGGTATTAATAGTCACATTAATACCTCTGACATGATGTAATGAGATGGGCACTTCACCTCTGTGGAATTCCTCCTTAAAACCATACCCCAGTAAAATCAGGAGAAAAAACTCAGACAAACCCAAATCATAAGGCAGTTTACAAAATATCTGGCCAATACTCTTAAAGGTATCAAAATCTCAAAAGAAAAGAGAAAACCAAAAATCTGTCACAGATTAGAGGTGACTGAGGAGAAATGACAAAATGCAATGTAGTATCCTACATTGGATCCTAGAACAGCAAAGAACATTATCGGATAAGCAAAATCTGGATAAAGTCTGCAGTTTAGTTAATACTGTAATTTCTTAGTTTTAGACAAATGTACCATAGTTATATGAGATGTTAATATTAGAGGAAGCTGGGTGAAGGGTATATGTGAACACTATATACCATCATTGAAACTCTTGTATAAATCTAAAAATACTTTAAAATGAAAAAAATTAAAGGAAGCATCAGTATATTACATTTCTTGTTTGTGTTCCTCCCTGAAAGTCTGGTTTCTTTTCTCCTCTCTCTCATTCTCTCTCTCTCTCTTCCCCCTTGTCTCTCCTCCAACCCTCCATCCCTCTTTGTCTCCCTCTCCCTCTTCCTCAATATGAGTACCAAAATTCCTAAAGAAGAGACTAACTGAGCAGACCAACTGAGGACTGGTGGAGGAGTCATACTGTGAGGACAGGATACCACCTGCTGCAAATATGTCGATGAGGTAAGAAGAACAGTTCCTAGAGAAAGGGGTACTGGGCAGTGGGCAATTCAACAGGTGCCCACTACACAAACTGAGACACAGACAAAAGAAGCGCTTCCTCACATTCCTCTAACATGTGCCAGGGGTCACGCTCTGGAAAAGCCTATGTAACCAACATAGCAGAAAATTTAGGGCTGTTACAATGATGAGTCATAGGGACAAGAACAACTCTGAGTATAGAGACACAGACTTAGAAACATAAAAGAGTCTATTTGTTTTCTTACATCTTGGTGGTAGAATAATTTTTGCCACAAGAATTCTCCCTTTCATAGATTGTCAATAACAGAATACTGGTATCTTCCAAAGCCAATAACAGCAATTAAATTACCCCACCTACAGGATAAAATTGTGAATCTTGTTGCTACAATAGGTACCTCCTTAAGCCATGTGATAAAGTAGTAGAGCTGTAACAGAGTCATTATAACTACAAGTAGCAGAAAGTCTTGCTCCAACTGGTGTAAATAATAAGAAAATGTATTATAATGAGAAACTGTATTATCCCTTATAGGAGGAAGGTCATGTCAGAGGTGGGCTCCAATTTTGCTTCCCAGAGGCAATTCTATATAGCCTCTGGCTTTTTGCCTATGGAGGCTTGTCCACTGATGGCTCCAAGATGGCTGCCAGCAGCAGCTTGCTTCATTGTGTACATCCAAAGGAGAGGAAACAACCTCTCCCCCACCCCTGGAATGTAAGTGTTTTTCATTATTTTCCTTGGGCTACCTTAGATCAGGTGCCAACTTTCAGGCCAATAAGAGTTACCAGGGGAATACCATGCATGAATGGGGTTCTAAAACCAATCACTCTAGGAAGGAGAATGGGAGTGCTGTGTTTGACCTAGAATAATCAGGTTCCACACTCATGGAGCTTCAGTAGGGTGGACACCTGAACACAGTCAAAGTTCTGTTGAAAAAGCAGAAATGGGGAACCGAAATGCCTGCTACTGTAGAAGAGTTGTTAGGAGCATAGGCACTGGAGTCAGGCTGTTTGAGTTTCAAAGACCGATTCTACTCTCATGGTCTGTGTAATGTTGAATAAGTTACTTGACTTCTTTATGCCTCAATTTTCTCACCTGTATAGTGGGGACAATATAATCCTTGTATCATAGCATTGTTATGAGGATTAAGTAAATTAATCCTGTTTAAAGCAGAAAAAGCAGTATCTAATGTATAATAGATATTTATTAAATGTTAGTAAATACTATTTTACAGATATCTGCACTTGTAAGAAGAAAAACAATTTTAATCCCAGATCTTACATTTAATAAGGTTTATATTTTTCCTGTCTTCTGTGACTTTGAGAAAATCACTAAGACCCTTAATTTCTAAAATAAAGATAATAGTACATGCCCTCTAGACAGTTATGATGCTCAAATAATATAGACAAAAGAACTGAAAACAGGCCATTGTTCCACAGATTAACATAATTCATGTGTACAAATATAAAGCCATAAATTTTAGAGTGCAGGAAATATGACTTTTGGTATTTTTCTGTAACTAAACTTAACTTCTAATGGGAGCCCCATTCTGCTAGTGGTGGAGTTCATTACAGTCCACTTGGGGTAAGTGGTCAAATCAGGATATCCAGTTTCTTTTTCCCCATGGATACATTTGATCATTGATTGGGTGAGAGCGAACAATCACCTGCCTGATCCTCAGGTATCATCTCCCCATAGTGGCATCCACTGGTATACTACTGGTTCTGTCCAATGTCCATACATAGGCCATCCAGATGCTGCTGTGTTCATCTCAATCCTGACTACAAGGCCAATTCAGGACCACTAGTTTTGTGAGTCACAACTGTGCCACGTGGGATAACATTATGCTGCTCTCCCCAGACACACTGGAGAGTACAGAATCTCTTGAGGTTGTCCTGGGACTATCTGCCTGGACATTGCACACAGCCATTTCTATTTTGCCATTACCATACTATGCTGGCCACACAGGGAAGTCTGCAAATCCCACTGCCTCCTGAGATATGCCCAAGAAGGAAGGTACTGTACAAACCCACTCTTGGATTCTCTTACCTAGCTGCCCCTCCCCCAGCCAAGTCATGGGGGAAATGGCAGGATACAAGCCCTGCCCAAGGACCCACCAGGACCTGAACTCCACTCTCCTCTTCCTCCCTTCATTTCCTCTAGGTTTGGACAAAAGCACACTGACTGATCACCTAGTCTAAATCTATTATTTATGCCAGGACCTCAGCTTTTGAAACTCAAAAACAAGAATTTGGCTTTTAGTCAACGGCATCATCCCTTCCCTGAAGCAGTAAGCTCAGGAATACTCTGGCTGCTGCTTGGGTGGAAGGAGGGTTACAGAATAACAGGAATTGTTGAGAATAGAAAACATAAGTTTAATACAGTATATCAAGTATTATTCTGCTATACCTCTATGATTAAAAATATGTTACATTGTCTTATTTATACCCGTCATTTCCAAAGCAAGGATTTGAGATAACTTAATATAAAAACATAGATACATTGACAAGAGAACAATTAATCTGAGACAAAAAGAGAAACCAAGGGCAAAGTTCTATTATCCAATACTCAGAAGCATAACATTTTAACATCATCACCATCACCATCATCATTTCTTGAGTACCTACTAAGTGAAAGACTCTGTGCTAAGTATTTGTACTTTAAATTCATTAATAAACAAGAATTAATTACATTTTTACAACCATTCTAGCCTAGTAGATATTTTTATCCCCATTTTACTACAAGCACACTGAGCTTCCCAGGAGTTTAGTAGCTTGAAGATTCTCCCAACAAAAACACAATGGTGTGGTTGACACTGTGATATATGACCCAGATCCCCCTTCTGCTGATGACAGTCAGCCTCAGCTGCAGAGAACTGCCTGCTTCAAGGTCATACCCCTTCCTAGGACCGTGCTTCCTCTGACTGATCACAGAGGATAAAGGTCTGACCATCTTGACCCAGACAATTCCAGACAACTCTGAAGGGCCAGACTAGCTCTAGCATTCCTCACAGAATATGTCATAGTATGACTATGTCATTGTAAACATGTATAATGTATGAAGATGAAGTTATATTAACAGAACAGTGAGTTAGTGTTCCTAATAGCTACAATATAAGTTTGGTCAAGAAATTATATTCCTGAGCGGCGGGAAGATGGCGGAAGAGTAAGACGTGGAGATCGCCTTCCTCCTCACGGATACACCAGAAATACATCTACACGTGGAACAACTCCTACAGAACACCTACTGAAGGCTGGCAGAAGACCTCAGAGCTCCCAAAAGGGAAGAAACTCCCCACGTACCTGGGTAGGGCAAAAGAAAAAAGAAAAAACAGAGACAAAAGAATAAGGACGGCACCTGCACCAGTGGGAGGGAGCTGTGAAGGAGGAAAAGTTTCCACACACTAGGAAGCCCCTCCGCGGGAGGAGACTGCGGGAGGCAGAGGGGGGAGCTTCGGGACCGCGGAGGAGTGCACAGCGACGGGTGCGGAGGGCAAAGCGGGGAGATTCCTGCACAGACGATCGGTGCCGACCGGCACTCACCAACCCGAGAGGCTTGTCTGCTCACCCGCCGGGGCGGGCGGGGCTGCGAGCTGAGGCTCGGGTTTCGGTTTTGGACGGAGCGCAGGGAGAGGACTGGGGTTGGCGGCTTGAGCATAGCCTGAAGGGGTTGGTGCGCCACGACTAGCCGGGAGCGAGTTCGGGGAAAAGCCTGCACCGGCCGAAGAGGCAAGAGACTTTTTCTTCCCTCTTTCTTTCCTGGTGCGCGAGGAGAGGGGTTTAAGAGCGCTGCTTAAAGGAACTCCAGAGACGGGCGCGAGCCGCGGCCAAAAGCGCGAACCCCAGAGACGGGCGCAAGCCGCGGCTGAAACCGTAGACCCCAGAGACGGGCGGGAGACGCTGGGGCTGCTGCTGCCGCCATCAGGGAGGCTGTGTGCGAGCACAGGTCACTCTCCGCGCCCCTCTTACGCGGAGCCTTGCAGGCCGCCACTGCCAGGTTCCCGGGATCCAGGGACAACTTCCCCGGGAGTACGCACGGCGGGTCTCAGGCTGGTGCAGCGTCACGCCGGCCTCTGCCGCAGCGTCACGCCGCCTCTGCCGCCGCAGGCCCACCCCGCACGCAGTGCCCCTCCTTCCCCCATCCCCCAACCCCCGGCCTGAGTGAGCCGGAGCTCCCGAATCAGCGGCTCCTTTAACCCCATCCTGTCTGAGCAAAAAACAGACGCCCTCCAGCGATCTGCGCGCAGGGACAGGGCCGGGTACAAAGCTGAGCTCCTGTGAGCTGTGAGAGCAGGGAGGAGAGGGGGAGGTCTCTCCTGGCAGCCGCGGAGGCGGCGGATTGAAGCTCCACAATCAACTTGATGTGCCCTGCATTGTGGAATACCTGAATACACAGGGAGTGATCCCAAATTGAAGAGGAGGAATTTAGGAGCGAGATCTGTGATTTTTTTCCCTTTTCCTCTTTTTGTGAATGTGTGCGTGTATGCTTCTGTGTGAGATCTTGTCTGTATACTCTTGCTTCCACCATTTGTCCTAGGGCTCTATCCGTCCATGGTTTTTTTTAAAAAAAAAAAAAAAAAATTTTTTTTTAATAATTAATTTTAATTGTAATAACTTTATTGAACTTTACCTTCGTTCTTTCTTTCTTTCTTTCCTTCCCTCCTTCCCTCCTTTAGACAGCGAATCACCCCAGGTTGAGGGAGTGGTCTCTGGGAGCAGGATTTATGATTTTTCCCCCTTTGCCTCTCTTTGTGAACGTGTATGTGTATGCTTCTGTGTAAGATTTTCTCTGTATAGCTTGGCTCCCAACAGTTGTCCTAGGGCTCTATCCGTCCATGGTTTTTTTTAAAAAAAAATTTTTTTTTTCTTAATAATTAATTTTAATTGTAATAACTTTATTGTACTTTACCTTCGTTCTTTCTTTCTTTCTTTCCTTCCTTCCTTCCCTCCTTTAGACAGCGAATCACCCCAGGTTGAGGAGGTGGTCTCTGGGAGCAGGATTTATGATTTTTCCCCCTTTGCCTCTCTTTGTGAACGTGTATGTGTATGCTTCTGTGTAAGATTTTCTCTGTATAGCTTTGCTTCCAACATTTGTCCTAGGGCTCTATCCGTCCATGGTTTTTTTTTTTAAAAAAATTTTTCTTTTCTTAATAATTAATTTTAATTGTAATAACTTTATTGTACTTTACCTTCGTTCTTTCTTTCTTTCCTTCCTTCCTTCCCTCCTTTAGACAGCGAATCACCCCAGGTTGAGGAGGTGGTCTCTGGGAGCAGGATTTATGATTTTTCCCCCTTTGCCTCTCTTTGTGAACACGTATGTGTATGCTTCTGTGTAAGATTTTCTCTGTATAGCTTTGTTTCCAACATTTGTCCTAGGGTTCTATCTGTTCTTTTTTTTTTCTTTCTTTCTAAATATTTTTTAGTACAATAACTATATTATACTTTATTTTATTTTTACTGTATCTTCTTTCTTTCTGTCTTTTTTCCTTCTTTCCCTCCTTCCTTCCTCCCTTCCTCCCTCCCTCCCTCCCTCCTTTCTTTCCTTCTTTGCTTCTTTCTTCCTTCCTTCCTTTCCTCCTTTCCTTCTTTCTTTCCTCAAACTTCTACTAATTCTCTCTACATTCTCTCCTTCTTTCCCTCCTTCCTTCCTTCCTTCCCCCCTCCCTCCCTTTCTTTCCTTCTTTGCTTCTTTCTTCCTTCCTTCCTTTCCTCCTTTCCTTCTTTCTTTCCTCATACTTCTACTAATTCTCTCTACATTTTCTCCTTCTTTCCCTCCTTCTTTCCTTCCTTCCTCCTTCCCTCCCTCCCTCCTTTCTTTCCTTCTTTGCTTCTTTCTTCCTTCCTTCCTTTCCTCCTTTCCCTCTTTCTTTCCTCATACTTCTACTAATTCTCTCTACATTTTCTCCTTCTTTCCCTCCTTCCTTCCTTCCTCCCTCCCTCCCTCCTTTCTTTCCTTCTTTGCTTCTTTCTTCCTTCCTTCCTTTCCTCCTTTCCTTCTTTCTTTCCTCATACTTCTAATAATTCTCTCTACTTTTCCTCCCTTTTATTCTGAGCCGTGTGGATGAAAGGCTCTTGGTGCTCCAGCCCAGGAGGCAGGGCTCTGCCTCTGAGGTAGGAGAGCCAACTTCCGGACACTGATCAACAAGAGACCTCCCAGCTCCACATAATATTAAACGGTGGAAATCTCCCAGAGACCTCCATCTTAACACCAGCACCCAGCTTCACTCAACGACCAGCAAGCCACAGTGCTGGACAACCTATGCCAAACAACTAGCAAAACAGGAACACAACCCCACCCATTAGCAGAGAGGCTGCCTAAAATCATAATAAGGCCACAGACACCCCAAAACACACCACCAGACGTGAACCTGCCCACTAGAGAGACAAGATCCAGCCTCATCCAGCACAACACAGGCACTAGTCCCCTCCACCAGGAAGCCTACACAACCCACTGAAACAACCTTAGCCACTGGAGACAGACATCAAAAACAACGGGAACTACGAACCTGCAGCCTGCAAAAAGGAGACCCCAAACACAGTAAGATAAGCAAAATGAGAAGACAGAAAAACACACAGCAGATGAAAGAGCAGGATAAAAACCCACCAGACCTAACAAATGAAGAGGAAATAGGCAATCTACCTGAAAAAGAATTCAGAATAATGAAAGTAAGGATGATCCGAAATCTTGGAAGTAGAATGGACAAAATGCAAGAAACAGTTAACAAGGACCTACAAGAACTAAAGATGAAACAAGCAACGATGAACAATGCAATAAATGAAATTAAAAGTACTCTAGATAGGATCAATAGCAGAATAACTGAGGCAGAAGAACGGATAAGTGACCTGGAAGATAAAGTAGAGGAAATAACTACTGCAGAGCAGAATAAAGAAAAAAGAATGAAAAGAACTGAGGACAGTCTCAGAGAGCTCTGGGACAACATTAAACGCACCAACATTCGAATTATAGGGGTTCCAGAAGAAGAAGAAAAAAAGAAAGGGACTGAGAAAATATTTGAAGAGATTATAGTTGAAAACTTCCCTAATATGGGAAAGGAAATAGTTAATCAAGTCCAGGAAGCACAGAGAGTCCCATACAGGATAAATACAAGGAGAAATACGCCAAGACACATATTAATCAAACTATCAAAAATTAAATACAAAGAAAGCATATTAAAAGCAGCAAGGGAAAAACAACAAATAACACACAAGGGAATCCCCATAAGGTTAACAGCTGATCTCTCAGCAGAAACCCTACAAGCCAGAAGGGAGTGGCAGGACATACTGAAAGTGATGAAGGAGAAAAACCTGCAACCAAGACTACTCTACCCAGCAAGGATCTCATTCACATTTGATGGAGAAATTAAAACCTTTACAGACAAGCAAAAGCTGAGAGAGTTCAGCACCACCAAACCAGCTTTACAACAAATGCTAAAGGAACTTCTCTAGATAAGAAATGCAAAAGAAGGAAACGACCTATAATAATGAACCCAAAACAATATAGAAAATGGGAATAGGAACATACATATCGATAATTACCTTAAATGTAAATGGACTAAATGCTCCCACCAAAAGACACAGATTGGCTGAATGGATACAAAAATAAGACCCTTATATATGCTGTCTACAAGAGACCCACCTCAGACCTAGAGACACATACAGACTGAAAGTAAGGGGATGGAAAAAGATATTCCATGCAAATGGAAACCAAAAGAAAGCTGGAGTAGCAATTCTCATATCAGACAAAATAGACTTTAAAATAAGGACTATTAAAAGGGATAAAGAAGGACACTACATAATGATCAAGGGATCGATCCAAGAAGAAGATATAACAATTGTAAATATTTATGCACCCAACATAGGAGCACCTCAATACGTAAGGCAAATACTAACAGCCATAAAAGGGGAAATTGACAGTAACACATTCATAGTAGGGGACTTTAACACCCCACTTTCACCCATGGACAGATCATCCAAAATGAAAATAAATAAGGAAACACAAGCTTTAAATGATACATTAAACAAGATGGACTTAATTGATATTTATAGGACACTCCATCCAAAAACAACAGAATACACATTTTTCTCAAGTGCTCATGGAACATTCTCCAGGATAGATCATATCTTGGGTCACAAATCAAGCCTTGGTAAATTTAAGAAAATTGAAATTGTATCAAGTATCTTTTCTGACCACAACGCCATGAGACTAGATATCAATTACAGGAAAAGATCTGTAAAATATACAAACACATGGAGGCTAAACAATACACTACTTAATAATGAAGTGATCACTGAAGAAATCAAAGAGGAAATAAAAAAATACCTAGAAACAAATGACAATGGAGACACAACGACCCAAAACCTATGGGATGCAGCAAAAGCAGTTCTAAGGGGGAAGTTTATAGCAATACAAGCCCACCTTAAGAAGCAGGAAACATCTCGAATAAACAACCTAACCTTGCACCTCAAGCAATTAGAGAAAGAAGAACAAAAGAGCCCCAAAGCTAGCAGAAGGAAAGAAATCATAAAAATCAGATCAGAAATAAATGAAAAAGAAATGAAGGAAACGATAGCAATGATCAATAAAACTAAAAGCTGGTTCTTTGAGAAGATAAACAAAATAGATAAACCACTAGCCAGACTCATCAAGAAAAAAAGGGAGAACACTCAAATCAATAGAATTAGAAATGAGAAAGGAGAAATAACAACTGACACTGCAGAAATAAAAAAAATCATGAGAGATTACTACAAGCAACTCTATGCCAATAAAATGGACAATCTGGAAGAAATGGACAAATTCTTAGAAATGCACAACCTGCCAAGACTGAATCAGGAAGAAATAGAAAATATGAACAGACCAATCACAAGCACTGAAATTGAAACTGTGATTAAAAACCTTCCAACAAACAAAAGCCCAGGACCGGATGGCTTCACAGGTGAATTCTATCAAACGTTTAGAGAAGAGCTAACACCTATCCTTCTCGAACTCTTCCAAAATATAGCAGAGGGAGGAACACTCCCAAATTCCTTCTACGAGGCCACCATCACCTTGATACCAAAACCAGACAAGGATGTCACAAAGAAAGAAAACTACAGGCCAATATCACTGATGAACATAGATGCAAAAATCCTCAACAAAATACTAGCAAACGGAATCCAACAGCACATTAAAAGGATCATACACCATGATCAAGTGGGGTTTATTCCAGGAATGCAAGGATTCTTCAATATACGCAAATCTATCAATGTGATAAACCATATTAACAAATTGAAGGAGAAAAACCATATGATCATCTCAATAGATGCAGAGAAAGCTTTTGACAAAATTCAACACCCATTTATGATAAAAACCCTCCAGAAAGTAGGCATAGAGGGAACTTTCCTCAACATAATAAAGGCCATATATGACAAGCCCACAGCAAACATCATCCTCAATGGTGAAAAACTAAAAGCATTTCCACTAAGATCAGGAACAAGACAAGGTTGCCCACTCTCACCACTCTTATTCAACATAGTTTTGGAAGTTTTAGCCACAGCAATCAGAGAAGAAAAGGAAATAAAAGGAATCCACATCGGAAAAGAAGAAGTAAAGCTGTCACTGTTTGCAGATGACATGATACTATACATAGAGAATCCTAAAGATGCTACCAGAAAACTACTAGAGCTAATCAATGAATTTGGTAAAGTAGCAGGATACAAAATTAATGCACAGAAATCTCTGGCATTCCTATATACTAATGATGAAAAATCTGAAAGTGAAATCAAGAAAACACTCCCATTTACCATTGCAACAAAAAGAATAAAATATCTAGGAATAAACCTACCTAAGGATACGAAAGACCTGTATGCAGAAAATTATAAGACACTGATGAAAGAAATTAAAGATGATACAAATAGATGGAGAGATATACCATGTTCTTGGATGGGAAGAATCAACATTGTGAAAATGACTCTACTACCCAAAGCAATCTACAGATTCAATGCAATCCCTATCAAACTACCACTGGCATTTTTCACAGAACTAGAACAAAAAATTTCGCAATTTGTATGGAAACACAAAAGACCCCGAATAGCCAAAGCAATCTTGAGAACGAAAAAAGGAGCTGGAGGAATCAGGCTCCCTGACTTCAGACTATACTACAAAGCAACAGTAATCAAGACAGTATGGTACTGGCACAAAAACAGAAAGATAGATCAGTGGAACAGGATAGAAAGCCCAGAGATAAACCCACGCACATATGGACACCTTATCTTTGATAAAGGAGGCAGGAATGTACAGTGGAGAAAGGACAGCCTCTTCAATAAATGGTGCTGGGAAAACTGGACAGGTACATGTAAAAGTATGAGATTAGATCACTCCCTAACACCATACACAAAAATAAGCTCAAAATGGATTAAAGACCTAAATGTAAGGCCAGAAACTATCAAACTCTTAGAGGAAAACATAGGAAGAACACTCTATGACATAAATCACAGCAAGATCCTTTCTGACCCACCTCCTAGAGTAATGGAAATAGAAACAAAAATAAACAAATGGGACCTAATGAAACTTCAAAGCTTTTGCACAGCAAAGGAAACCATAACCAAGACCAAAAGACAACCCTCAGAATGGGAGAAAACATTTGCAAATGAAGCAACTGACAAAGGATTAATCTCCAAAATTTACAAGCAGCTCATGCAGCTCAATAACAAAAAAACAAACAACCCCATCCAAAAATGGGCAGAAGACCTAAACAGACATTTCTCCAAAGAAGATATACAGAATGCCAACAAACACATGAAAGAATGCTCAACATCATTAATCATTAGAGAAATGCAAATCAAAACTACAATGAGATATCATCTCACACCAGTCAGAATGGCCATCATCAAAAAATCTAGAAACAATAAATGCTGGAGAGGGTGTGGAGAAAAGGGGACACTCTTGCACTGCTGGTGGGAATGTGAATTGGTTCAGCCACTATGGAGAACAGTATGGAGGTTCCTTAAAAAACTACAAATAGAATTACCATATGACCCAGCAATCCCACTACTGGGCATATACCCTGAGAAAACCAAAATTCAAAAAGAGTCATGTACCAAAATGTTCATTGCAGCTCTATTTACAATAGCCCGGAGATGGAAAGAACCTAAGCGCCCATCATCGGACGAATGGATAAAGAAGATGTGGCACATATACACAATGGAATATTACTCAGCCTTAAAAAGAAATGAAATTGAGATATTTGTAATGAGATGGATAGACCTAGAGTCTGTCATACAGAGTGAAGTAAGTCAGAAAGACAAAGACAAATACCGTATGCTAACACATATATATGGAATTTAAGGGGAAAAAATGTCATGAAGAACCTAGGGATAAGACAGGAATAGAGGCGCAGACCTACTGGAGAACGGACTTGAGGATATGGGGAGGGGGAAGGGTGAGTTTTGACAGGGCGAGAGAGAGTCATGGACATATACACACTAACAAACGTAGTAAGGTAGATAGCTAGGGGAAAGCAGCCACAAGGCACAGGGATATTAGCTCGGGGCTTTGGGACAGCCTGGAGGGGTGGGGGGGGAGAGTGGGAGGGAGGGAGACGCAAGAGGGAAGACACATGGGAGCACATGTATATGTATAGCTGATTCACTTTGTTATAAATCAGAAACTAACACACCATTGTAAAGCAATTATACCCCAATAAAGATGTTAAAAAAAAAAAAAAAACCCAAAAAAAAAAAAAAAAAAAAAAGAAATTATATTCCTGTCTCAGAGGTGGTTTCCCTTCTGACTCCAACATCTATCTACTTTCCCTATGTCACCTGCTTCCTGATAATTCACCAAAAGAAACAAAATTTTTCTTCATCACAATAATGATAACTTACCTTTGCCAAGGAAAAGAGGTGGACACAAACAATCAATATTTAAGAGACATTGGTTTTAGATGGAAGCTTGATTGCCTGATGAGGAAGAGCTAAGTAATTCACTCAGGAATGAGATCCAAGGGGTCCTTCTACCAATACCCTCTCCATCTACCTGGCATGACAGGGCTCAAGAGCAATGAATTCCAGGTCCTAACATACTTGCCAAGGACTGGAGATGTCATACCCAGGGAGGCTGGATCTCACTTTTGTGTTGTGGCACCAGGTTGTATATCACACTAGGTAATCACAGGACTTGACAAGCCCTCATGACCATCATTAAGAGAAAAAGCATGCAGCTTGTTATAAGTTTGTCTCAATTTCAAGCCCCATGTTAGGAGATAAAGCTGAATTCCAGTGAATGAGTTGTGAATTACCCTGTGAATTTGGGCTGTGAAGGCAGCCAAAGCAGATTATTCTTGCCTATTAAGTGGATTTATCACATGTTCAATTGTGTAATTACTTTTTAAAAAAATCCATTTTCCCTACTTTATTGTCATGAAGATACAAAGGGGACATTTTGGATAAAGAAATCATTATCTAGGTGAGGGAATAACAACTCTTCCCCTTGTAAAGTTGAGCTTTTATATCCATTAAGTGGTTCAAAGAAAGGATCAGTAACTGGAGGCTGCTCACTCCCTGCCCCTTCACTTAGAGGAAAATAGTGTTAGTCTTATAAAGAGATTGCTAAATAGATGACGCCTTTAGAAGGACAATGAGAAAGCTCCAAGAACCCAGAAAACTTTCGCCAAAGCACTTGTCACAGTGCCTGAAATTCCACCATTAGTAAATCACTCCTTTGAGTCAGGTCTTGAAATTTTTCTGATACTCAGAACTCCACCCAATTAATATTCCATTAATGCAGTGGGGTGTGTGGCAGGGGGAGGGACCAAAATCTTAAGCCATCTGCAGTTACAGCCTAAAGAACTGGGACACCAGAAGGAGCAAGGACTTGGCAAGAAAAACATTGAATGGACATAGGGCAAGTGACACAGAATAACCAACAGGCGCAATATATAGTTCATATAGTCCAATTTTCATAGATGAGAAAATTGAGTTTGTAGAATATCACTTTCTAAAGTTTTTCTCAGACAGTAGTTGCCCAGGATCTAATGTGTGGTCCTCAGGATTTTGAGGCCAAATAAATTTGGGAAATCTTAGAACAAACAAGTTTCTACCTTGCAGGGCTCATTAGTGCTGATGTACATCGTAAATCTTGGGGTAGAGAGAAGGAAAGAAAATATAGGATCACATATTCCTACAAAATTGCTTAGCATCTTCCAAGACTAATTGCTATAGAAATGCTTCACTAGAAAGATGAAATGCCTTGCCCATGGCAGATGTAAAACTAGAAGCCAGCTTTTCTCTCCTAGTTCAATTATTTTTCTACTGTACTGTGTTCCGATTCCATTATCTTGCTTTGGGTAAGTCCAGAGCATAAAAAGAAATGCTCAGAGGGACGTCCCTGGTGGCACAGTAGTTAAGAATCTGCCTGACAATGCAGGGGACACGGGTTCGATGCCTGGTCCTGCAAGATCCCACATGCTGCGGAGCAACTAAGCCCATGCGCCACAACTACTGAGCCTGCGCTCTAGAGCCCACAAGCCACAACTACTGAACCCGCATGCCACAACTACTGAAGCCTGTGCGCCTAGAGCCCATGCTCTGCAACAAGAGAAGCCACAGCAATGAGAAGCCTGCGCACCGCAAGGAAGAGTAGCCGCCGCTCACCGCAACTAGAGAAAGCCCGTGCGCAACAACAAAGACCCAACGCAGCCAAAAATAAATAAATAAATAAATAAATTTCTTTTTTTAAAAAAAGAAATACTCAGAGACTCAGAGACTGGCAAAAAATACTCTGTTCAAAACAAAACAACAAAAGCCACACCTGCATGAATATGAATGTACTCACTGGACTGTAGTGTTCACTGCTCACTCTCTCAAGGACTTTGATGATGAAATAGATGAATCAGCCAGAACATCAGGGTGGCCTCCTTCCTCCATTTTTCTATCTCATCCCTTCACAGTGGTCTACTGGTAGAGAAGAGCAATACCTGGGGAAAAAAACAAGAAGTGGCTTAACCCAAATTGGAATACTTGAGATTCTCTTCCTTAAAGCACACCTAGGACCCCCTTAGCTCTCCCAAAGGAGCCCAGGCTAAGGTCTAGGTTTTTGTGCTTCTTCCAGGAAGGCATTATCAATCAAATTAGCAGACATCCCAAAATGATAAAAACGATAACAATGGAATCATTACAAGAATATGAGAAGCATGAGAACTATGAAAGAAAGGCAACAAATGGATGGATTAACTTGTATCAGAAGAAGGAAAATTCATGGAACAGAATATGAAGTTAAAATATACATTATTAATAATCTCAGAGAGATTAAGAAGACTATAAGAAACACGAAGCAAGAAAAGATAAAGAACCAATTTAACTTTTGATATAAATGTATACTATCTAGGAGAGAGCATGCAACATGAGTTGGCAGCGAAACTTAAACCAGAAAAATAAAATTTAACCAATACACTAGTTGATAGAAAATGGGTATGTGAGGGGAAGTTGAAAAATAAAAGCAAAACAAAACAAAAGAAAGCACTGCAAATAGAAAACATGAAACCACATTGCCAAAATCAAAAAACAATGGTTATTGTAAATGTAAATAATTTAGACTCACCAATCAAAAGTCAAAATTTAAAGAATATATATTATCTTTAAAAGGAATTTAGAACATATATGACAAAGAAAGTTGAAATAAAGCAAAATATATATAGTAAACAAATATAAACCAAAAGAAGACCAAAATAGCTACTTTTTTTTTTTTTCAGTACGCGGGCCTCTCACTGTTGCGGCCTCTCCAGTTGTGGAGCACAGGCTCCGGACGCGCAGGCTCAGCGGCCATGGCTCACAGGCCCAGCTGCTGCACGGCATGTGGGATCTTCCCAGACCGGGGCACGAACCTGCGTCCCCTGCATCAGCAGGCGGACTCCCAACCACTGCACCACCAGGGAAGCCCCCAAAATAGCTACTTTTCATTTCAGACAAATAGAGTTAGTATGAACAAATATTATCAGGAACAAAGATGCTCATTATATAGTGGTAAAGGAATAATATAACAAGAATGTATAGCAATCGTGAGTAAATATATACTCAATAATATAGCTTTTTTAAAAACATAAATTTATTTATTTATTTTTGACTGAGCTGGGTCTTCGTTGCTGTGCACAGGCTTTCTCTGGTTGCCGCGAGTGGGGGTACTCTTCATTGCAGTGCACGGGCTTCTCACTGAGATGGCTTCTCTTGTTATGGAGCATGGGCTCTAGGCGTGTGGGCTTCAGTAGTTGTGGCATGCGGGCTCAGTAGTTGTGGCTCTCGGGCTTCGTTGCTCCACGGCACGTGGAATCTTCTCAGACCAGGGCTCGAACCCGTGTTCCCTGCATTAGCAGGCGGATTCTTAATCACTGTGCCACCAGGCAAGTCCAGTATAGCTTAAAATATAGATAAAACAACTGATAGAACTGCAGGGAGAAAAAGATAATTTGCTTCTCTCAGGAACTGATGGATCAAAGATTAAATAAAATGATAAATAATTTTGTTCTAAATATATAAACTTTATACCCAAAGGGCATAGAATAAACTTTCACTAAGAGCATATATAAAAATTCACAAAAATTGATCATGTACAGTAAGTCCCCTACATATGAACCTTCAAGTTTCGAACTTTCAAAGATGCTAACATGTGTTCGCACATCCAGTCACGTAAGTTAGTTCACGTGTCTGGCATACATTGTCACGTGCGTGCATCCTTTACAAGTAGTTGTGCTTTTGTGTACTTTACTGTACAGTACTGTATAGAGTACAGTATCTTTATTTCAAGCCCAGGATGTCCAGGAGCAAGTGTAAAAGCAGCAGTCATGTAGCTGGAACTGCTAAGAAGCGCCAAGCTATAATGATAGAATTGGAGGCCCAGAGAAAGGACTAAGAGAGATAAGAGGAAGAGGAAGTAACTGAAGAACTGAAGAGATTCACAACACAGGAAACGGCAAGGGGATTTTCTTTATTTGAGGAGGCACTGTTAGTTTCTGAGGCACAGGACCCCAACGTAGAATGGTACATGAAGGTTGCAGCAGCCATTCAGAATGCAATCCAGTGCTACCATGTCATCTACAATGAGAAAAAAAGAGCTACTACCCAGATATCACCAGATTGCTTTTTCAAGACGATAGACAGAATTGAATCTAGCAAGGAACCAGAACCTGTGCCATCAATGTCAGGCATGAGTGAAATTGCAGCTTGCCTTCCGTCTCCTATTGCTGACAATCCTTCAGCTCCACCACCTCCCACCTCCTCTCCCTCCTCCAGTCAGTAACTCTTCTTGCCTGTTCACTTGATGCCAGCCCCTGTATGCCAACTTTTGTACTGGACTACTGTACTTTTCAAGGTACTGTACTGTAAGATTAAAAATGTGTTCTTTATTTTTTGTGCTTGTTTCTTTATGTGTTATTTGTGTGTAAAGTATTATAAACCTATTACAGTACAGTACTATATAGCTGATTGTGTTAGTTGGGTACGTAGGCTACCTTTGTTGGACTTATGAACAAACTGGACTTATGAACACACTCTTGGAACAGAACTCTTTCATATGTTGGGGACTTACTGCATTAAGTCACAAAGAAAACTTCAATAAATTCTGAAGATGGGCATCATATACAATGTGGTTTTGTCTACAATGCAATAAAACATTTATAACAAAATCATACATTAATTTTTTATGTCTAGAAATCTAAATACATATTGTCAAATGATCCCTAGAATTAAGAGGAAATTACCAGGGAAATTATGAGGTACATAAAAACATTAAATGCAAAACTGTATGGCTTGCAGTTAGAGTAATACTGTAAGGGAGATTTACAGTCTTAATTATATTTACATAAAAGCTAGAAGGAATTAAAATAAATGAGAACCATTTAACATAAAAATCTAGAGAAAAGCAAAAGAATAAACTCAGAAAAACAAGAAAAATAGAAATAGTAAAGAAAAGGTTAAAAATCAGTGAAATAAAGAACAACAATGTCAATAAAACTGTAAAGGTCATTAGCAAATCCCCAAAAATGGTTCACTGAAAAGGTTAATAAGAGGAATAAGATGCTGGCAAAATTGATCTAGAAAAGAGAAAGATAGAAGTAGAAAAGAACAGATATTTTAAACAGAAACAAAGAATGTTATTAGCATATGCACTCTAGAAAATTTGACAACCTGGAGGAGATGGATAAATTTCTATTAAATTATAAAATATCAACATTAGGACAGGAGGACATAAAACACATGGAATTGCCAATAAAGAACTTGAAATTAGCCATCAGAATCTTCCCTCTACCACCACCCCTCCCCTATAAAAAGGATCTGACAGGTGATTTTACAAGTGTGTTATAACAAAGCAAATAATCTTTACCTTACACAAGTTTTTTTTTAATAGGAAATAGGAAGAGGAAGTTATATAGCTCATTTTATGAATAATGGTTTTATGCTATAACCAAGAAAGAGCTGTAAAAAAAAGGAAAAAGTATACACCAATTTCACTTGTACAAATAGACGCCAAAACCTAAAGAAAAATTAGTTGATTAAATCATCAGTGTATTATTTGTAACATATCATAATTAAATATAATTTATTCCTTCTAGGTTCAACATCAAAAATCTATCAATTTACTACATTAATGAACCAAAAAAAAAAATTTACAGCAATGCCCACCATTAGTTACAGCTCAACCAAGTACTGCTCGTTCCTGGCCAATTCAATAGCAAGAAAAAGAAAGAAATGAGGCAAGACTTAGGAGGAAATAGATAAAATTTTCATCTGCAGGTGATATAATTATCTGTATAGAAACCCAACAGAATAAACTACCAAAACTCAACAGAATAAACTATCAAAATAGAATGTCCATCCAGACCGCTGGATACAAGATGAATATATAAACATCAAAAACTTCCCTCTACATCAGCAATGACTAATTAGAAAATGCAAAAGAAAATAAGCTACCTAAGTAACCATTACAGTGACGAATCAGGAATTAACCTAACTAAGAATGCACAAAAGAAAATCTGAATAAAAGAAGAGATATACCATAGTAATGCATAAGATCATTTCACATTATAATATTTAGATTTAAAATTTTAACGTAATTGCAATCAATATTCCAAAAGAATAAAAAGAGAAGGTATAGAAATGAAAAGCTGTATCTGAAATTTGTATAGAAAAATAAATATCTACAAATAACCAAGAAGTTTTTGAAAAACGAGAGCAAGAGGCTGAAACAGATCTAATCAGATATTAGAGCAAATGCACAATTTTAGCATTATATCAGAATGGTGTTGCTGCAAGAAGACAAAGAAAATTGTCTTAAAAGAATGAAGAGCTCAGAAATAGAGCCATATGGAAACTTGCAATTGTTAGAAAGGGCACCAAAAACCAATGGGGAACAGATGGACTATTTAGTAAAAACAATTGGAACAACTGGCTTACTTTATTTTAAAAAATATAAAGTTAGTTCACTGCTTTAGAGGACAGACAAAAATAAACTCCATATGGAGTGAAACCCTAAATGATAAAGACAAAATAGTAAAGTAGAAGAAAATATAGGAGAATACCCAACAAAACAAGAACAGAGCCATGAAGGGAGAAATTGCTGGACTAACTACATGGAAACTGAAGATTTTTGTTCATACTTTGATATATTTAACAGATGACTGACAGAAAAATCTTACAGTGTCTAAAATTTGGAATAGACAACAAACAAGAACAAATAAGACTCTCTCCCCTGAAAGAAAATAGGGAACTGTACAGAAAAATGGGTACAGTAAATGTTTGTTATACGGAAGGATGCTCTACATCACCAATAATCAGAGAAATGCAAATTAAAAGAAAAATGTCATTTTAAACCCATTAGGCTGACAAACATTAGAAAATAGGAAATGGAAAGCCTCATACACTCTGCTGGGAATATAAAACTGGTGCAGACACAACTCGGAGAGAGACATCCATTTAATCAGTAAAACTTTTGGTTGAGTGCCTATTAGGAGAAGAGCCTTCCTCTTGGATTTAGGAAGGTAGCACTAAACTGGACAGACAAGAAGCCTATGTTCTATATCTTCACTGTCCAATAAAGTAGTCACTAGATACAGGTGACTGTGGAGCACTTGAAATGTGACTGGTCTGAATTGAGACATTCTCTAAGTATAAAATACACATGAAAGACCTAGTACAAAAATTAATGTGGCAGAAAAGTCAATTGAAAACTCTAGTACCCATTCATGATAAAAACTCTAAGTAAACTAGGAACAGAAAGGAACTTCCTCAATTTGATGAAAACTATCTACAAAAACGTACAGTTAACATACTAAATGGCAAGAAACGTGAAGCTTTCACACTAAGATCAGGTCCAAGGAAAGGATGTCTCCTCTCACAACTGCTTTACAATATCATACTGGAAGTCCTTGCTAATGCAGTAAGGCTAGAAAATGAATTAAAAATATATAGGGCTTCCCTGGTGGCGCAGTGGTTGAGAGTCCACCTGCCGATGCAGGGGACACGGGTTCGTGCCCTGGTCCGGGAAGATCCCACATGCTGTGGAGCGGCTGGGCCCGTGAGCCATGGCTGTTAAGCCTGCGTGGCCAGAGCCTGTGCTCCGCAATGGGAGAGGCCACAACGGTGAGAGGCCCACAAACCCCAAAAAAAAAAAAAAAAAAAAAAAAAATATATATATATATATATATACAGATTGGGAAAAAAACATAAAACTGTCTTCATTCATAGATGACGTAAACTATGTAGAAAATTCAAAAGAATCAACAAAAATATCCTGAAACTAATAAGCAGTTAACAGCAAGGTTGCAGAATACAAGGTTAATATACAAAAACTGTTTACTTTCCGATATAATAACAATGAACAAGTGGAATTTGATATTAGAAACACAATATCATTTACATTAGCATCCAAAAATTGAAATAGTATAAATCTAACAAAATAGGTATAAGACCTATATAAGAAAAACTACAAAACTCTGATGGGCAAAACCAAAGAATAACTAAATAAATGGAGAGATAGTATATTCCAAATTCATAAATAGGAAGACTCAATATTGTCAAGATATCAGTTCTTCCAAACCTAATCTATAGATTCAGTGTAATCCTAATCAAAATCCCAGGAGTTATTTTATGGATAGCTACAAACTGGTTCTAAAGTTTATATGAAAAGGCAAAAGACTAAGGCTAGACAACACAATATTAAAGAAGAAGAACAAAGTTGGAGTACTGACATTATTCAACTTCAAGATCTACTATAAAAGTATAGTAATCACTGACTATGTGGTACTGGCAAAAGAACAGACAAATAGATCAATGAAACAGAATAGAGAACACAGAAATAGACCCCCATAAATACAGTCAAATGACCTTTGACAAAGGCACAAAGACAATAATGGAGCAAAGATAGTCTCTTCAAATGGTGCTGGAACAACTGGATGTCCACAAGCAAAAAAAAAAAAAATCTAGACAGATATTATACTGTTCACCAAAATTAACTCAAAATGGATCATAGATTTAAATGAAAAACACAAAACTATAAAATTCCTACAGGATAACATAGGAGAAAACCCAGATGTACTAGGGTATAATAATCCCTGTTTAGGTCATATTAATAACTGTTTCATAGGCACAACCTATGAAATAAATAATTGATAAGGTATACACAAAAATAAACTCAAAATGGATTAAAGACCTAAATGTAAGGCCAGACACCATTAAACTCTTAGAGGAAAACATAGGCAGAACACTCTATGACATAAATCACAGCAAGATCCTTGTTGACCCACCTCCTAGAGAAATGGAAATAAAAACAAAAATAAACAAATGGGACCTAATGAAACTTCAAAGCTTTTGCACAGCAAAGGAAACCATAAACAAGACGAAAAGACAACCCTCAGAATGGGAGAAAATATTTGCAAACGAAGCAACTGACAAAGGATTAATCTCCAAAACATATAAGCAACTCATGCAGCTCAATATCAAAATAACAACTCAATCCAAAAGTGGGCAGAAGACCTAAACAGACATTTCTCCAAAGAAGATATACAGATTGCCAACAAACACATGAAAGAATGCTCAACATCATTAATCATTAGAGAAATGCAAATCAAAACTACAATGAGATATCATCTCACACCAGTCAGAATGGCCATCATCAAAAAATCTCCAAACAATAAATACTGGAGAGGGTGTGGAGAAAAGGGAACCCTCTTGCACTGTTGGTGGGAATGTAAACTGATACAGCCACTGTGGAGAACAATATGGAGGTTCCTTAAAAAACTAAAACTAGAATTACCATATGACCCAGCGATGCCACTACTGGGTATATACCCTGAGAAAACTATAACTCAAAAAGAGTCATGTACCAAAATGTTCATTGCAGCTCTATTTACAATAGCCAGGAGATGGAAGCAACCTAAGTGTCCATCAACAGATGAATGGATAAAGAAGATGTGGCACATATATACAATGGAATATTACTCAGCCATGAAAAGGAATGAAACTGAGTTATTTGTAGTGAGGTGGGTGGACATAGAGACTGTCATACAGAGTGAAGTAAGTCAGAAAGAGAAAAACAAATACCGTATGCTAACACATGTATATGGAATCTAAAAAAAAAAAAAGAAAGAAAGAAAATGGTCAGAAGAACCTAGGGGTAAGATGGGAATAAAGATGCAGACCTACTAGAGAATGGACTTGAGGACACGGGGACGGGGAAGGGTAAGCTGGGACGAAGTGAGAGAGTGGCATGGACATATATACACTACCAAAAGTAAAATAGATAGCTAGTGGGAAGCAGCCACATAGCACAGGGAGATCAGCTCAGGGCTTTGTGACCACCTAGAGGGGTGGGATAAGGAGGGTGGGAAGGAGGGAGATGCAAGAGGTTAGAGATAGAGGGACACACATATATGTATAACTAATTCACTTTGTTATAAAGCAGAAACTAATACACCATTAAGCAATTATACTCCAATAAAGATGTTAAAAATAAATAAAGTTTAAAAAAGAAAATAAATAATAAATTACAAAAAATAATAATTGATAAGGTGAACTTCATTAAAATTTAAAATATCCATTCTTTGAAGGACAGGATCAAGAGAATGAGAAGACAAGCCACAGACTGGGGGAAAATATTTGCAAAAGAATGCATCTGATAAAAGACTGTTATCCAAAATATCCAAAGAACACTTAAAACCCAACAATAAGAAAACAACCCAATTTAAAAATGAGCAAAAGACCTTAAAAGACACTTTGCCAAAGAAGATATACAAATGGCAACTAAGCATATGAAAATATGCTTGACATCACAAGTTATGAGGGAAACACAAATTAAAATAACTAGATACACTACAGACCTATTAGAGTGGCCAAAATCCAGAACATTGACAACACCTAATGCTGACAAGGATGTAGAGCAACAGAACTCTCGTTCACTGCTGGTGGCAATGCAAAAGTGGCACAGCCACTTTAGAAGACATTTTGGTAGCTTTTCACAAAACTAAATATTCTCTTACCATATGATCCAGCAATCATGTCTCTTGGTATTTACCCTAAGAAGCTGAAAGCTTATGTTCACACAAACAGCCTCACGCAGATGTTTATAGCAGCACTATTCATAACTGCCAAAACTTGCAAGCAACCAAGATGTCCTTCAGTAAGTGAATGGATAAATAAACTGTGGTACATCCAGACAATGGAATATTACTCAGTGCTAAAAAGAAATGGGCTATCAAGCCATGAAAACACATGGAAGAAACTTAAATGCATATTTCTAAGTGAAAGAAGCCAGTCCAAAAAGGCTACATACTATATGATTTCAACTACATGACATTCTAGAAAAGGCAAACTACAGAGACAATAAAAAGATCAATGATTGCTGGGATTAGCAGGGGGTGGGAGGGAGAGAAATGAATAGGCAGAATACAGAGGATCTTACGTACTTCTTAAAATTTATACACAAAACAGTACTATATATAATACTGTATGTAAATAAACATAGTTTATGTGGTTGTGGAATGGTATGGGATTTAATATTGGGGATAATTAATAGGAGAAATACATTATAAAATAAAATAAAATAAAAAACAAGAGAGCCTTGCATGGGTTAAATGCCATGAATTCTATGTAATATAATCAACTCCATTCCATGACCTCTAGTCATAATAAGAAAATTAAAAATTACAAAGTCCAGTAAAATGTCTGTAGACCGATGTACTATTTGAAACCATTGAATTCACCAATATTTAATATGTACAAGTTATATACCCTGCCATGTGCCCAAAATACATAAGACATCTATGAGATGATTCCTTCACTCGAGATGCTTCCAGTCTGCCTGAGTCAAAAAAAACCCCTACCCTCATGAAATGGTGGAGGGCTAAGTGAGACAGAATTTAGTTATGAACTATGTGGTACATGCAAGAAAAGAAAAAGTAATGTGCAAATATGCAAAGAAGACAATAGACAGATGGGCTAGAGCAAGAAGATTTGAGAATGTGGTGGAATTTGAACTTGACTTCAAAGGATAAGAGGTGTTTGGACTGATGGAGAGAAAGAGGCATTCCCAGGACACAGTTAACCTGCAAAGTTGAGGGAAGGTCACCTCAGTGGAATAAAAGAGTACTGTCCTCAACTTGTGAAAGCAAGATCAACATCAGAGTAAGTGACAACCAAAATATTAGTTATTCAAGCTAAAAATACGAATGTTCTAATACCTATTCTAGCCATTAGATTATGCACCATCCCTATAGCATGCACTACTCCAGTTAACAAATGTTCTCAAAAAGTGAATAGAATGAGATAATGCAGTTTTTCAGAGTACTTTGCTTAATGCCAGGGCAGAGTTTATGCACTGGAAGAATCTGGCTTGTTAAGTGATGAGGATATTCAGTAATTTGCATTTTGAGATATGGTATAGATCTTTACTAAAGAGGGAACCTGCAAAGCAGGGGGACTGTATAGTACTTAGTGAAACATTTAAGGCCATCCATAATCTGCCCCCAGTTAACTCTTTATGAACCTCTCTCCAATTCCTTTCATGCCCAGACTTCTGCCAAACGAAGCACTTTATCCTCCATGCACTTTCATATTTGGCACTTTCCTACCCCAGGCCCTCAGCTGTACTCTTCCTGCATTTGAAATATCTTCTGCTCCATCTTCACTTGACAAAACTCAGTGTATATCAGGACCATGTGTGAATTCTTTTATTTCCATAAAAACATTATAGAAAGTCCAGGCAGAAGGAAAACCCTCTCTGAGCTTTCAAAACACCGAACATTCTTTTCTGTGATTGTACTGGCCTGTAGGAATCCTACTGTTAGAATGAATTAAGACCAAGATTGTCTGATTGGAAAAATATGATTGTTCTTACTAGTAGTAAATCAAAATAGCGCATACACTGCGTCCCACTGACCAAAATTTATCTTGTGCAGTTTGTACCTTGTCTTAGACTTACTAATGCATATTCTCCCAAGTATTTTCAGATTTCCATATTGCTCCCCAGAATTTGTCCTATACATGTTTACTTTACATATATCTCATCAGAAAACAAATACAATTTGGTGTCCTGCTTTTTTTCAGTATGTACATACCATAAATTCTCCTTATTTCTAAATATTTTCTTAGTTAATTTAATATCTCCACAATTCTTCATTATGTTGACATGCTGTCATCACTTTAAAAAAATCCCTGTTTGTGATCATTTAGTTTAGACAAATACATTCTTTTCCTTCCTTCCCCCTGAAGCCCTGTAACAATATATTCTTATTAACTCTATACAGACTAAAATAAGCAAGTTTTAAATAATCATGCTAGTCTTCCAGTAGCATTCACTGTTCCAAGTCATAATTAGTAGAACAAGGAATCATGATAATCTATTCTTTGCCATTTTGATAAATTGCTCCATTTCCCACTTACCAAGATGCCCAAATAAATAGACAACAAAGTTCCTTCACGGAAGCTCAGTAACTCATAGAGATCAGGAAATGAATAATCCTACATGTCTTCATACATCTGTATTTTCAGCAAGGATACTCTTGGGAAACATTCCTTGTCCATGGCTCTCTTCAGGGCCTTCCATAGGCAAATGCAGTTTACTTGGACAAAATTCTACCTCTTAATTCTCTAAATGGAGAAAATGGACCATTAGCCCTTTTACACTGGCTAAATTAGCAACTACCAGCAGGTAAACAGCCTATCACAGCAACACTGTTCCAAGCTTGAGTGTCATTTGCAAAGGTGGAGCCCTTCAGAGAGAAATCTCTGTTTTATTAGCATAAAGAAGTCTAAAGAGCACTGGCCAGGGCCAAGAGGCCCTCCATGGTCCCCAGGGATCACTGTTGATTTATGAGCTCCCACACATTCACCTATGACACCACAATTCATTCCTGTGTAAAATACTCTATTATTATACCACCCAAGTATAAGGTCAGAAAATACCAAATGGAATACAATTTCTTAAGCCAGGTAGGGAGAATAAGTAGTTGTATAAAAAGCCCCAATGCCAAAATAAATTAAGCCAGAGAACTAATCTGAAGAGGAGAAGTAACCAAATGAACAAAGTGGTAAACACTAGTGTGCATTGTTTTTTTTTTTGCGGTATGCGGGCCTCTCACTGTTGTGGCCTCTCCCGTTTTGGAGCACAGGCTCCGGACGCGCAGGCTCAGCGTCCATGGCTCACGGACCCAGCCGCTCCGCGGCATGTGGGATCTTCCCGGACCGGGACACG
Source organism: Phocoena sinus (assembly GCF_008692025.1). Taxonomy (NCBI): domain Eukaryota; kingdom Metazoa; phylum Chordata; class Mammalia; order Artiodactyla; family Phocoenidae; genus Phocoena; species Phocoena sinus. The sequence goes on from NC_045764.1 coordinate 81,379,962, forward strand.
AACCCGTGTCCCCTGCATCGGCAGGCGGACTCTCAACCGCTGCACCACCAGGGAAGCCCCTAGTGCGCATTTTTTAAGTGTCGGTTCCTAGGTGCCTGCAGATCAGACCCCACGCCTGGTCAGAGGCATCCACCAGCACAGTGGGGAGAAAAGAGCAGGAACTCTGGGAGCAGGAACCCAAGGTGCTAAATGTTGTTCCTCCGTTTTGAAGCCATAGGACCTCAGGCAAATTACTTAACCATTTTGAACCTTATCTAAAATTTCTGAATGGCTTCCCAGGGTTGGGAGAATTAAATTAAAACGTCTACCTCCTGGCACAGAGTAGGCATTTACACTGCCAGCTTGAAGATGCACCCCACACCCACCCTATGGACACACGGAACCTTTATACACATTAATCTCCTCGGTTAAGCTCCAGGCAAACCCTGCCAGCTTGGTCTTCTGGTCTGGGAGACCTTCGTTCCCTGTGTGCATGTCTACTTCCATCCATTTTATATAGCCTTTAAAGTCTAGTTTCCTGAGTTTTCGTGGAGACAAACAACCAGTCCTTTGTACCAGAGTTCCCCAAACCCAGGGCTGCAGACTGGTACCGGTCCGTGGCGTGTTAGGAACCGGGCCACACAGCAGAAGGTGAGCAGCGGTCTAGCAAGTGAAGCTTCATCTGCCGCTCCCCATTGCTCCCCATTGCTCTCATTACCACCTGAACCAACACCCCCGCCCCCGCCACCAGTCCGTGGAAAAATTGTCTTCCACGAAACCAGTCCCTGGTGCCAAAAAGGTTGGGGATAGCTGCTTTATACCATCTATGTCTTTACACTTTGGTATAAAGCAAAGACTTTGAATCTACCTCAGGATTGCTATACATATTTGTTTAACTTTCTACCATTTACTTTTTTGTCTTGTGGCAAAATCACCTTGACTATATATAGTGTTTATGTGTTGTGTGTGTATCATAAGTATATATATTTAACCTTTGTTTATTGTTGCACTTAGGAAGAAACACTGTTATGTGGGAAGCTAATACTTTTCCCTTTTTTGAAAAACAGGTTAGGAGAACTGTTGTTCAAGAAATTGAGAAGTGTTTGAGGGAGGGAAGGACTGGGAGTGTGGGATTAGCAGAGGTAAACTATTATATGTACGATGGATAAACAACAAGGTCCTACTGTATAGCACAGAGAACTGTATTCAATCTCCTGTGATAAACCATAATGGAAAAGAATTTTAAAAAAGAATGCCTCTGTGTAGAACTGAGTCACTTTGCTGTGCAGCAGAGATGGGCACAACGTTGTAAATCAACTCTACTTCAATTAAAAAAAAAAGAAATTAAAAAAACAAAGAAATTGAAAAGTGTTGACAATTAGGATTTTCGTTCCTTTAGAGTTTCAGTTTCAGAAGGTAAGCACCTTTGGTTTAGCTGTTGCCAGCAAGCCTCCTCTTATGTGTTGCATAGTGTTACAGGTGAATTGGAGCAAGTGAAAGTCTGTGTATCCCTCATGCCACTCAAAGTCCTTGTGCAGAAGAGGGGAGAAAGAAACAGTATTTGAGGAGGAAGAGGTAAAATGTCTACTTTTCATATATAAAAGCCCTAATATCTGCCTTTGAACTTCAAAATAGCTTCTGTCTAGAGCCCTATCTTCTCACTCACCACTTTTTCTCAGAAACAGCTACTCCTTCTCTAGATCAGAATGAATGCTGCTGCCTGTTCCTAGAATTCATTCACTCCTAGCCCTCACAGGACTATTTTTCTTGAATTTTTTACAAATGTTTGAGTAGAAGATAGGAGATCCCATCAAAATATAACTTTCTACGACTCCATGGATTTGCGACATCAATTATGACCCCTCCAGCCAGTATCTTAATTCTCTTCCACTTCACTAACTCCTTTCTCTCTGATGTCCCCAGACTGGTGCCTTTAAATTAACAAAACCCAATGTGTTGTTAAGAGGCACTCAAGGCTTGAGGCTCCACAGCAAAATTCACCTTGAATGAAACTTTCTTGCTTTGGTCATCTGACTTCCTTAGGTAGACAAAGAATAGTCCAGGTGCCTTGGGCACTCAAAGAATGTCAGATTTGTTCGACCAGGGCCTACTCCAAATCCTACACAGAGTGGTGAGAAATACTAAATCTATTACTCCTTAAGTCTGGCCAAGATCCACCACCCCAGCACCACCATCCTCACCTCCATCACCACCTGTTCTCCATGGTTCTTAGGAAACAATGGGTAGCAATTACACTTGCTTATTTTTTACTGTAACTTTCAAGTCTGTCTCTGTAAAGGCCTCTCAGTTACAGACAGAAAGATCTGCTTCTGGTTCACCCCATCCACATGGCAAATCCCTGGTATGATTAAAAACGGCCTCAGGTATAATAGGAGCATTTTTCTTAACAATACTCCTATACCACTGATGGCACAGAATTTTTTTTTAACATCTTTACTGGAGTATAACTGCTTTACAATTGTGTGCTAGTATCTGCTGTATAACAAAGTGAATCAGCTATACATATACATATATCCCCATATCTCCTCCCTCTTGCATCTTCCTCCCACCCTCCCTATCCCACCCCTCTAGATGGTCACAAAGCACTGAGCTGATCTCCCTGTGCTATGTGGCTGCTTCCCACTAGCTATCTATCTTACATTTGGTAGTGTATATATGTCCATGCCACTTTCCTCATCCCAGCTTACCCTTCCTCCTCCCCATGTCCTCAAGTCCATTCTCTACGTCTGCGACTTTATTCCTGTCCTGCCCCTAGGTTCTTCAGAACCATTTTTTTTTTAATTCCATATATATGTTTTAGAACATGGTATCTCTTTTTCTCTTTCTTACTTCTCTCTGTATGACAGACTCTAGTTCCATCCACCTCATTACAAATAACTCAATTTCGTTTCTTTTTATGGCTTAGTAATATCCCATTGTATATATGTGCCATATCTTCTTTATCCATTCATCCGATGATGGACACTTAGGTTGCTTTCATGTCCTGGCTATTGTAAACAGAGCTGCAATGAACATTGTGGTACATGACTCTTTTTGAATTATGATTTTCTCAGGGTATATGCCCTGTAGTGGGCTTTCTGGGTCATGTGGTAGTTCTATTTTAAGTCTTTTAAGGAACTTCCATACTGTTCTCCATAGTGGCTGTATCAATTTACATTCCCACCAATAGTGCAAGAGGGTTCCCTTTTCTCCACACTCCTTTTCTCTCCAGCATTTATTGTTTGTAGATTTTTTAATGATGGCCATTCTGACTGGTGTGAGGTGATACCTTATTGTAGTTTTGATTTGCATTTCTCTAATGATTAGTGATGTTGAGCATCCTTTCATGTGTTTGTTGCCAATCTCTATATCTTCTTTGGAGAAATGTCTGTTTAGGACTTCTGCCCATTTTTGGATTGGGTTGTTTGTTTTAGTGGTATTGAGCTATATGAGCTGCTTGTAAATTTTGGAGATAAATCCTTTGTCAATTGCTTCATTTGCAAATATTTTCTCCCATTCTGAGGTTTGACTTTTCGTCTTGTTTATGGTTTCCTTTGCTGTGCAAAAGGAAAGTTTTTAAGTTTCAAAACTTTTAAGTTTCATTAGGTCTCATTTGTTTAGTTTTGTTTTTATTTCCATTTCTCTAGGAGGTGGGTCAAAAAGGATCTTGCTGTGATTTATGTCATAGAGTGTTCTGCCTATGTTTTGCTCTAAGAGTTTTATAGTGCCTGGCCTTACATTTAGGTCTTTAATCCATTTTGAGTTTATTTTTGTGTATGGTGTAAAGAAGTATTCTAATTTCATTGTTTTACATGTAGCTGTCCAGTTTTCCCAGCACCACTTATTGAAGAGGCTGTCTTTTCTCCACTGTATATTCTTGCCTCCTTTATCAAAGATAAGGTGACCATAGGTGCGTGGGTTTACCTCTGGGCTTTCTATCCTGTTCCATTGATCTATATTTCTGTTTGTGTGCCAGTACCATACTGTCTTGATTACTGTAGCTTTGTAGTATAGTCTGAAGTCAGGGAGCCTGATTCCTCCAGCTCTGTTTTTCTTTTTCAAGATTGCTTTGATTATTCAGGGTCTTTTGTGTTTCCATACAAATTGTGAAATTTTTTGTTCTAGTTCTGTGAAAAATGCCATTGGTAGCTTGACAGGGATTGCATTGAATCTGTAGATTGCTTTGGGTAGTATAGTCATTTTCACAATGTTGATTCTTCCAATCCAAGAACATGGTATATCTCTCCATCTGTTTGTATCATCTTTAATTTCTTTCATCAGTGTCTTATAGTTTTCTGCATACAGGTCTTTTGTCCACTTAGGTAGGTTTATTCTTAAGTATTTTATTCTTTTTGTTACAATGGTAAATAGGAGTGTTTCCTTAATTTCTCTTACAGATTTTTCATCATTTGTGTATAGGAATGCAAGACATTTCTGTGCATTAATTTTGTATCCTGCTACTTTACCAGATTCACTGATTAGTTCTAGTAGTTTTCTGGTAGCATCTTTAGGATTCTCTATGTATAGTGTCATGTCATCTGCAAACATTGACAGCTTTACTTCTTCTTTTCCTATTTGGATTCCTTTTATTTCTTTTTCTTCTCTGATTGCTGTGGCTAAAACTTCCAAAACTGTGATGAATAATAGTGGTGAGTGTAGACAACCTTGTCGTGTTCCTGATCTTAGAGGAAATAGTTTCAGTTTTTCACCACTTAGAACCATGTTGGCTGTGGGTTTATCATATATGGCCTTTATTATGTTGAGGTAAGTTCCCTCTATGCCTACTTTCTGGAGGGTTTTTATCATAAATGGGTACTGAATTTTGTCAAAAACTTTTTCTGCATCTACTGAGATGATCATATGGTTTTTCTCCTTCAATTTGTTAATATGGTGTATCACATTGACTGATTTGCATATATTGAAGAGTTCTTGCATTTCTGGGATAAGCCCCACTTGATCATGGTGTATGATACTTTTAATGTGCTCTTGGATTCTGTTTGCTAGTATTTTGTTGAGGATTTTTGCATCTATGTTCATCAGTGATATTGGCCTGTAGTTTTCTTTTTTTGTGACATCTTTGTGTGGTTTTGGTATCAGGGTGATGGTGGCCTTGTAGAATGTGTTTGGGAGTGTTCCTCCCTCTGCTATATTTTGGAAGAGTTTGAGAAGGACAGGTGTTAGCTCTTCTCTAAATGTTTGATACAATTTGCCTGTGAAGCCATCTGGTCCTGGGCTTTTGTTTGTTGGAAGATTTTTCATCACAGTCTCAATTTCAGTGCTTGTGATTGGTCTGTTTATGTTTTCTATTTCTTCCTAGTTCTGTCTCACGATGTTGTGCTTTTCTAAGAATTTGTCCATTTCTTCCAGGTTGTGATGGCACAGAATTTTAATCCCTACTGGTTCCTCTTTGCAATTCTTACCCTTAAGATTTAATGATAAAATTCAACCCCTCTCATTGTGACCCTTAACCTCAGTCTCCTGGTTTTTCCCATCCCCAGCTGCCCTAAGTGATCATCTGGACTCCCTTGCTTCTGGCTCCTGCCACCAAATGTCATTATAGAGCCAGCAGTTCTGGCCTTAGTTTTTCACTCAGTCACTATTCAGTCAGTCCATAATTATTTGCTGAGCACCTACTCTACACAAGACACAGTTTTAGGTGCTGGGAATGCAGAGATGATAAAAACAAATCAGGTTCCTACTTTTACGTTTCATCTGAGTCCCTTGAGCAGGATGGGAGAGGTGATGGTTGCTATCTCAGAGGTCCTTCCTGGGGCAGGGATGGGTTGAAGGGGGACCTAAGCACTCTCTACCTTGAAAGAGACGTGTCTCCCTGGCCTGAAAACCATCCTGCATGCTATCAGCTTCCTCACCATCCAGTCTCCCCTTAATCTCCTCCAAATCGGCTCTATCCTTATGGAAACCATAATTCTTAGGTCACTAAAGACCTATCACTATGTTCAACATTTTTTTCTGTAGTTCATGTACTCAACTGCACATGACTTCTGTATTTCTGTTAGTCATGAAGACTCAAAAACACAGTAAGCTTTTAGTTGTCCTCCTTAGTTGTCCTCCATCTTTTCCTCCTATGATTATGGACCTATCAATCATTCTTTATAATTTTTCTCACACCTGGACCTTTTTCCCCATTCTAATTGCCATCAGGCTTGCATTTCCTTCTGCTAGAGATACTCTCCTAACCAACATATCCTCCTAGCCAATATTCCTAACTTCTGTGTTGTTTCTTTTCAAATCTCCCTCCACACATCTTAAAACACTGCTTTCATGATGTCATACCTCAGTTTAGATCCTTCAATGGCTCCCCATTGCCAACAGCAAGAGTCCCCAACCTGTGGCTCATGAAGAACATGAAGAAGGGTTTTCAGAAACAATAACTAAATTAAATTTTTTTCATAATTTATAAGGCCCAGTGCCTTGTGGGTCATAAAGTCTAAAGAAGGGTGGCAGTTATTACATAGTGGTTAGATCATAGATTCAAGTCTAGGCTCCACAACTATAGGAATCCAGTTAAGTTAATTTGCCTATATGTACCTCATCTGAAGAATGAAGAATGACGAGAACAATACCTAGTTCACAATATAATTAAAAGATAAAATTAGATCACTCATATAAAGTGCTTTGCATAGCGTCTAGTACAAAAATGATACTGAAAAACTTACAAATTATTTGCAGAAGTTCTGATAATCTTAGCATGGTTAGTAGTGACAGGTATGGGTTACAGGTGGCAGCACTGTCCAGGTCTCCAGAGAGATGTGGTCAGACCTTGCAAGGATCTTGCAAGGGACCAGAGCCCATCAGCCTGACCACCCAGCTGGCCCAGCCCTGGCCCTAACTAGTTAGTTCCTCTGTACTGCTAGTCACCAGCCCATCCCCAAGGAAGGCAGGAACCCACCTTCCAGTCACCCTATTTCACTCTTTCCCTTGTCCTTACCAAGCAGACAGAGCTCCCTGTTTTTCTTCCATGCATCCTTTCATTTCCCATTTTCTTCTCTCATCTTCTGAAAAATCCATATTTACCTTATTCCTCCTCCAACTATTCCAGAAAAGCTAAATGAGACTGCAAGGTAGCATACGATAGACCATGCCAGACTTCTGCCCTAAAGTAAGTTCTATTTACATTAAACATTAACATGTAATCAATATGGGTAATCAGAAGAGTTCTGAGCAGCTAGAAGCAGCTCCTCCTTAGGAAAGAAGAAAATTTTAACCTTAATAATGAAAGGGGCCATGCTAATTCAATCTAATAAATATTGATTTATTAACCCAGAAGTTAACCCAGAAGTTCCAGTCATGATAGTTTGAGCCCTTTCTGTCTAGCTTTGTCCTAGCATTGTCTCAGGCACTGTAATAGTTTATGCCTCTGTCTACATTACACTGTCAGCTTCTCAAAGGTCCTGCCAAGTCTTACTCAACCTACTGTCTCCAGCCCAGTGTACAGTGCCTGGCATATCACAAGGAAATGAGTGAGAGAAGAGAGGGAAAAGGAAAGAATGGGGGAGAGAAAAAGAAAGAAGGAGCAAGGAGAGAGACAGAGGAGAAGAAACCAACTTGTAGAGAAGCAAAATCAGATAAGTGTTCTAATCCTTATCTGAGTAAACATGGACAAGTGACTTAATCTAAGCCTCAGTTGCCTCATCTGTAAAATGGTGATAGGTTAATTAATATGCACCTTAAGGGCTACTCTGAAGTTTTAAAAGGATAAATAAAACGAAAGTAACAGATGCAAAGACTGAGGCATAGTAAGTGACTGATAAATAATAACAATTACTATTACAAGTGAATAAAATTTTTTGTAAAACGGAATTAAGTCACTGCCTGTATCATAAATGGAGGTGAGAAGGTCTTGGCCTGGGCCCCTCAAGTCTGTCCTCTGGTTTGGCCAGCCTTTTCTGGACCTTTGTTGTTGGAAAGCTATTTTGCCTACATAGCTTTCACTTAAATAGGGCTCTAAATCAAACTGTCCTCTGCCACTATTCTTCCCTGGGCTTCTGATTATAATCATGCTGCCTGCTATTAGTACAAGGATGTTTAAAACTCCTATAAAACAAGAGCTAATTGCTGATCTGCTTAATTAAAGTGAGCCTTTTGTTGTCACATTTACAAAGATAAATGAAATAATCAGCTCTGGACTAATGAGAGATAATTAGATTATGCAGCCGCAATAAATAAAGACCAAAATGCTCCCGATTGTCCCTGTATGTCACAAAGAAGGACCATGGTGAGCCTTAAAGAAATGCATGTTAGTGACGTTTTATTTGAACAACAGCTAGTGATTGTGGAATCCAGCTCCCTAACTCTATTATATATTCAGATTTGCAACAATCAATAGAGAACATATCGGTGACTTCCTTGCTGGGACATTACCAATTCTTTACAAGTAGTCCTAATTTTTTAAATAGATAATAATTTTTTAAATAATGTAAAAGTAAATATAATTTAACTCCATATAATTTATTAATGAAGGGTATTTATTAATGGAGTATTAACTATCAACATTTTACAAAATGTAATAAAGACACTAAACCCTGCTTTCTTGTCTCATAATAATCTATTCAATTATTTTACTAAAAATATTGCATTAGCTATAAAAATAAAATTGATCCAATATCAATGTAGCTGACAGTAAGTAAATTAATTTATTCCTGAGTGTCAAAGCCTAAACTGCCCTAAGTCACTTCTTCTGGCCTAGCCTTAAAAGGTCAACTCTGGTCCCCCAAAACACAGAGAGAGAGAGAGAGAGAGAATCTTAGTCCCTATAGCCAAAGGAGACCAAAGCTCTTTCACACATGAATTGATTGATATGAAGGTGAAGATAAATTTTTTACTTTGCTCAGATAAAATACAGACTGATTGCCCAAAACTGATAACATATCAAACAGACATCCCCTCCCCCCATGACAGAGATTACTACGCCTGGAAAAATACCTGCTAAACAAGTAGTTTCCTAAATATATATATATTTAGGAAAGGATATAGGGTTTCTAACTTTTTATTTTACTGATTAAGAATTTAAAAGAAAAATCTATCCTCACAATCATTTTACCATCAAAATATAGAAAAAACAATGTAGTCTTGGAATAAAGGGCAAGCCTTTAAATGGAATGAAAGAAGCTTTATTAAGAAAATTCCTTATTTATTCTCATTTTTATTTTTCTCACTTTTTAAATTTTATTTTTCTCCTATTTGTCCTTATTTTTCTCATTTTATCTGCATCAGTGGAAGATCCATCTTAGACTGACACCCCTCCAAAGGTCAGAGTTTAGCAACCACAGAGGTAAGCTATTCTGTTCCAGGTATCAACACAGCTCCCTAGAGCCTAGGAGCTGAGGATTTTTAAAGTCAATATTCTAAAGCATTTTGTAAAATTAAAGGTTCATTTGAAATAAGAATAAAGAAACCAAAGCTTTCCATGTGCACGAGCCCACAGCAGCCCCTTCTTGTCCAGCACGTGGCTGACCAGGGTTGTGATGTCTGAGGAGCAGGGCCAACATCCAACAGAGGTCCCCCTAACCCCCACCCTGAGCAGTACTGCCTACAGAGTCTCCTGACAGTAAGGTCAATTGATTTTCTAAGAAACTGAGAAATTTCAGATACAATGTGCTTTTCAAAGCATTTCCTAATTTATGCTCTTTTTAAATGCGAATTTTTTAGAAATAAAAGAAGAAGCTTGTCATGGTGCACGGGAAAAAGCCAGAACCCCTGGCTTTATTTCCAATTCTACCACCATTGTAATCAATCAGTCTCTGACTCTTGGTCCCTCCTAACATGGAGATGAGACCTACCTCACAGGGCCACTGAGACAATGACCAGGCAAGCTGAGGGGTAGAGGACAGCACCATGGGGATCTTCAACTCATTTCTGATTCCAGTCTTAGGTTGCTGGATCTAGAATCTAAATAATGTGTTTAAGGCTATACTGAATCTTAAGTCTTAAATGCAACGTCAACTTAAGCAAAATTCTACCCATAATATGTTCACAGAGCCTAGATAAGTTGGCCCTGTCTTCACTCTTGAAATAATATATTCTGGCTGCCCCTGAAAACCAAGGCATGGATACAGGGGGGAGGGAAAGAAAGGCAGTCATAGATCAAGTGTCTTAAATGTCAATAAACGGCAAAGGAGAGTTATGGAGCACATAAGAGAAGAAGGAGGTTCAGAATATAGAGCTTGGGATGCCCTCTGACCCCACTCAAGAGAGGCCCAGTAATAAATCCAGTGGTGAGGGACATCTTTAGATATTGGAGCCATCCGGGAAAGCCATAGAGAATTTTCCAGCATCATAAACAGTTTGGAAAGAAAAAGATCTAATTTGGGAAGACAGGACAGAATGGTGAAAAAGGGAGAAGCTTTTGATAAGATTTTTTGTTGTTGTTTGGTTGCTATTGTTGTTGCTGCTGTTGTTATTTTATCTGAAAAATTTTATACCAATAGGTAGGGCATTTGGAAAATCCTCAGTTGCACGCATTCCCTAAGTTAGGAATCTGAGGTAATAAGACAGGTGCTCTTTGCTGGGCCATGTTAAGCTGACTGCTACCTTAAGAATGCTGATATCCAGCCACCCTGGCCACAGCTGGGGTCTAGGCAGCTTCATTCAAAATCATAGGACAGACTTGCCTTCCTACACTCCTAGATTTCACATTAAGGGTATTAATCAGAGTAAGTAATAGTAGCTGCTGTAATAATCCCCAAATTTCAACAGTTTAAAATAATAATAGATGATGTCTCTTTCATGCCTAGTCCATTGCAGTTCAGTTGGATGGGTAAGGGAAGGGTGCTTCATGTAGTTAGTCAGAGACCCAGGCTCCTTCAGTCTAGACCTCAGGATTCCGTGATGGATGCTCTACATTCAAAAGAAGGAGAATGGGAGAGATCTGGTGGAGTTTTAGAGGCCCTGCCTGGGAATGGTGCACATCATACACACCCATATTCCATCAGGCAGAATACAGTCACACAACCTCACTCAAAGCAAGAGAACACATAGCCTTCCTATATGAACACATGGCTTTGTCTCTATGAAAGTCCAAAGAGGAAGATCAGGAGAAGGGACAAGAAACATGGAAAAGCAACTTCTGTACTTAGGTATAGTAAGTATAGCACTCCTTAGTGGGAGAACATTATTTCTTGTAGTCCTTAGAATCCTTTCTGCATTAAGCAATTCTGTTTCCCATAGATCTCCTTGAAGTTAAAAATGCTACATGGAAGAATATTAAATTTGGGATTGAAACGACTAAAATAAGGATGAAAAATGCATCTATCTCATTGGGTTATTATAAGGCTTAAACAAATAATACATATAAAGTGTTTAGCACAGTTCCCGGCACAGCATAAGCAACTGTTAGATATTGGCTATTAGTGTGTTATGAAATCAATTTCACATATGAGGAAACTGAAGTTCTCAGAAGTAAAGTGACTTTCCCAAGCTCATAAAGCTATCTTGCATGCAAACTTTCCCACTACTAATCTTTACCCTATGGCTTTGATCCAAAATTTTGTATTGAGAGCAACACAACAGAATCTTCTAGTAAATATTGTGACAATAGGAGAACACAGTCTTCCCTTTTGCTCTTTAAAAGACTGTAATATTATCTCCTTCCCTAAATCCCTTGTTTGTCCATACTAACTCCAGGGCAACTACATTTTGGCTTCCTGAAGCAGACTTTCTCCATGGAATTATCAATTCCCTAGTCTCCCACATGGACCAAATTAACACTGCTTAGTGCTAGGGAGATCGCATTCCCTTCTGATATTGACACCCATAATTTCTGATCAATTAGAGGCTTGTTATGAAAACAATCAATTGATGTTTAACTCACTGAGTCAGTAATCATTTCAATTTCACTTTGGAGTCTCCCACAGCAAATGATTTGCTATAGTATTTTGAAATGTACAACAGGCCTTTAAAAAAGCAAAACAACTAATAAGCTTTTTTCCCTCTTCCTATTTCAGAGAATGTGGTGTTTATTTCCATTCTTAGCATTTAAAATTTGAAATTATTGAACAGAAGAAAGTGCAGTGATTGCTACCTCAAGTTCAGTTATAAAGAAGTATGTTCCAGAGAATTATGTGCGTTTTATTCTGAAACTCTGGTATTGTCTGGAACTTGGATGATATAGTAACCTCTACAGTAATACCATGACAGTTTGTCTATAAAATAAGAACATGCACCATCATTCAGGAAACTTTTACTCTGCACATTTTCACTATACTCATTTACTCTGTACAAAAACTTTATGATGTGGATATTTTATTCTCATTTTCCAGAGGAGTTCCTGGAAACTCAGTGAGGTTAAAGTGCCCAAGGCAGCTGAGCAGCAGCTCAGGGACTCGTGCACAGGTCAGTCTGATTCTAAAGGGTCTGTCAGTCACACTTGGTGCCCCCATCTCTATAAACAGGACCATCTGTAGGCCTGTCCCTGCCTGAAATTCTAATATCAGTTCTTTGCCTGCTTGCAGCAGCCCACTGTCATACAAAGTCCTTCACAGGCTTTGGAACTAGACAGATATTGGCTCAAATGTCTACTCTGCCTCCTTAGCTGGTGTGTGACCTGAGACCATTTGACCTTTATTTCCTCTTCTGCAAAAAAGAGATATGTTAGAATATTTAAATAATGTTGCAATATTTTGTTGGTATTTTGGCCAAAGCACAGGCAGCCTCTTGGGAGGCAGATGGTATGGTGGTAAGACTGCCAATCACCTGAAATCAAATCACCTAGGTTTGAATTGTGACTCTACCCTAATACTCCTGTGAACTTGGACAAGTCATTTGAAACTTTAGTTTTCTCATCTAATAATGGGGAATATTAATAATACCTACTTCTCAGGATTAATGATATGACTATAAATACATTAAAAGATTGAAATACTTAGTATAGTGCCAGGTACATAATAAGTGCTCAATGTGCTACTATTATCCCTTCAGTTTTTCAGAAATACTTGCTTTTGCCTGATAACAGAGTTTCCTGACATGGCCTAAAATGCCTGCCTGGACTTTCTCCTAGAATCTCTCCTACTGAGAAACTACATGGGCCTCTGCATCCATTGTAATTCTGCCCTGCTTCCCTGTCCTAGTCTGGCTTCTTCTGGCCTCTCCACCACTGCTCCACCCTTAGCCATGAACTTAGTCACATCAGGAAAAAAGAATCAGACTGGTTGTGACTTACTTACACAACCAAGGAGACCTCCATGAGGCCACATACTTATTAAGCTTGTCCCCTCAGTCATCAAACACATCTACCTGGAAGGACAAGCACACAACAAGAACACGAGAAACACATCTATAGGCTTCCACAGCTTCCTGGGTATACTGCTCTTCACACCTGGAGCTGCTGAGGCTGAGTTCTTTTCTTCTCCACACTGATAACTGATCACATTCCATGATACATGGAAGTGTAGCTTTCCATTTTCAACAACTAAGTCACGCCTCCTCTTTGGTCTCCATTGCACGGTGCGGTATAAGACACAACTCCTGAACCCCCTCAGCAGTGCTCCACAGAACAGTGAACACAGAGTGGATGGTTAATAAATACTGTTCGTTGTACTGCTAAGCATATGTTCCATAAGAAATACGGCTGTAAGTAGCATAACGTTGCTATGGTGCAAATTCATTAAGGGTTAAATAAAATAGCCTTGCTTGACCCTCGATACCGTTGGTTTCCAGAATACTACATTCTTGGTTTTCCTCCTACTCACTGGTGGCTCCTTTTTAGTTCTCCCCAAATTTGTAATGCTAAAGTGACCCTGTTCTTTTCTACTCTTTATCTGTCCTCACTTCCTTGTTGTATCATCAGCTCCCACGTCTTGACACACTATTTGCCAACAACTGCCAGACCTCCTCTGAATTCCACACTCAGTGATCAACCGCCTATTGGAGCTAACAGATATTTCAAAATCAAATCGTCTAAAAATATTATTGATAAGTCCTCTTCCACCTTAATCAGTGTCTACTGCATTCACTCCTTGGCTTCATGCTGGACCCCTCTCCTTCTCTCACACCCCACATCCAGTTTGTCAGAAAATTCTGTTGGCTTCACAGTATATCCAGAATATGGTTACTCCTAACACCTCACCTTAGGGGACACTATCATCTTTCCTGAATCACTGTAATAACCCTCTAACTGCTTCTATTCTTGTCCCCAACAGTCTATTCTCAACACAGCAACCAGTCTAGCTGTCAGTCACTAGTCTGCTCAAAACCCTCTAATGACTCCTTATTTCACTCAGAGTAAAAACTGTCTTTAAAATGGTTTACAAGACCCTGAATGACTTGGGCCCAGTTATTCCTCTGACCTCATCTCCTACTACAGCCCCATCCATTCACTCCGCTATAGCCACACGGGTCTCCTTGCTATTTCCTAAACATAGGAGGCATGCCTCCCCGCCCAGGGCCTTTGCACTGGCTGTTCCTTCCGCCTGGCATGCTCCTTACCCAGATGTCCACATGGCCACCTAACTCCTACACCCCCTCAAGTATTTATTGCCTGTCTCCCTGAGGTCTAATCTCTGTTCAGGCAAAGGTACTTGTTGGTTTTGTTCACTGCTATATTCCTGATGCCTGGAACACTGTCTGGCACATAGAAAGTTCTCCATAAATATTTGCTGAGTTAATTGGATGATTAATTTGGGAAGTGCAGTCTCATGCCTTGACTTACGAACCAATTTTAGAATCTGACTCATAACTATTGTAGACAGTAGCCAGCCGACTTTCTCATTTTTCTGCAAAAGCAGAACATTCCACTTATGATATAGATACTCTAAATACGGTCCTAGGAAGCATTTTACAAGATTGGTACTTGATCCACAGCATGAATTACACAGAATAGAAGGTGGAAATTATAGTACATTTTTAAATTTTTACTCAAATATACACCCAGGTACACAATTACTTTCTGTAGTTTTATTTCATCTCATTAATACTTTGGATCCTTTTCTTTAATCACCTGGAAAAGCAGCATGACACAGAAGTTAAAAGAAAGGCCTGTGTACCTATATTGCATGGGCTTAAATCTCCACTCCACTGCTTACCACTATAGCTGTCACTTAACCTCTCTGGACCCTCCATTGGAAGCATTCGAGTTTAAAGGTTGGTATTAAAAATTTCTGACATGTGGTTCTCCAAGCCAGTTTGCACAGTTCTAGAGACAGGAAGTTCATTACTTGAGGTAGTCTGCTTCTTTACTGAACTGCATCATGTGTTACTAAGTTCTATATACAATATTGGACTAAAAAGCCAGTTTCCCATTATGTCCAAGCATTCATCCTAAAGTTGGCTCTTTCAGCACTGGAAAATACAAATGTCCTCTTCCACATAAGTTTCCAAATAACTTTTTTTTAAACCTCTGTTATCTGCCTGCCGGTTTTGAGCATAATAATTGTTCTGTCCTAGGGCTTCCCTGGTGGTGCAGTGGTTAAGAGTCCGCCTGCCAATGCAGGGGACACGGGTTCGAGCCCTGGTCCGGGAAGATCCCACATGCAGCGGGGCAACTAAGCCCGTGCGCCACAACTACTGAGCCTGCGCTCTAGAGCCCGTGAGCCACAACTACTGAGCCCACGTGCCACAACAAATGAAGCTTGCGCCCCGCAACAAGAGAAGCCACCACAATGAGAGGCCTGCGCACCACAAGGAAGAGTAGCCCCCGCTCGCTGCAACTAGAAAAAAGAAAGCCCGTGTGCAGCAAAAAAGACCCAACGCAGCCAAAAATAACTTAATTAATTAATTAAAATAAAATAAAATAATTATTATGTCCTCCTTGTTCATAAATGCTTTGGGATTCAGAAGATGTTTATTGTATATTACTATGTTCCAGGCTTTGTACCCATTTTACACCAGGTTAACATTACCTGCGCCCCTCACTGTCTGCACTGGAGCAGGAACCAACTCAATGCTTGTACTTAATGAGCTAACACCTTCTCTCTCTGCTCACAAGTAAACTGTTTAGACAGGCAGTTCATTTGGGGCCCCTTTCCTCACAGAGATATTTTCCTTCACACACCCTCTTTCCACATCTTCTCTTTCTTAACCACTTGGTAATGATGTCTATAACAATTAGGGGTCTTCTAACTCTAGAACCTTATCATTCTAAATAATATGCAAATAAATTTTATCCTCAGCCAGCTTAATAGTTCAATCAGCAATTATTTTTAATCTCTCTATATATAATTTCAAAAAGAAGTTACATATTCTCCCACCTCTGAAGTTTTGGCACTCTCTTTTATTTTTCACATCTGACTCACTGCAAAAATATCTTCTGGCAGCATTCACAGAAATTTGTCAGTGAGGTTCAGTCAAGAGAATTTCAGTATGGGCCCCAGCAGACATCTCAACCAGCTTGTCCACATGTTCTGGGTAGCAGAGGCAGTTTAGCTTGGTGGAAAAAGCACAAGGACTCCAGGAGCCAGACTGCCTGGCTTCAAATCCAGCTCCAGCTTGGAAGAAATGGGAGAATTCAGGCAAACTATTTAACTTCTCTGGCCCCATTTCTTCAGTTAAAATGGAGATAATAACAGCACCTGCTGCAAAGATCTGTTGGGAAGATTAAATGAGTTACCGCATATAAAGCCCTCAGAACAATGCTGGGAACATATCAAAGCCTCAATAAATGTTTGCTACCATACAAACAAGCCACTGTCCTGGCTGTCACTGGGAGAGAGAAGAGAAATTTAAGCATGATCTCCATCCACATGAAATGTGACTGCTTTTGAGGGAAAGAGAAAAAAAATGAGAAAATACAGATAATATTTAAAGGATATATCAATAAGAACAAACCACTTTTGGAAACATTGTCATAAATGTCTACCATCTAGACCTCCCCACTAGATATCTATAAGACATCTTGAACTTGGCTGGTCCAAAATATCTCTTCCCAGTGAATAAAGTCAATCTCATGTGCTTATTCAACAAGCACCTATTGAGTCACTATTATGAGTCAAACACCTTCAAGGCATATGGGAAACTTGAAGTTCTCCTTAATCTTTCCCTCTCCCTTAGCTTCTATATCTAATCAGACACCAAATTCTGCCCTCCTTATCCCAATCAGTGATTTAAATTTGTCCCCTTCTTGCCATGCCCAATGCCACAGTATCATTTCTCTGCAGGTCTATATCATCCAGTCCCTGACACTATCCTCTCCTGCTCCAACCTCTGCTCCTCATTGCTGTCTGAAGTGTAATCCTAAAAAAACGTAATAATCATCTCCTTTTAAGAAACTTCTAATAAAAAAGAATGAAATTCTGCCATTTGCAACAACATCGATGGACCTAGAGTATTAATCTTAGTGAAATAAGTCAGACAGAGACACTGTGTTATCACTTATTTGTGGAATCTAAACAATGAAATAAATGAACATATATAACAAAGCAGAAATAGACTCACGGATACAAAGAACAAAGTAGTGGTTACCAGTGGGGAGAGGAAAGAGGGGAGGAGCAAGATAGCGGTAGGGGATTAAGAGATTAAAAACTACTATGTATAAAATAAATAAGCAACACAGATAAAATGTACAGCAAAGAGAAATGTAGCCATTATTTTGTAATAACTTTAAATGGAGTATAATCTATAAAAATATTGAATCACTATGTTGTACACCTGACATTAATATAATATTGTATATCAACTATACTTCAATTTAAAAATGTAAAAATAAAAGACTTCCAATGACTATTTACAGGTAAATTCTTTAGCTTGGCTTACAAATTATTTGACTATGTGACTCCGACTTTCTTCTCTAGTGCCATCTCTTGCCAGCCACCTCAACACAACCTCTACACAACAACACTGAACTTCTCCTTGTGCCATAC
This sequence comes from Phocoena sinus, assembly GCF_008692025.1. NCBI lineage: Eukaryota > Metazoa > Chordata > Mammalia > Artiodactyla > Phocoenidae > Phocoena > Phocoena sinus. The sequence goes on from NC_045764.1 coordinate 81,397,751, forward strand.
CAGACCCTTGAGTGAATCCACACCATTGCACATGTCATCCCTGTTTCCATCCATGACAAACACCTACTCATCCTGTAAGCCTCAGTCTAAATGACTTCTTCGCAATGAAGGCTTTTCCAGTGGCTAGTAGCACTTTTCCCTGTCTTCTAACTATACTTTAGTCTCACTTATTTGCTTAATCAATGAAATATCATAAGCATATTACCTAGTATTAGGTTTGTTACAAAATAAATGCAACATAAAAGGTAGCAATTATTATATTATTCCTGTTGTATAGAAACCAAGTGTGGTTCTGCAGGACCTGGACATAGATATGAAAGAACAAACATTTTTTGAATGAATGAATGAATGAAGCAAGCTGAGACATCTCACTATAAAAGGTATAAAATAGGGAGATTACCTTTTTTAATACATTGCATAGAGGGAGTAAATATTTATACCAAAATCTTTGGCTAATATAGTTACTATAGTTAGACATGAAAGTTAGCTCTGAGCTTCCAGAAGGAAACTAAAAAGAAAAGGACAAACAGTTCTCATCACCTGATGAAAGAAAGTATAAAACTTGATTGAGAAATACAAACATTTTCCTGGAGGAGTCTTCTATGTGCATATTGCATAACACTGAATAATACGGGATTTTCTTCTGTCATTTAAAAAACACAGAAATAGGGGCTTCCCTGGTGGTGCAGTGGTTGAGAATCTGCCTGCTAGCAGGGAACACGGGTTTGAGCCCTGGTCTGGGAGGATCCCACATGCCGCGGAGCAACTAGGCCCGTGAGCCACAACTACTGAGCCTGCGCGCATCTGGAGCCTGTGCCCTGCAACAAGAGAAGCCGCGATAGTGAGAGGCCCGCACACCACGATGAAGAGTGGCCCCCGCCTGCCACAACTAGAGAAAGCCCTCGCACAGAAACAAAGACCCAACACAGCAAAAATAAATAAATAAACTCCTACCCCCAACATCTTCTTTAAAAAGAACACAGAAATAGTCTTTCCTTTGGATTTTTAATTAATCCTCAATAAAATAAAATCCAAGAGCAGTACCAGTTAAATTCTATGCAGAAGCAGTTGGTGAAAGACAGGAGCCTCTGTGGGATTGGAAGGAAGCGATGGACAAGGTTTGCCTCAGGGAGAGACAGTCAATGCCCTGGGTGAGAGCTGGGTGCTGAATACTGCTGGTGTAGTATCAGGCACAAGAAGGTGGCCCCATCGAGGTCCCCCCAAGCTGGATCATGCTAACAGCTAGATAATACACTGAGTGGGGAAAGGAGGCATTTTCAGCAAAGGGTCTTGAAACAATGAGAATTTACATGTACAGTCAGATGAACCCTTGGATATAGAGGGTTGACTGTACTAAGCCATTTTATATAAGGAACTTGAGCATCTGCAGATTTTGGTATCTGCGTGGAGTCCTGGAACCAGTCCCCCATGGATACTGAGGAACATAACTTAAGGGACTCTTTTCAGTGACATTATTTGGTATTGCAAGAACTAAAGATTAGAATGAGCTATAGACATATAAATTGTTCAAACGTGTGTTTCTGGGAGGCCTCAGTAATAAGATAATTCAGCTCTGTTAAGATAGTATCTGGGAGAATGGATAGATATTATCAGGCTAGAATCACTGGATGAGAAATACCTGGCCAGCCTCATTTGTGAACACTCCCTGCCCCCTCTGATGCTCCAAAAATACAGTCGCCATTCTCATCTATGTGTTTTGTATGCACGTTTCCCCTCCCTTCCCCCTTTAGCCCCTACTCAACTCTTCACCCTCAGCTCTGGGTATCACCTTTAGGTGGCCTTTCCTTCCTCCCTCATCCTAGGCTACCAGGTGCTACTCCCCAGAGGCCTCCTGTCACCATAACCACGTGTACATTCCTCGTTATTTCTGTGTTTCTCGTTAGCTCCTCTAGGGAAGGTACCAAGACTTATTCAACTTGGTTTCCCCAGCACAGTGCTTGACACAGAATAATCAACCATTATATGTCAACAGTAGGAAGGAAGGGAGTTTGGGAATTACCTCAGATGATTCCCATAGGGCCAATGAGGATAATACAGAGTAGAAGGGTGTTTATGGGGAAGAATAACAACAATGTCGGCATTTGACTTGCGAAGTGTGCATCACTGGAATAGCTAGTGAAGACTGAGAGAGAAATGTGGGCATTAACAATGCAGATTTGAACATCATCTGCCAGAAAGTAGTAGCTGAAACACTGAGAGAAGATGAATTTTCTTTGCAATTGCACCCAAATGAGCAATTATCCTTTGACTAAGATCTTTCCCCCTCATTTGGGAACAATTACCATAGAATCAGGGTTAAATTCAACTTCTCAGCTTCATTTGAGTAGGATTCAAGGGCCTCCTCCAGAGCGTGTTACTCACCAACTCAGTCCCCTCTGCTCCAGGAAACTCGCTGACCCTCTGAGCATATCTGGCCGATCACCCCCTCGACGGTATTACTGAAGCAACATCTCTCTGATGGAATCTTTGAGGAGCCTTAACTTCAGGGCCCATCTGCCTCATCCGCGGCTAACTCCCTCAAGGCCCAAACTCAAAAGCACAGAAGGTTCTTCTAAATCCTTTGCTGAGTGAGTACACGTCTTTTCTAATCAATCAGAATGCAGAACCCTTGAAAATGGAAGCTATACTCTTTGCTCCTTCTTTGTCCCCACTATCTCTAGGTGTAATAGTTCTGTACATTCAGACAATTAATGTTTAGGATATTGGTGGCAGGGAGACAGCTTATTATCGAACTCCTGAGGCAGCTTCCAGATTATTGTTTCTCTGCCAAATATCAGTAACTTCTCTTCTTCTAAAGCCAGCACTATCCCCTTCTCTCTCTCCATCCTGGAAGCTTCAGGATGGTGACTGTATCTTCTTCCTTATGATTCTAGCTCTGTTCTCAATTCTCTGCATCTTTCTTGATGGCTTCAGCATCCACATAGGTGACCCTGGCTCATAGCAATTTGATTACTCCCATCTGAACCAACATCAATTCTGTGTCATTTAATTTGCCAATAGGCAAATCAAAACATCATCACTTAACCCTACTAACTAACCTGTACTTTTCAAAAGCCCAAAATGTCACATGGTCTCCCCCTCACCCCACCATGTAATCATCCCCCTCTCTCTCAGTGAACCTGCTTGTCTCTCTCATTGGTCATTGCCACCACAGCTCTTACAGAGTCTTTCCATTCTTTATACAATGAGTGATAAAGTTTGCAGTGGTGTCGAGAAGATGAAAGATAATTTAGGGATGTCCTAGCCCATAGTATGAGTTGCTAAAGTAAGCTCTTCTTCCCTCCCCCTTCCCTCTAGGAATAAGGAGCTCATGCTTCCTGAAGACATCATTCTAACTTTCAGCCTCTTTGACTAGTCTAGAAAATCCACCCTCTTTCTCAATCAAAATCTGTCTCCCAGAGCCTCCCATCTGGTGCACACTGCTCAGCTGTCTGGAGCACTAAGAATAAGAATGACCTTCTCCCCCCAGGTAAGCCTGCCAGCAGTCCTCAGACAACTCACACAGCCACTAGAGCCTTTTCTTCTCCAGGCTGACCACCTTGACGACTCCTGCCTTTAAACTCGCCACCACATAATGGCCATCTTAGACTCCTAACACCTTCCAGTATCCTACACAATAAGCAGAAACTTCTGCCAGAACACTGGCCCCATTCAAAATTCCCAGGACTACGACGTGAACATTTTCCAGGGCTGACAGTCTGTCCTGCTCCAAAATGGTTGAAAAATAAGTCCTCCTCATGGCTTTTCTTATAAATCAAACTCTACAAGGGAGGAGAAGAAGAAAAAATAAAAAACTAACTCCCCAGACTGCAAGAAATCGTAATGCCAAGTGAATGGGGATTTTTTTTAAAAAGAGTCTTGAATCCTGAGGGCTTGTCTTGTTCTTTTAACTAGAAAGTTTGAGTCTTGATCCATTAATCCAGAGCTAATAAATGGCTGGTGGCAATTTGCCAGTTTGAACTCACAACTGCGAGCTTATTCATTATTAGGAAGTAGCGATCTCTGTAGGGAAATGCTTGCAAACAGGATTAACAGAGCAAGGGGAGGGCAAAGCCTTTGGTGAAAAATGTGCCCATTGCTAATCAGTGGCCAACAGCTTGCTGCTGCAATGAGTTGCAGAAGCAGTCATAGCTCAGTGATCTGTGTGTCCATCATTTGCCAGAGCAGGGAGTGGACTTTATGCACTGGCTGAGTCAGGATTTCCAAAACTTTTCTACCAAAGTGCCCCTGATAGCAGTAGCCAGTAAGATCATGTCCCTACAGGGTTCAGAAACTGAACCAGAAGGCCCAAAATTTAGTCGAAGTCTCCTGTTTATTCTTCAATATTCATGTAAATTGGCATCTTAATACTATTCCCACACTGGTTTTAATATAAAAAGAACAGGCTTCCCCACGTTTCGATGTAATTCTCTGAGCCCCTAGACCACAGACCACGCCCCCAGGGCTTCATGTCCTCCTGTTTGAGACAGGGAGCTAGTCCCTACTCCAAGGAAGGAGCCACACCCCCCAGCAGCCTGCATGAGACAGACTCAGAGGTCTCATGGCCACTTCAGTGGTCATTCCTTACCCAGATCTATAGGCTTATTGATTCCAGAAGGAATTATAACAGAGAAGGTATAGCACAGTAAGACCTCAGTATTGAAGACAGATAGACAGCTCCACAGTCTTGTAATGTACAACCGGAGCCTACCTAACCTCTCCAAGCCTGTTTCCTCACCTGTAGAGCAGTATCTACTGCCTAGGCTGTGCTGAGAACTAAATCAGAGGATGTGAGTAAAGTGCTTAGTACAGTAAGTAAACATGAATGTTTGTTATCATTATACTGGTGGTATCACCAGACATCTAGAAGTCTCCACAAATCCTGACTTTGTTTCTAAAGAGAATCCTGGAAATAAGAGTCTGAAGACCTGGAATCAAGTCTTGATTCATTAGTTAATGCTGTAGCCTTAAATGACTGATTTGGACTGATCCCAGGCTTCCATATCTATGAAAACGGGAACATGATACCTGCTCATAGATCATCCAATATCATTGTGCAAATTACATGAAATGGTATATGCATGATGTGTTTGAGAATATTTGGTAAAAATACCAAATATGAGCTAAAACCCACCTTTCTCTTCTTCAAACGTACACAGCTCTCTGGTGTTAACTATTTAAGAGGCTTTGGTGCATAGGAGAAACAAGGAAAAGATGTGAATAAAGTTATAATGTGAGCAATGGAGATGACCTCTGACAACTGTGAGCTTTTTCTCCCAGAGCTATATAGAACAATAATAATAAATGACAATACACATTGTATTGCATGTGTGATGCCTACCACATCAGACATTTATGTTGAATGCTCTACCTACAATCTCTTGTTTAATCCACATAAACTATATACAATTATTATGCTCCATTTACAACTAAAGAACTGAAATTCAAAGTAGGTAAGAAACCTGACCAGATTGGTATGGCTGGGATTGCAACCAAGTCTGGGTAACTCCAAACTTGAGCTCTTAGAATCTGAGCTTGTAACTGTAATGCTCTTCTATCCCACCTTTCAAACGGACCAACGACCTGCTTATTTACTAATCCAGAAAGGAGCCTATTATGGAATTCTTGCTTGAGGCTCTTTTAAGATTATTGGCTGATCCTAGCTGCACTTGGCCAATCACAGGCTGAGGCTACGATTTTAGAGTTAACAATTAGTGATGTCAGAGAAGGGGTGGGACTCCAGTTCTGTGCCTTCCCCTTCCTTCTGAGGACCAGCAGGTCTGAGATGCTGTGGGTTTGGAGATACAATGTCTAGGATTCGAATTCCAGCTCTACTGATAACCCACTCTGTGTCTCTGGGAAAGTTACTTAACCTCTATGACAGTACACATAAACTTCTACCATATGCGAAAAAAATTATAATCTATACTTTGCAAAGACGGCTGGGAGGAATAGCAGGGATTGTATAAACTGTCTAACACAGAGGAGGTGGCTCAAAAATAGAGAACGTAGTTATTATTAATTATCATTTTTATAATGAGGTAAAAGTCTTTCATAAAGAAAACCAAAATAAGTTTTCAGATGTCACATTATTTGAAATTTAAAATCTCAAATACCCTTTTATATCTTTCCAAAGCATTCAGCAAATGTAAGCAACTGTTCAATAATTTTAATCAGTTCACAAATGGTCTCGATCTAAAAGATTTTACATCTTCTTTCTAATCAAAAACTACCCTGAAGTGGTTAAATTCTGACAGGGAGACGAAATCCATGTGGGTTAGCAGAACAATCTTCTGGGAGCATTAAAATGACTCTTGAATAATTTTCAAACCTAATTGTATTTGCACTTCCTACTGCTCTAAAGCCAAATCAAAATTCATTGGCAAACAAGCAAAATTCTGCCAGGATCTCATGATTTATCATGTGAAATTTCATCATGCATAGCAAGTAGCAAGGTAACGTGGGTTTAAGAGACGTGTGTTCAAAATTCCTGATGATTTGTTTATTCCCTCTGAGAAAGATGGACCAGGGAGAGTCAATCATTGGGCCTCCTGGACTTGTAATAAGCTTATAATAGGCAGGCATGATTTGATCAGGAAAAATCACTACAGAACTCCTAAAGACAAAAGGGAAGTGGTACAGGACAGTGTACTGATTTGGCTTCCGCAGTGGGCAGTATTCATGGCTGGTTCCTGAAAATCAGGAAGAAGAATTAATTCAAGGAGGAACTGTAAAGTGGCCCCAGGGTCCATGACTATTCTTTCTATCTCCCACACAGCCTACCTTTGTTGCATAGTAGTTTCCTGGCACTGCCAGAAGAGTGGGTGAGAAGCTGGGAGGGAGGCCGAGAAGGAACGCAGATGGCTACACTGATCACAGAAGCAGCTACCATGCACAGTGGTCCCACATGATCAAGACCTCAGGCATCCCCTGACAGAGAACACCTCTATTGCTTAGACCAGCCTGTCAGCCAATTTAGCCAAAACAAGGGCCAGACTGGCACTTCTCAGAGACCCACACCCACTTACCAAAGCATACTGCTCCTAGAGAGGCAGTATAAATAGAGAAGTTAAAAGCTCAGATTCCAGAACTAGGCTGATTCTCTGCTGAGTTACCTGAGACAAGTAACTTAACCTCTCTCTGTGCCCTAGTGTCTCCATCTGAAAAGTGAAACAAATAATAATAGTACATGTCCCACAGGAGTTGTGTTGACAACTAAATGAGTGCCTAGATATAAAATAGTAAGAACAATACCTGACACATAGGTGCTCAATGCATGTTGTTATTATTCTAAACCAGCCACCCCACTGTCATATAGTTACACAGCTTACTTACAGCTCATTAAGCGTTTTCAGGTACTCATTCAAATCTCATGACAACCCAGGGAGGTCCAGCAGGTACCATTATCCCCATTTTACAGATGGAGAACTACAGCTCAGAGAACTCATGTGGTTTACCCAAGGCCACGAACCTAATAATTATCAGAGGGGGGACCTGAACTCAGGGTTTGGGTTTCAAGTTTAGAGACCTTCCATTTATATATCACATAGCTTAATTATAATTGGGGTAAATTTCATTTTAACCCTACATCCATGTATGTTTTCCAGCTGGGGATTATTCATTCCACAAAGGCTATACAGAATACGAGTGGGCTTGCATACTTGCACTGGGTTCTGAGCACTCAGCTGATGGGGGCACCCTGTCAGGGAGCAGGCCCTTTCCAGGAGCCAGATCTTGTCCCTTTTCTTTTTGCTCTCTTGAGTGAGTTTGAGGTACTCCATTGTCACACAGGATAGGACCAAAGCCAGCAGGCAAAAAACAACTGTGGGGAAAACAACTGCTTGAAAACAGATGACTGTTCTCACCAGAATCACCATACATGGAGATTTACACAAAAAGCACCTGAATTTCCATGTGTCAAGACGAGCAGTCCTATAATAAGCTCTCTCCAGAAAATAAAATTCTATCTGCACCACCAATTAGATTGCACCTATCAAAAGGCAGACTAATGACAACTTTTAAAGTGGCCAATGACAGGATAATCTCCCAGCTGAAGAATTACTTAGGTACTCTCAGCCAGTTGGGGAATGTTAACTGAGCAGGTTCAGATTGCTCAGATTTGCAAATGGAACAGGTGACAGCTGGTGGGCGATTATCCATAGAAACTCCTGATTCAGACAGGGGTTAGTCACATAAAAGGGAAGAATAGAAATGGAGATGCCAAAAGAAGCATTTGGTCCTGGATTTCTCTGAAGAAGAGCAGATGGACATAATCAATTACCTAAATAATTCAGAAGAGAAAAAAAGACTGCTTTCACCTGAATTATCCAGATAAATTTTAAAGACATAGTTTGGATGAAGGTTTCTTTTTCATCCAAATGGACTGCTTATATTTTCCTGATTCATCAAATAATTTACTTCTACATGAGCAGGGCTGGCTTACAAAACTACTATAACCATAGTGATAACTGCTACACATGATGTCCTTTCTCTTACATTTGTACTTCAGGAAAGAATTGGTTTCAAGCCGAGCCCTTTTTTTCTCCTTTGTGTATTGGTAAGCTTTTCCTCTGGAAATAAACTGGGCTGGCTGTCCCTTTGATCCCATTGTGCGATTCTATCTCGTTCATCAAGCTTTGGCACCTGACCTGTTACAAGGGTATAGAAAATGGTACAATTTGAGCATTTCAAAGTGCCGGTTTTCTATTTAAAAGGGGGGATATTTGACAGCCACCTTTAGATCCACTTGCTTATCTGGGTTGCGTTTTAACAAATTTTTGTGAAAGCATACCATTTATTTGCCAAAATTGGAAAAAAATGAACAATGGTGAGTTCATATCCCAGTGAATATGGCTTGAAACACACAAATCTACAGCAAAGACTGACAGAGAGTATCATCATATCTGTGTGCCATCAGAAAATGGTCCAGGCTTGAGCTTCGACACCTGCAATAAAGAGGACCACAACAGTTAGGGTGAGGTTCAGTGTTGTTTTCCAGCACAGGGGATTGTAGGTGCTTCCCTTCCGATCCGTTGTGTGGGTAGATTAGAAGCGACACGGACCTTTCTCTGGCCAGAAACCTCTTGGCTCCATCTTCATCTGGGACGATCGATCAGCTTTTACTGATTGCAGGAAATGGCTGTTAACTGGGGGAATGAAGAACACATCTAGAGGCAGAGTCCCTAAGATGATTCAGAGCCCCCTCTTCATTGGCTCTCCTGCATAACTCAGTGGGGTGAGGGCCTTCTCCCCGCATGAGACACTTACTGCCCACCCTTATCTTTTCATCAGAAACAAAGAGCCTTGTAATCTGGGGCAACATGAAATACCAAACATCAAAAAAATGGTCACTTTTTTGCAATAAATATTTTAATGTGACAAAACCAAAGCACAATCGATGAAGCCAAAATGCTTGTCACTTGCTGCTTTCGACTGAGATAAAATTCTACTCTTAGCTAAAAATTTTCCTGTTTCCAATCAAATGTCATTTTAACTGTATTGATTTTACTCGTTTATGAATACTTTAAAACTTTTCCTTCATCAATTTTTGTTTAACGCTTTTGAACCTGCCCTTGTAGATTGTAACTCCGAGAAGAGTCTTCTTAGGTGACATGACTGTTGCTGTTGAAACTTGCACAAAGCCCTTGGTGGAGACCAGTCTGGCCCTTTGCTGAACTGAGAATCCACGTTGCGAATCACTGTTGACAGTCACACTTTTGCTTCTATTTGCTTGTGCTTCTGATTATAACTCAATATATGTTCATTCGCTTTGTAGAATGCCCCTTTTTAGCCTCTAGCTGCTGGATGACACCATCTGTGATTCCCAAGGAAATTAAATTAAATTAAGTTAAAATTCAATCAGCAGAAGATTGTTGCCTCTATGACTTTACTAGGAACCTTGAGAGCATAAGTGCCTAAATGCCTCTCTCTTAATACAGAAACAGGCAAGCTCAGCTATAGCAACATTGGCCCATGTTTTAAGACTCCCTCAGAGGCGGGGGCCAGTGACTGACCCTTTCTGTCCAGCCTCGCATGGCCTGCAGCAGCTCGGAGACAGACTGCATTGCTTCTGCAGTCATTGCTTGGTTTAGGGAAATCTTTGTTTCTTACCAAAAGAAAAGAGAAAAAAAAAAAAAAAACCTTCAGGTTTATGCAAAAGGAGGAGATTGTTAATTTGCACAATATCTGATACGCTACACCAGAATAAATTCTAGATGGATTAAATGGCTCTATTTTACAAATAAAAGTAAGCCATAAAAATGGATTTTTTTAAAAAAGCAATACATTGATCTTGAGAATTTATAAGCAATAAAAACACCAAGTATAGAGTATAATATACTAAATTTGAAAAAGTCATATCAAATAGTATAAACAAAAGGCAAAAACAAATGGAGAAACTAGGAGAAAATATAAGATTCATGATAGGCAATATAACGTTAATAGACATATAAGCACAAACACACATACAAGTGTATACTCATAAGAAAATTAAAATATCCCATTTATGGTCAAAGTACATTAATAGTAATTAACAAATTAAAGAAATACAAATAGGCAAAAATCCTTCCAAATTCACCTGTTTTTCAAAACCCAACACATACACACATATATACACATTACAAAAACAATGAGAAACTACTTATTACATAGCAAACTAACAAAGATTTTTTAAAATTATGTTAATTTGGTGATGGTGAAGTAAAATAAGAACTTTAAAATTTTGCTAGCAAACTGTAACATGTCACCATCTTACTAGAAGTTAACTTGGAAATATGTAGGGAATTTTAATATATTTGGGGAGACATTTATCCCAAAGAAATAACCACAGATATGCATAAGAATTTTTGTGGAAGGATGTTTATTGCAGCTTCATTTATATAACATAAAAAAAATGGAAATAACCTAAATGTCAACCTGGCTATGTAAATTATGTTACAAACACAAAACAAAATATTATGCACTTTTGAAAAACATGTAATAATATGAAGAAATTACTATACAATACTACTAAAAGCAGGATGAAAAATTATATGTGGATATGTATGTAGGTATGTATATTTTATATATGTATATTTTGACTCCAATTTTGTGTAAATATTATATAAAATGTTTAAATATCATATGTTGTAATATACACATAAATATATATACAGTCACAGAGAGATTAAGTAAAAGGAAAAGAAAAAATTGACAAAATGTGAACAGTAATTATTACTGAATGGTGGGCACATTTGCCATTTTAACAATCCTTATATTTCTATTTTTCAAAAACTTCTAAAATAAGACAATATTACTTTATAATTTAAAAAGTAGTAAATCCTACTTTTTTAAAAAACAGAACTGGCTTTTCCTGTCTCTTCCAAATGGCAGAGGTCTTGTTCTCTTGTTGTATACTGAGGTATATTTCATTACCATTTCCCATAACCATGTTATAATTATCTTCTTAACCAGTTCATAACAGGAAGTGCAAAGACTCACAGTAAGGCAAAATACCAGTAAAAATTTCCCAGGGGAAAGAATTAAGTGGTTGAGCCAGGAAATGTGGTTTGCATTATCCTATGTGCCTTCCCATCCTGACTCCCCCACCTCAACTCTCCTCTGGGCTGCCCTTCATCCCCAACAACACTGCACTGGAGCAAATGTGTGCCGATTTGGAGAGGAAACATTGCTATCCCATTCCCTGCCCCTACTTCACTGCTCGAACTCCCAGTTTTCAAAAACTCAGGCTCTCACAGGTAAACTCCAGGCACGGCATTCAGACAGAAATGTGTATAGAAACACTAAGAAAAGTTCATTATTTCGAATTCTGGTACCCCCATAATAGAGAACTATCATACCAGGTACCATATGTTGAGCACTTACAATGTGCCATCACTCTGCTAAGTGCTTTACACATATTATCTCATTTTTGCTGTTAAAAACAACCCTGTAAGGTAGGCATGAAGATCCCCATTTTACAAATAAGTCATTTGAGGCCCAAGGAGGATAATTAACCTAACTAGTATCCCAGAGTCAGGGTCTAAATTCAAGTCAATGCCAGTACCTACACACTAAGCCACCGCACCCCAGTATCTCCAAATAAGATGGAAAATTATGTTTTTAAAACCAACCTAGATTCAGGCCCTGCTATTGCATTTTAGTATTTAAATAATACTCGTTTATTAGTATTTAAATAATACTCATTTATTTTCATCTTTTCTCCCTCTGTTTTTCAGTAGATTGCTACATGTCTTGATTTGTGGCTTTCTTCTCCCAACCTCCCACCACCTGTTAACCAAATCTTAGTATTAGAAACCCACATACTACACTCCCAAAAGAAACTGAAAGCTTTATGTATTTCAGGAGGATGAGTTGTTATTCCTATTTTATGGGTGCATCCACTGAGTCCCAAGACATTTAAGGGAACCTCCTTAAATCACATAGCTAATAAGTAACAGAGAAGAGCCTGAACCCAGTTATCTTGCAAACTGTTCCTGAGAGCCAGCAGCATATGCAACATTAAAGGTTTTCACTCCAAACAGTGAATATTCTTGTTCCATAGCTGGTGATCCTTATACTATTTACATATAATGTAGCCTCTGTAGGAATACAACTAGCTTTACTTTAGAAGACGAATATTCCTTCTTTCTTCTTGCTTTTTCCTTGTCTTACCTCTCTATGATAATAGCTACATGCCAGGCATAGATGTGAGTTCTTTATGTACACAGACTCACTGAATACTCTGAATAACCTACGAGACAGGCTCTATTTTTTTTAACATCTTTATTGGAGTATAATTGCTTTACAATGATGTGTTAGTTTCTGCTTTATAACAAAGTGAATTAGTTATACATACACACATGTTCCCATATCTCTTCCCTCTTGCATCTCCCTCCCTCCCACCCTCCCTATCCTACCCCTCTAGGTGGTCACGAAGCACCGAGCTGATCTCCCTGTGCTATGCGGCTGCTTCTCACCAGCTATCTATTTTACTTTTGTTAGTGTATATATGTCAATGCTACTCTCTCACTTTGTCACAGCTTACCCTTCCCCCTCCCCATATTCTAAAGTCCATTCTCTAGTAGGTCTGTGTCTTTATTCCCATCTTGCCCCTAGGTTCTTCATGATCTTTTCTTTTTTTCTTAGATTCCATATATATGTGTTAGCATATGGTATTTGTTTTTCTCTTTCTGACTTACTTCACTCTGTATGACAGACTCTAGGTCCATCCACTTCACTACAAATAACTCAATTTCGTTTCTTTTTATGGCTGAGTAATATTCCATTGTATATATGTGCCATATCTTCTTTATCCATTCATCCGATGATGGACACTTAGGTTGCTTCCATGTCCTGGCTATTGTAAATAGAGCTGCAATGAACATTTTGGTACATGACTCTTCTTGAATTCTGGTTTTCTCAGGGTATATGCCCAGTAGTGGGATTGCTGGGTCGTATGGCAGTTCTATTTGTAGTTTTTTAATGAACCTCCATACTGTTCTCTATAGTGTCTGTATCAATTTACATTCCCACCAACAGTGCAAGAGGGTTCCCTTTTTCTCCACACCCTCTCCAGCATTTATTGTTTCTAGATTTTTTGATGACGGCCATTCTGACCGGTGTGAGATGATATCTCATTGTAGTTTTGATTTGCATTTCTCTAATGATTAATGATGTTGAGCATTCTTTCATGTGTTTGTTGGCAATCTGTATATCTTCTTTGGAGAAATGTCTATTTAGGTCTTCTGCCCATTTTTGGATGGAGTTGTTTGTTTTTTTGTTATTGAGCTGCATGAGCTGCTTGTAAATTTTGGAGATTAATCCTTTGTCAGTTGCTTCACTTGCAAATATTTTCTCCCATTCTGAGGGTGAGACAGGCACTATTATTATATCCATTTCACAGACAAGAAAACCAAGGTCAGGGATTAAACAAAATGTCAAAGTGTCAGGCCCACGATTCAAAACCGGGCAGCCAGATGAGTCCATGTTCCATCCTACTACATTGTACTCTCTACACACAAAAAGTACATGGAAACTGCACCCTACAATGGTCAGAGCTGTTATTTTAGTACTATTTACAACACCACCACTTAAAGATGTGGAAAATTTGAAGTGAGTGCAGAGACATATAATGAAAATTATTAATGTTTGAAAAATGGAACATATGAGGAAAGGTTAAGAGAAGTGAAACTTTTTTAGCCTTATAAAGAGAATTCTGAAGGGAAGTTAATAACTCTTCAAAAAAATGAAGAATTATGGAGAGAATGATAACCAGAGTTTACTCTCACTCACAGAGAAGAATGTTAGAGAAAACCAGCTTGAAATCGCAGTAGGAGGAAATTAAGCCAACTATAAGGAAGAATTTCCATTAGTTCACACACTCTCAGTTGTGAACTTCAATTTAACCAGCCTTCCTTACATTGCCAGTTCAAGCATTATTCATAATGAGGTCAAGAATCCTCTTTCAAATCTCCAATGATCAAGTGATACTCAGGATAATTTTAGTTTCAAGCGTTTGGGTTTTTTTTTCCCCCAATTCTTTGACAAACATCCATCTTGAGCTAACATGAAAATCCTCAAATGAGAATATATGATTAGTCAGACTGTATGATTCCCTGACCTGTCTGTTCAGAAAGAATTCACATGAAGTGACAACCCAGGGTAGATGTGGCATCACTTTCTTGAGATCCCTCTGAACAGAAGCAGACACCCATTTGTCTGGGCACTTTTCATGCAGTTCAGCCCAGAAGTAAGGAGGTAAATTGCATTGACCTCTTGTGGTTCCTTCCTGCCTCATGATTCTATAACCCCCTACGTTTGTTCATCCATCCCAATAAAGCTTCATTGTTAGAATCCATGGTTTCTTCACAACCAAAAATAATAAAATACAGGAATGGCACAGGTAAGAATTGCTGACGGGTAAGACCAGCTAGACTACAAGGTATCTTTGAAGGATCTTACTGTGTCTCTAATTCAGATTTCCTCAAAGTGGTCCTTGAACCATCTTGCATTAGAATTATCTCTGGTACTATACATGTTAAAAATTAATCAGCATCTTTAAAGAGGGCCCCAAGGATCTGCATTTTAAGCACTCTTCCCACACTTTTAAAAAAAAATGTACTCTAAGCTGTAAGAAACAATGAGATTCATGTCTAACACCTTCATGCCACAACTGAGAAACAGAAACTTAGAGAAACTGATATTTGTCCACCTCGTTACTAAAAGAATCAGGAATGGAATCAGATGTTCAGACTCCCAAGCTAATAAATTTCTCATCTATTTGGAAGCATTACAAATAGATTTAGAAAGTGCCCCGTGGAATATACACTTGGCATCAAAGCAGTGAGCAAACTGGTTTGTCTCTCTGAATAATTCCATTCTCTGCCATGGAGAAAAATAGTAATCGCCTATGGCTCAGTCAAGTTGGTTGGCACCACAAATAACTAAATCTCATCTCCAAGTGATTTAAACTCTAAAGAATTATATTAGCTCATTTTTGAGGCACCAGAAGTGAGGCAGGCTTCACGGCAATTGATCCAACAGTTCAACCCTGCCATTTGAGACCCTGTTTCATCATTTCTCCACTTTGCCATCCAGATCATTAGGCTAATGTGTCAATTCTCTCTGTTTAGGGCAGAAATTCTTTCCAAGAATGTCCCAGAAATATTTTCCTTGACTTTCATTGGCTCCAATAAATGTAAGCTTATCCATTCCTCAACAAATTACTAGCAATGAGACTAAAAATAATGTAAATGTCTCTAATAATTAATGGAAGTGGAGGACTCAACCACAATGTCCATTCAACCTGAAAGGGAAAATAGCTGAGGAAGCTCTCATACCCTTCCCTAGCAAGGGTCAGTCCCCAGACAGAAAATACTTTCCCCACCCTTACTGTGTATAGAACTATTTTCCATTTTCAGTGTGTGTTAACCAATTTTATCTTGGGAAAGATCTTCCCGTCCCATACCCCCAACCTACATTATAACCATTGACTCAATGCTTTAGGGAGAGAAAAGCATGCTTCCTTATCTATATACAACAGGGTCTCAGATGTACTTATATACTCATATATGCAAAGAAAAATGCAATTTCTTTGTTTTCATATTTGAACTAATGTTTCTCTCAAGACCACAACAGGGCAGCAGAGTTGAGAGTAGTTAAATTTGGTTCAATCTAGTGAACTCAGAAGAACCATTATAGTTTAAACAGTTACTTTAGGTAACCCAGTCATCTCATTTGACTCAAAGACTCAGTATTTCAGATTTCCTCCTATTCTTCTTCAAAATGGCATTTAGGTATATAGGAAGACCTAACTACAGAGAGGAGGTGGCAGCTTTCCACACAGCATCCTTTAACCACCCACCCTGGGTGTCCTTCACTGCAAGAGCCCCTCAAGAACATGCTGACTCTTCCACTCTACCTCTGGCCCAATCATTCACCCCACAAACCCCCTGAAGCCAGGAGCAATGGGCTTTCTCCTCACTCTTCCTGTTGGCATAGAACTCCTCCATGTCCCGCTCTCCTCCTTCGCCTATAGCATTTAAATTACACACCCCTGCCCCAATCGTAGTGGTGGTGGGGTGTAGGGAGAAAGAAATCTGATTTAAAAAGTATAAAAGAGGGTCATTTCAAAAGTATTATACCTATTACACATGACAATATGCAAAAAACTCAGGGTATCCTTCAGAGCCACCTGGGTAAACCTATTCTACTAACTCAGAAGGATATGGGGAGGAGAGTAGGGCCAAATAAAATCATAAAACAAAACCCATCATCCCTGTGAAATATCCAACCTGAAAAGATATCGCTGTCCCCTTAGAGACTGAGGTTTAAGTGCAAAAGGGTAAAGTATCCATGAAATAAAGTAACAAGACAGGTTTCCAGTAATCCTGACTGTGTCTAGACAGGTGACATCTAAAAGCCATATTGGCCAGAATGGTTTTTGCCATCAATCTGCATGGTGATGGGGCCCAGAAGTATCAGTGACACCCATGCCATTAACACATAAGCAACAGAAGAGACAAGAGCCAACCCAGAACACAGCTGGAGAGATCTTTTCAGCCCAATTATAGACAGGACCTTAGGGTCATCATAATCTATGTTGATACTTAACACTTTTTCCTGAAAAACAATCAACTAAAACCTAACATAAGGTGCTTGATGAAATGTCATTCACTTGTGTTGAATAGTAATTTATATTTGAGAGTTAATTGTTGGCCTTCATGATAACAATATTGTTCTTTTTTTGCCTAATATAATTACATGTTTATATTTGAACCTAAACCCACAACCTATGCTTCTACAAAACCCAGATATGTACCTTGCTATAAGGAAAACCATGTCTTTTTTTTTTTTTTTTTTCCCAGTACGCGGGCCTCTCACTGTTGTGGCCTCTCCCATTGCGGAGCACAGGCTCCGGATGCACAGGCTCAGCGGCCATGGCTCACGGGCCCAGCTGCTCTGCAGCATGTGGGATCTTCCCGGACAGGGGCACGAACCCGTGTCCCCTGCATCGGCAGGCGGACTCAACCACTGCGCCACCAGGGAAGCCCAAACCATGTCTTTTTAAAATCATTCTATTTGTTAAGGAAAGAACCAAAGACTTAGAACTCAGGTTGAAAAAAATTAAGAGTTTAAGTTTTGAAACAAACAATAAATACTGCTACTAGGCCAGCTTCAGTGCTAGAAGTCAAGGCTAATAAGCCAGAGTCAATGCTAATTAAAAATGCATTAAAATGAAGGGAAAAGATAAAGAAGATAAGAGAAGGTAGAGAGAGGAATTACTAGTTATACTAAGTCAACACTGCCACCGTATGCAAATAAAAAGATATGCATAACAAGCTTTTATTAACAATAAAGACTTAAGTTTTCCTCTTAATTTTCTATTTCTGATTTAAAATAGGAGATTTTATGACTGAAAGATGTTTTTTGGAAGCCTAACTTGTAGAAAGAGGTGTTCAACTCAGACAAACTTAGAGATTCATGCTAAGAAACTAAAACTGCCAAAGCAGCTCAGAAGAGGTGATGGCTAAGCTGGAATTTGAGGGATGAATGAGATTTTTCCAGGCAGAGAAGGCAGAGGGGAATGGAGAAAAAGACATCCCAAGAAGAGGGAATGGTATGTGCAAGGCAGAGATGTGTGTTATCATTTGGCGTATTCAAGTCCTCATACTACTTCATGCCACGGATGTGAAGAAGGGGATGTGGGAGCCTTAAAAATAATAGTGGGCCCCAAATATTAAGTACTGCAGAAAAGCTGACATAAGACAAGGACAGAATATTCCCCAGAGTATCTGGTGATGTGGAAGTTACCAGTGACCTTGGTCTGAACAGTGTCAGGTTAGGGTGCGTTTAGTAAATAAGACATTGAGGTATAAAAAAGAATGAGCCATGATGGGAAAAATCAAGATTGTCTAAAAACTCAAAAGCATCATAGAATAAAAGGAAGGTTTTGTTCTGGTTTTGCTAGAATGGGAGAACTTGATCACAGGTTAGGCTAAGGGAAGGAACAGAAAAAGAAAGAAGCTGCAATGAACATTTTGGTACATGACTCTTTTTGAATTATGGTTTTCTGCAGCTCTATGTACAATAGCCCGGAGATGGAAACAACCTAAGTGTCCATCTTCGGATGAATGGATAAAGAAGATGTGGCAGATATATACAATGGAATATTACTCAGCCATAAAAAGAAACGAAATTGAGCTATTTGTAATGAGGTGGATAGACCTAGAGTCTGTCATACAGAGTGAAGTAAGTCAGAAAGAGAAAGACAAATACCGTATGCTAACACATATATATGGAATTTAAGAAAAAAAATGTCATGAAGAACCTAGGGGTAAGACAGGAACAAAGACACAGACCTACTAGAGAATGGACTTAAGGATATGGGGAGGGGGAAGGGTAAGCTGTGACAAAGCGAGAGAGAGGCATAGACATATATACGCTACCAATCGTAAGGCAGATAGCTAGTGGGAGGCAGCAGCATAGCACAAGGAGATCAGCTCAGTGCTTTGTGACCGCCTGGAGGGGTGGGATAGGGAGGGTGGGAGGGAGGGAGATGCAAGAGGGAAGAGATATGGGAACATAGGTATACGTATAACTGATTCACTTTGTTATAAAGCAGAAACTAACACACCATTGTAAAGCAATTATACTCCAATAAAGATGTTTAAAAAAAAAAAGAAAGAAGCTGAAGACATAGTAGAAATGGGAGATCATTGATAGAGCAAGATTCCAGATGAGACAAGAAGAACAGAACAGGGAGGATAATTCCTTCTTTGGGTCTAGAGAATGGATATAGAAGTAAATAATACTGCAGACAAAGAGGAGACAATAATTTAAAGATTTCCTGATTAATAATCTCAAACTTCTTATAAGTAGAAACCAAGGCTATTTATTTAAACACCATTATGTTCTATATATGATTTAAGGTTGCAAGAAGGGTTGTCCATCCACTGAGAGGGTTTAGGACAGGCATAGGAGAGGGGACAGAGCTGTTGAAAGAAATGGAAGTGCTGACCAGAAAAAAAAGAAAGGTAACTGGTATAGGATCTTGAGGCCAAAAGGATTTTAGAAGGCATGAATTTGTATTGATACAAATATGCACAATTTGTGACTTTTTCCAACAGTATTCAACAGACTGGCTGTGCAGCTAGAAGTGTTATATGTGTCAAAAACATAAGCAGAAGAGGGATATAAAGGTATCGGTAAGAGAATAGTTAAAATGAACAGCATCAATTTAAGGCTGGTGCAGAATGAAGAGAACTCAGAAGACTGACAAACCAGGATGCTTGAGGAAGTAGATACTGTTGGAATGACAGAGCAGGAAATATGGGAAATTGCTATCACAGAGAAAATTCATTGAGCTTGAGATTTCAGGTATGGAACAGTCTGCTTGATGGCAATGTGTTGCTGTAGATGAGAATTGTTGGTGTGAAGTAGAGATGAAGACCATTGGCATTGAAGAGATCAAGGAACTGGAAAAAGGGTGCTAAACGCATTGCCTACATGACATAAGAATTCACTCAGGTGATGACAGAAGTTGGAGAGG
Organism: Phocoena sinus; assembly: GCF_008692025.1. NCBI lineage: Eukaryota > Metazoa > Chordata > Mammalia > Artiodactyla > Phocoenidae > Phocoena > Phocoena sinus. The sequence continues at coordinate 81,417,780 of NC_045764.1, forward strand.
AGAAAAGTCTACATATCACTCACAAGGGTAGGACCTGAGGGGGAGAAGTTTACAGCAACAGGGCATAGAAGTATATGCAAGCTCAGTGTGAGTTTAAAAACAGGGAGAATATTTCAGAAATGGCATCAAAGAAGCTGTTGGGAGTAAGAAATACCATGCAGGGGGAGAAGTGCAGACTCATCTAGAGGGACACAAGACAAGTGGTGTCTCCAGATGAGAATTAGGTCATGGTTAGGGTCAGAGATAGGAGTGTTATGAGAAGAGGCTAAAGTACCAGAGACACAGTGGAAATGATAGAAAGGAAGATCTGGGGTGCAGATAGGAATTAAGGGAAAGGAATCCCGAGAGAAACATGGAGGCAAAGTACAAAGAGAAGATTATTAATAGAGAGTCGGCATACCTATGATGTCCAAGATCTTGGACTTGGATTGAATCTACTAGACTCAAGTATTCCAGTTTCTGGGTAATGCTGTTAGGGTCCAGAAAAGGTCAAGGGCCAGAGGCTTGGGACCAGTCCTGCAGCTGCTCCCTGCTCTAAAGCCCCATGCAGAAACTGCCCAAGAGCCCCTGGTAATATCTGGCCCAGTAGCCTGGGCACCTCAACAGCTGTGTCCAATTATATTAAGGTTAGCTGTTACCAGTAAGTATCACGCAATTTTTTTTTTCTTATTTAACTCTGGCATGTTGGTAAATTTTCTGCTGAGTTGTAGTTTATCTTTCCAGGCTTTAGTGTAGACTTTCTAAAGCTGTGATTGGTTTTACTGACCAATTTATTTAGGTTACAACCTGGCTAGTAGTTTTGTTTTGTAATCTGGGAAGGAAATAATTTTAGATGGCAATTTCCCTTCATCTACTGCCTGCATATGGACAAGTAACCAATTGGGCCACTAATATTCACATCATATGTGCAATGGCATTTAGGTATTTGGTCCACAATTAAATAGAGTTATTGAAACTGTTGTAAGTATTGATATTCATCATCTAAATTTCCCTGACTACACTGAAGTAAGTTTTAACTACTTTTGCCACTTGTGAACCAAATGTTTTCCATGGGTTTTCTTTCATTGTTTTATGGTTAAGCATCTCAATTACAATAAGACCAGATCTTTATAGACTTCCTTGTCCTCTTTATTAATTTGATATTTAATCCTTTAAACCTATCTGTCACAATTGTCACAGTAACCCAGAGAATATGTATTCTCCCCCACCCTGCAAAATGCCTAAATGAAAATTTCCACCATAATTATATTTAAACACATCTATTTTTCCTAGCATATCCTGTGCCACATACATATTTTGAAAAAATAAATCAAGAGAAAAGTTTGTCTTTCACATTTCCCAGATACACAGCTTTAATGGTTTTTTCTATTTGTTTGGTTGAAGCTATAATCAATGCTGCCAGCAGAGGTGGGTGTATGTACATAAACTTTATACGTGCTGTGGTAGATGAAGAGTTAAGTTAAAGGGCCAGCCAGCAACTGTGAATAAAAAGAAAGGAGCAGAACCCTACAAAGCCCCCTCTCCACTCCTCCTAACCTCTGTGTTCTTAATGAACACAAAGTCATATTTATATAAGGCAGGTTTCTCAACCTCAGCACTCTTGATATTTGGGACTGGTCAATTTTTTACTGTGGGGGACTGTCATGTGCATTGCAGAATGTTTAGCTGTATCGCTGTCCCTTGTCCAACGTCCCCTACTTGGAGATGCTGAAGCACCGTACCCCATGCCCCTCCCCCTCCTGTTGTAATAACCAAAAAGGTCTCCAAACATTGCCAAGTGTCCCCTGAAGGCAAAATCACTTCCAGTTGAGAACCATTGATTTAAAAGACCACCCTCCACCACCACTCCCCAGAAAAACTGCTGGGGAAGAAAAGAAAAGGAGCAGGTAGGAAAGGAAGGGGGAAAGAAAGAGGGAAAGAAAATGGAAGAAGATAGATGAAGAAAATAAAATATGAAAAGAGAAAACGCAAGAACAAAAGGGGAGATGGTTAGGAAGAAATTTAGATCTTGATTCCAAGTACGAAATGCATTTGTCCTAATCCTAAACTCAAAGATGAGAATTTTGTGGCAAAATCCTGAAACCCTATCACATGCCACACCAAAAAGACTTGAGTTGACAAATTTACATATACAAGGAATTTTGAGAGAGAAAATATGAATCAGGTTCTGATATGTTCATTGATCAGAAATCAACCAATCCCACTGAAAATATTTACTCTGAGGAGCTGACTGGCAATTGTTAGGAAAAGGCTGAAAGCACAGAGGGCTTTGCTCATCTGAATCAACTGTTTGTCATTTGTTTGGTTGTTTGTTTTCCAGTCATTATTTTAATTTTCAGTGCTATGGATAAAGAATTTGGAACTTAGTCCATTGCTCTTAACTGATGTTCGGATGGGAGGCTGTGATCAAAGGGACCTGATGTGAATGGTATTTGTAAGTGCTGGACAATGGCTGTAGACAGCTATCAGTGAATCCCTTAAGGAGTCTGGATATATACAGATGACTACTAACAAAGAAATCCTAACTATCTAACCATATCTTTAGCAAGTTCATATATATAGTTTTTATAAGAACATCATTCCTAAGCTTTAAAGAAATTGAGCTTCCAAAATACTTAAGAATATGTAAACTCACTCAATTCAGGCATATTATCTGATGGCAAACAGATAGAAATGATTAAATAACCTCATTTGAAACAAACAAGTGATTTTAATTGTTTATAAATAATTATAACCTGACTGAACTAAAGTGGCATTAGTTATCTCCCCATATATCACTAGCCTATTAGTCTACACATACAAATAGGATCACATTAATGATAATGCACATACACCATGGACTCTTGCTCCCAACATGTCAAAAAGACCCAGCCTCTTAACAAGCATTTCCAAAGTTTGGCTGGAATCCCAGGGATTCTCCTAAGAATATGAGCAATCAATAGATCTATTAGCCTAATCAGACCTCTTCTGCTGGCAATAACGATGCCCATGAAGACCAAAGAGCCACTGTGTTCTGAGATGTAGGGAAGAGAATATCTGTCTCCCCTCTATGTGTTATGCTATCTTAGAGAGAATTCAAAACATGGCTGCTTAAGTTTCAAACAGGTATTTCAAACTTCACCTCTGTATTCTCCAGTGGACCCAGACCTGGCAATAAGCCAGGCTGAAAGACTAAGTGACAGTTACCACACGATTTGCCCCTCCAACAATCACAATTGGTCAGGTGCCACATGCTTGGTTCTCTCTTACTTTAAGATAAGTTCCCTCTCTGATGGCCCTTCAGGTCCTCATGCAAACAGACCTCCAGCTGCCCTTCCCTGTCAGCCTGCCAGACATGCAAGGGCCAACTCAAGAGCCTTGGGGAGTTTTACTCTACATCAGACAGGCTTTGACAGACTGCCCTTTGTCCCCTTCTCAGGGTATCTGATGCCACTCATCGTCTTTGATAAGTGGGCAGTAGATCATGCCAACTGCTCACTTTCCAACTGATGACACAGTTGATCAGCACAAGGGTGAACACCTGACCTGAAAAAGGGGCTTCCGAAGGCTGGTTAGCAAACTGGAGCTTGGAACAAAAAGGCCAGCTGGGCCAATTAGATTCCTGTCCTGGAAATAAGTGGTAGCAGAACTGAAACAAATAAACATGCAGTGGAGTTATATCATTGGTGGCAAGTCCACAGATTTTTGCTGCCCTAATCTTACCTTCTTGGAGGTCTGGGCATTCAGTGAAGCATCTTGGTATCATTACAATCAAAATTCCTGTAAGCTTAGGCCTGTTAGAGACTATATGTGTTCCTTGACACGAGAAAATTTCTAATTAAAACAACTATATGGAGATATAATCCCTAAAATGTTTAATTTTGGTCTCAGTCCTACCTGGTTCATTCAAAGAAGGGTAATGTACTCTCTGAACATGATGGAGACTATCCCATCACATATCTGCAGAGAATAATGTGCACACAATTATAAGTCACTCAGGAATATAATGTGTGGCACAGGGCCTCTGAATACAGGGGCACAGGGGACAATCAGAAGTAAAGCAAATGGGGACCTCAGGTACTGACCATCTTTGCTTCTCTTCAACACATTCCAAGAAAGTCCAGGCTGCACTGCTATCCCTGGTAAGATGTTGAAATGTTATTCTGTTATCAGGCCAATCTGAGAATATCATTAAATTTTAAAACCCGTGATTAAATTTTCTAAGGGAAAAAGTCTGAGGGATGATGCAATAGACCTCTGTCATTTGCAGCTGGCAATGATTTTGTTAACCCATCTCCCACTTTTGGTAATTTTCTGCTATGTGGATTATGCATTTCCCCAAACTTCCACTTCAATCATCTCTTGCCTGTGACCAGCTTCAACCGAGCAGCCTCACTGTGTGAGACTTGGAGGAGCAAGGTAAACTCTATGAGTCCACAAGCCTCTTCCAGCAAGCATGGTAATGAAGGTGTTGAGTTCATGTGCAGCAGCCATAGAAGAGCTTCTGCTCTTCAGGCTGTGGTTTCATGAGTGCTGAGTCACAGGTGGCAACAGCAGTGGACTTCCTGCGGAAATAGTCTCATGCAGTGACTGAGCGTTCTTCTTGGCTGCTCACTTCTGCTATGTGGCATGCAAGCTTGGTTCTCAAACTGCCCCCAAAGATCCATAAGCTACCTAATAACATCCCTGTGATAAATCCTTTTCTGCTTAATCTAACTTGAGTGGGCTTTGTGGACTGCAATTGAACTCTGGCTGATAGAAAAACAGTGAGGAAAGCCTCTTCGACACCAGCAAAGTAAGCTGTCCTAGCAGGACTGAGCTGGACAAGAGATACAGAGAAAAAGAAAATGTGCCTGTGATGACCCACAAAGTCCCAAGTGGGGGGTTTATGAGTGGAAATAAAGAAAGAGCATTTTCAATGAAATGCAGTCGAGTTTGCCATCTGATGGGTACTTGCAGAATCTCATCCTTCCCTCTTATCCTCCCCAAGCACTTATTTTTGCTGTTTTCACATTCACTGGCTATGTATGTGTCTGTCCCTCCAAAAGACTCTGAGCTCCTTAAGAAAAGAAATTGTGTTTCTCTTTTTCCACCTGTGTCAGTGTCTAAGGACAGTGTTTTGGGCATAGTAGGTTCGTTAGCAATCCTAATTGGGTGTTTATGTTTGTTGGTTACAAGAAGTTCCCTGTTCCTCTTTTAGCAGACAATAGAGTAGACACAAAAAACTTCCCTTGATTCTTTTTACTGGAGGATATGGTCTCAAAAATCCATATATGGGGTGAGGCTGAGTGTACCCCGCCAGCCAGGAGTCTTACTGACTGGCACTGGCCCTGGTGGTTCTCCAATTTGTATTTGTATCTACGCATGTCTCTTCCATCAAAATATGCCATATGCAACTAAAAGATATTGAATCAAATATTAATGCCCAAGATGCCCATGCATTTTTGTAATGTCTTCAACCTTCTTTACAAAGGATTTTTAATGCACTCTTGTAATTTTACTTCAGCACCACGCAATCAGCAAATATCAATTTCTCTCTGGGACCACAAAGACTTGTTAATTGAAATTCTGCTACTCATGCCCTAGTGAGGGAGAGAGCTGCTGTGTCAGACTCTCAGAAAGTGTCTCATCTTTGTAGATCTTCGCATGAGGAATCCATGGAGCATGAGAAGTAAGCTCATTTGCCAGTCTACTGCTGGATTTTTCAAAGTGATTTCAAAGCATTCTGCTTTAAGCGCCCACCTTTTTTCCTCTGCCTGCTAAATTCCTACCCATACTGTGAGGCTAAGCTGAAACGTGGAGGCTAATCACCTCCACAGAGCCTTGATCGTCCCAACCAGAAATGCTTCCAGTGTACTTTATTTCCATTTCACTTATCTAAAACTCCTTTGCCTACTAATTATTTGTTTATGTCTTATATCACCAATGAGATAAGCAGCTTGAGGGCAAGGGCACGATAGTGTTATCTTTGCATGCCAGTACATTGCACGTCATGAAATATGACTTTGTTGACTGGCTAAATAGTAAAATTTGTCACTTCTACTACCAGGGTTAGGCCAGAGAGGTTCTGACAGTTTAGAAAAATATATAGTTGAAACAGGCTTCTGCAGTCTAACTTAGGAACAAATCACTTTTTAAAACATTGTTTTGTGGAGGAAAAAATTCTGATTTGTAAGACAATTTGTGTATGAATTAGGATTGATAAAAGCACACTGAGTTAGAATTAGCTTGCGGTAGCTTCAGATTCTGGACCCCTAAAGGAAAGGTAAGGCCTTTGCTGCTTTTTTCAATGACAAAATAATCACATTCCTTGTTCCTCATAAGCACATCTTACATCTAGGCAGAGGGAAAATATAGCAGGCTGCTGGGTGGAGCTGTTTCCCTTTTCCTCTCACACTAGCCCACTCTTCACTGCTCTTTAACTTCTTCTTTGCAGAATCATAATTAACTCTTAGCAAAATGAATCACCAATATTTAGCAAGTAATTCTATGGCTCTGTCAAATTTTGACTCTTTGTACCCAGAAATATTCATCAAGTACGAACATTTCGTAAGTATGTAGGTACTCACTAAATGATGCTGTGATGTGCTCATTTCTGCTCAATACAAAAGAAAAAAAAAACTGGCATAGCATTCTTTCAGAGTTATTAGCAAAGATTTTTCATAGCAATTTAAGGTTGAGGTTTTTAGATTTATAAAAAAACAGCATTTACTCCTGGGTTCTATGTCTACAATGCTAGTAAGATGCCCCCCAGGAGGAAAATGTTATCTTAGATCTTTTCCCAAAGTGTTTTGAGAATGTTAACAGGTAATGTGTGAAATTCAGATCCTGTGGTCAAATAAGTTTGGAAAATACAAAGTTTAACAAAGTAAAACAAATTAATTTAATCGTGAACTTCTCAGAGCCTTTAACATGATAGCATGCACTGTGAATCTCACAAGGATTTCTTTTTGGGACTTACATTCCGAAAATACATTTTAGGAAATGCTGTCTTATAATCTGACTGCCCGATCTTTCCTACTAAACTACCAAACATCAGTAATGGAAAAAGCAAGAGTAAGTGATGCCAAAGTCATTTTAATGTTTTTTTTCTATAAATTATATCATAAAATATAATGAATCTCTCATTTACAGAACACTTACAGAACAAACCCTTCAATACCTTAAAAAGAAACAAACTCTTAGGCACTATAAAAATTCTCTGACCACCATCAACTTTTGTTCATTAAGTTTAACCTAACTGCTCCCCAAATCTTTTCTGAGAGTGAATAATAATAATTATTATAGCTATCTTGTAGGGAGTTTTTAATATGTTTCAGGGACTGTGCTAAGTGCAGTTCTTCATTTAATCCTCAAACCTTATGAGGTGGGATTGATTACTGAGGAACCTGAAACTTAGAGAAGTTACATAACTCACTCAGGTAAGTGGCAGAGCCAAGATTCCAGACCAGGTCATCAGGCCCCAGGATTTATGCCATATCCACTGGGAGGCACATCTTCATTGCTATGACTCTCTAGATGTATGTGCTGCTGTCACACAGCACATACATCTAGAGAGTCTTAGCAATGAAGCCAAGAGTCTCCCACACCTTGGCTGCCTCTGTGTTCATGTAAACTGTTTACCCAACAAAGCCCTCCAAGAGGCTAGATTCCAATTCCTTCTTTGACTACCTACTTAGAGCTAATGAGAGAGTAAGGTACTTCAGCTAATTAACTGTCCACTTCCCGCTGAACTGCTGTCTTTTGTTATTCTCATGGTCTCCTTCACACACATCAGAAGCAGAGAGAGGCTTCTTTCATGCTCTTTCAAAGAAAGACATTCCGGGATTTAGTCACCAGTTCTACCTGCGTGTCTCCTGCATCCTCTCTTGTGGACAGCATAGAGGCAGAGAAAAACTGCAGAGACAAAGGACTGTGTTCCTGAGGCCAGATTCCCCACTGCACTCTCCCAGTTTGGGCTTCTCTGCCTGTGCATCCTGACAGGTAAGCTTAGTACCTAGTACCGGTTCCTGCCCAGATGTTACCCAAGTGCTGCAGCTTCAGCATTTCACCACCTTATTTCGCTAGCACCCTGTTTGTCTTTTTTCCTGAACATTTTAAAGAGCATTTGAACAAAGAGGACAGTATTTCTCTGTACACACCTTGGTCGTTTCCTGACTGCTTTGTTTGCAGGTTATTCTTTAATCATCAAGGTCATGGGACAGCCCTGCCATCATCCTATTTTGCATGTGAAGAACTGAGGCACAGAGGGGCCCACAGGGGTCATGGTAGTGATGATTTCTCAGGCTGTTCAAGCAGGGGAAGTGGTGAATCCAAGATCCACACTGATGTTAGATCTGCCTCTTCTGTGTCCTCAAGGTAGAGCTTCATTTTCAACCCCGAGGTGGATTTTTGCAACTGCCTAAGTCCCATTAAAAGATTGCAGTCAGGACTTCAAAACAAACTCTTTGAAATGTTCTACAAAAACAAAGTGAATTTAACTTAGTGTTGAATAAGAGCTTTAGAAACATGAATTAATAGCACAGACTTTAAAGAATGAGTTAGTTTACATGTTTTGCTCGTTCCTCTCTCCTGATTCCATCATCTTGGTTCCACTAAATCATTTTTGGAGACTCCCAAACATCATGGCCCTCTATGAGCCAGAGGGTGATAACATGGAGCTTCAACCCATGGGTCCTCACATCTCTGTCTGCCCAATACTTTCAGGGTCAAATACCTTGAGTGCTGACTGCACATAAGGCGGTGGTGAGACAAACACCTCTGAAGGGTAAGACAAAGGACCTAAATATACTTGGTCTTTGCTCTTTCTCACAGGCAACATAGTCAAGTTAAACAGCATGCCCTTAGGAACAAAGCAAATCTGCTCACCTTTAACCCAACTCCACTACACACTAGCTCTGTGACTTTGAGCAAATTATTTAACCTTTCTGAGTCTCAGATTTCTTACCTATGTAATTATAGTTAATATGCACCTAAAAGAGTTTTAAGAATAAAATTAAAGAATATATATGAATGTTACAATCATATTGCCTGACACATAAGAGCTATTCAATAAACATTCATTTCCTTCCTTCCCCTCAGTTTCTTAATTGTAAAGTAACTAGGTAATAAAAATGTTTTGTCTAAAAGGAACTTTTGAGAAAACATCGTTGAAATATCTGAAACATAGTAAATATTCAACAATGATAAAAATGATAATGCTAGCAACTACCATCACTACTATAACCTATTATTTTTTTTTTATTAAAATTCCTGCAAGGCACAAAAACCTGATGACCTGATTCAGTTTTGTCTGTGACAGGCGTGTGTCTCCACATGTCTTTATGCCAGAGTGCAGGGAATGGGCAGGCAGATGATGGGGTCACGTTTACCTCAACACCACTTAAAGTCTCAGAGATTTTCCTTCCTAGTGTCAGTTCAACTCCCAGCCTAGTTTCTTATCAGGTAAATTGGAAAATCAGGACAAGGAATTTTTAAGCCTGATGTCTGAACACAAAAGCCTAGAGTTTTTCTTTGTTTTGCTTCTAGAGTTTATTAAGAATGAGAATGCTCATTGTAGACAGGGAGGTTTTGACCCATCTTCCCCCGCCTACATTTCCTTAGGATAGTTTGGCCTTCTGGGACTTGCACAACCAAAGGCCTTGGGATCACATGGCTTCTCTTAGGTCCCAAGTCACTGTGCTTGATTTGATTCATCTGCTACACAGGAGTGAGTTAATCTAGTCTCTGTCTCACTCCATACATATATGTCGTAATAGATACAAATTCATTTACACTGTTAATTTTTAAATGAATGCCATTTCTCTCTGGCATTTTATTTGAAGTCAGCACAATAAATGCATTTGTGTAGTGCAGTCACACTGTTTCTTTGTAGATTTAGGCTAAACTGTCATAAAAGAGTGAAATATGTTAAATGTACATTCACCTGAAAAATTCATCATCTTACCCATAGATTCTATTATTGTTAGACAATTATTGTTCATGCTAATGTCATCGTGCATCTTTCTGTATGTTCTCTCTGTAACAGAACTACATGCGGGACTCTTTCCTGAAGCTGAGATGAAAATGTAGCATTATTTTATCCAAGATTTTAAATGCCTAAAGATATTGATCCAGCCTGCTAGCCTGCTCAGAAGGATGCCCCATTCGCTGCATTGTGCTTAGAGACAATCTAATAAAAGCTTGCTGAATAATAAACAATGGGAGCCCACCAATTCTAAAAATTTAGATTGACAGGAATAATCCCCTCCCTGGAAAAGACAGACTAGCGGGCGCTTCCCATAAACCCATTACTGCCCACTCACCCATAAGCCAATAGAAGACGTTGGATTATTGCAACTCTTAGTTTTAAGAGAAATTGCTTTCCTAAATTTGACCTTCCACACTAAATATAAAATATGGACCATCTGTAATGAAGGGATTGCAGCCCAAACAGCCATCATCTCTCTGAGGCAGAGGTTAGAAGGTTGATGCACATTGGTTCCAAAGGGATGGGGATGGGGATGGGGATGACCTTTTGCCTTGAAAATGGTCACTCGGAGCTGTAATGTGAGAGAAAGGGGTCAGGTATTAGCCAGTAAAGAGTCTCTGAAGCTTCTGCGTTGTTAGACTCTTACACAGTGTGGGGTGGAGGAAGTCACAAAAGCAGTATGAGCAAACAGCATCAATTCTCATAAACATGAGAATGTAATACAGGGAGAATGTGAAACTGGATATACTCCAAATGCGAAATATGTTTCAAAGCCTTTCAAAATAAACAAGTAACTATAAATAAAAGACAGAGGATTTGGAAGGGAAAATATCTTCTATTTACTTGTGACATAGTTTTGACCATTTGATTGGCATGCCGGTGTTGTCACTTGCCTTCTACCTGCAGGCAAGGCACAGTTTCTTCCAAGCTGAGTTTTTTTAAGGAAAAATGCTTTATAAAAGTAATTTATGGGGTTCAGCAAGATTTCCATTGTCCATGTCCTTGAGTTTTATTTAATTCTGACAGGAGACTCTGACAACAATGGAAGGATGGCCCAAAAATATTGGATGCTTTGTCAGCATCTTTTAGAAAACAAAAAAGGGCTGCACACCAAACATTTTACGTGAGAGCAGAGTACCCCATCCAAGGGAAGACAGTATTAAGCAGGGAACTGAACTGAATAGGCAGGAGTGGGACACACCAGACTGATGGGAAGATCCAAAGCAGTGTGCATTTTTGCTGGAGCAGATCAGGAAGACAGTTCTAATAAATGCATTGAACACAAACACCCATTAGCCTCATGGAGGCAATTAGCAGGTTTCCTGGGTACAGTTTCCAAATACAAGTGAGGGGAAATAGAGGCTGCCTGACTTGAGATTCTGCCATGATTGGTATTTTGGGAAGGCAAGATTGACCTGATGAATCATGAATAAAAAACTGAATGTGATAATGCTCTCTTTTATCTCAAAGAAGTCTTTCCCACTCATTTCTCTCTCAGGCCATCCCTTCTAGGTCACTGTCTTTAGCAGAACCATTCCCAGTGCATGATAAATACATGGAAGTTAAACTTCAAAGAAAGAAGAAACAATTAATAGGTGTTCCAGTCAGTAGTACGTTCATCAGCTTGGTATGAGAAAGAAAAATGACAGAGTAATATTGCCACTAGCAATCTTAAGTCATGTGATTTTTTTTTTTTTTGGACAGATCAATGTTGGTTGCCAAGCAACACACACACACGCACATGCACACACACACACACACACACACACAAGAAAAGAAAAGAAAAGAAAAAGGGAGGGAAGCATTGTTATGTTTCAATAAAGCTCTTTTTTAAAGAAAATTTGTGAATTTCATACTGATATTATCATTATAATTATTTTCAATCTCTGTATTTCTTTAAAAGAGGGCCAGTGTCATTAATTGAGAATAACTTTTGTGAACAATGGGCAACATGCAATATACACTTGGTAAATGAATGGGGAACTTTAAGAACAAGAGATGAAAATTCTTCGTTGCCATCTTGGGATGTTTTATTAATGACACGTGTGTGTTTATTAATGAGTTTATTGCCTTTGTGTCATACGTATGTCACCATCAAATATTAATGTTTTCTATATTATAATAATATCTATTGATAGAACTGAAACTTGCTTCCCAGTAAGGTGTCACTATGAATAATACTTCTGAAATACTGAAATCAATAACAAGAATATTAGGGAGGCATTATAGTATGTCAATGAAATGAATTCCACTTAAATGCTGCACATAAAATAAACCAGCTAAATATACCAAATTATAATTTTAAATAGATAACTATACAAGTTATGGATATGAAACTTACAACAGCCAAGAGTATGTTATCTGAAACAATAAAGACACTAAATAGATGAAAAGAGGTCCTGTGGATTCTCTGATTTAAAGTCAAGATCCTGATCATTACTGGAATTAATAAGCACTGGTTTCTTTCAACGTGACAGAATATCATGTAGACGAGAGGTGGACTAAGTGGTTCAAAGAAACCCTAAATTCATTTACTTGGATAAGACGGCTGCCGTTCCTCCCTCCATCGCTCCTCCTACAATTGTAAGCTCTTGTTCAGGAGCCTTTTCCTTTTTTTTGCTTCGCGATGCACAGGATTGGACAGTGTCCATGGGAGCAAGAGGTCTTCCCAGTGAATACCAAGGCAACAATGTTCGCCAGCTCTTAGGGCCTGACTGTCAGGGCAGCTGGGAGCCGGGCTGTGCTACCTGGAGATCAACAGAGGACTTCAGCCTAGTGCTGTACAGAGCTGCTAATAAAGACAGAGGGATGCAGTCTTCCATAACTAAGGGAGAAAAACTATGAGTATTATTCACCTGAGACACAAACCCACCTAGATTCTGGTTAAGTGGCAGAATACCTCTGTCACTGTTCTTTGATTTCTTTCCTAGGCAAGGCTGGCTGGAGGAGGTAAAATAGAGAGCATGCTCCCTGCCTTACCTCTTGCCTTATGCATCCTTGCGCTGTTCACAGAGGTCCTCACCTCAGTATGTCCTGCTGAAACTTTCTTGACTTGCTCACATTTGTGTTAATCGAAGGGCAATTCCCTCTGAGCCTGGCTATCTCATCTGACAAAGTCAAAGTGCATCACAGCATGATGGCTTTACATGTACTCCTCCTGAATCATATTCAACAATTTTAGAATTGTTGCTATCTTAACCCAGAGCATCAAGAGTAGTCATTCAGGCCCCATTGTTGCTCAATAGGAATGAGGCTTGGGAAGCCTTCAAGCTCTGTATCACAGACAGTTCCCTGTTTTACTCTGGACAAAGGAGGGCTAACCATAGCAATATTTGCTAACAGTGTTCTAAACACTTGATACATATTACTCTTCTAAGTCACCATAACAACTCTACAGATTAGGTTCTACCTTTATTTCCACTTTACAGATGGAGAAACTGCTCAGGGTTCCACAGCTTGGAAGTTTTGGGCAGAATTGTGAACCCCAAGAAGTCTGGCTCCAAAGCCTAGACTCTCAACCCCGCAGCCACCTCTTACAGTGTCACAGTATAAGAAGCTCTGGGTTGATATGTGCAGTTTTTGGCAGGAAGTTTCTATCTGGAAGCCAACTGTGAAGCTGCCCCAATTTGGATGCTCCTGTAGTGACTTTTTTTTTTTGAGGATCACCTAGTGCAGAGATTATTGATTTGTACTACCTGAAGGATATCTCTCACTCTGAATGTTGTAAAAGCCATGAAAAGACTTAGTTGAGAAGGTCTAAAACAATACTTAAGGTCAGTTCTGTATATATAAAGGTGAGAAGAGGAGAAACCAAACCACACATGATGTAGACCCAGGAAGTCTTGTAACAGTGTGTCCTTGCTGGGCTCTGTAGTGCTCCAGCCATGGAAGCTACAGGCAGAATCTCATTTCAGCTGGCTAGTTTCAGGGTCCCCAAAGATCCCCAGGACTTACTTATAGGACACATTGCCAGCTCTAACTGAAGGGAGGAACTGAGCTGTCACTGGTTTTGCTCTGCCCTCTCTTTTCCATGACCCTGGCCTAGGGGTCTGTCTTCCCCAGCCTACCACTTGATGCTGGTCCTCATCTTAACTCTCCATGTTAACTCTGTACTAAGATACTGCACTCGCTTCAACGATCATCTCCTAGAGCCAGGTCTCAGGCCCATCACCTTCTAAGCAAGCTCCTTTCTCTTGTTATTTGATCGGAACCCTCCTCAAAAGACTCAAAGGTCCATGATGTCCCTGTTCACAATGGCCAGCATGGCCTCATGATACCTACTGGGCACCCCCTAACCATTATTACTGTAAAAGGAGCTAAGGGTTATATCCCATGTTTTCTGTAAGAAACACTAATTTTTGTATGTGGTTTTTAAGAGTGTCTTCAGGAAAACAGAACGTTTATCTCATAAAAGTGGTTCTTAAATTTCAATGAGCATTGGAATCCCCTGACGTGCTTTTTAGAATTATAGACCAACCTCACTTTCATCCCCTTCTAGAAAATTCTGTCTCCAAATGATAGAATGCAGGGATTTGTATTGTTTAAAAGTCACTGATTATACTTCCAGAAAGACTTCTATGTGGTTTTTTTCTGGTTTCTACTTCAACATTGGCCCCTGACTAATTAGTCTGTGTCCCTGGGCCCAGAACAGACTGAAAAGATAAAACAACAAAATTTTAACTCTACTTGTTCTTAACACATTACCTACTTCAACCACCCTGAGGAAGCTGAGATCAGAGAAAGCAAATGATTTGCTCAGGTTTTCAAAGTTAGTGGTGGGTCTTCGACTATAACACATACCTCCCACCTAGTTCTTTCCTCTGCCACTTACCACTTTCCTTTCCTCAGGTATTTTGAATATGACAATAGGTGGTAAGAATAATAAAACCTGTATATTTGTATATAAAAAGACACCATTTATTAAAAAATTAGAAAATTCTGAAAAAGCCTGGGCAGATTTTTACATGATTCAAAGAATCACAACTTTTTTAGAACTGTAACACAGAAGTAATACAGGTGTCTATTTGGTATCTAAAACTAGTAGTCTTGATATCTAATCCTAGTTCTACCTATATAGGAGGTCACTTTAAAAAAATCCATCTGTGCCTACGTTTCCTTATGTGTCATCACCCCAGACAAACAAAGTAAAAACAATTAAATATTATAATCAGCATTCAAAAACTTCAAAGTACAAACATACTCTCACCTTCAACAAATGAAAATGAAAGGTATTCAGGAGAGGAAAACTGAAGTGATTCTTTCCATTACAAAAAGATTTACCATAATTCCCTGAAGAACCTCCCCTAAAAGATCCCAAATACAATCTATCTTATAGAAATGTTCCTTTAGAGCAACTATTCCCAAGATTATGTTTTACATTATGGCAAACTGGAAAGCAAAACTATTCTTCCTGGAAATTTTAGCAACAAGAAAGGCATAGAAACTGTCCTTATATAACATCGAACAGCCAGATGAAAATTATAGAAATTCGGCTATGTATCCAAACAGTTACTATACAACATACCATCATCTAATATTTTAAGAGAATTCAAAAATTCACTTATTTCATTCAGACTGAATTAGAAATAATCACTAAGTGTTCTATGAACAAACCATAGAGCTAGAAACTTTGTTATTTGGAAGACTCGGCAATTAAAGGCCTATCAGGAACCAAATATGTTTAAGTTTGTTGAGTAGATGGGGAAAGAGGACATGGGTGAATTATTTTTATATAGAAACTAATGTGATACCAGACCGAGAAAGATATAACCATTGCTTAAGAATTATGTGACGAGAACCATATCCAATGACTAAAGGAAAAGAGAGACCAATGTATCACTAAACAAAAAACTTTCTAGTTAACATTGCTTTGCAGACAAGATGCAGAAGGGTCCATCCAGAAGATGAGGATCCCCCAGTAGATCTCAAAGCCTTCTTTAGCTAGTGCTTAACAATTTCCTCCACAGCCTCCTTTCCTAATTCTTCCTCCATCACCTTTCTCCATCATCCCCCTCTCCATTCACCCATCTATCATTCAGCCCCTGTAGGGATCTTAGAGTCTGGAAGAAGTATCAGCTTGTTACAGGAAGATTAGAAACCTCTGTGTAGGGCAATGCTCTCTGTTTAAAACAAAATAGGTTTTGTTATTACAAAGACAATCACAATTATAAAATGGTTTCAGTAATGTTATAAATCATGGCAATTATATTTGCAGGGATTTTGTTTTGCTGTTTCTTGACCGTAAAAAAAAGTTTTAAGGAAATTAAGATTTGGTCAAAACATATGACATTTACTTCATTAGTCAGTGCACTAAATTCACTCTAAATAAATCCCATACTGATCTGACTTTCCCCATGAAAATCTGTACAGTGAACTCCTAGTTTATTATGCCTACTTGAAAAGTGTAATTTAATAAGGCATCCGTACAAATACTTAATTGTGCAATGGCTATCGACAATGCCTTTAAACAGTTGCATATTTGCCAGATTTAGCTAATGGAAGTAGAATTGCCACTTAATGTCTCAGCTTGCTCTGATGGAAAATAAATTGTATCTGACATTCCTTTGGCTTTTAAAGGACATACTTAGATAATATTTACAGTCAAATTTATGTTTTCTTGGGTTATAAAAAAGGATCAAATATGTTCTAAAGGATAATATTTCTTTGTATCTGCTCAGTTTGGAATGCTTTTGCACTCACATGCCTCATTTAGTGAGTGCCTAATCAAAGTCTAAATATCTGAATGGAACATGGACATTTCAATCAGGCAAACAGCTATTTTAGCTTTCAGCTCAAAGACCCAGATGTGTGGAAGATCAGTTGGTCAGTGAGCTGGACTGCTGACTTTTCATGGAGGTCAGGTAGACAGAATTTGCTTCATTAAACCACTTGATACATTAAGTATTGCAGTACCTTCTTCAGGTGTTGTGACTAGGAAGAAGAAAAGGCTAAGAGAATAGATCTAATATTTAAATAGCCATACTTGCCAGGCACTATGAAGTTCAAAAACAGGCAAGTCTTATTACTGATGGTGTTAAAAATCAGGACAATGTTTATCTTGGGAGGTAGTAACTGGAAGCAAGCACAAGGAGATCCTTCAGGCACACTGTGATATTTCATTTCCTGATCAGGGTGAAACTACCATCAGGGTGGTTACCTTGATGTGTTTACACATATACCTGTCTAACCCAAACCACTGTGAAGATAGAGAACACGACCATCACCCCAGAAAGTTCCTTGTGCCCTTTCCAGTCAATACCTGATCCTACCCACACCAGAGTCAATCACTGCTCTGATTTTTTTGCACCATAGATTAGTTTCAGCTGTTCTAGAACTCCAATGAATGGACTCATATAGTAGGTACTCTTTTGTATAAGGCTTCTTTCATTTAGTGTTTTTGAGATTTATCATGTTGCATATATTATTAGTCCGTTCCTTTTTATTGCTGAGTAGTATTCCATTGTATGTATATACCACATTTTATTTATCCATTCTCTAATTAATGGACATGAGGGTCATTTCCAGTCTGGGACTACTATGATTAAACCTTCTATGAATATTCTTATACATCTTTTAATAGACATGTTTTTTCATTTCTATTGGAGAAATACCTAGGAGTGGAATTGCTGAGCCCCAGGGTAGTTATAGGGTATTACTATCCTGATTTTAGCATAATATATGACGGATTTTCATACATCCTGTGATAAAGACAGAGAAGTTAGGGATCGTGACAATACAGTTAGGAAAACTTATATCTGAACAAATATCTTTTCTTTTAAAGTGTTGATCAGAATCAAAATCAACAAGAAAAGGCATTTGTAGTGATATGCCGTAGGGGCTAGACCTATTGTAATCCATGTTTTTGTCAGCAAAATTGATGAAGACATTTTAGACATATTCAACAAATATTCATGTTAGATTTACTCAACAAATCTGTAACATACTGAAAGGAATTGTCAATTCAGTCAGTGCAGTAACCATAGTGTTCCTTGAGCATACCATGGACTCTCACCTACAAAATTTTACAGTCTTCCCTCTGCTTGAAAAATATTCTTTCTGAGAGCTGAGGTAACTGTAAGTGCAATGTAGGCCATAACTCTGGCATGGAAAAGAATTTTAAATGCCTAATGCATATTTAGAATTGAAGGAGATACATCAAAGTTGCTACAAGTTCCTCTGGTTTCTACACCAAGACACATCTAGAATATTGTGTCCCATGTGGACACCTCACCCTAGGACAAACAGTAGCAAGCCATGGTAAATCCAGAGGAGAAAGGACTTCCAGAATAAAAGGAAACTGGAGAACTAAAATAAGAAGAAATTAAGAGACACAGGATATCCATCCCTACAAGTCCAGCCCTACCTCATGGAGCCCAAGTCTTGTTCCACCTGAGAAGAATCTTCATAGACACATTATTTCTGGAACTCCCTCCAGCCTTCCTCCATTATTCTTTGGAATACACAACTATGGCACAAGATACAAACCCTTAATAGGATGGGGGAGAAATGAATAGGACATTAAATGATTGCATGAATTTATTGTACTCACAAGGAAATTTTGTGATTTTGTAAACGTTTTATTTGGTTTTGGGGAAAATAATTGTAATTAAATGTCCTCTATGTTTTAATTCCGTAAGATCCAAATGAGTAAATATTTATGAAAGCAAGTTCAAAACACTTTTAATTGTATGAAGAGGCACCAAAATACAAGCAAAAATTCAGAGAAGACATTTTAAGAACTTTCTCTGGAAGGAATATATACCATGCAGTGTAGTATCTGAGGTCTATTTGGTAAATTCCCTTCACCAGCTCTGATGTGTATAGTTCAATGTGACTTTTTACAAACCATGCACTATTGTACTCTCAAGCCAAGAGCTGAGTGAGAAAAGTTGGTTTTGCTCTGAACCCTCATGGCTCCAAACTTGGTTTTGGTCTAATATTGAAGAATTGAATCTATTTGTATTTCAGACTTATATTTTGGATCATATTTCTCTACAACAAGTCCAGACAGCTTTCGCCAAGTTTTTAATGAAGAAAGGGAAGCTAGCAGCTCTTTCTCTGCACCATCCCATGTATGTTTCTCACTCCTCTCACCTTCCCATATACCACAGTAACAAAGGGGAAGATGTGAATTATAAAGGCTCAAAGTGTGTTCCTTTCAGATAATTATAATATGGGAAATGCATAAAGAAGAAGGTGTGTTACTCACATGGTTTCACATTCTATATGCCCAAGTATGCAATAAAATTTCACATAAAAGAAAAACTGATCACCCTAGAGTTAAAAGGCCATTTCAACAAAATGCTTGAGTAAGGCATTTCAAAGTTAATAATATTCTAGACAAAGCCTCTAGAATTAGTTAGCTCAACTATTCCAAGTAGTAAGGTAAGGAAACTAATGCCTTTGATCTAGCTGCCTTATCTGCCTACAGTCTTCAGAATGTTCTGGGCTCCACACAGCTCACCTAACTCTGACGAGCCTTCTTATCTAAAGCGTGACACTGGACACCAAGGAATATCAAAGAAGACTCAACAAAGGTAATTACTGTTCCTGACAAACTGACTCATAGCGCCTGCTTAGCTTGATGGAGGGTCTAACACACTGTGTTCTGATACACAGTTTTACTGATTTGTGTACAAAAACTGACAGAACATCCAATGGCCTATATTCATTCATTAGTTCATTTATTCATTCATTCTACAAATACTTTTTGAGTACTAACAATATGCCAATATATGCTATACTAGACACTGACTATACATTTTTTAGTCAGTTAGGACAAAACTTTGAGCAACAAACTAAAAGCCCTTTACTGCTTATCCAGTTTTATTTTAGAGACAGGTTTTAGATAAATAGGTTCTTTTTTTTCCAGGATAACGCACTCAAATACTTCAGAAAAATGGAGATTAACTCTGATATACAGAATCTGAAACTGATAAGTTTTTGAAAACCAGGGTGGCTTTGAGGACCAGCCATTCTTACCATCTCTTTCTGGAAACATAAGCCTCTGCTTCTTCATAAATGTGATGCATTCCCCCTCTCTCTGTTGGCCCAGTTCCCCTCCCCACTCATTGTTCTTGCTCCTTCACAACTTTTCTGTGTGACCACCATGCTACATTGCAAGACATCAACTTTGCTAAGACTAGGAGCTGCATTTCTCAAAACCTCCTTTCATGTGTGGGTCTGATTGAGAACTGATCAAAAGAGGAACCTGTATAAGAGTCGGAAGGAAGAAGTGAAATAGAATCCATTGCTCTTGGGGGCCCATCACAGCCAGACATCGTGCAGGGGTGCTGGTGGGATCCAGCATGCTCTTGATCTCCTCTGCAACACATCTAGTTCATATTTCCAACTGCTGATCCTGCTGACCAACAGCAGTCCAGAGAGTCCTCCTACCATGAACTTGGCTGAGGGGCCACAAACTTCCCCAGAGTGGCTTTTCCATAGACCTCTCCACAAACTGCCCTGTATAGCCCACTCTACAGCCAGATGTGCTTATTCTCTCTGATTTCCCTGAAAGTCTTGACTTGTCTGCCCTTACCAGTGCTTCAAAGGACTGTTTAGTGACTGTTTTCCCCTTCCAGACTTCACTTTCTCAGTTCCTCCCACACTTGTGTGAGATCCAGTTCCTATGGTAAATCCCTTATTTCAATAATATTTGTCATAGCTCTGCCGAAGTGTCCATGTTTTCTGGATCACATTCCCAAGAGCAAGAATTTTACTATTCCAACTCACTTGTTATGCTGGGGCTGTATCCTCAAGACTAGAGTTTCCGATTCAGTACTTCTATGGGAAGTTCTTACTGTTTGTATTTTTGAAAATCTGTGTATGTGATTCTGTTACACAACCCTACTGGGAACCACAAATTTAGAAGTCACAAGAAAGAAAATTAAAAGTAAAATCCAAGAGGATTTTACAATTTAACATATGTCCTCATGGCTGAGAATGTCTGCAAAGTTAAAAAAAAAAAAAAAAAAGAAAGAAAGAAAGAAAACCTGCATAGCCAGGTAGCAAACCTACACTACAACTTTATAAACTCCAACTAATAATAATAATAATAATGTCCAAGCCCTTTTAAGGATACAGATTGTAAAACAGAGAAATCAGGCATCAAGAAACAAGAGTGGGTAAATTCAGACCCAGGCAGCAAAGGAGAAAGCCAATCCAGGGTAATCCATGTATGTTTTGAGAAGGGCAATTGAAAGTCACTGAAAAGGAGAGACAAACCAAGATGCTCTTAATTTCTCTTCTGCAAGTCTGCGTTAATGTCAAGGCTCGTGGAAGAAGAATTAAAACAGTTTGACTCCTCGAGAACAAGGAAGAGGGGGCTTCCCTGGTGGCACAGTGGTTAAGAATCCGCCCGCCAATGCAGGGGACACGGCTTTAAGTCCTGGTCCAGGAAGATCCCACATGCCGCGGAGCAACTAAGCCCGTGCACCACAACTACTGAGCCTGCACTCTAGAGCTCATGAGCCACAACTACTGAGCCCGCATGCCACAACTAATGAAACCCACACATTTAGAGCCTGTGCTCCGCAACAAGAGAAGCCACCGCAATGAGAAGCCCATGAACCACAACGAAGAGTAGCCCCTGCTCGCTGCAACTAGAGAAAGCCTGTGAGCAGCAACAAACACCCAACGCAGCCAAAAATAAATATTAAAAAAAAAGAAAAGAACAAGGAAGAGGAATGTAGGACACTCCTGACCACTGGAAACAAACTGGACAACCTTCCTTCAGAAATGGAGGAAAACCTAAGATGATATTCATTCTTCAGAGTGAAAAAATGATCAGAGATAAATTTATAAGGGAGCATGCACTTTTGGGACTCTTGTTTTGCAGGGTTTCTAAGTATTTAAGAAATTAATATTTTTGTATAATGAAGATGAATAGTCCATGTGATTTGGCCCTCCTTCTCCTTATCTGGACTAAAGGACATCAATATATTTTAGCTCAAGAACAGATACCACAGTTCACCTGGTGCCAGATAACCACAGTGGGTATTTAATTCACTCCTGTGCAGTTAGACCCCCATCCACTAAAACAACACATAGCAAATTTTACAAATACCAGCTATTATAGCCAAAGTATACAATAGCTTAGCAGACTTCAGCTAACTTCATTTTTTACACAATTACATGCAATTGATAACTGAAGGTGAAAATTAGATAGTTTAGGACTTCCCTGGTGGCGCAGTTGTTAAGAATACACCTGCCAGTGCAGGGGACACGGGTTCGAGCCCTGGTCTGGGAAGATGCCACGTGGCAACTAAGCCTGTGCGCCACGACTACTGAGCCTGCGCTCTAGAGCCCGGGAACCCCAAGTACTGAAGCCCACGCACCTAGAGACTGTGCTCCACAACAAGGGAAGCCACCACAATGAGAAGCCCATGCACCGCAACAAAGAGTAGCCCCCGCTCACCGCAACTACAGAAAGCCTGTGCACAGCAACAAAGACCCAATGCAGCCAAAAAGTTAATTAATTAATTAAAAAATAAAATAAAATAAAAATTTTTTAATTTCTAAAAATTAGATTGTTTACATATCTAAAAGAAAGGTCTTTTTCAAACATTTCTTACTTTCATATTACATTATGCTTCCAGATACAAAGACAGGATAAATTTTATCCTTAGTATGCTAAAGGGCATTTTTTAAAATTCAATAATACTCCAGAAAGATCAAAAGTGCCAAGTGTTTACATAATTGAGTTGAACAACTGTTATTAAATCGGTGGCAAAGGTTACCTTTTTCGATAAGAGGTAGTTTGGATAAATACTAAAACTATTTCAAATTCCCATGGAGTCTCCACCAATAGTTAAACTTCCATTCCTGTAACTAAGAAATGCCCGAGGGGATAATAACAATTTTCTCTTTCTCCTTCTGTTTTGTTAAAAACTAATAATAAAAAAAAAAAAATCACAACAAGGAGTAATGAAAAGCTACAGAATGAGGTCCCATGTACACACTGTAAGAAGGCAGGGTTTATGAGGATCTTCTTATTCCAATCAGAGATTGTTCAAAGTGCTGGATTCAGTTGTAAATAATATTGGAATGAGACAGGTTTAAAGTGACAAAATTTCTTCCTAATTCAGAAGATCAGAACATGAAATGAACCGGTCAGGAAATCTGATGCGGGTTAAGGAAGGATAAAAGGAACAGAGAAAAAAAAATACATATTTTTAGGCCAAGTTTATGCTGTCAAAATAAATAAGGGAGAACAATTATTCTGGGACATCCATTATTGTGGGTAATAGACACAATCAAGATAATTTAAATCAATCATTTTTCAACCTGAATTTCTTTTATTCGGCTAACTGGACTAACTATCCTGATCACAAATTCACAGAGTGACTGATTCAGAAAAGCCATCTGGGATAATTTACTCCCTTCTTTTCATTTTACAAGATGAAATTAAACCCAGAAAAGAAAAGTGGTTTCCCAACAGTTACCCAGTTACTGATAGGCAAAGCTGGGTTTAGAACCCAGATCTCTAGACTAATGCTCTTTATGCTACACTCCCGGTCCTCTTCTGCAAAGAAAAACAACAGCTAACAATTACTGAGGACATACTATACACCAATAACTACATAGCTGCTCTTTTCATCCTCTACAATAAGACTTAGGGTCTGTTACTGTCCCCACTTTACAAATGAAGAAACTAAGGCTTTGATTATGTAATTTACCCAAAGATATGCAGCTAAAATAAGTATTGTTTATATACTCTAAAAATAAGTCAGGATTCCTAAATTATGAGTTATTTACAGCTGGTCAACATTGAGAAGATTTCTGACCTTGAGGGTTATTGAAAAATCAGCTTAATTTCCAAAAGAGTCTGTCAGTTAAACTTGATATCTAATGTGTTGTCTGTAATCCTCAAAGCACAGAACTAAGTAACACAAGAAGTGCACCTACCATATGTATGAATTAGGGCCTCCTATGTCCTGTGAATAAGATGTAGCTCCTTCTCAAAGAGCTCAAGATCTAGCACTAGAAAATTAGATAATTTTATAAAGACCAAGTGCCATACAAAGCAACACAGAATCTCTTAAGACATACAACTAAACCCTATGAGGATTAAATAAGAAAGGATCACAATCCTAAGAACATCTCCTACTCCTTAGAAGTTATTTTCATTTTGTTTCATTTTGTTTTTTTAATATAATGACCTTTTAAAAAATGATGTTGACTCATTATTTTTTTAAATCAAGCTATATTGGAAAACATTTAAAAATTTAAAATTTACCTAACATCTTACCACCAAGATATATCTATTTTCCATTAAACTTGAGTGAAAATTATTATAGCCATTAATATATAGACAAACAGAAACAGATGAGAGATAGATAGATAGATAAATTGTACCTGACTTTAATCAAAGAAAAAGAACCTGAAAAGAAATCAAGGAAATTGTTAGACTCAGTTAAACATTTCTTCAACACCTTCTAAAGAATCGTCTAGTTTTAAGGGTTTGGAGCCATCATAGTTTGTTTTTTATTGCATTTCAACTTTACACAGTAATTATTGACTTTTTGTTTTGAAAGCGCTCAACAGTCACATATGGATAGTAGCTGCCCTAATAGCACAGAGGATATTTATCTTAGAAAAGTTCTACTGGAAAGCACAGTTTGAGAAAATTATTTCTGATGTTTTCACAAAATTTTATTGACATAAATGAATGTTACGTGAACAGTGCCAAATTTTAGAGGTTTCACAGATTAAGATACATTTTTGTATGTCACATTCCTCAGATCTTGGTTGTTTTTTGTTTTGTTTTTTTTCTTTTTCTCATTCAACTCAAGTATTTCTTCAAGGGATTATATCAAAAAGGTTGCAAGGTCCCCATACTTCTGAGAACTTGGGTGTCTGAAATGTCTTTCCATTGCCTTCGCATGTGAATGTGAGCATGGCTGGATATAGAATTCTGGGATCAATGTCTTTTTCACCCAAAACTTAGTAGACATTGCTCTATTTCTTTGGGAAAACCTGATGCCAGACTTGCCTTATTAGACAGGCTGTTTTTAATTCCTATGTTCTTATAGAAACATTTTACTTCCTTTAAATTAAAAAACTTCACCAGGATATATCTCACAGGAGTTCTCTTCATAAATTTTGCCTGGTAGTTGGGAAGCATACTTAATCCAAACATTCATGTCTTTTTTCAACACATAATTTTCTTCTACTAACTTTCAGTGCATTTCCTCCATCTGTTCTGTTCCATTTATCTAGAATCCCTATTACATGTATATAGAAACGCTGGGATTCATTCTTCATGTGGTTATCTATTCTATGTCCCTATTTAATTGTATCCTTTCACCAAATTCTTGGAAAATTTTTTGGACTTATCTTTCATCTTCACTCACTATGTATCTTATTGTTAATTATAACAAATCTTCAGTTCACATCTTCCTTTGTATTTTCATTTTGTCACTTACGGGTTTTTTAATTGTCTTAAAGCAATCTTCTCTGATTGACTAGTATCACCTTTTGAAAATATCATTGTTAAATTTCACTGATAATAAAAATTAGAGATTTTCTAAAGTTTTCTCTTATTTTTTTTTCTTTCTATAGCTTTGTTTACTGAGGGGTAATTGCTCTGTTCCCAATCATTTATTGGCTTTGGAGTTAAAACTAGGTTCAAATCTCTGTTCTGCTACTTACTTGAACAAGTTCTTTAACCTCAGAGGGAACTCTGTTCACTTTAGTGTGATCTATGTATAATTCCCAGATTTTAGGATTGTTTTAAGGATTAGAAGAGTCAATTTATGTCAAGGGCTTGGCACACAGCTAGCGCTCAATAAGTGTTAGCTATTTATTACTAGATCCTTTGATGTACACAATTATTTCTCAATTTGTTCCTTCTTTAGACATAAGAACATATGCTTGTCTTGGGAGTTGAGATGGAGTCTGGCAGACATGCTGCTGGCTTCTATTTGCATGTTTCACACGAGATGAAGGAATGAGGGAAAACTTTAGAAATCCTATCATTTTTACTTTGCTAGATCACCAGTCCAGTTGCCAGTAGAAAGGAGACAGCTATACTCCAGCACTAGGTAAAAGAGTCTTCTCTGTTTGTTAAGATAGTTCGAAGGTTGTTAATACAGAGTCCCCACTCTCCACTGGCATTCCTTTCCACTCCAGCAGGGCCAATTAGAACTGGATGTACATAGTCCAGTCCACAGTACTTCACTCTGTTTGGACCCTAGCACATCATGCCTTTCCCCAAGGTGCTCTTATGATCGAGACCCTTAACAACTGCTTCAAGGCCCGCAGTCCCTACCACTATGAGATACATGTTCCAGTGGCATCTACTGAAGGGCTCCTTCCAGTTGTTTCCCAGGCCAATCGCAGATTAATTCTCTTTCCCCTCGATTCAGTAATCCCAGCCTGGCTTGAAGAAACTCCTTAAAGTTTCCAGCCTTTCCCTTACTTCACACACACCGCCATTTCCAGATTCGTTCATCCATTTCCATGGAAATTTGGGACTGGAGGAATTAAATAACAGATTCATCTTAAACATCTTGGTTTTTAACCACAATCTTACAAGCGTGTAAGTGGAAAAAGAGACAAATAATGACATTGATATTGATCTTGTTTATAGGAACTACAGCCAAAAAAGTTGATTGTGGCCATGCCATTATGCAGCATTGCCTTTGCTTCAATCAAAACAATGTCTAAATTCTGCTTGGGGCAAATTATTTCCCTAAAGCAAGCTGTCCACTCGCAGAGTCATGGTTGGTTAAAAGTCAGCACAGTGTAGGCCAACTCCAATTTTTATTCTTTTTTCAGGATATACGCTGGTATCTAAAAGCAAGCTGTTGAGATGAACTGGTCAGCACCAGTGGAAACAGAAGAGGCTTTCTTCGCAGCCAAGCTAGGCCGCCTGGCAATATGTTCCAGTAAACTGTGAGGTTTGAACTGATCTGTTCTGTCATAAGGCAAGAGGTTTCCAGCTGATCTGTTTGCTGATCGGGTGAATTACTCTCATGTAAACAATAGAAACACCATAGAGAGATACTGCTGTAGCTACCCACTTACAAACACAACCTGCCTACAACTAGTGAGCATGCTCAGCCCAGACTGCATCAATTTTTTATTAGAGAATTAAAGAGGCAGGCATGAGAGGGAAGACAAGAGGGAGACTTTACAAAAGTGACTGAGCCTGAAAAAGAAAAAGGCACAGCAGAGTGCAGGGCAGAGATGGAAGATTAGGGCGGGGATGAAACGTGGGGGCAGCAGTTGCAGAGATCAGACGTGCCCTTAGACAAACTCTTTTATTCCTGATCAATTCTCCCTGTGCTTTCTCTGCAGGGCAAACTCACTCCTCCCCATGGACACCCAGAGAGTCCTGGAGTTATTTATAAAGCTAGTGAAAGTAAGTTCATGGTTGTTGCTAGGACGTCCCATTTAAGTGGCTAAATTCTGATCATCCTATCACTGAGACAGATGACCCTCACTTCGTCAACCATGTACCTGCCTTCTCAAAGTATTTCAGTACAGGTCGCAAAGCTAACACCAACAGAGTGGAAGACAAAGAGGACCCAGGGCAAGAACAGGGCAGGGGGACACTCTCACCCTATGCCAGTCTTGGCTCAGCCTCGGCTCAAATCAGATTTTCTGTTGTTGGATCATGTAAGAAGACAGAAAAACTTGATGATAAAGCTCTTTGCTGGAGCCCAGGTCTGGTCATTCAAGCATCAGCTCGGGTCCCACAGATACGTACAGAAGGAGCATGGGATTCATATTCAGAGCTCTTCAGGCAAGGCCACTCTCTGACTCTTTCAAGATATGTGTGGCATCCAGGGTGCTACTCAGGCAATAAATAACCTACAAAGCCCACTGGTATGAAGGGCATTGTGAGAGAGCAACTGATGATTCATGCCCCATCACCTTGTTTCAAAATTCCAATTGAAAGAAGATAACTATAATTCTCCAGTTATGTGCAGCATAGCTGGGTGAAAACCATGGATTTCAATGTGACTAGCTATTATAACTGAACATGTTCAACTGGGCAAATATATTCAAGTCACAACACTAAGAAGCACATCATTATTCTTAAATATTTCCCGTGGACAGTAAAGGCTCATCATAAATGCATTTAACTCAAATTACATTATATGAGTTAGGGAGAGAGAAACCATCATTTAGTGGTGCATTCTGCTTGAAAACACACTCCTGTTAGGAATGAGATGGGAGAGGTAAACTCACTGTTCCCTCCATTGACTAGGGGACCACACACACACACACACACACACACACAACCATCCTATAGTGGTGTGTGGATGATTTTAGGGCCATTCATTTGGGAAAATTTTGACCACCTACCATTGTCACCTCCTGTGCAGACTCTATACCTAAACTCATTGTAATAGGGTTTGAGTGATTAGAAACCTGGCTCAGAACAGCTTATTGCAAGGTGTCTCAAACTTTCATGAGTCAGCTAAGCACCTAGGGATCTTGTTAAAGTGCAGGTTCTGCTTTAGTAGGTATGGCATGGGACCCAGGTTTCTGCATTTCTAACAAACTCCCAGGCAATGTGGATGTGGATGCTCCTGGACCACAAAACCACACTTTAAGTACAAGGTGCTTACTACAAGGATTTAGATAGACAACATTCAACATTCAGCAAATAGTTACTGAGTGCCTACTACATGCGAAGCATTATGCTATTTGCTGATGACAGAGGCAAGACACTGTTCCTCATTCTCAATGCATTAGCAGTGTAGTTTGATGTAAGTAACAATCGAAATACTGCACGAAATAGAAATCTGCCCCTAAAAATGTATGCCTTAAAATAACCCTTAACTCTAACATGGGTATAGTGCCTTACCACTTACAAAGCATTTTTTAAAATCATGTCCCACTTAATGCCTCAAACACAGGATCCCACCCTTCCCTCAGCTGTAACAGTTTTTAATGTTGGCATTGCTGCATACATACTCCCAGTGGTGAGAAGGATTTCCTCACTACCCCGTTTCATGGATCGTTGAATACTAAAAATAACTTAAATAAAAGCTATTCAGTTATGCACCTATTGCATGCACACACATGTATGACCCAGTAAATAAAGCAAATTTTGATTTTTCATAACCCATGTACAGTAGCAAAAAGCCCAAGAGGACACCTCTTTTTTTTCTAGTATGGGGTTCTCTGCTGACTAGCTGTGTAAACACATGCAAGTTAGTTAACCTCTGAGGACCTCAATTTCCTCATCTTTAAGTAAGGAGCTGGACCAGGCGACCTCTGAGAGCCCTTCCAGCTCTACAATCCTATGATTCTATGACCCGCCCACCTTGAATTTGCTATTATCTGTGTTTTAGATCCCAAAGACAGATCTTTTCAACAGCATCAGCACAACCACACCTCCCCTCGAGCCTTAGCTATGCTGGTTCACACAGCAAAGCTTTGAAATTCCCAAATACTGTAAGCTCAGGCCTGCCTGAGCTGCATGGAGTGCTACTCCACAATTCAAGTAGTCAGC
The DNA here is from genome assembly GCF_008692025.1 of Phocoena sinus. Taxonomy (NCBI): domain Eukaryota; kingdom Metazoa; phylum Chordata; class Mammalia; order Artiodactyla; family Phocoenidae; genus Phocoena; species Phocoena sinus. The sequence goes on from NC_045764.1 coordinate 81,447,203, forward strand.
TATTGACTGGCGGCAATCTATATCTGCATTAAAATAGGGAGTTTTGGATTAATGTGGAGCTGAAAGCCCGACTGAGGCTCTTTGCTGCCAGCCTGTCTCTGTAATTGCAGCATGGATTTCACCAACCACAAAGGGCAAAATGAATGTGATCATCCCCAGTAGTCGATAGCCCATCGATTTTTTCTTTTGACTCTATGATTCACACAAATATTGAAGCTCATTTTTTAAGCAAGGAGCCTTATTAATCTACATTCTTCAAAATTAGTGGCCCCTTCAATGAGGTGAAGTCTGAATGTTACTTAATATGCAAGACACGAGTAGATTAGTCACATTAAATTATTTTAAATTCTTTTTCACATACACATGCACACACACACACTCATGCTCTCATTTTTATTTAAAATTCGCATTCCACGTAGACAGTGGAACTTTGTGTTCATTATCATGCATCTGATTGTGTAGGAATGATTAGGAAGGAAATGTTGCAAAGCTCATTCTGGTCCATGGTCACTGTTTTCTTGGTTAGGTGTCGTTTTACACTCACCCCTAGGATTATAAACAGAATGTGTACAACAACACCTGTGGTTCCTAAAATGGAAGAGTGATCCAGGGTCATTTCTTCCCCAAACAGGAGGCTATTAACCTGCAGTAACAAATACACTTTAAGGCAGAGAAACAAAGGCAGGTCTTGCAGAGTTCAATCGTGGTTGCTCCAAACCATACCAGTTCTTTTAATTTCTCGTGATGCATTTTCCATTTTATGTTGCTGCTGGTTGTTATGTTCTCTGATATTTCTTTAGTCTATTGCCTCCTGAATTTGGCTGGAAATTCAGACTCTGAATGGTTTGAAACCACACGCGTCAGATTTGTTTCTGTGTGGTTTGTTGTAAAAATGCAGTGGCCTCCTCTCTTCTAATACCTCTAGCTTTCGAGAATAATCAATAATGATAAAAATTGGTTATCAAATCCCAACAGCTTTTTTCCTTAAGAAAATTTCCTAAATTTTGTTCCTACTCTCAACCCCAATTTTAAATGAGCTTTCTCAGTTGCAAGGACCAGAATATAATTTGGTTTACTTCAGGCAAAGAGGATTTGGGGGATAACATGTAGAAATGAAGATGATGAGAATCTTGACCATGGAGATTTGGCTCAAAGCAAGGTTCAAAGTGGTCAGAACTTGCTTGGGGAATGTGAAGTTCATTCAGGATCCAACATGCTTCTAGAAACCAAGGTATCTAGCCATCAAGAATTTATTGAACACAGCCCTACTGTTCCACCACACAGTGATTCTGCTTCTCTCTATGTCCTCTCAACTTTCACTATGACTTCTATCTAATTCTTTCTCTATTTCTCAAGTTCCTCAAGTCACAAGGTCTAATTCTACTGCCACCATTGGTCATGGCTTTTGTGCCAGACTATCCCACTGACTACTAGCCAAGTCTATAGACAGGCTATTCTTAGATGAAGCACCCATTCTTTTTTTCAATCACTTGATTGAGGTATGATTAACATACAAAAAAGTACTTATTTAATTAATACCACTTGATGAGATCAGAAACATGTATACATCCATGAAAACATCACCACAATCTACACCATAAACATACCCATCACCACCAAAAGTGTCCTCTCACCTTCTTTATTATTATTATTTGTGTATGTGATAAGAACATTTAACGTAAGATCTACTCTCCTACCAAATGTTTAAGTATGCAATACAATATTATTAACTATAGGCACTATGCTGTACAGTAGATCTCTAGGACCTTTTCATCTTGCATGACTGAAACTTTATACCCTTTGACTAATAACTCCCCATTTCCCACTTCCCCCAACACCTAATAACCACCATTCTACTCTGCTTCTCTCAGTTTGACTATTTTAGATTCCTCTTATAAGCAGTATCAGGTAGTATTTGTCCTTCTATGTCTAGCCTATTTCACTCTGCATGTCCTCTAGGTTCATCCATGTTGTCACAAATGTTAAGCATCTATTCTTGATCTAATAGATAACTAACTGTATCAACTTGATGCTTTATGTGAAAGAGGGTTGTAGCCAGAATCCTATAAAAGGAAAATATAAGCAAGGTAGCATATTGAGGCTTGTCCTACCATCATGCTCATGGCCTCTGTTGAATTCAAAACCACACCATTACCTACCTACACCTTTGCAGTAATTTCCTTACTCCTTATATATCTCATCTATTAAATGGGTTTAATAGTTGAGAGGACTTGTAGAAGAATGCATATAAAGTACTTGGTCATTTTTATCACTGTCCTATGAATATCCTACCTTGGTTCTAAGAATTATATTTGTTTATAAGAATCTTTCTCCCACAAGAATGTGGGCTTCTTAAGGTCAGGATCAAGTCTTCTTCACCTCTTTAGCCCCTAGTCCCTGGCCCAGAGCCTAGCATGATCATCCACTCAAGATACATTAATAAATGAAAGCATCATTCAAGTCCCAGAGAATCCCATAGCAAGCCTAAGATGAAAAGATTAAACCCATGTTTCCTTTACAAATCAAATTTTCTTAATTTTCTTTATAACAAAATGAATTTTTACCTTTTTGTAAGACAGTCTAAACTGAGAAGATTGGTTATGCATCCCTCTGTGCTAGGAAAATGGAATGGGACCCCTCATAAAGAGAGTACGCAGCTACAAAACTGTCTCATGTCTCCTAACATCACAGAATCCCAAAACCAAAGGGACTCCAGAAATGATATCTCCCAACCCTTTATCTTAAAAATAAAAGCCTGAGGCTCAGACAGGGGACATGACACACATGACTTCACAGGTGTGCTAAGAACATGGGTAAAAACCAAAGTCATGTGTGTGGACTCCCACAGATGTGTTCTACCAATGACTGGGGCATTTCCCTGCACAGAGCGAGGTCATGCATCCTGTACAGAGTGACTACTTACTCAACGTGTTTTAAATGGGCCTAAAGAACAGTCTCTGGGTAGACAACTCTACTCACATCTAGTGAAGTAAAGATACCACATATTTTCCTCTCAGAAAAAGTGAGTGTGGATTCAAGGCAGGTTTCTTCCTTCTATCACTGGCCTGGAAATATGAAATCCTAGGTTTGCACTGTGGCTCACTTGCCTTCTTTGGATTCTACTTTCTGCATCTGTAAAATGAGAAGGTTGGGCTTGGTCACTGGTTTTCAAACTAGGTTGCTCAGAGCCCTTGAGTTCCATAGGAATGCCCCAGGGTCTGCCTCAGGAGTGAGAGGAAGGAGGCCCAATTAGGGCCCAAGTTTTTCCCTTCCTTTTTTAGCATTTTGTTCATTTCTCAAAATTGGACATTTAAAAATTTCTAATTTTCAGTCAAATATATCTCTACTGGTTTGGAAATGTTTTGATTATGTAACTATTGACTATTGCTCAAATTTAATTTCTTGACAGAAATAGGGCAAATGAATGGCTCCAATGTTACCAACTACTAGATGGTATATTGGTAGTTTTACTGCACCCAAAAAGGACTGTAAGGCCATAACACAAAGTTATAAGGATTCTTCAAAGTTCACAAAACTGAACCACAACCCCTTAAAATTCCTGAATATGGATAATAATGCTTAAAAGTATGTATGATATTGTAATATCATCTACTTGGAGCACAAAATTTTGTCAAAATACAAAAATTCCAATGAAATGAAATTTTCATTTTGTTGTCCCCATGGTCAGTCTTAACCAATTAGTTACTTTGTCCAATATGTTTTCAACTAGTCCATTTTTTACCAAATTGTCTGCTTAGGGATAGCCACAGTCTTTTGCTTCTAGCCCTAGAGAAAAACTAACATGGAATTAATGGGAGTTTGTCCAGGACTCAAGGCTTCCTTCTCCCTTAACAATTCTCACTCCATCACTAAGAAGTCATCAAGATAGTCAGATATAGCTGGTGTATCACCTTAGTTCATTCATTTATTTATTCAGGGATGTAAATGGACCAGGTACAAAGTTGAAAAAGACAAGGTCTTTGCTCAATAAGCAGACAGGTACATAAGTCATTAAGATATCCTGGGATAAGTGATAGTATATATAGTCTACCAGGGACTAAGTGTGAAGGAAACAGTAGGATATAAGAAGATGGTCAAAAAGAAAGATCAGAGGAGAGAGTTATCTAACACTTGCACATTGCAGAGGAATTCACAGAGTCGGTCAATACCCTAGTGGGATCAGGTAAGGAGGGAAGTTGTGTCTGCAGAAGAAAGTTCTTGAAGAAGGGGACCTAGAAGTTATTCCAGGCATATAGATTACCTGTTCAGAGTTATGTAAGGGTGGGGTGTTTCCAGGGAATCTCCAGTAATTCAGAATGGCAGTAAGCATGGTTCCCATTGAGAAAGGAAAGATGAGATGGATCAGGTAATAAGGTGGAAAGGTGATGAGCAGTCAGGGAAATGCAAAGGGTTCCTGAAAGCATCATGAGAGAGGCTCTATGAGAAGACTGAGTGGAGAGAGGGAAAGAAGTGGCCTGGACAATTACATTCCACAGAAGAGACAGGAACACTAGAGAAATTCTTTAAAGACAGATGATTCTATATAGCAAAATAAAAGATGTCACTGTAAAGCGTGCAAGAATAAAAGCCCAAACACAAGTAGGTCACTCTGGAATCAGAGTAATGAGTGACAGAAAGAAGAGCTGGGAATGAGGAAAGGGCAGGGAAATGTCAAGTCAGCGAATAGAGATCGTGAACTCCCTCCAGAAGACAGAGCTCAGAGTAGGTAACAAAATAACTCAAACTCTAAAATAAATTTACTATGCTTAGGGTGCTATCTTAGACCTAATCAAGTGCTCTTCGACCTGCCCCAGGAAACGTCATGATCCCATAAAGGACAAGGCAGCCAAAAGCTGAAGATAGCTGACTAAGGAAGGGGATTGAATGGGAAACAAAGGGTGAAACCTTTCTTTAGTATCCCAGGAAAGAAAAAATAATCACAGATACCAAAAGCAAAACCAAACAAACAACAACAAAAACCCTCCATCCCATATTTTCCATTCAGTTCCTTACTTAGCCAGGAAAAGGTCAAGAATTTTAATTGCAATGGATAAGAGTGCCATAGGAAAGCCAAAACATGATCCAAAAGGGAAACTCCTCTAGGTATCTTGTCCAAGAAAGTGGTCACCTACAGGTATAAATTCAGAAATTGCAGAAAGATCCCCTTCCCCAGCCACCCTCTGTAGCTGTCTATCCCACATTACACCCACACACCACCATCCCCAAAAGAAAAACATCACTGATACCTGAAATTCCCATAATTATCACTCCATTCATTTGTCTGAATTTAACAGGGGCTTTTTCACAGTTAAACTGTGAACAACCTGTGGGTGGAGGAATTGGAGGAAGGTGGTCAAAATGTACAAATTTCCAGTTACAAGACAAGTACGTACTAGATATGTAATGCACAACATGATGACGATAGTTAACATGGGTATGATACATGGGGAAACGGTTAAGAGAGTAGGTCCTAAGAGTTCTCACCACAAGAATTTTTTTCTTTTTATTATATCTATATGAGATAATGGATGTTAACTAAACCTATTGTGATAATCATTTCACAACATATGTAAGTCAAATCATCATGCTGTACACCTTAAGCTCATACAGTGATGTATGTCAACTATTTCACAATAAAACTAGAAAAAATGTTTTTAATGTGATCATCCTGAAGGATGGAGGGACACATAAAGAATTTTGTCTATTAATGTACATTATTGGAAATACTGTATTGTTTTTCAGGATCAGCAGAAGTGGATAGGAAGGACATTGTACGTTTCCTCACCAGACAGAATGGTTGCCCCTGCAAAGGTGGGATAAAGACTTCTGTTCTACTGAGGAAGAGTTTTTCCAGGGGTAGCTGGTTATCAAAGTGCAACACTGTCATGGTTCTGCCTTGAGGTGTCTTTGGTCCTGTCTCTGTGGCAAGGATGACCAAGAGTCCTGATCTAAGCCAAACCTCTGGGTAGTGAGCCCTAGTATATGCAAGACATTGGGCCAGGCAATGCTGGTGAGGTTAGAAAGACAGGATCTGTGCTCTTCAATGGCTTGGAATTTAGTTGTGAAGACATGAATGTCTTCATTCATGGAAGGAACGGAGGGAAATCCACCAGGCCAGGCTGTCAATGTTAAGTGAGGGATGAGACTTGAGCTCCAGGATCAGGGGAGGGAGCAGTCATTTCCATCAGGGGTAGTGCTCTACTTCTCAAAACTAGGCCAGCCTCTGTTATAGGGTTTGTGGTCCTGGTTCAAGACCAGGGGCTGCATTGACCTAGAAAATAACTGGAAATGTAGTTGAGAACCGAAATGGCTGTTGCCCAGTCAGTAAACCTTAAAATTAAGTAAGTTAATTAATTAATTAATTAAAATTTGAAAGTATGTGATTGACAGATGAGGGAGAGAATAAGAGAGAGAGAAGAAGGAGAAGAAGAAGAACAAAAAGAAGAAGAAGGAGGAGGAGGAGGGGAGGGGGAAAGAGGGAGGAGGGAAGGATGGAGAGAGGGAGGAAAAGAAGGAAGGAAGGAAGGAGGGAGGGAAGAGAGGGAAGGAAGGGAAGGAGGGAGGGAAGGAGGAAGAAAGCCACAGAAGGAAATACTGGCAAAAATTCCTTACATTCTCTGACTGAGAAGCAATGATATTCAAGTGTCCTTTCATCCCCTATTGTGACAATTGTGGAATCACTACTGTAACCTGGAAGTTTTTCAGCGAAAGCCTACTGTGGAGGTATATATCATTTTTGGATCTTTATAATGGTTCCCTTTTATTGTTACTTGCTCTCTCATTTGGAGGACTGGGCTAATTATCTCTTTTGCTACTGTAGATACTCATTTGCTCCAGAAGAGAGGCTTACATAGGACAGAGGAGGTGTCCCACATCCCGAACAGTAGTGTTGAAGTCTTGCCACAGATGAGGCTGTGGGATGGTGAAGATTAGAGAAAGCACTAGACTAGGAGCCAGCAGACCTTGTTTATGGTTGCTAATTGTTATTCTGCCTCTACTGCAATGATCTCAATGGTTTCTCTAGGTTTTTATAGTATGTATTCAATGACCTGTTTCTGATAGTAACCTAGATAGCCACTGTTTACTGAGCACTTGCCATAGGCTAAGTGAGTTAAGCACTAACACACATTATCTCATTTAAGTTTCATAATGACCACATATGGTCAGATTACGTACCTAATACTCATGTAGTGATGTCCCAGACCACAGAACCATGAAGGGGTGAAGACAGAAACTGACCCAGAATTGTCTGCTATGAGAGTCCTTATAGTTAACCACCACATGATACTGCCTGCCTGGACAACTGACCAACTATCAGTGGTTGGGGTGAGATAAAGTGAGAGACTACAGGCAGAAAAAAGATCTGCAGCTCTGCCTAGCCCATGGTCCCATATTTGACCTGACGTACTGTTAAGGAATATAATAGGTAAACTAAAGCCTCCTACAGCCTTTTTTTTTTCATGTCTTTATTGAGGTATGCTTCCTTTACAAAGTTGTGTTAGCTTCTGCTGTATAACAAGGTGAATCAGCTGTACGTACACATATATCCCCATATCCCCTCCCTCTTGCGTCTCCCTCCCACCTTCGCTATCCCACCAATCAAGTTGGTCACAGAGAACGGAGCTGATCTCCCTGTGCTATATGGCTGCTTCACACTATCTATTTTACATTCGGTACTGTATATATATCCATGCCACTCTCTCACTTCATCCCATCTTCCCCTTCCCCTTCCCCATATCCTCAAGTCAATTCTCTATGTCTGTGTCTTTATTCAGTCCTGCCCCTAGGTTCTTCATAACCCTTTCTTTTTTTTTTCAGATTCCATACATATGTGTTAGCATACAGTATTTATTTTTCTGTTTCTGACTTACTTCACTCTGTATGACAGACTCCAGGCCCATCCACCTCACTACAAATAACTCAGTTTTGTTTCCTTTTATGGCTGAGTAATATTCCATTGTATATATGTGCCACATCTTCTTTATCCATTCATCTGTTGATGGACACTTAGGTTGCTTCCATGTCCTAGCTATTGAAAATAGAGCTGCAATGAACACTGTGGTACATGACTCTTTAAATTATGGTTTACTCAGAGTATATGCCCAATAGTGGGATTGCTGGGTCGAATGGTAGTTCAATTTTTAGTTTTTTAAGGAACCTCCATACTGTTCTCCATAGTGGCCATATCAATTTACATTCCCACCAACAGTGCAAGAGGGTTCCCTTTTCTCCACACCCTCTCCAGTATTTATTGTTTCTAGATTTTTTGATGATGGTCATTCTGACTGATGTGAGGTGATACCTCATTGTACTTTTGATTTGCATTTCTCTAATGATTAACGCTGTTAAGCATTCTTTCATATGTTTGTTGGCAATCTGTATATCTTCTTTGGAAAAATGCCTATTTAGGTCTTCTACCAATTTTTGGATTGGGTTGTTTTTTTGACATTGAGCTCAATGAGCTGCTTGTAACTTTTGGAGATTAATCCTTTGTCAGTTGCTTCATTTGCAAATATTTTCTCCCATTCTGAGGGTTGTCTTTTCGTCTGGTTATCGTTTCCTTTGCTGTGCAAAAGCAATTAAGTTTCACTAGGTCCCATTTGTTTATTTTTGTTTTTATTGCCATTTCTCTAGAAGGTGGGTCAAAAAGGATCTTGCTGTGATTTATGTCATACAGTGGTCTGCCTATGTTTTCCTCTAAGAGTTTTATAGTGTCTGGCCTTACATTTAGGTCTTTAATCCATTATGAGTCTATTTTTGTGGATGGTGTTAGGGAGTGTTCTCATTTCATTCTTCATGTAGCCGTCCAGTTTTCCAGCACCATTACTGAACAGGCTGTCTTTTCTCCATTGTATATTCTTGCCTCCTTTTGCAAAAATAAGGTGACCATAGGTGTGTGGGTTTATCTCTGGGCCTTCTATTCTGTCCAATTGATTTATATTTCTGCTTTTGTGCCAGTACCATAGTCTTGATGACTGTAGCTTTGTAGTATAGTCTGAAGTCAGGGAGCCTGCTTCCTCCAGCTCCGTTTTTCTTTTTCAAGATTGCTTTGGCTATGCGGGGTCTTTTGTGTTTCCATACAAATTGTGAAATTTTTTGTTCTAGTTCTGTGAAAAATGCCAGTGGTAGCTTGATAGGGATTGCATTGAATCTGTAGATTGCTTTGGGTAGTATAGTCATTTTCACAATGTTGATTCTTCCAATCCAGGAACATGGTATATCTCTCCATCTATTTGTATCATCTTTAATTTCTTTCATCAGTGTCTTACAGTTTTCTGCATGCAGGTCTTTTGTCTCCTACAGTAGGTTTATTCCTAGGTATTTTATTCTTTCTGTTGCAATGGTAAATAGGAGTGTTTCCTTAATTTCCCTTTCAGATCTTTCCTCACTAGTGTATAGGAAAGCAAGAGATTTCTGTGCATTAATTTTGTATCCTGCTACTTTGCCAAATTCATTGTAGCTCTAGTAGTTTTCTGGTAGCGTCTTTAGGATTCTCTATGTATAGTATCATGTCATATGCAAACATTGACAGCTTTACTTCTTCTTTTCCAATTTGGATTCCTTGTATTTCTTTTTCTTCTCTGATTGCTGTGGCTAAAACTTCCAAAACTATGTTGAATAATAGTGGTGAGAGTGAACAACCTTGTATTGTTCCTGATCTTAGAGGAAATGGTTTCAGTTTTTCACCACTGAGAATGATGTGGCTGTGGATTTGTCTTGTGTAGCCTTTATTATGTTGAGGTAAGCTCCCTCTATGTCTACTTTCTGGAGGGTTTTATCATAAATGGGTGCTGAATTTTGTCGAAAACTTTTTCTGCATCTATTGAGATGATCACATGGTTTTTATTTTCCAATTTGTGAATATGGTGTATCACATTAAGGGATTTGCATATATTGAAGAGTTCTTGCAGTTCTGGGATAAACCCCATTTAGTCATGGCGTATGATCCTTTTAATGTGCTCTTGGATTCTGTTTGCTAGTATTTTGTGGAGGTTTTTTGCATCTCTGTTCATCAGTGATATTGGCCTCTAGTTTTCTTTCTTTGTGACATCTTTGTCTGGTTTTGGTATCAGGATGATGGTGGCCTCGTAGAATGAGTTTGGGAGTGTTCCTCCCTCTGCTATATTTTGGAAGAGTTTGAGAAGGATGGATGTTAGCTCTTCTCTAAATGTTTGATAGAATTCACCTGTGAGCCATTTGGTCCTGGGCTTTTGTTTGAAGATTTTGAATCACAGTCTCAATTTCAGTGCTTGTGACTGGTCTGTTTATAGTTTCTATTTCTTCCTGGTTCAGTCTTGGAAGGTTGTGCTTTTCTAAGAATTTGTCCATTTTTTCCAGGCTGTCCATTTTATTGGCATATAGTTGCTTGTAGTAATCCCTCATGATCCTTTGTATTTCTGCAGTGTCAGTTGTTACTTCTTTTTCATTTCTAATTCTGTTGATTTGAGTCTTCTCCCTTTTTTTTTGATGAGTCTGGCTAATGGTTTATCAATTTTGTTTATCTTCTCAAAGAACCATCTTTTAGATTTATTGATCTTTGCTGTTGTTTCCTTCATTTCTTTTTTCATTTATTTCTTATCTGATTCTTATGATTTCTTTCCTTCTGCCAACTTTGGGGTTTTTTTGTTCTTCTTTCTCTAATTGCTTTAGGTGTAATGTTAAGTTGTTTATTTAACATGTTTCTTGTTTCTTCAGGTAGGATTGTAGTGTTATAAACTTCCCTCTTAGAACTGCTTTTGCTGAATACCATAAGCTTTAGGGTCATCGCGTTTTCATTGTAATTTGTTTCCAGGTATTCTTTGATTTCTTCAGTGATCTCTTGGTTATTTAGTAGCATATAGTCTAGCCTCCATGGGTTTGTATTTTTTACAGTTTTTTTTCCTGTAATTGATATCTAGTCTCATAGCATTGTGGTCAGAAAAGATACTTGATATCATTTCAATTTTCTTTAATTTACCAAGGCTTGATTTGTGACCCAGGATATGATCTATCCTGGTGAATATTCCATGAGCACTTGAGAAGTGTATTCTGTTGTTTTTGGGTGGAATGTCCTATAAATATCAATTAAGTCCATCTTGTTTAATGTGTCGTTTAAAGCTTGTGTTTCCTTATTTATTTTCATTTTGGATGATCTGTCCATTGGTGAAAGTGGGGTGTTAAAGTCCTCTACTATTATTGTGTTACTGTCTATTTCCCCTGTTATGGCTGTTAGCATTTGCCTTATGTATTGAGGTGCTCCTACGTTGGGTGCAGGTATATTTATAGTTGTTATATCTTCCTCTTGGATTGATCCCTTGATCATTATGGAGTGTCCTTCTTTGTCTCTTATAATAGTCTTTATTTTAAAGTCTATTTTGTCTGGTATGAGAATTGCTACTCCAGCTTTCTTTTGATTTTCATTTGCAAGGAATATCTTTTTCCATCCCATCACTTTCAGTCTGTATGTGTCCCTAGGTCTGAAGTGGGTTTCTTGTAGACAACATATATACGGGTCTTGTTTTTGAATCCATTCAGCCAGGCTATGTTTTTTGGTTGGAGCATTTAATCCATTTACATTTGAGGTAATTATCGATATGTATGTTCCTATTACCATTTTCTTAATCGTTTTGGGTTTGTTTTTGTAGGTCTTTTCCTCCTTTTGTGTTTCCTGCCTAGAGAAGTTCCTTTAGCATTTGTTGTAAAGCTGGCTTAGTGGTGCTGAATTTTCTTACCTTTTGCTTGTCTGTAAAGGTTTTAATTTCTCTGTTGAATCTGAATGAGATCCTTCTTGTGTAGAGTACTCTTGGTTGTAGGTTTTTCCCTTCCATCACTTTAAATATGTCCTGCCTCTCCCTTCTGGCTTGCAGAGTTTCTGCTGACAGATCAGCTGCTAACCTTATGGGGATTCCCTTGTATGTTATTTGTTGCCTTTCTATTGCAGCTTTTAATAATTTTTCTTTGTATTTAATTTTTGACAGTTTGATTAATATGTGTCTTAGAGTGTTTCTCCTTAGATTTATCCTGTATGGGACTCTGCACTTCCTGGACTTGATTGACTATTTCCTTTCCCATATTAGGGAAGTTTTTCACTATAGTCTCTTCAAATATTCTCTCAGAACCTTTCTTTTTCTCTTCTTCTTCTGGGACCCCTATAATTCAAATGTTGATGGTTTAATGTTGTCCCAGAGATCTCTGAGACTGTCCTCAACTCTTTTCATTCTTTTTTCTTTATTCTGCTCTGTGGTAGTTATTTCCACTGTTTTATCTTCTAGGTCACTTATCCGTTCTTCTGCCTCAGTTATTCTGATATTGATTGCTTCTAGAGAATTTTTAATTTCCTTTATTGTGTTGTTCATCATTTTTTATTTGCTCTTTAGTTCTTCTAGGTCCTTGTTAAATGTGTCTTGTATTTTCTCCATTCTATTTCCAAGATTTTGGATCATGTTTATTATCATTACTCTGAATTCTTTTCCAGGTAGACTGCCTATTTCCTCTTCATTTGTTTGGTCTGGTGGGTTTTTACCTTGCTCCTTCATCTGCTGTGTGTTTCTCTGTCTTCTCATTTTGCTTAACTTATTGTGTTGGGGTCTCCTTTTTGCAGGCTGCAGATTCGTAGTTCTTGTTGTTTTTGGTGTCTCACCCCAGTTGCTAATGTTGGTTCAGTGGGTTGTGTAGGCTTCCTGGTGGATGGGACTGGTGCCTGTGTTCTGGTAGATAAGCCTGTATCTTTTCTTTCTGGTGGGCAGGACCGTGTCTGGTGGTGTGTTTTTGGGGTGTCTGTGACCTTATTATGATTTTAGGCAGCCTCTCTGCTAATGGGTGGGGTTGTGTTCCTGTCTTGCTAGTTGTTTGGCATAAGGTGTTCAGCACTGGAGCTTGCTGGTCGTTGAGTGAAGCTGGGTCTTAGTGTTGAGACAGAGATCTCTGGGAGAACTCTTGCTGATTGATATTACGTGGCACCGGTAGGTCTCTGGTGGTACAATGTCCTTAACTAAGCTCTCCCTCCTCAGAGGCTCAGGCCTGACACCCGGCCGGAGCACCAAGACCCTGCCAGCCACATGGCTCAGAAGAAAAGGGAGAAAAAAAAGAACAGAAAAATAAAATAAAATAAAGTTAATAAAATAAAAAATTTTTAAATATTATCAAAATAAACAAATTTAAAAAAAAGAAGAGAGAAACCAAACCAGTAAACAAATCCACCAATGATAACAAGCACTAAAAACTTTAAAGATAAACATAAAAATCAGAAACTAGTCAGTTGCATACAGCAAACCCCAAGTCTACTGTTGCTCCCAAAGTCCACCGCCTCAATTTGGGATGATTCGTTGTCTATTCAGGTATTCCACAGATGCAGGGTACATAAAATTGATTGTGAAGATTTAATCCACTGCTCCTGAGGCTGCACGGATAAATTTCCCTTTCTCTTCTTTGTTCGCACAGCTCCTGGGGTTCAGTTTTGTATTTAGCCCCACCTCTGCATGTAGGTCACACTCTGGCGTCTGTTCTTCACCCAGACAGGAGGGGGTTAAAGGAGTGGCTGATTAGGGGGCTCTGGCTCACTCAGGCCGGGGGGCAGGGTGGGGGAGGGAGGGGTACAGAATGCAGGGCGAGCCTGCGGCGGCAGAGGCCAGCATGACATTGCAACAGCCTGAGGCACGCCATGTGTTCCCCCAGAGAAGTTGTCCCTGGATCACGGGACCCTGGCAGTGGCGGGCTGCACAGGCTCTCGGGAGGGGAGGTATGGATAGTGACGGGTGTTTGCACACAGGCTTCTTGGTGGCTGCAGGAGCAGCCTTAGCGTCTCATGCCCGTCTCTGGTGTCCACGCTGATAGCAGCAGCTCACGCCCATCTCTGAAGCTCATTTAGGTGGTGTTCTGAATCTCCTCTCCTCGTGCACCCCGAAACAATGGTCTCTTGCCTCTTAGGTAGGTCCAGACTTCTTCCTGGACTCCCTCTCGGCTAGCTGTGGTGCACTAGCCCCCTTCAGGCTGTGTTCATGCAGCCAACCCCAGTCCTCTCCCTGGGATCTGACCTTCGAAGCCCAAGCCTCAGCTCCCAGCCCCCACCCACCCCAGCAGGTGAGCAGACAAGACGCAGGCGGGTGAGTGCTGGTCAGCACCGATCTTCTGTGCGGGAGTCTCTCCGCTTTGCCCTCTGCACCCCTGTTGCTGCGCTCTCCTCCGTGGCTCCGAAGCTTCCCCCCTGCCGCCCCACCCACCCTCCTGTCTCTCCCACTGAAGGGGCTTCCTAGTGTGTGGAAACTTTTCCTCCTTCACAGCTCTTTCCCAGAGGTACAGGTCCCATCTTATTCTTTTGTCTCTGTTTTTTCTTTTTTCTTTTGCCCTAACCAGGTACGTGGGACATTTCTTGCCTTTTGGGAAGTCTGAGGTCTTCTGCCAGCGTTCAGTAGGTGTTCTGTATGAGTTGTTCCACATGTAGATGTATTTTTGATGTATTTGTGGGGAGGAAGGTGATCTCCACATTTTTCTCCTCTGCCATCTTGAAGGCCCTCTCCTTCAGCCTTTTGTATAATAATAAATCATAGTCCCAAACTCCCAATCCAACCCTCCCCTACTCCCCATCTTGGTAACCACAAGTCTGTTCTCTATGTCTGTGAGTCTGTTTCTGTTTCACAGATAAGTTCATTTGTGTCATATTTTAGATTCCACATATAAGTGATATCATATGGTATTTGTCTTTCTCTTTCTGACTTACTTCTCTTAGTATGATAACTTGGGAGTTTGGGACTAGCAGATGCAAACTATGATATATAGAATGCATAAACATCCAAGTCCTATTGTATAGCACAGGGAAATGTATTCAATATCCTGTAATAAACCATAATGGAAAAGAATAATAAAAGAATAAATTATAAAACTAAGATAAATGCTATTTTTAGAAAAGAAAGACAGTGGGTAGATGGTACAGCAATTCGAGTTATCTCCTTTTCAAGAGTCTTCTCTGATGTACATCAACTAGTGCTTCACAGAAGCCTAAGTAAATGAATGGGTGAGTGAATTAATAAATGAACCAATGAACCTGGGGGTGGGGGAGCCTGGGTGTGATACGGTAGAAGGAAAGAAATGTCACAAGTAGCAATAATATTACCACCAATTAGATGGTTGCATTAGATAGTAGAAGCAGCTAGTTTTTATTATTAATGTTCTCAACACTGTCTAGTATTTGTGCTCACAGTAATCTGGTCCCAACCCAACTTTCTGGTTTTCTCTATCCCTGAGGCGGTAGATAAGCTTTTCTTCAACTCCAGCCAAATAAACTCCTCACTATCCTTATACTGTATATTCTCTGCATATCTGCTGAGTTCACACATTTCCCCTAAAGAGCTTGTCTTTCCTCTCTTCACCCATAGTCAAAAACCCTACCTACCCTTCAGAATCTCACTGAAATTCTACTCTTTCCCTGCCACACCAAGAACAGAGCAGTAGAGCTTCTAAGAGCCTGCCAGTGGTTACAGCAGTCAATAGAGACATTTGGCAGGAATTGTTCCCAGATGTACATGAGTGGTTTCTGTTAATGGTTGATGCTGGGGCAAATGAGGACCACCCATGCAGGCTCAGTATGTCTCACCAACTCATCTGGATTTAAAAAAGCTTTTGCCTGTCCCTAGTGAGATGTTGGTGTCCTGGTCTCAGGCTAAGCATAATCCAAGAGAGAGGATGAACACATCATTACTGATAAAAATAAATCTTCCCTGCCACCAAGATGAGCTCACTTAACCCTATATATCTCATAAGCCTTGCTCCAAAAACACCTTACATTTGTTCTGTGCTGTTTTTGCCTTTTGGCCACTGCTTATGCTGGCTCCCCTGTCTGCAATGTCCTTGCTTTCTCTCCCTGCTCCTTTCCTTTCCTTCTTCTGGATAACTGCTCCCATTAATTAAGACACACCACTCAAACATCACCCCCTCCAGTAAACCATTCATGACTATCTTTCAGGATTATGTGTGACTTCCATGTGTTTCCATAATTTATTATGTGCATCTCTATCACTGCCCTCACTATCTATCATTGATTTTTATTTATTTCCTTAGTCTACCTCCCCCAATAACTGCCAGCTCCTGTGCAAACCTATGTCTCATTCATTGTTATATCTTTTGCTGCCAGGAGAGGGCCTGAAACATAGTGGTATTTAATATTTTTGCTGAATATGAATGAATGAATGAATGAGCAAACAAACTGGAGATCTGTCTGTCAGGCCAGGAGATGTGGCCTCTTTCTTCTAGGGTTGAACTTCAAAGTAATGAGAGGAATTCTCTGAAGACAAGTCCTTGTCCTGTACAGACGATAAGTCTAGCATGAAGCCTCTTTAAAGCTTCATCTTTAAAGGATGAAGCTGCAGAGGAAATTGTCAGGAGACATGCATCTGGGAGCTGTCCAGGGTACCTGACTGTCTGTAGGGCTAGCCTAACCCAGCTGGGCTCTCTGCTCTGTCGCCTCAGCTGTACTCAAATTTTGGCCTCTGATAGTAATCCCCACCCTTGCACAACTGCCGCTGCTCACTTGGCCTTCCTGGCATTGGCCATTCTGCAGTCACTGCCCTGATTTAACTGTCTTGAATTCACAGGCTCCCTGCTTTAGGTTTTGCCTAACCAGACCATTAACACCTGCTATATCCCTGGCTACTTCCTGATCTAAGAGCCAGTTCCCTACTATACTGAAGTTTTCCAAGTGCCTTCCTTAACCACCATGTGGAAGGTTCCCACTGACACAGACTTCCCAGGCTTGAATCTTCACCTGCCCCCCCCCATCATTACCTCATGCCACATGGCTTGGGTATGGAGTAGTGAGGCCAACACCCCTGCTACCTCATCCACTGGACTTGAAGCTCCACAAATGCTTTGCCAGTGAATCCCCAGGAACTGAAACCCCCTTCAAAGTCAGATTTCAAGCTCCCTGCATTTTACAGCCTCCTTGCATTCACCCAGCCCTTAGGTCCAGCCATAACAAAAGTCCCTCACAGAAAATCCTCCCCAGCTCAATAGTCCTTACTCCCACTGTAAGCATACTTTGAACTAAGGCATTACGCTTTCCCAGAAATGTCCTGCTGCCACTCTAGAAGCTCTTGGCATGTAAATGCCCTTCTCTTTCTCTGTCTCATGAATACACACACACACAAGTGTGAGCGCGTGTGTATAAGTCATCTGGGAGTAACTACTGGTTTGTAGGTCAGAGAAGATAAGAGAACCCTAAGTCCTTAGCCTAAGGCCTTAATGGCCTGATAATTGTCTACTCAGGGGCTAGCAAAATTTGCAGGTTGCTACCCTTCTCAGCTTAGCTTTGGAAGTGTAACAACCACTGAGTTCAAAGGACACCCTGGCCTCAGAGGAATTAAGGGGTGCCATTAGGAAGCTGATGACCTCGGCAGCTGTCAGAGGTGAAAATTGGCTGCCTTGTGCCTCTTGGCCAGCCCCCTTCACATCTGTGAAAGAAACTAGTCACGCTTGAATCACTCCTCTTTTGTCTTCATGGATTTGAAGCTTTCCTCCAAGCCTAGGGGTGTTTATCAGGGTATCAGAGAAAGGAAAGGAAAATATGATCTGTACCTCCTTGCCCACATATCTCACTCCTATATTCTGCTAACAAATAAGGCAGCCAAAGCGGAAAGCTGAAATCAAGTATTTTCTATGTCTAGAGTCTGTCACCCTCAAAACATTGACTTACCAGTAAAAAGTTTTTGCTACTGATAGCCAAGAATATTTCTAATCCAAAATTAAGAGATGGTAGTACAGCCATTTTAAAGAGAATGCTTTGCTTCACTGGATAATTCTGAGCATCCTCTCTTTTCTGACCAACGCTTTCTACAACCCCAGGGCCCTTGTTCTCCCATGTAACTTACCAAGTGCTCCCTTCACCTAAACGGCTTGAGCCTCTGTTGAGCATCTTCACACTACATCCACTTCCCTTCCAGTTCATAAAGACTCTAGAGCAGCTTCAGAACACTCACCTCCACCATAAGCCTTACCAGGTGGATTAGAAGAGAGCCTGGTAGAGGACAAGGAGGCCCAGACTCAAATGTAGGTCCAGGAGTTTTCTCCGCATTTAACTATTTGTGCCTCTTCCACAAGTCTCTTTAATGCCGCCACCCATAAAATGAGAGGTTTGAACCCCAAGGACCTTTCCAGCCCTAAAAGCTCATGCTCTATGGCACCACTCTAAATATGTATTTCCCACTGACTGTTCTACAAATTTTGAAAAATTATCTATCTGGTGCTCACACCTAGTTTACATACACTTTGCCTCATTTTAGGGTTTTATCTCTGTGGCCTTTTAAAACTCTATTGTTAATATATTTTTAATCAAATAAAACTATGACTAGAGCAGCTGCTTTCACTGGCATCTATATGACGTCCTGATGACTTCTGGACATTTTAGCCAAAGAGCATCTCTAAGGCTGAGCATGTGGATATACCTAAATATCTGGTAATTTTCCATGGGGAAGCAAAACGTTCAGAGCATGACTCATTTGGAGGTTTTGCCATCAAGGAGGTCCCCTGAAGAAACTTTGAACATCTGCCCACCACAGTATTTGCTGCTGCTGAAAAAAATTTGAATGGCAAATATTCTGGATTATGATGAATTGTCCCTTTGCCCTCAGAGAGGGCTCAATTTTGGAAAACCATCGAGACCCTACTGAAATAGTAAACTATGTTGCTATCATCTTTGTCTTCCAGATCCTGAAACTGAAATTTTCCAAGCTTTATTCTGTGATCTTAGCACATCCAAAAATTTGCCGTTTTTTTCATAAAATGCAAAGCTTATCTTTGTATGGTAAAAATTAGACAAGATAATGATTAGCTAAGTCAAGAACGCAAACTGAATACCAAGTACAAAATGTTTAAAGGAAATATCTCTTTTTAGATATCTAAAGTTATATTTCTTTTTTTTTAAGTTAATTCTTTTTTTTTAACTGGGATATAGTTGTTCCTCTAAAGTTATATTTCTAATTTTTCTTTATGCTATCCTTTCTTACAGACAGATTTTAAGCAAATAAAAGAAAGCAAAGCTATGTACTAAATTAGCTATCAGGTTTGCTTGCGGAATTCAGAATCCATAACTCAGTTTTTTTTTTTTAAATACTGTTGGCTTTTTCCACTATCCTGCCTTGTATGCCTGTAGGATAGGAAAAACCTTGGCAAGCATCCTCAAATCGCCAGGGGGTAGGCAGCAGAATGTGCTTCCAACCACTGAAATACTCTCATTGTTCACACACTAGCCACACCAAAGAGAGTGACCTCTTTCCAACACTGACAAGTGAACATGAACAGCCCTGCTGACTTTGATTGGCGGGTCACTGGGTCTCTGACCTTGAATGACATTGCTGGCAGATTTTGACTGGCAGGCTGCAGCACAGCAGAGCACCTCCAGTACACATGCCCACTCTCCAGAAAATAGTCCTTATCTTTTCAAAAACCCTCTTGTGTTCCCAAAACATGGACTAAACATGAACCAAAATGTGACTGAGGGTGTCAAACACATGAAAAAAAAAATGCTCATTAATTTACAACCCTCAGATCCCACTGTAATTGACACATCCAGTGATGCAGTTAGTCAGTCTTTGGCTGCATTTCCATGAGGCCAAATACCAAAATTAGGTGAGAGAAATTCAGGCAGTCATACAGATACGTTGTCAACAGCACACCAAATATTCAGATACTTAAGCATCTCTGGATGGTTCTTGACATGCAAACAAAACATCTGGGTGACTGAACAAAGGTTCCATTTTTCTCTGGATACTTAGGCATATTGAAGGGAAGTCTCAGCCTTGGCCAGCGGCCCTCATCCTGTGTATGCCTGGGTGACACTAGGGCTGATGAAGCCCTTCCCACTATTCTGGCGAATGAAAATATGGTGACTTTAACCCACTACTCCACATAGCATCCAAATCAAATTTTTCCCTTAATAAATAAAAACATTTTTTCAAATAAAAATGCCACAAATGTCTTAAGAAACCACTGCCTTACTTTTAAAATAAAATCAAGATGTTCCAAAACTGGCAAAAAACCATGAACCTCCTATACTCCTGGTTAAACAGGGCATGTTTTACACCTGTGCTCAACGCTGGTTCCTCCAGAAGCCCCACTAAAATGAGAGTGAAAGAATGTAAAAATTTTAAAACTTTCAAGTATAAAGAAAATGAGAAGGAGACAACACAAGTGAGGGACAGGAAAAAATTGGGGGAAGTTGGAAAGTAATTGGAGGAGTTAACAGAGGTGAACATTTTGACAACTAAATACCTACAGAGAATAAGATATAAGCTAGTTCTCTCAACAGAAGCTGGGAAGTTTCAGGAATTAGAGACCCCAGGTGCCATGGAATAAAGGGGGACTGAAAACAGGACAAGCAGATGAATGTTAGTATAGAGACATTCAGATTCCCAGGTTCCCTCCCAAACAACTAAGTTACCAGCCTTCTCTTACCCCACAGAGAAGTTTATTCTATGGAGAAAATGAACCAAAGAAAATCCAATCTTGTGACACAGAGGCAGGGCAAGAGCACTGTAGTGAAAACAGAAGAATAAGAAAAAGCCCACATCCTAAACAGTAACCTCCCAACCTCCTGCTGCCACTCAGCTGAGATACTGCTGTCAGCCAGGTGTAGACCTCCTTGTCATAGGTCAGGGTCCCTGGGAAATAAATGCTGAAAGGAAGATTTGTGTGTGGAAAGTGTATTGGAAATGCTCTAAAGATCAGCACCTGTGGAGGAGGGCAGGCAGCATGACTAGACAGAGGAGAAAGTGTAAGAGCAATGCAGCAACAACAAACGACTCCATCAATCACATGAGGAGCTCTGGAGTTGGGATGGCCCTTCAGAGCTACCCCATATTGAAGCAAGGAACCAGACCTTCGTAATGCCTATATTGGCCAGTCACTGGATGCAGGCTGCTCTCTTCAGCTAGAGGAAATTCAAGAAAAGAGACCCAGGGGCTTCCCTAGTGGCGCAGTGGTTGAGAGTCCACCTGCCAATGCAGGGTACACGGGTTCTTTCCCGCGGTCTGGGAGGATCCCACATGCCGTGGAGCGGCTGGGCCCATGGGTCATGGCCGCTGAGCCTGTGAGTCCGGAGCCTGTGCTCCGCGACGGGAGAGGCCACAGCAGTGAGAGGCCTGCGTACCGCAAAAAAAAGAAAAGAAAAGAGACCCAGCTGAGAACTGTCAATCACAAACACCCCTAGCAAAGGGAGGAATGATTGATTTAGTCCTCAGGGGGAAAGGAAGAGATCTGGAGGTACAATTCATGGATGAGTAGGATGCCATCCCTGTCCTAATCAAATTCACATTTGCCAGCAATTCAGAATTAAAATTTTACACCATCAGGAAGACAAGCTGGTAACTAAATATTAATACAATGAGTCAAATACTCACTAAAGTTATGGGACAAACGTTTAGTTCTACGAGGGGAAAATAAAAGTGTGGAGGTTCTGGGCTGTTTTTCCAGGTTAAAAAATATATGAACTGGATGTGAAAGGATGCATTGAAATGAATCAGTGGGGTAGTCAGGTAGTTACAACTGCACCAGATGTAAGGAAGACCCTGAATCAAGGAATGGAAATATGTACAAAAAACTAAGTGCAATGGGGGTAAGTAGTGAAGCAGAAAGGGGTGAGAGATATGTCTGTTAGGGAGCCTTGACTGAAATTAATTTCTCTGTGCAATGTGGAGCCACTGAAGATTTTTGAGCAGGGAAAGAAACTGACAAATGTCATGTTTCTAGATTTTACTGTCAGTGATTATAGAAAATATTGGAACTGGGAATGATTCCAGGCAGAAACATGAATTGAAAGAAATATTAGAAAGTGCAGAGAGGCACTATAAAAGAGTTTTTAAGAATGTATGCTGTGGTCAGAAAGAGAAATACAAATACCATATGATATCACTTATATGTGGAATCTAAATTATGGCACAAATGAACCTACCTACAAAACAGAAACAGACTTACAGACACAGAGATCAGACTTGTGGTTGTCAAGGGGGAGTGGGGGAGGGAGAGGGATGAACTAGGAGTTTGGGGCTGGTAGATGCAAAGTATTACATTTAGAATGGATAAACAAGAAGGCCCTACTGTATAGCACAGGGAACAACATCCAATCTCCTGGGATAAACCATACTGGAAAAGAATATTAAAAAAAGAATGTCTATATGAGTATAACTAAGTCGCTTTGCTGTGCAGCAGAGATTGGCACAACATTGTAAATCAACTGTACTTCAATTTTTTAAAAAAATGCATGTTGTAGACTCGGGTAGGTTACGGTTTCAATTCTCATTCTGCTACTTAAGCTAGGAAACCTCACACAGATCACTTAAACTCCCTAAAACTCAGCTTCTCAACTGTAAAATATGGGATAATAATACCTGCTTTAAAGGATGTGGGGGGACAAATAAATGAGATGACATATGCAAACTGCTTAGTACAGCCCTAGCACAGAAGGAAGTGCTTATTACATAAAATCTGATTGGGAGCAGCAGCAATAGCACCATGCTATGGGATGGAATTATCATGTAGGCAGAAGGAAGGGAGTACTGTAAGAAAAACTTTTGAAGAAGAATCAAGGAGAGTTGGTTTTTTCTATGAAAACGAAAAAAAAGGGTGGATTCAATGATGCCTTCATGGTTTTGAGCCTGGGTTCCTGGACCAATGGTGACACCACTGCAAGAATCATGGACATCTAAAGGGTGGGAAATTTGGTACAATTTTGAGATTTTTTATTTTAATAGGGCTAAGTTTTACTTGCTCAGTGTCAGATTATGGATGGGGATGGAGCTGAAGATGTGTGAGGGAAAGAGCGTGTCAAGGAACTGTTTAGAGAGGAAGAATAGAGGCTCTGAAGGATTTCCACATTTAGGGATAAGAATAAAACTAAAGTTGTAGGGAAAATAAGCAGAAAAGCAGATAAGACAAATGTTATGGTTAATTTTATGTGTCAACTGGAGTAGGTCCTAACGTACCCAGATATTTAGTCAAACACTATTCTAGGTGGGTCTGTGAGGGTATTTCTGGATGAGATTAACATTTGAATTGGTAGACTGAATAAAGCAGATTGCCCATCCTAATGGTGGTGGCCCAATTTATTAAAGGCTTGAATAGAAAAACAAAAAAGACTGATCCTCTCTCAAGTAAGAGAGAACTCCTCTTGCCTGAATGCCTTAGCTGGGATGGGTTCTTTGCCACCCTCAAATGCAAACTGAAACATCAGCTCTTTCTGGGTCTGCCAGCATTCAGAATGGATTTATACCATCAGCTCACCTGGGCCCCCAGCTAGCCAACTCTAGGTCTTGGAAATTGTCAACCTCTACAATCACGTAAGCCAATTTCTTATAATAAACATACATATTTAAATCATATATACATAACTAAATTACATAGATAGATAGACAGATAGATAGACAGATAATCCTTTAGTTCTGTTTCTCTAGAGAACCCTGACAAAGAACGCAGTTCCAAGGAAGGAGATAATTTCGAGAAGGAGCAGGTACGTGATGTACTAAGTGTCCATGCAGTTAAATGATAATGAGAGTTAATAAGTAACCTCAGGGTGGGATGACCTTGATATTAAAAGTTTTAACAGTCCAAGGAAGCTGGATTGCTATGTAGCAGGTTTATAAACTCTTTCATTTTTAACCTAACAAACCTCATCAAGTATTTTCAAACAATATCTCAGATTAAGGTTGAAGGTCAAAAATCACATTCAAAATTAAACTTGAAAATATAAAAATAGACACATACATGAAGGATAGTATAGCTGCAGTCCATCTGCCTGCAAGGTACATTTCTCAGAACCAGGGATTTAGTCCTGGCAGGGATGGTCTTGTTTGATATATAAGTTTCCTATGGCTGCTGTAATAAATTACCTCAAATTTGATACAACAGAATTTATTCTTTCACTATTCTGGAGGCCAGAAGTCCAAAATCACTTTTCCTGGTGCTGCCAGAGCCACAATTCCTTCAGAGGTTCTTGGGAAGAACCTGTTCCCTTGCCTTTTCTAGCTTCTTAAACTGTGTTCCTTGGTTCATGACCCCTTCCTCCATCTTCAAAGCCAGTGGCCTAACATCTGCTTTCTCAGGCTCTTCCCTCTGCTTCCTCTACTTGGCTTTCTTTCTCTGTGTGTTGGTATCAAATCTCTCTCTTATAAGGATACATGTAATTTCATTTAGGGCCCACTTGGACAATCCAGGATAATCTCCACATTTCAAGATGCTTAGGTTAATCACAACCTCAAAGTCTTTTCTTGCCATATAAGGTTCAAGAGATTAAAATGTGAATATCTTTGAGGGGCACCATGATTCAACCTGCCACATTTGATAATCCCAACACTGCGTCCAGATGTGCACCCTGGCAACCCAGCTTATTTCATTCAGCCAGGTCCTAACCCCAAACACCTACACTCAAGTACTTAAAAGAGAAGCTCTCTAAAACCCAAGCCTAAGCATAACCAGAAAAAAATACAGGCATTTTAAAGGGAGAACAGGAGATAAGATCCCTTTAAGAAAGATAATCTACAGTTGTGGAAGGCCTGTCACTTAGTGAGAGCTGCGAGCCAATCAGATGCTCTGTCAGGAGGCGAAGCAACAGAAAACCTGCCTAATTGGATTGGCTGCCTTAATGGGCCAGAAGTCAACAAGTCAGAATGAAAAATATACTCAATTCAGCCACCTGGAATTGGTTGTAAAAAGGATGAAATAAAATAGGTCAATTTTCTGAAACTAGTAAGAAGGTCCATACCCAAATGGACTGAATGCTTCTGTCTTTATGCACCTGTTTGTCACTTTGTGACTATAGCTTTAAACCACTCAAGATGTGTGAATCTATCTTGTTTTTAAAGGGTTAAAAACAGTCAATGAATTTATTCATTTTGAGTTTCCTTCCCAACTACTGCCAGTCAACTAAATTTGTTATGAGTTTAACTAATCGTACCAGTTCTCCCCCTGCTCAATGACACAGCTCATCCTTTTTAATGCATCAACACTGTTTCAGTGCATGTCTTCACCAAGGTACATCTGGATGTTCCCTCTTCTCAGAACACTACCACACTGCATGCAATTCTGTTTTTATCTGCCCCCAACAGAGAAATTGTTTTTGTAGTGGATTAAATATTTGTGATCCAAATGGTTCACATAGCCACAAAAGTCGACTCACAGTTTTGACTATTCATAGCACAGTAAAATGGCCATGAAAGAAGTGGAAATGGATATTTCTGAGAACAGCTTCAAACTCAAGGTCCTTCTCTTAGTCCTGACCTGCCATCTCTGGTTTACTCTTTCAGAAAATATTTACTAAACTGCCATGCAAGCCTCTCTACACAAGTCCCTGCTCTGAAGGCTCTCACAGTAGAATGGAACAGAGGCAGGAAGAGAGCCTCACACTGCCCTGATTCTGGATTTTCAGCATATGTTAGAGCTGTATTAAGCCTGCTAGCCCTGTGTGCTATAATGGGTTGGTTGAACAGTGTCCCCACAACATTCACGTCCACTCAGAACATCAGAATGTGACCTCATTGGGAAAAAGGGTCTTGGAAGATATAATAAGGATCTTCACATGAAATCATTCTAGATTTAGGATAGTCCCTAAATCCAATGACCTACTGAGAGTATCATCTCCCTTTCTAATATAATGTAAGAGCATATCGCTTTATCTACGCCTTATAGTAAACATATTTCCAGGATATTTTTCTAGTTCTCCATTGGGTTCTTTGAAAGTTGACAGTTCATTCCTGGTTTAATGGTGTTGACCTTATTCCTACAAGCCTTTGCTTTGTGTCTTGTGTTAGTGACAGTCCCACATGGTACCTGCTTATAAGACCAGCATTCTTCTACTTTCCTTTGGCCAATAGGTCTTTAGGTCTATTAAAGCTAAAGACCATGTTTACAGAAAACTACCATTTGGACAGAACGGACCAAATAGATGATACGACATTTCCCTATACTCACAACTGATCGTGTGCCTGAGTGAAGAGATCAAGGTGAACAACTATTTTTTTTTTTTTTTTTTTTGCGGTGCGCGGGCCTCTCCCGTTGCGGAGCACAGGCTCCGGACACACAGGCTCAGCGGCCATGGCTCACGGGCCCAGCCACTCCGTGGCATGTGGGATCTTCCCGGACCAAGCACGAACCCGTATCCCCTGCATCAGCAGGCGGACTCTCAACCACTGCGCCACCAGGGAAGCCCCGAACAACTATTTTGACATTAGTTTAATTCAATGCCTTCAGTTTCACATAAATCACAGCTTTGAGCATCTAGCCAGGTGTAGATATTAAGAATAAAAAAATGTTGTTGGCCAATTACAAGCTGATATATCTGCTAGCTTGAGCTGGTTAGCTGATTTATCCTTTGTGGGTCAGGTCACGGGAGCACCTGGCTCTTAGTTACTGATGGGTGGATGGAACAGGCAAGAAATGCCAACATTAGGAACCAAATCACGGTTGAGGAAAGAGATGCTTTAGCTGCAGACAGAGGAGAGATATGGCTCCAGCATTACTAGATCCAAAGTCCTGCGGGCCAAGGAAAGGCAAAGGGAACTCTAGTCTGCAAAGCTGCCCAAAGACCCAACCCAGATGTGGGAATGCCACTAAGATGTCGTTGAGGACAGATAACTAAAAGAAAGAGCCAAGGGTTGTAGGAATAAGGTCAACCTTATCTAGACAGGAACGTTTTTACAAGGGGATAGTAAGAGCAGGTGCCGTTCAGACAGGAAATCAAAAACAGGCATGACTGAGGAAGCAGTTAAGACAAATTAATTCCAAGAGTGTAAAATTCTCTGGAGTCCAAGATAGCAAATAGAACCAGGGAAGGGGATGGGAATTTTATCATTTACGGAGCACATCCTACATGTCAGGCACTGTGCTAAATACTTTCAATATATTATTAGTTCACTGTGTATTTCACAGTTGAGGCTCAGAGACATTAAATGACTTGCCCACATAGCATAACTGATGAGCAAATTCAAACCCAAGTCTGTCCATGTCCAGAGCCCAAGCTCTTTCTACCGTATCAACATTTCTCAAAGTGTAGACGGAGACCACGTGCATCCAAGTCACCTGAGACACTTGTTAAATACATAGGCCCAGCAGTCGTGGATCAGGTTCTCTGTAGGTGATTCTATATACATTGAAGTTCTAGAACCACTGTACTCACCACAGTGTTCCTCTCTGAGGGAGGCCTGTCCTCTGGGTGTTAAGTATTCTGGGCCTCGGGTTGAATGATGGTCCTAGGTTCTGAGTGGGACTGAGCCCTAAGTGAGGGTAAAGTGCCACCGCCACACAAAGGCTAGACCAAAAATACAAACTGATTTTGCACAGAGCAGGGTGAGTCCAGCAGCCCCACCTCAAGTTTCATCCAAGAGCCTCCACACCCAATACAAGAAGGAACCGACCAAGTGGTTGAGGCCAAATGGTCAGAATTGTGGCAGCAATCAGGAAGTCAGCTGTGGCACTGGACCCCAAATCCCTGATTCCGAGAGTCGGTTTTTTCTTTCTTCCTCTGTGTGAACCTCTCTGTGTTTCTTAACCACCCATCCCCTGGCCCCGACACACACCAGTCTCAGATTCCTTGTCAATAATCATAGCAATAGCTGACATTTACTGAAAACTTCCAGTGTACTAGGCCCTGTTCTAGGACTTTTATATATGTTTATTCATGTGAAGCTACAACCACTTGATGAAATAGATAAGAATTTCTATCCCATTTTACAGATGAAAAAAACTCAGGCACTAAGAGATTAGGTAACTTTCTCAGGGCCACCCAGCTGGCAAGCACTAAGCCTGGGATTCTAATAGAAAGAAGCCACAATCCCAGTCACAACACTGTTCTTCCTCTCCAGCAATGTCTACGGCGTCACCTTCCACGCAACTGGTGTTCATTAAGAAGTTTTATGTGTCATCTTAGGACTCAGATTAGGAGTCAAACACTACCCTGATCACGTGTGTCTGAGCAGCTGTGATGGGGAGATGGGAGACCTCAGAACATTTGATCCAGTCACATCGGATTCTGTTGTGACATTGTGAATGGACATGATCCAAGACTGTAAGCCAACTGGGCAGAGTGGCCAAACCCAGCAGACACATGAATCCTGTTTTGTTTACCATGAGTTCAGAAAGCATGATGACATCACCAAGAGGCCTAATTTGGAACCCTAAAAAGAAAAAAAAAATACTCTGCCTTGGAAACAGAGAGATAAAATCAATAGGAAGGTGGATCATTCAGGAATTCCTGGGGAAAAAAAAAAAAAAGACAGCTGCAGCAGGACATGCTAGAGTGTTGTCTTCAGTGGCTGAAGTGTCTACAACTGCCCAACAAGGTAAATCAAATCTGCTGCCAATACATTCTTCTGCTGTTCAGATAAAACGGCAGACTAAGCTGGTGAACTTTCACCCTTCACCCGTGCTCTTCAAGCCAAAGTACAGATTAAAAAAAATCAATAACCCCAATCGATGGGAAAATATTTTTAGTCTCTAACTGAACGATATGTTTTGACAAGGCCAAAGAGGAGCACAAAAGAATGGCAAAAGATAAAAGACAGAAAATTAGGAATTTGTTTTACTGGAGGAGGTGGAATCACTTTCTTTTTCCCTTGCTGACATTCATCTAAATTATCTTGCAGCAAGGAAATAAAGTGTAAGGAGATGAATTTATAAAATGGCATGATTCACTGCCAAGCAACTTAAAACCTATTATTGCTGCCATTTTCTGTTGCCATTTCCAAGAAAGCAATCTAGAGAAATGCCCGTGTTCAGAATAGAGTCCGAGGAAGGAGCATTTCCCCAAAGTGGATAGAGCAGTCAATGGGACACAGCCTCTGCCCCCACCCGACCTGGAGATCACATCCAATACTAAACAAGTTGGAAAGTGTTTAAAATCCACCCAATCTGGCTCCACTTTCTCTCAAAATAACCACTGTTTTTCATAACCTAATACCCTGCAGGTCCTTTCATAACTGAGCAAATTAACCACATAATATCACCTTGTCTTCTGGCCCTTTAAGCAGTCATTTATTTTTGTACATAGAGCCAAGCCTAGTATAGTTCCAAAGTTTATTTCTTTTTTTTTCTATATTGAATAAAGATGATGAAGAAACATGAGACCCTGAATAAAATAAACAGAAATTATCCAGCATTTGTTTGCTTTTTTTGTCCAAGGAAATTCTGAACACAGAGAATCATCTTACCAATCAATTAACATTTTCAACTGTTTACAGAAATAACAATTGGTGAATAGATAGATTTATGGGATTCAAAAATCTGTATAAATCCAATAGACTGACAGTTGGAAAAGCAGCAACCTTTTTTACTTATTAATGTATTTCCTTCTCTTCCCCCCCACCAATATCAATCCCTTGTCTTTTATTTGACAAGCATTTGGTATGAATTTAATAACTATTGTTTTGCTATAATTTCTTATTTGTCCCTCTACCATAAGTTAAATATACACATTTCATATATATATATATATATATATATATATATATATATATATATATATATACCAGGCTGATGGCTACATCTATGTAATAGCAGCCAATTCAACCCACAAAAATCAGTCAATTAAGTTAAAAAATGGTTGCCAAACCAATGGCTTGGCATCATATATTTTGGCAGTCAAAGCATCTATTTAATAGCTATTTGATTAGCCAACTTTTTACACTGTTAGTAAGTTGTTTTCTGTTGAGATTGACATAGACTCTATAATGGCAATCATTCTGGCAGGATGAAAAGATTTGGACAGTCCTGCTCCCTGGGACTCTTCCATAAGATCAGGTGAACAGTCTTGAACACTTATGTTCTATTTATGCAAGTGATAGAAATGTTCACAGACTGTTGCTACCCTCACTTCACAGACGCCCCAGCATACTTTGATCTACTCATACTTTTGTAATACGAACAAGGTACTTCTCTGTCTCTAGTAATAAAGATCATATAACACTTGCTTCTCTTCCCTGAGCATTTACTACATGCCATGCTCTCTGTGCTTAGCATTTTTTACAAACCTGATCTCATTTATCTTCAGAATAAACCTACAACTTAGGTAATATTATCCCTACATTACAGAAGAGAAAAAAAGTCTTAGGGAAATGAGATAATTGCACAAGGCTACAACAGCTAAGAGGTAGAGCCAGGGAATAAACCCATTTCCGTCTGATTCTGATATCTATACCTCTAGCTCATTCAGCTGATGGTACCACCACCTAGATGGAATGGAGCTGATAAGACTCATTAACAAAAGTAGTTGGAATGATCAGAAAACTACACTTGATCAAGGCTTTAGTTCACAAACCATTCTGTCATATTCACATGGCCATGAAAAGCCCTTTTATTTATTAAGTACTTAGTTATAATACATTTATTAAGCATCTTTAATTCTGGCTTATTTATGTAGATACAGTTCATTAATAAATTCCCAGTAGGTCACCTTGTTAAGGAATACTGCACAGTGAAAGATCAATAAATCATAAGCACATTATAAATACATTATAAGTGCATTCTGTGTGTACTTCAAAGACAGGTGGTTTGCCAAAGAGTGTAAGGTATATTACCCATGAAGACTCATTTCCTTAGACTCTTCAAAGATAATTTTGCAATGTCGAATTCCCATATTTCACAGATTTCCCCCAAGTGGGTGTCAATAAAATGCCATGCTTTGGGTTGCCCATTTGTCCACTTCATTTTTCACACAATGCCCAGAGGGCTTAGGACCATGTGCTCCCTCTTTTAAAAATTCCCTTTAAGTAGTTACCATGGTGGTTGTTGAAGCACTAGAGATTAAAATGAGTGAGTAATTATGATGTTGAAAGCGTTCAAAATGCCCAGGGAAGTGTGATGACTACTTGAATTAGCTGACAAAAACATGCCAAGTCACTACCAAAAGATCTGTCACAAAAATCCATTCTTTGCAGTTGGGAAGTTACCAACACTGTGGAAAAACCAGAATGACCCTTTATAACTTTGACTAGATAATCTGTGACTCCATCATTTGCAAATAAAGTTGAGTGTACATGTGAATCCCAAAATTTTCAGAATGGGGAGACATGCAGGACTCAGTGATTCAAAACATTACAATGTTCAAAACATTCATTTCCAATGGGGCTGACATTTCCTTAGTGCAATTAATTTATTAGCTCTTTTTCTCTTTCCCATAAACCCCAATGCTTGTTTCAGATTAATAAATAACATTAATAATAATCAAGATGCTAACACTGTGCAAGGCATTTTGTTAAGTGCTTTATATTTATTATATTAATTCTCACCAAAATCTTATCAATTAGCTACTATTATTCTCCCCATTTTAAAGGTGAGGACTGAGATTAAGTAATTTGCCCAAAGGCATAAAGCTAGTAAGCAATGTAGCCAGGGTTCGTTTACTTATGCATCATCAGCCACATACCAGGCACTGGGGCAGGCCCTCCAGAAGACCCAAAATGAACAAGGAAGACACAGCTCTATTCTTGTGAAGCTTACAAATTAAACCCAACACCAGATCAGACTTCAAAGTCCAAGTTGTTAATCACCATATCAACCCATCAGCAGGTGTATATTGATGGCTCTCTGTTGGGAAGGCAGTCTAATGCATGCAGTGTTTCTTGGGCCTGGAGTACTTCCTTAGCAAAAGATAAGCCACTCACAGCCTATGCTGGGCTTATCACGTTGTGTGGGAGCAGTATTCCCTGTTCAGTCTCTATGTGTGTTCCTTTGTTCTGCTTAAAGGTGTGTCTCGGGCTTCCCTGGTGGCACAGTGGCTGAGAGTCCGCCTGCCGATGCAGGGGACACGGGTTCATGCCCCGGTCCGGGAAGATCCCACATGCTGCGGAGTGGCTGGGCCCGTGAGCCGTGGCTGCTGAGAATGCGTGTCCGGAGCCTGTGCTCCACAACAGGAGAGGCCACAACAGTGAGAGGCACGCGTAATGCCAAAAAAATTTTTTTTAATTAAAAAAAAAAAAAAAAGGTGTGTCTCATATGGCACCTGACCAGCCCACTCCTGCAGGGAAGGGATGGGGTTCTTTATATATATATATATATATATATATATATATATATATATATATATATATATATATATTTATTTATTTATTTATTTATTTATTTATTTATTTATTTAATGTTGGCTGTGTTGGGTCTTCGATGCTGTGTGCAGGCTTTCTCCAGTTGTGGTGAGTGGGGGCTACTCTTCGTTGCAGTGCACGGGCTTCTCATTGCGGTGGCTTCTCTTGTTGTGGAGCATGGGCTCTAAGTGTGCAGGCTTCCATAGTTGTGGCTCTCAGGCTCTAAAGCACAGGCTCAGTAGTTGCGGCGCACAGGCTTAGTTGCTCCATGGCATGTGGGATCTTCTCAGACCAGGGATCAAACCACTGTCCCCTGCACTGGCAGGTGGATTCTTAACCACTGCACAACCAGGGAAGTCCCTGGGATAGGATTCTTTTACTACAGAACAGGAGGGGTGCATACAGGCCAATGGCCCTGCATCAGGTGCCAGGATGAACTTGCTAACTACAGGGGACTGACACCCACTACTGAAGTCGATCTTGTTCTGTCTTTTTTCTATGTGAGTAAAGTATTGTTCCATGCAGTGCTTAACTGTGTTGTGTTTTCCTTGGTGACTCTAATACCAAGATGCAGTGAGCAGAAGTGCTCAGACTTCTACCCCTGGTGATAAGTAATAGATGCCACCTGCTCAACAAACTTTGTTCAGACACTTTAAATATGTTCTTTCTCTCAATCCTCAAAACAGCCCAGTGAGTGGCAGAACTAGGATCTGCATCCACAGGTAAATCACACCAACATCCTCAGGGGCAGTGAAGGCTCCCTCTGGCGTGGGAGGCCATCCAATGCTCTGTCCCCTCTCTGTGCCTTCCCCTCCCATTCCCACCACCTTCCCCTGAGAACTCATTACCTGAAGCCCAAATAGTGAAAAATCCCTCCTGGCTTCTCTCACACATACTGGCTTCTCTCTTTCGTTCTTGAGGTCCTCAAGGATCAGCTCAAGCTTCCTATGTGCTTCATCATCACTGAGAAATCCCCATTGGTTCTCCTTGCTGCCTACCCACTAAATTCCCACTCCATATCCCAGCATTCACAGCCCTCCACCATATGGGCCCAGCTCCCTCTCCAGACATATAACTTCTGCTCCTGGGCATGAACTGCCCCCTTGGGCACACTCTTACCCCACTGCCCTTCACCTGCCCCACTCACACACAACACGCTCAGTAGGGTCAGGAGCCTCTGCTCACCTGGAGCTCCTACCTGGAGTGTTCCCCTCTCATCTCCAGGGGCAAACCCAAGTACCTTTGTCCATGAGGCTCTCCTCCACTCACCAGTCCATGTCCATGTTGCCTCCCATTCACAAGTCAGTGCCACACAGCTAGCATTCACTCATTCAACACACACAGGTTTGAATGCCCATTTTGTTCATCTAGGGCACAGGGGAGACAAAAGGATAGTCTCTAACATGGGAGCTCTTTAATTTAAAAACTCACACCATCAAATATGTGAAGAATTCATGCAGTAAAAATGTGTATGCAAGGTAGAGTGATATCTTGGGGTGGAGCTAGTGAATAGGGGTAAGAGCCAGACGGGAATGGCTTCCTGATGAATCAGTAGAAGTACCCAAGGCAATCATGTAGGAAGAAGAATAAGATGAGAATCAAGGACTGATTTGTATAAATAATGTATAGTTTCCTTATCTGTCCTGCTCAGTTCAGAGGATGTTTCGAGATTCAAATATGTTAGAAAAGAGAGTTCATCAAAAACTCTAAGGCAAACCTAACTGTATTATTATTGTGCACAGGTTTGACCTCTCCAGTTAAATCCTAAATTCTTGAGAGGTAGAGACTGATACCAGAAGTTGATGCTCCAAGTCTAGCTTTCAGGCTATTTTCCTTAAACCTTCCAATACTTCTAATGGGACTGGAATAAAATCTAGATTTCTTTCCATGGCCTGAGGGTCCTGGCACCTGTGTGGCTACTGCCTGGGATACTCATAGACATTTACATGGCCTGCTCTTATGGTCATCATGAAAGTTTCATGTTTCAGGTCTCAGCAGAAAGTCAGCCCCTCAGAGACACACCTCTGTTTCACCATCCCTCACTCCCTCTTTATTATTTTGCTTTCTATCCTTCATAGTATTTGTCATTATCAGAAGTTATCCTACTAGACCTCAAGTTTCATGTCCACCATTAGCTCTCCCCTGTCTGGATCATAGCTTAACAAAGGGAAAGTAATTAGTATTTGTGGAATGAATGTCTCCAGTGCAATGATGGACAACTTGGACTGAATCAAATTTTGTATTAAGCCAGTTTGTCTGTGTTTAATCTATATACTCAGATCCCTTTACTTCAGGAACAATGTTTCCTCCTTAGAAATTCTTGCTTTAAGGACTTCTGCAAAATCCCAAAATGTGGGAAGACAGTGGCTCTTCCCTTCTATGCCAAAATCCTCAACTCATCAAAGTGATAATGCACTGAGCCTTTGAGGGCAACCAAAGGTAGAGAGAAATATTTCCCTCCAGAAACAATGCTGGGAGGGGAGAATAGAGGTCCACACCCTGTAGGGGAGCATCCAAGGAAGGCAGCAAGATACCAGGGGTCTTGAAGGTACATTTAAGGAAGTGAAACCACAAAGATGGATACCTTAAAAGTGGCAGCAGGAAGAGACCTTCAAAATGGAGGAGGAGTAAGACGTGGAGATCATTTTCTTTCCCACAAATACATCAGAAATACATCTACGTGTGAAACAACTCCTACAGAACACCTACTGAACGCTGGCAGAAGACCTCAGACTTCCCAAAAGATGCCCTCAGGCGGCCTACATGCAGAGGCGGGGCCCATGAAAGCTGAACCCCAGGAGCTGTGCAAACAAAGAAGAGAAAGGGAAATTTCTCCCAGCAGCCTCAGGAGCAGTGGAATAAACCTCCACAATCAACTTGATGTACGCTGCATCTGTGGAATACCTGAATAGACAACGAATCATCCCAAAATTGAAGCAGTGGACTTTGGGAGCAACTATAGACTTGGGGTTGGCTGTATGTGACCAACTGGTTTCTGGTTTTATGTTTATCTTAGTTTAGTATTTAGAGTTTATGATCATTGGTAGATTTCTTTATTGACTTGGTTGCTCTCTTCCTTTTCTTTCTTTTCTTTTATATATAGATTTTTTTTTCCTTTTTTTCTTTTTGTGAGTGCTGTATGTGTATGCTCCTTTGTGTGATTTTGTCTGTATAGCTTTGCTTTTACCATTTGTCCTAGGGATCTGTCTGTCCTTTTTGTTGTTGGTGTTAGTATAGTATTTAGCACTTGTTATCATTGGGGGATTTGTTTTTTGGTCTGGTTGCTATCACCTTTCTTCCTTTTTTCTTTTTTTTATTACTTTTTAATTTTTTAATTTTTAATAATTTTTTTTATTTAAATAATTTTATTTCCTATTTTTTCTTTCTTTTTTCTTTTTACTTTATTTAATAACTTTATTTTAATAACTTTTTTCTTTCTATTTTCTTTTTATTTTCTTTCTCCCTTTTCCTCTGAGTCATTTGGCTGACAGGGTCTTGGTGCTCTGGCCAGGTGTCAGGCCTCTCCCTCTGAGGTGGGAGAGCCGAGTTCAGGCCACTGGTCCACCAGAGACCTCCTGGCTCCACGTAATATCAAATGGCAAAAGTACTCCCAGAGAGCTCCATCTGAACACTAAGACCCAGCTCCATTCAACGACCAGCAAGCTACAGTGCTAGACACCCTATGCCAAACAACTAGCAAAACAGGAATACAACCCCACCCATTAGCAGACAGGCTGCCTAAAATCATAATAAGGTCACAAACACCCCAAAACACACAACCAGATGCAGACCTGCCCACCAAAAAGACAAGATCCAGGCTCATCCACCAGAACACAGGCACCAGTCCCCTCCACCAGGAAGCCTACACAATCCACTGAACAAACCTTAGCTACAGGGGTCAGACACAAAAAACAAATGGAACTACGAAACTGCAGCCTGTGAAAAGGAGACCCCAAACACAATAAGTTAATAAGCAAAATGAGAACACAGAGAAACATACAGCAGATGAAGGAGCAAGGTAAAAACCCACCAGACCAAACAAATGAAGAGGAAATAGGCAGTCTACCTGAAAAAGACTTCAGAGTAATTATAGTAAAGATGATCCAAAATCTTGGAAATAGAATGGAGAAAATACAAGAAACATTTAACAAGGACCTAGAAGAACTAAAGAGCAAACAAACAATGATGAACAACAACATTAATAAAATTAAAAGTTCTCTAGAAGGAATCAATATCAGAATAACTGAGACAGAAGAACTGATAAGTGACCTGGAAGATAAAATAGTGGAAATAACTACTGCAGAAAAGAATAAAGAAAAAAGAATGAAAAGAATTGAGGACAGTCTTAGAGACCTCTGGGACAATATTAAACACACCAACATTCGAATTATAGGGGTCCCAGAAGAAGAAGAGGAAAGAAAAGGTTTGAGAAAATATTTGAAGAGATTATTGTAGAAAACTTCCCTAATACGGGAAAGGAAAAAGTCAATCAAGTGCAGGAAGCACAGAGAGTCCCATACAGGATAAATCCAAGGAGAAATATGCCAAGACTCATATTAATGAAACTATCAAAAATTAAATACAAACAAAAAATATTAAAAACAGCAAGGGAAAAACAACAAATAACATACAAGGGAATCCCCATAAGGTTAAGAGCTGATCTTTCAGCAGAAACTCTGCAAGCCAGAAGGGACTGGCAGGACACATTTAAAGTCATGAAAGGGAAAAACCTACAACCAAGACTACCCATAAAGGACTTCATTCAGATTGGATGGAGAAATTAAAACTTTTACAGACAAGCAAAAGCTAAGAGAATTCAGCACCACCGAATCAGCTTTACAAAAATGCTAAAGGAACTTCTCTAGGCAGGAAACACAAGAGAAGGAAAAGACTTATAATAACAAACCGGAAACAATTAAGGAAATGGTAATAGGAATATACATATCGATAATTACCTTAAATGTAAATGGATTAAATGCTCCAACCAAAAGACACAGACTGGCTGAATGGATACAAAAACAAGAACAGTAGATATGTTCTCTACAAGAGACCCACTTCAGACCTAAGGACACATACAGACTGAAAGTAAGGGGGTGGAAAAAGATATTCCATGCAAATGGAAATCAAAAGAAAGCTGGAGTAGCAATTCTCATATCAGACAAAATAGACTTTAAACAGAGTATTACAAGAGACAAAGAAGGACACTACATAATGATCAAGGGATCAATCCAAGAAGAAGATATAACAACTGTAAATATTTATGCATCCAACATAGAAGCACCTCAAAACAAAAGGTAAATGCTAACAGCTATAAAAGGGGAAATTGACAGTAACACAATCATAGTAGGGGACTTTAACACCTCACTTTCACCAATGGACAGATCATCTAAAATGAAAATAAATAAGGAAACACAAGCTTTAAAAGATACATTAAACAAGATGGAATTAATTGATATTTATATGACATTCCATCCAAAAACAACAGAATACACTTTCTTCTCAAGTGCTCATGGAACATTCTCCAGGATAGATCATATCTTGGGTCACAAATCAAGCCTTGGTAAGTTTAAGAAATTTGAAATAGTATCAAGTATCTTTTCTGACCACAATGCTATGAGACTAGATATCAATTACAGGAAAAAATCTGTAACAAATACAAACACATGGAGGCTAAACAATACACTACTTAATAACCAAGAGATCACTGAAGAAATCAGAGAGGAAATCAAAAAATACCTAGAAACAAATGACAATGAAAACAAGATGACCCAAAACCTATGGGATGCAGCAAAAGCAGTTCTAAGAGGGAAGTTTATAGCAATACAACCCTACCTGAAGAAACAAGAAACACCTCAAATAAACAACCTAACCTTTCACCTAAAGTAATTAGAGAAAGAAGAACAAAAAAACCTCAAAGTTAGCAGAAGGAAAGAAATCATAAAGATCAGATAAGAAATAAATGAAAAAGAAATGAAGGAAACGATAGCAAAGAGCAATAAAACTAAAAGCTGGTTCTTTGAGAAGGTAAACAAAATTGACAAATCATTAGCCAGACTCACCAAGAAAAAAAGGGAGAAGACTCAAATCAATAGAATTAGAAGTGAAAAAGAAGTAACAACAGACACTGCAGAAATACAAAGGATCATGAGAGATTACTACAAGCAACTATATGCCAATAAAATGGACAACCTAGAAG
The DNA here is from genome assembly GCF_008692025.1 of Phocoena sinus. Classification (NCBI taxonomy): domain Eukaryota; kingdom Metazoa; phylum Chordata; class Mammalia; order Artiodactyla; family Phocoenidae; genus Phocoena; species Phocoena sinus. Next base: position 81,485,423 of record NC_045764.1, read on the forward strand.
AAATGGACACATTCTTAGAAAAGCACACCCTTCCAAGACTGAACCAGGAAGAAACAGAAAATATAGACAGACCAATCACAAGCACTGAAATCAAGACTGTGATTAAAAATCATCCGACAAACAAAAGGCCAGGAACAGATGGTTTCACAGCCGAATTCTATCAAACATTTACAGGAGAGCTAACACCTATCCTCCTCAAATTCTTCCAAAATATAGCAGAGGAAGAAACATTCCCAAACTCATTCTACAGGGCCACCAAAACCCTGATACCGAACCAGACAAAGATGTCACAAAGAAAGAAAACTACAGGCCAGTATCACTGATAAACATAGATGCAAAAATCCTCAACAAAATACTAACAAACAGAATCCAACAGCACATTAAAAGGATCATAAACCATGATTAAGTGGGGTTTATCCCAGGAATGCAAGGATTCTTTAATATACACAAGTCAATCAATGTGATAAACCATATTCACAAATTGAAGGAGAAATACCACAGGATCATCTCAATAGACACAGAAAAAGCTTTTGACAAAATTCTACACCCATTTATGATAAAAACCCTCCAGATAGTAGGCATAGAGGGAACCTACCTCAACATAATAAAGGCCATATATGACAAACCCACAGCCAACATTATTCTCAATGGTGAACAACTGAAACCATTTCCTCTATGATCAGGAACAATACAAGGTTGTCCACTCTCACCATTATTATCCAACATAGTTTTGGAAGTTTTAGACACAACAGTCAGAGAAGAAAAAGAAATAAAAGGAATCCAAATAGGAAAAGAAGAAGTAAAATTGTCACTGTTTGCAGATGACATGATACTATACATAGAGAATCCTAAAGACACTACCAGAAAACTACTAGAGCTAATCAATGAATTTGGTGAAGTAGCAGGATACAAAATTAATGCACAGAAATCTCTTGCATTCCTATACACTAGTGAGGAAAGATCTGAAAGGGAAATTAAGGAAACACTCCCATTCACCACTGCAACGGAAAGAATAAAATACCTAGGAATAAATCTACCTAGGGAGACAAAAGACCCAAATGCAGAAAACTTTAAGAAACTGATGAAAGAAATTAAGGATGATACAAACAGACAGAGAGATGTACCATGTTCTTGGATTGGAAGAATCAACATTGTGAAAATGACTATACTACCCAAAGCAATCTACAGGTTCAGTGCAATCCCTAACAAACTACCAATGGCATTTTTCACAGAACTAGAACAAAAAATTTCACAATTTGTATGGAAACACAAAAGACCCCGCATAGCCAAAACAATCTTGAAAAAGAAAAATGGAGATGGAGGAATCAGGCTCCCTGACTTCAGACTACACTACAAAGCTACAATCATCCAGACTATGGTACTGGCACAAAAACAGAAATATAGTTAAATGGAACAGGATAGAAAGCCCAGAGATAAACCCACGCACCTATGGTCACCTTATTTTTGCAAAAGGAGGCAAGAATATAAAATGAAGAAAAGACAGCCTCTTCAATAAGCCTCTTCAATAAGCCACATGTAAAAGAATGAAATGAGAACACTCCCTAACACCATACACAAAAATAAACTCACAATGGATTAAAGACCTAAATGTAAGGCCAGACACTATAAAACTCTTAGAGGAATACATAGGCAGAACACTCTTTGACATAAATCACACGGACACGCGGAGGGGAAGGGTAAGCTGGGACGAAGTGAGAGTGGCAAGGCCTTTATATACTACCAAATGTAAAACCGATAACTATTGGAAAGCAGCCGCATAGCACAGGGAGATCAGCTAGTTGCTTTGTGACCACCTAGAGGGGTGGGATAGGGATGGTGGGAGGGAGGCGCAAGAGGGAGGAGATATGGGGATATATGTATGTGTATAACTGATTCACTTTGTTATAAAGCAGGAACTAACACACCATTGTAAAGCAGTTATACTCCAATAAAGATGTTTAAAAAAAAAAAAAAAGTACAGTGAAGCAGACCCTCCTGGCTTCAAGGTTTATCCACTGAGGGGCTCAGTGACAATGAGGATGGGCTGGACGTAAAAGACCCTGGCAATGTTTCCCAGGTAACACATAGCCTTCTGGGTTACTTAGAGAGGGGAGAGTTCCAGGTAATGATTAAGGATGAATTTTCCAGCAGCCTATCCAGATGGATGTTCTGAGGCTGATTTCAAGAAAATTAAGAAGTGGTCATTTTCTTTCATGCCAGAAGTATGGACTGAAGCTCTGACCTGCTGCAAGGCCTCCACTGATCAGTGTGGCCTGAGCCAGGAATATACAGCCTTCCTTTTATCTTTGCAAGGGAGAAACTGGCTGATATAGGGTTCTTCAGCTTGCTTTTTCCTTATGGAAAAGTAGACTTTATAGATACACACAGAGTGCCGCAAGTCTAGGATTTAGGGTTTGAACCCTGAAGTTATGTGGTCTTGGGCAACTCACTATATCTCTCTGAGCCCCAAGTCACTAAAATGCCATCACCTCACAGGGCTGTGCAGAAAATGAAATAATTTCAGGTGTAAGAAAATGCTATGTGAAATGAAAAGTCATAACATTAACACTTTTTTCCCCATGAAATGGAGAAAAGAGTCAAAATTAATTTCAATTTTACTTTCTAGATCTGCCTATAAAACCAGTTTAGAGTGAGCCATAAAGATATCTGTTTATCAATGTATATGCTCAATATCATGCAGAGGATGGAAGGTCTCTCTGTTCATCCCTGTAGTTCTTGCAGTAATGAAGGCAACTTGATGCAAAGCACCTGGGGCAAACCAGCTCCAAACTACATCCCCATGCTCCCACTCCCACTACTTCTTTATATGGACTATATTATTTAAGGTAGGCCAACATCTGGGACATACAAATCCCAAAGTTTCAGTGCATTAACACTGCAGAAGCTTATTTCTTGATCACGTAGTCATTTAACATAGGTCCAGGTGGGAGGAGGATGGAGGGATGGGTGCTGTGCTCTATGCAGTCATTCACGAACGCAGGCTGCCAATGAGACTCTACCATCTTCAACATGTAGCTTCCAAGCTACATGACATTGACATCCAGTCGGTAGACAGGAAGAGACAGTGAGTGGATAAGATACATACTCAATTCTTAAACATCTCAACCTGGAAGTGATATATACATTACTTCTACTAACATTCTGTAGGTGAGAGCTAATCACATGGTCCCACATAGATGGCCAGGAGGGTGCAGGGACCAAGATATGTAGTCCTTGATTTCCCAACCACTTCCCAGGAGCAATTTTATATTATGAAAGGAGATTAAGGAGCAAAAAGTTTCAGTGGGTAGCTAACCATCTCTGCCACATACTCAAAAATCTGATCTACTGACTTGACGCTTCAGATTCTCCTTGACATTCTCCAAAGATACAATATTCTCCCTCCCATTTTCCCATTCTTGTACCTTTGATTTTACTACTTCATCTATGTGGAGTGCCTTTTCCTCCCTGTACCTATCAATATAAATCCTTCAAGCCCAGCTCAGTTCTGACCTCCTCCATGAAGTCCTCCCGATCCATTCTGTAGGAAGTAATTTCTCCCATCTCTGACTTTCATCTTTCTGTACCTTCCATTATGGTACTGGTGGTCTACTTCACATTTTGTATCTATTTATCCAAATCAGCCCCTTTACTGAATCACAAGCTCTTAGAGAATGAGGTCTGTCTCCTTCATCTGTCTGTCCTTTGCAGGATTCAGTATCATGCATGGCATGTAGTGGGTGCTCCATACATGATGGCTAAAGTGATCCTTCATGGGCCTGAAGCCACTCTTATACTTCACTTGCTTGAGGGAAGATCCCTGCCTGTGAAAAAATGAGGGCAAGAATGGCTATGGCTATCCCTTCACCATTCAAAGGGGAAAAAAAAAAAAAAAAAAAAACCTTGTAAATTCCATCTCAGCTATTTCTACTTTGTCCACTCAAGGCAGCAGGTACTTCCTGACATGCAATTCAAAGCTGCCTTTTATGCAGTATAATTAGAGCATTTTTTTTTTTTTTTGCGGTACGCGGGCCTCTCACCGCTGTGGCCTCTGCCGTCGCGAAGCACAGGCTCCGGACGCGCAGGCTCAGCGGCCATGGCTCACGGGCCCAGCCGCTCCACGGCACGTGGGATCTCCCCCGACCGGGGCACGAACCCGTGTCCCCTGCATCGGCAGGCGGACTCTCAACCACTGCGCCACCAGGGAAGCCCTAATTAGAGCATTTTGAGTGATTGGGCTTCTATTTTACTCCATCACAGATACCCAGGTAGCTAAAAGACAACCTCAAGACCACCAAACAATCAGAACCAGGGTCAGCAGCCTGTGCAGGAAGAATGAATGAGTCATTCTCCAGAGCACAGCTCCCCACATGTTTGGCCAGGAAAATAAGATTTGTTTTATTTGTTCAGAAAAGTCATTTGGGAAGCCCTGATTAGTCATACTTTTAGCATTTAAATAAATGCTCTAAATCAAGAGAGAATTTGGTAAATAAATAATTGTGGTATATCCCCATGATAGAATTTTCTATTTTTATTTTAACAGATGACGTATTTACACCTCAAGGAACTAAAATAAGAAGAACAAACTAAACCCAAAGTTGGCAGATGGAAGGAAATAATAAAGATTAGAACAGGAAAAAATTAGATAGAAAATTAAAAAACAACAGAAAAAAAATCAACTTAAGAGATGGTTTTTTTGAAAAGTTCAGTAAAATTGACAAATCCTTAGCTAGACTACCTAAGAAAAAAGAGAAGAAACTCATAATAAAAATCAGAAATGAAAAAGAGACATTTTAACTGATGCCACAGAAATAAAAAGAATTATAAGAGACTTCTATAAACATTTATATACCAACAAATTGGACAACCTAAAAGAAATGGATAAATTCCTAGAAATATACAAGCTAACAAGAATGAATCATAAAGAAATAGAAAATCTGAACAGACCAAAAATGAGTAAAAAGACTGAATCAGTAATTAAACCCCACCCCCAAAATAATAAAAGTCCAAGACCAGACAGCTTCACTGGTGAATTCTACCAAACATCTAAAGAAGAATTAATACCATTCTTCTCAAGCTCTTCTAAAAAACTGAATAGAAGGGAACACTCCCAAACTAATTTTATAAGACCAGCATTACCCTGATACCAAAGCCAGAAAAAGACACCACAAGAAAAAAAATTACAAGCCAGTATCCCTGACGAACATAGATGAAAAAATCCTCAATACTAGCAAGATGAATTCAGCAACACCCTCACACCCATTAGGATGGCTGCTATCAAAAAAACAAACAAAAAATCCAGAAAATAACAAATGTTGGCAAGAATGCAGAGAAATTGGAAAACTTGCATACTTGATGGGAATGAAAATGGTGTGGCTCCTATGGAAAACAATATAGAGGTTTCTCAAAAAATTAAAAATAGAGTTACCATATGATCTAGAAATCCCACTTCTTTTATATACCCAAAAGAATTGAAGACAAGATCTTGAAGAGATATTTGCACACCTATATTCATTGTAACACTATTCACAATACCCAAGAGGTAAAAGTAATCTAAATGTCCACTGACAGTTGACTGGATAAAGAAAATGTGGTGTACACCTACAGTGGAATATTATTCAGCCTTAAAAAAGAAGGAAATCCTGCCACAGGCTACAACATGGGTGAATCTTGAGGACATTATTCTAAGTGAAATAAACTAGTTGCAAAAAGTCCAAAACTGCATGATTCCTCTTAGGTGAGGTGTCTAAAATAGTCAAACTCTTAGAAATAGAAAGTAGAATGGTGGTTATTAGGGGCTTAGAGGAGGGAGAAAAGGGAATGTGTTATTCAATGGGTAATTCTTCAAGATGAAAAAGTTCTAAAGATCTGTTACAAAACAAAGTGTATGTAGTTACCACTACTTTACTGTACATTTAAAAATGGTTAAGATGGTAAGAAAAAAAAATAGTGATGTATATTTATTGAAATTGAGATATTGATGATACATTATTGTGAAAAGAAAGTTACAAAATAGGATATGTAATACAATCCCACTTTTGTAAATATATGTATATATGATATATGTATACTTATATTTCATGCATATATATTTATAATACATATATTGTATGTATGCTTATGTATTTTATACATATATGTACATATGTGTATTTTATATTTATATATTTATATATATATCTTTATATGTTATATACAATAGAATATCAGCACAATCTGACAGATTTCATGTGTATCTGATCTGTCATTTTATCCCTAGTGCTCAGCACTTAGATGGCTAGAAATATTTGATAAATGAATAAGAATATGTGCTATAAAAAAAAAGACTGGAAAGTTATACATCAAAATATTAACAATGGTCATCTCTGTGTTGCAAGATATTTTGTATTTACCAGTCTGTATTTCTAGAATCTTTTCTAATGAACAGTATTGTTTGTACTCAAAAAAAAGTAAGGTAATGGATGGAGAGGAAATGGTCTGAGTCCAGATGCGTACATAGTGAAATGGTGAATTTTTAGTCCAAATACGTTTTACTTAAAATTCCCTGATAAAGTGCTTAAATTTCCTTTTTTTACTCAGAGGGAGAAGGAGAGCCCTAGAGACATAAAGTATGATGATAAGAGAGGGAGGTTATGTCTACATGGTAAGGTCAGGAGAGAGCTTGAAGAAGAGGTGTTGCCAGAGACAAGTCTAGAAAGACATGTGGACTTTCAATGAGTAAACAGTAAGGAAATTCATTTCAAAAGGGAGACAAGACCAATAATGGCATGAACACTGGGATGTATGAGGTGGGCTTTCAGTGACAGATAGTTGGGGTAGACTTGGATCTTTAAAAGAAATGAGATTAGAAGAAGGGTACTGTCTGATTGTAGATGGTTCTGCCTTTGGAAAGTTAGATTTTTGGACTTTGTTCTGTGGGTGGTAGACAGCTATCCGTAATTTGTTAACAGAGGTGTGGCTTGGTCAGAGGGCTGTTTTGCAAAGATTTACCTGCCAGCTATTTACAAGTGGCCTAAAATTGGAGAGATTGGTTAGAAAGCTCAGGCAATATCCCAGGTTTCAGGTGATAGAGACCTGGACCAGGGGAAGAGGAGAGGAGCAGAAATAGACAGCAAAGACAGATGTAAAAGACTGTGAAGAAAGAATCAATCAGACTTAGAGATCAGCTGTGGCAGCCCAGGAGGTTACAGGCCCAAAGAAAGCACTATGTACCCTCGCCTCCCCACCCCCACCCCCCACCCCGACCTGAGGTAAAATTATGTTAAAACAAACATCCGGAGCATCTTTTAAGGTGGAAAACAATTTCAAAAGGAGGTCTGTGTAAGCAGAAAGACCAGCCCAGGACTCTGGGTTTGTGGGGGGGGGGGGGGGGGAGTGGTTTGGAGAGGGGGGTGGGTAGGGAAGTTACTTTTTGTTTTCCAACTTTTTGGAGGGAGTGCTGTGGGGATCTGAAGGTAGAAAAGAATCAGACAATGGGGAGAGAAAGACTGAAGACTAAGAAGGGGCGGGATGCCTGAGATGGATCTCCCAGGCAGGAGCAGAGGAGGGGATCCAGAGTAAGGCAGAGAAAAGGGAAGACACCCCATCTCTTGAGTCTGAAAGAAAGATGAGAGGGTACAATTTTCTGAGACAGAAAAAAGTGGGGACTCTGAGCTCACATGCCATCAGATCATCTCCAGTTTTGCTGTAAAGGAGTTACAGAGGTTTCCCACCTTGCATGGAGGGGGTAAAAACTGAGCAGAAAAGAACGCATCTAAAGCACCAATGTGTAAAGGGCCTCGGAGAAGCACAAGATGAATAGAGTCAGACAGCTAGATTTGGCTGTAGAGTCAGGCTCACAGGACTCACCAACTTGAGTGGGTACCATGGAGCCCAGGTCCCTTAGCAAGGATGGGCCAGGGCTGGGAAATGCTTGACAAGCCAGGACAAAGTCATGGAAGGTTCAGGACACACAGAGGGCTGTTAAGGCTGAGATGGACAGATAGGAGGGGACCCAAGACTCGGGTGAAGAGAGAGGCTGACCGATAGAAAGTTGATCTGTTTTCAAACCCCAATCATAACCTTTACTGATTTAGGATGACAATGCTTCTTGCACAAGTCCTTAAACAGGATCATGGGGGAACACAGGTCTCTGCAAAAATGGTAAAAAGGCCCCTTTGGCTGGGCATACTGAGGAGAGCAATGGTCTCATCAGAAATAGGAAATAGCATTGCATTGCTTATTAGAGCTTATTCTCCTCTGCCTTCAAGGAGACTGAAGAAACACCAGTAAACATATATGACAGTGGGGCCCCAGAGGGGCAAAAAATGTGGTAATCAGAAATATGTTTAGGCAAAGCCTATACGAAGTGATGAAATAAAAGAAGGCATTGGATGACTTACTAGCAAAGAGCTGAGTGTCAAGCCAGAGATCTGAGCACACAGACTGACAGAGGCTCAGCACAAGAAGGAATCCCTATGTTTCACCCACAGTCCACGAGTGGTCTTAGGAGGGACATGTGAGGCATGTGCGATTCTCAGATTCATTCGATCTCAAATCTCATGATAGCTAAGACTAACTAGATACATTAAACTCAAGTTGATATTTTTAATAATAATAACAACGTGTTAACATCTCTTGAGTGCTTTCTATTTGCCAGGATCTTTAAAGGCATTATCACATTAAATTCTCACAACAACCCATTTTCTGGGTAAGGAAATTGAGACTTAGAAAAATTAAAATTAACTTTCACAAGATCACAGAACTAATAAGTAGGAAGTCAGGATTTGAGCCCATGTCTTTGTAGAGCCAGAGCCCAAACTCTGAAACAGAAGGCTTTTCTGTGGTGACTGCAAGAAGGAAACACCGGTGAGGCTAAGAGGTGAGGGCTTTCCAGATAATTATGTGATAATTCAGGAGCCTCCTTGCCAGGGGCATCTGCAACACTCAGGTTACCCAGACATAGACCTAAAAGCAGTTTCTAAATCAACTACAACTAAAAAGAAAAATTGATCGAAAAGCCTGTTTGGTAGAATAACTCTGGCAACAAACCCAGCATCAAAGACAGCCCAGATTAAAAGGAGACAATGTTTAAAGAGCTTCCCAGGCACACACCAGCAACCCTCACAAAGCCAGTCAGGACACACTTCAAGGTGATTCCATTTATCACCCTTCTCAAGAGATCCCAGGGTAGACCTCCTAATATCATCATATCCTCAGGACTATAGGTTCCCAGGTCACCGCCTTTAATATTGGTCGTGACTGCGAATTATTTGGAGTGTATGACACCTTGTATCAGCTGGGACTGGAGGAAACCAGGAGAGACAGATATGGGTTCGAACAGCATTTTTCCAGCAGCTTCTTACATATGTGTATTCTCCACCTGTGTGGAGAATCTTCCTGCTCCCCCCACCAATGTAGAGGAACAGGCCCAATCCACAGACCTCTTTTTAGGATCAAGAGGCCAGGTTTTTAGGAATGGATGCAAGCCAACATTTCATAACAATCAACAGACTAAGAATACTATGTGCCAAGGTCTGAGCTTGAGCCAGTGTGTCTCCATCTATGTAAGTAAGGAGGTAAGTAGAGATGGGCAATGATAATGGGATGAAACAAGGCAACAAGGCTCTGACATCTTTATGTAATTTTTTTATGGATCAGTTCTGCATTTAGTGTACATTAATCAAATATGTCCAATAATTTCCATTTTCATATACAACATTTTTTCTCCTAAATTCAGCTAAATAGATCTGTGAAGACAGAATTCTAGTCTGATTCATCATTCCCTCCCTCACCTACTGAGCTCAATACCTGGCACACAAGTATTGATAAATGTTAGTGTTTCTAAATGTAGCCTATTGCCTACTTTTTTCTTTTTTTTTTTTAACCAGAAATTGAAGTGTGGCAATCAAACCTCACATCTGAATCATACACAATCTAATCTACCTCAGTCTTTCTCCATGGTGCCATGAGTTGTTTGGACCAGGACCCAGGCCATCATTTTTAGGACCATAGTAAGAAGTCATGGTAAATAACACTATCTGTTTTAACATGACTGGCTCCACTGAGATTGCATACATTAAAAACTCTGAATTCTTTTGCAAATCATCTGAATCACACCTGAGAAAGCTATTTCTAACGGGCATAGCTTTCATGTAAATGGACCCTTTTAAAGAGTCATAATACTTCAGAGCCAAAAGCTTCATGTGAATTATCTAGTCCAGCCCCCTTATTCGGCAGATGGAGAAGCACAGGCCCAGGAAGACAGGGGTCTTGCCTGTGGTCACACATCTGGTTGGAGACAGGACCAGGATGAGAGGCCCTGCCCAGATCCGCATATTCTCCACTCTCTTTTTCCTTCTTCAGGTCTCAACTTAAAGCCTTCACTGACCTCCACCTCTATCTAAATTAGATCCTCCTCCTACTCCCCTCATAGTGTTCTACATGTTTGTACATTTGTTTTTAAGATTCTGTGTTGAATGCCTGCCCTCTACCAGGACTATCCACTATCAGTAGCCTGCCAGGCACAGAATAGTCAATAAACATTTGTAGAATAAATGAATGAATGAATGAGTAAATAAATCCTCTCCAATGCTTTTCCCATTATACCATACAGCCTTCGTTTATTTATGTATCTAATGTATCCCTTTTACTTTTTCTGCCTATCCCCCAAAACTGCCTTTTCTGTCTATCCAGAAACATTGATAAGAAAACCTCAAAAATTAAAACAAAATAATTGAGAGCTTCTAGGCATACTTGAAACAGAAGTTTTATAAATCATTTTCATGAACCCCCTCATTTCTCAAGAACTCAGACCATACTTTCTTGATCTTTTGGCACGCTGCCTAGCACATTGGAATGGCAAGTAGTAGAAAATCAAAAGGCATTTATTGAATAAAAGAATGAAGAAATTAACAAGACATGTACGCTGTATATATGGCCAAATATTGGTAAATTATCTGAATGATAAGCTGAAATATCACCCAGAATTTTTTTATTTTACATATTCTCCAGGATGAGCCATCCGTGCCCTCCGGATGGAGCCACATTCTGAGAACTAGGCAGGAGGTTGATGGCACAGAGTTTGAACCGAAAGTGAGTACTTGGTCTCTGTTACAAGAGGTTAGGGGCCCTGTGTCCTCAAAAGTGAGAATAAGTTGGGGGTCACAGAAAGGACAAGGAGTACAACATCCCCTGCCTACCGCAGTAGCAGGGACTCTGAAGCCAGGCTGCTCCCCTCTCTTTGTCGAAACACAGCCAACGCTGCAGCCCGCTGGCCAAGCAGCAGCTGAAGAGAAGCCACCCACCGCTCCAACAGAGGCGCTCCACAGCCAATAGGGCAGCAGTGCGGCCCCCCGCACAGCCCAGCAGGCCTGACCTCAATGCCCTCCAAACAGAAAGCACTTTTCTGAATTTGAGAGAGAACGACTGCAACCACCCCTGTGGTAGCTTTAGGTTAAGTCCACGAAAGCAAGGGTTAACATAAAGTGCTGTGCCGTGAAAGCACTGCCTGTATTATGTTAAACCCCCTTTATAAAAGGAAAATCCAACTGTTGTGCAGAAAATCCCTACCCTTTCCGATCGATGCTTCCTACCACTAGGGCATCTAGTAATTTCTGATTCAGTCTCCTGTAGCCTTTACTTCAATGACAGGGCACAGCAGGCCAGGGGCAGACAGCAGCCAGGCTCCAAGGGGCAAACCCTCAGCCCTGCCAAGAGGTGTGAGTGTTGGGGGATGATGCACAAAGCAGAGGGGATGTCACTGTGGGTCGCCCTGGGACTCTTTTAAGCCATGCCCGGGTCCTCAATCATAGACTCAAGAGTTCAAAGGGCTATTAGGCTGTTGGTCACTGATCTCATCTCAAGGTGATAGTCACCTCTGGCCTTTCGGCAGACAGCAAGCCCACTGTCCATCCATCTTGGAGCAGCTTGACACTGGATTCTCTACCCATTTTACAGCCAGTGAACATTCCCTATTGATTTATTGATCTGTGTCTGCCTGTGGAGGGAACTCGGAACAGACCCTGTGTGCACTCATAGCCTCCCGCATGGATTTTTTTCCCTCCTTTCTTTTCTCCTTTTTATCAAGGCATGTTAGCAGTCCAGGGTACAGCAGGAATTAGAGCGTGCAGGAGCACAATTTACCGGATGTGAATGTGCCCAGCTCCATTAGGTTGGTCAAGTCTGCTTGTCTTTTCTTTCCTTTTCCAATTTTTTAAATTTTGTCTCAAACTCTGAAATACCCACCCCTCACTCATTCTTATTTTGTCCTGTGAGTCCCTCCTTTCCCTTACCTTTATTTGAAATAGTTCTTAAATCCAACACAGAACAAGCAGTGAGAAGGGGGTTAGGAGAACCAACAAATTCTTTTTCCCTATTGTCTGTTTGCTGTCACATCCCATTACAGGTGAGTACCTTATTTCCAAAAACGAAAGAGTTCCTCCTCACCCTTGGCTTTTGAATAAGCAATATTCAATTGCTTTGGATCATTTATAATTCAATTCTGAGTCATTCTGATTGTACCGGTTTCTCTTCTAGAAAAATTAAATTTTTCCAGCACACTCTTCCTTACTGGAATTTCATGAATGAGCACTGTGAAGTCATAAAATCTGTGTGGTCCTTAAGCTTTTTAATCAGCACAGCAAGGTTAAGAAATTGCCTATGAAGCAAATCTCTTTATTCAAAGGAGAGACAGAAAGTGCAAAATCCTTATAAACACAAACATCTACAAGGTATAAGCTGCAACAACAGAAATCATTGGAACAACAGCTAGTGTGTCTTAAGCAGAGCACATGGCTATGCTTAGCAGTAATTACTTCCAAGCCATCTCAGATGGGATCTACAAATCACACCTCCAGATCCCACAGTTCTTACTGTCTTTGGAGTTTTCCGTGAAAGGAATCATTTATCTCCTGATAGTAATTAGATGGGAAGATGACTAGGTATTTTATAAGCAAAATATTGCATTGATCAGGACACTGGTTATCCAGGTCACATTTACTCACAAATATATTTTCTCAAAAAATAATAATTTGTTTTGCTTGAAATAAACAAATTGTTACTCACCAAAGCAAAATTTCCCAAATAGACACACTTGAGGGTAAGGCTCCTTTAAATGCCTGCTATCCAGCTTCAGAGTTCTAGAAATTTCTGAACATGTATTGACTGATTTCAGACCCAGTAGCCCCATTTTAATTCTCCTCCCCCCAAAAAACCTCCTCATTTCACTTACAGCTATCAATTGTCCAAGACACCTAATGTGACCAATATAAGCTAGTTTCCTGTTTCCGTCTGCTTATTTAATCATATAGGTGTGTTACAAATTTTTGTCTTTTTTAATTACCTGTGTTTAATCTTTTCAAAATTTAACTGAACTCAAGATTCCAGTGACAATCAAAGTAAGCAAAGAATTAAAAACAAATCAAAAATGCAAATTAAAACAGGTTACCATTTTTTACCTATCAATTAGCAAAAAAAATTAATAATAATTCATAAGACTGGTAAAATATGGTAAATAAAAATCATGTAGGTAGTATAAGTTGGTAAAACCATTTTAAAAAATAATTCAACAGCATATATCAATAGTCTTTAGAATGAATACATCCTTTAGACCTAATCTAAGAAACAACTTTAAACAATGAAAAATATTTATGCTAGAAGAGGTTTAAGCAGTAGCACATGAAAATAGCATAAAAAAGAGGAAAAAATTTCAAAAATATGGAATGATTAAGTTGTGGTATGGTCACTCAATGTAATGAACCATTACAAAGCATGAATGGCTGTGAAGAATGTAATAAAGAAAAATTCCTCTACTTTAATAATAAGTGTAGAGGACTACCAAATATCATCAACAACATAATTATAACTAGATGAATGGAAGTGGGTACAGAAAAAAATACATTGGAAAGTAATTCCCTAAATGCCAGAAATAATGTTAGGTTGGAACTATAAGATAAATAATTATTTTCTCACCCCAATGTTCTTTCAACTTGCATATATAATATTTCTAATAAAAATAAGCATAAAGGGACTTCCCTGGTGGCTCAGTGGTTAAGTATCTCCCTGCCAATGCAGGGGACACAGGTTCGTGCCCTAGTCCAGGAAGATCCCACATGCCGCGGAGCAACTAAGCCCGTGCGCCACAACTACTGAGCCCACGTGCCAAAACTACTGAAGCCCATGCACCTAGAGCCCATGCTCTGCAATGAAGACAAGCCACCTCAGTGAGAAGCCTGTGCACCACAATGAAGAGGAGCCCCTGCTCGCTGCAACTAGAGAAACGAAGCAACGAAGACCCAACACAGCCAAAAATGAATAAATAAATTTTTAAAAATATATATATATAAGCATAAAAACTTGTAAAAAGTGTAATGACCACTTGCCTTTGAAATAATTTGGGATGGTTTTCAAACATGTAATGAAAGTTTCACATTTTGATTTGCCTAACGTATGGAACAGAGGTAGGGAACTGGGCTATTTGCTTTGGTAAAATGGTTTTGAAAGTTACTGGACTTTTTTCCCATAAGCAGTAGAAAACTTTTCACCAGTGGGCAGCCAGCAAACCAACAATAACACAGGGCTGACTAGGTATCTTGAGATTGTGTGGTGCAGTAGGAAAAGGCTTGTGGTCAAATATTCTGGATTCTAGACCCAATACTGCTATCAACTAATTGAGGAAAATATCACTCAGCTTCACACTTCAGTATTTTTTTTTCCATTCAAACAGATTAAATCACTTTTAGTACATAAACCTAAAAGGTTATGATTGATCATTGGATAAAATACCTGACATTGGGTAAAATATCTGACATCACTCAGTTCCAGCTCTCACTTCTCCCCTCTAGAATAATAATTATTGATTTTTTCCACTCTTATTCTTGTTGGACTGGCCACTTTAAGTAGCCCCTCAGTTTTGTCATCTAGAATGGTGCCAGTGTAGATGTCATTCACCCTTGTGGCAGGATGGTTGTCCAGATTTCCACTACACATACCCAGACTGATGGCAAGCCCACCTCCTTCAGAGCGAAGTGCTGACCAATGGCACAGGCCCTAAGGGGGGTGTGACAGGAGGACAGGCTGAGTCAGTCCACTGACCTGCATATATCTGGAAACTGGGCTGCAAGAACAAACAAAAGTGAACTGTAAGCCGAGATGTCCCAGCAAGAAAACAAAGGTTAAAGCTAGGCATATCTTTAACAAGATGAAGTCAACAGTTGGACAGAACTTTCTACCTGGGATTCTCTTATGAGGGAGAGTCACAGTCATCAGATCCAAGTATCACATGAACATATTGTCCACAAAAATGACCAGAAGCCTAAGTGAACGTCCTCCTTGCCGAGAACAAATACCAATGCTTTTCCCTGAGCCTCCCTAAGAGTCCAGATGGTAAAGTAGCTTGTAAGAGCTACAGAGGCAAGTCTTAAACTGATTTCTTTATTCAACTAGCATTGATCAAACTCCACAAAGTGCTAAACAAAGAGGATGCAAAGAAGAATAGGCATAATCCTGGTCTCTAAAGGTCTGCGGTCCATGGAAATATCCAAATGTTACACACTTAGCATCCTGTACAAGATCTAGTGCTTTCAATGCAGCGCTGCATTTAAACTGCCAGCAGCCGTTTGAGGTTTTGATTGGCATAGGCTGCCAGACTGAGAAAAGGACACAATTAAGACTAAAAAAGCCTCCTCTGTTCATATTTGGGATAGGCAAATACTCAAAGAGCAAGAAGAAAATGGGCACAGAATGTGGCAAGTCCACAAAGTTGAAAGAGCATAAGAATTAGAGTGAATAAATCCCAGCATACTTTTCTCTTGTGCAAAGGAGGAAAGAAATGCATTTGCATGTTCCCCACCACAGTGTGTCCTGAGGGTCCCAAGTAAGAGTGCTAAGGAGAAGCAAAGTCCCTTGAGACTCTCAGTTCAGAAGGGAGGGTGTTTGCAATTCCTATGAGTACTTCTTGTCCAATTCCTCTGGCTGCAGGGTTCCAGCACCATCAGTCCCAGCCTTGAGGTCCAAAGAACCTAGAGTTAATAAGAGGAAGCTCCAGGAAGAGTCCTGAAGTTGACCCACTCAGCTGCAAATTAGCACTTTTTTTTTATCAAGTAGTCCAGCAATCACAAACCAGGAAACTTTTCCCAGGAGGCAGAGAGCCCTTTACCACCTCCATTCTGCTCAAACCAACTCCCTATCCTGCATCTTGTTGCCCTTGAGTAAAACCTATGGAAAAAAAAATCTTAAAACGTCAAAACTGGAATGGACTTTAGAAATCATTTTGTTCAGTCTCTCATTTTATAAGTAGAAAATGGAGGTCCACAAAGAGATCACACCTTGCCTAAAAGGCCACACTTTTTGTGACATGGGCCAAGGTAGACCTATCTACTCATACACATCCATGCATCCATTTGTACATGCCATCTCAGAGCAAGTGAGTGAGACACTAAGTCACTTGTCTAGACTGTATGTTTGTCATTTTAAGGGCCACCTGTACTAAATATAAGTATTGTTTGTGCTGCAAAGGAAATGCAGTTGGGCATGTACTTCTCTTCCTTATTTGTATTGCAAATAAGATCGTGAAGACAAAAAGCAAACACTAATGTTATCTTAAAATGATTTCACCAGTGTTGGTATTGGTATTCCTCATTGATTAGAACTCGCTTTTGACTTATTCATGGATTAATGTTGCTTGTTAAAGAAAATAAAGCAGACTCCTAACCATCCAACATACCTGAGGTGCAATACTTACAGCTTTCAACGTTGTACTGGTTAGACAAGATGGCCATGATACAAAATCATTCAATCTTGCCACCTTTCTGCAAGACTCTTCCTGCATACACACACACACACACACACACACACACACACACACACACACACACACACACATATATATATATATATATATATATATATATATATATATACAAACACACTTCTGGTCCCCTCTGTCCTGCCACTTGCTGATGCTATTTGCCAGGGAGTAAAGGTGTCAGTGAGCTCTGAAAATTGGATCACAGGGACAGCTCCACACTGGCCACAGTCATGCTGATGGCAAGACTGATCAATCAATACCCTGTGTGACACTTTCAGAATTCACTGGAAATGATGCCCTTTTCAAATGACACCCACATTTTATCCAGAGCAGCTCTAGTGGGGAAAAACACCATATCAATGTGTTTTTCTTAGATATATTTGGTTGCAGTAAACTTTGTTGGTTAGGACCAGTAAGTGTATCTTCAACCTCCCTGCTCCTATCCCAGAGCCTTTGAACCAGGAGGAGATAAAATGTTAGGCAGCACAGCAAGCTGACATTTTTCTGAGCTGCTAAATCTCACATATAGCATAGAAGATGGCCACACTTTTTTCAGTGCAATAGGTCTTTTAAATTCTAGGTTTGTTGTGGACTTCCAGCACACCAGGCTCATAAAGAAAACATGGAAATTTCTTCCAGAATGAAAGCTTAAATTGCCAGGCTGCTGTTCTATATACTACTTTGAGGGAGTTGACCCTTACCTCTCTCCTACGATGCCAGGGGTGGGGGGCCAGGAGGGGTGGGGAGCACAAAGGCAATAGTTTGCTTTCTTTGCAGTAGGTGTGCAGCTAGCTAGGCCAGCCTAGAAAGTTAGCAATGCTGCCTAACCATACCAGATGGGAAGCTCTGGTTTAACTGCTAAGTTCTAGTGAGCTGACAGATCATGTTCCCAACACATCCTAACATCAAGCAGCCCATTCAGGCCCTCAAGAGGAGAGGTTCCAAAGGGCCTTGAGGGACTGAAGAATTAGACAAGTGACTCTTCTGACTCTGGAGGACTCGGGAGGAAAGGGTGAGAGAAGAGAACAGACAGAAATAGGATTCCAGCCGCCACCATTTCAATAAAACTCCAGATAATAAGAGTTAATAGCAGTTATTCTCAACTTGAGCATGCTCCAAGATGACCTGGAGGGCTTGTTCAAACACAGGTTGCTGGGCCCCTTCCCCAGAGGTCTAGATTTAGTAGGTCTGGGGTGGGGCCTCCAACTTCGCATTTTTAACAGGCTTCCATGTGATACTGCTGCTGTTGCTCTGAGGACCACATTTTGAGGAGTACTGGTTTAGAGTACCTTTAAATTACCTACAAACCAAATAAACCCAGCTGTGTAAAGAGCACTTGCATTTTTTTTATTTTATTGTGTTTATCAGGGTACATATGATAAAGCATCTCTTTAATGGAACCAATTTCTCAAAACGTTCTGGGAGTATTTGGTTGGTTGGTTTTTATTTTTGTTTCTTGTTTTGTCTTTTGTACTCGGCACTATGGAAGAACAAATGTGGACTGTGAATTTTATTCTCTGACCATGACAATTCTGCAAACAAAACAAGCATGTGACTAGTCCTTGGCAGTTCAAGTTCCCCTTAAGGTTCAGGGAACAATCACTGGGACCTTTGGTATCCAGGTCAACTGAGTTAACCAGACGCTAGTCAATCACAGGGCTTTGGACTGTCACAATGAATGGGCAATCAATGGGCCATCCTGTTCAGTTGTTGAAACACAAAATCTAATGGCTGGTCATTTCAGGATCTGGTTATCATGAAATCTGAGTAAGCTTTCTTTAAAGGGCCAAGTTCTCAAATATGAAGCAATTTGATTGGTCTCTCAGCCATTGTCTCCCTCAACCAATCAGGTTAATTATCAAGAACTACCAAAAAGTCCCTAAAATAAAACAATTAAGATAAATAATCCCCACCTTTCTAATAGGAGTTCAAAAATATTTTATAAGGAACCACTATTTTCTTTTTTTAGGAAATCAAATCTATGAGCACACAAATATTAAAACTGAATATAGAATAACCCTCTCTAGTCATGAGTGTCCCTTTATAAAGAATTCCAATATCTGTGGATTTGCTTCTGAGCAGCTCTGCAGCAACTAGGAGAATTCAGTTACAATGTATGAGATTTATGATTCCCTCCAACTGGGGATAATTAGAAGAAGAGAAAGTGTTGTAGGGAATAGGAAAAGGAGCACAAAAGACAGTAGAACATGGGCAGGAGTTTTTGCAATGTTTTTCTCTCTCTCTGAGGATACTGAGAGAAGGTAAAACCCATCTCAGAACTGCTCTCCTGTGCCCATTCAAAGGAAGGAAGCAAAGATACGAGTATGGGGGCTGAGCATAAAGCTAGCTGAGCAGAGGAACGCTCTAAGTCTCTGTGCCTCTATGTATTAGGGAGAGGAGGTGAGAAATAATTGGTTAATGGGAATGAGTTAAATAAAATTTTCCCTAAGGCTCAGAGTTTGTTTATTTGTTAGTTTCTCTCTCTCCTCCATTTTTAACAACAAAGTCACTATACATTCCTAAATATAAATAGGACCTGAGATGAGACAGGCAAGAACTCTAAGCCACTATATCAGAAAAGACACTAAATATCTGGATAGTGGGGAAGACACAAAGAAAAGCCCAAGAGGAAGGAGGTGATATCAATTTTTTAAAAGTGTTAAAACAATGGTAGAGGAAATCCTAAAATATTTTGCAGTAACCAAAGAGTGGCAAAAAAAATTAACTATGATGTAACTTTTATAACCAATTAATGATGAGTAGTATGTCATTGGTGTTCTCTTTACTTAATGGATTAATCTTACTATTTTATTTTCATCTCAAAATAGTTAAAATGATTTTGTGTGTGTCCACCCACTTTCTCAGTTCCCCGACTCTTTTTTTTCTTTTCCAGTTTTATTAAATACACCTAAGAGTGATACTCCTCATTTATTTATATGTTTTATTCCTTGATTAACACAGGTATATTTCTCACATTAGTGAGAAATTTTATGTGATTAAAATAATAAGATGTTAAAAAGTTGATGCTTAAATTGCTTAAAACTAAATTAAGATAATGTTTTAGACATGTATAAAATATTCAGCATTTCTAGAAGGACAAATATCTAATCTAAGATAAATAAGCTGGCATATTTCAAAATTTTAGTAGATGTACATTTTGGTCCATTCTAATGAATATTGACCAAACTCCCTTATTTTTTGTTTTATCATTTTTTAATCATTCGATATTTTTATAGATTATACTCCATATAAAATGCAGCCCTTTTGCCTATAAGATCATCTGATTCTCAACCATGAATCCTCCTACCTGGGGGCTTTCAATAACCTAATCCTTATGAATTTGGAAGCAACTCCTATGTTGTATAGGCAAGTCAACAAGGTCGATTACTGGAGCTTTGCACAGCACTGTATGAGGCAGGAGGTGGAGGAACAGGGAAGGACAGAAAAGACAGTAAGACATGTTCCTGGACCTTAAAGAGCTCACAATCTAGTGGTGAAGACAGATTAACAAACACCAAACTATAATTCCAGTAAGAAGTAAAGAAAAAGTGTCCAAAGTATTTTAGGACCACTTTTTGTGTGAGATTGGCAAGGAGGAAGATTCCAGAAGTTTTCACAATGGAAGACACACTTAAACTGAACCTTGAAAAACAAACAAGACTTCCCCATGCTAGAAATAGGAGTAAGAGAAGGGAATATTCTAGTCAAAGTTTGTGACCTATTCAAGAAACCCCGCTGTATCAATCACGGTTCACAGCCACCATGAGCATTATGGGCATAAGGGATGTGCTTTGAGAATCAGACCTTACACAAATGTGGGAGGAGCTGGGAACATGAAGTCTGGTAGGGGCAGCCAGAAGATCAGAGAAAAAGTCATTAAACAGTCCACCTGAAGCACTAGCAAGGGAAGACAGCCAGAGCTTGCAGGGAAATGCAAGAAACCAATCCAGCCAGCCACCAAAGTGAAATGACAAAGGAGGAGCTTGTGGGCAGTACCAGGGAAAGCTACTGCCTTTTAAAAAGCCAACATCTCTGTGCATCCACAGTCAGAAGTATGATAGTGGGCTTGAGGCCATTATGTGTCAGCAGGGCAGCAACTGGGAAAATGAGCTAGACACAGAGTGGAGGACCAGCAGAACCCATCAGGTTTTGCAACTGACCATGATCTGCGACTTCTCTCCTACCTCCCAAAGTTCATTCAAGTTCTTTTGAACAACTGTAACCAGGAACCATACAGAGAGGGAGTTCTAGGAAATACAGTTCTTAGATTAACCAAGTTGATATAGCCTAATCCCAAAGTAGTTGTAAGAAGAAAAACTGGAAAGAGTGCTTTGAGACCAAATAACTTGTCCTCCGATTTGAAGAAACTGGGCAGTCCCTTAAAAGTTTTAACAGTAGATTGCACATCCAATTTCTCTTTATAAAATATAACTTGAGTGGCTGTATGCCATATATCACAAATGGGGAAGAGAGCGGATTCTTTTTCTTCCCAAAAAAGCAATCTATTAAAAGCAACAATGAAGCAACTTACTGCCACATTTCTTTGAGAGCAGGTTCTTTCACATCTCTCTGAGTTTACTCAAGTTACTTCCTCTCCCTGAATTTCAGTTCTTCTTGCCCATCCAGTGAAAAATTCTTCCTCCTCACAGATTTCTCTCAAACATCACCACTTCTGTGAAGTCTTCTCTGACTCCCCACTCAGAATTCTTTATTTCCCCCTCTGGTTTCCCATAACATCTTGTATATACTTCTATTGAAGCACTTTTCAAATTACGCTATAAGTTTCCGTTTTCATGTTTCTTTTTCTTCAGTTAAACATAAGGTCCTTGAGAAGAGGGACCATGTTTTATTAGTCATTGTATACCCAAGATCTGGTTCATAGCAAATGTTCAATAAACATGGAGTGAATAAATGAATGAATGTAACCCAGTGATGACATTAATGTAATAGTCTAGGTTAAAGATCCAGAAGGTTTGGATAAGAAGAGTGGCAATGGGGAGGCAGAGAGTGAGGAGTATCCATATAACATTTTAAAAACAAAATGGCAAAAACTTGGTACCAACTAGTGCAAGATGTAGGAGACAGACTCTGATAAATGCTATAAATGAAATAAAGTGTAAGGTTGTAGAGGGGATCATGGTTAAGTTTCAGCAAAGGGATGGAACTGTTATAACATTAAGAAAACTAGGGGGGGGACCTTGAAGATGGCGGAAGAGTAAGACGCGGAGATCGCCTTCCTCCCCACGGATACACCAGAAATACATCCACACGTGGAACAACTCCTACAGAACTCCTACTGAAGGCTGGCAGAAGACCTCAGACCTCCCAAAAGGCAAGAAACTCCCCACGTAACTGGGTAGGGCAAAAGAAAAAACAGAGACAAAAGAATAAGGACGGCACCTGCACCAGTGGGAGGGAGCTGTGAAGGAGGAAAAGTTTCCACACACTAGGAAGCCCCTCCGCGGGCGGAGACTGCGGGAGGCAGAGGGGGGAGTTTCGGGACCGCGGAGTAGTGCACAGCGACGGGTGCGGAGGGCAAAGCGGGGAGATTCCTGCACAGAAGATCGGTGCCGACCAGCACTCACCAACCCGAGAGGCTTGCTGCTCACCCACCGGGGCGGGCGGGGCTGCGAGCTGAGGCTAAGGTTTTGGTTTTGGACGGAGCTCAGGGAGAGGACTGGGGTTGGCGGCTTGAACATAGCCTGAAGGGGTTAGTGCACCACGACTAGCCGGGAGGGAGTTCGGGGAAAAGCCTGCACCGGCCGAAGAGGCAAGAGACTTTTTCTTCCCTCTTTGTCTCCTGGTGCGCGAGGAGAGGGGTCTAAGAGCGCTGCTTAAAGGAACTCCAGAGACGGGCGCGAGCCGCGGCTAAAAGCGCGAACCCCAGAGACGGGCGCGAGCCGCGGCTGAGGGCGCGAGCCCCCGAGACGGGCGCGAGCCGCGGCTAAAACCGCGGACCCCAGAGACGGGCGGGAGACGCTAAGGCTGCTGCTGCCGCCACCAAGGGGCCTGTGTGCGAGCACAGGTCACTCTCCACACCCCTCTTCCGCGGAGCCTGTGCAGCCCGCCACTGCCAGGTTCCCGGGATCCAGGGACAACTTCCCCGGGACAGCGCACGGCGGGCCTCAGGCTGGTGCAACGTCACGCCGGCCTCTGCCGCAACGTCACGCTGCCTCTGCCGCCGCAGGCCGGCCCCGCACGCAGTGCCCCTCCTTCCCCCATCCCCCAACCCCCGGCCTGAGTGAGCCGGAGGCCCCGAATCGGCGGCTCCTTTAACCCCGTCCTGTCTGAGCGAAAAAACAGACGCCCTCCAGCGACCTACACGCAGAGGCAGGGCCAAATCCAAAGCTGAGCTCCTGTGAGCTGTGAAAACAAAGAAGAGAAAGGGAAATCTCTCCCAGCAGCCACAGAAGCAGCGGATTAAAGCTCCACAATCAACTTGATATACCCTGCATCTGTGGAATACCTGAATAGACAAGGAATGATCCCAAATTGAAGAGGTGGAATTTAGGAGCGAAATCTATGATTTTTTTCCCTTTTCCTCTTTTTCTGAAGGTGTACGTGTATGCTCCTGTGTGACATCTAGTCTGTATACTCTAGCTTCCACCATTTGTCCTAGGGCTCTATCCGTCCATGACTTTTTTTTAAAAATTCTTTTTCTTAATAATTAAGTTTAATTGTAATAACTTTATTATACTTTACCTTCGTTCTTTCTTTCCTTCCTTCCCTCCCTCCTTTAGACAACGAATCACCCCAAATTGAGGAGGTGGTCTCAGGGAGCAGGATTTATGATTTTTCCCCCTTTACCTCTTTTTGTGAAGGTGTATGTGTATGCTTCTGTGTAAGATTTTCTCTGTATAGCTTTGCTTCCAACATTTGTCCTAAGGTTCTATCCGTCCCTTTTTTTTTTTCTAAATATTTTTTAATTCAATAACTATATTATACTTTATTTTATTTTTACTGTATCATCTTTCTTTCTGTCTTTTTTTCCTTCTTTCCCTCCTTCCTTCCTTCCTTCCTTCCTCCCTCCCTCCCTCCCTCCCTCCTTTCTTTCCTTCTTTGCTTCTTTCTTCCTTCCTTCCTTTCCTCCTTTCCTTCTTTCTTTCCTCATACTTCTACTAATTCTCTCTACTTTTTCTCCCTTTTATTCTGAGCCGTGTGGATGAAAGGCTCTTGGTGCTCCAGCCAGGAGTCAGGGCTCTGCCTCTGAGGTAGGAGAGCCAACTTCAGGTCACTGGTCAACAAGAGACCTCCCAGCTCCACATAATATTAAACAGCGGAAATCTCCCAGAGACCTCCATCTTAACACCAGCACCCAGCTTCACTCAACGACCAGCAAGCCACAGTGCTGGACAACCTATGCCAAACAACTAGCAAAACAGGAACACAACCCCACCCATTAGCAGAGAGGCTGCCTAAAATCATAATAAGGCCACAGACACCCCAAAACACACCACCAGACGTGAACCTGCCCACTAGAGAGACAAGATCCAGCCTCATCCAGCACAACACAGGCACTAGTCCCCTCCACCAGGAAGCCTACACAACCCACTGAAACAACCTTAGCCACTGGAGACAGACATCAAAAACAACGGGAACTACGAACCTGCAGCCTGCAAAAAGGAGACCCCAAACACAGTAAGATAAGCAAAATGAGAAGACAGAAAAACACACAGCAGATGAAGGAGCAAGATAAAAACCCACCAGACCTAACAAATGAAGAGGAAATAGGCAATCTACCTGAAAAAGAATTCAGAATAATGATAGTAAGGATGATCCGAAATCTTGGAAGTAGAATGGACAAAATGCAAGAAACAGTTAACAAGGACCTACAAGAACTAAAGATGAAACAAGCAACGATGAACAATGCAATAAATGAAATTAAAATCACTCTAGATAGGATCAATAGCAGAATAACTGAGGCAGAAGAACGGATAAGTGACCTGGAAGATAAAGTAGTGGAAATAACTACTGCAGAGCAGAATAAAGAAAAAAGAATGAAAAGAACTGAGGACAGTCTCAGAGACCTCTGGGACAACATGAAACGCACCAACATTCGAATTATAGGGGTTCCAGAAGAAGAAGAAAGAAAGAAAGGGACTGAGAAAATATTTGAAGAGGTTATAGTTGAAAACTTCCCTAATATGGGAAAGGAAATAGTTAATCAAGTCCAGGAAGCACAGAGGGTCCCATACAGGATAAATACAAGGAGAAACACGCCAAGACACATATTAATCAAACTGTCAAAAATTAAATACAAAGAAAGCATATTAAAAGCAGCAAGGGAAAAACAACAAATAACACACAAGGGAATCCCCATAAGGTTAACAGCGGACCTCTCAGCAGAAACCCTACAAGCCAGAAGGGAGTGGCAGGACATACTGAAAGTGATGAAGGAGAATAGCCTGAAACCAAGACTACTCTACCCAGCAAGGATCTCATTCACATTTGATGGAGAAATTAAAACCTTTACAGACAAGCAAAAGCTGAGAGAGTTCAGCACCACCAAACCAGCTTTACAACAAATGCTAAAGGAACTTCTCTAGACACGAAACACAAGAGAAGGAAATGACCTATAGTAGCGAACCCAAAACAATATATAAAATGGAAATAGGAACATACATATCAATAATTACCTTAAATGTAAATGGACTAAATGCTCCCACCAAAAGACACAGATTGGCTGAATGGATACAAAAACAAGACCCTTATATATGCTGTCTACAAGAGACCCACTTCAGAACTAGAGACACATACAGACTGAAAGTAAGGGGATGGAAAAAGATATTCCATGCAAATGGAAACCAAAAGAAAGCTGGAGTAGCAATTCTCATATCAGACAAAATAGACTTTAAAATAAGGACTATTAAAAGGGACAAAGAAGGACACTACATAATGATCAAGGGATCGATCCAAGAAGAAGATATAACAATTGTAAATATTTATGCACCCAACATAGGAGCACCTCAATACATAAGGCAAATACTAACAACCATAAAAGGGGAGATCAACAGTAACACATTCATAGTAGGGGACTTTAACACCCCACTTTCACCCATGGACAGATCATCCAAAATGAAAATAAATAAGGAAACACAAGCTTTAAATGATACATTAAACAAGATGGACTTAATTGATGTTTATAGGACACTCCATCCAAAAACAACAGAATACACATTTTTCTCAAGTGCTCATGGAACATTCTCCAGGATAGATCATATCTTGGGTCACAAATCAAGCCTTGGTAAATTTAAGAAAACTGAAATTGTATCAAGTATCTTTTCCGACCACAACGCCATGAGACTAGATATCAATTACAGGAAAAGATCTGTAAAATATACAAACACATGGAGGCTAAACAATACACTACTTAATAATGAAGTGATCACTGAAGAAATCAAAGAGGAAATAAAAAAATACCTAGAAACAAATGACAATGGAGACACAACGACCCAAAACCTATGGGATGCAGCAAAAGCAGTTCTAAGGGGGAAGTTTATAGCAATACAAGCCCACCTTAAGAAGCAGGAAACATCTCGAATAAACAACCTAACCTTGCACCTCAAGCAATTAGAGAAAGAAGAACAAAAAAACCCCAAAGCTAGCAGAAGGAAAGAAATCATAAAAATCAGATCAGAAATAAATGAAAAAGAAATGAAGGAAACAATAGCAAAGATCAATAAAACTAAAAGCTGGTTCTTTGAGAAGATAAACAAAATAGATAAACCACTAGCCAGACTCATCAAGAAAAAAAGGGAGAAGACTCAAATCAATAGAATTAGAAATGAAAAAGGAGAAGTAACAACTGACACTGCAGAAATAAAAAAAATCATGAGAGATTACTACAAGCAACTCTATGCCAATAAAATGGACAATCTGGAAGAAATGGACAAATTCTTAGAAATGCACAACCTGCCAAGACTGAATCAGGAAGAAATAGAAAATATGAACAGACCAATCACAAGCACTGAAATTGAAACTGTGATTAAAAACCTTCCAACAAACAAAAGCCCAGGACCAGATGGCTTCACAGGTGAATTCTATCAAACGTTTAGAGAAGAGCTAACACCTATCCTTCTCAAACTCTTCCAAAATATAGCAGAGGGAGGAACACTCCCAAATTCCTTCTACGAAGCCACCATCACCTTGATACCAAAACCAGACAAGGATGTCACAAAGAAAGAAAACTACAGGCCAATATCACTGATGAACATAG
Organism: Phocoena sinus; assembly: GCF_008692025.1. NCBI lineage: Eukaryota > Metazoa > Chordata > Mammalia > Artiodactyla > Phocoenidae > Phocoena > Phocoena sinus. The sequence goes on from NC_045764.1 coordinate 81,512,425, forward strand.
ATGCAAAAATCCTCAACAAAATACTAGCAAACAGAATCCAACAGCACATTAAAAGGATCATACACCATGATCAAGTGGGGTTTATTCCAGGAATGCAAGGATTCTTCAATATACGCAAATCTATCAATGTGATAAACTATATTAACAAATTGAAGGAGAAAAACCATATGATCATCTCAATAGATGCAGAGAAAGCTTTCGACAAAATTCAACACCCATTTATGATAAAAACCCTCCAGAAAGTAGGCATAGAGGGAACTTTCCTAAACATAATAAAAGCCATATATGACAAGCCCACAGCAAACATCATCCTCAATGGTGAAAAACTGAAAGCATTTCCACTAAGATCAGGAACAAGACAAGGTTGCCCACTCTCACCACTCTTATTCAACATAGTTTTGGAAGTTTTAGCCACAGCAATCAGAGAAGAAAAGGAAATAAAAGGAATCCAAATCGGAAAAGAAGAAGTAAAGCTGTCACTGTTTGCAGATGACATGATACTATACATAGAGAATCCTAAAGATGCTACCAGAAAACTACTAGAGCTAATCAATGAATTTGGTAAAGTAGCAGGATACAAAATTAATGCACAGAAATGTCTGGCATTCCTATATACTAATGATGAAAAATCTGAAAGTGAAATCAAGAAAACACTCCCATTTACCATTGCAACAAAAAGAATAAAATATCTAGGAATAAACCTACCTAAGGATACGAAAGACCTGTATGCAGAAAATTATAAGACACTGATGAAAGAAATTAAAGATGATACAAATAGATGGAGAGATATACCATGTTCTTGGATGGGAAGAATCAACATTGTGAAAATGACTCTACTACCCAAAGCAATCTACAGATTCAATGCAATCCCTATCAAACTACCACTGGCATTTTTCACAGAACTAGAACAAAAAATTTCGCAATTTGTATGGAAACACAAAAGACCCCGAATAGCCAAAGCAATCTTTAGAACGAAAAAAGGAGCTGGAGGAATAAGGCTCCCTGACTTCAGACTATATTACAAAGCAACAGTAATCAAGACAGTATGGTCCTGGCACAAAAACAGAAAGACAGATCAGTGGAACAGGATAGAAAGCCCAGAGATAAACCCACGCACATATGGACACCTTATCTTTGATAAAGGAGGCAGGAATGTACAGTGGAGAAAGGACAGCCTCTTCAATAAATGGTGCTGGGAAAACTGGACAGGTACATGTAAAAGTATGAGATTAGATCACTCCCTAACACCATACACAAAAATAAGCTCAAAATGGATTAAAGACCTAAATGTAAGGCCAGAAACTATCAAACTCTTAGAAGAAAACATAGGAAGAACACTCTATGACATAAATCACAGCAAGATCCTTTCTGACCCACCTCCTAGAGTAATGGAAATAAAAACAAAAATAAACAAATGGGACCTAATGAAACTTCAAAGCTTTTGCACAGCAAAGGAAACCATAATCAAGACCAAAAGACAACCCTCAGAATGGGAGAAAACATTTGCAAATGAAGCAACTGACAAAGGATTAATCTCCAAAATTTACAAGCAGCTCATGCAGCTCAATAACAAAAAAACAAACAACCCCATCCAAAAATGGGCAGAAGACCTAAATAGACATTTCTCCAAAGAAGATATACAGAATGCCAACAAACACATGAAAGAATGCTCAACATCATTAATCATTAGAGAAATGCAAATCAAAACTACAATGAGATATCATCTCACACCAGTCAGAATGGCCATCATCAAAAAATCAAGAAACAATAAATGCTGGAGAGGGTGTGGAGAAAAGGGGACACTCTTGCACTGCTGGTGGGAATGTGAATTGGTTCAGCCACTGTGGAGAACAGTATGGAGGTTCCTTAAAAAACTACAAATAGAATTACCATATGACCCAGCAATCCCACTACTTGGCATATACCCTGAGAAAACCAAAATTCAAAGAGAGTCATGTACCAAAATGTTCATTGCCGCTCTATTTACAATAGCCAGGACATGGAAACAACCTAAGCGCCCATCATCGGATGAATGGATAAAGAAGATGTGGCACATATACACAATGGAATATTACTCAGCCTTAAAAAGAAATGAAATTGAGCTATTTGTAATGAGATGGATAGACCTAGAATCTGTCATACAGAGTGAAGTAAGTCAGAAAGAAAAAGACAAATACCGTATGCTAACACATATATATGGAATTTAAGGGAAAAAAATGTCATGAAGAACCTAGGGGTAAGATAGGAATAAAGACGCAGACCTACTGGAGAACGGACTTAAGGATATGGGGAGGGGGAAGGGTGAGTTTTGACAGGGCGAGAGAGAGTCATGGACATATACACACTAACAAACGTAGTAAGGTAGATAGCTGGGGGGAAGCAGCCGCAAGGCACAGGGATATTAGCTCGGTGCTTTGTGACAGCCTGGAAGGGTGGGATGGGGAGAGTGGGAGGGAGGGAGACGCAAGAGGGAAGACATATGGGAACATATGTATATGTATAGCTGATTCACTTTGTTGTAAAGCAGAAACTAACACACCATTGTAAAGCAATTATACCCCAATAAAGATGTTTAAAAAAAAAAAAAAAAAAAAGAAAACTATAAGTCCATAAAGTAAAATATAGTCAAAGCACTATCCAACAAATGGGTCCTACTTATCAGGTAGTCGACAACTAAGAGAAGTAAATAATACTATATATTAGAATTTTCTATAGGAAACATGAATTTCTAAATTTCCACCTCTATTCTCATTTTGTTTCACTTGGCAGCTATCACCAGGCAACTTTAATGGAATCAAAAGAACTATAAAAATACATAATAACTTTTGTTGAAATTTTAGCATGAAGCATCTGGCATTGTTGCTTCACTACAGGTTTCCAAAATGGCTCCACACTGAACTGAGCAAGACAGCGAGCTCCTATTTATTTATTTACTTGTTTCTTTATTTATAGGCTGAATCTCTTTTCTCACAGGCTTGGGATTATACTTCAGCTCTGCTCCATATTAACTGAATGACAGATAATACCAAATTGCTTTCCAAACTGATCATACCAATATACAATTTAGTGTATGTGAGTTCCATTGCTCCATATCTCAAATAACACTAGGCATGTGCCAGTCCTATTAATTTTAGCCATTCAGGAAGAAGGCTATTAGCATCTTATGGTCTTAATTTGCATTTCCCTGACTTTTAAGGAAATTGAGAAAACTTCACATATGTTTTGGCCATTTAAATTTTATATTTTATGGAATGCCTGTTCAAGTCTCCTACTTATATGTTTATTAGGTTGTTTTCCAGTTTCCTTTTCTTTTTCCTTTTCTTTTTTTTTATATTTTGAATATAAGTCTTTCATCCATAATATTTGTTGCAAATACATCCTTATCTTTTAACTCTCTTATGATGAAAAAAAGTTTTAAATTTTAAAACAGCCATATTTGTCTGTTTTCTTTTATAATTAACACTTTCCCTACCTAGACCATATTCTCCTACATTATCTTCTAGACTGTTACTGTCTTACCTCTTACATTTACATCTAAAATCTATCAGGAATGATGTTTTATATGGTATGATACAGGGGTCGTTTCCTTTTTTTCCATGACTTTTTTATCCATATATCCCAGCCTAATTTATTGATAAGACTGAGCTTCCCAACTATTTTGGAGCATCACCTTCATAATAAATTTAATGATCATAAATGTGTAGTCTATTCCTGAACTTTCTGTTATATTCCACTATTTTATGTGCTTATAGCACATTGGCTTCTAACTTGTTCTTCATCAAGAATGTTCTAGACTATTCTTGACTCTTTGAGTTTTCATATAAATTTTTTAATCAGCTTATTTCAAAAAAAAAAAAGGCTTTTTATTGAGATTGTTTTTTTTTTTTTTTTTTGCGGTACGTGGGCCTCTCACCGCCATGGCCTCTCCCGTTGCGGAGCACAGGCTCCGGACACCTAGGCTCAGTGGCCATGGCTCACGGGCCCAGCCGCTCTGCGGCATGTGGGATCTTCCCAGACTGGCGTACGAATCCGTGTCCCCTGCATTGGCAGGTGGACTCAACCACTGAGCCACCAGGGAAGCCCTCCTTTCATTTATTTGTATCTTCTTTTTAATTTTTGTCACTCATATTTTGAAGTTTTCTGTATAGATGTATTACACATAATTTCTCACATTTTTTCCTAGATAATTAACATTTTAATGCTATTATAAATAATATATTTTTATTCATTTTCTGTTTATTGCAGGTATATACAAGTATAAAATTGATTTTTCAACTTTGACCTTACATCCAGTAGCCTTGCTAAGGTCATTTATTAATTATAATAATTTATGTAGATTTTTCTGGATTTTTTTACGTACAATCATATCATCTTTGAACAACACCTTTGTTTCTCCCTTTCCAAACTGTATACTCTTTTTTCCCCTTGTTCTTCCTGACTTTTTGCACTGGAGAGCATTTCCAATACAATACTGAAGAGAAGTAGTGATATGAGGGCTCTTCATATTATTCCTGATTTCAAAGGGAAAACTTCTAACCATAAAGAATAGATATTTTTATAGTTACCTTTGATAACAGTAGGGAATTCTTCCTCTATTTCCTATTTGCTAAAACTTTTTGTTATCAACCAATATTAAATTTTATCAGATGTAATTTCTGAATCTATTGAAATGGTCACCTTTTTATCACTTATTCTAAGTGAATGATTCTTATTTCAAACGCTAAACCAATCTTTCCTTCCTTTTTATATATTTCTGGGTTTGGTTTGCTAATATTTTGATTGGGTCTTTTTTTAATTTCTATGAATCAGTGAGATAGGCCTTATGATCAACTTTAAAAATGTCAGGAATGTTCTCTCTTTTGTGTAAGATTGGAGTCATTTTGTGCCTAAATATTTGATATAATTTACTGACTAGCCATCTGGTTTGGAGTTTTCTTTGTGGGAAAAGTTTTAATTATGAATTTTATTTCTTAATAGCTAAAAGACTATCCAGATTTTTTTCTGTCTTCTGATATCTTTTTAAATAAATTATAGTTTTTTAACAATATGTCTACTGTGCCCAAAGTTTCAAAAATATTGCTATAAAGTTATTCATAATAGGTTCTTGTTATCATTTTATTATCTGTAGGATCTGAGATAATCACTTTTTTATACTTGACCTTGATATCCCCCCCTCCCTCCCTCCCTCCCTCCCTTCCTCTCTGCCTCACCAGGGACTTCTCAGTTTTATTAACCTCTTCTAAAACCAACTTTTGCCCATGCTGATCCTCTCTACTGTATGTTTGGTTTTTTGTTGTCTTCCTCTTCATTACTTTCTATTCTTAACTTATTATGTCATTCCTACTGCTTTCTTTGGTTTAATTTGCTGTTATTTCCCAACTTCTTAAGATGGATGCTTAACTCATTGATTTCAGCCTCCCACCTTTTCTAACATATGCACTTAAAGCTATAAATTTCCCAATAAGCAAAGCATAGGCTAATATCCTAAGTTTGGGTGTGTAAAATTTTCAAAGTCATTCAGTTCAAAATATTTTCAAACTTCCATCATGATTTCTTCTTAAACCCGTGGGTTATTACTTAGAAGCATATGCCTTAACTTCCTAAATATTGGGGAATTTTCTAGTTTCATTTTTGTTATTGATTTCTAGCTCTGATTTTTTTTCTTGTTTCACTCAGTGAGCTGATTCCAGTCCAGAACAAGTTTTTGTTCTTCCAAGCTTACTGTCCAAATAATTCATGAGTGGATCCAGGTCACAGGTGAAATTCAAGTTCACAAACACATTTCAAAGCTGACCCTGAAGCCAGTATATCTCCCTAGCTTGAAGTTGCCTTAATAAATGGTGACTCCCAATGTGCAGGATTCTGGTGCTCAGAAGAGAAACTATTTTCCCACTCTAACTCCACCCACAAATGATTTCCTGGGCCAAAACCCCCAACATATAGGTGCTAGAATAGTGTCCTAATACCAGGCCCCTAGTACAGGGCCTCTGTGTGGCACAACTCCACAGGCAACCACCATAGGCATCATCTATATAGATGGTGTCCCCTGGAGTTGTGCAGGCACTCTCTATGCAGCCATCCACAGGAGCCTACTCCTTTACCATGCTGTGCCTCAGCCAGAGGTACTCATATTTCTTAGCCAGAATGTCAGCTGTTCTAGGTCAGAAACTATGTGTAGTCAGGGTTCCAGATCTACAGGTTCAGCATCCATGGATATGGAGGGCTGACTGTACTTCACTATTTTATATATGGGACTTGAGGTCTTTGGATTTTGGTATCCTCGGGGATCGTGGGACCAATCAATCCTCAGTGGGTACCGAGGGACGGCTGATATATATATTAGCCCTTGTGTCAGCTGTTATATTTAGCTCAGTGCCTCGCACCTGTGTTCATAAAGTCTGTTGATAGATGAAGTAAAGGATGAATATCTGGACAGAGAGATTAATGACAGAAAAAAACTGGGCAATTTTAGTTTCTCCTACAAAGACTGGGGCAGAAATTCAGTGGAACTTAAGGACCAAGATAATTTTTAAATACAGGTGGAATAAATACAAATTTAAACCAAGTTTCAAGTATCATAGAAAGCCAGCATCTATGAAAAGGACAATAACAGTATAGTCATTGTCTGAAATAATAGTGCTTAAACCTATAAAAGCAAACACGTAAGCAAAACTAAGCTTTGGTTGAAAAGGCAGTTGGATTCAAATGAATTTAAAATGATGACATTTGGGACTGCAACCCTGATTACACAAATAATCATTTGGGCAACTCAGTTGTATAAATATCAGCCTGCATGTTTAAATTAGACTGTTCCTAACCACTTTGACATGTTTCTTCATAGTAGGAAGTTTTGAAAAAAGAAAAAAAGTTAGGCATAACTGAATTCAAACTCAAGAAGATTGAGTTTGGTAAATTTGGGTAAGTAGCCTTACTTCTCTGAGTTTTTCTCTTATCCTCGAAATATGAGGTTATTTAGTCAATATTTCCTCTAGAATATTCTATAGAACCTCAGGCCAATAAAATGTTAACATGACAAAATAGGTTTGATGGCCCAGTAAGTTTAGAAAATGCTAGCTTAAATAAAGTTAATTTGCTGCAACATTTCTCAGTTATTAATACACTGTGAATCTCCAAAACTGGGATATGCTATACAGTGCTCTTTGGATTTTTTGTTTTGTTTTGTCTTGTTTTTCTCTATGGTATGACTTTGATTGATATAATAATAAATTTACAGATGAGGAAACGGAGGTAGAGAGAGGTCAAGGCCAACAGTTGGATAATACATTATCACATAGGATTTTTGCTATACACTATAATGCCTACTAAATTTTGTATTAGTTCAGCTATGTAATTCATTTTATTTTTTTTGCTAAATCACCATTTATTTATTTATTTTAATATCTTTATTGAAGTATAATTGCTTTACAATGTTGCTTTAGTTTCTGCTGTATAACAAAGTGAATCAGCTATATGTTTACATATATCCCCATATCCCCTCGCTCTTACATCTCCCTCCCACCCTCCCTATCCCACCCCTCTAGGTGGTCACAAAGCACCCAGCTGATCTCCCTGTGCTATGCAGCTTCTTAGCCTATCAGAACCTCAGAAATTATCTCCAGAAAAGAATGAGGGTCCTTTCTGAGGACATCTGAGGACTTTCCGAGTAGGGCATCAATGTTAATATTCCTTCCAAGGTTCCTCAAAGTGTGTGTGTGTGTGTGTATAGATGCATACATGCACGTGCATACGCACACACATATGTGTATGTGCTATAAGAGATGTTAATAGGTTTAAAAAGTGATTCCCAATTAAGTCTGGGAAACACTGGGATCAAACACAGTTAAAGAATTTCTTTATCATTCTAAAGTGCATTGTAACTCTATAAGAGGCAAACATGCTATGTGGTATTTATGTGACCATTAGACTGTATAATATCTTGTAGAACTTGTGTTCCACAGAACACACTTTGGGAAATAGCAGTCCACTCCATAGAATTTAGGGTTTCCGTTAAGTGTAAGTCCTGAGAATGGAAGAAGAAAATATTTCTGAATCTGAGGGTAAACAAACTAAAGATCCTAGAATAATGGTTAGCAGAAACCAAGGTTGGAATATTTAAAAGCAGATGTAGGGCTTCCCTGGTGGCGCAGTGGTTGAGAGTCCGCCTGCCGATGCAGGGGACACGGGTTCGTGCCCCGGTCCGGGAAGATCCCACATGCCGCAAAGCAGCTGGGCCTGTGAGCCATGGCCGCTGAGCCTGAGCATCCGGAGACTGTGCTCCACAACAGTGAGAAGCCCATGTACCCCAAAAAAAAAAAAAAAAAAAAAAAGCATATGTAAATTGTCATATATTACTGATGGGGGTATTCTATGAAGGGCAATTTGGCAAGTTATTCTACACATATACATGTACTTGTATTAAGTGATGTTTACACATGGTTATTAATTTCAGCATTGTTTGAAATAGCTAAAGATGAGAAAGTACCCATGTGTGTACATGATAGTTGTTAAACTATGGTACATACTTAGAATGAATTTTATGCAGCTGAAAATGTCAGTCAAGATATAGGTTAATAAGCTAGTGGGAAGCAGCCGCATAGCACAGGGAGAGCAGCTCAGTGCTTTGTGACCACCTAGAGGGGTGGGATAGGGAGGGTGGAAAGGAGGGAGATGCAAGAGGGAAGAGATATGGGGATTATATGTATATGTATAGCTGATTCACTTTGTTATAAAGCAGAAACTAACACAGCATTGTAAAGCAATTATGCTCCAAAAAAGATGTTAAAAAAAAAGATATAGGTTAATAAATGTGACATCCTCAAAGACTGGACATGTCTTGCTAATTTTTTTAACTCAAGGACCTAACCCAGGTCCTAAAATATTACAGGTGTTTCATAAATATTTGATGAATTTAAAAGTAAATAAAATGACTGAATAGATGACACTTCTAAAATTACAGCCCTCCATACCAATGAACTTACTTTCCAAATTTTCTTTTCTTGGGACCCAAATAATTGATCATTCAAAAAATTTATTGAGTACCTCTTATGTAGCATACATTACACTGGATATACAGAGATAAATTGGATAAACAGATCCTGCCCTTCAAGAACCCAACTCTCTTGTAAAAGAAGTTAATAGAAATAATAAAAGATAATAGAAAATAAAGCACAATGACTGGAGAAAACCATAATTCAAAAAGATATATGCACCCCAATGTTCACTGCAGCACTATTTACAATAGCCGAAACATGGAAGGAACCTAAATGTCCATCAACAGAGGAATGGATAAAGAAGATGTGGTACATATATACAATGGAATATTACTCAGCCATAAAAAAGAACACAATAATACCATTTGCAGCAATATGGATGGACCTAGAGATTGTCATACTGAGTGTAGTAAGACACAGAAAGACAAACATCATATGATACTGCTTATATGTGCAATCTAAAAAAAAGGGGGTACAAATGAACTTATTTACAAAACAGAATTAGAGTCATGGATGTAGAAAACTAACTTATGATTACCAAGGGATAAGGCAGGGAGGGATAAATTGGGAGATTGGGATTAACATATACACACTGCTATATATAAAATAGATAACTAATAAGAACCTGCTGTATGTAGCACAGGGAACTCTACTCAGTACTCTGTAATGGCCTATAAAGGAAAAGAATCTTAAAAGAAAAAGAGTGGTTATATGTATAAACTGATTCACTTAGCTGTACACCAGAAACTAACACAACATTGTAAATCAACGGTAATCCAACAAAAAAAATTTTTTTTAATTTTATTTACTTTTGGCTGCATTGGGTCTTCGTTGCTGAAGACCGCAGGCTTTCTCTAGTTGAAGTGAGCGGGGGCTACTCTTCGTTGCGGTGCACGGGCTTCTCATTGTGGTGGCTTCTCTTATTGCAGAGCACAGGACCTAGAGCTAGAGGGCTTCAGTAGTTGCGGCACGTGGGCTCAGTAGTTGTGGCTTGCAGGTTCTAGAGCACAGGCTCAGTAGTTGTGGCGCATGGGCTTAGCTGCTCTGCGGTATGTGGGACCTTCCCAGACCAAGGATCGAACCCAGGTGCCCTGCATTGGCAGGCAGATTCTTAACCACACTGTGCCACCAGGGAAGTCCCTCCAACAAATTTTTTTTAAAAAAAAAGAAAGCACGATGAGAATCTGAGAAAAGAAGCCATTACCTGATCTTTTCAATCATTACCCAATTTCTAAAATACAAATATACAATGAAAGAATTAGGGAAGTTTCTAAAGAAGCACTATCTTCTTGAAATACTTTTGTCTACTTCTAAGTGACTAACTATAGCCCCTACCATCCTGCACAAGAAGTAGTGTCCAGTTATCAGAATGCTATCCAGGGATCCAGAAGTGGAAAAGGAAGTCTAACTTCCAGTAGTATTCTTTTGCGGTGTGACTACTTTTATGTTTTTTGTCTCCCTTATCCCATCAACCCCTCCACAAAAACAAGCAACTGAACTGTTTTATGTTTATTGTCTCAGAGTAAATTTTATAAAAAGGGGTTTTCCTAACTCTGAACTCTAAAAACCTAAACTTGTAGGGAGGTGGAGAGGACTCTGGGCATGAAAAACAATGTTGGAGAGAAGTGGGATCTGTGGAATGTGGGGGCTTCTGAGAGAGACCATAAAAGGTTTCCCCAGAGGAAGAGAAGGTAATGAAATTTAATGTTGGTCCCTGCTAGAGCCAGAGCCCTAACAGAGCTCAGGGAGCAGAGAGGGGAGGAATCATAATGAGTCCAAGCAGCCAACACTTTAGGGAGCCTCAAAGAGATCTCTGTGCTCCAGGACAGCAAAAATGAGTAGAATAGTAACAACACATAGGAATAGCAGAGAGCCTCTAGGCTTGAAGGAGACATGAAAGAAAAAAAGAAAATCTCATGGGTGTCATGTGGTTCAATGTCAGTCAACCAGATGAAAAAATGGATATCTCAGCAGATAAATGTGTTGAACAGTATCGAAGTCCACAGGCAATCCTGCCATGCCCAGGTACCACATAACTATGCCCACAAAAATCTTAGACCCCATCACAAAACAAGGGAGGGGGATTATATTTCTGCCAAACAGCAAAATGGAGGCTCGAAAAAGATATTAAGCTGAGTTACAAGGAAAAAAATGAACAAAGTTATGTGTCTACCTGGGTTGTGGACTGTCATAGAATCTGGCTACAGCTAGCTATACATGCCTGAGGATTCCTGCAGTGACCATGCCCCACATTCACACAAAGACTCCAAAAGTTCTGGTTTCAAACCAGTCCCAGAGATCCCTCTGTGAATAGTCTCAGACATCACCTGGGCCTCAATATTATGGCCTTACTAAAACTGACCTGCTTTCAACCAGGGGGTTCTCCTCCTTCAGAACAGCTCAGACACAATGAGTTGAGAACCAAAGTCACTCCCTCTCCAAGAATGTGGTCATTAGAGCTGTAACATCTGTCACCTTTGGGTGGTAATTAGAAAGGGGAAGTCAATAACAATAGTACATAACACTACTTTACCAAGATCTAAACAAGTTGCAGTATTGTTGAACATCTACTGATGAGTCCAAATGTGCTACAGGCTACTGAGCACAAGGAGGGCTTTGATGGGAGGCTTTTCATTATTAATTTGATGGGGTGAGGTTTATAGACATCACCGCATACATTCTCATCTGTTACACGAGACCCAGCCTCTCGCAGCCATCAAATCTAATCAGCATCTTGTGGTGTGACAACCAAGGCTGGGGAGGATCCCTCAGAGGTCTGGGTCTGGGACTTGTAACTCCATGAATGGAAAAGAGCCAAGGCTTGTTTACTTTGCATAGCTGGGAATCAAGAAGCCTAGGTTTTAGTTAAGCTCTGCTAGTAACTAGTTCTGTTCCTTGGGTACAGGCCTAATGTCACTTTACCTCTTTGGGCTGGAGTTTTTACATCTATAAATTGATAATCTCTTATGGTGAGCTTCAGGCACAATACTCTACGAATTTTCTCTCTTGGGGCATCTCTTCCAGTGTCAGTTTAAATAGCATCTATATGCTAGAATTTCCTATTTTATCTTCATCCCCAACCTCTCTCCTGAACTCCAAACTTATATGTACAACTGCCCGCTTGACAAGTTCATTTGGATGATATCTCAAACTTCACATATGCAAAACCAAACTCTTGCCTTCTCCCTAAAGCCTGCTTCTCCCCACCTCATCCCAATTTTACCCCAGTCTTTCTCATCGCAGTAAATGGCAAGTGCATTCAGGAGCTTTCCTTTGAATCCCCTTCCTCTCACACTCCAAATCTAATCCTTTAGCAAATTTTGTTGGCTCTACCTTTGAAATATGTCCATAATCTGACGCCCTCCACCTCAATATCCTAGTCTAAGTGCCCATCTTCTCTCAACCTGACTGGTGTCTGCTCCTCCACTCGTGTCCCTCCCTGGACTGTTCTCCACACACCAGCAAGAATGGTCACTCCTCTGTTCTTCCTTCAAATATCCTTACAGTTCGCTCCTCACTTCCTTCAAGTCTTCAATCAATCAATCAAGCAAACTCACCTTATCAGAGAGGCCTTTCCTAATCATCCCATTAAAAATAGTATTTGTATTAATTTTTTATGCTGTGTAACAATTACCACAAACTAGTGGCTTAAAACAACATGCATTAATTTTCTCACAGTTTCTGTGGGTCAGGAGTGTGGGCACAGCTTACTCTCTCAAGGCTGCAATCAAGTATGGCTGGGCTACATCCTCATCAGAAGGTTTAACAGGGAAAGAAATCACTTTCAATTCATTTCCTTGTGGCTCTATGGCTGAGATTCCTATTTTCTTACTTGCTGAAAGCTGGAGGCTGCTCTCAGCTCTAAGAGACTACCCTCAGTTCTTTGGCATGTGGTCCTTCCATAGGCAGTTCTTCTTCAAGGCCAGTCTGAGAATTTCTTCCTAACCTCTGGTAGGGCCAAGCTCCTCTTTTAAGGGTTTTTACCTGATTAAGTCAGTCCCGTACAGGATAATCTCCCTTCTGATAACTCAAAATCAACTGATTTGGGACCTTAATTACATCTTTAAAATGTGTCCTCCTTTGCCATAGAACATAATCTAATTATCCAAGTGGTACTCCATCATATTCATAGGTTCCATCACACCTAAGTTGGGGGTGTGGGTGAGGAGTTATTATACAGTGTAACCAGAGGCAGGAATCTTGGGGACCATCTTATAATTCTGCCTATCGCAGCATTTCACCATAACCTTTATCCTATCTCTTTTTGTATCCTTTGCCCCCAGTATGTGATTTGCTTGTTTAGCTATTATTCTATTTCCCCTGAATAAATGAAAGACTCCTGTGAGCAAGAATTTTATACTGTTCACTGTCATTTCTCTGGCAACTAGAACAATATCTGGCATATAATCTGAGCTCAGTGAATATTTGTTGAATGAAAACATGAATGAATTAATTTAAACATAAATCTCTTTGACCCCTTCTCATCCCCAGAAGTCCAGTATATTATCTCCAATAGCTCATTATTCCTCTAACAGACACTGGTCAAAGCAAGTCAGTTTTAGTGAATACTTATTGAGCACTTACTCTTTACCAGCCACTTGAACACGCTACAGCTAATCCTCACAATAATCCTCTCTAAATCACACAATCTCTTCTGAGCCTGGCTGGTGGGAAATTGAATTTTAGGCATACTTTTGGGAGTCCTATATTCCTGTAGTGGGTACTAAGTATTTATCTTTTCCCTCCTTCTTCTGTTTACTAAAAAAGCTCCTCAGTTTTAGCTGGGTACATGGTGACCTGATTACAGACCCCCTAACAGTTTTTCTTGAAGCTAGGTGTGGCTATAAAACTAGGCTCAAGCCAGTGCAATGTGAGACTGATAAGCACAACTTCATATCCATAAAGACAAGGTCCCTTGCCCTAGACTTCTCTTTTTCCTTTTTGTTAGGGATGGATCATAGACATGGAGCTGAGCTAGCTTCAACACTCCAGGACAAGCTCCTTAACCTGGGGTTGACAGATCTTCAAAGGGCCCATGGAAGGAATTCAGAAGGTCCAAGAATTTGGATGGGAAGTTACAACTTTATTTTCAATAACCTCTAATTGAAATTCAGTATTTTCTTTAATTATGAATGTAGGTAACAAACTACAGTAGTATTCACAAAATCTGTGACCTTGTCACCATCAGAACCCATAGATATTTCCATATCACATTACATATATTCAGATATCATGAAATAATATGTTCATCGTATTATTGAGCATCAATTTATGCTCATCAATACTTTGAACCTAAAGTACTTACTGGACACCCCACTGGTTCTTGTTAATAATGAATAAGCATATGCATTAGTCTTTTCAAATTTGTCTTTTCTAATATCTTTATAATTGCATTTTATGATAATTACTCCCTTTATAATCTTTCTACATATTTTTTATACACCTAAAACCATTTTTTTTGAGACAGAGCCCACACACTTCACCAGATTTCCTAAAAGGGCCATGGCATAAGATTTTAATATCCTGTTCTAAGAGATGGTGAGGTAATAAAATGGAAGGAATATGGACTTCTAAATGTCCTTGTAGTACAGATCTCCTTACCAGACTTGAACAACTCACTTACTTCCAGACTATTTATTATAACAGAGAAAAAAATTTTTCTAATTTGTTTGAGCCTCTGTATTTTGAGGTCTCTGCATTATAGCAGCTGAGCTTATACCTTAGTTAACATCTCTCTCCTAAAGTCAAGATAGAGTCCTGGGGTGCCCTATGCTATACAAAGCACTTAGAGAAGGTTTTTCCAGTCTTCAGAATGTCGTGTTATAACTGATAGCTCACTGTCTAAGTCTGTATAGTTCCTAGAAGACAGCAATAATGGACACTGGGACATTTTAATGCCTGCTGGTCCTAGAGCAACAGCTTTTAAGGTGTGGCCCATCCATCACCCCAGCCTTACTCATCAGAGGGCCCAGCAACTCCACTGAAAGGGAACACAGTAGTGTTCTTGACTTCAAGGAACTCACCAAACTCCACATTCTTCTTCGTCTCAAAAGGAACTCTCTAAAAGCCCTCCCTCCTCTTTAGCTTGGCCCACTTCTACCTCCCATATTTAATCATTGACCTCTATCTCCCCTACCCTTCTGCAATAATCCAAAACAATTCTCCGCAATGAGCTTAGGCTTTTGCAAACAAAATCCTGGTTGGGTACTGCCTGGAAACTTCTCTTTTTGCTGTATCCGTCCCCCTTCACAAAATTTCCAGAGGCAGAGAACGTAAAAGCTAGGTTGCCATCTTGTCATGGGGAAAGAAAAACTCCTAGAGCAGTGAGGAAAAGGTTATTATCTCATTATGTTACACGATAGCTACGGCAACAATCCAAATGCGAGGTCTTAAAAACTGATTCTGAGAAGTGATGAGAGTGGAAAGTGAAAGGAGGGTAGAGACTGGAGAGAATTTACGGAGGTGACTGGTTAGATATGGATGGATCATGGAAAAAGAGAAACCAGCGTTGGCTGCAGAGACTGAAGTTTAGGTGAGCAAAGAAGGATAAGTGAAAGAGAAACATAGGAAGGAAGACCAGTTTGAAGAAGGCAACAGCTTTTAGATAAGTTGAGCTTGAAAATCCAAGTGAAAATTCCCAAGAGGTATGGAATAAGAGCCCTGAGATCAGTATCTAGAGATGGTGAAAGAGGCCAAGAGAATGAAGGAGCTCTCTGAGGCAGATAATTAAGAAGGGGAAAAGAAGGCAACCTCTGATCCTTGAGCAACACTCACATTTAGTGAACAGAAGAAACCATTCAAAGAGACAGAAAAGAAACAATTAGAAAAGGAGGAATAAAGTTAGAATAGTGCAGTGTCACAGATAGCATGGACTTCAAGCAAAATGCATAGAGAAACTAAGGAAAGAACTGAGCAAAGGCCAGTGGATTTTGCAATGAAAAGATGGCTGATTAGCAGATAGCTTACTAATAATAGGTATCCATATAAATAAGACACCCAACTCTTAGAGGAAAACATAGGCAGAACACTCTATGACATAAATCACAGCAAGATCCTTTTTGACCCACCTCCTAAAGAAATGGAAATAAAAACAAAAGTAAACAAATGGGACCTAATGAAACTTAAAAGCTTTTGCACAGCAAAGGAAACCATAAACAAGATGAAAAGACAACCCTCAGAATGGGAGAAAATATTTGCAAATGAAACAACTGACAAAGGATTAATCTCCAAAATTTACAAGCAGCTCATGCAGCTCAATACCAAAACAACAAACAACCCAATCCAAAAATGGGCAGAAGACCTAAATAGACATTTCTCCAAAGAAGATATACAGATTGCCAACAAACACATGAAAGAATGCTCAACAACATTAATCATTAGAGAAATGCAAATCAAAACTACAATGAGATATCATCTCACATCAGTCAGAATGGCCATCATCAAAAAAATCTACAAACAATAAATGCTGGAGAGGGTGTGGAGAAAAGGGAACCCTCTTGCACTGTTGGTGGCAATATAAATTGATACAGCCACTATGGAGAACAGTATGGAGGTTCCTTAAAAAACTAAAAATAGAACTACCATACGACCCACCAATCCCATCACTGGGCATATGCCCTGAGAAAACCATAATTCAAAAAGAGTCATGTACCACAATATTCATTGCAGCTCTATTTAATATCCAGGACACAGAAGCAACCTAAGTGTCCATCGACAGATGAATGGATAAAGAAGATGTGGCACATATATACAATGGAATATTACTCAGCCATAAAAAGAAATGAAATTGAGTTATTTGTAGTGAGGTGGATGGAACTAGAGTCTGTCATACAGAGTGAAGTAAATCAGAAAGAGAAAAACAAATACCGTATGCTAACACATATATATGGAATCTAAAAAAAAAAAAAATGGTCAGGCAGGATGAGAATAAAGACACAGACCTACTAGAGAATGGACATGAGGACACAGGAAGGGGGAAAAGGTAAGCTGGGACAAAGTGAGAGAGTGTCATGGACATATATGCACTACCAAATGTAAAACCTATAGCTAGTGGGAAGCAGCCGCATAGCACAGGGAGATCAACTCGGTGCTTTGTGACCACCTAGAGGGGTGGGATCGGGAGGGTGGGAGGGAGATGCAAGAGGGAAGAGATATGGGGATATATCAGCATATGTATAGCTGATTCACTTTGTTATAAAGCAGAAACTAACACACCATTGTAAAGCAATTATGCTCCAATAAAGATGTTTAAAAAAAAAATAAGACATCCTGAGGTACAGATATTTCCAGGGACAGAGGCTGTCAAGATTCTTTTCAGAGATATAATGGAGCCACAATCTTCCTTTAACAACTTTTTCATTATTTCTGGCAAACTCACTACAAAAAATATGTCTACTTGCTATTTATAATCATAAAATGTCCCTGTTTTGAAAAATATCTGCATCCCACAAGGCATCATTCAAAGGCAAATGGGCTTAGAATTACTAAATGTATTCCATTGGATCAATATCATGGAGAAAAGTTATTTTCATTTCACTTATCAGAAAACTGCACGTATTACATATAGCAGCTCTTAATATACGAAACATTTTCCCCCAAGCTGTTCAGATGAAGATATTTCCCCCCATTTTCATCCTATATTGAAGGAATAATGTAAGTCCTATTTAGGACACCAGCTAGTGCTTGCCTAAACCCTGCAAATGTTCACCCGCGATGGAATCAATAGATGGAAGATAGAATTCATCTCACAGATGAATGACGCCTATTGGACCCTAGATTTTAATTCTGAGACAAGAGCCCAAACTGAAAAGCTAAAAGAAAAAGGGAAAAGGGGGGAAAAAGAGGAAAGAAAGAATTAAGTCCCTCTCTAGGTCAGAAACAAATAGAAGTATACATGTTTAGACAAAGGAAAAATTATGCAATTAACAATGCCCTCATAACCTTTCTGGTGAGCATGAATAAAACATTCACAGAAATTATACAGATTAAATATTGAGGTGCTGGATGCTGACACTCAGCACAAATAATGAAAGCTTTTACACTGATCCGTTATTTCCTTATTAAAAGATTTACAAAACTCAGAAAGAACGATGATCAGAGAAATTGAAGAAGCCTCTTTTCCCTACCATTAGCTCTGAAAGAAAAGGAAAATGACAAATTTAGGTTATGCTCAACTTGCCTAACATCTGGTCACTCAAAGCATTCTTATGGTTGCATGAATTTTTCAATTTTCCTCCAGATATCTGGCAGCATTTGGATGCAGGCTTGTGTTCGGTCTCCACGTTCTGTTTTCATTAAAATCAATTGTGTTGTAGCTGGCTATGGGATCAGACCCTCAGCAGTAAATGGCACTGGGCAAGCTATGATCTGATACAAGTTTCTGGAAACTGAAATGAGGGAATCTTGTGATGTCCCTAATCACAGCGCCCATAGTGGTTATTGCACACTTTTCAACTTCCAGTCCCAAGAACTACTCTACCCTTTCAGCCATTGATATACATTGCTGAGATGGGAACTACCCAGCACTCACTTCCTCACCAACCCTTGACCTCCATATGTCTTTGCACCAATCCTTTCTTCCAGTCTCATGATAAAATGAGCCTCCCTTTCCCCTACTGCAAATCCTCCCACCACTCAGCTTCTAGTTTTTCCTTTATCCATTCCTAAGGGATGATCATCATAGAGTCATCAATCTTTTTCAAGCATCTTTACTGGCTCCTTACCCTCTACTGCAAACATCCACTGGCTTCTCCCATTTTGGTTTTGGGGAAGGAAAGACCCTCCTTAATTTGCAGGGAGGCCTCAGTTACCTATGTATATTTCCAAATATTTCCATAGACCTCCTTTTCTACTCTGTCAACATTTTCTAATAAGTAAACTACAATAGAAAGTAAGATAAATATCAGCATTAACAGTTCGAAAATAAAAAATCCCATTCATAAAATCAAAAAGAGCATTTAATATAAAGAAAAATTAACATGAAAATATGCCTACAGGAAAAATATCACTTACTGACAGACATTTTTTTAATAAATGGACATGTATTCTGCGTGGGAAAAATGATTATCAAAAAATGTCCTCCAAATTGATGGAATTTAAATTGGAGAAGTTGTACTGGAGTACATTTTGCTTATGCCCATCAAGAACCTTAAAAAGTTGACCATCTCTTTTTGACTCAGTAATACCATTTCTTGGAATCTATTTGACAGAATTACAGATCAAAATGTATGCGCATTTTGTATGTTCATGTGTATGTTTATTTCAGTCTTATTTATGACAGTAAAAAAAAACTGGACACATCCTAAAATTCCAACAAAAGATGAATGATTAGGAAAATTTATGGCACATCTAAGCAATAAAATATTTGCCACTATTAAAACTCAACTTGACTAAGTATACAGGGAAACACAGATAAGAACTAGAATAAATTCAACTACATGAAACACTGTACAAAGTAATAGATAAATGTAGGCTAACATCTTAATAGAAATGGCCTCTGAGGAAAGGATTTATGATAACAAACTTTTTCTGTTTCTTGATACTTTTCCAGACTTCCCAACTTGTCTAAAATGAGCATATCTTATTTTTTAAATATAAAGTTAAGAAATTGGAAGAAAAATAAAAAGGAGAGGGTGAGGAGCTCCCAAAACAGTAGAGCTTTGTGTTAGGTACATGGTTTTGGCATCAAGCAAACCTGGTGTCAAGTCCTATTTCTGCCCTTTTCAGTTTTGTGACTTCGGGTAAGATACGTCACCCTCTGGATCTCAGTTTCCTCCTTGGAAAAGGGAGGATAACAGTACTAACCCAAAGGTTATGATTAAATTACATCATTCATACCCTGGCTGTGTATAGTAAGTCCTCAAATTAGGCTGTTATTACTGCTAATTCCCTAATTCCCCTGCTGTTGGAACAGTCTCTTCCCTGCACGGATCCATCCCCTTCCCCCACTGCCAAACCCCCACCATTCCTTTTCTGAAAAAAAATTTTTTTTAACTCTCATAAAGGGCAGGAGAGTAGATTATCTTTACAGAAGGAAAAAGACAGATGCACTTCCCATATTGACATGAGGTAGGCTTCTGGGGTTTGAGTGGTGGGCATCAAAGGACTGAGAAGGCAAGCAAAGAAGACTGAACTGTAAAATTCACCATCATTTCACATGGCTGCATGGGCCTGACCCTTCAAGGGAGAGCGCAGAGACAGAATCTATAGTCGGCCTGGACGGGAATCCAGATTGACGGTTACTGAAACAGCCGTGGACATACACTCTCATTTTTCGAAGGGAAAAGTGGTTCCTGTTCATATGACCTACCTTAGCCCTTCCACCCTCTGAGTGTTTATTCACAGACTTCCTCCTGCCCGGAGGAACCTCCCTTTACTCTCTACCTGATGCCATCATCCTTTAAGGACCAGCTCCAAACCATCTCTGCCCAGCAATCCTTCCCAGTCACCCAGCTCACTGGACTCCAACTACCTTCACCTCTGCTTCCCACTGTGGGGACTATGGCCCCACCCTCAGGCCCTGACTGGCTCCCTGCTCTTGCCTGTTAATAAGCTGTTCCTTATGGCCTGTATCATTTCCCTGCTGGATCACAAGAAGTGATCTTCACTGTCACTGCAACAGTGGGACACACAAAACAGGTGTTCAGGAAGACTTTGAATGAATAAACTAGGTTCCTGTTCAGGCTGAGATTAATAAAACATGTTCCGTGGGTAACCTCCCTTTTCTTCAATTTCCCACTTACAAGAGAATACAGAAGTAAGCCACCTTCTCCTCCATTTTTCATTCCAACAAAGAATCAGGACGCTGGTGGAGGTAAAACGTTCCTTCTTTTTTGTGACCTACAGCCCTGCAGTAGCTGCCTTGAATCATAGCCGACTATATGGATTTTTAGTTTTGAATCTGCAGTACATACAAGTCTCCTCTCTCAGAAACCAGATATTGATCCCTGTCTCACTGGGTCTACACAAACTGGATAGCCTGAATCCAGGGATTGTCTCTTAAGGAACAAATTCAGTAAATTAAATAGAGTAGGTTGTTTTTTCCCCTACGCTATACCAAATAGCAAATTTGACTGTGTCTTTTGCTTTGTATCTAGTTTTCCTGGTGATGCAAAAATCAACAATACACAATGGTTGTAGGGAAGCCATTTTTTCATGGCTCACCAAAAAATGAGCCATAGGTGTAATTTTGCCAACTTTGCCATAGGTGTAATTGTGCCCCAAGGAAGCCCTATAATTGGGAGTATATATATAAAGAGAAGAGAGAAAGAGAAAGAAGGCCAATCCAGTGGCTGGTACATAGATCGGGAACAAACATCACAGATGTTGCCACCATGATAAGCAAGCCACAGTGCCTGCAAATTATTTTTTGCACATCTCAGGATTTGCCAGATGCAGGGAACAAGATAGACATAGTACCTATCCTCAGAAGCTTTCAGTCTAGTGGGAAAGCTGAACCTTACATCTTCGTCACTATGACTATGATTTGGAGAGCCTAGGTGAAATTAAAAAAAACTGTAGATATTCAGCCAGACCTAGCCTAGCCTGGAGAGTAGTCTTTAAGGACTTACCATTTAAACATAACCCTGAAAAATGACTACAAGTCAGCTAGGTTAACTGGGACCAGAATGTGGGTGGGTGTTCAAAGGAAGAAAGATCATTCCTAAACAAGGAGCAGCATATACCAGGGTCCTGGGATAAAAGAAAGCATGACCTGTTTAAGAAACTGAGAGGTGTCCTCAGGGGTCAAATGATACAAAAGCAAGGGAGAATTATTTTTCATTAAACCTGGGGAAAGAGAGGGAAGTGAGCCATGAGAGTCAAAACTAGAAAGGTAAGTAATTTAGAGACTACAGGATCAGGTAAAGAGTCTAAACTTTTTCCAAAATGCAAGGAGAAGGCATTTATGAGTTTTAAGTTTGGTTGCTTTGGTTGCAATAAAAAGAACTGTTTAGAAAGGGAAAGGTATGGTTAAGGAGATGACTTAAGAGACTGTTGCTGTAGCCCAAGCAAGAGATAGTGGTGGCCTGGGTGGTATAGTGAGAGCAGACATGGAGAATGGACAGATTTGAGGAAGAGTTCTAAAACAGAGTCAATCCTCAGAATCACATTGCTCCCTCCTTTTACTGAGTTAACTTCCCAACTCATCCCCACCCCCAGCCTCCTAAATCCCACTATTCACTAATACCCTGAGAATATGAAAGTGGGGAGAAAAGGTGTCCTTCCCTTCAGCCATGAAGCATTTTTGAGAACTTATCTATCCCATTTCCAATATCAATTGGAAAGAGGCCCTCTGACATGAAACATGCATATCCCCACTTCCATATCAAATTAACCAATGGAGACCCTCAGTCTTTTAAAAATAAATAAGTCAATACCAGAACAGCTACAAGGTACCAGAAGTGAGCCTGAAAACTGAGTCCTCATTCCTCCAAGCCCAGGGTTATGTCTGCTTGACCGTCCAAAGGGAACGTGGTTGCCAGTGTCAGGCTGCCCTGAGGAGGTGGGAGGCTAACTGCCTTTCCCCTCTGCTTCTATAAAGCTCGAACCACTTCAGGACTAAAATAGACATTGATCATGGATTCTTAAGAGGACTTTTAAAAGAAAACAAGTAAGATGCTCCCTCCTATATTGTGTATTTTCCCTAAAAACCCTCTATGAAAGGTTTTTATTATCCAAGGTAGCTTTTTAGATATCACTCCAGCCCTAAGTGTATTTGTATTAAGATGCAGCTTATTTCTTGAGTCCCCCAGAACCTTGCCCTCTTGCTATTAGTACATTTACAACTCCTCACACTCACAACAGAACAAGGGAAGTCAAAGTAGATGAAAGGGACCAGATCCATTTGCTCCTAACCAGGCCCCTTAAGAGCCTCTTAGAGGATCCCAGGTTACAAAAATGTTCATCTTTTTCATTCACGAATACCTTTTTGAAGGCAGAGATGGGTCTATAAAATGAGACAAGAATAAAGTCTGTTTTTCCCACTGCCCCTTCTAGAATCCTTTCTTCAAAATGTTTTTATCTGCCAGCCACGAGAATGTATACATTTGTTCCCTGATGTATTTTAAATATATACCTGTTTCCCTGGAGAATATGGGTTTCTGTGGAAATCAACCTACTAAAAGGTGTGAACAGGGAAAGAACTTGATACTCTTGTTTTGAGGGACAGAGAGAAAAACAAGAGCTTTATGATCACATCTCTACCAGCAGAATTGCATGTACTTTCTCAGAAACTTTGTATTGACTTCAAAGCCTTTTCAGGGACAATTGCTGGTTTCCATGACAACCACATCTATGCATCTAGCTCTCCCCCTGCACATTGGTGACACAGGACAGAGGAAGGCCACATGTGATGGATTGAGTTATGCATCAGTTACAATTATGGTTATTCAAGAAAGACCACAATTTACCCCATATCTTAAGAGTTTAAGATGTTATGTAGTTGACATGATGCTATGGACAAAGCAGGAAGGCATGTAAAAATACAGATCTACTATAAGCTTGACTGTGAGCCTTATGTGACTTGATCTGTTTCTCACATCAAAATGCATTTTTTAGTGAGCCCCAGTGCCTGAATGCAAAATACATGAGTATTTAATTTCCCTTGATTTTTTTCCTTCTTTTTCTCAAAGGACTTTTTTCATTTTTAGAATGAAGCAATAATGAAAAATACATGAAACATGAGGATGAGAGTCCTAATTCTGAGCTATTCTTCCAGTCATTCTAATGGAAATACTCTCTGAATTAGAGGATTCCTCATGAAAAACAGCTTTATGAGAAACATAAAATAGATTCTGGGAAAATTATTCTCTCCCAGGAATTTGACTGTTGATTTTTGTCCTGGTCATACAGAAAGAGCTACACAGTGGTGAAGCGTAGACACTCTTGTGTAGGGCAGAAGAGCTGGGCTCCATCCAGCTCTGTCACTTATGACTGTGAGGTCTTTGCAAGTTACTTAACATTTAAGTTCCAATTTCTCTTCTGTAAACTGGGAATAACAACTACTTCATAGGATTGCTGGGCTTAATCTAGTGTGCATAAAGAGCTTAGCATTGTACCTCACAGATGTATTATTCATATTCATATTAACTATTATCTTACTTATTATAGTTCAGTGCAAAGAAGAATCTTCATGTTCTTTTAGACTAGTATGATGAAATGCTGAAAGTTTTAATTATTATACCCATAATCCAGTTTTAAAGGATCCAGTTTTTCAGGATACCCTGTTAGTAAGTGAATGAAATACTTTATAAAATTCAATTCAGAAATATTATTTCAATTAAATTCTCAGAATAACTCCTCAAAATCATATTAAATTACCCAAATAATGGCTTCAGTTATCCACATTCCATTGCAAGAGACTTTAGATCTGCCAATGACATCGTAAAGTGTTGCTCTAAATTAGCATTTTAAAAATTTGTCTATTTGGACAAACTTTAACAGAGCAATACCAGGACTTTTGCTAATCCTGGGGAGATTTTGACTATCCAGCCCTTGAAGTCCCTTTATATTTCCTTTATGAATTTAAAAATATTTTAAAATGCCATAAAAGTAAAATAAGAGTCTGATTTAACAGTTTATTTTCTTAAAATCTAAACTCGTTATTGAAAGAGAATTCCATCATCCCTCCCAAACACCCTAAACCATATTTTGCTAAATTCAATTACTGAGGAAATTTCACTAGACTAAGTCTGAATGCAAACTAAACAGAATTAACTATGGCCTATTCTCTCTGGTTAGAGTTAAGACTGAACAACTGGGCAGATTTATCACTAGATCTCAACCCTTGTTTAATGCAATACCCACCAACAAACCAATTGCTTGTGTTTGTTTGTTTAGAATTATCTGGGCTTCAGTTGATTTGCTTTGACCACCAAAGCTGCCTTTTAATGCCTGCCAAGTTTCATCTGATAGACATCATGCAAGCTGTACCTCAACTCTGTCTTTTGGTTGTCCTGGAATATCCTGAAGTCCCTTCTGCCCTGTGTCTGGAGCACTTGGGTGCTCTGACCTTGTTGAGAGACTCACCACTTCTTTAACAGCCAAAACGGGATAACTGGAAAAATTCAATAAAGAGACTATTTACATGGATGTGTACAGCATAAGGGAAACCATCAGGGATTGGTAAAGCATCCAAGGGATTGACCATTAACAGACCAAGGCCTGATGGAACAAGGAGAGGGGGCCATTCCAGAACAGAAATTGTATCTGTAGCTTTGGAATGCCTCCCTGATCGAAGATATGGATTTCAATAAAAACAAGGACTGTCAACCCATGGTCTCGACAGAGACAGCAGAGTAATAAACACCCCGACCTTTCCCTTTCTCTTCCCACTCTCTCCTCTCCAGCCAGTGTCTTTATTAGCCAAATCCAGCCAGAAGCCACAGCGCAAGAGAATCAGATGCATGCAGCCCATGGAGGTCAACATTTAGGAGCAAAATCCGGGGTTAAGAAAGGTCAAGAGTTGATCTGGAATGGCAAATGGAAATACTCAGCACAAAATTTTAGGATCCTCTCTGGTTGTTCACTTTCCCATGAGAACATCATTTGCAAGTAAGCCACTTTTTCAGAATCCAAACCAATTTTGCAAGCAGCTATAAGGCAGATGTAATAGGGCACAGTTACCTTGCCTCCACATTTGTGAAGATGACCTTCTCCAATTTAGTGCTTGAAACAAGATACAGAGACACTGAAAGTTAATTATTTCTTTAGTCAACCTACCTTCCTATTCTTTACATTAATTAGACACATGAGCACATACAAATGCATCAGTGCAGGAGAAATGATCTCATCTGGTAAGAGTTTAAGCAACTTTCTGCAGAGATCTTTCTACTTTCTGCCTCCCTAAGCAGCGTGCAGAGAACATTCACGTCTCCCTAGAAATTCTGAGTCAGCAGCCCAAAGCTTTACCCCATTTCCTATGAAAGTTTAGAAAGTACTTAGGAAAGCAATGCACATATGCTACTAGATCTGGGGAACATATATTGTGATCCAGAATTAAATGCAGTGAAAGATTTAGGACAAAAATGCAAAAAAAAAAAGGAAACTAGAATAAAACCTTTGTATATGAATCCCCCAAGGAACACTCAGGCCTGCTCTGAAGAGGACTGAGATCACTACACATAAGCAAAAAGGTTTCTAAGAGAACACAGGTATTTTTCCTATTGAGAGAGCCAAACTGATGTGACCTTTTATTTTTCCCTTGGAACTAAGATTTAAATGGCTTTAATTTAGACCTAACCCACTGGATATGTGTAATATGATTGACAGACAGGACCAATCATGCCCCAACAGCCCCTTGTAGAGAGAAGCAATGGCTGCTCAAAAGTAGTTCAAATTTTAGGGCTTCCCTGGTGGCGCAGTGGTTGAGAGTCCATCTGCCGATGCAGGGGACACGGGTTCGTGCCCGGGTCCGGGAAGATCCCACATGCCACAGAGCGGCTGGGCCCGTGAGCCATGGCCGCTGAGCCTGTGCGTCCGGAACCTGTGCTCCGCAACGGGAGAGGCCACAACAGTGAGAGGCCCGCGTACCGCAAAAAAAAAAAAAAAAAAAGTAGCTCAAATTTTATTTGTATCTAGCTCCAAGCTCAGAACTCTTTTTCTCCATCCCACTCCCACTCCACCCCAGATAGCTTCTTGGGATATCATTGCTTAATTCAGGGCCCTGGAAAGTATGAGACCTAAGTTAAAATATTTGCAGGTATCTTCCCCAATTTAAAAAACTGTATTTGTCCCTGAAAAGGCAGCCCCATAAGATGAGGCCCAAAGAAAGTCTTTGGTTAAAAGGAGAGTGTATGTGTCAATGTAGGCTCAACATGCGTGGCCATATATAATTTAATTTTTTCTTTCATTCGGAATCATGGTTAAATCATCATCACACCACTACCATGTAGAATTAGAGGACTTACCAGTCATGTGAGCATTTTGTTCATGGAAAAAAGATCTACCATCTGCTCAGATGATCTTTAAGCATATGAATTGTTCTTAATCAGCAACTCATAATACATGCACACCTGGCTCCTGCCAAAGCAACTAACTGTGAACTTCTAACCACTAGACTTTTACAACAAGCCCAATTATGAGACATTACACTTACTTCTCTTTTAGCATTGTGTCACTTCCACTGAATTATAATCCATCTGACCATCTAGCTGTTCAGTATTGCATCCCTGGGTAAATCACACAATTTAAAAGTTACCTTTCTTATCTTCTTAACCTCTCACAGAATAGTTTTCACTGAATTATGCCTTTGCCTTTTGCTTAAATAAAGACACTCTGTAGGTGAGGATGTGGAGAAAAGGGAACACTTGTGCACTGCTGGCGGGAATATAAATTGGTGCAGCCGCTATGGAAAACAGTATGAAAGTTCCTCAAAAAATTAAAAATACAACTACCATATGATCCAGCAATTCTACTTCTGTGTGTTTATCCAGAGAAAATGAAAATGCTAATGTGAAAAGACATATGCACCCCCATGTTCACTGCAGCATCATTTACAATAGCCAAGATATGCAAACAACCTAAGAATCCATCAATGGATGGACGGATAAAGAAAATGTGCTGTGTATATATAAAATGAAATATTATTCAGCCATTAAAAAAAGACTGAAATCTTGCCATCTGTGACAATATGGATGGACCTTGAGGGCATTATGCATAGTGGAATAAGTCAGACAGAGAAAGACATACTGTATGATCTCACTTATATATGGAATCTTAAGAGAGAGCAAGAGAGAGAGAGAGCAGATTGGAGATTGCTAGAGGTGAGAGGGTGGGGTAGGGAGGTGAAATGGGTGAAGTAGGTCAAAAGGTAGAAACTTTCAGTTATAAAATAAATAAGTTGTGGGTAGCATGGTGACTATGGTTAATAATACTACATTGTATATCTGAAAGTTGCTAATAGATCTTAAAGGTTCTCATCACAAGAAAAATTTTTTGTAACTGTGTCATAATGGTTGTTAACTAGACTCACTGTGGTGATCATTTTGTAATATATACAAATATCAAATCATTATGTTGTACACCTGAAACTAATATAATGTTATGTGTCAATTATACTTCAATTTAAAAAGACACAGTATCAAAAGCAAGTTTATGAAATCTATTACTTTTTTTCCAGAAAGTCATTAAGGACATTATCTATTTAATCACTCTGTGACTCCTATATGTAGACTAGGATGAGAACTATCTTCGAGACATAATGTAAGAAAAAGTTTTGTTTCCCCTAAAGAACAAGTATGCTCCCTCCTCCCCACTCTCAATACTTTCTCTCCATGTGCAATGAGAGCATGTAACTGATGAGGAATCATTTTACTTTGGCTGCCAGGAAGCTTAGCACCAACTTCAGTGAACAAGTATAATATTTATATAGAACTCTAAGATCTGCATGTTTGTGCCCTAACTTTTACTCAGTCTTTATTTTCTATTATATTTATATATGGGGTAATTCTAATTTTAATTAAATTTTGTTGTATATATATTTTATAAGCCAATAAAATCTCTGAAAAGTGAGCTTCCCTGGTGGCGCAGTGGTTGAGAATCCGCCTGCTGATGCGGGGGACATGGGTTCGTGCCCCGGTCTGGGAAGATCCCACATGCCACGGAGCAGCTGGGCCCGTAAGCCATGGCCGCTGAGCCTGCGCGTCCAGAACCTGTGCTCCACAATGGGAGAGGCCACAACAGTGAGAGGCCCACGTACCGCAAAAAAAAAAAAAAAAAAAAATCTCTGAGAAGTGAAGTAAAAGGTAGGAAAGTCAGGAAAAAATGGAAAATTAACCAAGCTTTATCAAACACATTTAGTGTAAAGGCAAGTGTTATGAGCTTATACCAACAGAAGACTTGTCATTCTTGTTCTCCACAGCCTGTTCACATAACCCTAAGAGTGAGACACCCTGATTCTGAACATCAGACTACTCAACTCTTCCTATTCCTTAACCTTTACAGTTGTAAAGGCATAGGCCAAGGTTTGCTGGCAGACAGCTTCATTCAGCAACATTTACTGAGCAAATACTATTAGCAGGTGCAAGTACTGCAAAGAATAAGAAGTCAGTAGCATATTTCAGAACACAAACTCTGGAGCTGGTCTGCCTGGATACAAATCCTGTATCCACCACTAACAAGCTCTGAGTGTGAGCAAGTTATTCAATCTCTGTGCTTCATTTTCTTCATCTGTATGATAGGCTTAACAACAGTACTCATCTAATAGGGTTGTTGGGAGAGTCAAGAGAGTTGATGCTACAGAATGATGCCTAGCGGTAGCAGGTACTCTGTTAGCTCCTATTATTATCAAGAACAAAAAAATAAGACACATCTTGGCCCCAAGAATCTCAGTGTCTAGTAGGAAGACAGACACATAAACAGGATTTTTTTTTGTAAAAAGCAGTAAGTGCTTCACAAAGACAAGGACAAACTGTCAAGGTGCAAAAGACAGTGTCATTGTTACTGTGTCTGACAACCAGCTCATTCAAAAACTGTGCACAGCCCTTTTATTTACATTCTTGTCATTTTCTATATGCAATGTACATCCAAGAGAATTCTCTCCCTCAAATTCCAATCTAACAACATGTGGTAGTTAATATTTCATTGACATTTAATCTAATTGCCCATATGTAATAGCAACAATTATAATATTTTGCCCCTGACAGTTATGTTACCTGAATGTTATATAGCTTAAATTGGCCCACAAGCTGTAACTGTCTTCAATTGCTGTCTATCTTCAATTTTCCTGAGTTGAGAACAAAATTTCAGCACCAGAGTCCACATTCTTTCACATGCAGACAAACCTACATGCACAAGGACATGTGTACACACAAAGTGGGTATCTGGGTGCCATAACTGAATCCACCCCTGCCCAGTAAATCTGCTATTATTATTTTTCATCATTTCAATCAACTGTGCAGCAATCAACTGGACTGCTCATGTGGCAGCCCAACCTGGTCATTAAGACAGATGTGATAATCAGATCAACTGGGAGATATTCAGTTATTTTGCTCATTTAGAGATGACAGGAATCTCCAATGTCAAAAACTTTGCATCCCCCAGATAGATTTTACTCTTTTAAACCAGTATTCATTTTTCAGGCCATTCACATAATTGGGATCTAATTATCAAGTTCACTTAAAGCATCACTTTTTGAATTGAGCATACAGGATGTGCAATCAAAACTTGGAATGTGCGTGCTACATCTGCAGAGGCTCTCCTGTTAAATAATGCATTTGGAAAGAGGCGCCACTGAGACAAGGCTTTTTGGCTCCTGCATAAAGGGCTGAATTCTTATGGTGTTTAATTTCCCAATTCATGATTCCAAAGTCTGTGCAGCAGCAATGTCTAGTTAGCTGCATCTTCATGTCCTGCAGGGTAGTGGGTGCAGCTGGACAGCAGCAGGCTGCTGGTTCAGTTTGATTGTGTGGCCCAGCCTGAAGAGCCTCCTGGGACCAGCAGTGTTCTGCAAATTAAAGTCGGCCTGGCCTGAAGGTCAGCAGCCATCCCCCAGTAGTCACTCATTGTCCCAGCCCACTGCCCTTGAGAAATTGGTGCGCTGCAAAACATATTTGCTCAGATACAGAGAGAAAGCAATTCTTCACCTAATTACATCCATTTGGCTCTGAACAGATAGATCAGGTCTCTTTGTGGGGGGAACAAAGCAAAAAGAAAAGGGATGTTTATGTTTATTTGTTTGCTAAATCTCTCCAAAATTTTTGTAAGGAAGCTGTGTAGCTAAAATTAAATAATGAATGTTTATGCTTTGTGAATTGTACACACTACATAAACAAAGGAAAGGGAGAGTGAGAGAAGGATGGGGAAGGGAGAGGTGCCTAGAGAGTATGCACCCTGCTGTAGGACTGCCTTACAGAAATGGCCACAGTGGATCCCCATTTACAAATAGCTCCCAACCACAAATGCCTTTCTCTAGTCTCTGCCAAAATAACAGAGCTTCTCTATGATTCAAGGGCCTTTTGAGTGCTGCTATCCAATCTTTCTCAGCTCTTTACAATGTCTTTAATCATTTGCAAAGAAAACTGAGTTTAAGCTAGGCATTACACATCTAAATCACTTTGCCAACTAAGGGTTAAATCAGTGGACAAAGGAGCCCAAAGGAATGTTCTGAAAGGACCCATGCAGCAGCTTGAGAAACACACAACAGTGCTATGCCAGCCAATGAAGGTAGGGCCAATTGACCTCAGGTCTATTTGGGCAAAATTCCAAGTAGGTAACACTCTCTTTCACCAAAAAGGTTTCCAAAGCCTTTCCACTATCTTTTCTTTCAGCTAGTGTCCAGAATGAGTTCCCTCATTCTTTGTCTATTCCTTCCCCACCACATTCCTCACTGTCCTTACTCCCTCAATTTTGTCCTCTCAGACCATTCATTCACACTGAAATATTTGACAGTTCTCCTGGGTTTGGTTATATTTTAATTGGGGTCAACACCAAAGAGATGAAATGGATGGAATTTCAGGCTTTGATCAGGGAAGGATTTAGGGTCATAAGAGTCTTTCTAACATTCCTAAACATCTCACCCTGTTGGAAATCACCACTTTCTCTGCTCTGTGCTGTGCCCCCAGAATCAACCCCTCATGACTGCCTGCATGCACAGCCATGCAAGAGGGCTGACTTGGAAATTATCCTGAGCATAATATTTGGTCTAGGAGCGCTGTGAAAATATGGCTTTGGTGAAATAAGGCAGATAAAACAGCTGGGAGTGAGAGACAACTTTCACCCCCAACTCAACCAAATGCATCTGAGAAATGAGGATCTTCATTACCATCTCTTTACCACACTGTACCCTGTAGAAGGCAGTGGAAGCCTGTCTCATAAAGGCTTTGAAACGCTCAGATTAAAGGGATTGTACAGTTTAAGAACAAAGGGATACACAGCCCTAATGTACAGTTTAAAATATTATTACTGTCCTGGTTTCTGGTCTTTAAGAGAAAGCCACAGCTTTTCTAGTTATTTTATCTTAATTTGCAAGCAGTCCTAGATGAATTGTTCAGTTATTTCCAAGATCATACCGTTAGTTACAAGGTTAAGATTCAAATGGGCAGGGGAGAAGAAAAAGAAGCAAACTGGTGGTAAGAAATACGGACTGCTTGATCTTTAGTAAGTACTTTGTTTGCAGAGCACACATTTCATTCCAGCTAATGGTGAAAACAAACAGATGTGGGGAATGGTCTCTTCACTTTCAGCTCTGCAGCACTCCAAGATTTAGGCTCTGTCCAATTCTCCCATCCTGGGTTGGGCTGAACATCTTTGAGGCCCCCTTTTTGGAAGCACTGTCTCTGTTAGACTGACTATGTGGAATGCACGGTTCTTGGTGAGTCCATAGTAAACCCTGAAAATGAGGTTTGTTTTGGTAATGCATGAATTTGGCATTGAGGAAAAAAAAATCTTGTTCAAATAACAAAACACAGTTATATTCAGTGCAGAAAACTCCATGATAAAAAAGAAGTAAAAATGATAAACAACATGAAGATGTGTTATGCACATCAATGCTTAATATATTTAGTTGAAGCATATTAACCAATCTTCTCTGCTAAGTTCTATTGGTGGATCCATTCCCAACTCTATCCAAAACTATATTAAATTTTTAAAAAGAAAGAAAAGAACAAGACTGACTTCTTTGATTCTGTCATTAACTATGATGCAGGGATGGTTTTTCAGCCCCTAGACAGCTAAGGGCACTTCATAATAGAATCCAGCGCCTTTCACCCCTAAATCACTGATTTGAATCCAATCCAGGTCACTACTGACAGAATGTTATTACCTCTAGGTGCTGTCTGGTGGCCCATGTGGAATGAGTTGATGGTCTCTGTCCTGTTCCATGTGGACAGTTGCCCATGTCACCTCGTTGTCAGTTTCAAACGAGAAGCCAAGGAGTTAATGGATGTGGAGCCTGAGCCCCCCTCGCTCTGCAAGGTGGTGCCCTCTGGGTCGGAGTGGAGGGTGCTGACTGCAATGTGTGAAGCTGGGCGTCGATCTCCCTCAACACTTACCAGGACATCAATCCTTCTAGTTGTTCTACAACCACCTTTGCTGGGGGGCAAAGAATAAAACACATGGCTGGGGTTTTAGCCAGGATTTGTTTCCATTTTCCTGGCATAGGAGGTTCCTAGCAATGAATGCTGTTTATATCAACTTTCAGTTCACCATCCTAATTAGAAAAACAGGAATTTGTAACACCAAAGCAAAACCCTATGAATATTCAGTTTGCAAATCAAATATTATTGGATTGTGTCTTCTACTTCCTTTGATGTAACAGATTTTGCTGCAGAATAAATGATCTGAATTTAACCAGAGCCACAGGCACAATACTAGGATTTCTATTCTCGAAGACAAGACACACATGCTTGAGAAAGAATGGCCATTTAAGTATACCCCATACTCTGTAGATATTCCTACCTGCATAAAACTTTAGAGGTCATGTCATCCAACCGCCCTTTTATTTCAATGAAAAAACTGATGCCCACATAGGCAAAGTGTCTTGTTTAAGGTCACACACTGTAAAAATTAACATGACTAAAACCGATGAGGAAGTCCCCGAACTTGTACTCCAGTGCTATTTTACAGAGGCATTTCATTTTGTTTCATTTAACAGGTGCTATTGAGCACTTCCTGTGAGCCAGGCACTCTGCTTGGTCCTGTGGTGGTGGCAGTAGTAGCAGTGGTGACGGAAGTCTGGGGTAGGGACAAGAAGAAAGAAACTCTCCCAGCTCAGCATCTAGCACAGAGTCTGGAATAGTGAGATGTCATTAACAAAAATGTATGTACAAACAAAAGTTTACACTAAAGGGCCATTTTCTGTTAGGTTTTGCTAGAAACTTCCTGAGACAAAGATTTGAGTGTACATAGTTTATTTTGGAGGTAATGCCAGGAAGCAGTGGTAGAGGAGAGGGGAAGTGAGAGAGGGCAGGGAAAGAATGGCACACAGAGTGCGTTAGTGAGCAGGTTGCTACTGGGGGCAGCTGGGGCTTTACCCCCCCGCCAGGGACTCGTGAGAAGTAACGATAACACGCCTCAGAGTGGCCCACTAAGA
Organism: Phocoena sinus; assembly: GCF_008692025.1. NCBI lineage: Eukaryota > Metazoa > Chordata > Mammalia > Artiodactyla > Phocoenidae > Phocoena > Phocoena sinus. The sequence goes on from NC_045764.1 coordinate 81,546,442, forward strand.
GGTGAGGAAGCTGGGCTATCCATCCACTAACTCCCTTCCGTCATTAGTTGAGGACCATGCATGCAGAGTGTTCACTCCTTCGCACCTCTAGCCTGCCTGTATGGCAACCAAGCACATTCCTGCAGCCACAGATAGCTCGCAGATGTAGAGGGTCACGGGTCCTGACAGCAGGAGGCCATCAGCCTTTCCAGAAACTGTAAGTGTGGAGGGTGTGTGGGTGGGGCATCAACAGCTTCTGCTATAAGGACTTATGATTTATGATTGTTAAGACAATATCTAACATTTAGAAGAGTCAGTGCTACAGAACAAAGATGGCGAATTCACAAAAGAAATACAACATGGGAAGTGGCTGCTCTGTGTGCTCAGTACAGAGGCAGGTACAGAAGAGGTGCTGCTCCCTGTGGTGCAAGGCCTGTCTCTACCTCCGCTTCCCATTCACAACCAGCAATTCAACACCCTCCACCCGCCCGCCTCTTCACCTCTCTGCTCTGCCATAATGGCTCCTCTACAGAATTTCTCCCTTCTAAAGCCCCTGCCCGGTCCTTAACACCCACCTTCCAGCTCCCACCAAAGCAGCTCCCTCCATCTTATTGTCTCAGTCTCAGAGCCTCCTAGCAAGAGGAGTTTCTCCCTCACATCTCATCCTTCAGATATCTTTCTATATTTCCATTTCCTCCTCAACATTCATGGAAATAAGTTATAATTTGTTTCTGAATAATAAACCACAGTTGCTCAAGAAATGCAATAAATAAATAAATCACCAGATTACTAAGTCAAGCTGCCAGAAGCACTCATAGGACAGAAAACCAGACACTGAACTGAGAAGTTCATAGCAACTTGCAGTCCAATTCCTGAAGAAAACTACACAGATCCCCACAGCCCTCAGGAATCATCAAAGTTCCAATGATGTTTGCTGTTAAAACCAGAAGAAAAAAAAAAAAGCCCCTTGGAATTCTTGTGTCCAAGCACTGTGCAATTCCCAGAACCTTCCTCCAGCTGCAATTTCCCTCCAAGAAACTAGCTCAGTAATGTACACAGTGTAGCAAGATTGCTCAAGTGCGCAGCCAGTGAAATAAGGTGGAGGGAGAGAAATCTGTCTCAGAAGATGTCAGGGGAAATGAGGAATCATCTTCTGTTTCCCGCTTGGGCAAACCATAAGGATTTTGGAAAGGAAAGGTCATACAGAAATGGTTACAAAATTTTTTTAATTATCTTTCCTTGGTGGGGATGTGGAGTCTGCATACTAGTTAAGATGTGCCTATTGTGTGAGAGAAGCTATACCAGGTGCTCTCAACAGTATCTCATTTAATTCTAATAAAACTTTATGAATAATAATAATAAGTGGCAATATTTATTAAGGCAGTATTCTGAGCACTATGCTAACAACCTTAATATATTATCTTGCTCAATCCTCACAATACCCTATGAGATAGGTACGATTACTATCCTCATTTTACTTATGCATAGAGTGAGGCTTTCAAATGTTCTATAATCTGCCCCAAATCACAAAGCTCACCTGGAACCACTAGTTCTTGGATCTACACACCAGCTATCTGAACCTTTGAGGCATTCTCTTTCTACTGCACCATATTTTCATGGTGCAGGAATCTTCCTCATATGGTGGCTCCACTGTCACGAGTTAAGGCGACATATGATTACCTTCAGGGATGTCAACTTCAAAAAGTTTGGGACACATATCCCAAAGAACTTGCTCCTATATTAATCCATGGATCTGGCAACCATGAATACCCCAGGCTTTGAGACTGTACACACAGGAAGGTCACTTCTGGTCTTCACTGTCACTCTTGCAATCCCACTAGGACCAAGAATCAGTGACAAGAAATAATGTCCTACACTTCTTCAAACCAAGCTGAGGTCTGCAGAATCAGAAGTGACTTTATGCCTAGTTCCCAACACTGGGCCCAAGTCGGCAGGGCCTGGGAAATAAGAGCAACACAAGAAGGTCCAAGATGCACATCCATCTCAGGAGAGACATGCTCATCTGAGGGACAGATGGCTAAGACTGTTTTGTGTTGACCCCTAAGAAAGTCCTGACTATAATCTCTAGAACCCACAAACGACAGAAGGTAAAAAGGTAAGCAAACAATTTAAGAAAGAATGATCCAAAAGGGCATTTGGGGGTCAAAAATTCAAACACAAAGCTTTCTGGTTCCTTACTAGACTCAACCAGAGTGGTCATTACCAGCACACAACCCTAGCCACTTGAACCATTCTCTGGTTCGTAATTTAATGCAGACCCCAAGTTATAATCTGGCTGAATCCTCAAGGAGCTTAAGAAGTGGTTCAGAACTTACATTTCCCTGGAACACAAAATTTCTAAGAGTAAGAGTTTCCAAGGCAGTCCATGAAAGCCACCTTAACCCATCATGTATTGTGCTTCCATTGGGATGTTGAGAACACGCCTTCTGCTGATCTCTCCCTTAGAGCAGAGATGCACTGAACAGATGCAGAGGAAGAAGAGTGGGATGGGACTTGGGCACTGTGGTTAGGAGCCTTGTGGGATACCACTCTGAGGAGACCAACCCTAGACTGAGGGTTCACATTTGGGTCTGTCAGCAGCACCTCCTGCAAGAGCAGATGCTGGAAGCGAAGCAGTGCATGCGGAGCAACTGTCCTTGGCATGTGGTGAGGAGACACCTTGAGGAGCCATAGAAAGAGTTCTGAACTGGGAAACGAATGCTGGGAGCTGGGTGATGTCAGCTCTCATCCACAAATTGTAGGCAACGACTAATACCTTACACACAGGCTGCTGTGAGGATTCAATGCGAAAATGGAGCTCAAAGTGGCATAGCACGTGGCACTTGGTAGATGGCAAACACGTTTGTTAAGAGCATTTTTGCATTATAAAAAGAAAATTTTATGTTATAATCATAATCACAGTACTTTAGATTTGCACAGTATTTCTCATTTCATAAAGCAGTTTAGAATATCTGAACTCCAAACCTTGCAACAGTCTTAAGGGTGAGCATTAATATGGTTCTCAGTTTGCAAATGAGGAAACAGAGGCTCAAGACGATTCAAGGACTTGCCCACAGTCACACACAGAGAAAGTGGTAGAATGCAGGCCCAAGTTCTTCTGACTCTACTCTGAGGGGAGTGGGTCCTAGACTTCTTGGCTCACTACTCTTAGGGACTAGGAACAGTGACATGTGACATCTCAGCATCAAAGTGAGGATAGGGTGGGCAATCACCATCCTCCCGAGTTCCACAATTTGTCTTCTGGAAAAAAGTAGATTAAGTGAGAACAATGATAAAGTGGAAGAAAGACATCTGCTAGAACCTGGCCCTCTGACTTCTATTTTGCGTCTAACCCAGTTCCCTACATAGGGGTAAAACAACTGGCTCAGACACTCAGCTCACTGGCCTCCTGTTTGTTCCAGGGACCACCCACTCACTATCTGAGCACCTACACCCCTTCCTTCCATTTTTCAGCAACCTAAATCTTCAGAGAAGGGGCCGTTTGTGAGTCCAACCCCTCCCGGCTTTCTGAGTCAGCAAAGTCTGCCAAAGTCCTTCAAGAGCAGACTCCCATTTTTACTTTTACCAGTGCTTTCCTGGTCATGCCACAAGACAAATGTGGTTATGGCAGGTGTCAGGGATAAGCAGGGTCTGCAGTCATTATTCCAGTCCAGACTACACAGCATGGTCACTTCCTCTAGTCATGCACACATCTTAAAGCCAAGGCTCTTCTTTATCTGTTGACCTTTCCTTTCCCATCAGCCTCTGACCATTACCACGCCTAGCCACACGTTTACGGAAGAGGGAAGCAGGAACCTCTTTTGTCTATTTGCTTTATCAAACTGCAGTCACAAAAAGTCCACTCAGAACAAAGATGTTCTCTGTATCCTTTGCCTGGCACATGGCCCTGGCAAGAAAAAGTGTATTTAATGGTGAGATAGGAAGAAACAGAACTGAAAAGTGTAGCCCCCACATGAACACCTTGCCACTTCCCCTTCCAGCTCCTTCCCACAGCCTCCCTGTAACAATTGACAACATGTACAAAGGGGAAAAATTATTTCTGGGGCTAAACATTAAAACAAAGGCAGCCCAGAGCTAGTTAATTCTTCAAATGAGACAAACATAAATGGTGCATGGATGTGCAATAAGGTGTAAAAGAGGAAGTAAGATGCATTAGAACCAAGAGTGCATAATGTATTATCAACAGCTCTGCGGCTTTGATGGGCAAAGGCTTTTATACAGACGCTGTGTTGATAGGTATTTCAACCAGCAGTAAAAAACCATTCTTGACATTCATCTATAGGGAAAAATACTCATGTACTCTTGGCCGTAGGACCAATTAGTCTGTGAAAGCAGCAGGGAGGGGGGACAGAATATAAATGCAGGATGCATCCGCACTTGATTACTCTAATGAAATGTCCATTGATTCCTATAGATTAATGTGAGAAGAACAGCAGCTGCAGAGTGGCTAACACCTCTAGGTCAGCAGCTGTGTGGAGGGGTGGGGTGTGCGTGCGTGTATGAACACCACCACGAGTCTTGTGCACGGAGAAGAGAGAAATCAGAAGAGAGGACTCGTGTGTGTGTGTGTGTGTGTGTGTGTGTGTGTGTGTGTGTGTGTGTCGGGGTGAGACTGATTATGCTGGACAGAATCAAGGAAAGGAAGAGTCTGGCTCCTTTAGTCATTGAGGACTGGCTGTGTACAGTAGTGGACAATAGGAATACTGCTCAACCACTTGCAGGGGCCAGGACTGAGCGCTCCACTTCCCTTTCCTTTCCCCTCTCTCCACCCACATTTGACTTTGCTGTGAGGGGGACAGAGACCTCACAGGTCACCTAGTTTGGTTCAATTAATTTCATACAGGCTTTAGCTGCCCAGAGCAAATGTAGAGTGCACAGATGGCTCTCTGACTCCTCACTGGTGCCCATCCTCCCCAACTCCTACCCAAAGCTGACATTGACTTGCCCACGCTAGTACTGTGCCTTGGGGTCAATGTGCCAAACTAAGCGAAACACATGCCAAACTTAAAGGATGTGCCCCAGCTCATGTAATTACTGTGGAACTATTCTCTCCCTCTTGGACCTGGCATCAACTTAAATTCTCCATCTCAAGAACAAGAATGTTTAAAGGATGTTCCCTTCACTGCCAAGGAAACAGCTCTCTTATTGCTACAAGGTCTTCCTTTAGAAAATGCTATCTACATAGCCCTGTAACAGAAGGCCTGGGATCTGCTCGGGTTTCACCTGAAGTCTTTCCTGGTAGCACAGACAAAATCATTCACATAAAAATTCCAATTAGCTAGTATTATATTTGGTCCACCTGATTCACAATAATTTCTACTTACAGAAAAGGAAGTGGCGGGAAATCTGGGAACCAGGAGAACCCCATGCATGCAAGCATCCAATGGCTGCACAGGTATGCTGAGAAAGAGCGAGTCCACCACTTCTGCCCCAGAAAGAACTCAGAGGTTCCTGGGGATGTTGGCAGCATGGTCTGCAGAAGCACAAAGACAGAAAAGCTAGCAAGAAGCAGCCAGGCCTGGAAATCTTTTCACACTCAGAAAAGAACTTCTGTTTCAGCAGGAAAATTCAGCACCCAACAAACATGAACCCCACCTGAGCTCAAAAAGAAAGGAAATGTCAGCCTCAATGTTCAAATTCACTTCCTTCTTACTTCCTCTGAGGACCCTAATGGCTATTCAAAACATGCTGATCACTCCTAGTTCTGTTGCTCTGAATCACTGTTTGTTACAGGCCAGCAAGAAAGGGACCCTTCACTGGAGAGTCAAGAAAAAGGATAAGGATAGAATGCATTTTTAACGCTGCTAGTTAGGTACTTAGTATGGAGAAAGAACCCTGTGCACTTTTATTGCAAAATACATTCAGCATCCATGTGTTTGCTCAGCTCATTATCATTAACCTGGTTTTAGATATGGTTAGAGACAGAACCCTGAACTAGAATTTTATGGACCGATATATAGATAGAGATACAGATTAGATATAGATATACATAGGTAGGTGCTAAAATTCTGTGTGTGTCAAATCATAGATAGATAGACAGACAGTTGCCTGATTTTAAATGTAATAGGCCAGATCTCCTGATTGCTCTCCAGCTAAGACAAGGCTTTCCAGTTCTCCAACTCTCTTTCACCTGCCGGCACCATATGAATCTGTGTTTTAAAGACTATCGGCCCAACACTCTTTTTTTATTGAGAAGCTGCAGAACTCTAACCAGTGGTTCAATAAATTGTATTACATCCCCTTCGCACTGAATGCCCTACACACTTTGGCTTTCCATGTGTAATTGCAAGCTGTTATTAGCCCTGAGCTGTGTCCGTTACTGGCCACACTCTTGCTGAGCGGTCAATTTTTTCCCCTGCCATTTCCTTTGCTCACACCATGCTGACCACGTTGGCCAGAGGCGGCCCAAGGTTTATAGTGCAGCATTGATTTTTCTTTTCTCTCAATACTGACAGAATCATAGATCCAAGGCAAATAAAGAAATGCATTCTGGGGTGATGAAATGTCTTTCATTCAGGCTGGATTGAATCAAAGCCCATCACAGAAATGTAGGGCTCCGAAATGCTAGGGAGGCTCATACCTCAAATTGTGGAAAAATAAATTTTATGTTTTCTCCACTTTCCTTGGGATTTGTAAATCACGGGGGACTTGGACAAGCCAGCCAGTAACCAACTTGGGCAACGGGACCATTGTAAACAGAGCAGCTGTTACCATGTTTATTAATTGGGGCATTGCTTGTAATTCTGCTTGAAGGATAGTCATTTATTAGCTTAAGCAACACCCAGAGTCTTCCAAAGAACTGTTCTACTGTAAAAATATTGACTGAATCTCAGCCTTTGCTAAGAAATGCAAGATAGCAACTCACACAGACTAGTGGAATTCAAGCACACTGCCTATTACCAAGGGGCAGCAGTGACTGACTGCAATAAATTGAGGAAATCTTCACTCAAACAAATAACTCAAGTTGACACCTAGTGAAATGTAAATATGACCTTCACTAATTAATTTGGTGATATTCATACCTTGTTTATAGACATTAATCCAAGTTTGATCTTTGGCACACACAAGAGTACATGTTCACAGATACAGTGGGATATTCGATGGAAAAACTCTTGGAGTGGGAAGTCAGGATTTTCATCCTCACTCTTCCATTAACAATAAACCATAAGCCCCAAACACGTTACCATACCGCTCTGGCTTTGATTGTTCAGTGGGATGATATATGTGAAGTGTCTGACACAGAGTCCAGCACATGTCATTTCTTTGTGCATAACGAATGGTTGAGCACTAACCTACTATGTGGAGGCACCCAGTTAGGCACTAAGGACACAGTAGGAATCAAATATCTGGTCCCTGCCTTTGTGGAGACTACAGCCTGGTGCACGTCACACAAGTAGCAAATGCTCAAGATGACTGATATATTATGATATTGATTATTAGTTGTAGTAGTATGGAAGGGTTGGGCTTTAGAAATGGAAGGGTTGGGCAGCATGAATTTAGGTCCTTTCCAGCTCTCAGACTCTTTAATCCATGATCAATAATAACTATCTGTGTGTGCATGTTTTATGTGTATCTGATTATATGTGTAATTAGTATGCAGTAGAGGTTTGCACTTAAGCAGATCTGTCTGCCAAACAGCTCATCTGTATCAAAGTTGGGGACCATTCAAAACTCATATGTATGTTTATTTGTTTTCAATTTAGTCTAATTCCAAAAAAATAATTTGAAATGGTGTATCGTTTTAAATGTATATTTAAGCCCCTTGGAATGCACAAAAAATAACTCACATTGTTCTTTGGCTGAAACATCAAATTTAGGTCCCCAAAACCTGAAAATATTACAAGTACATCCAATAAGTGTGACTTTTTATAGGTATACAAAGATACCAAGTAGTACAAGGGCATCTCTTGGATTTCTGATGATCTTAAAGACTAGACACCTCTCTAGCTCTATGATATTTAAGTTTCTGGAAAAGAGAAACCTTCTCTTATTTTTCATTCATCCCAAGGGCTTGACACATAATAGGTGCTTAACGAATGTCGGTTAACCAATTAGCACCCCAATCAGTCAGACAGTCAGCTCTGCTCCAGGTCCTTCCATAAGCAATCTGCAAAGGCATCTGTTTTCCTCTGTGAATGACCATAGCTAAAAGCCAGGTAGTCATGACACATTTTGGTTTACAGTGCTCAAGTGTATCTATAATTTGAAATTCAAAGGAACTTTGAAAGACATGACTGTAGAAACTTATGGGAGAGGAGTAACTCCATAAGTCAGAAATGCGTGGTATCTTCTCCCTGTACCAACTGGGAGTGGAGAAGGAAGGGAGACTTTTCTTGCTTCTCACTGATCCTGTGTCCCAAATCGTCCTCCAAGAAGGATGGCCTCTTCATCTTGTTTGCTTGACTTTTTTAAAATCTCAGAATACTTCTTTCAATGTTTATTGACACTTAAGTTGGTTTTGAATGGCCCTTTCCATTTTTTTCTGCATTTGGGCAGCAGCAACAAGTCACCTTTTTGAACTTCTGTTTGACTTTCAGCATATGACATAATTCCAATGGTTGAGCCAGAAGTATAAGCTTAAATGGCAATACTTATAAAATGCTAATATGTATAAAATGCACTCCTGCTGCTTTTTAGAAAAGGGTCAAGTCAATTTGTAAAAGCCATTACTCACATAAGGAACATATGCCAGTTTATTCTTTTTTTTTTTTTTAAAGAGTGTTGCCTGGATAATCCAGTGAACATCAGAGGAAAGTGAGTAAGCCATTAGGGGTCTGGAACTTTTTTTTTTTTCTTTGCGGTACGTGGGCCTCTCACTGTCGCAGCCTCTCCCGTTGCGGAGCACAGGCTCCAGACGCGCAGGCCCAGCGGCCATGGCTCACGGGCCCAGCCGCTCCGCAGCACGTGGGATCCTCCCGGACCAGGGCAGGAACCCGTGTCCCCTGCATCGGCAGGCGGGCTCCCAACCACTGCGCCACCAGGAAAGCCCTAGATTATTCTTAATTCCAGAGTCTACTAATTTTAGATTTACATAAAATGGGTATCATAACTACTTGGCATGAAATATTTTGCTCAGTTCTACCTTTGCCCTGAGGAATTGCATTCAACAAGCATTTTCTAAGCATCCACAACATATCAGGTATAGGGTCTCTACCTTCCTGGAGATCCTTGTGAAAACAAATGCAAGCAAATAGTCAAGATTCAGCAGACAGGGGCCATGATAGAGGATGTACCTGATGCTAGAGAATGGGCCTAGAGGATGGTTTGCATTTCAGGTATGAGGCACAGGCCAGAAAATGCTTCGCAGACATTTCTGGGCTTAGTTTTGAAAGACGCAGAAGACTAAGGGCAAAGGAAGTTGAAGTCAAGAAAGCAGCATATGCAAAGACTCCGGGAATCAAGGAAATTTGTTCCTAAATTTCCAGAGGGGCATTCTCTTGAATTCACTCCCTAGGTTATCCTTGAGCTATTCAGAGGAACATCCAAAAATGTTACAGTGCTGGGAAGGGGACTCTTGCAGGCCCAGGCAAAAGGGGCAGAGAGTGGAGGGGAGGGAGGAAAAAGGCCACACACCTTGTGTTTTCTCCCCAGCTCAACACAGCTTGCACATGGGGTGTCACACACTCACGGGTCAGAATCTCAGGATTTTAAATCCCTATAAATTTTTCACATAGACTTAGCCTTGCTCAGCAGGCTCCTGGGATTTTGACCATGGCCTAATGGGGTATCTGAAAAGACAAGGCCCATCAGTGACTGCTCATGCTGACTCAAGGTTGGCATGGCAAAGCTCAGCCTCTGCCTCATTGACTAGAGGTGGGAATGCGGTGGGAAATGAGGCAGAGGGAGAGCAAGTCAGCTCTGGTGAGGAGAGAAAGGCAGCCCCAGAGACAGCCTGAAGCCAAGAGGACAAAGAAAATCACCCTGAGAACTCACCCAGCCCTCTCCCAGGAGGCGGTCTGACAGTGCACGTTTATCATTCACTTTAATTCAAATCAATTCTGATTTGCAGGAACATCAGCTGTTTGAAGAGATAGGTGACTTTGCCAATACATTCTTGCTTATCTTTCTCGCTGACTAAATTAGTAAATTTAACAAAACAAAAAAAAACTTCAGGGATTTGGTGAGGAAAAATGTTTGGGTGGAATCATTTGGGTCGATTGAAATATTCCTCGTGTGTGTAGGGCCACACACATACAGCATTTTCTGACTTCACAGGAAACTTCATGTCATTTAATGAACCAACTGTGCCAGGTATATTAGGTGCCAAAATGTGATACATTAAATGTGAATAAAAGAATATTATTACTACAACGTAAATATTTTGGAGCAAGATAGATCTAAATTTTTTAATTGTACAGCATTACTCTTGTACAGGTTACTTATAGAAAACATCAGAGGTAAGAACTGCCCAGATGCTACCCAGCATCTGGAAGGGTAAACATACCCAGGTTTGGGTGGATTTTATATGAATTCTAAGCCTCGATTATCTCCTCAAGCTCTAAGGGACTCTTTTAAGAAAAGAGCCTCTGATGCCTTCCTCTGGAATGGAGAATTCCACATACAGGTGAAAACAAGCTTTGAGAGACAGACCAGTGTGGAAATGATGTGTTCCCAACACCTAGAACAGTGCCTGGCACATCAGAGCTACTCAACAAATGTCTGTTGAATGAATGAATGAGTGAGTGAATGAAAGAAAGAACAAAAGCCTTGTTTCTGTTAAACTCATACATCGCCAGCGTAGCACCCTGGACAGAGCCCTGCAAACCATGTGATGTTTCCTCTGCCTAGAACACTCTTTTCCCAGATTTCCACTTGGCTGGCTCATCATTTAGGTTTCTGCCAATTGTCACCTCCTCAGAGTGGCCCTTCCTGACCATGGTATTAGGGGGAAATAAAATACCATCCCACTAGCAGTCACCAGCTATCTCATTCTCCTGTATTATTTTCTCTGGAGTAATTATTACTCTCATAAAATACATTAGCATAAGGTATTAGTTTTCTATGGCTGCTGTAACCACAGTCTATTTTTTTTTTTTTTTTTTTTTTTTTTGCGGTATGCGGGCCTCTCACTGTTGTGGCCTCTCCCGTTGCGGAGCACAGGCTCCGGATCGCAGGCTCAGCGGCCATGGCTCCCGGGCCCAGCCGCTCCGCGGCACGTGGGATCTTCCCCGATCGGGGCACGAACCCGTGTCCCCTGCGTCGGCAGGCGGACTCTCAACCACTGCGCCACCAGGGAAGCCCAACCACAGTCTTAAGTGACTTAAAACAACACAAATTTATTATCATATAATTCTGTAGTTCAGAAGTCTGACACAGGTCTCATTGGCTAAAATCAAGATGTCGTCAGAGCTGTGTTCCTTTCTGGGGACTCTAAGGGAGAATCTGTTTCCTCGCATTTTACAGCTTCTAGAGCCCAGCCACGGTTCTTTGGAGCATAGCCCCTTCCCCCAATTTAAAAGCCAGCAACATTGCAAGTCTCTGACCATTCTTCCAAAATCACATCTCCTGACCTCAACCGGGAAACATTTTCCACTTTTAAGAACTTCTGTGATGAAATTGGGCTCACCCGAATAATAGAGGATAATCTCCCCATATCAAGGTCCTTAATTTAATCACATTTGTAACGCCTCTGCTACGTAAGGCAACATATTCTCATGTTCCTGGAATTAGGATGCAGACATCTTCAGAGGGCCATTATTCTGCCTACCACATGAGACATTCATTTATTTTTTTCTTGTTTGTTATCTGATTCCCAGAGGCTGTAAGCATCATGGCTGCCAGGACTTTGTATCGTTTGCTACTGTATCTGCAGCACCTAGAACAGTGCCCTATACATGTTGGGTACTTAGTATATATTTATCAGATGAATGAATAAATGCATGTTCCCCTGTGTATGGAATAAGTTGTTTGTTCTGATCTTCTGCTGCCCCACAGTTTTCATCCCGCTGTAAAGTATTTATGAGCCACCTAAGTCATCCTTTATACACTTGTAATGCTGTAATTACTCAGAATTCTCCAACAGCTAAAATAGGACATGAGTGTTTTTGTTAATGTTTGAATATCTCACATCCACTATTCACTCTCAGTGGAAAAGCAATTGTAGAATTTACTGGAATCAAGCTTTATTAGTATACCCCTTCCTTTAGCAATTTCTTGCTACATGGACTGAAACTGGCTTAAGCAAAATTGCATGTACATTATGAGAGATGGAAAGATTTACATCTGTATTTCCAATTAAGGACTTTATGCGGTTTGGTCCAAAGAGAGAAGGGTTAACAAACTGCAGTGCTTCCAACTCACTGATGGCAGCATAGTATCATATAAAGGATACCAGCGTCAAAAAGACTTCGGTTTGAGTCCTGGCTCCACCACCTTCTAATTGTATACATCTGGGCCACCTCTTTAATTACAAACCTCAGCATTCTCACCCACAAAAACAGGGGAACAGTACCTCTCAAAGTGCAGTTATCAGGGACTAGATGAGAAGACAGATGTCAAACACATGTATGGCACACATAGGGCACTGGGTAATTATCAGTTCCTTTACCCTCCTCAATGCTCTCACATACTAAAAGTTCAGAGGATGAGAGAAAGGAAGCTGAGAAAAAGCAAAAAGGGGAATAACGACAACTGGGCAAAACTGAGGAATGAGAGACTGCTGGCAGAAGAAGTTGCTGTTTCAGGACTTCCCTGGTGGCGCAGTGTTTAAAAACCCTCCTGCCAATCCAGGGGACACGGGTTCGAGCCCTGGTCTGGGAAGATCTCACATGCCGTGGAGCAGCTGAGCCCATGCATCACAACTACTGAGCCTGCACTCTAGAGCCCAAGCCCACGAGTCAGAACTACTGAAGCCCACATGCCTAGAGCCTGTGCTCCGCAACAAGAGAAGCCACCACAATGAGAGACCCATGCACCACAACAAAGAGTAGCCCCCACTCGCCACTTGCAGCAAATGAAGACCCAACACAGCCAAAAATAAATAAATAAACTTAAAAAAAGAAGAGGTTGCTGTTTTAGATGGAAAAGAAACTGGATATAAATATCCCAGGAAAACATTGGGGTTTTTTCTCAATGTAGCAGAGGAGGATAACTTTAGCCTGACATTCATGTCTTCCAACAGCTAATCTTCCCTAATTCCACTGAAACTGATGCACTCACAGAATTCTCTCTGCAAAGAGAATTCAGGACAATTGTCCATCAGAATAAATGAAGCACTGAAATGATTCAACGTTTGTTGAAAGATTCATTGCATGACACTGCACATGGATTATTATTCCAGTCTGTCCAACAAGAAAAGTAATATTTGGCAATAGAGAGTTGAAGCATCTGTCCTTTAAGCACATTATAAAGAGAAATATTAATTCATTTTTAAGATAAAAGAAAATTAAATGAACTATTGTTTTGGTGTGATTCCTTCCCTATCATTTGTGACATCTCTCCCATGCAGAATGTCCTATTTACAATGCCCTACCCCAATCTTATCCATCTTTCAAGGCCCAGTTCAAAATCTTCTAATAAGATTTTCCTGATCACCCCAGCCCTAGATGATCTTTTCATTCCCCAATTCTTTAGCACTGATAATCTCTACTACTGATTTCAAAACCAGGTTGATCATCACAATCCCCTGGTTAAGGATAGGCTAAATTATGCTACAGTAAAAAACGCTCCAACATCTCAATGGTTTAACACAACAAATGTTTATTTATTGTTGATGCAAAGCTCACTGCAGGTGTGGGTAAATTTCTAGTGTCATTTTGTTCCATGCAGTAACTCGAAGATCCAAGCTAATGAGGACTTTATCATCCTGTGTCTGAACTGTCTGGAATGTATGGCCTCCTTGACTGGCACAGCAGTGGAAGAGAATGCTAGAGGTTCTAATACTGGCAGTTAAATGTTTTAACCCAGAAGCGATATTTGCAACTTCTACTGTCAACTCACTGGCCAGAATTAGTCATATGGTACAACCAAATGGAAGGAGCTGGGGAAGTGTGATCTTTTCAAGTGGCAAGAAGAAGAAGAAAATAGGATACAGATGAGTCTCTTTCACACCTAAAGTCCTTTTTAAAAATACAGAGTCCCAGAAATACATCACAGACTTATACAATCCAAACCTCTAGGAGTGGGTCCCAAAAATCTCACTTTTAGACCCCATTTGAAGAATCTTTTACTCATACCACCCATTCTGACCTACCATTTATTTCCCAGTATTTTATCTTTTCATGATTATATAAGCAAGGTCCTTGAAGACCTTTCACTTAATTCAGGAAATGTTTATTTGTTATCGTGACAGAATCTGAACATTTGTCTGGCATTCAAAAAACATGGGTACTTGCCACATTTCTGCCACTGGGTAAGACACTGGTAAAAACTCTTCTATTTTTAATTAAGGTATAATTCACCATACGATTCACTTTTAAAGTGTACACTTTCATGTTTTTTAACATATTCACATTTGTATTTGTACATATTTAGTACTACAACCAACACCGCTATTTAATTCCAGAACATTCTCACCACCCCAAAATGAAACTCCATACCTATTAGTAGTCATTCCCAAGTCCCCACCTCTACCCCAGCCCCTGGCAATCACCAATCTATCTACTTTCTATCTCTATGGATTTGCCTATTCTGGATATTTCACATAAAATTGAATCATACAATGACTGGCCTTTTGTGTCTATATTCATTCACATAGAATAATGTTGTCAAAGTTCATCCATGTTAAAGCACGTATCAGTAATTCTTTCCTTTTTATTGCTCAATATTATTCCATTGTATAGGTATACCACATTTTGTTTATCCATTCACCCACTGATGGTCATTTGGGTTGTTTCCACTTTTAGGCTATTATGTATAATGCTGCGATGAACATGCATTTACCAATTTTTTTGTAGTTACGTATTCAATTATTTTGGGTATATGCCTAGAAGTGGAATTGCTGAGTCATATGGCAACTCTGTTTCACAGAATTTTGTTAAGTTTATTTATCTGTAAAATGTGGTGAATAGTCCCGTGACCTGTGAATTCCAGGAAGATGTTATGAGGATCAAACATAAAAGTATTTTATAAACACTAAAATACTAAAAAGCTCTAGGTATTATCATATTTCAAAAGCACTATGCACAACACCTTATACATAGTAGATGCTTTATAAAGATGTGTGTGCTGATTGATTTGTGTAATTAATAAATGAGGAAAACAATAGATCATTAATCCTGGGTATTGTCCCAATCAAGCAGAAGAAAGTTACTCAGTGAATACCGTAAGTCTTCATTTGACTTGTCTTCCTAAAGCAGTAAAAATGAATAAATGTGTTCTTGAAACAAAATAAAATTTCCCTGATGTCTTTAAAGGGTTTCCATCTATTCTGGCAATCTATTTTTCCAGACAGGCTCTGGAATGAACTGCTTGTGCTTACAACAGTGGTGTCCACTAAGGATGTGCAGTATTTGGGAAGCCTGCTCCACCTTAGCTCTTTTGAAGAGACTGCCAAGTCTCATTTTTTTTCAGGAGTTAAAGGTGGAATCACACTCCTCCCCAATAACTCTAAGGATGAAGCAGCATTTTTTTTTAATAAACTGCACATTGGCATCCACCACAGCTGACACATTGCTACCATTTCAACTGTGTGTTCATTCAGGTGTCCTGTCTAAATTGAGACTTTTAGGCACTAATAATAATTAACTACTTTCTTAGCAATGAAAAAAGTCTTAAATGCCTATTTACTTAATGGTCCCCTAGGGTGTCTTTGTTTTGAATAGGATAAAAAAAAAATCTTAGCTGCAAAATAAGCAGGTGATTCTAATCAATAAAGCCAGAGGACTATATTGATTACAAGAACTCCATTCTTTAGTCATTAACCCTGTGAATTCTCTACCAAAGCCAGGTAGGACTATTTCTACCCGTTAGAACATAGACTCACTGAGAAACTGGAATCTCATTTCACTTTCAGGTCTTCCACTTAGCCTACAGAGTCAGTTTAAAGGAGTCAATTCCACAGGCTGCACATGTGGGAAGATTACTTTCATGACTGTCTCTCAAAAGAGTTGTGTCGAAAGATATTTGGGTTTTTTCCCCCATTGGTAGTGATGGATTTGATGACAAAGCATAAAGCCTTGCCTGGGAATTTCTTCTGCAGGGGCAGGAAGTTTCTTCTCCTCCTGATGATTGCCAACATTTCTGTATCTCAAAGAGAGTATAGAGATGAGACACAGCATTGATTTTATTAGTGACAAACAGTTAATGTGATCCATGGAATGTACAACAGGCTAAACCATGCTGGAACCCCTGACCTGACTTGGGCTGCAAAGTTTAGGTTCATTGGTATATGTTGTAAATGAGCTGAGCATAGTTTCCAATCATTGTTTTTCTTTGGAGTCCCGTAGCACCTCATGACAAAGGAAAACACACTGTAGACATATCACACCAAAAATGAGGGGCTGTAGGTTCAAGTCCTGACTCTCCCACTAAACCAGCCAAGTTATTTCATCCTTCAGGGCCTGTTTGTTCATCTGTAAAATGATGGCTATGGAGTGCTTATGTTTCACCTGGGGATCTGGTTAAAATGCAGATTCTGGTTCAGTGGGTCTAAAGTCAGGCTCAAAATCGTACACAGGTAAAGCTGAAGCTGATGGCTCATGGATATACTTTGAGAAGCAGAGACCAAATGATACCTGAGGTTTCCTTATTCTAAGGAAATGGCTTATTTCCTATGGCTCTTATTCCCTATGGCTCTGTGATCTGTGGGTTTCTGGTAGCATCAAGACATCTCTACCTTGTTTATGTAAATCCCTAGTTAAACTTCAGGCTCTGTGATGGCAGAATAATTGTTTCTTGAACTCTGCGTCTTTTCTGCATCCCATAGGCTGCACAGTGTTTGGCATACAATAGGTGCTCAGTAAATATTTGCTAATGAATGAATGAAAAAGGAGAACTGTATTTTCGCTTATTCTAAGAACATTTCATTTAGATTCAGAGAGCTGGAAGGATGGTTTGAGATAATCCAGTCTAACACATTTTATCCAGAAGTCTTAAGACGCAAATTACTCAGGATTATGTGGCTAGTTATTCCAGAGAATATGAAAAAAAATAATTCCAGTTGAACTATAATATGTAAACCTATCTTGCTTCTACCCAGAAGAAGGTAACAGAATGTTTTACGGAGGAAATGAGGTTGGTAGGGAGCCATTTATGCTCTCAGTTCCCTGCTGGGTTTTTTTTTTTTTTTAAAGATCTTTATTGGAGTATAATTGCTTTACAATGGTGTGTTGGTTTCTACTTTATAACAAAGTGAATCAGCTATACATATATATATATATATATATATATCCCCATATCTCCTCGCTCTTGCGTCTCCCTCTCCCCTTCCCCCTATCCCACCCCTCTAGGTGGTCACAAAGCACAGAGCTGATCTCCCTGTACTATGCAGCTACTTCCCACTAGCTACCTATTTTACATTTGGTAGTGTATATATGTCCATGCTACTCTCTCACTTCGTCCCAGCTTACCCTTCCCCCTCACCGTGTCATCATGTTCATTCTCTACATCTTCATATTTATTTCTATACTGTCCCCATGTTCTTCATAATCTTGTTTTTTTAGATTCCATGTAAATGTGTTAACATACGGTATTTGTTTTTCTCTTTCTGACTTACTTCACTCTGTACGACAGACTCTAGGTCCATCCACCTCACTACAAATAACTCAATTTCGTTTCTTTTTATGGCTGAGTAATATTCCATTGTATATATATGCCACATTTTCTTTATCCATTCATTTGTCAATGGACACTGAGGTTGCTTCCATGTACTGGCTATTATAAATAGAGCTGCAGTGAACATTGTGGTACACGACTCTTTTTGAATTATGGTTTTCTCAGGGTATATGCCCAGTAGTGGGATAGCTGGGTCATATGGTAGTTCTATTTTTAGTTTTTTAAGGAACCTCCATACTGTTCTCCATAGTGGCTGTATCAATTTACATTCCCTCCAACAAGTTCCCTCTTCTCCACACCCTCTCCAGCATTTGTTGTTTGTAGATTTTTGATTATGGTCATTCTGACTGGTGTAAGGTGATACCTCATTGTAGTTTTGATTTTCATTTCTCTAATGATCAGTGATGTTGAACATTCTTTCATGTGCTTGTTGGCAAACTGTATATCTTCTTTGGAGAAATGTCGATTTAGGTCTTCTGCCCGTTTTTGGATTGTGTTGCTTGTTTTTTGATATTAAGCTGCATAAGCTGCTTGTAAATTTTGGAGATTAATCCTTTGTCAGTTGTTTCATTTGCAAATATTTTCTCCCATTCTGAGGGTTGTCTTTTCATCTTGTTTATTATGGTTTCCTTTGCTGTGCAAAAGCTTTTAAGTTTCATTAGGTCCCATTTATTTATTTTTGTTTTTATTTCCATTTCTCTAGGAGGTGGGTCAAAAAGGATCTTGCTGTGATTTATGGCGTAGAGTGTTCTACCTATGTTTTCCTCTAGGAGTTTTATAGTGTCTGGCCTTACATTTAGTTCTTCAATCCATTTTGAGTTTATTTTTGTGGATGGTGTTCGAGAGTGTTCTAATTTCATTCTTTTACATGTAGCTGTCCAGTCTTCCCAGCACCATTTATTGAAGAGGCTGTCTTTTCTTCATTGTATATTCTTGCCTCCTTTTGCAAAAATAAGGTGACTATAGGTGTGTGGGTTTACCTCTGAGCTTTCTATCCTGTTCCATTGATCTATATTTGTTTTTGTGCCAGTACCATACTGTCTTGATTACAGTAGCTTTGTAGTATAGTCTGAAGTCAGGGAGCCTGATTCCTCCGGCTCTATTTTCTTTCTTAAGATTGCTTTGGCTATTCGAGGTCTTTTGTGTTTCCATACAAATTGTGAAATTTTTTGTTCTAGTTCTTTGAAAAATGCCATTAGTAGTTTGATAGGGATTGCACTGAATCTGTAGATTGCTTTGGGTCGTATAGTCATTTTCACAATGTTGATTCTTCCAATCCTAGAACATGGTATATCTCTCCATCTGTTTGTATCTTCTTTAATTTCTTTCATCAGTGTCTTATAGTTTTCTGCATACAGGTCTTTTGTCTCCTTAGTAGGTTTATTCCTAGATATTTTATTCTTTCTGCTGCTATGGTAAATGGGAGTGTTTTCTTAATTTCTCTTTCTGATTTTTCATCACTAGTGTATAGGAATGCAAGAGATTTCTGTGCATTAATTTTGTATCCTGCTACTTTACCAAATTCATTGATTAGCTCTAGTAGTTTTCTGGTAGCATCTTTAGGAATCTCTATGTATAGTATCATGTCATCTGCAAACAGTGGCAGTTTTACTTCTTCTTTTCTGATTTGGATTCCTTGTATTTCTTTTTCTTCTCTGATTGCTGTGGCTAAAACTTCCAAAATTATGTTGAATAACTGTGGTTAAGAGTGGGCAACCTTGTCTTGTTCCTGGTCTTAGCAGAAATGGTTTCAGTTTTTCACAGCTGAGAACGATGTTGGCTGTGGGTTTGTCATATATGGCCTTTATGATGTTGAGGAAAGTTCCCTCTATGCCTACTTTCTGGAGGGTTTTTATCATAAATGGTGTTAAATTTTGTTGAAAGCTTTTTCTGCATCTATTGATATGATCATATGATTTTTCTCCTTCAATTTGTTAGTGTGGTATATCACATTGATTGATTTGTGTATAGTTAAGAATCCTTGCATTCCTGGGATAAACCCCACTTGATCATGGTGTATGATCCTTTTAATGTGCTGTTGGATTCTGTTTGCTAGTATTTTGTTGAGGATTTTTGCGTCTGTGTTCATCAGTGATATTGGCCTGTAGTTTTCTTTCTTTGTGACATCTTTGTCTGGTTTTGGTGTCAGGGTGATGGTGGCCTCGTAGAATGAGTTTGGGAGTGTTCCTCCCTCTGCTATATTTTGGAAGAGTTTGAGAAGGATAGGTGTTAGCTCTTCTCTAAATGTTTGATAGAATTGGCCTGTGAAGCCATCTGGTCCTGGGCTGTAGTTTGTTGGAAGATTTTTAATCACATTCTCAATTTCAGTGCTTGTGACTCGTCTGTTTATATTTTCTATTTCTTCCTGGTTCAGTCTCGGAAGGTTGTGCTTTTCTAAGAATTTGTTCATTTCTTCCAGGTTGTCCATTTTATTGGCATATAGTTGCTTGTAGTAATCTCTCATGATCCTTTGTATTTCTGCAGTGTCAGTTGTTACTTCTCCTTTTTCATTTCTAATTCTATTGATTTGAGTCTTCTCCCCTTTTTTCTTGATAGGTCTGGCTAGTGATTTATCAATTTTGTTTATATCTTCTCAAAGAAACAGCTTTAGTTTTAATGATCTTTGCTATTGTTTCCTTCATTTCTGTTTTATTTATTTGTGATCTGATGTTGATGATTTCTTTCCTTCTGCTAACTTTGGGGGGTTTCTGTTCTTCTTTCTCTAATTGCTTTAAGTGTAATGTTACATTGTTTACTTGAGATAGGATTGTATTGCTATAAACTTCCCTCTTAGAACTGCTTTTGCTGCATCCCATAGGTTTTGGGTCATCGTGTTTTCATTGTCATTTGTTTCTAGGTATTTTTTGATTTCCTCTTTGATTTCTCACTGATCTCTTGGTTATTAAGTAGTGTATTGTTTAGCCTCCATGTGTTTTGTTTTGTTTTTTTTTTTACAGATTTTTTCCTGTAATTGACATCTAGTCTCATAGAGCTTCGGTGCTTTGTGACCACCTAGAGGCGTGGGATAGGGATGGTGGGAGGGAGATGCAAAAGGGAGGAGATATGGTGATATATGTATGTGTATAGCTGATTCACTTTGTTATAAAGCAGAAACTGACACACCATTGTAAAGCAATTATACCCCAAAAACATATGTAAAAAAAAGAAAAAGAGAGAGCTTGAGGGAAGAGTCTAGAAAATATTTAGAAGCAAATTTGCAGAATAGGAAATTAGTTTCTGGAGATCACTAAATTGCCAGACTGTTACCATGTAGTCTCAGCAGACCAACAATCTTCCCATCCTTCAATCCTTTGTTTATCCCTTTCACCTCAGGTTGATGGATGTGGTACTCATCTACTATTTGATAAAGGATTTGCTAAATTACCACGCTACCCTGTGCAAAAATTACAGCTACAGTGAAAATTATAATAATTATGTTATGACCATTTAGCAAAATTTATAGAAGTATGGAGTATATGAAAGGGAGCTTATATTAAGAAGAGCCATAAGTAAGGGCAGATCATAGATAGCTTGGTCTGCCTACAGAGAGAGGGGAGTCCTGGCAGTGTTTTAAGAATTGGAGCATCATGCTTAGCTCTGAGCTCTCTGGAGAGAAATCTAGCAGAGCGGATAGAGGAGAAAGAAAGCAAGAGGACGTGAGCTGAAATGGGAGTCTGCTGCAGAAACTCTGCTGAGAGATATGAGAACCTGAGTTCAGCTAATGCTAATTTGGATAGAAAAACAGAAATTTCACAAAGGATTTGAGGCTATGCCCTATGAAATTATAGCAACTTGATACAGTGTATGTGTGGGAAGGGTAAAAAAAATCCAGACCAGAAATAAAATATATATAAGAGTAGGAAGCAAGACCAAGGATGGCGGGTGGATACCAACATGCAAGCCATAAGGATATACATAGGTGTTAGAGGTTGAATCTCAAGTTTTTCCCTGTGCATCCAGGAAACTAAAGGGAAATAAAGGCATAGGTTATTTATTTATTTATTTATTTATTTATTTATTTATTTATTTATGGCTGCATTGGGTCTTTGTTACTGCTGCATTGGGTCTTTGTTACTGCATGTGGGCTTTCTCTACTTGTGGCAAGTGGGGACTACTCTTCATTGTGGTGTATGGGCTTCTCATTGCAGTGGCTTCTCTTTTTGTGGAGCACAGGCTCTAGGCATGTAGGCTTCAGTAGTTGTGGCACACGGGATCAGTCGTTGTGGCATGCAGGCTCAGTAGTTGTGGCTCACGGGCTCAGTAATTGTGGCACATGGGCTTAGTTGCTCCATGGCATGTGGGATCTTCACGGACCAGGGCTCGAACCCACGTCCCCTGCATTGGCAGGTGGATTCTTAACCACTGCATCAGCAGGGAAGTCCAGCATAGTAATTCTTGTTGTCCAAAGAGACCAAAACTGTAAGCCATCTGAAAACGGCTCTTTAAAAGAAAAAAAGCCTTGGGGACTCAGCCAGGAGTGGACAAGATAGCAGAGCAGGAAGATCCTGAGCTTACTTCCTCCAACAGACACAGCAAAATTACAGCTATTTACAGAGCAACTATTGAATGACAAAGACCTGAGTACTAGTAGAAAGGGTCTTCTGAACTAAAGATATAAAGAAGGAACCACAACAAGACAGGTAGGAGGGGCGAAGACATGGTACATCAAGAACCATACCGCAGGGGGGCAACCCACAAATGGGAAGACAATTACAATTGCAGAGGTTCTCTCCAAGAAGTAAGGGGTCTGAGCCCCACATCAGGATCCCCCAGCATGGGAGTCCTACACCAGGAGGATGAGCCTCCAGAACATTTGATTTGGAAGCTAGCAGGGCTTACTTTAGGGAGAACCAGAGTACTGTATGAAACAGAGATTTTACTCATAAAGGGCACACACAAAATCTCACCCACTCTGAGACCCAGGGTAGAAGCAGTAATTTGATAGAAGCCTGGATCAGACCAGCTTGCTGGTTTTGGAGAGCCTCCCAGAGAGGCAGGAAGCAACTGGAGCTCACCCTGGGAACATAGACACTGGCTGCAGCCATTTGGGGAATAGTCTACCATAGGACACTGGTACTGGCAAGCATCATTTTTGGAATCCTCCCTCTAGTTTATTAGCACCAGGACCTAGCCCATCCACTAGCCTGTCAGCACCAGTACTGGGACACCTCAAGCCAAGCAGCAGGCCAGCTTCCTTGCGACCCCCTAAGCATTCAACTACCCTGGAACCCAGCCTTGTCCACTAGAGGGACCAGAACCTGGCCCCACCTACAAAAGGGCCTACAAGTCTGGAATCCCCAGGGCCCTGCAGCCAGAGACTCTGTGACCTGGCTCTGCCCACCAGTGAGCCAGCACTAGTCCCAGGACTCCCTGGGCCCTGGCCTCACCCACCAAGAGGCCAACATGAGCTCCAAGACCCCCAGATTACCACAGCCAGACATCCCAGGACCTCGCTCCACCCACCAATGAATGGACAACAGTCCTAGGACTCTCCTGGCCCCAGGCCACCCACCAGCAGGCCAACACCAACTCTGGGACCCCCAGGGACCAGCACCTAGAGACCTCAGAACCCAACTCCACCCACTAGTGAGCCGGCACCAGTAGCGGAAGCCCCTGGGTCCCTGGCCCACCCACAAGCAGGTTTATACCAGCTCTAAGACACTGTGAGCCCCCCAGCCAGCGCCCCAGGATCTGACCCTACTCATCAGCAAACAAAAACCAGCTCTGGGACATAACCAGGCACCACGGCCAGCATGTCATGAACCAGCCCTGCCCACCAACAGGCCAGCCCCACAACCAACCACCCCAAACCCAGCTCTGACCATCAGTGGGCCAGCAGTAGCACTGGGACTTCCTGAGGCTCCACAGCCAATGGTCTCATGACCCAGCCCCACCCACCTGTGGCTGGCTGCCTCTCCACAAAGAAGGGCCTGGCAACCGACAAGACTGGGGGCCAGCTTTGCCTACCAGTCTGCCAAGAGTAGTCCCCTACTCCACAGAAAGGCTCAGGAAGTCTACATAGGAGGTACCCCTAGACCATATTGCTCTGGTGACCAGAGGGAGTGTGCTGCTGGGATACATAGGATGTTTCCTACATAAGGCCACTACTGCAGATCCAGAAATGTAACCAACCTACCAAATACACAGAAATAAAAACAATGAATTAGGCACAGAGGAATATGTTCCAAATGAAGAAACAAGATAAAACCCCAGAAGAAGAACTAACTGAAATGGAAATAAAGAGTTCAATGTAATAGTCATAAAGATGCTGAAAGAACTCAGGAGAAGAATGTACAAACACAGTGAGAACTTTAACAAAGAGTTACAAAATATAAAGACTAAAATCATATTAAGCATATTTTCTGACCACAGTGCTAAGATACTAGAAATCAACCACCAGAAAAAACTGCAAAAAACACAAACATGTAGAGGCTAAACAATATGCTACTAAACAATGAATAGTTCACTGAATAAATCAAAGAGGAAATCATATGTGGAGAAAATGAAAACAGAAACACAACAATCCAAAAATCTATGAGATGCTGCAAAAGCAGTTCTAAGAGAGAAGTTTATAGCAATAAAAACTTACCTCAGGAAATAAGAAAATCTCATATAAACAACCTAACCTTTCACCTAAAGGAATTAGAAATGGAAGAACAAACAAAATCCCAAGTTAGTAGAAGGAAAGAAATCATAAAGATCAGAGCAGAAATAAATGAAATAGAAACTAAAAAACAATAGAAAAGATCAGTGAAGATTAGCGCTGGTTCTTTGAAAAGATAAAAAAATTGTTAAAACTTTAGCCAGATTCATCAAGAAAAAGAGAGGGCCAAATCAATAAAATCAGAAATGAAAAAAAGAAGTTACAACTGACACCATACATGGATCATAAGATATTACTATGAACAATGATACACCAATAAAATGGACAACTTAGAAGAAATGGACAAATTCCTAGAAATGTACAATATCCCAAGATTGAATCAGAAAGAAATGAAAATATGCACAAACCAATTACCAATAACAAAATTGAATCCGTAGTTTTATAAAAAGAATCCCAACAGGGGCTTCCCTGGTGGCGCAGTGGTTGAGAGTCCGCCTGCCGGTGCAGGGGATGCGGGTTCGTGCCCCGGTCTGGGAGGATCCCGCGTGCCGCGGAGTGGCTGGGCCCGTGGGCCATGGCCGCTGGGCCTGCGCGTCCGGAGCCTGTCCTCCACAGCGGGAGAGGCCACAACAGTGAGAGGCCCGCGTAACGCATAAAAAAAAAAAAAAAAAAAAAAGAATCCCAACAAACAAACAAATATCTAGGACCAGATGGCTTCACAGGTGAATTCTGTCAAATATTTAGAGAAGAGTTAACACCTATCCTTCTCAAACTATTCCAAAAAATTAAAAAGGAAGGAATGCTTTCTAATTTATTCTATAAGACAAGCATCATCCTGATGTCAAAGACAGACAAATACACCACAAAATAAAATAAAATAAAATTTCAGGCCAATATCACTGATGAACATGAATGCAAAAATTCTCAACAAAATATTAGCAAACTGAATTTGACAATACATTAAAAGGATCATACACCATGATCAAGTGAGATTTATCTCAGGGATGCAAGTATGGTTCAATATCTGTAAATCAATCAATGTGATACAACATATTAACAAATTAAAGAATAAAAATCCTACAATTATCTCAGTAGTTGCAGAAAAGGATTTTGACAAAATTTAACATCCATTTATGATAAAAACTCAACAAAATGGGTATAGAGGGAACATACCTCAACATAATAAAGCTCATATATGATAAGCCCACAGCTAACATCATACTCAATGGTAAAAACTGAAAGCATTTCCTCTAAGATCAGGAACAAGACAGGGATGTGCACTCTTGCCACTTTTATTCAACATAGTATTGGAATTCCTAGCTACAGTTGAGCAAAAAAAGAAAGAGAAGGAAACCAAACTGGAAAGGAAGAAATAAAACTGTCACTGTTTGCAGATAACAAGATACTATACAAAGAAAATCCTAAAGACACCACCAAAAAACTACTAGATCTCATCAGTGTATTTAGTAAAGTTTCAGGATACAAAATTAATATACAGAAATCTGATGCATTTCTATATACTAATAACAAAGTATCAGGACAAGAAATTATGAAAAAATCCCATTTACAACCCCATCAAAAAGAATAAAATACCTGGGAATAAATCTAACTAAGGAGGTAAAAGACTCACACTCAGAAAACTATAAGACACTGATGAAAAAATGTGAAGATGATACAAACAGATGGAAAGATATTCCATGCTCATGGATTAAAAAAACTAATATAGTTACAATGACCATACTACCCAAGGCAATCTACAGATTCAAGGCAATCCCTATCACAATACCAATGGCATTTTTCACAGAACTATAACTAATTATTCTAAAATTTGTATGAAAACACAAAAGACACCAAACAGTCAAAACAATCTTGAAAAAGAAGAAGAAAGCTGGGGATATCATGCTCCCTGATTTTAAACTATACTACAAAGTTATACTTATCAAAACAGTATGGTATTGGTACAAAAACAGACATATAGATCAATGGAACAGAATAGAGAGCCCAGAAATGAACCCACACTTATATGGACAATTAATCTATAACAAAGGAGGCAGGAATATATAATGGGGAAAAGACAGCCTCTTCAATTTATGGCGCTGGGTAACTGGATAGCTACATGCAAAAGAATCTAACAGGACTACTTTCTCTCACCATGCACAAAACAAATTTAAAATGGATTAAAGACTTAAATGTAAGACCTGAACTATAATACTTCTAGAAAAAACATAGGCAGTATGCCCTTTGACATCAGTCTTAGAAATATTTTTTTGGATATGTCTCTTTAGACAAGGGAAACAAAAGCAAAAATAAACAAGCGGGACTACATCAAGCTAAAAATCTTTGCAGAGCAAAGGAAACTATCAACAAAATGAAAAGGCCACCTACTGAATGGGAGAAGATATTTACAAATAATATACCCAATAAGGAATTAATATCAAAAATATACAAAGAACCCATATAAAACTCAACATCAAAAAACAAACAAACTGATTTTAAAAATGGGCAGAGGATCTGAATAAACATTTCTCCAAAGAAGACATACAGATGGCCAACAGGCATATGAAAAGATACTCAGCATCACTAATCATCAGGGAAATTCAAATCAAAACCACAGAGATATCACCTCACACCTGTCAGAATGGCTATTATCAAAAACACAACAAATAACAAGTGTTGGTAAGGATGTGGACAAAAGGGAACCCATGTGCACTGCTGGTGGGAATGTAAATCAACGCAGCCACTATGGAAAACAGCAAGAAAATTCTTCAAAAAATTAAAAATAAAACTACTGTATGATCCAGCAATCTCACTCCTGGGTATTTATCTGAAGAAAACAAAAACACTAATTCAGAAAGATATATGCACCCCTATGTTCACTGCAGCATTATTTACAATAGTCAAGATATGGAAGCAACCTAAGTATCCATCAACAGATGGATTGATAAAGATACAGTATATGTTATAGACACACAATGGAATATTACTCAGCCAAAACACAGAATGAAATCTTGCCATTTGTGACAACATGGATGAAACTAGAGGGTATTATGCTAAGTGAAATAAGTAAGACAGAGAGACAAATACTGTATGATTTCACTTACATGTGGAATCTAAAAAATGAAACAAATGAACAAACATAACCAAACAGAAACAGAGTCATAGATATACAGAGAACAACAGGTGGTTGTCAGAAGGGAGGGGGTGGGATAGAGGAGAGAAATAGGTGAGGGAGAATAAGAGATACAAACTTCCAATTGCAAAATAAATGAGACACAGGTATAAAATGTACAGTGTGAGGAATATAGTTAATAATTACATAATGTAATATCTTTGTATGATGACCGATGGTAATTAGACATAGTGATGATCATTTTGAAATGTATAGAAATATCAACTCACTATGCTGTGTAACAGGAACTAACACAGTGTTGTAGGTCAATTGTACTTCAAAAACAAAAAACTCATAGAAAAAGAATTCAGATTTGTGGTTACCAGATGCAGGGGTTGGGGGAAGGGGGAACTGGATGAAAACAGTCAAAAGGTACAAACTTCCAGTTATAAGGTAAATGAGTACTAGGGATGTAATGTACAACATGATAAATATAATTAGTGCTGCTGTATGTTATATAAGAAAGTTGTTCAGAGAGTATATCCTAAGAGTTCTCATCATAAGAAGACATTTTTCTCTATTTCTTTATTTTCGTATCTATGTGAGCTGATGGATGTTCACTAAACTTATTGTGGTAATAAAAAAAAAGTCTTTCTCAAACAACACACTCCGTAAGAAGAGAAATTCTTTTCACATGAGATTTCATACAGAAGGCACTGAAGAATGTAGTCACAACGTTCTCAGCAGCATCTATAGGAGTGACTTTAAGCAGGACATTTTAGGTAGCAGGCCTCAGTGAAATAAATATATATAAGCATAGAGATTTTGTCAAGGCAACTGCACACCAACAGTTAAGATGGAAAAGAGAATCTGATTGACTCACCTCAGAAATCTTAACCAAGTGGCTGCCATTTCTTGATTATAGTTTCTGCTCAAACTCCTGACAATTAATCTGAGTTATTTTTTCTTATTTTTGTTGTGGTTGTTCTCTAATCACTTGACAATGGGCCATTAAGACAGCCCCAGTGGCTCTCACGATTGGTCCATTTCCAGAGGGTAGTTACTTATCTTAGTTTTAAACAGGGATTGGCCTTGTTTAAACCAACACAAGAATGTATGTCAGCTCTTTTTCGAAGCATCTGAATTTAGAAAAGCAGATGTATTTTTTGTTTTTAGAAAAGTAGATGTGATGCCCAGGTCCCTTTTATGTCAAGACTGCCTTGGCTTTGTTTTCTTGGGGTTCTTCAGAAAAGTTATCTTTTAAATTCCTGATAGGAATATTAATTTATCACTGATACTTTTCATCATTCTCTACATAATTGAAGAAGGAGGAGGGAGGAGGAGAAAGAGGTGAAAGAAAAGAAAAGGGAAAAGAGGCAAGAAATAAGGAAGAGGAGAAGGAAAGAGGAGAAAGACTAGAATGAGATAAATGTTTCCAAAGTATTTCAAAGGCAAAGAACCAAGGAAAATAAGGACACCTTCAAAGCAAGAGTATGGACAGGCTATTTTCACCAAGGAAAGTTGCTTTGCCAAGCTTTCCTGAAAAGGAGAGAATGGACATCTTTAAAGGAAATCAGCCAGAAATGTAATACTACTGATTTTTGTGATTTGACCAGTTTCAGCTTACAGATGTGGTTACCCACATGACCATTTTATCCCTCATCCTGACTCATCTGTCTGCCACGCTCAATGTGAAATACTGCCTGGGCCTGATGCTAGTGGTCCTTCTGTGAATGGTGGCATCTTATAAACACCATCAAATAACAAATCAATTCATAAAACTGGTGTCTCAGATCTCCCAATCAACCTCACTCACAAACCCAAATAAGTTAATGTGAAAACTTTTTTTTAATTCCTGTATGCCACTGAGAATGCCTTCTTTCCCTAATACTTATATGGCTCCCTAATGAGTATCAGAGTTCATTTATCCAGGTAATAATAGATATTAAACAAGGAGGAAAGATTATCTCTGATGGAACCACAGGAAGGTGAGCTCGGTGAGGGCAAAGATTTTGTCTGTTTTGCTAACTGCTCAGTGCCTAGAACAATGTCTGGTACTCCACAGGCCTTCAATAAATACATGTTGAATGAATGAACAAATGCTGGCAATGAGAACACAATGCCTGACTTTGGAGAGTGGTGCTTCTATGAAAACATACATGCATGTTTATAGGAGTGTTTCTAGAACCACGGAATGTTAGAATTGGGAAAGAATTTAGAGGTCTTCTAATCTAGCCTGAGATTTAGGAAATACTAATAATGATGACAGTAGTAACAGTAGCAGTAGTAGTACTAGTAGTAGTAGTAGTAAATATTTGGTGAGTACAGCAAAGTTGAGCGACTTTCTGGAAGTCACAGAGTGAATCTGAACAAAGACAAAGCCCTACCCCTGCCTCCTGATTCCCAAATCATGTCTTCTTCACTTCCCCCACAGTCCCCAGACAATTAACACGTCCACGTCCGTGTCCCTAACTTGACCAACATGCTCACGAAGCTGAATGGTCTCAGAAGGAAATGGGCAGGAAGTCCAATTTTGATTCTGGGCCCTGTGCGTCATAGAGAGGAGGGCTAGAAAAATCCATGGGAAAAGGGATGAGGATGAAAAAAGTTGTCCCTGAGACATACTGTCAGCCAACCATATCCATGGCTTCTGCAACCGGGAATTCAACCAACTCATTTTCCACTGGAAAATATTCAGGAAAAAAAATTCCAGAAAGTTCCAAAAAGCAAAACTTGAATTTGCCATGCAGTGGCAACTATTTACATAGCATTTACATTGTATTTACAACACACTTACATTGTATTAGGTATTACACCAAATCTAGAGATGATTTAAAGTATACAGGAGGATGTGCATAGTTATATGCAAATACTTCAACATTTTATAAAAGGAACTTGAGCATCCTCAGATTTTGGTATCTGCAGGGGAAGGAGGGTGGGGGAGGGGGGACGGTCCTAGAACCAATCTCTCATGGATATCAAGAAATGACTGTATAAACACACCCCACCCTGCACCCTGAAAGGCCTGGAATAATAACCCCATAGCTTGTTCAGCACGCTAACATTTTTACAGTACTTTTGCAGCCATTCTTCATTGAATGCCACTAACTAGCATCCTGCCGGCCAAATCTACTCCACAGACATGCTTTATGTTGGTTCAAAATTGATACACCAATCCCTATTAGGGACTTCTATTCATTCCTTAAAAACAGGCTGCAAACTGAAAAGCCATTAAATTTAAAACTTTTTTCCTCTCATTTGAATGGAAAAATTGTAATGTATTCCATCCCAAATCAATATACCCAAACTATTTTCTCAGGTTAAAAAAAAAAAAGGTATAGCAATTGAACAATGAAAACAACTATATAGGAAATAAACAATTTAAAAGTGAATAAATACAGTTTGCACATAAAATATAATGTGAATGTGATGAAGGTTTATTGTGCTCATTTTTTCCCTTCTTTCTGCATCATTTTCTTCATCAATTTATCAACCTTTTGGGGGCGCATGGTTATCTTGCACTCAAACTGCACTTGAAAATAAAGTTGTAACACAGAAAAACACCCTCTGGGCAAAATAAAGCTAAATAAGAGAGCACTTCAAAATGTGGAAATAGCACACACATGCTATCGCTGGAGAGTTATAAGAAGGTGCTACCTCTTCATTCCATGGCACTTGGCATTTGTACACAAAACAAAACATTTGGGGTTCATTCAAATATGGTGAGCAGGGCTTCCCTGGTGGCGCAGCGGTTGAGAGTCCGCCTGCCGATGCAGGAGACACGGGTTCATGCCCTGGTCCGGGAAGATCCCACATGCTGCGGAGCGGCTGGGCCTGTGAGCCATGGCCGATAAGCCTGCGCGTACGGAGCCTGTGCTCCGCAATGGGAGAAGCCACAACAGTGAGAGGCTCGCTTACCGCAAAAAAAAAAAAAAAAAAAAAAATATGGTGAGCAATTCAAACTCACTCCATATGATAATCTCTGACTAGAAAAACTGTGTCAAATACACTGGTAAGAATTTTTCCCTAAAACAATAATGGAAAAATATCACTTCGTATAATGCATTTGTATAGTGTGTATATAGGAGGAAAAGTCATGATACACATGCCAAAGAAAGGAGGCCAAAAGGTGGTATAATTTTTCAAAAGCCTTTAACTGAGCAATTGTTTTATGTCTGTATTTTAAAATTAGAATTAGTTGGAAACATTTAAAAATAAAAAATATCACACAGAAATACAAAATTCTGGTTTCCCTTGAGAAAGTGGACTATCTGAGCACCCTGGTCTCAACATTCTTGCACAGCAACAATAAGCTGGAGTAGTGGCCATTCAGAGCTCCACACAGTCCCATACAACAGAGACCACCTGGCCCACTTCATTCATTTATATTCCTTCCTTGCCTGGGCCCTGTAGAAAATTTCAGTCTGCAGATCCTATTTCATTTGGTCATTTATTGCAACACTCCTACATGTGCAGGCTACCTTCCCATGTAAACTGCTTTCCATGAGGAGACTTGGGCTCCAGTAACTGAGTTCCTCCAGAATAGATTCCTTGCAGGGCACCATGCCTAAGTGAGAGAAAACTGGGCAGCTCAGGGGCAGTTGTGATAACAGGTTACTGCCTGGACCAGGTGAACATAGAAGATTTGGAATCTGAATGCTCTGAATGCCCCCCTGCTTCTCTCATCACTCCATACATTGTACTATAGATATTCTTATGCATGCCTTTTCTCCCCTATTACACTCTTGGTTTCTTTTCTCTCTCTCTCTCTCTCTCTCTCTCTCTCTCTCTTTCTCTCTCTCACACACACACAGAAATGCTCTAGTACAGTGCTATAGGTTCAAGGTAGAATTAGGGTAATTCTATCATTAGTCCCTATTCCCTTGGTGTTGCTTCCAGAATTTATAACACAGGAACAGTAGTTAAATGGAAAACAAAGTACAGTATTCCAAAGTTGTGTGAGAACTCCTCAAATTACTGCCCATCAGTTAGGAACGTCAGGACTGGAGAGAGATACACCCTCTCTGCTGGCACATAAGCTCTTCCCATCTGGGAGAAAGAAGTGCTAAAGAAAAGGGGAAGTTTAGGTTCCTGCCTCTATAGCTCTTGTCTCTCCCAGGTAAAACATGACCCAATAAAAACCTTAGACTGATCAATTGTCTTATCTTTCTCCCTGGGACAGAATCTAGATACTGGATAACAGAAGGGTGGAAGTATCCCCTCCCCAATGATAGGTACTCAAGAAGCATAACTAATATTTAAGAAGCCTGGGCATCATCATTCCCATCATATTGGAGAAAATGAGTCTCCAAGATGTCATGTGGGAACAAAATTGGTTCAGGATGGCAGAGTAGAAGGGTGTGCACTCACTCCCTCTTGCAAGAGCATTGGAACCACAACTAACTGCTGAACAATCATCGATGGGAAGACACTGGAACTCACCAAAAAAGACACCCCACATCCAAAGACAAAAGGGAAGCCGCGATGAGATGGTAGGAGGGATACAATCACAATAAAATCAAAGCCCATTACCGCTGGGTGGGTAACTCACAAACTGGAGAACAATTATACCACAGAAGTCCACCCACTGGACCAAATGTTCTGAGCCCCACGTCAGGTTTCCCACTCTGGGGGTCTGGCAATGGGAGGAGGAATGCCCAGAGAATCAGACTTTGAATGCTACTGGGATTTGATTGCAGGAGTTTGACAGGACTGGGGGAAACAGAGATTCCATGCTTAGAGGGCACACATAAAGTACTGTGCACATCAGGACCCAGGGTGGAAGGAGCAATGACCCCATAGGAGACTGAACCAGACCTACCTGCTAGTGTTGGAGGGTCTCCTGCAGAGGCAGGGGGTGCCTGTGGCTCACCACAGGAACAAGGACACTGGCAGCAGAAGTTCTGGGAAGTACTCCTTGGCTTGAGCCTTCCTGGAGTCCACCATTAGCCCTACCAAAGAGACTGTAGGCTCCGGTCCTGGGTCTCCACATACCAAACAACCAACAGGGAGGGAACTCAGCCCCACCCATCAGCAGACAAGCAGATTAAAGTTTTACTGAGCTCTGCCCACCAGAGCAACACCCAGGTCTACCTACCACCAGTCGCTCCTATCAGGAAGCTTGCACAAGCCTCTTAGATTAGCCTCATCCACCAGAGGGCAGAAAGCAGAAGGAAGAACAACTACAATCCTGCACCCTGTGGAACAAAAACCACATTCACAGAAAGACAGACAAAATGAAAACACAGAGGACTATGTACCAGATGAAGGAACAAGATGAAACCCTAGAAAAGGAACTACATGAAGTGGAGATAGGCAACCTTCCAGAAAAAGAATTCAGAATAATGATAGTAAAGATGATCCAGGACCTCAGAAAAAGAATGGAGGCAAAGATCAAGAAGATGCAAGAAATGTTTAACAAAGACCTAGAAGAATTAAAGAACAAACAGAGATGAACAATACAATAACTGAAATGAAAAATACACTAGAAGGAATCAATAGCAGAATAACTCAGGCAGAAGAACAGATAAGTGACCTGGAAGAAAGAATGGTGGAAATCACTGACACAGAACAGAATAAAGAAAAAAGAATGAAAAGAAATGAAGACAAAAAAAAAAAAAAAAGAAATGAAGACAGCCTAACAGACCTCTGGGACAACATTAAATGCACTAACACTCACATTATAGGGGTCCCAGAAGAAGAAGAGAGAGAGAAACGACCCAAGAAATTATTTGAAGAGATTATAGTTGAAAACTTCCCTAACATGGGAAACGAAATAGCCGCCCAAGTCCAGGGAGCACAGAGAGTCCCAGGCAGGATAAACCCAAGGAGAAACATGCCGAGACATAATAATAATCAAATTAACAAAAATTAAAGACAAAGAAAAATTATTAAAAGCAATAAGGGAAAAATGGCAAATAACATACAAGGGTACTCCCATAAGTTTAACAGCTGATTTCTCAGCAGAAACTCTACAGTCCAGAGGGGAGTGGCATGATATATTTAAAGTGATGAAAGGGAAGAACCTACAACCATGATTACTCTACCCAGCAAGGATCTCATTCAGATTTGATGGAGAAATCTAAACCTCTACAGACAAGCAAAAGCTAAGAAAATTCAGCACCACCAAACCAGCTCTACAACAAATGCTAAAGGAACTTCTCTAAGTGGGAAACACAAGAGAAGAAAAGGACCTACAAAAAAAAAAGCCCAAAACAATTAAGAAAATGGTCATAGGAACATACATATTGATAATTACCTTAAACATGAATGGATTAAATGCTCCAACCAAAAGACACAGGCTCGCTGAATGGATACAAAAACAAGACCCATATATATGCTGTCTAGAAGAGACCCACTTCAGACCTACAGACACATATAGACTGAAAGTGAGGGGATGGAAAAAGATATTCCATGCAAATGGAAATCAAAAGAAAGCTGGAGTAGCAATACTCATATCAGATAAAATAGACTTTAAAATAAAGAATGTTACAAGAGACAAGGAGGGACACCATATAATGATCAAGGGATCAATCCAAGAAGAAGATATAATAATTATACATATATATGCACACAACATAGGAGCACCTCAATACAGAAGGCAAATGCTAAGAGCCCTAAAAGAGGAAATCGACAGTAACACAATAATAGTGGGGGACTTTAACATCTCACATACACCAGTGGACAGATCAGCCACACAGAAAATTAATAAGGGAACAAGAGCTTTAAATGACAACAAACCAGATAGATTTAATTGATATTTATAGGACATTCCATCCGAAAACAGCAGATTACACTTTGTTCTCAAGTGTACACAGAACATTCTCCAGGATAGATCATATGTTGTGTCACAAATCACGCCTAGGAAAATTTAACAAAATTGAAATCATATCAAGCATCTTTTCCAACCACAACGTTATGAGATTAGAAATAAATTACAGGGGAAAAAAATTTTAAACACAAACACATGGAGCCTAAACAATATGTTACTAAATAACCAAGAGATCACTGAAGAAATCAAAGAGGAAATCAAAAAAAACCTAGAGACAAATGACAATGAAAACATAACAATCCAAAAACCTATGAGATACAGCCAAAGCAGTTCTAAGAGGAAAGTTTATAGCAATATAATCCTACCTCAAGAAACAAGAAAAATCTCAAATAAATAATCTAACCTTACACCTAAAGGAACTAGAGAAAGAAGAACAAAACATAAAGTTAGTAAAATGAAAGAAATCAAAAAGATCAGAGCAGAAATAAGTGAAATAAAAACAAAGAAAACAATAGCAAAGTTCAATAAAACTCAAAGCTGGTTCTTTGAGCTTTAGCTCAATATTGATAAACGTTTAGCAAGACTCATCAGGAAAAAGAGAGAGAGGACTCAAATCAATAATATTAGAAATGAAAAAGGAGTAGTTACAGTGGACACTGCAGAAATACGAAGCATCATAAGAGACTACTACAAGCAACTCTACGCCAATAAAATGGACAACCTGGAAGAAATGAACAAATTCTTAGAAAAGCACAACCTTCCAAGACTGAACTAGGAAGAAATAGAAAATATAAACAGACCAATCACAAGCACTGAAGTTGAGAATGTGATTAAAAATCTTCCAACAGGGCTCCCCTGGTGGCGCAGTGGTTGAGAGTCCGCCTGCCAATGCAGGGGACACGGGTTCAGGCTCCAGTCCAGGAAAATCCCATATGCTGTGGAGCACCTGGGCCCATGAGCCATGGCCACCGAGCCTGCGCGTCCGAAGCCTGTGCTCCACAATGGAAGAGTCCACAACAGAGAGAAGCCCACGTACCACAAAAAAAAAAAAAAAAAAAAAACTTCCAACAAACTACACCCCAGGACCAGATGGCTTCACAGGTGAATTTGATCAAACATTTAGAGAAGAGCTAACACCCATCCTCCTCAAACTCTTCCAAAAAATTGCAGAGGAAGGAACATTCCCAAACTCATTCTATGAGGCCACCATCACCCTGATACCAAAACCAGACAAGGATACTACAAAAAAAATTATACACCAATATCACTGGTGAATACAGATGCAAAAATTCTCAACAAAATACTAGGAAACAGAATCCAACAACACATTAAAAAGATCATACACCATGATCAAGTGGGATTTATTCCATGGATGCAAGGATTCTTCAATATATGCAAATCAATCAATGTGATACACCATATTCACAAATTGAAAAATGAAAACCATATGATCATCTCAATAGATGCAGAAAAAGCTTTTGACAAAATTCAACACCCATTTATGATAAAAACTCTCCAAAAAGTGGCCATAGAGGGAACCTACCTCAACATAATAAAAGCAATATATGATAAACCCAGAGCAAACATCATTCTCAATGGTGAAAAACTGAAAGCATTTCCTCTATGATCAGGAACAAGAAAAGGATGCCCACTCTTGCCACTATTATTCAACATAGTTCTGGAAGTCCTAGCCATGGCAATCAGAGAAGAAAAAGAAATAAAAGGAATACACATTGGAAAAGAAAAAGTAAAACTGTCACTGTTTGCAGATGACATGATGCTATACATACATAATCCAAAAAATGCCACCAGAAAACTACTAGAGCTAATCAATGAATTTGGTAAAGTTGCAGGATACAAAATTAATGCACAGAAATCTCTTGCATTCCTATATACTAACAACAAAAGATCAGAAAGAGAAATTAAGGAAATAATCCCATTCACCATTGCAACAAAAAGAATAAAATACCTAGGAATAAACCTACCTAAGAAGGTAAAAGACCTGTACTCAGAAAACTATAAGACACTGATGAAAGAAATCAAAGGTGACACAGATGGAGAGATATACCATGTTCTTGGATTGGAACAATCAATATTGTAAAAATGACTATACTACCCAAAGCAATCTACAGATTCAGTGCAATCCCTATCAAATTACCAATGGCATTTTTTACAGAAGTAGAACCAAAAAATCTTAAAATTTTTATGGAGACACAAAACACCCCGTATAGCCAAAGCAATCTTGAGGGAAAAAAATGGAGCTGAAGGACTCAGACTCCCTAAATTCAGACTATACTACAAAGCTACAGTAATCAAGACAATATGGCACAAAACTGGCACAAAGATAGAAATACAGATCAATGGAACAGGTTAGAAAGCCCAGAGATAAACCCACGCACCTATAGTCAACTAATCTATGTCAAAGGAGGCAAGGATAAACAATGGAGAAAAGACAGCCTCTTCAATAAGTGGTGCTGGGAAAACTGGACAGCTACATGTAAAAGGATAAAATTAGAACTGTCCCTAACACCATACACAAAAATAAACTCAAGATGGATTAAAGACCTAAATGTAAGACCGGACACTATAAAACTCTTAGAGGAAAACATAGGAAGAACATTCTTTGACATAAATCACAGCAAGATCTTTTTTGACCCACCTCCTAGAATAATGAAAATAAAAACAAAAATAAACAAATGAGACCTAATGAAA
The DNA here is from genome assembly GCF_008692025.1 of Phocoena sinus. NCBI lineage: Eukaryota > Metazoa > Chordata > Mammalia > Artiodactyla > Phocoenidae > Phocoena > Phocoena sinus. The sequence goes on from NC_045764.1 coordinate 81,584,350, forward strand.
CTTAAAAGCTTTTGCACAGCAAAGGAAGCCATCACCAAGACGAAAGACAACCCTTAGAATGGGAGAAAATATTTGCAAACGCATCAATGGACAAAGGATTAATCTCCAAAATATATAAACAGCTCATGCAGCTCAATATTGAAAAAACAAACATCCCAATCAAAAAATAGGCAGAAGACCTAAGTAGACATTTCTCTAAAGAAGACATACAAATGGCCAAGAGGCACATAAAAAGCTGCTCAACATCACTAATTACTAGAGAAATGCAAATCAAAACTACAATGAGGGGCTTCCCTGGTGGCACAGTGGTTGAGAGTCCACCTGCCGATGCAGGGGACGCGGGTTCATGCCCCGGTCCGGGAAGATCCCACATGCCATGGAGCGGCTGGGCCCTTGAGCCATGGCCGCTAAGCCTGCGCGTCCGGAGCCTGTGCTCCGCAACGGGAGAGGCCACAGCAGTGAGAGGCCCGCGTACCGCAAAAAAAAAAAAAAAACAACTACGAGGTATCACCTTACCCCAGTTAGAATGGGCATCATCAGAAAAATCTACAAACAACAAATGCTGGAGAAGGTGTGGAGAAAAGGGAAACCTCTTGCACTTGTTGGTGGGAATGTAAATTGTTACAACCACTATGGAGAACAGTATGGAGGTTCCTTAAAAAACTAAAAATAGAATTACAATATGACCCAGCAATCCCACTGCTGGGCATATACCCATAGAAAACTGTAATTCAAAAAGACACATGTACCACAATGTTCATTGCAGCACTATTTACAAGAGCCAGGTCATGTAAGCTACCTAAGTGTCCATTGACAGATGAATGGATAAAGAAGATGTGGTACATATAAACAATGTAATATTACTCAGCCATATAAAGGAATGAATTGGGTCATTTGAAGAGATGTGGATGGACCTAGAGACTGTCATACAGAGTGAAGTCAGAAAGAGAAAAACAAATATCGTATATTAACGCATATATGTGGAATCTAGAAAAATGGTACAGATGAACCAGTCTGCAAGGCAGAAATAGAGACACAGATGTAGAGAACAAACATATGGACACCAAGGGGGGAAAGCAGGGAGGGGGTGGTGGTGGGATGAATTGGGAGATTGGAATTGACATATATACATTAATTTGTATAAAATAGATAACTAATAAGAACCTGCTATATAAAAAATATAAAATAGGGCTTCCCTGGTGGCACAGTGGTTGGGAGTCCGCCTGTCAATGCAGGGGACACAGGTTCGATCCCTGGTCCGGGAAGATCCCACATGCCATGGAGCAACTAAGCCCATATGCCACAACTATTGAGCCTGCCCTCTAGAGCCCGCAAGCCACAACTGCTGAGGCCTGCATGCCTAGAGCCCGTGCTCCACAGCAGGAGAAGCCACTGCAATGAGAAGCCCATGCAGCGCAATGAAGAGTAGCCCCTGCTTGCCACAACTAGAGAGAGCCCGCGCACAGCAACAAAGACCCAATGAAGCCAAAAATATAATATATATAAAATAAAGTAAAATTCAAATCAGCAAAAAAATAGATGCCATGTGGTATGTTCAAGTTTAGAAACATAGAATTGAGCTAAAATCTAGGTGTTTTTATTCAAATCCTCGATCCAGAGCACACTACTAAGTGGTGCCACTTCTGTGAGATCTGTCCAGGAGATTTGGACTATCTCACTAAACGTGTCAGGAGGTAGTATGTGGACAGCTGAGAAACAGGTATAATTTTATGAGCCTCTGACTCCTGCACCTCCCAGGTGTGTAGTGCTTTTTGCTTCTGAAGAACAGCATCTGGAAATCATATTTCAGTCATCAAAAATGGTTCTTAACTTTGCACATTGGATTCCCCTGGGGAGATTTAACATTCACTGATGTCATGGTCCCTCCCGCTAGAGATTCAGATTTAATCATCCAGGCATCAGGAGTTTTCAAAACTCCCAGGTAATTCTAATGTGGAGCCAGCCTGTTGAGCACCACAGCTGCAAACTCCCCCTGAGGCTGAAGCTGAGCCTTTTACTGAGAAAAACCCTGGCTTTGCTGGGGCAGAGAGAGCGAATGCCCCTTTCCTACCACCTGGGCCACACAGGAAACTTGGATCTGAATCCTGTTCCTGGATGCTAACGCTTCACTTGCCAAATCCAAAGAATCTATTAGGAATAATAATAATTACTCTTAGAGAGCACTGACTTTGTATCAGACACTGTACTAAATGCTTTGTGTACATTATCTCATTTAAACCTCAGCAGCACCTGTGATACGGGCACCATTATTTTCTTCCCCATTTCCCGGTTGAAGTCTCAGAAAGTTTACATAACTTAGTCAAGTTTATCCAGCTCCGAAAAGGCAGAACTGGATTCCATCATGGCCTGATCCCAAAGCCTGAGCTCTTTTTTTTTTTTTTTTTTTTTTGTGGTACATGGGCCTCTAACTGTTGTGGCCTCTCCCGTTGTGGAGCACAGGCTCCGGACACGCAGGCTCAGCGGCCATGGCTCACAGGCCCAGCCGCTCCGCAGCATGTGGGATCTTCCCGGACCGGGGCACGAACCCGTGTCCCCTGCATCAGAAGGCAGACTCCCAACCACTGTGCCACCAGGGAAGCCCAAAGCCTGAGCTCTTAATCATGCCACTCTGTCCAACCTATAACTTGCCAGCAGCCCACACATAGTTTTATTTCTACAAAACAGATAATACAATTTCAATACTGTTAGCAAAAATAGAATTATGTTGACTAGTGGTTAAGAGCAAGGGCTCTGGATCCAGGCAGTCAGGGTTCCAGTCCCATCCCCTCACTCACAACCTGGGTGACTTTGGGCAAGGCACTTGACCTTCATCAATCTCAATTTATTTTCTCCAGAGGAGGGCTAATAATAGTACTAGACCATAGAGCTTTAGTGATGAGTAAATGACATTAGCAGATTGAGAGCGCACAGCACAGTGCTTGACTCACAGTATTTAATAAACAGCATATTAAATTTATTTTTTATCATAATAATAATTATTATTACTATGCAACATTCAGGAAGACACATGAGTCCTTAGACCTTGTTTGCACAGATGAGTATGTGCTTAGTTTCACTTTTGTTTGTGATACTTAAGGACCCACTAGGCTTCAAAATGTATCTAAAACTTGCTACTAAATACAGGCCTCTGATTCAATATGTATATAGAGAATGAGAACAATTACCAAGGGGCAGAACCCTCCTTTCTGATGGCTCAGTGATCTGCCATCAAATTTGTACATACCCTGCAACATCAGAAAGCTCAAGCCAAGGGAACTAATTCTATTCTCTTGCTGAAGCAGAGAGCTAAGGTCTTGGAGCAAGTTTACTTTGGAGGAATTTATAATCCAGATCAGATAGCTGTCTAAGATACAAAGACTACCAAACAAGGCTCAGTAAAGAGTTTCAATACTCATGAAAATAAATAAAGTTTGTATTATAACTATGTAATAATCAGGGTTAAACATATTCTCTGGAAGGGGAAAGGAAGGTAATGTGTTGTTTGAAATTCCAGGGATTGGGGCAGTATATATAGAAGACACACAACATTTAGCACATTGACATGGACAAGTAGGCACTTCATAAATGTTTTATTATCATAGTAATTAAAATCCAGAACTACTTATTTATAGTTTAACCTTCTAAATTATTTTTGAAGCCCTTTCTCCAAAGGTTTTCTTATTATAATCTCACCTCTGAGTATAATTTCAAGTCTGAAAAGAAAGTGGGGAAGGATAAGAAGATTATCTGAATATTTAGAACGTTCAAGAGCCCACATATTCTACCTGGGATTCTCTGACCTGGTGGTTCTAAATTGGCTGTTGGACAAGCTTCATTCTCTGTGGTCTGTCAGCTGTGTTCCCAGTTTGCTGTTTAATCAATACATGCATGTAGATATGTGTCTGTGTGTTAGGATACTTTGCATTTTAGGGGGAAAAAAGACAAGAGGTCTTAGCAGTGTGTCTGATCCAATTACATGAGCCCACAGAAAAGCACAGAAAGGTTCAAAGGATCCCACAGTGGGAGAAGATTCCAGGATGACTTTATTGGTGGTCTTGAAGAGTTGGGCTAATACACCTCAATGAGCCATTAAAGGAGGAAGGGGAAAGAAAGAGGGTGACAAAGATGCATCTTAGTCCCAAATGTACTCATCACAAAAAGCCCACTTTTTCCATATGGACAATACCCAACCGCTGTTCATTTTTAAGTAATGATAAGAGCTACTGAAGCAGATAGGACCCTTACCTGGAATACTATTAACAAAAACTCTTAACCAGAGGTGGGCAAGGGCTTATGACCACACATTTATCTTCTCAGCTAAGTGCATATATTCAGAAAGCAATTCTATTCAAGGGTTATCTTCAGAAAACAAATATACACATACTGCTCTTAAGCTAAATACATGGCACAAGATGTTCATCAATATGGCAAAGCCCATATGCAAAACACAGCCCTTTTTCAAAGAGTGTGGCCTTTCTGAAAATCTGTAGGTAGAACCTATCCATGTATGGAGAAATATTTTTATTCAGGATGCAAATAAAAACAAGGTAATAGTATAGCATTTTCACTGTACTGAAAAGTCAACAAGTTATTTTAATGAAGTGAATTCTCATTGGTAATGTATTCAATAACTGGCTTTTAATTAGATAAACAATATTTTTATCCAAAAAGTTGGTTTTCGACTTCTCAGTTATTTTCCTCTGTTCTTTAGGCATTTGTCAAGGAAGAGGCATTGTTCCTTCTCTGCTGTTTCTCTTACAACATAGGACTCCAGAAGTTTATCCAAAGCCACAAGTCAAAGAATTATTCACGGGCTGGCTTAAAGTTCTAAGATCCTTGAGAACAGCACCAACAGTCAATGAGAACATCAAAGAAGTCCATAACAGAAGATGTCTTAGTCCATTTGGGCTAACAGATGAAACAAAATATAACAAAATATCATAGGCTGGGTAACTTTTAACAACAGGAATTTATTTCTCACAGTTCTGCAGGCTGGGAAGTCCAAGAACAAGACGCTGGAGGATTTAGTATCTCATGAGAGCCTGTTTCCTGGTTTATAGACAGCTGTCTTTCTGCTGTGCCCTTACATGATGGAAGAGGTGAAGGAGCTCTCTGGAGTCTCTTTTATAAGAGCACTAATCTTATTCTACCCTCATGACCTAATGACCTCCCAAAGGTTCCACCTCCAAACACCATCACATTGGCGATTAGGTTTCAACATGTGAATTTGGGAGACACAAAAATTCAGTCTATAGCAGAATAAAATAAAAAGAAAACTAGAATCAGGATTAAGGATGTCTGAGTTCTGGGCCCAGATGCTTCCTGACCTTGGTCAAATCATCTTTTCCCATAAAATCAATAAGTTGGACTGAGGTCTCTTCCCGGACTTTATAAAGTAGGACAATTATAAGAGCTAAAACCACTGTTGAGGTGGGGGCAAGGGCATATAGAGTCAACAGCAGGCCCAAAACAGAGCTACAAAGTGGTAAGGAAGAACAGAAGAGGTAGGGACTAATTCTGACTGAAGAAGAGCAAGGGCCTCAGAAGATCTGAGCTTCAGTATCTTGGTATGCAGGGTCATCAGAGAAAAGGGGCATTATTTTCTATCTATTATGCAAGATCTCTTTAAATATGTCCAAGAGATTATGACTACTTTATTAAAAGTGCTTGGAACCTATTTTTGGAACTAGTCTTCATTGCATGGTCCTGAGTTTATTCTAAGGTGTGATTAGATCAATGATTTTTCCCTCTTGACAGGGCCCCCTTTCCTGTTCAGAACCCAGGCACAAACTCAAAGATATAACCTCAGAAGCTGAGCTTCTAAAAATGAGGATAATACCATTCCTTACAAACTAGCCTTACCACTATCCCCAGGATCAACTCCACAACAATTCTAGGGCTTCCAGGTCTTATAAACACCCAGTCAAAAACAGAAGATGTGCTCAACTGTCCAACAGAGGCACCAAAGGATCTCAGCAGACCCTTGGATCCTGACTACCTTTATTTACATTCATTCTGACAAATATTAAGTGCCCACGATGTATAAAACACTATGAAGAAGAAAAATATTAAGAATCTTGTTCCTTTTCTCAAGGAGTTTATGACCCACTGGGGAAGAGACTGAGTTGAAGCTGAAATATCTTATGATATCTTACGATTGAGGCACAAAATTCTATGATACCACAAAGACTGTGGTCCCATGAAGAAGGATGGGGAGGCCCCTTAAGAGGAACTGCATTCTCACTAGTCTAACTGAGGTTCTTCATGTTCCCCTCTCCCTGGCCTACCTTGAGCCCTATTAACCTGATCTGTGGGACTAAGCTATTGGCTGACCTTAGATAATCCTTAGACCTAGCAAGTAAAACATGCCTTGTTCACTGCCCAAGAGAGTGTTGGGGATTTTGACACAAAAGTTGTCACATTGTCAAATTGCCTACAATTGAGCCAATGGGGTGATCCTAGCATTTCCAGCCAGATTACCAAGTTGGAATACCAGGACAAACTTCCCAGAGGAAGTGGATTTCAAGCTAGCTCTTGGAAAAATAAATACAATTTCAATGACTGTTTGTATATCTCTGCTGGAGTTCAGAGGAAAGGAGAGAAAAAGGGCATGATTAAAAAAAAAAGAGAGAGAGAGATGATAATAACAAAGGCACAAGGATGGGTACATGTATTCTCAAAAGGGACATAGGTGGGCTTCCCTGGTGGCGCAGTGGTTGAGAGTCTGCCTGCCAATGCAGGGGACACGGGTTCGTGCCCCAGTCCGGGAAGATCCCACATGCCGCGGACAGGCTAGGCCCATGAGCCATGGCCGCTGAGCCTGTGCGTCCGGAGCCTGTGCTCCGCAACGGAAGAGGCCACAACAGTGAGAGGCTCGCGTACCACAAAAAAAAAAAAAAAAAAAGGGACATAGGTTAACCTTATGCCAGTGGGGAATACAGAGGTGGATACACCAAGTTACAGCAGGCTTTGGGGCTCCTGTACTGAATGAGCATATTCATGGATACTAATGTTCCTACCACAGTGTTAGACACATATAATAGGTAAGGAAAACAAAAACTCATGGATTAATTTGATTACCTCAGCCATTGGGATGTATCATCCAAATGCTATGGTCTTAAAGTACCAGAGACTCATAATCTGTTAAAATAAATTTGCATGATAGAACCTTTGACTGCTTATACATACAGTGAAAAGATATTGGTTAAATTATCCTTGAATAATATCCTCTTGTTATCATATGTGAAGACCAAATTTAACTGATGAGTGACAGTAGAATGAGCCCAAGCGCTAGAAACGAGAGTTGTGTAAATCTCAAGAACAGACTCTTGCCAGGTTTTAGGGAGGGATGGAGGCAAAAGGGAGAATAAGAATGCCAGAATTACTTTCCATCCACTCTTGTGTAATGATGCTGAGGAAGGCTCATCATGACTGAGACCTTAAATCCCAACTCAATGTGTCTGGGTGGGCTAACGAGGTTGGGTACACTGCAGCTGTCAGGTACTTCCTGCCCACACCTCTAAGGCTTCGTCAATAGCTACAAAGCCACTTAGTCAGTCATGTGGCTTGGCAGCTATGGAAGCCACCAGCTAAGAACTGAATGGCTATCTACTGGAACCAAGCAGAGAATGAGAAAGGAGGACAGAATTGGGGTGATTCCTTTTCATCTGTAGCTCTGTCAGGTATGAATGGCAGAGAGATGAAGTATATTTCTCTTTACAAACCTGTTTTCCATCCTGCTTTTATTTCTGTCAACTCCCTCCACACTATCCCTGGGGCTTCAATTCTTCTCCATCAACCACCCAACTTGGTGTGCAGTGCATAAGGAAAGTTGTCAGAAGTGACAACTTGACATTTTCTACCAGAATGATTTTTAAAAGTATTAAAAATTTTTACAATAAAAAAGAAGGTAAATCATTCATCTTCTGCAGATGCTGCTGGTATAAGAAGACTAAGGCTAATCTGACATTCCACTTTGCTTTCAGTGACCTCCACCCCTAAAATTAACTGTATGGAGGGGTTAACCCAACAATAATCTGGCAACAGTCTGCTCAGTGCCCACTTATCCATATTCAGAGGGAACCCAGGCCAAAAGCCAGGCAGCATGCATGCCAGCATCAAGGAATTCAAGCTTTCTTATGCCAAATTCTATGCAACAGATGTACCCTTCTATTGATGTTAAACTTGGGCTCTATTGAATTATTTTGCTTTCCCTGAACCCATATAATCAAAGCTATTCAATTAATTCAACAAATACCTATTAAGTACTGCTGTGTGTGAGGCACAGTTCTAGATGCTAGGGATATGACAGTTCACAAGAGAGACAAAACCATGTTCTTATAAAGCTTTACCCTAGTTGGGGAGGCTATACAATGAAGGAAGGAAGGAAAGAAGGAAGGAAGGAAGGAAGGAAGGAAGGAAGGAAGGAAGGAAGGAAGGAAGGAAGGAAGGAAGGAAAGGAGGGTGGGGGGGAGGTATGGGGAAGGGAGGCGAGGGAGGGGAGGAGGAAAGATAGTGATAAATTAAATGAAGAAAAATAAGATAAATAAGACAGAGAGTAACAAGGAGATGGAAATGAGAAACTGCTATTTTAAATAAGGTGATCAAGGAAGACTCTAAAAAGGAAATATTTGAGCCAAGCCCTAAATGAAGTGAGGGAGCAAGCCATGCAGATATCTGGGGAAACAGCACAACAGAAAGAAGAGACTATCACTGCAAAGGCAGTAAGGAATGTACTTGGGGTATACAATAAACAGCAGGGACTATAGTGCTGAAACACAGCACGCAAGAGGGAAGAGGTAACAAAGGAAGTTGGAGTAGTAAGATGTGATGGAGGGTTGCCCCTAAGTCATGTAGGGCCTTGTGGACCACTGTTAAATCCTAGCTTTTATTCTGAGAAAGCCACTGCAGGGTTTTGCACAAAAATATAGCATCATTAAACTTGTGTTTTGGAAGGATAACTCTGGCCGCTGGATAGAAAGCAATGTGTAAGGGGGATTACTGCCTCAGCAGCAACTTCCAAGTCTCCCAATGGAGCAGACCTGAGCCAGGGGGCCTCTTGCCTCCCTCGGCTCTCACCCCAGTGGCATTGCTCTCTTCATTCTATAAAACAGTTTTAACATATTCACTATGCAGCTTTAGAGAAGCATTTGATCTCTTAATGCACTTCTCCCTCAACATTACTGTTCAGAGATGAGCAAGAAAAGCTACAATCCATATCCTTAGGCAAGGCAAATGCTGCCAACAGACAATTCTCATCACCCACTTGTCATTCTCCAGGTACCCAGGCAATAAGTGATCCAACCTCTTTGGATACAGCCTAAATTATACTAGGTGCTATTCTGCGCATGCGGACCCCATTCCAAGTAAATTTCTTGAAAGGAAAACAAAACAAAGGACCCTTAAATCAGAAAAGTTATTCCTGGTCTCAACTCTACCACCAACTCATTCTGTGTCTTTGGGAAGGACTTAGTGTCTGCACATGGAAGTAAGAAGATCAGGCCCATCTATCTTCATTCCACCCACATTTAATGAACACGTTTCATGGGCCAGGCCCCTGTCCAAAGTGCTAAAGATAAAAAAGATAAGATTTGGTCCTTGTTCTCAAGAAGCATTCAATAAATTGGGAGAGATGGCTCTGACAATTACATATAATATGATATGATAATTACAATAATAAAGATGAGAACAAAAGTTCTGGAGCTTATAAAAAAGGAAGCCATGCCTAAGTATCTTTGCAGCTCTAGTACTCTATGACCTCTGAATCTACTCCAGGGAGTCTGCCACTCAATGGCCTTAGGAAAGCCTGCCCATAGACAGTAATATCCCAACTTTGGCTCATGAAGTCAGTTCTTCAGTACAATGCTCACTTCACTCTTAGCAGCTAATAGGAAAGAGTCATCAAGAAAATCAGGCCTTTCTGCTAAATTTAGAAAAATTGGTATTCATCCCAATCTTAAAAAATACACATCTCTAAAAAATTATCTCCTGAAACTTGGTAATGTGTCTCAAAGTGGCTTTCCTGGGAGCACGTGGACCTTGGCTTAGCAGCTGGAAGAGAGAGCATCCCCTTGGGAGTGGGGGGAAGGGGTGGCTGACACCAGTGGCTCCTCCACCTGACTGGCACCAATCCCTGAAACCACACCTTGACAACTTTCTTCACTAGCCCCCTGACTGATGATAGGCCCAATGTGAAACACAGAGGGACTCTGACCCAGACAGCTGTCTTCATTTACCCAAATATTCATTCTCCAAGAATGGCTGCAGTAGTCAGTATATGCTTATCTCCACACCAGGTATGTATATAAGAAATCCCTCTGTCCCTCAGATAGCTAATCTTGATCCAACCTTAGTCCCTGACTTCCTGATGTCCTAAGCCCTCCTTGTGGATTCAGGGAGCAACCAGGACTTTCTGCCCAAGCATCACTCTGTCCCTGTGGACCAGCAGCAGCACATGCTGCCTCAGTTCTCACTTTTGTGTTGATTTTGGTGTAATTCTCAGCACAGAGGTAAGTTTTCACAAAGCTAATTTACATACCTTCTCACACAAACACACACACACACAAACACAAAATATTCACTTGAACCCAAGCATTTGGTAAATTAATTTTACTAAAGATTTTGGAGTTAGGGTCAGAGGAAGAGTTGACATCAGAGAATTTGCAACCTTCCAGCCATTCTTTCATAGCCTCCACCCTGTTTTCTTTTCCTTCTCTATCTCCATTATCTGCACAGAGCAACAGACAGGATATTCCTCTCTTCTCATGCAGAACAGACATGCTAACCTTCAGGGCCCCTCTAGGGGGTCTCTTTTTTACCCCAAGCTTTCATCAAAGCATTTTCTTCAAACAAATAAGGCACAGTTCCTAAGAAGAATTCTGGTTAATAAAATATTCTTTTGCTGCATAAAGAATTATGCAAATAGAGAAATTTCAGAAAACCAGACAGATGTCACCCAGACCAGTGTTATTGGAAAACTACAACAGAAGGGAATATATGGAAATTCTAAAGGTTAACTAATAACTAGATACAACCTACTCTCAAGTATTTGACATCATTTAATATAACCTTATTCCTTTAACAAATGCGTATTGAATGTCAACTATGTACCAGGCATTATATTTAAAAGTTATGATACTTTTAAAAAGAATGCTTAAGTACCAGTCCCTGCTTCACTGAACTCCATATTTACCAAAACAAGATTGATAGATGGAGAATAATATAACGTCTGAGAGTGATAAGTAGTATGTTTAAAAAAATAAATCTTAATGAAACTTTGCTAAGGAGCTTGTGTAACCCACCTGAATGTAGGCAAGCAAAGGTTAAACAGGAATCCACCAGCAAGAACTTCCTAAGCAACTGTGAGAAACTATGCCATGTAACACTTCTTTTCCATCTTAAAGTCAAGAAAATCTATAAAACCCCTCATCCCTAGTCCTTGAAGAGAGTCACCAACAACTGTTCATTAACACTGAAGGAAAGTCACACCTCTCACAATCACATGGATTTTACAGTTAGCAATTAAGCACATAAATAGCCTGGAGTCTAAGAATGCAGTTTACAAGCCTGTGTAGCACAAGCCAAAAGTCTGTCCCTTAGAAAATTAACTTGGAGTAATTACCAATGTAGATACTGAGTGTTCTCCATCATTGGTGTGCTAGTTCTGACACAAGAAGTGACTGGTCTAACAAGGATGGTGTGCGGCTAAAGTCATCTGGATCAGGGAGATGCCAGGGTGAGGCTGAGACATTAAGATATATAAACAGAAGAACAAAAGCTAGACTAAACAGAAGTTCCCTGGATACTCCTGTCTAAAAACCTCACCAATACCCTGGTGAGATGGTGTAAGAATTAACACCAAAACACACTGAAATTCCATGTGTATTTGGTATTTAGTGTTCCATGTATGTGCACATGGAATAGAAGCCTTCTCGCCATTGCAATAATCCCATGGTTGATCAGCTACTTGAAAGAACTGGTTAGGAAAAAAATAAAAACAGTGATGGATTCATACCTTAAACTTTGTTAGTTAATCTTAAAACATATGTATATATTCATTTGTTAATCATCCGAAGTAGGGCAGAGGCCGGAGTGTGGGTTCTCTGATTGGGGTTCTGTAAAGTCTTGCTTATATGTACTACACTCATAATGCCTTCACTACAACTTCCAGTTTCCATTTCTTTAAAATAGAATGATAACCTAAAGGTACTTAAAAAGTATCTGATTTGTAGGTTTTTCTAATTTATTTCAATTACATACAGTCATCTCATCCATACCTTATACAACAGCAAAAATTTTAGAGACTTGATGTTATCAAGCCTTTCCAAAGTACTCAGATTAGTTTTAGGAGAAACAATTCTTCATTTTTACATTCACTTCACAGATTATGTAAAGTTTATGTAATATTTAGCTAAATTATGTAATTACAATATAAGTATAAGTGGCATAAACAGGTTTGGGAACAAACAAAATTGTCTCTTGATAACCATTAACTAACCTGGCATGAGTGTCCTGAGTGCCAGCCTACTGGCTGCAGCAGTTCAATGTGTCTTGGGCTCAGTCAGTATGCTCCCCAGAGGGCTTGGGAAGCCGGTTAAGTGAAGGCTGGATAAGAGAGAATCTGTGGTACAAACTTGTGCATATACACACATATTCAAAGTCAAAATAACCCCTTCTGTTTGAGTGTACCACCTCTTCTCCCTTCAACTCAGAAAAAATGCCTTCTCATTCCCTTCTTGACTGAACTTCATGAATACAAAAGGAAAGGTCATAGGATATTCTAGTGTCCCCTTGCTGTAACTCCAAAATAATTGGGTAAGTGAAATAATGAGGTAAGAAATGCAATGAGAATAGCTTAGATATTGAAGGAGGAGTAACAGGGCCAGCTTTCAGCTCAGTGCAATGGGATATCCCACAACGCCCTCTTGCCTCATGTATCACATCTACAAGTACTGAAATCATTTATATCCATGTTTATTGACTGAGGCTTACTGTAAGACAAAGAGAGCATTAATTTGCTCTACGTAATAAAATAACCAAGTTTTTCTTTTCTGATTTTCTGGCGCATCCAAGTCAGAAGGCTGAGAGCCCTGGACCTGGGAAAATAGGAGAGAGGAAATATGTGGCCCAGAATTATAAGCTATCTAGCAGCAGTCAGGGAACGAAAGGAAAGATCGCCAAGGAAATGCTCCCAGCTACAGAGAAGACTGGGAAACTTCAGGTCAATTATGCTGACCACGTTTATTTAACATATTTACTTGTCTGTGCAGTGATGAACCACTCCTCAGATTCCCCAAAACCTCCCATTAAAGACTATGACTTGTAATACCTTTTCTTGATGGTGCTTTGGTGCAACACTTCTGTTCCCTGCTTAGAGTAATGTGGGCTTGACAAAAAACAGAAGCTTCAGGATGCAAAACACTGGATGGGGACGGAGAGTCAAGTAGAGGCAGGAATTTGAAGCAAGAAGTGACAGAAATCCCTTGCGACAGTCCTAGGAATATGAGGCGCTGTTTGAGACAGCAAAGGTAGACTGTGTCATCAAGAAGCTTACTGTCCTACCAAGGAAACTGTAATGCATCCATGTGAAATATTATAGTAACAAAAGAAAAGAGGATATCAGGTACTAATGTAAATGGCAAGTTGCTGGTGTAGTGGAAGTTGTACACTAAGCAGGTTGGCAGTACTGACTGAAAAGTATTTAGTAGGTTAGAAAAGTGGGGATGTGCTTCAGATTCATGATATCCTTATCAGAAACTATTGTTTACAACTAAAGTGAACAACAGCACTAAAAAAGCAGTATACTTCCTCAGACACTGTCCCCACCATTGTTATCTCTCTATGAGAGGTATGATGTGCATGGATAATTACTACTGTCACAAATTTAGACACATTTTCCACATTGATTTTTGCTGAAAGTTTAGTTTACCAATATTTGAAATGTATATACATAAAGAATAAGCAAATGTTCCAATATGTATGAATAGAGAAGGTGCAGTTCCAGGGGCTCAAGAGGCACATGGTCATTACTCATATTCCTTGGATTCTATGATGCATGTCCTGACAGGAAGCACAGCTTTCTTTGTCACTGTCCACTCTCTCTGCAGTGGCCCGTGGTGGCCCTTTCCATGGTGCTATGGCTTCAGTGCCCAGTAGGGCAGAGATACATGTAAAGTGGATATACATGAAGCCTGCCTGACATGGCCCAGAAATATACCTGAAAACATCTGTGGAACTGAATAGTTCTCAAGCTTCACAGATTTCTAAAAAGATAAAATTTAAACATTCTCTTCTGCACAAATGTGTTGACAAAGAATGAAGTGAGAGTCAAAGGAAGTTTCTAGTACAGGTCCTAGAAACTTCAAGTAATTAGTACTGCAGGAAAGTAAAATGCTTTTCTCAAACCATTTTTCCCCCACCCATCTGCTGTCAGAAAGATCATTATGATGGAAGACTTGTCTACAGAATTGCACAGGACCAAACAAAACACAGCACTACTAACAAAGGCAATCGTGCATCCACATAACAGAATATGAAGTCCCTGTTTGCCATCCCAGTAATATGCCTTAGGTTATGATACACACGTTTGTAAGATGGAATAAGAGATAAACTGTACAGACACATGCTGTGTCCTTCACATATATGCACACATTTGATTTTAAACGAAAAGGTCTTAAAGTCATGTTTTAGCCCATATTTCCCTGCACCCTTCACAGTCGGTTTTGAACTTTACCTTCAACATGCTGTGTTTATCATTCTTAAAAGGTAGGGGATATAGAACTGGCAATAACACTAAGTCATTTGAAGCATGCATTATAAGTTACAGAGAAAATAGAGGCTCTGGTTTATTATGCTGAAGCCGTAAAGCCACGAATACAAAATATGACTAGCTGTCACCTTGCTTTATTCTTCTTTTAACAACTTACTAACAGTGTGTAAATATAAAAGCAAACTTTGATTTTTCCATCAGAGCTCTCTGAAATGGATACTAGAGTACATTTAACATTGTGACCAGAAATATTGAAATTTGACAGCTGAGAGGTTAAAGGTCTCAGATTTATACACTGAGGTGTTTGTTCCTGTCATTGTCCCAGCAGCTTGCTCAGAATAACCCCTTTTGCTTACTGAACCTTTGAGAAACAGAGAACATTAAGTAATACATCTTGGCAGACGTCCTGGGATTCTACTTCTATCAGGAAGCAAGCCATCCTAAGCTCACTGAAAGAATTCTAGGAATATGAAAGGATATCTGTGCAACCTTGATATTTAACTATATTGGGTGGAAAAAACTCCTACTGTTTGGGTCCCCACTCTAAATACGTTAGCCTAAAATTCTGGGCTTTGTGCTTAGTTTTCTACATACCTCTCATCTGACACCTCCTTCTGCCAAAATTGTATTTGCTGATAACACAGAAAAATGACTGCTTGAATTCTTCCTGAAAAGGCAAGAATATCACCTCACTCAGGCAAAAATTACCTTCAGCACAAACATTTCCTTTCATTTCACTGCCCATTTCAGTGCCTACCTTCCCTTTTAGGTAACATCCCATCCTCCATGCCCACTCCCCAGATACCCCAACTGCCCTGTCCTCCCCACTGCCCCAACTAAGCAGTTAATCAGAATGCAAACTGTTAGTATCAAGATTTGGATCCATGTCAAAATCTAGGTCCTTCAAATGTGTAAATCCAGTAACCAAGTTGCAAAATCTACAGGAGTAACTTCTCCAATTAGAACAGTAAAAAACCATAACAAGAGTTCATTCTAAAGGAACAAGGAGACGATTGTCACAATATCGCACACGTTTTAAGTATTTATCTGGCCTTATTCTAAACCCATGTATTAATTCATTTAATCTTCATAACAATCCCATTAGTCTTATGCCATTTTATTGCCCCTCCCCACTTTTTTACAATAAACAACAAAATGGCAAAGATTCTTTTTCAAAAGCCGCCTTAAGATAAAGATTCTGGGTAGTCTTCCAGGGTTACACATCAGTTACTATATTATGAATCCTCAGGATCACTCGTGTATCGTTGGAGCTTAGAACGGTAAACCCTGGAATACCAAGATTCTGCCACAAACCAATTCTTAATAAAATGTATTTCAGTAAGTGGTTAACGTGTTATCCCTCCCAGGGATACCTGCCGTCTAGTAATATCTTAAACCACAGGGATTAATAGTCAAAGATTGAACATTAGACATGACCTTCCTGCAAAAAAAAGAGAGATTTTTGTACCCTTTCAAATTATGCTAAACCAAATAACCACTTCTTCATCTATATACAAGGCCTTACTTGGTTGAAGTAAAATAAAACAGGCCATACTCAACACTGCTGTACCCCTGCTTCCAGGTTTTTCAGAGGGAAAGGACATAAAAACTATAACTGAACAGTTAAGAAGTGAAATATAATTATTTATTTTTCATGCATTGATAATACTTGTGAATTGCCCCATTAATGCTGTGCTGACAAGAAAACACTTCAAACATTCCCTTCAAACTTGAGTTTGCATCAGAATGATCTGGAGGGATTGTTCATTTCTGGGCCCCAAATCAGAGTTTCTGATTAACAAGTTCCCAAGTAATGCTGATGCTGCTGATATAGGGACCACATTTTGAGATTCAATGCTCCTTGCCAGGGCAGGAAAAGAATGTTCTGAGTTTCCCTAGGTGTTTTGGGATGGATGAGGGAGCTAATAGAGGTGTATTTCCAGCAGTGACTCTCAAGGTAGCTCTCAGCATCAAATAGGCACTGAGCTCTTGTAATGTACCAAACACTGTATTAGGCATCGAGGGAGACATAGTGAGGGAGTCAGACATCAGTGCATTGTGCTCAGGGAGGTAAGCAAGTGAGGCTGGAGCTGAGATCTGCAGGATAGATGGGAGTCAGTGAAACCAAGTGGTCTTGGGAAGAGCTTTCCACCAGGAAAGTGTCAGACTGACTGACGCTGCAGAGTCAGACTGGGCGAGCCTCACCCAGGAGGCTGAGCTGGAGGCCCCCAAGGATGTGGACAATCAGATCAGCATCATGACAGGGGGAGAACTCTGCTGCTCAGAAACATGACCTCCATCAGGGTACTCAAGGCTGAGTGGAGGGAGCAGTGCACACAGGCACACGAACGCACACACAGACGCGCACACACAGACACACACACGTACACACACCCCTCAAAAACTACACAAAGCAGAGAAGGTAGATGAAAATGATCACTTTGGGTAAGCCCAGACCAAGGGTGGTCAGTTTACTTCTGTCCAAAGAAATGGATATTGACATGAACTCCCCTAAACCTAAGCAGAAGCATAGAGTTAAAAGGGAAAAAAACACTACAAACAAATAGGTATTTTATTTCTGTCATGAAACGCCTGCGTAAAAGAGAAAAGGGAGAAAAATCTATTTTACACCTCAAATCTGAAGATTTTACATTCCCTTCCAGTTTTTATATTAGGGCCTGGACTTGGCATTTTGTACATGAATCCCACTCTTTATAGCTCTGATAGAATAAATGTGAGGGAAAAAAAACAGGTTAACTTTAACCACATTGCCCCTTCCTCATATTTTGTGAAAATTATCTTTTCTAAGACTCACAAAAGCCTCAAACTCTACATGATTTACTAGGAAGGTTTTAGAAGCCAAAGCTTTTGTAGACTGTTCAGCCATAGCATATAGGCTCCAGTTTTTCTTAACTCATCGTCAGGTACCAGATTTATCACCTCTCACAGTCAGAAAAACACAGCTATGCTATGTGAAGTTTTGAATGACCTGAGATCACTCTTTTGCCCCAGTTATGTCCTCTAAAGTTTGAATTAAACTGCACAAACTGTTTCAGCAGCCATGAAACGTATTTCTTAGTTCCCATCTAAGAACAACAAGCCAACAATCTCACATCAGCTGTTGCCGATTCCTGGCATGAAAGCTCATCGGCTAAGCCCCAGCATCCCCACCCAAAACGGCACATTCTCTGCTGATGCCCACATATCACAGCTTCTTTGAGTAATGCATTCTCCCTCAAGCTTTAAAACTTGTTATTAAGGCACCTACAGCACCATTAAGTGGCTTGGAAGCAAGCCTCTCACTAATGAATATTAAATCACTTGGGTCAATGAGGTCCTCCTGCCCCTTCGCAGACAGAGTTAGAAAAGATGCCATTTTTTTCCTTGGCTACCTAATGAATCTCTAACTGCTGATTTGTTTCCATTTTCAGTCTGGCATAAAGAAAAAGGCCTGCAGCCCCCTTTCGTGGTTGCCTGACTCACCAACCACTATGCAAAGGCAGCAATTTTTCATTATTGATAAAATGTAATGTCATAATGTCATGGCCTTTCAGGTCATCATCTTGGTAAGTCAGCAATGACATTATCACGTTTTATAATGATAACAAATGGCCATAATGTTTGCATGTAATTTTCATTGGCTCCTTCAGAATTCTAATTCGACCCCATCAACAAACAGAACTCAATAGCAACTTCAGATGTCTACTTCCTTAGATCTGCTCAAGGCTAATAGCAAAGTCTGCATGAATCAAAGCTCATTAAAGATACAGGGGCCATTCCCCACTCCCAACTCTTTGACTAAATGTTTTACTTTTAGAAAGAAGAATTTTCACAGAATGTATTTGCACTGTTGAATTTGGGCATGTAAATGCATTAAATACATCTACTTGCTATTCATTCATGAACTCTCACTAACCCCTTTCTGTCCTGTTCATGCCTGTATTTCTCTAATCTGTCTAGTGATTTTTGAGTGCTGTGTCCTGCCTGTTTCACAGTAATCATAGAACACTAATTGGTCTAAATGATAAGAATCATTCATGGGGCACTTATTTCCATATATTAGCCTTCTCACTTCTCTCTTCCCTGAGAAAGTGGAAATGTTTCATTGTCTAAGCCCAGAACTAAACCCAGCATTCTTTTTTTATTGAAGTACAGTGGATTTACAATATCATGTTAGTTTCATGTGTACAGCACAGTGATTCAGTTATACATATTTATAAATATTCCTTTTCAGATTCTTTTCCCTTGTAGTTTATTACAAAATATTGAGTATAGTGCCCTGTGCTATACAGTAGGTCCTTGTTGGTTATTTATTTTATATATAATGTGTATATTTTAATACCAACCTCCTAACTTATCCCTCCCCCAACCTCCTTTCCCCTTGGGTAACCAGAAGTTTGTTTTCTATGTCTGTGAGTCTGTTTCTGTTTTGTAAATAAGTTCATTTGTATCATTTTTTTAGATACCACATACAAGCGATATCATATGATATCTGTCTCTGTCTGACTTACTTCACTTAGTATGATAATCTGTAGGTCCATCCATGTTGCTATAAATGGCATTATTTCATTCTTTTTATGGCTGAGTAATATTCCATTGTATATATGTACCACATCTTTATGCACTCCTCTGCTGATGCACATTTAGATCACTTCCATGTCCTGGCTATTGTAAATAGTGCTTCTATGAATACTGGGGTACATGTATCTTTCTGAATTATGGTTTTCTCCAGATATATGCCCAGGAGTGGGGTTGCAGGATCATACTGTAGCTCTATTTGTATTTTTTTAAGGAAACTCCATACTGTTTTCCATAGTGGCTGTACCAATTTACATTCCCACCAACAGTGTAGGAGGGCTCCTTTTTCTCCACACCCTCTCCAGCATTTATTATTTGTAGACTTTTTGATGATGGCCATTCTGACTGGTGTGAAGTGATACCTCATTGTAGTTTTGATTTGCATTTCTCTAAACCCAGCATTCTTTAGAAAGCCTTTTTTTAATTCATTGACAACAGAGAGCAAAAAAAATAAAAAGAGTAGAGCTAGAACAGATTCACACTTCAGTCCTAAAAACATTAAGTCTAAACTACACTTGGTAGATCTCCAGAAATATTTTACAACTTATTTAGCACTTCATGAAGAGGGAAGGAAAGGAGGGGTGAAGGAGAATTGTCATCCACTGAGCTCTATGCTAGGATATGCCTACATGTATCAACTCATCTAATCTTCACAACCACCTCCAAAAGATAAGACTCATCCTCTGCTTCTAACAGAAGAGGAAACTGAGGTTCAGGGAGTTTAAACAGCTAAGGAGTCACTCAGACTTAGCAGTTCTGATGCCAAAACCCATGTATGTTCCATTGCCCAAAACTCCCAAAGCAGGTATTCCACTATAGAAGGAAGACTCAAATTGTCAAGCCAGCCCAAATAAAATCATCATACATTCAGAGAACCAAGAAATTATGAGTAGATTTCAGATGCAGAAACTATTTATCTTGGCATAATTACATCCATTTATACTGTTATTGGTACCACATTCTCGGAGCAGGCACATATAATTGAGTTAATGGTTTCAATGCATCTGTGTGATTCTTCATTGATGTTCTTTCCACATTATTCAGTAGATTTCACTATTGTCACTGGAAATGGGGCCAAATTAGGTAGTTTCATCAGATTTGTAGATCAGCAGCCCTTTAGCTGACACAATAAAACCATGTGAAGAGTATATAATGATGTTGGTATGAGAACTTCCCGAGCCTGCTCTAGTTGATCAGAGGAGGCACTCATTACCACTTCCACTTAAAATAGCAAACATTTCAGAAGACTTCACCACTCAAAAAGCACTATCCATTACACTATCGTAATTATTTTCTCAGCAAGGAAACAGTAAGGAAACAGATTACTTGATTTGTCTAAGTTCATAGAGACACCAAATGGAAAAAATAAGATCCAAACAAAGGTCTTCTGGATCAACTGTCCATGCTTTTCACTATACCAAGGACTTTAGTGCATTCAGGGAAAGTGACTTCTAAAAGCAATGCACCAGTATTCAGGGAAAGATTAGCCCTCCATCTGAGGAGAAGGCCAGGCAAGGGTCAGGAACACATAGAAATTGAACACTTCTGGAAATGAAACGCTGCTATGGCAGAATGTAGAGAAAGGACTTCCAGAGAGTGAGTTTAACAAGCTATTATGTCCAATAAATTATAAGCACATTTGGAGAAGGGGAAAGTCTTCCTTTCACTCCTTTTTATTCCTTCAACAGATCCTGGGGGTTTCCTCTTTATTCATTCATTTGTTCATTCATTCAACATGCATTACTGAGCACCTCTTCTAGGCCAACATTATGCCAAGAACTGAGGCTACAACAGTGAACAAACTACACATGGACCTGCCCTCACCTGTGAATCTGTGGAGCTCACATTTGTGCAGATGAGATGGTCATTAAACAGCTGATGTCATGACAACCCATCTCCCTACCACTGATATAGGTGAAGACCAGTTGTGAGGATGGAGTGTTAGGAGGATTTGACCAATCCTATGGAGGTAAAGAAGACCTCTCTAAGGATGAGATGTTTACATTGAGATTTGAAGTGTGACTGAGTAGGAATCACAAGACAAAACACTAGGGAACCAAGGGAATTTTCCATTCTTGGCTCCCTCCTTTAGGCTCCTTCCTGCTTGATTTCCCTTGCTTTCTTAGCCACATTCCATGACTACCATAATGACTTACCTGGTTTAACTCATTGAGAATTTGGAGATCTGTATATGTATAATTTTGACAGGTCACAGGCAGTCTGACTGATATGCCTGATGATTTTCTGCCAAGTTTGATTTTAAATCATAGTTAGCCTGGCAGTTGCTACACTGACCATCCCTCTTCTCCTTTGTTCTCTCTGTACAGCTCCTCACACTGAGCCAGACACACCCCTCTGCACACTAAACCACTCAAAACTCCACATTCCCTTATTTCTGGGCCCTCTCTTTCCTTTTACCATTTTTATGTACTTGGATATTGCTATGGACTGATTTGTATTCCCCCAACATTCATATGATGAAAGTTTAACCCCCAATGTGGTTTGATTTGGAGATTGGGCCTTTTGGGAGGTAATTACGGTTAAATGAGGTCATAAGAGTAAGACCTTAATCCAACAGTATTGGTGTCCTTAAAAGAAGAAGAAGAGATGCCAGAAAGCTCTCTCTTTCTCCCTCCGTGAACCCACAAAGGAAATACCATAGGAGGACACACCAAGATGGCAACCATCAACCATCTGCAAGCCAGAGAGGCCTCACCAGAAACCAACCCTGCCAGCATCTTAATCTTGGACTTCAAGTCTCCAGAATTGTGATAAAATTAATTTCTGTTGTTTAAGTCACCCAGTCTTCAGTATTGTGCGAAGGTACCTAAAACTGACTAATACAGATGTGAAAACAGAAATCTGCAGGGTGTAACACATGCATAAGTAGTGTTAATGGGGCTGTATATGAGTATTGAAAAGGTAATAACTGCACAACTTATGCTCCTAGCTCTGGCACCTAGAAAGAGGAAATGACAGTGACTTGGGGGAAAAAATCATTGTGGGGATTGTCCAAGTAGGAAGGCTATGAGCTTGCAAAGGCAAAATGTAATGCTGTTAGAATGTTTCTGAGCATAAATATATCCTGAAATGTGGTTGGGGGATTATCAGTGGATGTATACCCGATCCTTGTTTTTTCTAACTCCCATTTACCATAGACAATTGGAAATTGACAAAATCAGATGGACAATAAATAGGCTGGCAATTTCTTTCTAATAAAATTAAATCAACCCCTTATACTCCTCTCTTTCTCCATCCTTCCTTACACTGTTAGCTAAAATATGACTTACATATATACGTATATATGTATATATGTAAATATAACACTTAAACAGCCAGAATTATAAAGTTAAATTACAAATCAACAAGAAGAGCCTCTATCTTTTGACGCTTCGAGAACCAGCCTCACTGCACCCTCTCAGATGTGCCAGCACTAGAGGGGCAGCACCCTTTTCTCAGAGAGCTCAGCCCCCATGGCTACATGGTTCTCAAAATGCACCAGCAACACAGCATCACCTTTGTATGTTAGAAGTGCAACCTCTCACCACAGGAGACAAGACGGCAAAGTAGAAGGACTTGAGCTCACATCCTCTCATGAAAACACCAAAATCACAACTAATTGTTCAACAACCATCAACATAGAAGACTAGAACCTACCAAAAAAGATATTCTACATCCAAAGACAAAGAAGCCACAACGAGACAGTAGGAGAGCGCTTTTGCAATATAATTAAATCCCATATCCACTGGGTAGACAACCTACAAACTGGAAAATAATTATATTGCAGAGGTTCTCCCATAAGAGTGAGAGTTCTGAGCCCCACATCAGTCTCCACAGCCTGGGGGTCTGGCATTGGGAGTAGGAGCCCCCAGAGCATTTAGCTTTGAAGGCCAGTGGGCTTGAGTACAGGAGCTGCACAGGACTGGGGGAAATAGAGACTCCATTCTTGGTGGGTGCAAACAAGATTTTGCATGCACTTGGACCTAGAGGAAAGCAGTGACTCCACAGGAGCCTGGGCCAGACCTACCTCTAGGTCTTGGAGGCTCTCCTGGGGAGGTGAGTGTCAGCTGTGGCTCACTGGGAGGAGGCAAGGACACTGGCCTCAGTATACTCAGCAACATAAGCTCTCCCAGAGGTCGCCATTTTGGCACCAAGACCTGGCCCCACCCACCAGCCAGCAGGCTCCAGTGCTGGGTCACCTTAGGCCAAACAACCAACAGGGTGGGAACACAGCCGTTCCCATCCACAGACAGGCTGCCTAAAGTCACCCTGAGCACACAGCACCTTTAAACACACCCCTTGACATGGCCCTGCCCACCAGAGGAACAAGACCCAGCTCCACCCACCAGTGGGCAAGCACCAGTCCCTCCCACCAGGAAGCCCACACAAGCCCCTGGACTAACCTCACCCACCATGGGGGCAGATACCAGAATCAAGAGGAGCTACAAACTTGCAGCCTAAGAAACAGAGACCACAGACACAGAAGGTAAGACAAAATGAGATGGCAGAGAAATATGTCCCAGATGAAGGAACAAGATAAAACTTCAGAAGAACAACTAAGTGAAGTGGAGATAGGCAATCTGCCTGAAAAAGAATTGGGAGTAATGACAGTAAAGATGGTCCAAGATCTCAAAAAAGAATGGAGGCACAGATTGAGAAGATACAAGAAATGTTTAACAAAGAGCTAGAAGATTTAAAGAACAAACAAACAGAGATGAACAATACAATAATTGAGATGAAAAATACACTGGAAGAAATTAATAGCAGAATAAATGAGGCAGAAGAACAAGTAAGTGAGCTGGGAGAAAGATTGCTGGAAATCACTGCTGCAGAACCAAATAACGAAAAAAGAATGAAAAGAAATGAGGACAGTCTAAGAGACCTCTGGGACAACATTAAACACACAAACATTCACATTATAGAGGTCCCAGAAGGAGAAGAGAGAGAGAAAAGGCCTGAGAAAATATTTGTAGAGATAATAGTCAAAAACTTCCCTAACATGGGAAAGGATACACTCACTCAAGTCCAGGAAGTACAGAGAGTCCCATACAGGATAAACCCAAAGAGGAACAAGCCAAGACAAAGAGAAATTTAATCGAATTGACAAAAATTAAAGACACAGAGAAAAAATTAAAAGCAATGAGGGAAAAGCAACAAATAATATATAAGGGAATCCCCATACAGTTATCAGCTGATTTTTCAGCAGAAACTCTGCAGGCCAGAAGAGAGTGACACAGTATATTTAAAGTCATGATTGGGAAAAACCTACAACCAAGAATACTCTACCAAGCAAGGCTCTCATAGAAATTCAATGGAGAAATTGAAAAGATTTAAGCAAAAGCTAAGAGACAAGCAAAAGCTAAGAGAATTCAGCACCACCAAACCAGCTTTATAACAAATGCTAAAGGAAATTCACTAGGTGGAAAAGAAAAGGCCACAACTGGAAACAAGAAAATTACAAATGGGAAAGCTCACCGGTAAAGGCAAACGTACAGTAAAGGTAGGAAATCATCCACACACAAATATGATATCAAAAACAGCAATTGTGAGAAGAGGAAAGCATAAATGCAGGTATTGGAAATGCATTTGAAATAAAGAGACCCAGCAACTTAAAACAATCTTTTATATATATAGACTGCTATATCAAACTCTCATGGGAAATGCAAACCAAAAATCTACAAGAGATACACACACAAAAAAAGAAAAAGCAATACAAGCACAACTCTAAAGATAGTCGTCAAATCACAAGAGAACAAAAGAGGAAGGGAAGAAAAAAGACCTACAAAAACTAATCTTGAAAAATTAACAAAATGGCAATAAGAACATACATATTGATAATTACCTTAAATGCAAATGGATTAAATGCTCCAACCAAAACACACAGACTGGCTGAATGGATACAAACACAAGACCCATATATACAAGAGACCCACTTCAGATGTAGGGACACATACAGACTGAAAGTGAGGGAATGAAAGAAGGTACTCCGTGCAAATGGAAATCAAAAGAAAGCTGGAGTAGCAATACTGATATCAGACAAAATAGACTTTAAAATAAAGACTGTTACAAGAGACAAAGAAGGACACTACATAATGATCAAAGGATCAATCCAAGAAGAAGATATAACAATTGTAAATATATATGCACCCAACATAGGAGCACCTCAATATATAAAGCAAATGCTAACAGTCATAAAAGGAGAAACTGACAGTAACACAATAATAGTGGGGGACTTTAACACCCCACTTACATCAATGCACAGATCACTCAGACAGAAAATCAATAAGGAAACACAGGTCTTAAATGACACATTACACCAGATGTACTTAATTGATCTTTATAGAACATTCCATCTAAAAGCAGCAGAATACACATTCTTCTCAAGTGCACATGGAACATTCTCCAGGATAGATCATGTGCTGGGCCACAAAGCAAACTTCGATAAATTTAAGAAAAATGAAATCATGTCAAGCATCTTTTCCATCTGGAATGTTCTGAGGCTAGAAAACTACAAGAAAAAAAAAACTGTAAAAATCACAAACACATGGAGGCTAAACAATATGTTACTAAACAACCAGTGGATCACTGAAGAAATCAAAGAGGAAATCAGAAAATACCTAGAGGTAAATGACAATGAAAACATGACAATCCAAAAGCTTTGGGACACAGAAAAAGCAGTGCTAAAAGGGAAGTTTATAAGAATAAAATCTTACCTCAGGAAACAAGAAAAATTTCAAATAAACAACCTAATCTTACAGCTAAAGCAACCAGAGAAGGAAGAACAAACAAAACCCAAAGTTAGCAGAAGGAAATCTTAAAGATCAGAGCAAAAACAAATGAAATACAGATGAAGAAAACAATAGAAAATATCAATGAAACTAAAAGCTGATTCTTTGAAAAGATATGATAAACCTATAGCCAGACTCGTCAAGAAAAAAAGGAAAATGGCTCAAATCAATAAAATTAGAAATGAAAAAGGAGGACTTCCCTGGTGGTACAGTGGTTAAGAATCCACCTGCCAATGCAGGGGACACAGGTTCAAGCCCTGGTCCGGGAAGGTCCCACATGCTGTGGAACTAAGCCCATGTGCCACAACTACTGAGCCTGCTCTCTAGAGCCCGCGAGCCACAACTACTGACCCTACATACCACAACTACTGAAGCCCGCGCACCTAGAGCCCATGCTCCACAACAAGAAAAGCCACTGCAATGAGAAGCCCACGCGCCACAATGAAGAGTAGCCTCTGCTCGCCACAACTAGAGAAAGCTCTCATGCAGCAAGGAAGACCCAGTGCAGCCAAGAAGGAAGGAAGGAAGGAAGGAAGGAGAAAGAAAGAAAGAGAGAGAGACAGAGAGACAGAAAGAGAGAGAGAGAGAGAGAAAGAAAGAAAAAGAAAAAAGAGAGAGAAAGAAAGAAAGAGACAGAGAAAGAAAGGAGGGAGGGAGGGAGGGAAGAAAGAAAGAGAGAAAGAGAGAAAGGAAAAAGGAGAAGTTACAACAGACACTACGAAAATACAAAGGATCATAAGAGACTACTACAAGCAACTATATGCCAATAAAATGGACAACCTCGAAGAAATGGACATATTCTTAGAAAGGTACAATCTTCCAAGACTGAACCAGGAAGAAATAGAAAATATCAACAGACAAATCACAAGTAATGAAATTGAAACTGTGATTTAAAAACTTCCAACAAACAAAAGCCAGGACCAGATGGCTTTACAGGCGAATTCTATCAAACATTTAGAGAAGAGTTAACATCTATACTTCTGAAACTATTCCAAAAAATTGCAGAGGAAGGAACACTCCCACACTCATATGAGGCCACCATCACCCTGACACCAAAACCAGACAAAGATACCAAGAAAAACGAAAGTTACAGGCCAATATCACTGATGGACATAGATGCAAAAATCCTCAACAAAATACTAGCAACCAAATCCAACTATACATTAAAACACATACACCATGATCAAGTGGGATTCATCCCAGGGATGCAAGGATTTTTCAATACCTGCAAATCAATCAGTGTAGTACACCACATTAACAAACTGAAGAATAAAAACCATATGATCATCTCAATAGATTCAGGAAAAGCTTTTGACAAAATTCAACACCCATTTATGATAAAAACTCTTCAGAAAGTGGACATAGAGAAACCTACCTGAACATAATAAAGGCCATATATGACAAACCCACAGCAAACATCATACTCAATGGTGAAAAACTGAAAGCATTTCCTCTAAGACCAGGAACAAGACAAGGGTGTCTACTCATGCCACTTTTATTCAACATAGTTTTGGAAGTCCTAGCAATGGCAATCAGAGAAGAAAAGGAAATAAAAGGAATCCAAATTGAAAAAGAAGAAGTAAAACTGTCACTGTTTGCAGATGACATGATACTATACATAGAAAATCCTAAAAATGCTGCCAGAAAACTACTAAAACTCATCAATGAATTCAGTAAGGTTACAGGACACAAAATTAATACACAGAAATCTCTTGAATTTCTATACACTAACAATGAAAGGTCAGAAAATGAAATTAAGGAAACAATCCCATTTACCATCATATCAAAAAGAATAAAATACCTAGGAATAAACCTACCTAAGGAGGCAAAAGACCTGTACTCTGAAATCTATAAGACGCTGATGAAAGAAATCAAAGATGACACAAACAGATGGAAAGATATACCGTATTCTTGAATTGGAAGAATCAATATTGTCAAAATGACTATACTACCCAAGGCAATCTACAGATTCAGTGCAATCCCTATCAAATTACCAGTGGCATTTTTCACAGAACTAGAACAAAAAAAATCTTAATTTTTTATGGAAACACAAAAAACCCTGAATAGCAAAAGCAATCCCGAGAAAGAAAAACAGAGCTGGAGGAATCAGGCTCCCTGACTTCACACTATACTACAAAGCTACAAATATGAAATCAAAACAATATGAAACTGGTACAAGAACAGACACATAGATCAATGGAAGAGGATAGAAGGCCCAGAGATAAACCCATGCACCTATGGTCAATTAATATATGACTAAGGAGGCATGAATATACAATGAAGAAAAGACAGTCTTGTCAATAAATGGTGCTGGGAAAACTGGACAGCTATATGTAAAAAAAATGAAATTAGAACATTCTTTAACACCATACACAAAAATAAGCTCAAAATGAACTAAAGACTTAAATGTAAGACCAGATACTATAAAACTCTTAGAGGAAAACATAGGCAGAACACTCTTTGACATAAATCGCAACAACAACATCTATTCCTATCTGTCTCCTAGAATAATAGAGTAATAGAAATAAAAACAAAAATAAACACATGGGACCAAATTAAGCTCAAAAGCTTCTGCACAGTAAAGCAAACCATAAACAAAATGGTTTTTCTCCCACAGAATGGGATAAAATATTTGCAAAAGATGTAACCAACAAGGGATTAATCTCCAAAATTTACAAACAGCTCCTGTGACTCAATAACAAAAAAACAAACAACCCAATCAAAAAGTGGGCAGAAGACCTACATAGGCATTTCTTCAAAGAACACATACAGATGGCCAAGAGGCCCATGAAAAGATGCACAACATAGCTGACTATTAGAGAAATACAAATCAAAACTACAGTGAGATGATCATCTCACACCAGTCAGAATGGCCATCAGTAAAAGTCTACAAACAATAAATGCTGGAGATGGTGTGGAGAAAAGGGAACCCTCCTGTACTGCTTGTGGGAATGTAAATTGGTACAGACACTATGGAAGACAGTATGGAGGTTCCTTAAGAAACTAAAAATAGAACTACCATATGATCCAGCAATTCCACTCCTGGGCATATATCCACAGAAAAACATGGTTCAAAAGGATACATGCACCCCAGTGTTCATTGCAGCACTGTTTACAATAGCCAAGACATGGAAGCAATCTAAATGTTCACTGACAGATGAATGGATAAAGAAGATGTGGCACATATAAACAATGGAACATTACTCAGCCATTAAAAAGAATGAAATAATGCCATTTTCAGGAACATTGGATGGACCTAGAGATTATCATACTAAGTGAAGTAAGTCAGAAAGAGAAAGACAAATATCATATGATGTTTATATGCAGAATCTAAAAAAAAAAAAAAGAACTTAGTTACAAAACAGAACAGGCTCACAGACTTAGAGAACAAATTTATGGTTACCAGGGGGTAAGCATAGGTGGGAAGGATAGATTGGAAGTTTGGGATTGACATGTACACACAGCTATATTTAAAATTGATAACCAACAAGGACCTACTGTATAGAACAGGGAACTCTGCTCAATACTCTGTAATAACCTAATGGGAAAAGAATTTGAAAGACACATGAATATGTATAACTGGATCACTTGCTGTACACCTGAAACTAACACAACATTGTTAATCAACTATACTCCAATATAAAATAAAAATTAAAAAATTAAAAATATACATAAAACCATAACTATTACTATATCAGTGAGGAAAAAAGTCTAACATTTCTTACATATAAAGAGTTCCCACAAATCAATAAGAAAAATATGAGCACCCTGTAAAAAAAGTAAAATCATAACAGCCAATGAACAAAAAAAGAAAATACAAAATCATGAATAAGCATATGAAAAATGTTTAAGCTCACTGATATATATATGTATATAAGAGCAAGACAACATTTCCTGCCTATTAAGTTTGCAAGGTATTTTTATCCTTACACTCAATGTTGAAGGATGCAGAAAAGTAAACGTGTTTATATAATGCTGCTGGAAGACAGGTGTCATCTTTCGGGAAGGTAACTGGTAATTTATACATATTCTTTTTTTATATAATAATTTCATCCTTAGTAATTTATCCTAAGGAAATAATCAGAGATTTACACAAATATTTACTTATAGTGATGTTTGTTCTCTAAACAGTTTTTTCGAAACACTCTAAATGCTTAATAACAAAGAAAGGCTAAGTAAATGATTATAGTCATACAGTAAAATACTGTGCAACCACTGAAATTATTTAATGGCAGACTGTACTTCCTCAAAATGACTGCAACAATATTTCTGGTCACATGAGCTCTTCCAGAGCCTTGCTATTTCCCACTGTGGTAGGCTGAATAACGGTCCCCCAAAGATGTCCATGTATAGTCCCTGATAATTGTGAACATGTTACCTTAAATGGTAAAAGTAACTTTGAGGATGCGATTAAGCTAAGGATCTTGAGATAGGGAGATAATCCTAGATTATACAGGTGAGCCCAGTGTAATCACAAGGGTCCTTATAAGAGGGAGGCAGAAGTATCAGAGTCTGAAGAAAAAAATGTAATGACAAGAGCAAGGGTCAGAGTCAGAGAGAGATTTGAAGATGCTAGATTCCTGGCCTTAAAGGAACCATGAGAACCAAAGAATGCAGGCAGCCTCTTGAAGCTGGAAAAGGCAACATAATGGATTCTCCCCTAGAGCCTCCTAGGAGTGTGGCCCTGCCAACACCTTGATTTTGGCCCAGTGAAACCCATTTCAACCTTCTGACTTCCAAAACTGTAAGATAATAAATCTATGTTGTTTTGAATTTGTGACAGCAGTGATAGGAAACTGACAAATTATTCAAAAGGTCTACGTGTCCAGGGGAGAGCTTTTGTGGGCTTTTGGGTTGGCTTCTGTGACTCCCTTGGTGAATAGCATGTGGCAGAAGTCATAAAAGGTAAGTTGGCTTCAGCCTGGTCTTTCACTATGGACATGCACTCATGGGGTCCTGAGCCACCATGTAAGGAGCATGGCTACCCTGAAGCCATCATGCAAGAGAGATACATTAGAGACTGGGAGAAATGTCCAGGAAACCCAGCTGTTCCAGCCTCCAGCTGTTTGAGTCTTTCCAATCCACGCACTTAGACGTGAGTAAGCAAAGCTCACATAATGAGCCCAAGCCACCACCTGACTACAACTGCATGAAAGATTCTGAGCAAGAACTGCTTAGCCAAGCCTAGTCAACTTCCAGAACCATGAGGAAAGGAATAAAATCCCTCTATTGTTTTATGCCATTAGGTTTTATGTGATTTATTATGCATCAGTAAGTAACTAATACATTAATAATAAAGGGAAGTGCTCAGAATATAATGTTAAGTGAAAAAATACTCTATAGCTTATGTGTGTGTGTGAGAGAGAGAGAGAGAGAGAGAGAGAACACAGAGAAAAAATTTGGAGTCACCAAAATATGCTGCATATAATGGTTATTGCTGTGTGCTAGGTGAGGAAATTCTTTATATTTTTCTATATTTCCAAAGTCTATATAATAAACACACATTACTTTTGTAATCGGGGAAAAACATTTTTAAGCTCTTTAGACACTATTACTTCTAAATATACCGGATTGAAAAAAACACATGAGTATATCCTGTGTGGAAGCACATGCACACAAGCATGTATGTGCATACTGAAGATAAAATAAAGAGAAAAGGGGAAGGGGTCACTCAGTTAATCTGAGTGAGAACATGAACCTTTAAATCCTACTTTTATTCCTCCCTTTCCTACAGTAGAGATGGCAGCAAGTATCTTATAATATGGAGTCAAATACCTAATCCTTTTAGCCACTCCCAAATCAACTGTAGTTGACTGATGCAACTGGGTTTGGATTCTTTTCTGTGACACAGATAAAAGATTATCTATAGCTTCTCTTGGAAGAAGAAAAGTAAACCATCCCTTTGAAAATCAACTCTTCCCTTGGGCACAGTGCCTAAAATCCACCCAGTTTTTGCTGTTCCCCAACAGTACGTCCGAAAGATGAGCACCTGCAGAAGAGTCAGGTGCAAAATCAGAGAGTGGAAAAAGGAGGTGGAGATCCTTGGTCTCAGGACTCTATTGCATTCCACTTAATTCTAATGATACACCTGGGGGTGGAATTAACAATCCCTGTTTTACAGATGAGACATTTAGTATCAGAAAGATTAAGTGATATACCCAAGTCAAAAGCTAATAAGTGGCAGAACTGACTTTTAATACAAAGCTTCTTATCACGGCAAGACAGCACTCACCTTCCATTTGCCTCAGTTTCCTAGTTCCCACTTTCAAAGTTGTAGTGCGAATTATATTTTTGAATGTACCTATCCTATACTATTACATGGAACAATGCCTACCACTTGAGAATGCCCTATTACCCTACATTAGCTGCCATTTCAATTGTATGAATCAAAATCACATCAGAAGGCACACACAGGCACTGGAAATCCACAACTTCCTCCCTTTTGGAAATCCTGCACTCCGTACCTCACCATTTTAGGGTGGGGCTGCATCCTACCCAGCAGTGGTTGTTTTTCCATGAAAACTAAAGCCAAACCTGGATCCCACAAAGCAGCAACCTAGTGACCCACCTCAGACACACATTTTCCTTGCCCTTTTTCAAACGGCACAACAGCGATCACACCATCCAAGGGCTCTCATTAAAAGTCCGTTGCTCTCCAAATGTGTCGATTCTGGTGGCACTGACAAGTGAGGTGAGAGGCAGGGGGCCTCCCCCTGCACAAACTGGCCGGTTCTATAAAATAAATGAGCAGGGAAATGGTCTTGGGGTGGGACCTGCCTTCCAAAGGCACTGAAAACTGAGGCTCCTGTCTTTTGGCATTTCCTAAAAGGCCTCTTGAGCTTTCCTTGGCAAGCCTCGAGACTGAGGGTACTTTTAGCTGTTTAACCCTTCCTCTTCTAACAGGGGTCAAAGGGCTGGAAAGATCTTCTCAAAAGGATAGAGAAGGAATCATTAAAAGGGAGGAGAGGGTAAGTGACAGAAGGTCAGCCTTTTTTTTCCTAATGGGTGCGTCCCTGAGGGGCGGGCTCAGTGGCCGTCTGCTGCACACAGACACCTAGCTTCCAGAAACCTGCAGCAATTCAATTCACACTTCCCCACACAGGGAACCCAGAGGAAGCCCAAAGGAGGTGACTGCGGAGGGTGCGGAGATGAAAACAGTCACAATAGAAATCTGATTGTGATAAGTAAATTGCACTGATTGCATTAGCTTAAAATGACAGTGTTTCAATAAGCCAGAGAAAACAAATGCTTGAAATCTTTATGTGTTTTAAGTCTACCATAGAGCTTATCTCCTTCAAATATATATATATATATATATATATATATATATATATATATATATATATATATACTAAGAATATCACTTATTGCACCACACAAAGCTTTATCTAATGACTGGTTTGGGATTAAAACTCACCTTTACATGCAACACAAGCAAAAAAGTGGTGAAGGTTTTCACTGATTTTTAGTCAACAAGCAATAAACTGCATTTGCACCCACACACCTATTCCTAACACCACATTGGGTAACATTTCCACGTTTCAAGGAAAGAAATCAATAGCAATAATCCGTGTGGGACTCATAGGTGTATATTTTTTTATCACACTGCCATTTGAAGAAAAAAATTTCCCTATCTACTTAGAGCAAAAGATTTTTCTTTTTCTATGTTCACATGGAAATCTCAACATTATTATTAGGGGGGAGAAGGGAAAGGGAGATGAGTCAATTAAAACAAATAAGAGAAAATCTAAACACACGTTTCTAACAACACAGGTTCTATTTGAACTCCGTAAACAATAATCAGTGCACAAGCTGAAAAATCCCCAATCAACCTGCAAAATTCAAAATTACATTTTGACTCTGTTTCTAAGAAAAGGATGCTTAAAATGCATGTTGATGTAACTTAGGAAAGCCATCCTGCTTTCAACTTGCAGTGCCGGGAGAAGACACTATGCCCAAACACTGAAATTTAGAATTATGTCATTGCTGATTTTCTGTGCAAGAAGGAAGTATGATTCTTTGTTACTGTTCTTATTTATTGCAGACCTTGTCTGGAATCTGGTATTGAAGCTGTGCTTGATGAGTTGCCGCCTTGAACTTTCCCACTGATCAATGCTGGCTGGTACTGCTGCTGCATGAAAGAATAGCTTTCCCAAGGAGCCACTATCACATGGGAAACTTAGCAAGCTTTTTTAAAAATGGGCCAGAGTCTTGTATGCTTAAGCTTCAGAACACGCCCCCCACCCCAAAGAGAAACAGCAAATGGTGACTGACCATTTGAAAATTGGAATGTTACAACAGCAAGAGGTAAGGTCAAAAGCAGAAATCCTCCTTTCTGGAAAATGATCGGACACCATGGGATGAAAACGTGCAGGAAAAGGGAAGGCTAATATGAAGCAAGAGGACAGGAATCATATTTCTTCTTAGTGAGGTGACAAATAAAAAGTTGCCTTTATATTTCTGGGCAAATAAACTTTAAGAATTGTGGCAGTGTGTTGGTCTCCCATAAAATAGGTTTTATCTGCTGTGGTGACAACCTAAGGCAGGGAGGGGTGAGAGGCAGGGTAATTGCCAGCTTTTCCATTATTTCTGTCAATATTTTTGTTATTTTGTGGCGAGATTGCAGGAGAAGTCTAGACAAATGCTATTAAGAATGAGGGCCAAGAAAAAGGATTTAATCCAATTCTTCAGCAGTTCATGTAGAAAGCATGTGTCACTGGAGTAGGCAGGACTGAATCTTCAAACACATCCACAGGTTCTACACTTTAGGGACTTCCCAGAAAGGGATACCTGTGGTATAAGCATCCACTGGGAAGAAAATAAACTTTGATAAAGAAGTACAGCAAGCCATCAGTAACTGTTGGAAGCCAATGCCTTCTGGAGGGTCCCAACCAATAAACAAAAACCATAAGAAATTGGGACAAGCCATGAACCTCCATGTAGTTTAAGAAATGGAACAAGAACCAGATCTGAGCTTTAGTAAGTTTAACCTACTACCTTCACTCATTGTCTGTCTTCCTGGGCTTTTCCTAGGCAATAAGTATTTTAAATAATTACCAATCCTATGGTGACTCAATTACATGTTACTTTTAATCTCTTCTTTCTCCAGACACTCCTAACACTTTCTATTTCCTAGGGTCATAATCTATGTGCATGCCACACCATCCACTCTAGACTTCAAGCTGCTCAATCCAGGTCTTTCCTTCCTGTACCCTCTGTGGTTCTATCTCTGTGCTTCACAAATAATAGACACTCAAATATTTGTTGAATGACTGATTGACTGAATGAATATATGAGGACTTCATCCCTAAGTATTACTGTCAAAAAATCACAGCACAATCATTAGAGAAATGCAAATCAAAACCGCAGTGAGGTATCACCTCACACCAGTCAGAATGGCCATCATCAAAAAATCTACAAACAATAAATGCTGGAGAGGGTGTAGAGAAAAGGGAACCCTCCTGCACTGTTGGTGGGAATGTAAATTGATACAGCCACTATGGAGAACAGTATAGAGGTTCGTTAAAAAAACTAAAAATAGAACTACCATATGACCCAGCAATCCCACTACTGGGCATATACCCTGAGAAAATCATAATTCCAAAAGAGACATGTACCACAATGTTCACTGCAGCACTATTTAAATAGCCAGGACATGGAAGCAACCTAAATATCCATCTACAGATGAATGGACAGAGAAGATATGGCACATATATACAATGGAATATTAGCCATAAAAAGGAACGAAGTTGAGTTATTTGTAGTGAGGTGGATGGACTTAAGAGTCTGTCATACAGAGTGAAGCATGTCAGAAAGAGAAAAACAAATACTGTATGCTAACTCATATATATGGAATCTAAAAAAAAAAAGTACTGATGAACCTAGGGGCAGGACAGGAATAAAGACACAGACATAGAGAACAGACTTAAAGACACCTGGGGTGGGAAGGGGAAGCTGGGATGAAGTGAGAGAGTAGCATTGACATATATACACTACCAAATGTAAAATAGATAGCTAGTGGGAAGCTGCTGCATAGCACAGGGAGATTAGCTCAGTGCTTTGTGTCCACCTAGAGGGGTGGGATAGGGAGGGTGGGAGGGAGGCTTAAGAGGGAGGGGATATGGGGATATATGTATACATATAGCTGATTCACTTTGTTGTACAGCAGAAACTAACACAATATTGTAAAGCAATTTTACTCCAATAAAGATGTGGAAAAAAAAATCACAGCACAAAATCTCCTCCAGCTCCTGTCCCAATTCCACTCTGCCTGTTCCATCTCTGAGCCTCTAGACCAAGCATCAAACCTATACTCAGACACCTAGCACCCAGCAAGAAGATGCTTTGGGCTCTTGTCCCTATTCACTAAAACCATCCAGGAACTTCTTTATCCTCCACCTTTCCTGGTTCCTCTTCAAGCCCTGTTTTCCTGGCTCTGATTTTGGAATAATATTACCAGGGCTCTTCCATCCCTCTGCCCCAGGACAGAATGGAATGCCCGATTTTTAGCTCCAGGCCTACCCTGAGCATGGTTTTACACCTACCTTCCAACTCCCTCCATATATAGGTGCTATCCCTCTCCCCAGAATTACATTCCCCCTAGATCCAATTCAGGCAGCAGCCTTCTTGACTGATGATTCCCAGGTCAGACCTGGTTCTCCACAGTGGGGAGTGCCTGCTACAACCAGACCTCCAGCTCATACCCACGGGCTCAATCGTAGTTGGCACCCCCCCTCCCTGGCCACACCACCCACCCTGCACCACTGTAAGTGTCACAACCAGTCAGAGAAAACTGCTATACACCACTTCTCACTTAAAGGGTGGAAAGGCAGGTTCTCTGGCTGTTCAAGGGAGAGGAGCTGCCCCTGGGTGCTTTGGGAGCAAAGGTGGGGAGCCTTGTAACTTACAGAAAGACTATGGTCCTGTTTTCCTTTTACAAAGACACCATAATCAGCATTCGTTGGAAGTGGTCATACTTGGCACCAGCCCTGACCACGTGGCGCCCAGTACTGAAGAGAATACATTCATGGTGCAATCCCTGATTTCAATTCATAAAACCTATGCATGGGTTGTTCCTTTGTTTACAAAGTCACATCATGAATATTTCCCCATTTGATCCAAAGCCCTGTGGGGTAGGTAGGACAGCTCTAGTTGTGGTCCCATGTTACCCCTTAGAATGTAAGGTACTTCCCAGAAAGTACTATTATACACACACACACACACACACACACACACACACACATTTGAACACACACACACAAATGCTTGCATACACATATGCTTAGACTGAAACCAACTTCTATGTGCAGAAAGCAGAATATCTGGATGAATACTGTTGAATGAATTCTATTGAGTGAGTTCTCAGATTCAGACTGAAGCATCCAGCCCACTTCACGCTAAGCAACTGTAACCTGAGGAAAAATAATCAAGGATGGCTGTTCCCTCTACACCATTTGGCAATATCTGGGGACATTTTTGGTTGTTACACCATGGGAGTGCCACTTGCATCTAGTGGGTAGAGGCCAGAGATGGTGCTAAGTATCCTACAATGCACAGGACAGCTCCCATGACAAAGAATCATCCTGCCCAAAATGGCAATAGTGCCAAGGTTAAGAAGCCCAGTTCTATACCCTACATTTGAACAGCCAACTCAGATGGACTTTAAGATTTCCCACCAATGCACAAAAGAAGGCTCCAGGCCATCCTTAGGAAATATCCTGACATTTTTGAAAAGAGTTTTTTTTACCATCAGTTTCTGCTCTCCTATCCTCTCTCCTATCTCCAGAGACATGAAAGGTGGCACACATCTGTCCCTTTAATTTCCAAAAAAGAAGCCAGAGAACTAATCAGAGAGTCTTCAATGCCCAGTGGGGAAAAGAGAAAGGAAGAGTCTCAGAAAAGGACACTGAGAATGAAGAGTGGCAGCCCCGAGTCTCTCTACAGAGGGAAAAGTGCTCTGTCACACTCACAGACCTTCTTTGGCCCTGGAGATGATGCATTCTGGCTCCTTTTTAAACTTCTGCAGGACAAAATCAAGTCATAAAGAGTAAGAGACGCTGTCATCTAGGCACACATTTATCCATGCAGAAACATGGATCCATTAGTGAAGACACAGAGAGTGACTTTCACTTCATCCCTCTTCCCTCATGACCCTAGCACTCCATTCTGGAAAGCAGTCATTCAGGCTTGGATGTGCCTGTGCCCCCACACATTCTTGTGACCCCCCTCCATGAGCCCCACCTCCTAGGAGCAAAGGGTCTATGGAACCAGTGTAGGGAGAAGATAAATCAATAGGCAACTGGTGCCCTGGATAAGAGGGACGGCAACACACAAAAAACAGGCAAGATATGTGCCCTTCTTTCACTCCCATTCCAGGTGTATAGTGCACTCTCAGTCCCCATCAATCAAGGACTGATCCAATATCAATCATCTACAGTTTAGTATAGATAAATTTCCAGGTCCTGGAACTGTTGGTGGCCAACCCCAGATTCTGTCTTCTTCAGCCTATGGTATGATACTTTAATAGTAGCTAACATTTATCAGACATGTTCCATATACCAGGTTCTTGGCACTTCACAACTCTTCTCTCAGTCAAATCTCTCTATTACCTTAAGAGATAAAATTTGGCTTTAAACTGCTCCTTACCCAGGAGCACTGAGGCAAAGGAACTCTATCCAGCAATCAGGGGCGCGTAGAAGGTATGTGTAGGTTCAAAGCCTTCTTTTCCTCATCTATCAAGTGGCGATAATAAAAAGTGCCCAACTCATAAAGTCACTGTGAGGAATAAATTAAGTAATATGTGAAATACTCATCCCAGTGCCTGACACATAGTAGGCTCTCTAAAAATGGCACATAGTTAGCCATTATCATTATTATTATTATTATTATTATCACAAAGCTAGCTAGCTTAGTGAGTGATGGAGTCAGGAAGCAATCTCAGCTTTCTTCAGCTTCAAAGTCTAGACTAGAGAACTATAAAAGGAAAAAAAGAAATACTTCAAAAATTAGTTTAACTATTTAGAAATGAGCTCCTTCCCAATTAAAGATAGCTGCCAAATGTACAAATTATTTAACGCATCACAGTAATTTGGTGGTCTTATTTTTTTATCCTAAACTGTGTTTCCTTTTGACTTCATGGGCTTATAGCTTGTGGCTCAGGCAGAAAGATCATCTGTACTTTGAGAATCTGAAGACGGGATGATAATGATTCCATAAGTCTGGGCTAAATTTAAAACTAATGTTGGAGGCTTATGGTCTGAACATTACATGAGTTTGGTCTTGAGCCAAAGAATCATTAAGCCATGGAGCTTAACCAAAGGGATTTCAAGAGGTCACCCAGCCATCTCTCTATATCCAGAGGGACAGAAGCCCACTTTACTTCACTTAGCAACTTCGCATTTTCTGAAAAAAGAAATCATTACACTGCAGCTTAGTATCTTCTTCAGCACATGTTGAAAATATAAATAGAAATTGTGCTTCTTAAAAAACTATCATATATAAATTAAGCTTTTTCAAATTCATTCCTTACATTTCAATACAATTCTTATATTTTTCTGGTCATTCTTCTATTATGATTTTCCAAATCCATGAAGCCTCAAACTTGTTATAGGTTTAGTATACTATCACTACTATCACCTCAGTGAAAAATCTAAGAATGCCTAACACAGTATTTGGCACATAGCACATGATCACTCAGTAGCTGATAAAGGTCATGACACCTAGCAGCCCATTCAAGGTCCACCTTTGAGGGTAATTTCCTCTTCTTCTCATTTGAGTTCATAAGGAACATCCACATCAAGCTGATTATGGGTCATTGAAACCCTTCTACATGACAATTAAATATTTATAAGCAGTTACCATGATCTGAACTTTGTTTTACAGTTACATTTGGCCTCCCATTCCTAAGAAGTTTATCTTCCATTTGAATCTCCATTCCATACCTTTTGCAAGGCTACCATGTTATACAACTCCAGGGGCACCATAAACATCATGATCTATGTAGTTAGACCATGGAGTTATTTAGCCCTCTTGGTGATATTCAATGTACGACCTGTACAGTTGTACACAATAGCTTCTTACAATTCAAGAAACATTTTAGCAAAAGGAGTCAACCCTTTTGTGAGAAGGGCCTGGTTGCATTTCCCTGAACTACTTGGGCAGGAAGGAGAGAAGCAGTTTTTGCAAAATTCCTGATAGATATGAAAAAGTGAAAGCTAAGTCTTGCTCCCTGCAGAGAATTTCAGCAAATCTCAAAGAGGTGATATAGTAGAAACCATGACCTTTGAACCCCAGTGTTTAAGCTTCAAGATCTACTCATGGTTCTAATATTCTGGCTGGAAAGCCCTGTCCTGAGACCTTGGTCCAGGCAGCAGCACTTCTGATCCTGAAAAACACAAAATGATGCTTCTTCAAAGCCCAAAGAATGTATCTTTTTGTTGGAGAGCACTCCAAGCAAACAGCTTTCCCTCTTCCCTTTAGCTTCATTCTATCATTTAGCCAAACGCAAATTTTATTTACTTCCTCATATATTCTTAGACCATCAACACTAATTAACTTATAAGAGTTTCAGCTTTTCAAGTCCTTTAATTTAATTCTGCAATTGCAAATGTCTTAAACTAGCAACACTTTTGTTAAAGCACATTATGTTTAGAGCATAATGATTTCCAGTTGAAGTAGGTGTCAATCTCTTCTGAATATCTAATTTAGACACAATGTTCTAACTATAAAATTAAACCAACAAGAAGTTTTTGATTTTTAGAAATCTCATATTTTAATATATATGATGACCATTTGTTGCTACCTAAGTTGGGGTTCTTAAAAGTCATTTAACATCCAGAAGTGTCATTGAACTTTATAAGTATATTAGCATCACTTAACCATAAGATTTAAACATCCCTGAGAGATTATTTAGTTCAGTGACCTGTCTTCGCTCAAGTAATTATCCTAAATAGATGAGATCTCCTGCTTCTCCATAAGGAGTGATTACTCTAGAAGTAAAGACACTGAGTGTAGGGAACTGCTTCCAGGAGTCTGACTGGAAAGGGAGCCAAAGAGAGATAGGACATGGAGGGAAAACAGGATACAAAATGACTGGACTCTTGTTTTAAAGGTGGGAGAAATTTAATCATTCTGATTTTGAGAGACAAGAGCCCACAGAGATGGAGACATTGTAAGCACAAGAGAGGAAAGATAATCACCAGGGTGCATCCCTGAGGAGGTTTCAGGGGATAGAACCCTGCACAGTGGAGGGATTAGTCTTTCACAGAAGGAGAAATGCTTTCTCTGGCTACAGTTTGTTTTGTTGAAGGGGAGAAGTTCATCTCCCTTTACTCTGACCACAGTGTTATCTCAGGTCAAACCACCAAAAACTGGAGAAAATTGTTGGATTTAACTTACCTCTGGATACCACATCTTGATCTTTGTACTTTAACCAGCAGAGTATGTTCCCTTCCTCCACAATTATGCGTTAGTGTTCATGTGCATTATTTTTACTTAACTGCTCATAGCATGCCAAAAAAATTTTATGTTCTCTGTTTCTAAGATTTTTAAAAGAAATTTGAAATCCATTAGTACTTTTAATTGCTGCTCTTTCCTAACAGATGTGAATTTTTTTAATTAGAAAGATTGCAGTGAGATGATTCAAAGCAGTAACGACATATATGTGGTTTTTAAAACCCTTGAACCAGTACAAAACTAGAATTTCAGAACATTCTCTATCACTGCCCTGAAACTGTTCCCTTGAAAGTCACTATTCACTTATTTCTTGTGAAACCCAAGTCCTTTCTCTTGATCCCTTGCCAGACATGTCACTTTTAAATTCAACTCCACAAGCATTACTCAAGCATAAATTGGTGTGCAAAAACCTATGTGAGGCCATGGTGAGAGACAGTGAATAAGACATAGCCCAAGCCTTCAGGTCATTTACAAACTAAAAGGCCAACACACACACACACACACACACACACACACACATATACACACCACTAACTATAATATAACATAATAAGTGCTACACAAAGAATACAAACAAGGGGCTTGGAGAACCAAGGGGAGAACAACTAAGTCTGCCCAAAGAAGATCAGGAAAGCCACACAGGAGGGATTCTCTTGGGCCTTGAAGTATGAATAGGAGTCTGAGATTTCAGCTGTTGTGCAGCCCTCACAGCACT
Organism: Phocoena sinus; assembly: GCF_008692025.1. Taxonomy (NCBI): domain Eukaryota; kingdom Metazoa; phylum Chordata; class Mammalia; order Artiodactyla; family Phocoenidae; genus Phocoena; species Phocoena sinus. The sequence continues at coordinate 81,626,651 of NC_045764.1, forward strand.
GTCTTCTTCACCACCAACTCCTCTTCCCCCCTTCTAAGGTCAGGTCTCCCCACTCTGTACCAACCCCAAGTATGTCCTCAGTTCTTCATTCTTCTCCAAATAGACTTGCTCCCTCTGTCAGCTCATCTCCTCTCTTTGCTTTTAATTATCAATATTCTGATGACGATGATGATGATGCCATCCCAAACTCTTTCCCATGGTCTTTCCCTCTGCACATGACATTTCTACCTGTAAGATGCTCCATCACTCAGAACTCAATAGTCTCAGAACTGCCCTCACTCTCTTGGCTGTGGCAGGTCTCCTGGGCCCTCTTCCTGGATGAACATGCCTTCCAAGATCTCTGAAGCCCATAAGGACCTCTCCCTTTCCCAAAATCTATCATTTTCCTATACTTGCACAGTTTAAACTTTTACTGCATACTATCTGCAACTGTTTCACCAACTCACATCATTCCTCTCCAACTAAACTGCAAGTTCCTTTGGTTAAGAACTATATCTACTGCTTCTCTAGAGAAACTTCTCACTCCTCTCACTCATAATCACCCTATTTCCTTAGGGCCTAATCAGAGAAAGCAGACACACGCCTTCAGAGCTCCCCCTTGGCACCCTGTGCTCATGGCAGACATTACCAATTAGACACAAAATTAAAATTTGTCTCACAATTCTTTTCAACATGACATTTCAGGCAACCATTCCCAAGCCAATGGAAATGTCTCTCAGGTTAAAGTCTACTACATAATACCTTAATAGACACAGACTTGCTCTTTAATCCATATTTGTTGATCGGTTGAATTTTGGCCTTCTTAACAAGGTGGCCACAAAATTCTTAAAAACAATTTAATAGTAAATGTAGGTAACCAGCACTAGGTTTGGGGTTTATAAGAGAGGGTGTGACGTTTCATTGATAATACGTGCTGAGTTCCTGCTTCCACTTAAGATGTAGAAAGCTGGAAAGAACATTTCCTCCATCCTTACAATGAGGGAAAAGCGAGATAATATTGAAAGTCATAATTTTTCTTGAACCTACATGAGATCTGAGGTTGCAGGGCAAATAAGTAGCCTGGAAACTAAGGAAAAACAAGTGCCTCCAAGAAGAACAGGACACAATCCCTGATTCGTCTGCGACAAAGGCCACCATACAAACTGGTAAGGAAAATTCAGCTAAAATTTTTAACCAATTGCTAAAGGCTGAGAGTGGGCCAGCATGAGATTATAGAATCTCTGGAAGCCACAGACACAGGGAAAACTCAACCATTCACAGATTCTTTACAGACCTCATGGGGCACTCATAAAAAAGACTGAAAATAGAGTGAGAGACTGGAGAAAACCACCCTCAGTGGCACAGGCGTGGTAAGGACAGCAGTTGCCACCGCAGGAAAGGCACAAAGTCCTGCACAAAGTCTCCCCAAAAGGAATAAAAACTTTACATTTTTGTGGAAAGGGCAACAAACCCATTCACCCTCAGAGCATAGGTGAAGACCCATAGCAGCTGGGATAAAGAGGAAAAAACCTTTATCTCTAGGGAAGAGACAGGAAACATGACGGACCCAAACCATTAAAGATCCTTAAACTTGGGAAGGTATAGACTACTGAGAAGGCCCTACCCTCAAGAGCCAGGAGCACACAGCCTGCCAAAGACTGAAGCCAAATCCTGAAAACAGAACATTCCTCATCCCACCTTTCCAACACCAGGCTAGCAAGAATCAATTAGCAAGCAACAGCAGGGAAACAAGAGCATGAGAGAGAGAAAGTCTCTGAAGTGCAGACTAAATGGACAGGCTAAAACTTAAAATGGAACAAAAGCATTGGGGAAAAAATTCCAGAAGCCTAACTCCAATCTAAGTTTAAAATCATTAGAAGAATTTGAAGCCTGTGGTGGTCTGAGGGTAACCATAGCAACGACAAAATCCTAATCAATTCCTGACTAGATTCACACAAAAATGTACACACACACAAACACACGCCAAGGGCCTAGAAAATAAAAGAGGTATGCCCATTTTGGCCATACATATATTTACTTCAACTGCTAATGTCCTACACAAGATATCCAGCTTTCAACCAAGAATTATGACACACATAAAAAAGAAAAAAAATACACTGCCCAGAGAAAAAGCAATCAACAGAACCATAGTCAGATATGACCTGGATGTTGGAACTTTCAGACATGGAATTTAAAATAATTATGATTAATATGTCAAAGACTCAAGTGTAAAAGGTGGAAAGTATGCATAAACAGATGGAAAATTCAACAGAGAGAGAACTACTAACCAATATTCTTCATTGCACATAGATATAAAACCCTCAACAACATTCTATAAAGTTTAAATCACCAATATATTTTTTAAAAAAAGAATATACCATGACCAAGTGGGATTTATTTTACAGAATGCAATGCTAATTCAATATTTGAAAATTAGTTGATGTAGTTTACCATACCAACAGATTAAAGGAGAAAAACCATATGATCATCTAAATAGTTGCAGAAAAACCCTCTAACAAAATCCAACATCCATTCTTGTTTAAAAAAAAAAACTCAGAAAATCAGGAATAGAATATCTACAACCTGACAAAGAGCATCTACAAAAAAATCTACAGCAAACACCATAATTAATGGTGAATGACTAAATGCTTTCCCCTTAAGACTGAGAACAACGCAAGGTTGTCAACTCCCTCCACTGATATTCAACATTATCCTGGAAGTTCTAGCCACTGCAATAAAACAAAAAACATATATATTATTAAAAGAAGAAATAAAACTCTCTCTTGTCTATGTGATTGTCTATGTAGAAAAATCCCAAAGAATCTGACAAAAGCCTACCATAACTCCACCCTGCATCCAGTAGAATGACCAAAATCTGGAACACTGACAACACTAAATGTTGTCATCCAATGATCATGTGGAGCAAGAGGAACTCTCATTCATTGCTAATGGGAATGCAGAATGGTACAGCCACTTTGGAAGACACTTTGGCTGTTTCTTACAATATTAAACATACTCTTATCATACAATCAAGCAATTGGGCTCCTTGGTATTTACCCAAAGGAGTTGCAAACATGTCTCCACAAAAACCTGCACACAAATGTTTATAGCAGCTTTATTCACGATGGCCAAAACTTGGAAGCAACCAAATGTCTTTTCACAGAAAAACGGATAAATAAAATGTGGTACAGCCAAACAATGGGATGTTATTCAGCACTAAAAGGAAATGAGAAAGTATCAAACCAAGAAATGACATGAAGAAACTTAACTGTGTGTAACCAAATGAAAGAAGCCAGTCTGAAAATGCTGCATACTATATGAGTCCCACTATATGACATTCTGGAAAAGGCAAGGCTATGAAGACAGTAAAAAGATCAGTGGTTGCCAGGGGTTAGGGAGAGGGAAGGATAAACAGGTGGTGAACAGAGGATTTTTAGGACAGTGAAGCTACTCTGCATGATATTATAATGGTGGGTACATGTCATTGTACATTTGTCCAAACCCACAGAATGTACAACACCAAGAATGATCCCTAATGTGAACAATAGACTTTGGGTGATAATGATGTGTCAGTGTAGGTTCATCTGTTGTAACAAACGTACCACTCTGGTGGGGGATGTTGATAGTGGGGGAGGCTATGCAAGTGTGGAGGCAGGGGTATAACAAGAAACCTCTATACTTTCCTCTCAATTTTGCTATGAATTAAAACTGCTCTAAAAAATAAAGTCTATTTTTTAAAAAGCATCTATAACCAGTAAGTGAGTTAAGCAAGATCAATGTACAAAAAAATTAATTGTAACCATAATTCAAAAAGAGTCATGTACCACAATGTTCACTGCAGCACTATTTACAATAGCCAGGACATGGAAGCAACCTAAGTGTCCACTGACAGATGAATAGATAAAGAAGATGTGGCACATATATACGATGGAATATTACTCAGTCATAAGAAGAAATGAAATTGAGTTATTTGTAGTGAGGTAGATGGACCTAGAGACTGTCATACAGAGTGAAGTAAGTCAGAAAGAGAAAAACAAATACCGTACGCTAACACATATATATGGAATCTAAAAACAAAATTTTGGGTTATGAAGAATTTAGGGGCAGGACAGGAATAAAGATGTGGTCGTAGAGAATGGACTTGAGGACACCGCGGAGGGGGAACGGTAAGCTGGGACAAAGTGAAAGAGTGGCATGGACTTATATATACTACCAACTGTAAAACAGATAGCTAGTAGGAAGCAGCCGCATACTAGTTGTAAGGGGGAAGCCCCTTACAACTAGTATGAAAAAAGGAGTAGAGGTATCTAACTCTGCCTCTTTACCTGGTAGGAATAGAGGGAGGAACAGAGGGAGGAAGGGAGGGAGGGTGAAATGCAGGGATTTATATGTGCATTACTGACACAGCATGCCTGTAGACAAAAGTTTTCTGCCATTAAGGCATCTAAGAATTCATGCTAACCTTAAAGTTTGTTCAATGTGGCACCTGGTAAAATCCATGTTAGTTTTGGTAATCCCTAATTTACTAATCCAAACAAACAGTCATGTCAATGAGGGATTTATTCTAGGCAGCCAAGGCACCATGCATTAGAGTCAATAAACATGCAAACATACATAATGCATTCTTTGTAACCTAAGTGAGTCTAAATGGGGAATCTTGAAAGCTTAGCAAATTTCAAAAGTATCACAAGTCACATTTACTTGTTTCATCAGTTGGAGAAATGAGGACAAAGAGTTTTTATGCTAAGGAGAGGTTATATTCATCATTTCCACTTTAGAAATTTGCCCAAGAGTTTGATGTTTCCCAGGATTCACTGAGAATAATAAAACTTTGCTAGTTTACAAATTTCACACACAACACTTATTCTTATGACTTGAAACTATTAATTAAGGCCCTACAAGCAAATGGCACTGTGAAACTTGTCAGCTACTAGAGATTACTGCACTAGAGATTACAATCTCAATAGCCTGCATTTATATGAACAAACAGCACACAATAGAACAATGGAAAACTGCAAATAATAATTTAATTAAATTACTAATTCAATATCTTCTGTATGTAGCGGTATTATGTGACAAATATTGGAGTATAGTTTCGGAGCCTCAACAGATTCAGAAGGCTTTATCAGCACTGAAAGAACCTGCCTTTTGAGTGGACCAGATTATTGGGTATTAGATGAAGGAGGCAGCAAGGTAGTTGAGAGACAATGAAATGAGGGGTCAGGGGAAGAAGAAGAAAGTATAAAGACAAGGCTGTCTAGTCGAGGTAATTATTTTTAAGAAATTTTATTTTGAAGATGGGAAATTGTTAATAGTTTTTGGATCAAGTTAATAGTCCTGATCACCACTATGTGATTAAAATGGTGCCAGAGGAAAATTACTTTGCATGAGTGTGTTTGACAGATAATAAAGGGCAAGGGCCAGAGGCAAGGACATTAGTCTGCAAATCAGACAGAATAGATGGAGGCTATTCTGAGCTCTAGAGAAAGAGCAGATGGAGCAGAAGATGGCAAGAAGTGGAAGGTGTTGTGATCTGCTGTACAACACAGTACATGTAGTTAACAATAGGTATGTGCACTTTAAAATATGTTAAGAGGGCAGATTTCATGTTAAGTGTTCTTACCAAAACACACACACAAGAACACAAAACATAAGGAAATTTTTGGAGGTGATGGATATGTTTAGAGCCTTGGTTGTGGCAGTGGCATCACAGATATATGTATATGTCCAAACTGATCAAGATGTATATATTAAATGTGTGCAATTTTTGTCTACCAATTATGTATCAATAAAACTTAAAAAAAGGACTACTTATATACAATAAAATACTACTCTTAAAAAAGTAGTGTGTCATTCCAGGAAATCTGCATGCTTTGCAAAAAAGGAAAACAAGATGAATCCAGGGCACAAACTAAAGGAACCTCATGATTGTGAAAATCAGTGACACTGAAGATGCCTGTGAGATGAGACTTCAGAGACCAAAGAACATGCGGAAAGAGCAGAGATTGCCAAAACTTGAAAAAGATCAGAAGGGAGGTTAGAGAGATGACAAGCATTCCCTTTAATGCAAACATACCCATGGCAAACTTGGTGGAGTATATTTTTGCAAAATAAAAAGATGAAAACAATCTCCCCAGGCAAGGGACTGACTAAGTCAGGTGTTTCCAAACTCTTTTTTTAGGCTCAGAACCTTTGTTCAAAGGATATCCTACATGAATATGCAAAGAAATACTGTGAATGTGAGTCTGCTCTGGCTAAGGAAGGAGTGCAGAGCCCCACCTGGTGAATGCCCTCTTCCCATCCTAGCAGTAGCTCCTGGAGGGAGTCTGTAGGATCTCAAGAGGTCCCTAACGCAAAGTTTAAAACCACTAGAAGTCACCCCAAAGAGATGTTTGCTTTCATGCTTTTGTGAAAATTTTCTGAGCGCGCTGCTCAAATTAACCCACACAGTAAATATCCTTAAAACACTGCCTCCTCAAACACACAGGGTCTGGGCTTATCCATCAACAGGAATCCTATTCATTCTTCTTTACTTAAATTCTTCAAGTGTGCAGTAATAAAGTGAACATCAATGTACCACCACCATATCTAATGGATGTGAACATTTAACCATATTTGATTACATCATTTTTAAAGAAATAAAATATTACAGAAACAGTTGAAAATCCCTTTCCCCTCCTTTCCAATCCTTTTCTTCTTCTGACTCTCCTATCCCAGATAACCACTTTTCTGAGGCTGGTGTTTACTCTTGCTATCAGCAACTTCCTTCCTTTAATCTACATGCATATATCCCTAAATCCATGGTGTTATTTTCTATGTTTTTATAATGACATGTATTATACTATATTCAACCTTCTGCAGCCCTGCTTTTTTCACTCAAGATAATGTTTTCAAGATTTATTCCTACTGATATACATATATACACACACACATATATACAGTAAGTCCCCTGCATACAAACCTTCAAGTTGAGAACTTTCAAAGACTTGAACGTGCGTTCCGTCAATGTCAGGCATGAGTGAAATTGCAGCTTGCCCTCCGTCTCCTATTGCTGATGATCCTTCAGCTCTACCATCTCCCACCTCCTCTCCCTCCTCCAATAACTCTTCTTGCCTGTTCACTTGATGCCAGCCCCCATATGCCAGCTGTTATACAGTACTACTGCACTTTTCAAGGTACTGTACTGCAGGATTTTAAATGTTTTCTTTTTGTGTGTGTTTGTTTTTTATGTATTGTTTGTGTGAAAAGTATTATAAACCTATCACAATACAGTACTATATAGCTGATTGTGTTAGCTGTGTGCCTAGGCTAACTTTGTTGGACTTACGAACATGCTCTCAGAATGGAACTTGTTCGTATGTATGGGACTTACACATGTATATGTGTGTCTATATATATATACACACACACACACACACACACATATATATGGTTTGCTTATTTTAAGGGCTAAATATTATCTAACTATTCCACATTTATTCATTTCCCTATTGTGGACATTTAGTTTGCTACCAATTTTTCACTATTACAAACAATGCTATAATGACCAGCCTGTACTTGTTGTATTGTGTGCATGTTTAAGATATTTTTTTAGGATATAACTGAAGTGGAATTACTGAACATAAACAAATGATCTTGATCTTTTAAGCCTCAGCTCAGTTGTCACCTGATTCAAGAGGCCTCTCCTGGCCTGGTTGAGCAGAGTGAAGAGCTTTCCCTTCTCTGGTCCCAAAAGATGTTGCAAATACCTCTATCTTGTCCTGCACTCACCACAGAGGTGTAAGTATCTGTTTGTGTGACTGTCTCCTCAAGTGAGCCATGAGCCCCCCGAGGGCAGGAATCCTGTGCCTAGCACAGAGTAGGTTCTTAGTCAGTGCTTGCTGAATAACAATTGAAGGTAACTGACAAAAGAAGATGTGGTACATATATACAATGGAATATTACTCAGCCATAAAAAAGGACCAAAAATGCCATTTGCAGCAACATGGATGGACCTAGAGATTGCCATACCGAGTGAAGTCAGTCAGACAAAGACGAATATCATATGATATCACTTCTTAAAAAAATGGTACAAGGAACTTATTTACAAAACAGAAATAGAGTCACAGATGTAGAAAACAAAATTATGGTTACCGGGGGGAGAGGGGGACAGGGAGAGATAAATTGGGAGATTGGGATCGACATATACACACTACTATATATAAAACAGATAACTAAGGGACTTCCCTGATGGTGTAGTTGTTAAGAATCTGCCTGCCAATGCAGGGGACACGGGTTTGAGCCCTGGTCCAGGAAGATCCCACATGCCATGGAGCAACTAAGCCTGTGTGCCACAACTACTGAGCCTGCGTCCTAGAGCCCAGGTGCCACAACTACTGAGCCCACGCACCACAACTACTAAAGCCCGCACACCCTAGAGCCTGTGTGCCACAACTACTGAGCCCACGTGCTGCAACTACTGAAGCCCATGGGCTGCAGCTACTTAAGCCCACGCACCTAGAGCCCATGCTCCACAACAAGAGAAGCTACCACAATGAGAAGCCCACGCACTGCAACAAAGAGTAGCCCTCGCTCGCCGCAACTAGTGAAAGCCTGCAGGCAACAAAGACCCAATGCAGCCAAAATAATAATAATAAAATAAATAAAACAAAAGGCAGAGTAAAAAAAATAGATAACTAATAAGGACCTACTGTATAGCTCTACTCAATACTCTGTAATGACCTATATGGGAAAAGAATCTAAAAAAGAGTGGATATATGTTATGTATAACTGATTCACTTTGTTATACAGCAGAAACTAACACAACATTGTAAATCAACTATACTCCAATAAAAATATTTTTAAAAAAAGAAGTCCCTTGCCTGTGTCAGAAGTTATAGGAATGGCAGTGTAAACTCTGGGAGATGGCACAGATTCCACCTAGGGAGCTATACATAAGCCCAGAAAGGGGCCCAAATCAAGAATTTATGAGAAAAGAGATTGTAAAAAATCTGGGGAGAATATGGAAATGAATCCAGGCCACCTCTGGGTCACACTGCAAACGCAACACCTTAGAGGACCTCATTTTAAGTAAAATAAGAAAACAGTACTAAAAGTAATAAAGATATTAGCCTGAAGCAAAAAACCAAGGTAAGAGGTCATAGATGATAGAGGAAGGACCAATAGTTAAGGCTAATAAAACTATTGAAGTAATTACAGGTCTTTAAGTCTCAATTTTGCCCTAAATGCATATATTTTTCAGTTGTGTGGCTTTGTGGGTAAACACACACTCTCAGAGCTTCTTAGCAGGCATGTGGATTAGTGTATCCTTATTTGACAACACCTAGCACAATGATAATTGTGAGCATCTTTTGACCCATTAATACCACTGCTAGAATTTGTCCTGTGAATAAATATATTTATAAAATCATTAAACAATTACAGTGGTAAAGCTTTAAACAGCCTAAGTGCTCAACAACAATTAATATATATAAATATATAATATATTAATATTATATATTAATGGCCATATAATATATATGGAATATTATATGGCCATTAAAAAGAATAAGTTAGGGTTACTCCTGGAAAGGAGTTACACAATGTGTTAAGCTGGGGAAATGTGCTGTTAAATTATAAAAGCATAGAACAAGGCAATAATTCCATTTTTATAAAATGTATATACATGAGAAAAAGACACCAGAACATCAACGGTGGCTACCCTGGGGTTTTGAAAAGTGTAGGGGGAGTAGAATTAGCTTTTACTATTTATTTATGCCTTTTGGTGTTATTTGAATTTATGTGTGTGCTGCATTACCTTTATTTTTTCTATTTGTAAATGTCAAAAATGAATTGCTTGAGGTAGGTTATAATGTTTATCTATCTTAACAGTTATGATTGCTTTTACATTCCAAGAAGAGAATGAGGTGAAAAATCATGTATCCTCCTGTAGTCCACAAGGAATGCTGCAGCCTAAACTGCTTGTCCAGAATCTGGCTCATTTCCTAGGCTCCACATCGACTTAATACAGCACATCCTAACAAGGAATAATAAGAACAAAGCAAACAGTCCCTTGCTAGAAGACACTGAGCTTCTTTGCATTTGAATGAGCCCTGAGAAATCTTTCCAGCTTTTCCAGGCTAATCAGAACTCTCCTCAACTCAGGTATCACTTCAACTCATTTTTTAAAATCAACGCTAATGGACAAAATACAAGGCAATTAAGTTCAGTACTACATTTCTTTAATATTTAGGTAACCAGCCTAGTACAAATAACAGTTGTTGTCTTTGACTATTCGAATTCACATCCATTCAAGTTGGGGTGGCAGACTTGGGTTTTACCTTGTGTACAAACAGAACAGAGACTATTTGACTCTAATCAAATATCCTCTTGAGAGCTCCCTCTCCCTCTTTCCTTGTGTACAAGCTCATCCTAGCAGGGGCTGATGTATCCCTATGGGATTTAGGGCAATATTTTGTTGTTCTGATTGAAATGTGTGCTGTCTGGTCCCTATAGTTTAATTTAGAACAGTTAAGGTTCAGGGTACATGAGCTGGCAAAGCACATTACAAACAATGGTGGCAGAATAAACTGTAAATCAATCCACACTAAATCACCCTGAAAATCCCTGCCAGTGCTGCAAAGCTATCCCCATTCCAGCCCTGCCTCCTCCCCCCCTCCATCTTCACCACAATAAGGAAGTCTCCATTGTTCAGTTTAGTAATGATTTTGCAGAAGCACTCATCCTTCCAGACATAAAACTTCACAGTCTTGGGCTGGGGTCAAGAGCAGAGAGGAAAAAGATGCTGAGAGGGGTGTAGCTCAGTTCATAATTGTTTTGCCCCACAAATGGGGAATACTTTTTCTGTTTCCCAACTCTGATATTGACACATTAAGAAAATGTGTCACCACACCAGGCTGACTTAACTTATCAGAAATATTTGCTCTTTGGGTCATCTTCTTGTTTATTTATTTTGACTTCTGACCGGGCAGCTTCTTTCTTCCACACCCCAATATATGCATCTGCCCCATAAAACTACTTGGTCAAAGAGGATGAACTACCCCATAAAAGAATCTTCTTCAGCTACAACCTACAAGTATTCTAGGAACTCACCTTCCACATCTTCTATTGTTTTATAAATGGAAGAGGGCTAGGATAAGCAGCTCTTCCTGTTGTTCTGGGTAGGGACACTCACTGCAGGGCTGGTACAGACCACGTTTCCAAATTCCAAGGAAGTTATAAAGGCACGTTGCATGGCATCAAAATTTTAAATGTGTACATCTTTCCATCTAGCAGTTTCACTATCAGGTTTTTTCCAATAGGACTCTTTTCTTAAAAAGGCAAAGACAGGTATGTGAACACTGCTTGAAATGTAGTATAGTACAGCAAAAAAAAATTATAACCAACGTAAATTTCCTCCAAGTGGGCAATAAATGCAATCTTGTGATAGATACTGTGCAACCCTTAAAAAGAAATGTACTTCTATATGAACTGATTCAGAAAAACTATCTTAAGATACAGCTAAATTTAAAAATGACTTGTAGAACAGATTGAATAGTATAAACCCATTTTTGTAAAATGCACATATGTTAGTATATGCATTTTTTAAATCAGGGACAATAGATGCAAAATCCATGATAACTGCTATCCCTGGGGGTGGAATTTCAAGGGAATTTTTCCTTTATTTTGGTATTGTTTAATTTTGTACAAGAAGCATATATTACTTTTCTAATCAGAAAATGTATACTTATATAAATACAAATATATATGTAGCAAAGCATAATGTAAAAAATGGAATCTATCTTCTATTTTCCCTCATTTCTCTATCCATTCAGCAGTTATTAAAAGCCTGTTGACCTGTTGAGTACCACTGTGGCAGGTTCTGAGAATACAAAAACAAGGCTTTCATAGATGTTAAAGAGATAGAGGGGAAACGCCACTCCTCTGTACACCTCCATTAGAGCCCAGAATCTTGGGTTGGCTTCCCAATCAAGCAAGACAAAGAATTCAAATAATGACCTTGTTCAATTCAAGTTCTTTGTCTTTCCCTAACTCACCTATAGACATAAGGATGATAGCTGTCACTCTACAACTCAGGAGTTGGTCACTTGATATGCCTCTAGCCTCTGGATACTCAAATCTTCTTGGGGCTTACTAATAGTAGAACTATAATCACTAGCATTTATTCAGCACCTATTGCATGTCAGACGCTGCACCAAATTCTTTACTCACATTATCTCATGTCATCCTCAAAGCAGCCTTATGAAATAGTTACCATCACATATATTATCTTTTTTTTCTTAACATAAATGACTGAAGAGACCTGCCAAGGTCATTCAGCTAATACATGGCAGAGCCAGGACTGCATACAGCCCAAATCTCCAGACCCCTATAGCAATGATAGGCATACAGTTGGTGCTCACACCAGGAGTGGTCACTGCAGTAGCTGGTAGTTCTAGTAACATTTGCTAAGCTGTCACCCTGTGAAAGGAAACTGACAAAGCAAGGGAAAAACAAAACATAATTATAAGATTTGGAAAGTCCATGCCAGTATCCTGTCAAACTCATGATTTATGAAAAGCGTTAATGAAGTATAAACAATTCCAGGTGGGTCATTCAATCAAGCTCTTGATGGTGTGCTTTCACTGTTCGGAATCTGGTGGTTACTGAATTGAATACTAATTCCTTATGGGAGAAAACTTCAGACTGAATTACGTTGTAATTATGAACTCAGGAAAGGGGCTGGCATATAAGCGTGTCTATGTGTTGACTGTGTGTGTTGGCTACAAGACCAGTACTATTGCATCAAGCTCTCCTCGAATGCAGGATGCTCTGGATTCAAGTCCAAGCTTTGATTACAGGATTTGAAATGTGAACTCACCTCACCTTCAGTTTCCTCCCCAGCCAATGAAGACACTGGAGCTGCTCACCTCAAAGCAAGACAATGTGTAGAAGCCAATGCAACAGGCAATCCTTGCTGGGTTTCCACCTCTTAACCCTTAAGGTTCAACTTCCTCCCCAGTTTCATCCAATGAATAATCTTTTAGTATCTAGCATATGCTTGAAACTATGCTTCAACACAAATTCAAAAATGCACATCTTTACCCCTAATTAGTTCCAAATCTGGTCATGAAGTTCAATTCTATTAGAGAGTCTACAGATAGTTTCCCAGATAGCACACTTTTAGCATGCCACTCCCTTCTTAAGAATTATTAAAGGCTGCCTACCTATTCTCAGATTTCAAACAGAAAAATCTACCCACCTTCTAGCCCAAAGCATGACCTCTTTCCTTTATAAAATTCACAGCTGTCTTTCCTCAACTCTGAATGACTTCAGCACAGTACTTAAAATCTGTTTTAGATCTCAGAGTTTGTCGCCCCTGCATGCTAGGTACACAATTGGATCTTAAAGACCTTTTGATCAAAATAATAAAGAAAGGGCTTCCCTGGTGGCGCAGTGGTTGCGAGTCCGCCTGCCGATGCAGGGGACACGGGTTCGTGCCCCAGTCTGGGAGGATCCCACATGCCGCGGAGCGGCTGGGCCCGTGAGCCGTGGCCGCTGGGCCTGCGCGTCCGGAGCCTGTGCTCTGCAACGGGAGAGGCCACAACAGTGAGAGGCCCACGTACCGCAAAAAAAAAAAAAAAAAAAAAAAAAAAAAAAAAAAAAAAAATAATAAAGAAAAAGCAATTACAAATGGGGAAATGGGGATTATTATTAAGATATTCTCATAATGAAGTAAGTCTTCTTTTACTTACTATCAAATTGCCATTTCTCATATGCTCCTGGTGTTTTTAGAACCAAACAGGTCCTCAGAAGTCACCTAATTCAACCTCTCATTGTCCAAATAAGCAAATTACCATGCAGAGAGAGAAAATTATCTGTGGATTGAACATCCATCCACTTATTTATTTGATAAATATTTATTGAACATATATGGCATGCCAGCACTATTCTAGGCCCTGGGGAAATTGACAAAAGTCCCAATCCTCATATAGTTTACACTATAATGGGAGAGAAAGACAATAAACAACTAAACAAATCAATATATGCTAAAATTTCAAGAAGAAGTGAGTGTGATGAAGAAAAAAAGGAGTAAAAAGGTGGTGGGCTTGGCATGTTACTTTAGATAATATGTCAGGGAAAGGAAGCAACCAGTACAAAGGTCCTGAGGCAAGAATGAACTTAGTGTGCTTAGGGGACTAAGACTGGTGTCCTTGGAGCATGGCGTATGAGGAGTAAGAGAATTTAAAGAAGTAGAAAAGGGCCATGTTGTTAGAGCCATGTAAGCTATGATAGACTCTGGGTTTCACTCAAAGTGTGATAGGAAACCAGCTGTAGAATCTTAAGTATAGCAGTGACATGATTTTATTACCTTTCTAAGAGATCATTCTGTGTAGAACAAAAGGAACTCTCATTCATTGCTAATGGGGATGCAAAATGGTACAGCCACTTTGGAAGACAGTTGGGTGGTTTCTTATAAAACAAAACATACTCTTAATATACGATCCAGTAATTGTGCTCCTTGGTATTAACCCAAAGGAGTTGAAAATGTATGTCCATACAAACACCTGCATACAAATGTTTGCAGCAGCTTTAGTCATCATTTCTAAAACTTGGTAGCAACCAAGATGTCCTTCAGTAGGTGAATGGATAAATGAAATGTGGTACATCCAGACAACAGAATATTATTCAGCACTAAAAATGAATGAGCTACTATCAAACCATGAAAAGATATGAAGGAAACTTAAGTGCATATTACCAAGTGAAAGAAGCCAATCTGAAAAAGCTACATACTGCATAGTTCCAACTATACTGACATTCTTAAAAAGGCAAAACTATGGAGACAATAAAAAGATCAGTGATTCAGAACCAGAATTTTAAAAATCTTAAAATTTATGGAGACACAAAAGACCCTGAATAGCCAAAGCAATCTAGAGAAAGAAAAACAGAGCTGGAGGTATCAGGTTCCCTGACTTCAGACTATACTACAAAGCCACAGTCATCAAAACAGTATGGTACTGGCACAAAAACAGAAATATAGATCAACAGAACAGGACAGAAAGCCCAGAAATAAACCCATGCACCTATGGTCAATTAATCTACAACAAAGGAGGCAAGGCTATACAATGGAGGAAAGACAGTCTCTTCAATAAATGGTGCTGGGAAAACAGGACAGCTACATGTCAAGAAATGAAATTAGACATTCTTTAACACCATACACAAATATAAACTCAAAATGGATTAAAGACCTAAATGTGAGACTGGACACTATAAAACTCCTAGAGGAAAACACAGGCAGAACACTCTGACATAAATCACAGCAATATCTTTTTCAATCCATCTCCCAGAGTAATGGAAATAAAAACAAAAATAAACAAATGGGACCTAATGAAAAAAACATAAGCAAAACAAAAAGACAGCTCACAGAATGGGAGAAAATATTTGCAAATGATGTGACTGACAAGAGGTTAATCTCCAAAATTTACAAACAGCTCATGCATCTTAATAACATCAAAGCAAACAACCCAATCAAAACATGGGCAGAAGACCTAAATAGATATTTCTCCAAAGAAGACATACATATGGCCAAGAGACACATGAAAAGATGTTCAACATCACTAATTATTAGAGAAATGCAAATCAAAACTACAATAAGATATCACTTCACAGCAGCCAGAATGGCTATCATCAAAAAATCCACAAACAATAAATGGTGGAGAGGGTGTGGAGAGAAGGGAACCCTCCTACACTGTTGGTGGGAATGTAAATTGGTGCAGCCACTATGGAAAATAGTATGGAGGTTCCTTAAGAAACTAAAAATAGAGCTACCATATGATCCTGCAGTCCCACTCCTGGGCATATATCCAGGGAAAAGCATGGTCCGAAAGGATAAACGCACCCCAATGTTCATTGCAGCGCTGTTTGCAACACCCGAGACATGGAAACAACTTAAATGTCATCAACAGAAGAATGCAAAAAAAGATGTGGTACATATATACAATGGAATATTACTCAGCCATTAAAAAGAATGAAATAATGCCATTTGAAGCAACATGGATGGAACCAGATATTGTCATACTGAGTGAAGTAAGTCAGAGAGAGAAAGAGAAATATCATATGATATCGTTTATATGCAGAATCTAAAAAACAAAATGATACAAATGATCTTATTTACAAAACAGAAACAGACTCACAGACTTAGAGAACGAACTTATGGTCACCAGGAAGAACAGTGCGGGATGGGGATAATTAGGGAGTTTCAGATTGACATGTACGCACTGCTATTTTTAAAAAGGATAACCAACAAGGACCTCCTGTATAGCACAGGGAACTCTGCTCAATGTTATGTAACAACCTAACTGGGAAAAGAATTTGAAAAATAGATCCATGTACATGTGTAACTGAATCACTCTGTTGCACAACTGAAACTGACATTATTAATCAACTATACTCCAATATAAGACAAAAAGTTAAAACAAAAAGAAAGGCCACTATACTTTGGAACTCTCAAAAAAACAAAAATTGGTGGTTGCCAGTGGTTAGAGAGAGGGAGGGATGAATAGACAGAGCACAGAGAATTTTTAGGACAGTGAAACTATACTCTGTATGATACTATAATGGTAGATATGTCCTTATACATTTGTCCAAACCTATAGAATGCACAACACCAAGAATAAACTCTAGTGCAGACTATGGACTTTGGGTGATAATGATGTGTCAGTGTAGGTTCATCAGTTGTAACAAATGTACCACTCAGTGAGGGATGTTGATGATAGAGAGGTTATGCATATGTGGGCAAGAGGTGTATGGAAAACCTCTGGTAACTTCCACCCAGTTCTGCTGTGAGCTTAAAAGTGATCCAAAAAACAAAGTCTATTTTAAAAAAAAGAAAGATTATTATGGCAGCTGTATGGAAAATAAAACAAAGCCCAATGAATGCAGAAGTAGATAAATCAGTGAAGAAGCTACTACTAGTCTAGATAAGAGATAAAAGAAAGCCAGGACTAAGATGGCAGTGGGGGAGAAAGTAAGACAGTCAGAACTGGAGTATGTTTTGAAGGTAGAACGAACAGACTTGTTGATGAACTGGATGTGAAATGTGAAGGAGAAAAAGATCTTTGACCTGATGATGCTGAGAACGAAAGACAGGAAGAAGCAGATCTGGAGTGAAATCAAGTCTCTGCTCTGGATATTTTAAGTCTGAAATGATGTGTTGGACACCTGGATGGTAACGTTGAGCAGCAGTTAAATGTAAATATCTAAGATTCAGAGGCACTCTCAGGCCTAGAGATATAAAATTGGGAATCACCAGCTTATACATGACATCAAAAGCCATGGGACTAGATGAGGTGACCAGTGAGAGTAGACAGCAAAGCGAAGAGAAGTGAACTGAACTCTGTGCCCAGGAGCACACCAACACTTAGAGTACAATAACAAGATAGTGACTAGAAGTTGAAAACCAGTGTGGAAGCAGAGGCATTTAAAGAGACAGACAAGAACCCAGATCCTCACCAGCTAGAATCCTGAACCAGGAACCCAGAATCTTGAACCACAAGACTGAAATGCTACAGCCTCTATCCCTTTCTTGTGGGTATAAGGGGGCAAGGACCATGGAAGGGGGCACAGATCCACTTACATGTGCCTTCTCAGAGCTACAGTAACTTGTGTGTGCCTATATACCCTTGGTGCAGCTTCCTGCCCAAGAAAAAGAAAAGCTCTTTCTTACAGCGGCAAGAAAGTTGCCTAAACCTTCAGCATGAATACCCAGTACCAGACTATGGGCAGCAGACAAGAGCAAGAAAAAGAACTCATTAGGTGGAGAATAGGCACTGCCTTTTGCCTTGGGAAAGTTGGGACTTTCCTCAAGTAAAATGGATCCAATGATCATAGAATGCTGGGGGCTAAGCCCTGCGTTAGGTACTACACAGCAGCTACAGAGATGTGTAAGACAAGTCCCAGATCTTCAAAGAGATGCCAGCCAGGTGGATTGAGGACAAAGTGGCTAGAAGCTGGGTACCTAATCCTGAAATGTGGGAGAAGAAGCCTCATCCCACATTATCCTTCACCTTCACCTTCCTGGACTTCCGCTGCGAAAAGTAAGTTGGGTTTTCCAACACCCTACGTTAAAAGATATCTTGGTAGTGTGTGCCTAAGAAAGTCCTGGAGCAAGCCCCCTTCTCTGTCTCCTGCATGTAACAGTCCTGGTCTCCTGCTACAAGAGCGCAGTGCATGCCAGTCAAAGCTCTCTTGACAGCAGATAGGATAAAGGAGTTTGTAAAGAGAGGGATTTTCACAAATGCTTGATTAGGACCCTTCAAAAGTCCAGTGGTCTAAGGCTCTCTGCCCCTTCTTAAGGGGACATGGGTTCTTCTCCTGATTTTTCTGACCTTTAAGGAGGTTCTGTTGTTGATCTTCTTAATAAAATGAGCGGTATTAAAATGTGCATTATAGGGCTTCCCTGGTGGCGCAGTGGTTGAGAGTCCGCCTGCCGATGCAGGGGACGCAGGTTCGTGCCCCGGTCCAGGAGGATCCCACATGCAGCGGAGCGGCTGGGCCCGTGAGCCATGGCCACTGAGCCTGCACGTCCAGAGCCTGTCCACAACGGGAGAGGCCACAACAGTGAGAGGCCCGTGTACCATACACACAAAAAAAAATGTGCATTATAGTATTTGCATGGGGCAAATGACTGTCTTGTGCACCTTCTCTCTCCAATCCTTCACCCATGGCAGCCACCATTAATCAATCATGGTAGACTTCTCCACTGCAAAGGATGCAACCTTTTCACCACAGCACTGCAGGCAGCACTGTAAGTCAAAATTACCATGTAACATGAAACCTGTTTCTCATCTTTGGCATGGTAGTCAGCAGTAGAGCACTTAGAATCGAACACAGTTCTGAATCCTGGTTCTGTCATAACTGGTCTTGCGACCCTGGGTCCCAGTTTCACTGCTTATTAGCTGTTTAACTTTGGACACATAAACCAAAATCTCTCTAAGCCTCAGTTTCTTCATATGTTCTTCAGAGGAAAAGCCCATTTTCCTTTGAGAGCTGGGGATGAGGGGACATATTTGGATTGGGAGGAGTCAGGCAAAGCTTCCCTAAAGAGGGAATGCATGGGCTAAGATGTAAGGGAGGATGAGAGCAGTCTCCCATAGGAGAGGACGGTGCTGCATGAGAGAAGGTCCACGAGGATGGAGAACAGAGATCAAGGGGTCAACAGGCAAGGGCCGGGCTATATAAGCCTTTTAGAACATCTTAAGAATTTTGATAATTATGAATGCCATGGTTGACCATACAGAGGATTAAGCAGGGTGGGCAACGTGATCAATTGCTAATCTGGAAGACTTTACCACTGTCTCTTATGGGGAAAACATATCAGAGAGAAACAAGGTTTGAGATGAGAAGACTAGTTAGAAGGCAGCTGCAGTGCTCAGGGGAAAGTTGTACTAACTCAGACTAGGGAGGCAGCTTTTGAGACTGGGAGAAGTAGAGAAAAGTCAGACATCTAAAACAGGCTTTAAAAAATTGAGGAGGAATTGGTGATGAATTTAGGGAGCCATCAAGGATAATGCCTGGGGTGTTGTCTTAGTCTTCAAGGTGGATAGTTGTGGCATTCACTAAGACAGGAAAAATCAAAGAAGACCTGATATTTGGGGGGGTTTGTTTTGTGTTTTTGTGGGAGAAGACTTGCAGATCCAAGTAAAAGTGTTAAATAGGCAGATGGATACACAATAAGAAGGATTCAAATTAAAGATGAAATAATGGAGTCCAAAATCAGTCCTGCTGGCATATTTAGTCAATGCATGAACAATGATAAGTCTCCCTCCCCAAGATAACTGAGGGAAGAGACAGCCAACTCATTCTCTCAGCCCAGCCTGGACATACAACACCCACAGTAGTACTAACATCTACCCAAATGCCTGCCTACACTGAACATGCTTGTCTTTGCTGCTTTTGCCCAGAGCCTGGATGCTGAGTAACTGAATCCTGGCATTGAAGAAGGTTAGCTCTAGAAGGAGATGTAGAGATCATCCAATGCTGATGCATGACCATGTGGAGATGTGTTGAAATGCACAGCTGTTTAGAAAGGGTGCTGGCCTCGGAGAAAGAACACCTGGATATTTTCCCTGCCCACTAACACTCTGCTGATCTCATTTTACAGATTTGAAAACTAAGGTCCTTCCAAGTGAAATGACTTGTCCACGGAGTTAGTTGCAGGGTAGGGACCTAAATCCACATACTTCTAAAACTTTTCAGCGTTTCTGATTTTTCAAAATATTTTAAGTCCACAATTATAATAATAAGTACATGGAAGAGGTATTAGCAAATCCATGAACTTAACCCCTGTCCAGACTTCTAACTTCACTCATTCATTCAATAAATATGCACTGAGAACCCACTAAGTGCCAGGCACAGGGCCAAAGAGAAGTGTTGGTATAAACTCAGACCTTAGTCAGTCCAAGAAATGGGTAAAGCACCTAACCGTACAGGTGAAATACAAAGCTTTGAATATTCAATCATACTGGTGGAAATTTTTAAACATTTTCCAGCTTTCTAAAGGTAGTTGCCAAAGACCCATACAAGAATTTACTTTCAACAAATGATTTGCCCTCATAAAGTCAGAGGTATAGAAGCTCAGGTAGCCAAGGATTTGAGTTTAACACAGGGCAGGAGCACACAAAAGGTGTGACTCCTACCTGCTTTCTGCAAGGAACATGCTTCCTCATGTGGGATCAGAAAGACTGTGTTCCACAAGTAACAATGGCCCTGACTCACAAGGGTCACAGATTAGTTCAGTGAGGCCTCTGAAAGTACAGATCTCTATTAGGGACAGCCCAATGTATTTGAGCCCTTTGATATCTGGTTATCAGGATGAAAACAGGATTCCTGGCACTAGATACTGCTGATGAACCACAGTAAGCAAGAAGTCTTTATTGCTACTCTGCCTAGAGTCAGCTAAAAGAAACTGAATAAAAGAGAAAAACAAAGTAAAAGATTAACAGGGGCTTTCCAAACTGTAAACTTGCCATTATAATTTGTGTTTTGCACAAACTTTAGTCTCCATGTTCCTTCCACCCTCTACATGGGACAGTGGATTATTTATTTACCATCATATAAATTGTGACTAAAGGCAGATTGGAGTATTCACCCATACAAGTGCTTTCAGCCTTCTTGCTATACATGGATCACTTACACAAATTTGTGACCTACATGGGTAAGTTTGATGATATAAAATGGATGGGACATTTTACAATCATGAAAATTAAAATTATGAAGACAAGACAGCAGCCTGAAAAATGCTTATGATATAACACTAACGAAAGAATGTAAACTGTCACATATGCTGTGATTATGACTTGTAAAATCAGATTTGCCTTCAGTAAGACTAGATATGCAAATGGAATATTGCTGTTTGTAAATGGTAAGATGTTGTATTAAAGTGAAAGGATTAAGGATTAGTAGGGGAAAAGAAATATTTTTCAGTTTTCTTTAGTGTGGTTTATTTGAGAGGTTTTTAAATTTTATTTTTTTGACAGGGTGTGAACTCTATATGGTTCAGAGAAATAGTCTCCACAATAAGCAGAGAATAGAACAGAATGCTCTCACTTTTTCCCCTTGTCTGTGTGTCTGTAATCATTATTTGTCCAATTTCAGCCTGTAACAAAGCAGAAGACACTTATTTGAAATCCAAGGCTTGATGAAAATTTCACAGGGAGTAGCTTGGGTCCATGTAGACAGGGAGCATCTGTGGGGGTAAAAAGACTGGATTCAAATCCCAGTCTGGCAAATTCCTTCATTTCCTTGCCTATTAAGTGGGAAGGAGGAGAAGAAAGGAATTTTTGCTGAGTGGTTACTATGGACCAAGCTCTGGGCTTGGCAATTTCTCATACATCATTTCATCTAATCTTCACAACAGCCCCATGAGACAAGTATTAGCCTTCAATTTACCAGTGATACACTGAGGCTTCAAGACACTAAATAATGTGCTCACAGTCATATAGCTAGCAAGTGGCCAAGCCAAAATCCAAACCAAGGACTGTCTGTCCCCAGAATCTGCTCCTGTCACTCTCTGGATGCAACTCACCAGTTATTCTGGGACGGAATTAGCTAATGGATCAGGCTCACAGTGGGGGGCCTGATAAATATTTGTTGAATCAGAACTCACCATCACCATCAAAACTCTCTGAGCCCCTACTCTAGCTTCTTCAGCTCCCTTGACCAGCCCAGGAGAGAGAGTTTTCCCGTTTGCCACTGAGTGAGGTTCAGCCCACCCATCCCATGGAGAACAGGCACCCACAGACCTCCAGTGGGTGGGCGGCAGAACAGCAGCCTGGAGGGGTCCTGTTAGTGGAGGCGTCTGAGGCAGAGCAGCACCCAGACACCCAGCCCTAGAGTACAGGTCCTGAGCATTCTTTGAGCCCAACAGTGTGCTGATGCACAGCCTTAAGTAAGAAGTTCTACACTGCCCAGTTAGGGCTTGAAAAGGACTAAGGAGGAGAAGCGAGAGGAAGCACTGGGGGGTAAGGGGGGTGTTCAAAGGGCTCCCTCTTTCTCTCCATCTTGAGCCACAGGCTTTAATATAGTCTGAAGTGACAGTGCAGCCTGGTTCCTTTTTAAGGCAGACTCCTAATTCCAATTCAGCACTGCTCCACAGAAAGCACATAGAGGTATTTATTTTCTTACATTCACCATAATCACATAAACAGAACTTGCCTTGCCTTTTCTCCTTTTGTTCACGGTGAAGTGAAGATAATTTCCCTTTTTAATAAGATCAAGACTATTTTTTCCCTTCAAATGTAAGAAAAGAGTAGGAACATTAACAACCCCAAACTGTTCCAGAATATAGTCTTTTCACTGGCCTTTTCACATTACAATACACTTAAAGGCTCAGATAGAGAGCAGAATTAAAGATAGACACTTCCCTAGTATTTTGAAATCATTATGAGTTACAATCCTTTTGATGCAAAGGGCTCCTTTTTTAACCATGATGTCCTTTACGTGAATAGTAAAAAAATGTTCACGGTAATAAATGCACCAGGAAAAAAAGGTTAGAAAAAAAATGGAAATCCTGTTTGTGTCCATAGGTGAATTGCTGCTGTGAGGCGGCTGCAATTTGACTTTGTACAAAAAGGGTCACTGAACAGAAGGTCAGGCAGCTGGCCATTTCCATTTCAAAGATGCTATCAAAAGGCCAAGAGGCAGTTCACCCAGCAGCCCTTTAGCAAACAAGATTTTCTCCTCTCTCATTTATGATATTTTTTTATGCCAAATAGTTTAGCAAGAAGGTCCCTAATTCTTTTCCCCCAGAACACAAGCAGCCTGTATGAGGTTTGGGGAGGACTTTAGTTTAAGGAATTGGAAGAGTTTTGAGTAATGAGGAACCATTTGGTGGCCACTTATCAAAGATTTTGCAGCAAAGTAATAAATCACAGCAGAGCCTTCACTCCAGGCCGAGACAAGTGGGGAAAGGTAGCTCTGTTATTACGAATTATGGCTTGTCAGGTCTGCAATGAGAGAATTTGGTTTCACAAACACCTCACTCATTAATTGAGGCCCTTTTGCAAAAAACCATAGGAGGAAAGCACAACATTTGGGGAGATTATGATTTTGGTTGAGTTTGAGGTCTTTGTAGTTAGAGCTGACCTACTAGCTGTTGCCAGGCAAAATGATGCTGGAAGAGCTAAAAATTACAAAACCCTAAATTGCATGGGCCTATACAACGTAAACACCACAGGAGCGGAACGTAGTCTGGAATACGGAAGAACAGTCACCTGGCCTGATACTTTCCACCACTGAAATCCCTTGTAGAGATTCCTATGAGCAGATTTCTAATCACTACATTAAGAAAAGCACAATAGTCAACACTAAAAGCACCACTCTTTGGCCTGCCCATCAGGAATACCAGGGGAGGCTGGACCAATGCTAGGAGAGTCTTGGGCCACTTGTGACCAGAACCACCAGCATGAGGCCAACCGAAAACAAGGCAAAGGTCAAAACCAGGGAAGTCCCATCCATCGGCTGGTCCTAGAAATGCAGAAGAAAGCTAAGAAAAGTTCAGGAGCTGCATAAATGCAGGAATAGGGTGACACAAAGAGCAAGAGTGGATGAAAAATACAAGGTCCACAATAATTGATTTAAACGGGGTGTTTAGTGGAACAGGACTTTGTCATGAGAGAAGGGATGGTATCTAGTGAAGTCTCAAAGCATAAGTCAGGTCAGATATGTATGGGCCCTAATATTCCCCCAAGCTATCTTTACAAAGGCCTCATACTTTGCCATCTTTAACACTTTTCTCTGTAAAATGATACAAATAGCTTCCCAGCTGGTCCTTTTACCTCCGTGACAGCATAAGACTTGATTGACCTATCCCTGGATGACCAGTCATTAAGAGCACAGAGCATCCATAGAAATCTCAAAGAGGTCAAGGTGGGGTCTGGAAACAGCCCCCTGGGAGAGTACACCAGCAATTTCTTTGCAGTTTTGGCCATGCTAGTGAACTCTGTCACAATGGTAAAAATAATTCTAACATTCTTGAGGAATAAATGAAAAAAAGACTGACTAATAACTGCTCTATTTTGAAGATGTACTTAATACTATGAAGGAAAAGTGTGATTGCCCCAAAATATTCTAGTAGTTTTAATTGAGTGCTATCTAAAGGCTAATTAGAATGAATGACCTTGCATTTTCTTATTATTTTATCTTTTAAAGTGACCCTTGTTTAAGTCATTTTATGCTTACAGGGGCAAAAAAGATATTCCCTCTTGCTCTTTACATTTTTCCAGAATTTTCGGTCTCCAATGCTTAGGAGAAATGTCTGGTGGCTGGAAGGGGTGGGGGGTGGGGGTGTAGAGGGGGAAAACAGGAAGAGAGAAAAGGAGGAAGGGAGGGAGGGAGGAAAGAAGGAAGGAAAGAAGGAGGGAGGGAGGGAGATACAAATCCAATGCTGCCTGGCTGCTACTTCAAGAAGTAATCGCTGGCATCTGTCAGAACTCCCACTAAATGAGGATTGGTCTTATTGGGTGTTTGCTCTGCTCCCATACACCTAATTGTGTGCCTTGACTATGATGGAATTTGTTCCTTAAGTAAAAGGGGAAACATGAGCCTTAGTGCTTTAATAGCATGGTATCTTCTGAAGTAATAAATGACCCAGAGGTTGGATTTGGCAGCAGGGGACCTACTTCCTATGTTCTCCCCAGAAGTGTCATGAGCCGCTGAGATCATTAGAGAAAAAAGGGAGTTTGGAGGAAGATGGAGTGAGTGGAGAGGGGAAGGAAAGTGTGAGGTGATGTTATGGAAGAGAAAAGAGATCTTGCAGATTCTCTGCCTGTAACAGCTAGGCTTTTACCAGTTTGAAACAGTACACTTTGAAGAGCATGACCTGCAGCTCTTTCGTCACTGAACAAATTCATTAATAAGAACCTTAACAGGCTCTGCCTGTTCCCCAGTGGTGGCTGGTGGGCTTCAAGAATGAGAGACAGGGCTTCCCTGGTGGCGCAGTGGTTGAGAATCTGCCTGCCAATGCAGGGGACACAAGTTCGAGCCCTGGTCTGGGAAGATCCCACATGCCGTGGAGCAACTAGGCCCATGAGCCACAACTACTGAGCCTGCGCGTCTGGAGCCTGTGCTCCGCAACAAGAGAGGCCGCGATAGTGAGAGGCCCACGCACCGCGATAAAGAGTGGCCCCCACTTGCCACAACTGGAGAAAGTCCTCGCACAGAAATGAAGACCCAACACAGCCATAAATAAATAAATAATTTAAAAAAAAAAAAGAATGAGAGACACTAAATCTGGACTTGCAGTGATGTTGTCACTGTCCCTTAATGTCTCTCTAAACTTGTTTTGCATGAGGGCTCTCCTTGCATTTCCAGCCCCACATCCTGAGGACCCCCCGGGAGAGTCCCTGCAAGCCCAAGACAAAGCCATGTTCAAATCCCCAGGGTGGGCTCCCATGGCCATTCCCTGCATGAGCTTCAACTGAGAGGGCAACTAGCAGAGGTAAGGAGCACACACACATCTGTGGTCAGATTTTCACATCCCTCTGAACATAGTAGGCGATCCTATGATTCCCCCTCAGAACTGCTGCAGGGAGGAAAGAATGTTGGCATCCAAGAGATGTGGGCCAGAGTAGTCTGACCAAAATTCACACCCTAGGCATGAAGACAATTGAGGGAGCTTGCAATGGCCCATAATATTAATGCCTTTTTCTTCAGTGTGAAAGCCTTTTCATCTACCTGCTTTCTTTATTCATGTAGAAAAAAATCCTGTTGGGTCATTAGTTTCCTTGCCATTTAACATATAAGGAAAACTGAGACTCAGGTTAAATGGCTACTCCAAGCTAGGGAATGACAGAGCCAGGACAGACACTCTGATCCCCTGACTCCAAGTCCACTCGTCCCAGAGCCAGGACTGGGTCTGCTTGAGGGGTGTGGAAAGTTTTTTCCATCTAAACAATAAGCCCCTAATAACCTGAGATGGTACTGAGGATTTCCACTGTTTGACACCCTTCTGGGTTAAAGAATAGAATCTCCAGTGTCTTCTCTGGACTTGGCAAATCAGACAGCATCTCCTAGCCCTGAGTGAGGCAACGACAAAAGGAATACAGAACGAGTTCCTCATGCTCACAAGTCCTGATGGGTAGAGGGCCGCCAGGAGAAAGTCAGTACTCTTGGGAAGCAGTTGGAATGTCCCTGTAACCAGGTAAAGAGCAGGGAGGATGGAGATGAAGAGATGGGAAAAAAGAAAAGAAAAATAAAGATTGTCCACTCAGAAAGAGAAGCCACCAGGAATCATAACACAGCTGCAGGAGGCAATCAATTGGCCCCTCCTTGAGTAAGCCTAATGCAGGTACCAGCTAGAGAAAGGGTGGGAGACTGGCCTAGGGTAGAATTTGGGGGAGTGCCCTGGCCTGGCCCGGCCGACATTTCCTGCCAAGCCCTCTAGACCTCAATCTAAAAATCTCAGATAATACCCTTTTACCCTGGGTCACTTGCAAACCAAGCAGATTTCTCGCTGAGGGATCTACGACACAGGCTTGTGTGAGAATAATTTATGTAATCAGCCACTCAAAACTCAGAGAGTGATTGTCAAGACAGAGACAACTAGGCTATAGTGAAAAGAACACTGACCCCAATCTGGGACACAGAGAGGAAAGAACCAGCATCTACTGAGTTCCCACCACAAACCAGGTACTGTGCCAGGCACTGTATATGTATTGCTCACTTAATCCTCTAAACAGCCCTATAAGGTAGGCATGATTATCCTCATTTTACAGTTGGGGAAACTGAGGCTCCGAGATTAAGTAACTTGTCCAGGGTCACACAGCTAGTTAAGTGACAAAAGTAGAATTCAAACAATCCAGCATGGATTATGCTTTTTCTAAATGACTCCAGTAAATTTCATAGAATTATCTCAAGAATTAAATAAGATGATGATAATAAAACCTGGATAAACCCAAAGCACTATGCAAATATTGGCTCTGTGTGTGCATGTGTGTACAAACAATACTTGCATACAGGCAAGTATTCATATCCACAGTTCCTTGTACAGAATAGCCATGTGATTTAGTATCAGTGGCATGCTTCTCTCCAGAAAGCAAATATCTGTACCTTACACAATTCCCCTATGAACACCATCACCACCACAGCCATTAAGTGTGGTCCCCAGATGAAGTGTGAGCATGCTGGTCAAAAATGGATATTCACAGGCTGAAAGCACTTTATGATTATCAGGGGACAAAAAATGAATTAAAATCACACCCTGCTAAGTGCCACAGAAGTATTTTCAAATTAGCATCATTGCTGCTATCTCCCTAGTCCCTGGCATGTGGGTTGTACCTGCTGACATGTCCCTCAGGAAAACTAAAATGTTCAAATCGGACCAGAGACAGCTGATTACAGTTTATTTTCCATGCCAACGACAACAGAAACAGGTCTGCTTTCTCAAAGCTTCTCTCTCCCTGTCCTAATGAAATGTGTGTCTTTTCTGAGGATCATTCCTTGGATTTACAAGTTCTCGGGCCATACAAGTGCCGACTCTGTACACGCATGTCCCTTAGAGTGAGCACTGCCTTAAAGCTTGCACCCCAGGCACCCTGCTTACTTCACCCGAATGGAGGTCCCAAATTTCCTAGCACCAGCACAGGCACCAGACCATGAAAGACAGCAAGAGCCTCCTGGAAGAGAGTGTCTGCCCTCATAGAATGCCACTGAAGCCACCACAAGTATGGTGATATATTTTTCTAAACCACAAGGCAAGAGAAACCAATATATAGAAATGCATAAGAGCCAGACAACACTATTGCCCCAGCACTTAGAAATCATGATATACAGCCTACTGCTCAGGTGCCCACCCTTCCATTATCCTAAATTCCAAGTGATGGGAAGAAGTGAGAGCAGGGCTAACTATTGTATCTCTGCAGGCTGCCTTCCCTCCTCCCAACCCCTGAGCTCCAACATACTTCAGAGGAAGGAGTGAAAGCATGACAAAGGGCTTTCCTGCCTGCCTAGCTTACATCATAGATCACACCCTGTTAGAAGTCC
This sequence comes from Phocoena sinus, assembly GCF_008692025.1. Lineage (NCBI taxonomy): Eukaryota > Metazoa > Chordata > Mammalia > Artiodactyla > Phocoenidae > Phocoena > Phocoena sinus. The sequence goes on from NC_045764.1 coordinate 81,655,148, forward strand.
CAGCCTAATGCAACACCAACTCACAGGTGAGAACTTCCTGTGCAATCAAATGTACTTAATGAACTCAGGAAATGATCATATATCCAGGTTAGACAGTAACACTTTCTACACCAACCCCATGTAGAGAGGGTTACCCTAGCTTTACCATTGAAGGGAACAAAGGTAAGAAATATTTCAGTGTTCAGATGATCCAGGCTGCATTTCTAGCAAACAGAATCAGTGGGTGTTAACCAACAACCAACACCTCAGATGATGTGAAACAACTGAGCATAAGTCAGACACTTCATTCTATGGAGGCTAGTAATAACCGCACTTCTCCATGATGCCACAGGAGAATGGAGTTGGGGTTCCACTGTGTCTCCGGGAACATGGTGCCCTCCAAAGCAGTAAGACGGGGGTTCCCTCCTCCACCTGCCAGGCAGTGGGACCAAAAACCCACCTTCCCCAGCTCCAAAACAATGGTTCCTGGGATAGGGAATGAGAGGAAACCTGAGATGTGAGGGCTGTCCAGAGGGCAAAGGGTGGAGGTCATATGGCTGCCTCTGCATGCTGCAGCCCCAAGGGCTCACACCAACTCCCAGGCAAACAGCCTGTTCACCCTCTTTCTGTAATTCTTTGGACTCCAAAGAGTGGCCTTTTCCATTGTTACCACTTACAAATTCCAAAGACGGTCTCTCCCCTAAAAGAGATAGAAAACAGACATCATTTACCAGCTGTGAGACTTCAGGTAAGTCAACTTTTCTGAGCCTCAGCTTCCTCATCCATAAAAGGGCAATGAAGCCCAGTGCAATACTTGCTGTTCAATAAATATCAGTTACGTAATTAGAGATATCACATTAAAGCACAGAGCCAAGCCTAGCTCAAAATACATAAGTAAATCCATTTCTTTTGCTCCTCCCTACCCTTGCCGGCCAAGTCCACACAAACGTATCTCTCTGGTCCAGATAGGTCCAGACAGAGATACAATCAAAAGGTTGGGGTATTGTCAAGATCTAAACTTTCCTGGGTATTTCATCATCACAGAAGTTCAGTCTGGGGTTCAGGTGGAGGCCATGGAGTGAAAACCCAGTGGGACCTGATGTGGAGGAACCTTCAAGGAGAAGGGATAAACCCCAAAACAACCAGCCCCAGCAGTGGAGGAGTGGCAAGAGAGCCACCTTCTCATTACCCTTTCCTTCTTCCCACCCATCCTGCCATTCACACCCTGGAGAACAGGAGACCCAGGAATGGTGGGAATAAGATGAGAGATGACTCCAGTCAACTGTGTGCTGAGGGGGCAGGTGAATGAGGAAGGAAGAGGAATCCTGTGGCCACCATGCCATGCAACCCAGGCAGCTATTCCTAAGAGCTATTCCAACTCGAGAGATGGAAGTTAGGAACCGACTGAATTTCCATCCCCAGTGTATGTGTCTGGTTAATAATAACCCTCTCTATATCCCAGGACCCCATAAGACAAGTTATTACACAACCTTCATTAAGTGAAGAAGGCTAATCAGCCAGAATCTCCAGATTAAAAAAATTACTGCAACACAAATGACCTGGATGCTTTTTATCTGAATTATCCTGATAGTAAACAAAATTCTCTACCTGACTTCAGGAGTATAAGAAGAACCTGCTCCAAACCTGCTGACCAAAGGCCACATCTATTGAATACACCATTCTCTCTTTGCTTACTTTCTAAAAGACATAATCCATATGAGTATAAAATCCTGTATATCTGCAGATTTTCTTAAGATTAGAATGCTGATATTTCACATAAGTTAACAGAGTCATTTTTTCCCTTATATTTGCCATTTTTAAATTCTAGAAAAGGTGAAATTATAGTGACAGAAGCAGATCAGTGGTTGCCTGAGACTGGAGATCAGGGGAGAGAACTGACTGCAAAGAGGCAGGATATAACTTTTTAGGGTAATGGAGCTGTTCTGTGTCTTGATGTGAGGGAGATTCACCAAACTGTACACATAGAATTAACAAATTTTCTTCTATGTAAATTATATCTCAATAGAAATGAAAAATGCCATTTTTCACAATAGAGCAGTATAACTTAAAAACGTCAGTGAAAATGTTTCTGTTACACAGAGATGGAAATACTAGGTCTGCCAAAATGTCTCAATAACACGGTACTTCATCAGAATATGTCAATATTTTATCTGTCAGCTGCCTGAGGTGGAGCCGTGTAACACTGAACATACCCAGAGTGTATGTTTCTCCATCACATTCTCTAGGAGTATTAGTTAACCCATTAGAAATTAAAGGCAATAGCATTCCTCAGGTGGACAATCAGTAGGGCTGTCTGGTACACTAGAAAAAAGAATGCAAAAGTTTTGAGTCAATGGAACTCTGTCTTTCCATTGCCCAAATGTGTAGAATTGACAGAGCCTTATTCTAACACCATTTCCATATTTACTTGGCAAATCAAAAACTTGAGGCCCAAATGTTTTTGCCTTACCTATCTGATTTACCAAAGGACAGCCTGGTGGCACCCCAAAATACTCTGGGAATCCATAAGGTTGGAGACTACAATGGCTGGTGACAGTAGAAGAAATTTCTCCTACGCTGTTATCTCCAAGGCTGAGGTATGTAGGGCTGTGTGGGTAAAAGTATAACTCCACCCTTTATAAAGATCTGCTTGGGTGCACCCCTCTCAGACCCACCCAGAAATGTGTAGAGAAAGAAGGTTCATGAAGAAACATGCACACACCTTTTGGAATCCCACACAACCAGCCTTAAGAGGAAGGGACAGATAAGGTCTCAGGTCAGGGGCCTGACACTCAAGACTCCTGGCTGAAACCTCAGGCTGGGACGAGAAAGAGGAAAACAATGGTCTACTGATATCTCTCACTATCCAAGGAACTTCCAAATCAAAATTTCAAGAACAATCATTGTCATTTTCAGTCCATTAATTCTTCGTCGATGAAACTGGGCCTGGGACTAGAATGAGCAGGTTGGGTCCAAAGCACTGCAGAGCTTTCTATGACATTATCTGTTTTGTCTTTCTTTCCTTTGGCAATCTCATGTACCCCTCAGCTTGGATTGCCAAACTCACCCTGATGATGTCTAAAAATCTCTAGCTCAGTTCCCTGTCCTAAGCTACAGCAATGGATTCCCACTTGTCCACTAATCATTACTCCCTGGATATCTGGCAAGAAACCCTAATTCGATTAGAGCAAATCCAAACTCAACATCATTATTCTCAAATCTACCCCTCACCTGGACCACTAAATGAGAGATTAGTACCCAGACAACAGGCACCCAGTCACCTAAGCCCCAAACTAAGATGGCCCCTGGAACCTGTTCTCTTCAACTACCATCATATTAATTGGTCACCAAATTCCATCAGTTCTACCTCAAGGATATCTCTTAAATCCACTCCTTTCTCTCTCTCTGTTACATCTCACACTTTTCCTGAAAACTCCCAATTTTTCCTCCACTTCCAGAAGGATGATCCTCTGATCCATCCCATTTGGCCACTGCTTTTGGAACTCCACTCAGGTCCCCTAACACTGATACACTCATCCCTCAGATGCTGTAGGTTTGGACTGGTAGCAACTCACACTCAAGCCCTTTTCTAAAAGAGTATCAACAGCTGATGGAACCGTCTTTATCTGGAGATGCCTGGGATGCCATCCTCCCCTTGGAGGTGGCAGGACAACCTCTGAGGTGCAGTTCATGCTCCAGAGCTCCCCATGAGATCAAGCTGAGTCCAGATTCTTCCTGAAACCACATTTTTGACCAGCTTCTTCCCCTGCCCCATCCCACTTCCCTCACTGCCTTAAAGTATTTTCCCCTGAGAGCCCCCCTTCAATAAATCACTTATACAAGAATCCCCATCTCAGGCTCTGTTGCTAGGGATTCTAAGATGTCCTTCATATTGTCACAGAAGAATTTCTTTTTAAAGGCATAGTAGCTCAAGTAACTCCCTGGCATACATTTTTTAAGTTTATACTTCATTAGGTACATATAAGGCAAAGACCTTAGTGTATCATATAAGCTCTTGCCTACTGCTCTAGACACTCCTCCCACCTGTCCCCCTGTCCCTAACTCCCCACTCCAACCAGGCTTTCTACTTTCCTCTCTACTAAACTACTGCACCTCCCCCCAAAACCATACTCTTTCATACCTCAATATAAGCTCATGTTCTTCCCTTTGCCTGAAGTTTATTTCACCATCTTGTCTAAGCTCCTGTTCATCCTTTAAGACTCAGCTTAAGCCTCACCACCTCCTTGAACTTTTCCTGAGCCTTCCCACCCTCTTAGGCAGTCAGATGTCCCATCCTTCATAGTCAAGTGGTGTCATGTACATACCTTTATTACATTTGCCCTGTTGTATTGTATTTTCATGTTACCAGCAAGATAATTCACTGAATGTTACTGTGAGTTTAATCAGAACAGAAGCTGTGTCTTAGACATCTTTGCATTCCCAGTGCCAATGCACAGTGCCAACACACAGCAGGTGCTCAACAAATACTTACTGAATACAAGCAGTCTTCATTCTCTCGTCCTGGAAATGCCCTTTCCTTTTGTCTCCTTGTTTCAATGGTGTAACCTCCTTGTTCTTCTTTATCCTGCTTCCTACAAAGTCCAGTCTTTACCCTGGTTTCCCTACCCATGTATTTCGAGGTGTGGGGGAACGTAGGTCTGAGGCATATATTTGTATCACAGGGGTCATCTGGCTGTCACTTGTCACATACAGATCTGGAATAATACTCTAGGCTTCTCTGTGGGTCACTGCTCGGCATGGCCAGCTTCTCCAGGCCACCTGAGTACTCTCAGTGCCAAATCTTCCTAAGAGAGGTCACTGACGCTCCTTTAATTTCCCAACACATGGTCTTAGGCAAACTGTCTTGTTCAGCAGAGTTTTACCGAAGGCTTGGGGGTACCAGAGGGGAGTTACAACAAGGAAGACCCATAAAACCTGGTGTGAGCCATCATTGCTCCAAAGTCCACTTGTCCTTTCCAAGCAGGATCTGCACTTTACCTTTGCATTACCGAAGGCATAGTAAAATGTCAGAGTCCCCAGACCAAAAGAAAAAGAAAGAGTACAGTCTTCCTGTCTTCCATAATATAAAATCTCTACCTCTGTAAAACAGAAAACTGCTATTATCTTTAAAATAGAAAATTTCACTCACCATCAAGCTTTCACAAACATTGTATTCTAGGTTCAGAGTACTGTCCTACTGAAATGAATAAATAAATGAATGGATGAAAGAATAAACCAAAAATATCTATACAAAGGGATTAAATAAGGCTTTAGGAAAGGCACGTGAGAGAAGGAATCATTTAAACCTACAGGCAATGGGGAAACTCATTCCAGGAGAAAGAGTACAGAGCATTGGTCAGAGGCCAGCAAACAGAAACTTTCTGGCACTTTCTAGGAAAACTATGGGAGATAGTTTAGGAGCATCAATTAGGAGCAGTCCGACTGGAAAGTGAGTAAGATCCCTTCCAGCACTGATATCTACTCCAACTACAAGGGAAGTGATTTGAATTAAAATGTGTATTTAAAGTGATAGGCAAGGGACTTCCCTGGTGGTGCAGTGGATAAGACTCCATGGTCCCAATGCAGGGGGCCCAGGGTTTGATCCCTGGTCAGGGAACTAGATCCCACATGCATGCTTCAACTAAGAGTTCACATGCCACAACTAAGGAGCCCGTGTGCCGCATCTAAGGAGCCAGTGAGCCACAACTAAGGAGTCCTGGAGCCACAACTAAGGAGCCCGCCCACCACAACTAAGACACGGCACAACCAAATAAATAAATAAATATTTTTTAAACATAAAATGCATTATCATTTAACAAATAAATAAATTATAAAAATAAAGTGGTAGGCAATGGCAAATCTTTCAAGGTTTATGCTTAGTATCATATCATTTGTGGGTTGCTAACTTTTGGTAGAAAGAGTTGCACTGAACCATGTCATCAAATTAGAAAAATGATGAAAGAAAAAAATGCCAAAATGTTAACAGTGTCTGCCTCTGGGTGGTGAAATTATGATTGAATTGTTTTTGTTGTTCTGTTTTTAGTGCTGCATCTTTATACATCTCTGCATGATGTCCCAAAAATTTTTGCAAGCATTTACCATTTCATGATAAAGCTAAGGAAAACATTGCTACAATATTCATAATTTTTAAAACAAACTCTAAGGAAAATCTGTCAAATTAAAAAGAAAGAGTACTCATTTAGCAAACTTAGCCCGTTCTAATGGCTCGTTTACTGAGAAGGTTAATTCAGCCCCAAAAAGCATTACCTCTCAAAAACTGCAGAGAATTGCAATGACCAAGTCAGCATTAAAATTCAAAAAGTTGTATCTCCTATGTCCAAGCCACCTTATCTTGATGAGGACACAGAGGCATAAGTATTCCTTTGGCAAATCTTAGCAAGAGCCAGAGACAAGCAGGATATCATGGTGTGGGGGAGGTTTGCTTCATCCCAGGAACACATTTTTCTAGGAGTTAAATCCTAGTGGCATCTGTGTGCAAAGAGCAAGTAAACTTACTTGCAGGATACTTACTGAGAGTACTTAAAAAAGAAATTGTACTGGAGATTCCAAATAATTGAAGCCCACGTTAGAGGAGGAATGAACGAGTTCAAAACGACATGCTTCTCAGAAAGAAAGCTTTCAAAGAGGTATGAAAAAAGGAAGCCATAGAGTTAGAATGTGGCCTGGTCCATGGTGTGAAAGAAATCCCTCATGGACTTGGGAATCATCATCAAGATTACTGCTGGACTCACATGAAGAGCATGAGGCATCATTTGGAAGATGGGAGCATCAACATGAAATAACTGAATGAGCCTAACGGTGAGAAAACAATGCCTGGAAAGGAGAAGACAATGGAGAGGCCATGTGATCATTCAAAGTGAACACATGGATCATTGCAGCTCTATTTACAATAGCCAGGACATGGAAGCAACCTAAGTGTCCCTCGACAGATGAATGGACAAAGAAGATGTGGCACATATATACAATGGAATATTACTCAGCCATAAAAGGGAACGAAATTGGGTCATTTGTAGAGACATGAATGGACCTAGAGAGTATCATACAGAGTGAAGTAAGTCAAAAAGAGAAAAACAAATATCATATATTAACGTATATATATGGAATCTAGAAAAATGGTATATATGATCTTACCTGAAAAGCAGAAATAGAGACACAGACATAGAGAACAAATGTACGGATACCAAGGGGGAAGGGGGGTGGTGGGAGGAACTGGGAGATTGGGATTGACACATATACACTATTGATACTATGTATAAAATAGACAACTAATGAGAACATACTGTATAGCACAGGGAACTCTACTCAACGCACTGTGGTGACCTAAATGGGAAAGAAATCCAAAGACGAGGAGATATATGTATATGTATAGCTGATTCATTTTGCTGCACAGTAGAAACTAACACAACATTGTAAAGCAACTATACTCCAATAAAAATTAATTTTAAAAAAAAAGTGAACACGTGGAGGAGGCAAAGGTCAATGGTGAGATGGGAAGAGCTGCTAATGGGATGAACTGGATGAAGGATGAAGTGAGCACAGGGACAGAGGAAAGGGAGCATCAAATGAAGAGGTCACCGTACCGTACACAACCTTCTCTGTAAAGGGACTCGGCCACCAGCCAATAATTCTTCAAGATAAAGAAGAAATTATCTGCCAGTTTTGAGCTCTGTGACTGTCATAGCTCGTAGCTAAGGTCCCAGCTTTTGATCAGGTGTTCCAGATCAGCACAATTCAATATAGACACCAAATGAAATTTTGAAATAAAATAAGTCAGTGAATTCAGGCCACATGTCTGAGTCTTAAAGCAAAAAGTAGTAGCAAACATTGAGGGAAACATTAGCTTAAGAAACACAGGTCGACAATCCAAAGGGTTCTCTAGGTCAAAGGAGGGGTCATACTAGGGCTTTGGGCTTAGTCACTGTGGAATTAATTGCCCTGTCCTGGGCATCCAAACCGATGGCAAATCCCTGAAAAAAATGTATTAAGGTAATCCCAATTCTACAGAGAGAACTGACAAAGAAGTCTGCACATAAAATGCAAAAAGCATGGGGAGAACTCATACATTTTCTTATTACCCTCAGGGAAGACAGAAAGAGGTTGATCAGCCCTGGAATACTGAGAAAGGGGGGACTTAACCAAAGATAAAACAAAGTCTATGCCTCAGTTACGCAGACTCACAAGGCAAATAAAAGTTCTTTTTTCTGTTGATTTTATACCCTCAAATGACATTTATAATCTACTTGCATTAAAGTGGGATCTATTCATTCTATATCACACATGAACTAACATATGCAAAAGAAGTTACATAACAATATACATTGAAGAAGCAGGAATAATACCTGGTCCATAACTGGTACTCAATAGATAGCATATAGTCATTCACTTATTTATTCATTTATTCAATATTTATTGACTGTCTACTATATGCAAGGCACTATTCTAGGGCACTGAGAATTCAGCATTTAAAAAAAAAAAAGGACAAAGCCCTCATGGAGCTTGCATTCCAGTGGGGGAGACTGGCAAATATGCAAATAATGCACATAACAAAGGCAGAGAATAATGAGTGCTATGAAAAGAAAGAAGCAGATCAAGGAGACAGAGAGTGCCTAGGGGTCTCTTTAGATAGGGCAGTTGAGGATCGCCCTGAGGAGACGATCAAGTAGAGACCTGCATGAAGTGAGGGAGCCAGTCACATGGAGACCTCAGGAAGAATCATGCAGAAAAAGGGCAAAATAAGGCCTTGAGTCAAAGACCAGCAAGGAGGTGAGTGAGGCAGGATCAGAGTAAGGGAGGAGAGAAAGGTGGGAAACCGGCGGGAAAGGGAGGTGAGTGCCAGGGTTTGATGGCCTTGGTGGGCCAGGAGAAGGACTTTGGATAGTATTCCAAATATGGGGGGAAGCCATTTGAGGGTCCTAAGCAGGAAAGGCACATGATCTGATTTCTATGTTAAAATAACCACTCTGACAGGTTTATAGAGAGTGGAATGTGGGGGGGTATGGGAGCAAGAGTAGAAGCAGGGAGAAAGCTGGATCAAGGAATGAGAAGAGGGCCTTGCAGATGCTGCCGCCTGGAGCCTCTCCCACTGTCCAGCCATGGTCAACCCACCGTGTCCTTCGACATTGCCATCGACGGTGAGCCCTTGGACTGTGTCTCCTTCAAGCTGTTCGCAGACAAAGTTCCAAAGATAGCAGAAAATTCCCGTGCTCTGAGCACTGGGGAGAAAGGATGTGTTTATAAAGGTTCCTGTTTTCACAGAATACTGTAATTCCAGGATTTATGTGCCAGGGTTGTGACTTCACACACCATAATGGCATTGGTGGCAAGTCCATCTATGGGGAGAAGTTTGATAAGAGTTTCATCCTGAAGCATATGGGTCCTGGCATCTGTTCCACGGCAAATGCTGGAACCAACACAAGCTGTTCCCAGTTTTTCATCTGCACTGCCAAGACTGAGTGGTTGGATGGCAAACCTGTGGTCTTTGGCAAGGTGAAAGAGGGAATGAATATTGTGGAAGTCATGGAGTGCTTTGGGTCCAGGAATGGCAAGACCAGCAAGAAGATCACCACTGCTGACTGTGGACAAATCTAATAAATTTGACTTGTGTTTTATCTTAACCACCAGACCATTCTTTCTGCTCAGGAGAGCACCCCTTCACCCCCAACTGCTCGAAATATCCTATAATCTTTGTGCTCCCACTGCAGTTCTTTGGGTTCGATATTTTCCTCATCCCTCTCCAAGCTTAGCTGGATTGCAAAATTAACTTTATGACTATGAAATAAAAACTAAACAGAAAAAAAAAGGAATGAGAAGAGGATGGTAGCTCAGGAGATGAAATAGAAGGCATCTCCCATTTCCACAAATAGAGGGTCCCCAAAAAGTATTTTAGCCAACTTGAATATACGATTTCCAGAATGTGAATTAAATAGTCAAATTTCTACTTAGAGAAAGCTAGTATTTTAATTTCATTCACATACATATTTAAATAACATCCACAGAATCAATCTAGAATTACCAATTTACAAATATTTCTTCTTTGCCAATCTCACGTTACATGAAGTAATTTTAATAAAACTCATCATAAGCATGTTTGACATCTTTTTAGAGCCACCTTTTGGGTCACACAAATTCCTAGGGCAGGCCATCTTCACTTCCCTCTAGGCCTGTTTTGAATCCGTGTATGATACTGTAGCTGAATGCTTAGCCCAAACCACAAATGCCTGTTGGTGAAGATTTAGATTTTAAAGTAGAATTTATCTCAGAATGTAGATTCTTTGAAGTCAAGGATACTGTTTTCTGAACTACTGTATCCCCAGTGCCTAGAGCAGGGATCAGCAAATATGGCCTATGGGCCAAATCTGTGAACATAAGTTTTATAAACAGTTTTATTGAAACAACGTCAGGCCTATTAATTTGTGTATTGTCTATGGCTGGTTTTGCTCTGTAACAGCAGAATTGAACAGTTGTGACAGAGACTGTATAACTTGCAAAGCCTAAAATATTTACTATCTGGCCCTTTACAGAAAAAGTTTGCTGACCCCTGGTTTAGAGCATTGTCTAGCACATAGTAGGCGTTCAACAGAAATTTGGTATTGACTAAAGAGCTATAAGAAAACTTATTTTCTGAAAAATAATTTGCAGAAGGGAAAAAACAAAACCTTATACTCTGCAGTATTTGTCAAATTCTTCCTCAAGCGCCCTCCACACTGGCCCCTTCTAGTGGTTCTTTTCAAACACTAAGTGGCATGAAAGCCTTTCCGTCTGGTTCCTAAGGGAGCATTTTCTAAGGCAGCTCTCCTTCCCTCCACACCATGAATAACTCTAAAGACATCACTTCTCTCTTCTGTGCCTCCATTTTCCACAACTTGAAAACAGAGTGTTTGTGAAACTCACGGATCAAGTGTTTTCAGAGAAAAGGAACAGCAGTAGGAATGTTTGACTTTTATATCTGGAAAAAGCAAAGGGGCAGGAGCATGGGAAGCCCATACACACACAGAGGGATGGAAGGGCCGGTCAGCAGCTTGAGCCAGGAGAGAGAGGGCCTGTGGAAAGCAGCTTTAGAAAAGGGATTTCTTTCTCCATGTGTGCAAGATACTTTATAAAAGCATGCTTTGAAGGGGTCCTGAAACTCTGTTCCATTCCATGTTCAAAAGCTATGTACACATTTTCTGATTTTTATCGTATGCAGGGGCTCTCAGAAAAGAGTTTCCAGTGTTCCTATGGAGGTATGTTGGAAAGGTTTGCAGGTAGCTCAGCCTAGCTAAGGCTCTGTCGACAGCCGCACTGCTGGATATAAAATCAGCTGAAAGAATGCCAAGCTAGAAAACTGACAGAATGGTGATTGCTTTATTTATTCTTGTAGAGCAAAGTGGAAATTACCTCCCTCTGTTGAAAGAGAATCTAGTCTTAAGAGGCAGAGAGCCTATATTTTTTGGCATTGTAAGGGCTCAAAATTGTTCTGCTTTATCCTGTCTCTTTTGTCTTCTGCCACCTGGAAAGGAACAGAGAAGCGCTCTGAGAGAAGTGAGATGAACTCTTTTAAAGTGTTTTAGCAGCAATTTGTACAGAGGACAGACCTACGAGTGATTTTCTGTCAGCTGAACTATTGCCGGGGGCAGCAGGGAGAAGCTGTGAGGGCTCTTGCGGCCAAGCCTGAAGACCTGAAGGTATAGCCCTGCCCTGGAGCAGCCTACTCCACGACGGACTTCATGGTCAGTGAGCGAGGAAGTCGTCTATGAAAGTCAGGCTGGTAACCAAGCCTCACTTTCCTCATTAAACACTGTAAAGAATTAACTCAGAATGTTAGAACACCTAGGGCAAAAAAGGTCACCTTAGCATGGGATCCCCTTGAGGCAGACCCCAAATGAGGCACAGGGTGTATACTTGTGAGGCATAGGAAACACCTGTAGGCAAGTGACAAAGTGAGACCTGGCAGGGAAGGAAGCAATAAAGGGTCACATAGCAAGCCACCTACACTGTGGACAACTGGGGCTTATTCCCAGGGAGAAACTCTGGGACATTGTGTAAAACAAGAGCCACTGGGTTACCCCACCCAAGGGGCAAGGGAGCTGAGCTCAGTGATTGATTGACAGTTAATTCAATTAACTGTGTTAATTCCCCCAGCACTCCCACCCTGGGCGAAGAGACGCAGATGCTGGCAGCTGGAAGCAACAGAGCACCTTAATATGGTAAGTTCCAATAGATATGGGTGGCACACCCACCACATCTGCTACAGAGCTTCTCGATAAAAGTTTCCTCTGGTCTTTTCTTGCCCACATGTCACTCCTTCATATACTTGGAAGCAGGAAGTTGGCTGGGATGGAGTAGTGACATCTGCCACTTTCACAGGGCCCATTAGCTTTTGAATCAACTTCCTGTGTCTGGGGAAAATCCCCACATTGTGAATCCAACCTCCCCAAAGTAGAACACAAATGCCCAGCCTCCCTTGCAGCTAGGACACAGGCCTGAGGTTTAGGCTCTACCAATCAGGCACACAAAGATGACACTGTTTGGGGGAAGTATGCAGTGCTGATGACAGGCTGATGGGATGTCCCTTGCTCCTGGAGAAAGGAGTGGCAGAGACATGTAGTTTGGGGTGGTGGAGGCAGCAATGCCTGTGGAGGTTTTCTGGTAGTTCAAGGTAGAATTTCTAGCACAAAACTGGCAGCTAGCCCACTTTGATCTCCATTATACTGCAAACTGCTTAAGGGCAGAGAGAGTATTTTGTTCATGGCAGTAATCTATCCTGTACCCCTCCCCACAGTACACACACACATACTCCAGGAAAACTGCTGTGGCACACTGTAGGTCCTTTAAAAAACATGCTCGTTTGCATATCTTTTTGAAGTTAAATGTTCCTCTCTTGGCATTTAGTACACAGTGGGTTATTTTGTGCTGAATTCCTTGCTCCCTGCAGGCTCAGAACATCAAAAGTAGCCAGAAAAATCTTAGAAATATGTATTTTCAGAACCAGAGGCAGCCATGCCTTAAACACCACCCAAAGGAGGGCACCAGCCTGGGCCCACAGAGCCCACAGCTGTCTCTAGAGAGTCAGGAAAACATCCCAGGTCAACTCCACTGGTTTGCAGAGAATGTCAGAGTCACAAGATGTTTGAGACAGGAAGGACTTCAGGGGTCCTACTGCCCAACCTCTTCAATCAGTAGGTGAAGAAACAGAACAAGAAGGGAGAAAGTGACTTGCTCAAAGTCATCCAGATGTTCTGCCCAAGAAGGGCCTGGAGGCCCCAGCCTTTCTCTACTCAATCTCATTCTGAGAACATGGCCTGGGGAGGTCAAACCACTCTTTGCAGTGTCTGAGAAGCCCTTCCATCCTCTTCAGGGCCATTGGGAAACCAAGAGTGAACCTGGCAGCAGCCTTTCCCCAGAAATCCCAGGTGATGGCAGGGACAGTGACCTCAGTGATAGGTCCCTCAGCACTCCCTCAGCATCCCCATACCCTACCCTGCCCCCAGTCAGTCGCTCTAACCCTTCATTTATCACCCCAGAATTTGAGAGTGAAGCCAGAATGAGAGAAAGCCACCATTACTGGGTGCTCCCACACCACCCTTCCTGCCCATAATCTCTGGGTAATGATTCCTTTTGCCAGAAGCCCAGCTCCCGAAATAGTGTGGTGTATTGGCAGAGGTCCAGGAGCTAATAGACATGGCAGCATTGTGTCTTATGACCCGATTTAACTGAGCTAATTTAGAATTTACCTGACCAAGAGTACCATAAAATGTACTCCTCATGATGAGATTGTTAATTACCACAGGATGACTGCCTGTGTTTGGCAGCTGGGGGGAGAACTGGAGGGGAAAGGATGGTTTCCAGAAATAATCCTTCCCTCTGCACCAAATAAAAATTAAATGTGGGAAAGGACAAAGGGGATGAACAGAGAAATTCACCCACAGGAACTAAACAGGGTTATAATTAGTTTGTGTGTTTGCACGTGTCATCTTTCACCCTCTGCCCGGGGAGGAGACTGCTAGTAAGCTCAGAATCCTTTGTGTCTCTTGGAGAAGGGCATGAGATCCTTGGGGTGTTAAAGAAAGAGCTGGAAGCAAGATGACTGCTAGAAGCAAGGCAAGTGAAGTCTCTGCTGTGCAGAGAGACACCCGATGCAATGACCCCCCGAATATAACACTGTTTACTGATAGCTGCTCCCCACAGCTATTACAGAGCTGCCTGAGAGCATCCTAATTAGTGAGGGTTGTCAGCACTCCCATTATAATCCCCAGCTGAGTGAGCTGTTTACCTCAGCCACTTCAAGTCACAGCCTCTGAAACATAGCCTTAAGTAGCCAGTCTCAATTTGTTTTTACCCTGTGCCTTATTCCAATAACTCCATGTTTCATAAGCATATCAAATGTATATTTAAGCAGAGCAATCTCAAATCATATAAACTGGATTCTCACAGCTGTCTTATTGCTGAGATACCTATCATTTTACAAAAATGTCCTAAGTACCTTCTATCCAAATACGTTTAAGATAGGACTTATAAGTTAGATTCAAAGCATTTTTTCCCACCATTTCATTTGCTGTTTTCTCTCAGGCTGGCTCGATATACTGGGACTTGACCTTACCACAATGGTTCTGAGTAAGCAGGATTATATTCCTGCTTTGGGCTGTATTAGAGTATAGTCTTATGTATTAGTCAAGAACTGTGTTCTGTGAATTCATCCTAAGCATGCTCTCCTTAAAATTCATTCATTCATGAAACCCATGTGAAATTTGGACTGTGTGAGATATTTAATCTTACTGTTATGCCATAAACCTTACATGACATGATCCTCCTTGATGTAAAGACCAGCCTTATTAAAAGTAACGGTGTCTTGCATTCTGAATCAAGACAGCACTTTGAAGAACAGGAATAAAACTCAAATGGGGTGACATAGGTATAAAAACGTGATTCATGTGGATACAGTCTTGTGAGCACTGCCTCCCCCTCTCCACTCTCAGAATGCCCCTTCTCCATAGCCACAATTGTCAGGAGAACTCTAGGGTGAAGGGATGTGGAGGGGGATCCTTATTTTCTTGAAGTACCAGGCAATACCCTAGGTAAGTATATCAAATGTCAGGCTTCCCTTAGGCAGTGACCTTAGGAGCTGACCTACACTTAAGGCTGACACCAAAACCAGTGGTTTTGTGAAAAGAGAGAAGTCCAAAAGGAACTAAGAAAATAGAGTCCACATTGAATCCTTTTTGAGATCAACGTAAAATTAGGATTAAAGATGCTTGATATGGATTCATCTATTAAACAATGCAAGATCATTAACAATAATCAAATCAATGTAATTTCAGTTTACAGAGTCATAACCTACCACTTCAAGAAACTGAATATCATTTTTTAACTTTGTATTGTAGGGATTTTAAAACATATACAAAAGCAGAGAGAATAGTTTAATGAACCCCATATATTCATCACCCAGCTTCAACACTATAAATTCCTGGTAAATCTTATTTCATCTCTACTTGCCATCAACATCTCTACTCACCCATCCCCAGATTATTTTAAAGCTAAATTCAGACTATTTCAAGAAATTTAAACAGGAATTTCACCTGCCTTAGAAAGTCCATTCTGGATGGATCGCCACCTCTAGTTAGTGCACTGGGCGTACCCCATGCTACACCCTCACACCCCTACCACCCTCAAGAAGCCCTCACAACTGACCACTGCCACCAGAGATGTCCTCGCAGGGGTGTCTTCAAACACACTATGAACCTCACCAGTGGCCCAAAATCGAAGGAAGTGACTAGGCATCCCAAGTAAGAGCAACTACCAGATGAATCTTACAACCTGAGGGACAGCACTACTCTTGGCCTAAGAATGGCCCTCATGAGCCAGCATGGGACAGCGTTTCCCAGTCACTATGGCAACGATAGCAAATGCTCTATTATCAATGAATTAAAACAAGAAAGCATCGTCCTTCCACTGAAAAGCTCATTTTCCTTAAAACAAAAACAAAAAATAAACACTCACATGTGGTTTGTGAAAAAGTGTAGTCTTTATTCTGGAGAAATGCATATGGAGAGTAGTATCATTGCAATGAATCCCCCCAAAAAAAGTTTTTTTAAATACAGCTTGTACTATGATACCAAAAGCTGGAGACTCCCATGTCCTCACCACTATTTATATATTTGAGATTATTCTTTCCAGAATCATATTAGGAAGACATGCAAAGGAAAAACACATTTGCACCCCCTGAAAATCAACTTAACTTACTCCTCAGAGTGTATAGAAACTTGAAGATGTAAACAAATGTGTGAAATCAATACCTAAGGTGGTAATAACCACTGAGAATTTTAAGGGTCTAAAAATATTTTTTAAATCAGCAAGCCACTGATCTTGGCACATTAGCAGCTATTACTATACTAAAATGATCTGCCAGGAAGGCACAGAAAAATCAAAGACATTTTCCACTGGGAAGCAAACAAGTTTGATTATCAAGATGAGCCTGTACTAAACATAATTTTCCCCATCAGGGCAATGGTAAATGAAGCCATTAATGAGCAAATACACGTTTTTAGATGACATTCTAGAAATACACATCGAAGAAAATATGCATCCACAGAATAGCTAACTTGGAAGGAAGGAACGAATTTGAGATACTGGTTAGTAGGAAAAAAGAAAGGAGACCCTCTTAATCAGCCTTTGTCAATCACCACCTGAAACACAAGGCAAATGGCAACACCAGTAACCAGGCCTTGTCAGTAGGGAAGGTAGAGCTAACGGAGCCCTAGGAGTTAAAACCCTGTTTACTATGTCTGGAGGTAGTGCAATCTGTATACCAATCACTGAAGTCATCTGAGGATTGCCCGTTGCTGACAAATGTAGATGGACAGATATGTAAAGATGCTGCATCATGAACTACAGCTGATGAATTTCCTGCAGAAGCCCCTGTACTCACATCAGAAGAGTCAAGAGGTGACAGAGCTACATCACACTGAGCCTGGCAGTTTAATTTGGTGTCAGCTATTAGTGTCGACTCTCAGCGCTATTGCCATTCAGTGTTTCTGCTGGCAAGGTGACACAGCCTCAGAGATCGCTAAATTTCTTTGTGGAGTGAAAGAGAGGTTGCCTGGTTTGTGCAGTAATCCCTTGCTGAACAATGGGGATTGCCGAGGGGCCAGGGAAGGAAACAGGGGAAAAAGGAATTCATTTCACAGGGTTCCT
Organism: Phocoena sinus; assembly: GCF_008692025.1. NCBI lineage: Eukaryota > Metazoa > Chordata > Mammalia > Artiodactyla > Phocoenidae > Phocoena > Phocoena sinus. The sequence continues at coordinate 81,672,317 of NC_045764.1, forward strand.
TTAAAACACTTCTTGCATAACTTCAGGTAAGGATCTGATGACTTTGTTGGGTAAAAAGCAAATGTCTGGGACAAGGATGATTTATGTTGAAGGTTTGGCTTGGCTGAATTAGAAGCTACTGAGTGTACTGGCATCACGGAAGTACTCTCCCTACATGGGTCCCAGGGAAACCACCACATTCACTCAGGAAGAAGGACGTGGTGGGCTGCTCTGACCTCTGGGCATCACCCATTGAACCCAGTTCCTTCTCCTGGCCCCATGCTTATGGGAGAAGCAGACCTTGGCAGTGTATCCAAGAACACTTCAAACTTCCTTGGTTACCCTTCCTCCAGAGAAAAGAGAAACAGTGTCCATACCCTACACCCCACCCCCAATCTCATGCCACTGCTTGCAGGGTAAGAAGTCATGGGGTGCAGGTCAGGGTGGCCCTGGCCACTCCATACTGCCTATGACTCAAGGAATTTGGTCAAAACCTAATGATAAATAGCCCCTCCTCCACTATGCCCAGGACAGCACTGCCATAGATACATGTCCCGGACTTCGCACCACGGAGGCCACAGGAAGGTGATAATGATTACCAGTGCCTAGGATACACACTTCCAGAACTATCTATAAGAGCAGGGGAGGGGTTGGAAGAAACATGGAGAAGGAGTTACAGTCATTGGTAGTAAAATAATCTCTGTAGCAACAAGAAAAACATAGCTTAAAGTTAAAGCAACTTGTCCAAGGTAGCAATTAGGATTAGAATACGGCAAAGGGGAAACCGCGTAGGAGCTCTATATTATAGGATCCAGAGCAGACTGCAAAGCTTCTTAGCACGTGCCCTACCACACTGGACAAGAGCCTGCTCACAATACTGCGCTCCTTATATTTTCATAGAACTCCATACCTGTGGTCTGTGGCTTTTACTCCCATCATCTCATTGGAGCCTCAGTCATTCCTGAGGCTTCCTGAAGCTACTCCCAGAGGCCATCCTCTGATTCTGAGCTCTTTCAATACTCCAACTTTCACCCACATTCTTCCCCTTTATAGAAGAAAGCTGCATATTCCAGGAGAATTTCACCCAATGCCATGGAACTGACCAATCTGAAACCATCACAGTAGCGTAACCCAGACCTTCCGTGGTAGAAGAGTCGGGTAAATTTCTAATAAGGAAATACAAAAGTCAGTCCAAGAAATTCTGTATAGACAAGGCATGTCTGGGATAACTATAAACATTTTACAAGAACCTCCTCAGGACACGGGGAGGGGGAGGGGTAAGCTGGGACGAAGTGAGAGAGTGGCATGGACATATATACACTACCAAATGTAAAATAGATAGCTAGTGGGAAGCAGCCGCATAGCACAGGGAGATCAGCTCGGTGCTTTGTGATCGCCTGGAGGGGTGGGATAGGGAGGGTGGGAGGGAGACGCAAGAGGGAGGAGATATGGGGGTATATGTATATGTATAGCCGATTCACTTTGTTATAAAGCAGAAACACAACATTGTAAAGCAATTACACCCCAATAAAAATATATATATAAAAAAAAGAACCTCCTTAGGATGACTTTCCAATCTAAAACTCTTCGGAGATACAAATTCACAATTATAGCGTTCTTATGGGGATTTCTTTTCCTGTGAAAATTTCTCATTCTAAGAGAAATTTCTCATTCTAAGGGTCCTATGTTTCTGAACTCTGCTTTCTGAAACTATCACCCTTCCATAGACATCTTTATAAAAGTTTCAGAAAGCTCCTGTAAGGGATATCTAGCTATATACCTGGACATAATGTACAGAACAAGGTCAGCAAGAGTCCCTGCTCCACACTGGTCACCCACCTGGAATATCGTGTCCAGCTGTAGAAGCCACACTTGACGAGGGGTATTAACCAGCGCAGCAGCTGCGGTGATGAGGAGTCGACAACACCACAGTGTGTGCTCGAAGGTCCTTGGCCAAAGAAGACAAGATAGCAGGCGTTGGCAGTCCCTTCCAGTTCAGGCTAGCCCCTCGGGAGGTCTTCCTCACTCAAGGTTTTGCCTTCTCAAACTCCCACTGTCTGGGCCTTGCTCTGTTTTTTAAAAGGACCATTTATTTTCTGTCAGCCTTATTTCCAGTTTCTGTTTATGAGTCTGTGGAAGGCCAGCTTAAGACCGGTCAGTGGTTGTTTCTGCCCGTTGTGTGCCCTGAGTGCCGGAGCCGCGGTCCAGTCCCAAGTGGCGCGCTGCGGCTCCTACCCAAACCCTTCAGACCAGCCCGCCACCCAGGGTTGAGAAGCAGTAATTTGGGAGCTGGCACAGCCCACTGTCTCTGAGACGCCTCCTGGGTCACAGCCTTGTCAGCAGAGGCCTCCTTCTCAGTCTCCTCAGGATCTCTGCCGGAGAGCGTGCGACCACGCGAGACCTTCCGCGGGAGTTCACAGGGCGGGGCCGCGCCTGCGCAGAACGTTCGGTCCGTCGCCAGCCACCCAAGACCCGCCGGCCCGTGAGTTCCTCTGTGGTGGTAGTGACAGTGTCCACACGCAGAGGAGGGTCTGTGTTATGCAGCAGTGGTTGGCTGGTTAACGTGAGACTCTTCTGTGAGAGGCTGTGGTTGCCCTGGGATCAGGCACCAGCCGACGTCCCGGGCTCCCGGAAGACTGCTTGGATCTCGTTAGGGAAGTTTCCAGATGTGAAGCCGCAAGAGGAGAAGTTCTAGAGGCAGCAGCAGACTTTAGCACAGCTGGCCAGTATTCCTGGAGGGTATGACACTAACCTTTCATAATTAAAGAAACTATATCTTTGTGGGAACATTGAAATAACTTTGGATTTCAGTCTATTTACCATTGGAATCTCGATCTAATTGCTAATAGTAGTGAATCCGAGGGCATTCCAGGCCTCCACGCAGTGACTTGATGAAATAGATTAGAGATGGAGGAAGGCAGAGGGGAAGAAACATCAACTCAGCCTTGGGAAATGTCTTAAAATGATCAGGAGTACATAAATTACCTTCAACCAAATACAGTTTTCCTTGATCCTACCACATTTGCTCCCTTTCGAATCCTAACCTTCCCCATCTCCTTTTACTGCTGTTATCTTTCTAATCCATGATTTTTCAACATCAACGATGCTGTCAGTCATCGTAGAAATCCCTTTGACAAGTCAGAAACTTGCCAAAGATTATTATGACCAATGTCATTGTGGAGGAATCAGGAAAAGAGGCATGACTCTCTGTACCAAGGCTTGGACTCTAGGAAATAAAGCATGGAGGCATGAAGTCGTGGGATTAGATTCTCTCAGCCTCCACATGCTGAGAGAAAGCATTTATTGATAATTGCAAAGGAACATACCTCCAGCTCCCCTACCTACTGTGATGCAGACCCTGGGTGGGTAGGAGTTAATGCGGGTGCAGGGCCCATATCTCCCCCTTCTCTATGTCTCCCACAAGTTCAGCACAGTATTTTCCACCTCCTAGGAACTCAATAAGCAATTAATAGATTGAAGTGGAGAGTTGCTGTTAGCAATCTCACCCCAGGCACAAAATTCACAATACATACCATAACTAGTGCCTATAGAAATTGATCCAGCTCAAAACTATATATAAATGCAATGGATTTGTAGCCTTAAAGTTTCAAAAGCATTGATATTTCCAATCTGGAGAAATAAAGGTATTTTAATCCTATTGCATCTTTCAGTTTAAGATACCATGTTACACTGGAATGGAGATTAAAACTTTTACTCAAGAGATATCTCTTCCAGTCTCATTCCATTAGTTACAACAAGGCCCCATCATTAAAGACTTTACTGCCTCGCTGGGAGAGAACTTGTGATGAGTGACTGACTCTCATAATTGGCTTAGGGAACCAGACTCATTCAATGAATCAAGAAAAAGAACATCAAGGAAAGGAGAAAACATCAAAGAATAACTCTCTAGGCTCACTTTTTTATTTCTTTCCTTGAGTCAGACCACTAGCATCTTTCTTAGAAATGAGGTAGCATTTCAGAACATGGATCTGAGTGCTCAAGTGACTTCAGTGGATCTGCAGCATTTATTAAGCACTGGCTGTATACAAATCCTTCAATGGGATGATAGCTGCTGCTGAAGAACCCACTGCAGACCTAACCATGCAGGCTCTGCCTGAGAAGCTTATTATCTCATTGAGAAGACTTGAAATAGACAGGAGGCTTTTTTCAAACTAAAGAAAGAGCAGCATAAAAACTAGTGGAAAATAATAAAATGCAAATGAAATACCCAAGGGCCAGGGACAGTTGGATTAAGGCCACAATTAAATCAACATAGGCAATAACAAATTATTCCTTCCATGTGTACAATACTCCACAGTTTTCTAACTCTTCACACATATCACCTCTTAATTTTCAAACAATTTTATGAAATAGGCTATATCTTCCCCAGTTTCTGGATGAGAAAACAGTCCCACGTCAGTGAGGTGACATGTCCAAGGCTCCTGAGCTAGCAAGTGGCAGAGCTGAACAGAAAATAATTTAGGGCTCTAACCTGCTGACATGTAGCTATCGTTGTTTCCACTTCCCCACATTATCACTCAAAACATATATCTGTACAGAGCTTTACTTTCACAAAGTATTTTTACAGATGTTTTATCATTTGGTCCTCTCAGTGCTGTGTGAGAGGCAGGGCAGAAATTCCACAGGAGGAGAGCAAATTAGGATGTTGGTGAGTTTTCCTGCCTGAAGCCATCTAAACAGAGATTGTTGCTGCATCATGACTCCCAGCACAGGGACCATTGCTTCACACCTAACTGATTTCATGGCAGGGGTGAGCAGGAGAAAGGACTCGTGCAAACAGGGAACGTGCACTTTCATTTATTCCTGGATCTTGTACCTGTCACGTATCAATTCAAACCATGAGACTAGAAGAGGAAAGGGGGTGATATACACACCAGTCTGTTCTCTCAGCAGCTTCCTTGCTTTTCAGAGCATCAGGAATCGCGGGGGTTCCTCACATCTACCACACACTCCTTTGCTTGGATTAAGGTGCTGGATTTGGATGGTGAATTTAAATCATGTCCCCAGCTCCCAGCGCTAACCTGTCTATCCTGTCAGAGGAACTGCCACAGCCTCTCTGTTTTGCATGCCCTCTGCAAAGAAGGAGAACGAGAGAACGATAACCCCAGGGTGAACAGGAGAACCACTTTGGGAAATGTATTCCCGCAGCACCCAGGAAGGAGCAGGCTAATTGGCTCCAGAGGCAGTGGCAGCAGCGTGGGCAGGTAGGATTGTGCTGTCCTTTATTGACTGGTGCAGTCACTTGTTGGGAACCCGTGTTCGTTAGCTGTGTGTAAAGTGATATTAGAGGAGAGATGCTGGGTCCTGTGCTGAATGATTGACCACCCAACCTGATGGGAGGTGCATTATGTAAAAGAGCCTGCAAGAGTAATCGAGTTACATAAGTGGATGTGTTGAGCGTATCTGAGAGGGTGCTGCTGGGAGAATGCAAGATCAGGGCGTTGAAATGTGAAAGGCCTCAACTGAAATAAGCCCTCAGCCTTTTCATATCCATTATCCACAGCTCTCTCAGGTTATCATACAGAATTAAAGGGTCCTCCCACTCCCCGTGTGCTAACTCTTCACATTTCCAGGCCAAAATTGGGTGCGTAAGCTGCCAGAACCTGTTTGTCTAGCAGACCCAGGAGGAAAGGGAAGAGGCCCGCTCTTCCTTCAAATCTTTCTTAGTCCTTTCTGTGACAGGAGGAAGCTCATTGGCTAATCCCCAGGCTTTTAAAGATACCATTAAATTTTTAAAAGCTACTAGACCAATGGTGTCTCCTAGGGTGTTTGCTGCTCAAGTCAAAGGTAGCAAAGAGTTCACTGTATTTGCCCCCACACCTTTTGGAGGTGACCTTTGGAGGCGTCAGCCTCCAAAGTTGATGCTAAAGGGTTAGCATCAACCTTGTGCTGAGACCAAACAAGTTCACCAACCCCCACAATGGTATGTGTCCAAGGGCCGCATCTCCACCACCATGGCTCCAAAAAGTATTGGTCATCAGTCCCCTTCTTTTCTCCCTAATACACTGCCCTCTGAAGCCCCCTCCTCTTCTCCTAACCACAGCTTCCCAGGGAGACAATGACATGCACGCAAAAGCATTTCTCTGGCTCTACCGCCACCCACTCTGCAGGACCTGCAGACCCCTCCAGATCCTCCCAAATCATCACAAGAATCCCCAGGGGTATTTCCTAGGTGCTCCAAAACCAAAATTATGGGCTACCAATGTCCCCTATCCCTACAATATTTACAGGGTTATAGGAAGTGTCTCCCATCAGAGCTAGCACCAAAAGTAGCACCTCCTGAAGTCTAGAATTCTGGATCCCTTGTGCAAATGGACCATGGCTGGGTCTCCTCACCCCAATTCTCCAAACACACCACGTGCTAGGGAGAACAGAGCTTCAGCTCATGACAGGACCCAGCCAACTTTCAATGGCTCTAAACCACGTATACAACGCAGCCCAGATTCTTCAGCCTGGCATTCAAAGCCCCAGTCACTGCTTCCACTGCAGCTCATCTTCTCCTAAAGCTATCCTTACATCCAAATCATTACCCACCTCCCAGACTACATGCATTTCACCAAACACACTTTGAATGCTTCCTGTCATGTGCCTTTATCCTAGGTTTCCTGCAGTTGACCTCCCTCCCCTCCACCCACTGCTGCCTTTAAGAATCCAGCCAATCAGTCAGCAAGACCCAGCTCAGGCATTCCTCCTTCCTGTCATCGCAAACCAGCTTACGTCACAGTCAGTGGTGTGTGTCCCTCCCTAAAGTGTACACTCTGAAGGGCAGGGACCACATCTTATTTATCTAAATCCCTATTGTCAATAACAGAGTACTTTGCACATAGTGGGTGCTCACTAAGTGGTTATTGGATTGTAGAGGCTATACTATGAATCATTGCCTAACTATGAAATCATATATCCATTTGTTTCTTTTACCTGAAGGTGCTCCGGTGGAATAGGACCCAGAACTGACAAAGTTTGATAGACAGGGTTAGGATTGGAAAATGCCTGAAGCATGGTCCATTGGACACCCAGGTGTAAGGTCCTTACCACTAGTGAGAAACAAAGAAAATGGAGTAAATGGAGAAATGAGGTGGGAGAAGGGAGACAGTCAAACAAAGCAGCACATCCCCAACTCTCTCAGGTCTGACCCCATCACCAATAATGCATGCTAGTTGATATCCTTCAACCTTTGGTATCATCAAATATTAGAATTACATAGTCTAACCTCTTCATTTTGTAGAGTCAGCAATGGAGGCTCAGAGAGGTAAAATGACTTCCCAAAGGTCACACAGCCAATTAGTGGCAATGTCAGAAGTAAAACCAAGGTCTCCTGAGTACACGTGTATTTTTTACTAATAGTATATATAGTCTTTTCTTTCCATCTATTTATCATTCGTTTTCATAAGAGAAATGGAATGAACTGAAAGAACGAGGAGGAAGAGAAAAGGGAACTAAAACAGAATATTCATTCATAAATCTGTCTTATTTCCAATGATCCCCCAACACAATCAGTAAAAGGCTTTTTAAAATTTCCTTGTCTTCATGAAAAGGGACAAGTAGACATGAAGTTCACAAGTGACTGTGTAACCAGATGCTGAATGCTAGGCTCCTCCTGCTAGGTATGGGCCCCTAGAGCTCCTTGCTAGGATCTGGGTGGGCTGAGCACGTGGGTGGGAGGCCAGATTCTTGACATTATTGTCTTTGGCAGTAGTCCCTAATCCTGCCAGCCTTACCTCTCTGATTTATTAGCACAAACCCAGCCCTCTAAAAATATAATTATTGCATTTAGAGTGTGTTTCCTATCTATAGACTGCAGGGGCTTAAGCACACATAAACTCTTCTGACACTGAATTATACCCTGGAAAACCAAAACTGTGCACTCTGCAAAGCCAGCCTGACAGCTGGATGATCCGATGGGCTGGTGGTGCTCATTAGCAGCTGCCACATGAATGAAAGCAGTGATCATTTCTACCATAAAATACACAATTTACAGCAAGGAAGACAGCCTCATAGATCTTTCTTGCTCATTTTAATATGGACTATTTCGTGAGTTTTAAAAAATACCTCCAGTTTCTCACCCTTGATCTAGAGAGAAACTATAGAATTTCTTTGTGACATTACTAATATAAGACAGGTTAAAGAGAGCAGTTAGTCACCATGTTTCTGATGAAAAGAGTGTCTGGGAAACACAGCCTTAAGCATGGGTCCCTCAAACTCAACCATCTACCACCCTTTTATATGACCTTTAAAAGCCCAAGTGGACTATTGCCTTATGCTCCTCAGTCTCCAGGCCCCTCCAAGACTCTGAGAAAGCCTTGAGGTACAGTGACTTCAGTTTCATCCTGTCTCTGTAGGTTTGCTGTGCAATCATGGAAAAATGGCTCTCTGTGCTTTGGTCACCACGGCTACAAAATGGGGATAGCAGCCTTCTTGTATGAGTTTACCAGGGCCACCATGACAAAATACCACTGGCTCAGGGGCTTAACCAACAGTATTTTTTTTTTTTCTTTTGCGGTATGCGGGCCTCTCACTGCTGTGGCCTCTCCCGCTGCGGAGCACAGGCTCCAGATGCGCAGGCCCAGCAGCCATGGCTCACAGGCCCAGCCGCTCCGCGGCATGTGGGATCCTCCCGGACCGGGGCACGAACCCGGGTCCCCTGCATCGGCAGGCAGACTCCCAACCACTGCGCCACCAGGGAAACCCCCCAACAGTACTTTTTTTCTCACAGTTCTGAAAGCTAGAAGTTCAAAATCAAGGTGTCAGCAAAGTTAATTTCATGCTGAGGCATTTCTCCTTGGCATGCAGGTTGCCGCTCTCTCCCTGTGTCCTCCACGGTCTTTTCTCCATGTTCACACAACCCTGGTGTCTCTCTGTGTGCCCAAATTTCCTTTTCTTGTAAGGACACCAACCAGATTGGATTAGAGCCCACCCTAAAGGCCTCATTTTAACTTAATGCCTCTTTAAAGACCTTATCTCCAAATACGATTTCATTCTGAAATACTGGGGGTTGGGACTTTAACAGATGAATTTTGGGAGTGGGAGAGGGGGACACAATTCAACCCATAACACCCCGACAGGTGATGTGGTGGTGAGAATCAAGTGCAACAATGTGTATAAAGTTGCTAACACAGAGTCTCTACAAAATAAATGTCAGCTCCTACTATCATCATTATTGACTCTTTTGATAATACAATTTTGAGCTTTAAATAAAATTCAGAGCTCATAACATATATTCCCTGTTTAGAAAGTTTGCAATGTCATTGGAAGCTTTTAGCCAGAATAAGAGTCTAAACACCTTTGCATCACTTACAAACTCTTCAGAGCCAGGGTTTGACCTGTCTTTCCTACCTTAGTCACACCTTCACATTTCTGATGCTCTCTGTCACTCCAGACTTCTTTCTTCTCCAGACTTGCTGGCTCCATTACACATACAGGTATCTCCTCCCTCCACTATGTGCTGGGTAAACTCATACATATCCCTCAAAACCCACACTAAATTTCACTTCTTTTGTGAAACATTTCCCCTAATCCTGGATCAAATTCAGCTTCTCTTATGTTACACAACTAAATCAGTTTGCATATAAATTAACAATAGCATGTATTGCTTTGTATTTTAACTATTTATTTATATGACTGTCTATGGTTTATTTACCCTTTTCACATAGTAGGTGAAATTGTATTAGAATACAAAACAAAACAAAAATTGTGTTGGCATTGAATAAAATTGTATTGGAAGGAAAGGAGGGAGTGAGGAAGGAATGGGAGATAAAAGAAGAGAGGGTCAGAGGAAAAAAAGAGAGAGAAAAGAGAGAAACAGGAAGGGAAAGAAAGGGAGAAAATCCAGCAAACCAAATCTATGAAAAAGCTAAAAACAGCAGGGGCAAAGGAAGCCAGAGGTCAAGCCAAAAGACTAACCTCACCATTACCCCGCTGATGCAGTGCCCTAGAAGAGACCAAAATCATTAAACAGAAAACCAGATGTCACTGAAGAGGCAAATCTTTTTCAAGAACATCCATACTTCCATTGGTAAAGTGGTGCCTTTTAAAGGTTGGTGAGGAACAGAGACCGTGTGTCACCTACTTTCCCCAAAGGATCTAACCCATTGCACACCAAATAAATATGAAGTAGGGAACAAACCTAACCACTTCTGGTTTGGTGCTGCCAATTCAAATCGATTTTTGTGCAAATAAGCTCTTAAAATGTTTAATATGCCTCAGTTCATTTTTTAACAGCTCTGGTGTCAGAGAGGGAACTGAGGAGACCCCCAGTAATTCCCAGGAGCAACGAGCAAGCAGGCGTAGGTACCCGTGAGTCCCTTGAGCTTGCTTGCTTAATTAAGTCCAACTTAAATTAGACCGGGTCCATTGTAAGGCCTCGAGTAAATAAAATTCTGTTTTAAGGCTGAACAAGTGGGTTAAACTTACCGAAGATAATCTTAAATTACAGTAGCCACAGTGGAGAACTTCCAACCATCCTACATAAGCTTATCCATTTACGAGGTGCCCTAGAGAAAAAAGGGTCTTGGCCAAGCACTCAGCATAATCGGTAGAGGGAAAATTATTTTTTGTCATCTACAGTTTTCGGTAGAGACCCACTGGGATGCCTTACTCGCTCCAGACCTGGGGAAACTGGCAGAAGCTGTCAAAGGGTGAGGATTCTTAGCAAAGTCAGCTCTCCCAGATCTCTGTCTGTGGTGACTAATCAAGAGAAGAAGGTAAAATTTCACATTGTTCCTTCCTTTCCAAATTCAGATTGGCAGGAAGAATGCTGGTTATCGATCCTTTCTCTCTCTGCGACAACTATTGCCTTCTTGTTTGTCTCATTTTGTGTCCTGAAACATGGAATGTCTGGACCAGATGAACACCAGCTATTTATGGAAGTCTTGTCCAAGGCCTTCCTCATAGTCCTCACATCATATGAGAGGTGAATCATAACTATTTAAAAGGCCCCCTGACTAACCAGAGAACTCCCCAAGAAGAGAAAAAGAAACAGAAGATGCTGGTAAAGGCACATAAGGAAAACTTGGAATTATGGTGTAAGTTCTAGTCCAAAAGCCAGTAGGCTCAAGGAGCCCGGTTTTCAGTTTGAGTCCAAAGGTAGGAAAAGACTGATGTTCTAGCTCAGTCAGACAGAAGGAGTTCCCTCTTATTCAGCCTTTTCATTCTATTCAGATTTTTTAATTGATTGGATGAGCCCCACCCACGTTAATGAGGGCAATATGCTTTACTCAATCTACCAATTCAAATGTTAATCTCATCCAGATATATCCTCACAGATGCACACAGCAATAATATTTGACCAAAGGTCTGGGAACCCCATGTCCCAGTCAGGTTGACACATAAATTTAACCACGTCACACAGTGTTTCCCCAAACTTACCCGACCTCAGAATGCCTCTCTAGAACCGTGTTTCTCAGACAGTGGTGTTCCATGGATCACCAGTCTCAAATTACCTGAGTTGCTCTCTAAAGATTCTGATTCAGAGGTCTAGGTTAGACCCATGAACCAACATTTTCAGGACATAATACCTGAACCCATGGATCAATCACAGGACCACGAAAATGGGACTCCTCCTGCTGTGACACAGTAGGAAACTCGCTGCACCACCTGTCATGTATTCTTGCCCTGAAGTGGAACTAAATCTAGACAATTCTCAGATCTAAGTGACTATCAGTTAACAGGAAATAATGGCAAACTAATAAAAATTCACTAGGATACAGTCAGCCAAATCCAAAATGTTGCATATTCTATAGGATGAATGATTTGGTTTCTTCAACAAATAAGTGGTATTTTTTTAAATGGATGGGGGACTGTCATAGGTTAAAAGACACTTAAGAAATATAAAATTTAGTGCAATGTATAATGTGTAAAACCACCTTTAAAAGATATTTTGGAGACAAATATGAATCAATTGGGACAATATGAATATGGATTTGGGTACTAGCTAATGTGAGGGAATTATTATCAATTTTATTATGTGTGATAATGGTATTGTGAAATGTATAGGAAAAAAAGTGTCATCTGGCAGAGATGCATATTGAAGTACATGCAGATGAAATTATACAATGACTGAGATTTTCCTTAAATTACTCCATTAAAAAACAGGAGAGATAGATGAAATAATGTTTGCAAAATACTGATAACTGTTGAAAGTGGGTGATAAGGACATAGTTTTAAATATAATTTTCTCTATTGTTTATTATATTAAAATTTTTCCATAATAAAAATATCTAAGAAAAGAGAAAAGGAAAAAGCACCCCTGGGTGATGTTTATGCATTCTAAAGTTCTGCTCTCCAAGTAGAGCTAGGACAAATGGGTCATAAAGAAGCAGAAATCAACTCAGTATTTCCGAAGCCTTCTAACAATTAGATATACCTGACTCTGGGAGTGTTTAGGGGAATGTCAAGGATAAGGGAAGCTGCAGAGGGCCTTTTTGCATTGTTCTGGGGCGCTGGGCAATGACCCATGTAGCCAACAGCTTGTGCATTCCAGAGCCTTTCCTTCATCATTCCTGGCCACCTGATCTCCAAGGAACATGAAGTTCCAGCCACTTGTCCTCACTCAACACAGTTTAGCTCCCATGTTACAGAATGTCTAATTCCCAGCCCTGAGTATGGTGAGGGCCCATAGAATCTTTGGTGAGACTTAAGTACCCACTTCGAACTTTTAAAGTGGCTTGTGCCAAAGGCAGTGGATCACTCATCTGAGCGTCTCTCCAGCCGGCTATTTGAAATATTTGACAGGCCTTGCAAATAGTCACTTGCTCAGGGCAAGAAACTATTTATTAGGAGCACATAGAAAAGGATATTAATTGCACTTACTGTGCTACATGTATTTGTCCCTAGAGGGCAAGGAGAGATCTAGATTTTTAAAAAAAGAAAAAGCTATTGTGGGCTGAAGAATCCATAAATTTTTAACTATGATGTTTTAAGAATATGTTCAATTTGAATTTGACAAATTCATATGCTGATTGTCTAGCTTCCCCATTTCCTAATAGAGAACCAGTTGGAATTGTGAGAGATCCCAAATAATGAAGAAAAACAAGACATGTCCATTTGTCACAGTTCATGCCAGAGACAGGCTAATGAAGTTGGCTTGCAAAGCATCATTTATACTTTGCTCGTAAGGTTATCTGGAGCATTTTATTTTCCTTCAGTTTTTGCCCTTTAAAGCTTTTCTAGCACCTTGGCTTGTAAAAATCACCTTTGCAAGTAGTGGCACAATTGAACATAGAAGTGTGCTCCCTGTTTCAATTCAGAATCATACACACACAATTATTCAGTGACTTTTCCAATCAGCCATGTCCATGATAGCTGCATGGCAAGGGGTGCCACCCCACAGTTATTTTTCTTCTGCAAATTAATGGTGTTGCATGCTTCTATTAATATAAGTGTGTTTGACTTTTCTCTTAAGTTGTATTATCCTAAATGGGCTTTCAGTCAAATTGTCCTCATTAGGCATTCAAAACTCCAAGTTCATCAGGGAATAGATTTAGAATGGTTAATGATTTTACAAAACTCCCAACCCTTATTCGTAAGAAAAATTAGCTCTGTGATGTCAGGAATTCATCTCTTCCTTTCTTCTCCCACACAACTTACTCGAATTCAGACCCTCCCTACATCTGACACACACAAAAGCCTTCCCTCCTTCATCTCCACCCACTTCTCTGGGCCTCTGTATACATACACACACACACACACACACAAACACACACACACACACACACACACACGCACACAGCTTTGCTCTTCACTGACGTTTAAAGCACCAAACCATCTTTCTGGCATTATCCCTACTCCCATCTTCCCACTAACACCCCACTACCACCACCAAACTGATGTCCCAAACACACCCCACAGTTACCATGCCCTGAACAGATTTAGTATGCCTTGCCACTCTTCCCTGCCTGAATGTCCCTAGCCCACATCTGCACCTGTCAGATTTACCAATTATTCAAAACTTTGTTCACATCTTCCACTTCTAGGAGGACTTTTCATGTCTTCCAAATAGTTAATCTCTTCCTCCTAGGTTCATTCATTTAACTCTGCTTACACCATTCTTACAGCACACCAATAGCCTATATATTTTGTTTTTTCTTTTTTTTTCTTTTTTTTTTTTTTCGCGGTACGCAGGCCTCTCACTGTTGTGGCCTCTCCCATTGCGGAGCACAGGCTCTGGACACGCAGGCTCAGCGGCCATGGCTCAAGGGCCTAGCTGCTCCGCGGCATGTGGGATCCTCCTGGACTGGGGCACAAACCCGTGTCCCCTGAATCAGCAGGCGGAGTCTCAACCACTGCGCCACCAGGGAAGCCCTAGCCTATATTTTTTACAATTATTCAGGTACATACTTTCTCCTCCATGAGACTGTGAGCCTTGGGAGCCAGAGACCTGTCATGTTCATCTTTGCTTCCCAAGCAACAACTGCCTGGCACATGGTAGATGTTCCAAATATTTTGGGGTTACAATGAAATGTTAGGCAGCCATTCAAAAAATATATGAAACTATGAACAAGTATAACATTAAGTAAAAAGCAAAGGCAGAGAAGTGTTTATACTATGCTGCCATTTATTTAAAATAAAATCAGATATGGATAGAGATATATAGAGATAATAATAGATTGATCTCTGATATATCTCTCAAAAGATACACATACACACACAGACCAAACAACAAGCAAAAACAAAAAACAAAAAGTCTGTGATAACAGTGGTTGCCATTGAGGAGGGGGCAGATACACAGAGTCAGTGGTGGGACAGAGCTTTACTTTCTCTGTGTACCATTTTATACTGTTTGAATTTTATTACCATTGCATGTATTACCTTGTGCATAAATTACCCACATTACCTATTCAAAGATAACAATTCAATTCAACTCAATTGAAAGTAATCAATGTTTGATTTTAATTGAAGCTGAACTGAACAACCCTGAAATTAATAATAGAACTAGCTGGAGTAGTCAGATTACCCATTCCCAATGAGTTCAGCATTCAGAAAGAGCATTTTATTGCTCTAATTATATGGCGATCCAATGCCAAGTTGAATTTATTACTCTTAATAATAGTAATAATAACAAATATGCTTATAAAATTAATAGATCAGATATAATTTTCATATTGAGAAACTTTATCCGACAGTGCTTAAATTCTATCACCTTGGAAAATCAGTTCACTAACAATGTGAGCTCTCAGCAGTCATTTTTTTTACCCAGGATTATTATTGAAAAGTATTGACAAATAGCAAAAGCTGAAACATTGCAATAAATATATCATTAAATCTTACAGTTGCATAAATTATATCAGTAAGTACTTGCTGGAAACGTGTGCATAGAGGGAATAAAAACTGTCTTGTTCAAGGTATGATATAGCCTGAGAAACGCCTATCCATGAAGACCTGGGACATGGTATTTATAGCTAAGAGTTTCCCAGACTGGGCTGTGTGGCCAGGTTTGCACAAGTCTGTGGAAAAAGTCATCCTTCTTCCAATTTCCACCATACAAGGGAAGCACTCACTCTATTATACCAACTCAAAATACCATGGCTCCCTCTTTAGCTACTTCTATATCTTTCCTTCCTCATGGTCTATTAGCAAATACAAGAACATTCAAAGGAAGATCAAAAAAATTAAAAGAAACCCTACCACAACATGCATGGACTGCCTTCTTAACCCTATCTGGTGAAAAGACCCTGCTCTGGACCCCAAGCTTTCATTGCTTTCATCATTTTTTTAGCCTCTGGAGCTACAAATGTTACATGTGTCTGGTAAATTGTCCTGCCATCTCTAAGATCCCTTTTTAAAGAATCACCTATGATGTATGAGCAGCAGTGAAACCCCACTCCTGGAGGCTCTCAGTAGAATGTCGAGGGCAGAATGGAGACCCATGCAGCAGCAGCGGCAGATCCTGGGGGATGCTAATGAGGGGCAGGGCACTGCTTGTTATTAACATATTAGCCCCACAGGGCACTGTGCCAGTTTTAATAAGCAACCAATCTGTAACGTCTGCTCAGCTATGAAAGATCTGGAAACTCAGGAAGAAACACCGTAACACCTCATTTCCAGCAGTGCCTGAAAAACACTTTTAATAACAACAAATTCTCAGGCACTGCTAGTCACTATACTAATCTTAAGTATTATTGATAATAATAGACATGACTGTTATTACTCTCCACAACCAGTATGTTTATTATAGTGTATACATACTGAATATACTACCATAGCATTCATGCTAACGATAATAAACTATCATACTATATCTTGTTCACCACTGTACCCCCAGGGACTAGCCTGGGATATGGCAGGTGCCTAATATTTGTTGAATCTAATTGAGTATTACATACAATAGGATAGATAATATACTATCTTATTTCCAAGAAAAAAGATACAATTTCTTGAAAAGTGATTTCTGACTCCCATATGTTTTTATCTGTAGATATCATTTACTTGAAAATCACAAAAAAAGAAGACAGTAAAAAGTCAGAGATGGGTTACACCAGAAGAAAGACTAAGGAGAAGAAGGGGGCCTCTGAGCAGCTGTACAAGGTTAGTGGCAAGTCATCCTGTCCCTCCTTCCTGAAGTCAGTCCTCCCTGCAAAAGCATGAAGAGCAATCCTCTCCTTTAGATTAAAAAAAAAAAAACTTTTCACATTTAAGTTTCTGACCCTTCTTTTTAGTGCCCATCTCTTCTTCTCTGTGTCCTCTGGTCTATGACAGACTCTGAATTGCTTTTGGAAAGTATTTGGAACCACTTTCCCAGATTCTGGAAAAGACATAAGCAATGCCCTTCAAGTTCCAGGTTCCAATTGTATACTGCTGGTTGGCAAGAATATTGGTACAAGCGTTTTGAAGAGCAATTTGGCAATGTACTAGTAAGAGCTCTAGAATTGTGCATCCCATTTGGTCCAGTAAGTTACCTTCTAGAAAGCTAACCTAAGGAAGTCATCCCAAATACATAAAAGGCTTTCTAGTTAAATTTATTCAGAGCCTCATCTGCAACAGTTAAAATCTGGATTTAACCTGAATTTCTAACAATGGCAGAATGTTTTATTCCATTCACATGTTGGAATGCTATACAGCCATTAAAGATTATTTACGAAAAGCATGTAACAAAGAGGAATCCTTACATTTTGATTATAAGTGGGAAAACATGTGTATATAGGATGATCTTAACTAAATTAAAATGTATTCATAAAAATAAGGGCTCAATTTCACTAAAGGGAATGCAAATAAATATTACAATGAGATACTATTTCACAACATCAGATCAGCAAAATTTAAAGTCTAACAATAGTAAGTGTTGGTGAGGCTGTGGAATAACGGGAACTGGTACCATAAGTTGGCAATATCTATTAAAAGTGAAGACTTTCCTCTCCTGGGTATATAACCAAGAGAAACTTTCTACACGGACATAAAGAGACAACCATGGAAAAGTTTACTATTTATAATAGTGAACCATAAAAACAACTTATCAATTAATCATTAATAAGAGAATGGATGAATAAGTGGTAAGCAAGTCATACAAAGGAATACTATATAACAATGAAAATGAAGGAACTAGAGCTACATCAATATAGCTAACTTTCACAAATTTAGTATTAAGTATCAAATGCAGATTGCAGAAACAATAAAGTAAATCTTAAAAACATATAAAGAAATATTTTACATTACTTAATGATAAATGTATATAAATATAAGACTATAGAGAGCTATGGTATAACAATTATCTCTTACAGACAGGGAAAAGGACATAACAGGAAAAGGGCACAAAGGGAGCTTCAATAGAATGGATGAATATTTAATTTCTTAAGCAGGATGATGGGTACCTTGGTGTTGGCTTTACTATTCTTTATATCTTTGGGTATATCTTAAATTGTCCATGACAATTTTAAAATATGTGATAAATAAATACATGATACAAAAGAGAAGGGAATTAACTACAACCAAACAATACAATGACTACCTCTCTGTGGTGGGACAGATATGAGATTCTTCTTTCCACTTTTCACTATTTGCTAAGCAATTATAATCTGGAAAATATAAAATTTATTTACAAATAAAGAGGCAGCAGTCAGAGCCAGGAATTATAGAGACAACTGGCACATAGAGGAGTATGACCAAAGTGTTGATGAAAAGGCATCCTTTCTGGATCCCCACTGGTGAGTCCCTTTTCTCTGAGTATCCCTGTGCTCAGTCAACTTGGATTGAGTGGGCATAGAACACCAGAGCCACTTACTGCACCTCCCGTGAGTACACTTCAGTTGATCAAACATATACAGAAGGCCTACAATGTACCTGGCACAGTAGAGAAACCTTGTTTGATCTCTTCCCTGTGCCTACCCACCCTAGACTCAAGGCCCAGTTCTGGCCACTGCCAGTCTGTCCCAGGTGCCTTCCAAAACTAACCTGTCCTGAGATGGAACCTAGTGAATCAAGACACACTTGACTCTACCTTGTGATGTAGTGCATGTAAAGATGCAGAAAGAGCTTTACCTCATATCAGTCTGCTCTGGGCCCTTTTGAAGAACAAATATAAAACCCAGAAGCACCAGCTGTTCATCTTCATCGGCATTCATGTTTAGATTTTATCAGTTCTACTCAACTGTTTCTTGTCACTTAAAAGCTTACAAAGAGAGAGCTCTGAAAACAGCCAAAGCGCCTTTGAAAAACAGAAGGAAAAAATTTTAAAAGTGTACTTCCAAATGTGCTTAAAGGAAAAAAAACATTCACCAACCAGCTCATTTAATTTATCTCATTGAACATTTATATGCTTCTTACCATGTGCCAGGTACAATTCTTAGTGCTTTACAGATATTAATATGTTTAGTCCTCATAACAATCTTATGAGGTAGGCACGATTAATATCCCATGTTATGGATGAGGAAGCTGAGACACAGATCATATAGCTGCCAGGTAGTGAAACCAGGAGTCAAACCTAAGCATCTAGGCTTCAGAATCCAGGCCACTCCTCAGTGCTGGACTGCCATCCCATGCACACAATCTTATGGGGAATAGGAATACAAACCCACATTCTATCAATAGGCAAAGAGAAATGTCTCCATGTTCCTTGTTTATACTGGGGTCTCGCTGCTTCTTATAGCCCAGAGTTTGCTCACCTGAACCCAATAATATGACCTGTCTCCATTTCCAATGGAGTAACCAAAGGTCATGGGCTTTACGTGACCTAAAACTACTTACTCACCCTCACAGGACCCAGGCCCTACACCCCACCAACCACCTACATTTGTCCGAGTGCTTTATTCTGGGGGGAAGGTAGGAAGGGAGACCAGTCCTCAGTTCAGAGGTCTCTAGTCAACCCCAGAAGAGGAAGGGACGCTTGCTGGAAGCTGCAAGAGTTTAATGAAAAAACCTTTCAGGATTTAAAGTCAAAATAACATAAAAATATCTGTCTTTGAATTTTTGCCAGAATAGCAAAATTTTTTATACTGGACAGATAAACGTTTTTATGGTGGTTGGGGAAATGCGCATTCTTATACACTGTTAGAAAGGATAGCCCCAGCCAGCCCATGCGACTCACTGGTAGGCCATGGGTGCACTGCAGGCTGAGGACAATCCTTCAAACACAGACTATGTTTGACTTGGAATCTTCCTTTTTTATACTCCATTCAATTGACTTAGCAGGGTTTCAAGAGCAGCTTTTGTAAATTTCCAGAGAACAGCCAAGATGGTGCAGTAGAAGGACCCTAACCTCACCTTCTCTCATGAGCACACCAAAATCACAACAATCTGTAGAACGACCGTCATTGAAAAAGTCTGACACCTACTAGAAAAGATCTTCTACAACTAAAGACATAAAGAAGGAACCACAACGAGACTGGTAGTAGGGGCAGATTCGTGATATAATCAAATCCCATACCCCAGGTGGGAGACCCACAAACTGAGAATAATTATATAACAGAGGTTCTCCAACAGGAGTGAGAGTTATGAGCCCCACGTCAGGCCCCGCAGCCCAGGGGTGCAGCACTGGGAACATAAGCACCCAGAGCATTTGGCTTTGAAGACCAGCGGGGCTTGATTACAGGAGCTTCACAGGATTGGGGGAAATAGAGACTTCACTCTTAATGAGCACACACAAAATCTGACACACTCCAGGACCAAGGGCAAAAGCAGTAATTTCACAGGATCCTCAGCCAGACCTATCTGCTGGTTTTGGAGGGTCTCCTGGGGAGGCGGGGGGGGGGGTGGCTGTGGCTCACCCTAGGGACATGGAGACGCTGGTGGTGGACACCCCAATGTTCATTGTAGCACTGTTTACAATAGCAAGACATGGAAGCAACCTAAATGTCCATTGACAGATGAATGGATAAAGATGTGGTGTATGTATACAATATAACTCAGCCATAAAAAAGAATGAAATAATGTCATTTGCAGCAACATGGATGGACCTAGAGATAATCATACTAACTGAAGTAAGTCAGGCAGAGAAAGACAAATACCATATGATATCACTTATATGTGGAATCTAAAAAAAAAATTATACAAATGAACTTATATAGGAAACAGAAATAGACCCACAGACATAGAAAACAAATTTATGGTTACCAAAGGGGAAGGGCGGGAAGGGATAAATTAGGAGTTTGGGATTAACATATCCACACTACTGCATATAAAATAGATAACCAACAAGAACCTACTGTATAGCACAGGGAAGTAAACTCAATATTTTGTAATAAACTATAAGGGAAAAGAATCTAAAAAAATATATATATATATGTGTATAACTGAATTGCTTTGCTGTATACCTGAAACTAAGACAGCATTGTAAATCAACTATACCTCAATTAAAAACTAAACTTATAAAAAAGAAAACCATAAAAAATAAAATAGAAGAATGGAAATATGTTTAAAATATATTACCAAATGAAACAAATTTTTAAAAGACTAACAATAATAGGTATAGTATGGTCTATTTGTGTAACTGTTTTAAAAGAAGATGCCTGCATACACATGTGGGGATTTTAAATATTTTTAATGTATAAAAGACTACATGAGAAACTGTTGAGAGTGATTCCTGGAGGAGAGGAATAGATGGAGAAAGAGCTTTCTTTTTCTTTTCATATCCTATTGTACTTTTAACATATGTATATATTACTTTCAGCTATATTATTTTTATTTTAAATAAGTTTTTGATTGTTTAGAAATAAGTAGCTATTATTGTGTTTTTTCAAATACCTGTATAGATAAATATTTATATGTACATATGTACATACCTATGTGTGTGTGTATATATGTATATATATTATATATACACACACACATATATATATATATGAAACAGGCAAAAGAAGCATCGCTGGATCTGCACTAATAGAGGCATACAAATATTACACAGCATTATTGTGGATTAAATGATACTGACTTTAAACACTTGAAAATATAATTCTGTTTCTTAAACACTTTTTTCACTTCCCTTCCTTCTACCTCCATACATTTTGTTTGTGCTTTTAATTAGAATGGCAAAATATTTCTAGTGGTTAATATAAAGCCCAATGCAACTACTGTAAATTTCAAATAAATAGTCTAAATTGATTACATCTTAGAATGTTTCCTTTGTTATCCCACAAAATACCTATTATTATGGAGGCTTCTTGAAGGCTCCATATTATTATGGAGGCTTCTTGAAGAATATGAGTATTCAAAACAACAATTGATGACTAAGTGGGAAGGCAGCTGTAAGAAGAAGAAAGACTATTTGGGGAAGAAAGTGAAAAACTGAAAAAAAAAAAGCTAGACAAGACAAGAAAACATTTCTGTGTCTGCTGGGGATAGCTGTGAGCATTAAATGTGATTACAAGGGAAGGGGTGTTTCTTTGTAACTGAAACTTGGCAGGAAGGACATTAAGATATGACAGAGTTTGAACAGACTAGACTTGGAAAGGTAAAATCATAAAGCTGTAAGAAACTCCAAGAGATTTCCTAGAGTGTTGAAAATAATAGCAATTATTTGATGATACAAGATTCTGAAGGGATCTCCCCGGTGTCCAGTGGTTAAAACTCCGCACTCCCAATACAGGGGGGCCAGGTTCGATCCCTGGTCAGGGAACTAGATCCCAAACGCCGCAACTTAAAGACCCCGAACGCGGCAACGAAGATCCCATGAGCTGCAACTAAGATCCGGTGCAGCCAAATAAATAAATATTTTTTAAAAAAAGATTCTGAAAACATGTGAGGCAAAATTAAACATCATAAGAATATAAACCTATACCCTGGGTATATCAGTAAAAGCAATCTTAGTTAAAAGTAGAAAGAACAACTAAATGAAGTGGAGATAGGCAAGCTTCCAGAAAAAGAATTCAGAATAATGATAGGGAAGATGATCCAGGACCTCGGAAAAAGAATGAAGGCAAAGATTGAGAAGATGAAAGAAATGTTTAACAAAGACCTAGAAAAATTAAAGAACAGACACCTAGAAGAATTAAAGAACAAACAAACAGAGATGAACAATACAATAACTGAAATGAAAAATACACTAGAAGGAATCAATAGCAGAATAACTGAGGCAGAAGAACAGATAAGTGACCTAGAAGACAGAGTGGTAGAATTCACTGCCACAGAACAGAATAAAGAAAAAAGAATGAAAAGAAATGAAGACTGCCTAAGAGGCCTCTGGGACAACATTAAACACACCAACATTTGCATTATAGGGGTCCTAGAAGGAGAAGAGAGAGAAAAAGGACCCAATAAAATATTTGAAGAGATTATAGTAGAAAATTCCCTAACATGGGAAAGGAAATAGCCACCCAAGACCAGGAAGCACAGAGAGTCCCAGGCAGGATAAACGCAAGGAGAAATACACCGAGACACATAGTAATTAAACTGACAAAAATTAAAGACAAAGAAAAATTATTAAAAGTAACAAGGGAAAAAAGACAACATACAAGAGAACTCCCACAAGGTTAACAGCTGATTTCTCAGCAGAAACTCTACAAGCCAGAAGGCAGTGGTATGATATAATTAAAGTGATGAAAGGGAAGAACCTACAACCAAGATTACTCTACACAACAAAAATCTCATTCAGATTTGACAGAGAAATCAAAAGCTTTACAGACAAGCAAAAGCTAAGAGAGTTCAGCACCACCAAACCAGCTCTACAACAAATGCTAAAAGAAATGCTTTAAGTGGGAAAAACAAGAGAAGAGAAGGACCTACAAAAACTAACCCAAAACAATTAAGAAAATGGTCATAGGAACATACATATCAATAATTACCTTCAATGTGAATGGATTAAATGCTCCAACCAAAAGACCTAGGTTTGATAAATGGATACAAAAACAAGACCCATATATATGCTGTCTATAGGAGACCCACTTCAGACCTAGGGACACATGCAGACTGAAGGTGAGGGGTTGGAAAAAGATATTCCATGCAAATGGAAATCAAAAGAAAGCTGGAGTAGTAATACTCATATAAGATAAACTAGACTTTTAAATAAAGAATGTTACAAGAGACAAGGAAGGCACAATATAATGATCAAGGGATCAATCCAAAAGAAGATATAACAATTATAAATATATATTTATATTGAGGTGCTCCTCAATATATATGTATTGAGGAGCACCTCAATACATAAGGCAAATGCTAAACAGGTATAAAAGAGGAAATCAACAGTAACACAATAATAGTGGGGGACTTTAACACCTCACTTACACCAATGTACAGGTCATCCAGACAGAAAATTAATAAGGAAACACAAGCTTTAAATGACACAATAGACCAGATAGATTTAATGGATATTTATAGGACATTCCATCTGAAAACAGCAGATTACACTTTCTTCTCAAGTGTAGATGGAACATTCTCCAGGATAGATCACATCTTGGGTCACAAGTCAAGCCTCAGTAAATTTAAGAAAATTGAAATCATATCAAACATCTTTTCTGACCATAATGCTATGAGACTAGAAATCAATTACGGGGAAAAAACACAAACACATAGAAGCTAAACAATATGTTACTAAATAACCAAGAGATCACTGAAGAATTCAAAGAGGAAACCAAAAAATATCTAAAGACAAATGACAATGAAATCACGACAATCCAAAACCTATGGGACGCAACAAAAGAAGTTCTAAGAGGGAAGTTTATAGCAATACAAGCATATCTCAAGAAACAAGAAAATTCTCAAATAAACAATCTAACCTTACACCTAAAGGAACTAGAGAAAGAAAAAAGGAACAAAACCCAAAGTTAGTAGAAGGAAAGAAATCATAAAGATCAGAGCAGAAATAAATGAAATAGAAACAAAGAAAACAATAGCAAAGATCAATAAAACTAAAAGCTCGTTCTTTGAGCTTTAGCTCAATATCGATAAACTTTTAGCTAGACTAATCAAGAAAAAGACTCATCAAATCAATAAAACTAGAAATGAAAAAGGAGAATTTACAGCGGACACTGCAGAAATATGAAACGTCATAAGAGACTACTACAAGCAACTCTATGCCAATAAAATGGACAACCTGAAAGAAATGGAAAAATTCTTAGAAAGGTATAACCTTCTAAGACTGAACCAGGAAGAAATAGAAAATATGAAAAGACCAATCACAAGTAATGAAATTGAAACTGTGATGAAAAATCTTCCAACAAACAAAAGCCCAGGACCAGATGGCTTCACAGGTGTATTCTATCACACATTTAGAGAAGAGCTAACACCCATCCTCCTCAAACTCTTCCAAAAAATTGCAGAGGAGGGAACACTCCCAAACTCATTCTACGAGGCCACCATCACCCTGATACCAAAACCAGACAAGGATACTACAAAAAAAGAAAATTATAGACCAATATCACTGGTGAATACAGATGCAAAAATCCTCAACAAAATACTAGCAAACAGAATTCAACAACACATTAAAAGGATCATACACCATGATCAAGTGGGATTTATCCCATGGATGCTAAGATTCTTCAATATATGCAAATCAATCAATGTGATACACCATATTCACAAATTGAAAAATAAAAACCATATGATCATCTCAATAGATGCAGAAAAAGCTTTTGACAAAATTCAACAGCCATTTATGATAAAAACTCTCCAGAAAGTGGGCATAAAGGGAACCTACCTCAACATAATAAAGGCCATATATAACAAACCCACAGCAAACATCATTCTCAATGGAGAAAAACTGAAAGCATTTCCTCTCTCAGGAACAAGACAAGGATGTCCACTCCCACCACTATTATTCAACATAGTTTTGGAAGTCCTAGCCATGGCAATCAGAGAAGAAAAAGAAATAAAAGGAATACAAATCGGAAAAGAAGAAGTAAAACTGTCACTGTTTGCATATGACATGATACTATACATAGATAATCCTAAAGATGCCACCAGAAAAGTACTAGAACTAATCAATGAATTTGGTAAAGTTGCAGGATACAAAATTAATGCACAGAAATCTCTCATTCCTATACACTAACAATGAAAGATCAGAAGGAGAAATTAAGGAAGCAATCCTATTCACCATTGCAACAAAAAGAATAAAATACCTAGGAATAAACCTACCTAAGGAGGCAAAAGACCTGTGTTCAGAAAACTATAAGACACTGATAAAAGAAATCAAAGATGACACAAACAGATGGAGAGAAATACCATGTTCTTGGATTGGAACAATCAATATCGTGGAAATGACTATACTACGCAAAGCAATCTACAGATTCAATGCAATCCCTATCAAATTACCAATGGCATTTTTTACAGAAGTAGAACCAAAAAATCTTAAAATTTATATGTAGAGACAAAAGACCTCGAATAGCCAAAGAAATCTTGAGGGAAAAAACTGGAGCTGGAGAAATCAGACTCCCTAAATTTAGACTATACTACAAAGCTACAGTAATCAAGACAATATGTTACTCTGGCACAAAAACAGAAATATAGATCAATGGAACAGGATAGAAAGCCCAGAGATAATCCCATGCGCCTATGGTCAACTAATCTATGACAAAGGAGGCAAGGATATACAATGGAGAAAAGACAGCCTCTTCAATAAGTGGTGCTGGGAAAACTGGACAGCTACATGTAAAAGGATGAAATTAGAACACTCCCTGACACCATAAACAAAAATAAACTCAAAATGGATCAAAGACCTAAATGTAAGACCGGACACTATAAAACTCTTAAAGGAAAACATAGGAAGAACACTCTTTGATATAAATCACAGTAAGATCTTTTTTGACCCACCTCCTAGAATAATGGAAATAAAAACAATAATAAACAAATGGGACCTAATGAAACTTAAAAGCTTTTGCACAGCAAAGGAAACTGTAAACAAGATGAAAAGACAACCCTCAGAATGGGAGAAAATATTTGAAAATGAATCAACAAACAAAAGATTCATCTCCAAATATATAAACAGCTCATGCAGCTCAATATTTAAAAACAAACAACCCAGTCAAAAAATGGGCAGAAGGTACAGATGAACCAGTTTGCAAGGCAGAAATAGAGACACAGATGTAGAGAACAAATGTATGGACACCAAGGGGGGAAGGGGTGGGTAGGATGAATTGGGAGGTTGGGATTGACATGTATACACTAATTTGCATAAAATAGATAACTAATAAGAACCTGCTGTATAGCACAGGGAAATCCACTTTGCTGTACAGTAGAAACTAACACAACATTGTAAAACAACTCTATCCCAATTTTTTAAAAAATGGGCAGAAGACCTAAATAGACATTTCTCAGAAGAAGACATGCAGATGGCCAAGAGGCACATGAAAAGCTGCTCAACATCACTAATTACTAGAGAAATGCAAATCAAAGCTACAATGAGGTATCATCTCACCCCAGTTAGAATGGGCATCATCAGAAAATCTGCAAACAACAAATGCTGGAGAGGGTGTGGAGAAAAGGGAACCCTCTTGCACTGTTGCTGGGAATGTAAATTAATACAGCCACTATGGAGAACAGTATGGAGGTTCCTTAAAAAGCTAAACATAGAATTACCATATGGCCCAGCAATCCCACTACTGGGCATATACCCAGAGAAAATCGTAATTCAAAATGACACATGCACCCCAGTGTTCCTTGCAGCACTATTTACAATAGCCAGCTTGTAGAAGCAACCTAAATATCCATCGACAGATGAATGGATAAAGAAGATGTGGTACATATATACAATGGAATATTAGTCATAAAAAGGAACGCAGTTGGGTCATTTGTAGAGACATGGGTGGACCTAGAGACTGTCATACAGAGTGAAGTAAGTCAGAAAGGGAAAAGCAAATATCACATATTAACGCATATATGTGGAATCTAGAAAAATGGTACAATTGAACCAGTTTGCAAGGCAGAAATAGAGACACAGATGTAGAGAGCAAATGTATGAACACCAAGGGGGGAAAGCGTGGGTGGGGGGGATGAACTGGGAGATCGGGATTGACATGTATACACTAATATGTATAAAATAGATAACTAATAAGAACCTTCTGTATAAAAAAAATAAAATTAAAAAAAATTTTTTTAATAAAATAAAAAACTTCTGTTGGTTCCCTGTTGGTTAAATGATAAAACCCAAACCGAACTTGGCAACAGGGCCCTTCACATGTCCTAGCTGACTTTCTTCTTGAGTTGTACACTCTCATACTGGCTAGGTTGAACTCTCAGACCTTAGTGCCCTTGCACATATTATTCATTGTCTTTATTTCTATGTCCTTCCCCCATCCTCATCTTCACTTGCCCAACTCCATCTCTCCTCCTGAGTTTGAGGGGTTGCTTCCTTGAGAAAGCCATCAGTGACAAACTCCCTACCCAGATAGCTGCCCATCCTCTCTATTCTTACAGCTTTCTTCAGATCTCTGAAATAGCACCTAAATATCTGTCAGTTCCCTCGGATCAGGAACAAGGACCACTTCTGGCTTCCTCTTAACCCCTGTGCAACAGGCATTGGATGGCTAAGCAAACATGAAACTTTCCATACTGCAAATCACTTTCCACTCTGTTCCTAAGAGCATCAGGGCAACTTCCCATATTTTAACTACAAGAGGCCCATCGCCCTCACTCAGGAGGCCCAAGAAATAGGTAATGAGAGTTCTGTAAGCCCATTCCTATAGAATTCCTATAGGAATTTCTATAGAATGAATGGTGTCCTCAGAAAGTATACTTCCCAGGGACACTCCTGGGAGCCACTTGTCAAAAACATTCCTCATGGGTATCTCAAAACAAAATGTTGGGGGGAGGGGACAATAAAAAATATTTCCCTTTCTATTTTATGCAGTGATCCGTGGCCTGTTAGGAACCGGGCCACAGAGCAGGCGCTGAGTGGTGGGTGAGCAAGTGAAGCTTCATCTACCGCTCCCATCTCTCCCATTGCTGCTTAAATTACCGCCTGAACTATCCCCACCCCCCTTCCATGGAAAAATTGTCTTCCACGAACCTGGTCCCTGGTGCCAAAAAGGTTGGGGACCGCTGATTTAATGCATCATCACAGAGCATAAAGAGAAAGTGAGAGAAAAACAGAGAGAGCAGGAGGGAGGAAGAGCAGTGCAAGGAAGAGAGAATGAGCTATTCAATGTCAGACTCTGCTGTCTGTCTGCCTATACTTCCTACTACTGCCTTTTCCTTGAGAAATCATCCCAGCCAATGCCTTGCCCCTTTCCCATTGATCCTTCTATCTGGGATTTTCCACTGCTGACCAAAAATAAAAAGGAAAATTTGGGTTGTACCAAAAATCCAAATTGTGTGATTTTACTGGGATATTTACTCTATCTAGATAAATGTCTATCTTATCAATATAAGTGCCTATATTACATTAAGTAGTATTTATTTTGTTCTGGCAAATAAGAATAATGCAGGGCTTCTCTTGTCTCTGTAACCAGCAACATCCAACAAGTCAATTTGGTTTTTCCTCAGATTCTTTGAGAAATATTCTCACAATAAGATGGCTTATCTTTCTAATGTTTTAAATGTAGATTGTCTGAAGCTGCTTTTCCTTTCTTCAGTTGTTTACTCTAATGTTTGGCATCTGTGGATTTTAGTCCCAGAGTTAGATCAGCCTGGAGAGTTTCTAATTTCTTGATCTCTCAGTTCTGGCCTGATTTCTGCCCCCTGGGAAATATAATGCTGCTTCTGGAATCTTTCTGAATCACACAAGGACTGTTGTATAACAACATATCAGTGATCAGAGTTTATGACTCAGAGCTTTTGAAAGTCTAAATTCTAGTATCTGTTCTTACACTGTCTCCTGGTCAGGGTTTAGGCCTCCCAGTTTTTCCCCACTTCACATTATAGAAACTAGATCCAAGAATTGATGAGACAAACCACACTTGCAAAGATAATGTTAGATTATGATAAGGGCATAGTTTAGAGAAGACAAGAATAGACATAAGAGGAGAGAAAGGTTAGTGAATATTTGGCAGTCATTTAGAAATTAACCCAATATTGAGTATCTACTATATGCCAAGTAATTTCACATATATTCTCCCATTTAATCATTAAAGTAACCCTGTGGCATAGGCATTAGTTGTCTCATTAAAAGAGAAAACTGAAGCTCAGAGGGGTTAAATGCCTTGCCCAAGGGTCCCACTGCTAGTGAGTGTCACAGGATTTGAACTTAGGTCCTTTGACTCCTGGTACAGAATTATTTTCACTGCACCACTCTGTTGAAAAGACTAGTACATTCCACAGTTGGCAATTTGTCATCCTTTACCTGTGATTCACTTTTTAATGTAAGCTTTACTAAAATAAATTCATTTTTATTCTAGTACAACCTCAAAGGTTACCTTGTCTAGAAAAGTGAAACTGAGAGGTTGTCCCTATTCTTAGAATAGTCTTAAGCAAGAACTGGGAAAGGTGGAATTTGTAGAGAGTTGATACCATTCCCTGGATCCTTTACAAACAAGAATAAACCCCTATCTAATGCAGACTACTCAATGCTGCCTCCTTTTAGACTAAGTGGGGCTCTTTTACTGAGGAAGCTGCTAATATGGCATCAGGCTATTAATGGGAAAAGCATTTACTTTAGATTAAGAACAGTGTAAAGTAGAGCGGGGCCCTCTATGACTGGCTATTAGGGATGTTAATTAAATATTTATAATGTCTAAATTAGCATAGTGAAAGCTCAATTCATCAATTTGTTCTGGTCTGTAAGGGGGAAAAATATAACTCCAAATGCCCCTGAAGAAAGATGCTATGTGAGTCAATAGGAAGATGACTGAACAATTTATTATGATTGTGGTAAACTTTTTATTTTGATTTTATTTAAAGGTACTTGTTGCAGCACCTTACCTTAAAGACCATTTACCACAGTCAATATACTGGAGGGCCATGTATTATTCATTGTTATCCAATGAAAAATTTGCTAAGGTGCTTCAATGCTGAATGTCTGATTGATTAATTGATTTCTTGATAGTTACTTCCAAAAAGTAAAGACTAGGTTCAATATTGAGAAGTGGGGCTGGAAGCCAGAAGCCCCAGTTCCTTCCTCTATTACTAACTAGCCTGCTGAAGGACCTAGTTTTCCAAGCCTTGAAATGATATTTTGCTAATAGAGTTGTTTTCAGGCTTCATGGTTAATAATTGAGAGGAATAGTTGGAACTTCTGCTGAAAACTGCTAAGTATGTGGCTGCTTCTCCTTCTGTCTAGTGTAGGGAAGCCAGGAATATTAACATCTAAATGCCCACAGCCTGTGAATGCTTAATGAACGTATTTTACGAATTCCTTTTAAAATTATTTTAACCTCATTTTATTATCAGAAAGTCCCAACCGTCCAATGTATTTTCAACTGTAGATGAGGCTGGCTGCAGTGGAGACTTCGTCACCAATACTTTAAAGGAAGTTGTCTGTAGCTGGCTTAAGACTACAGGTTGTCTGTAGTGGCTCATCACACATGTTTGGGTAAATACACTTAATTATAGGTGGAGTTTGGAATTTTTTACAAATCCATTCTCCCCACACTGGCCCAGTAGTTCCCTGATCATATTTAATGAATGTACTTCTCCCCCAAAGCTAAAAATTAAAAAATAAAACTATTAAGATCTTATAGTTTGTTTTGGCTATAATGAACTGTTTTCCTTCTACCTTGTAGGTTTTCTTCTCCAATGAAGAAGTGACCCGAAATACAATCTGACCCCTCTTTATATGGGTGCATCTAAGCGCCCTCTTTCTTTCCTCCATCAGACAAGCTGGCCTTCCCTAGAGGGCGGGCTGGCGTGAAAGAGTTAAAGGTTCTCTGGTCAAAATGACCCAACAGAAGGAGCCCGGCCCAGAGCTGAAATCTAAGTGCTAACGACCGCTGCCCTTCACCCTGCTGCTGTCCACCGGCCGAACCTGAGGCCGGGTGGGGGCCGGGACTGGGAGAGGGCACAATGTTCTGCATTTAACATTTGAACTTCTCCTATCCGAGGCAGCAGGCCGTTTTGTCCTGAGGTCGCTGACCCTGGCTCCCCCATCAGCTGCCCTGAAACCTTAATTGAATGACAGATGGTCATCTTCTGGGGCGCCAGAAGCTGCGGGCTGCCAGCCGCGCGGGGGCTGCGGCCCCAGGCCCCGGCGGTCCTGCCCGGGCCCTGCCAGCAAGGGGCGGGCCGGCAGAGGCAGCAGGCGGCCCGCTGGCGCGGCGGGGACGGCGGGCTTAGGCCAAACGCACGGCCCCGCACCCCCTGGGTAACCAAGGGTCTAAGTGGCCACGCAGGCGAAAAACCTCTGGATCCTATAGCGCCCTTCCCGGCCTCCCAGGCAAACCGCCCGACACAGTGTAGGCCCAAGTTAGGCCTTGGGCCCTGGAAGGCGGCCGAAAAGGGACAAAACTTCTCGCCGTCTGTGCCGGAAGGCCCATATTCCAGCAAACGGGGGTCCAGAGCGTCGAGGTCTGGGATCCGTGCGGCCTGAGACCGACAGGGCAGCGTCCAAGCCCAAGATGCCCACCTACAGGCTTGCCCATCCGCCTGGGCCGGCGATCAGGCCCGGAAAAGGCCGGATTCCACGCCGTATGCCCTGCCGTACGCGTCCTGCCCTGAGCCACCACGAGCGCCTTCGGGCGAGCGCCATTCCCTGCCGGAGGCCACGCGAGCCACGCTGATGTTCGCACGCTGGGGTCCCGAAACCACCCCATTGCGAGGAGCTTTCAGGGCTCTAGGGTAAAACATGGGCGCCCCAAAAGGCGCCCGGAGGCACCAAGGTCCAGCAGCGCTATCTCAGCCGCCCGCCCGCGCTCTAGTGTCCTATTTCTTTAAAATAAAAGCTGCGAGCCCTACAATTACTGGGATTACAGTGAGCGGGTATTGATCCCCAGCCGGCATTGTAGGATCAAGCAGGCGGGCGGAGGCAGACGTCGCCGCCCCCACCCCTCGCCGCCGCCTAGTCCTGCAAAGCGCTAGAAAACCGTTTCCAAATGTTTGATTTCAAACGCACCATCAACACCTGCTGCAAAAGAACGACCACCCCCCTCCTCCTCTTTGCCCCCCACCTCCTCCTCTCCGCCCGTGGGCTTCCCAGGCCCGAACCAACTACACAGCCACCTTAAGCCCTTTTTTCCCTTCTTTTTTCTTTCTTTCCTTCCTTCCTTCTTTCTTTCTTTTACTTTTTCTTTCTTTCTGTCTTTCTTCTTCCTTCCTCCCTTCCTTTCTCTTTCTTTTTTTCTTCCTTTCTTCCTTTCTTTCCTCTCTCTTTCTCTCTTCTTTCTCTCTTTTTTTAAATTACTGAGGGAAATATACACATAAGACAAAAAAAAAAAAAGCCTCCCCGGCAGGCGCGAGCGCGGGTGTTGAGGAGGCCGGCGAAGGCGGTAATGCAATCCTAATGCATAGATAGCTGACATCAACTTCCGTCAGGAAGCTCCTGGAGATCGAACCTTTCGATTGTAACTGGGACAATTTGCATAGTGATTCCCTTTCAGTGCTTTCCCGGGTCCGTAACAAGCCCAGGCAGCTATTCAAATGCAAGATGCAACCCCAAATGCAAGATTGGCCCGACCAAAAAGAGCCATACGGCGCCCGGGAGAAGCGAGACCGTTGCTCTGGATCTCATCCTTCTCTCTTCTTCTTTCTTCTCTCTTTCTCTTCTCGGGTTCCTGATTTAGCTGGGAGCTGTTTATTTATGGCTGCAAATGTGTGCGTGCGAGAGAAAGGGAGAATTGATCTTTGCCTGGACTTAAAGATGGAGCCGAAGACGCTGGAGGGAATTTGGGTTTGTGCGCCTAGCTCAGACCCCGGGCGCCGAAGGGGGCCGTTTGGCACGGAGCCCGAGGTCTCTCTTTTCCGCACCCCTCACCTCGCGACCTTGCAGCAATCTGCGGGCCCTGGAGCTGCCTGGTTGACCCACCTGCCCGGGGCCGAGCTGCCGAGAAAGGCTTCATGGAGGGAGCCATCCCGTCCCTGTCTTTAAAATGAGAGCAATAAAAGGTATCACCGGCGACGTGTGCGGATCACTTTTTCTTACTGTGCGTTGGCTGAGGGGGGCGGGGAGGGGGGTGGCTTATAGGATACGTAGGAGGGGGAAATTAGGGGACTAGAAATTGGGCTCCCCCGCTTCGTTTCCCGGTTTCTTTCTCATTTGAAATTACGCAGATTGACTCTCGCTTCCCTCCCTCCTAGGGGTCAAATCCTTAAACGCGAACCTGATCACTTGTCACAGAAGCAACTTGCCATGAAATCCGCTAATGCGCACCGACTCGCCCACCAGGGTAAGCCAGTCTCACAGGCGCGTGCGGGGGGGGGGGGGTAGGACGGGGCAGGGGCTCCAGGGTCCCGGCGTCGCTGGTCCTGCTGAGCCTGTAGCCACGCAAACAGGGTGGGAGCCGAGGGAGGAGGGCAGAAGCCGCGTCACGGCCAGCGAGCCGAACGAGGGCGCCCCCCTCCCAGCCTGCCCTCACGGCCTCGGCTGCTAACAAGTCCTCCTGGCAAATTTAAGGCAGCAAATGAGGGCGGGGAGGAGGCCTCCCAAACAGGGTGTAAATAATCCGGGCGCGCCCAGCCTGGTGGCGGGTATGCGAGCGCGCGTCTGCGGTTTGTGCGCGGTTCTCCCGCGAAGCCGCGTGAAGCGGCAGAACCGCACCTGCTGTCGTGCGCGTCGTAGAAGTGCAGCTAGCCAGATTCACTGACCCGAGGAAATCCCCAAATTAGAACTTGTCCACACTTCCCTAGGCCGGTTGCCGCTTTCTAAATCTCCCAGGTTGCTTGGCTGTCTCTCCAAATCCAGCCCAAACCTGCTAAGGATGATCACAGGCCACTGTCCTTGCAGCACTGACCGTTATCTCGATGGCAGAAACAGCTCCTCTGGTCAGACAGCTTAAAGCAGCAGCTAAATTCGTGTCTTTTTTTTTTTTTCCTTTAATGACGAAAAGAAGCACAGATTTCCTAATGTTCTTTGTTTATATCGGTTCGGGTGCTGCAAGCTGTCTGACCATGAGCTTTTTCGTTGCGCCTGTTTCATGCAGAGCACTCGGGATGTTTTTTAGTCTTGTATCTTGAAATATATAGAGAGAGAAAGAATGCTTTCCCGATCGTCTTGCAATAGGTTTCTTAAGAACCAGACATGTAGGGAAGCTTTGGGGATTGGATGGTGAGAAAAGCAGACTGGAAGGTACGAATAAACCCAATGCAAATTGAAAACAAATTGAACAGAGGAAATGATTACGAGAGAAGATGAGGGAATTAACTGGTCTGGAAAGAGCAATTTTAAGGTCTGAATTTTTCAGATTTAATGGCCACACATAACAAATTGAAAGGAATTAAATCTATTCTTTTACCTGTGTATTTTTTATTCACAACCAAAGAACACAGGCACTCCTGGGTTTCTTGGTCAAGTGCACATTCTGAGGCATTTCAAAGGACAAGTCAGCTTTGGGGTGCTTTCCTACTTTTTCCATAAACTACAACCAGTTTAATTCTGACGGAAAACAATTTAAGATTTACTTCTGGTTGTAGAAAAAATTTTTAATCCTGACAGTTAAACTATTACCAGATTCTAAGGGGTTAATTTGATGTAAATAACCTACTTGCCTGTGAGCACAGAATCTGGAAGTTAGAGGCGCTGGTGGCAAAAAGACTCTGTCTGGTGGTGACAGAGCTTTGTGCGTCTGAGGGGGTCTGGAGAGGCTCTGAGCCTAGCTTTGGGTTTGTTGCATCCCTCTCACTCTCTTAAAACAGTAACTCAAGATGTAAGTAAAAGTGTTTTCATTTTTTATTGATCCCACTAACATCTTTCATTATCCAGCATGTAGCCACAGCAAATTATTGCTCATTTGATACCGAGAATTCTATTGACCATCGCTTTCGTTGGAGAGAGAATTCTAACTACTCTGGCTTCTCTGTAGTCAGAGCTGAGGCTGAGGACATTCCTCGGCTAAAACCCAAGTAAATTGAGCCCTCGGTCTCCAGGAATTGATGGAGATGTGTTCATTACATTGAGCCACATGAACATGCATAGAGATCTGCTTTTTACTCTGCCTGCCTTGCCCCCCACTCATGCAAAAGGTCAGCCCCTTTGGAACAGATCTGCCTTCTTAGGAGGCTGGGCATTCGTTTCCCTCTCCTGGACCCCTTCTGGCAACTTCTTTTTAGCTCTGGCCAGGGTTAAGGCAAGGGAAATGACACAATGAAAGCCTGCTCTTGCGATCAATCCTGTGCTCAAAACCACCCCAATGTGGACACCTGTGGAAATCATTACCCCCGCCCCCCCACCAAAAAACTCCTAAAATATCCAGATGAGTGACTTTATAGTCTCGATATAATTTTCTAAATTAAGCTGCCATCCCCTTCAAGACCCCATGTCATCAAAGAGAGCTAAGTACGGGAGGAGGGAGCTCTGAGTTCAGCGTCTGTTCTCTCTTTACTTGGCAATGGGCGTCCAGCCCCGAATGATAGCCCGGGCAACTCACGTACTTGGCCAGTGCCTGAATGAGGATGTGCCCTCTCCCACCCTGGCCTGGTGAAGGCCTGACCTTTGACCCTAGGGCTAGAGCTCCAGGGCACTCAAGGCTGAAGAGGGACGAAGGTAGGAAAAAGAGGCTGGAGACATGGTCCGGGAGAGGAAACGAGAGGCCAGGTTTGTTCCCCAAGAAGTTAGTGGCTGAATCTGCCTTCACGCCGAAAGGAACCCGAAGCTGCCCTACAGCAGGGGCCACCCGACGTCTCAACCCTCGGGCTGCCTTCCACCTCCCCAGGGTGGCTTCCTCGGACCTGCGTGTCTGGACCCATGTGCCTTCGCGGCCTCCCTTTGGGCGTCTCCATGAAAAACGACTTGAGGGTGCGCTGACCTGACACTACCGGGGGGAAGAGGGAGACGTCGAGCCCGGCAGCAGGTGGGGCTCAACCATCGCTAGCCCGCCGTCGGCGCCCAGCCAGGCCTGTCACATTTCTCAGTAATACATAATCCACGCCTGCTACCCCATAAGCCCTCGACCCCAAGAGAAGGCAAGGACGACCTTGGAGAAGCCATGCCCATGGGGACTCGGTGGAGGAGATGGTTCGGTTGAGTTTCATTTCCACAACCACCAGGAGATAAGTCCCCTCGGTTCCAGAACAAAAGGAGAACAAATTACCGACTTTAACAAATGAGTCGGCGTGTGCAGCCCACCAAACAGCTCCAACTCCAAAGGTGAAGGCACAATTGGGGTTCTAAGGGATCCGTCTTGGCAGTTATTTTCCTAACGGTGCTAAGTGTGCGTGAAACTGTTCGCACTCTCTCGAGGGCCGCGCTCCGTGAAACCTCACGCGTTTGGGAGCTACTTTGTTCTAGAACGAGGTAGTAACGGGGTGGCAGCATGCTCTGCGCACGCTGGACTCTCACCCAAGAGCAGCGGCCTAGAGATGAGAGTAGATTCTAACTCAGCTTGTGGGGATGGGGGGATAGGGGAGGAGTATTTACGCTGAGATTCACACAGTGGATTTTTAGTTGCTGTTGTTGTTTTTTTCTTTTTGTTTTTAACGTAGATAGATAACCCTGGCGTTGGTATAATCAGCGCGCGCGCGCCCAATGCAGTCGTGTTCCTCGAATGCACGCCCCGCCGGCCACACTTGGAGAATCCAGCCCACAGTGGTTTCGGAAACCCCATTTTCCTGATTGCATCCCAGGCTCTGGAACCCCGCGAGCCTTCCGGGGGAGGGAGCCCCATCCGGGCCAAGTAATGGATTAGACACACACACACACACACACACACACACACACACACACACACACACACGGAGGCAGTGCTTCGTAGGATCAAAGATCCAGGGTGGCTAGATGGGGGTCTGGGAGGCTACGACTGAGGGAGGCCCTGGCGCTGCCGGAGTTGTGCAACCACTAAAGCAGCGCAATCCTGATAATTATTTTGGGAAGAAAGACCTGGGACCTAGGTTTGAGCTAAAGAGGGTAGGGGCAAGTGACAAATGACCGAGCATTTCTTTGGAACGAGGGGGAACTGAGAACTACCCAGCTGGCCCGGAGTTGCCGCAATCTGGACATTAGGAAATATATTCTCCTCGCACACACAGCAGCACACATCTCCGATGGCAAGCTCACCCCTGCCCAGGGAGCCTCTGGCTCGGCCACTGCACCTCCCAACTGCTTTTTCAGCCTCCTTCAGGTTTTACCAGGCAAATGAAACAAAAAGAACTCAATAGTAAATTATTTTATTCAGACTTCTGTCTT
Source organism: Phocoena sinus (assembly GCF_008692025.1). Classification (NCBI taxonomy): domain Eukaryota; kingdom Metazoa; phylum Chordata; class Mammalia; order Artiodactyla; family Phocoenidae; genus Phocoena; species Phocoena sinus. The sequence goes on from NC_045764.1 coordinate 81,709,872, forward strand.
TTTATGAAAATAAAAGGCAACACTTTGTCATTTTTAATCATATAAGCAGACAATAAACCTAATTTCGATATTGATTTTTTCCAGAATCAAGTGATTTTGTGCAGTGTCTGTTGTATTTCCTTTCCGAGGAAGGGCCATTTGCTGGTAGATTGTGTGGCTCTAAGACTTCACTACATATAGTTGATTGTGGACTTTGAAGCCAGGTAGCTGAGAGGGGGAAGTTTGGTTTTTGTCTAATTATCTAGATAATGGTTTCAACTTGGCCTCGCCTGGTGCCCTAGGACAGATTTAAGGCTCAACTGGTGCTTTTCGGAGTTATGGCCTCAGAAATTCACTTTAATTTTTTTCAAAATCAAAATCAAATAAACAAAAATAAAAACAACAACCCCAAAAATCTTGATGATGTCAAGGGCCCAGACAACACCATGAGGAGCGTTAGCAAGGGGAGTGCACTCTCCCAGCAGCCCCAAGTTCAGGAAATGGGCATGACCCTGAGCTGGCCAATCTTGGACTGCTGCAAAGGCCCAGCGGAGAAGTGTCAGGGGATGCCAGTTACTTCCAAAGGGCTCAGAGGCATGGATGATTCCTCCGAATTCTGGTGCTCTCTTTCTTTTTTCAAAAACAATATTATATTTGATGTTGATGCCAAATGGAGTTGGCACCTCTCTTGTGAAAGTCTCGAGGTGCAGAGAGATCGGCCAGGCCTCCACCTAGCTCTAGAAGGAAGAGAAGGAGGGAGGGAATGAGGGGAGAAAGCTGCAGAGAAGAAAAGAGTGAGGTGGAGAGAGGAAGGAAAGAAGAAATCAAGAAAAGAGGTGGAGAGGAAAGAAAAACGGAAGGAAGAGGGGGAAGATAGAAATAAAAGGGAAAAGGAGAAGTGAAAAGGACGGTGAAGGAGAGGAAGAAAGGAAAAGAAAAAGGAAAAATAGATTTTAAAAGACCTAATAAAAAATAAAAGTACCCCATCCTTAAGAGGGAAACTGTTTGCTCTGTGGACTACCTGGGACTTTTCCCGCAGCTCCGGGTGGTTTCTCCTCCCCACAGGAACACAGAACAAATGACAGTCCCGAGCATAAATTCAAAGACCCTCAACTCCTACTCCAATCCAAAAGGCTGGACTCAGGGCACACGGACCGCTGGGACCCACCTACTAACCCAGCGTCCGCCGATGCCCCCCACACCCCCAGCGGTGAATGGCAAAGGTCACCCTCTCCCCCCTATCCCCCGACCCCCGCCGCTGCTTCCAAGGGCCTAGGACCCTGGCTCGGGGGAGGGGACCTGGCGGTTCTATGCCTGGCAGAGGGGGATGGAACCTAGGGCCTTCGAGTGACCCTAGGGCTCTGACCTTTTCCACCGTCCTCCAGGGTCAGTAGTTAACCTTTCGCTCCCCGCCCCCGCCACTCAGTGGCCCTCGGCTAGGGAGAGTGGGTCAATATTTGGGACCAGCATAGGAGCGGGCGGCGCCCAGGCCGAATTGCAAGAGGATGGGGCCCAAACCAGCATGCTCATTCTGCTCCCCACGCCCAGAAAACCCAGCTTCATGGATCCCTCGCTTGCCCGGCGCTGGATGCCAAGGCCCGGTTAAACCCCGTACCTGGTAAAGAACCCGCTGAGGCACATAGGAAGAGAGTGGACTTCTTTCCCATTTTTCCTGCCCTGTTTAGAGAAGTTTCTCTTCTTTCAAAGTGTCACGCACCCCTCAGACACCAGCCACCCGTTTGCATTTTGGGGATACGAAGAGCTTTGGTCAGGTGGGAGGCAGTGCAGAGTCAGACTTGTGCCCCCCTCAAGCCCGAAGCATTTAACTCCTCTGTGGGAATAGGTGCCAAGAGAACCAGTGAAGAAATCGAGCCAAAGTCCGTGCTGCCGGGCCCAGCTGATTGCCTCACCATCCCTGCCGGGACAGCAGGAACCAGCCTAGCGCCTGCCCCGTTCCACTAACTTCCGAAAGCGCCTGCGACCGGCGCCCCAGAGGGCTCTCCCGGCGGGGACCGGGGGAAGGTGGGCGGCAAACCGGAGGCTGCAGAGGCTGGCGGAGCACCCCCCGCCCCCAGCTCCCCGCGGCTTGGGGTTTTCGCGGTCTCCCCAGCTGGAGCCGGGGCCGCCAGGAGCCGAGAGCGTTAGGTTCAAATGCATCAAGGCTCTGAAGTCATTCATCCGGTTTCATAAATAATTTTCTTATTACACTTAAGCCCGATTCCTGCCCCCTTCCCGTTTTTATTGCGGGGTTTCAGCGGCTAAAAAGTTTCTAAGTCGGGTGGGCCGTTGTTTTCCTTTTTCCATCATTAACATCTTTAATATAAGCTATCAATAACCCTGTCGTTCGGAGCCGAGTTTCACGGTATTGATCCACGCGGCTATTCATCTCTGCCATGCAAGACACGGAATAATTTTCGCATTACAGTAGCTTGGATTTGCTTTTAATTCATATTTAAAGCTGCAACCGGCTCGGTGGAGCGCTCTGCGAAAGACTAGAGGCGCCTAATTAATAATAAGTTAGAAACGAAGGAAGGCACCGGTGAATAAATAATTAATACAGACATCTATGTCTCTTTGAATATTGCTCCTTTAAAAATTTAGACTTACCAGGACCATACTGTAAGTCTGCAATTTATATTGCAGGGATGATTTAAGAAAGCTATTTTTTTCCCTTGAAATACAATACTAAATTATTTACAGTGTTTTTGCAAACCTAAGTTCCTTCATTAGCCAGCCCCTCCGGTTTGTTCCTTCCAGGTGGAAAATACTAATTTAAAAAAATAATCATAATAAGAATCATCATAAACTCCCAGGAACCACTGTCTGCAATTAGCGAAGGGTGGCAAGGGTGGGGGCTGATTGGCTGGAAAAGAGGAGTATGGGGTCTTCAGCCCTCCGAGGGGCTGAGAGCTGCCTCGTGGTGGTGGGCGGGGGCGGGGGGTTGTTAGGAAGAGAAAACAACAAAATCCAAAATCATTGGGCAGTGACTTTGGGCATTCGATGGTTGCAGAAGAAACAAAGTTTTAGGTAAACTCAAAGTCCTCAAGGGGACTCCAAGTGGGAGGAGGCTATGATTGGGAGGGTCCTAAGTCCTTCCCCCTACACCCCATGGAGGAAAAAAATAGAATTTTTAGAGAAAAGCTATTCAAAGCCAGGTCTGGATTCCAGGCTATCCAGGAGCTGCCAGTGGGCTAGAAGAGATAACAAAATTCAAGTGGGTCAGAGTGACTGAAGATCTGACGATCGGACGAGGTTTTGTGTGAGAGAGACTAGGATTTGTTTGCCATATTGTTAGCAATATTGATTTTTTTTGTTACTTGGATTAATGTATGTTAAACAGGGAAATGCAGGCATTAGTCAAGTACATTGTAATCATCTATTGTTGAGACCGACCTTTCTCAGGTGAGTGCTGGAGGCTCAGGACTATGAGGCACTTCCAGGGGCTGAAGACCGTCCAGGCCCAGGTAAGGGCATCCGAGATCCCCCAGGGTCTGCCAGTGTAGGGAGAAGACAACCTCAACTCCAGCTCGCTCTCCCTCCCGCCTCCTTTTAGAATTACAGGCTTATTTAACCAACCCACTACCCTGGTATGTCGGGCTCAATCTGTTGCTGGGTTAAATGATGATTAGAGAAATTGAGAGGTGGAGGCATTCTTGACACCCAAAGTTCCTCACTGCTCCCCCACGCATCTTCCCCCCCAGCCTCCTAGCCCCGCCTCCAGGTCTATTGGCCCTGGTGACCATCCCATCAACCCCCTTGGGTCTCAACCAAGAGTCCCCAAGGCTGGAGACTCGCACATGCCAGTCAGTGGCCTGAGGCTTGGAGGGGAGCACAGGCCCTGCGCCTACACAAGTACATCAAGTACATGCATAACATGCATCTACACCGTTAGGCCTGAAAAAAAGATAAGAGGTGGGGAGGGAGACGCCTGGAGACCCTCCCGGCCCGACTCAGGACCTTGGGTGCTGGGCCGGCCCTGAGAAGCGTGCTCAGAAACAACGCCCCTCCCCCCATATCGGTCCCCAGGGTCGTCTTCCCCTCACCCAATCCCAGCCCCCGCCCTCCACCCCCGCAGGCCTTGCCGCCTCACCCTGCCATTGGGGGAGAGGGGTTCTAAGGTCACACACTCTGCTTTTCTACCCAACCCCCCTCCCGCGCCCTGGGTCACCGCATTTATGGGGCAAGATACCTTCACGCACGAAGGTCCTGCCGCATCAAGGTGAAGGTCTTTTCCGAGCTCCACCGACCCTGAAGGGCTTGCACAGAATCCCTTGGGCCTTGGACGGTTCAGAAGGGGGTTAAGAGGGTGAGCTTCAGGGTTAAAGGGCGGGGATGGGGGTGGGGGAGAGACTTCTGGGCGCCTGACGACTCCATAATCCTTCGCCGGAATGGCGCTCGGGCAGGCGCTCGCCCAGAGCCGGAGGGTCCCACAGCCAGAGGCTGCATCTCGTGCCAGCCACGAGGGTGAAGGGATGAGGAGGCCGAGACATGCAAGGCGGACAGGGCCGGATGGGCAAGAAAAGAAGGAAACGTGTGGAAAGTGTGAAGGGGAAAGGAGAGATGAAGGTTGAGAGGGAAAAAGGAGGCTCGGCCTGGAGAAAACACAAGGCCCGGCGCAGCCCGGGAGGGAGGCACAAACAAGGGATGGGGAGCCCAGAACACCGGCGTTTCATTTTTAAATCTTCTAGGTGTCTGCGGGTCAAATAAAGACAAGGGCCGTAACGATTATTCTGTTAAATCTATGGTACTTGACTTCGCAAACACTAATTGATTAGACACCAAAATGATTTGTTTAAAGAGTTTTCCTTCCCAAGGGCAGCTGCTCTCGGGCCCGGGTCGGCGTTATCCTGCGAGGCTGCGGAAGAGATCGGCCAACGCGCCGCGCGCCAGGCCGCAGAGGCCGCAGTCGGCCCGGGGCTGTCGGCGCGGGTCCACGCCCCTTCAGCCTCAGGCTCCCGGCTGGCCCGAACCCCGCTACCTCCGCCCTTCCTGTCCTCCAGGTCCGGAGCTTGCTCCACCTGGGGACCTTCTTGAGCCCACTGTGCCTTCTGCCGCCCCCTTTGCTCTGAGTTGTCCACACTTCGGGTCGCTTTGATCTGCTCCAGAGGAAGGGCCCCCCTCTCCCTTGCCTCTGGCCTCCCCAGCCTCCAGCCCTGGCATTCTCTACCTCGGCGGCGCACGGCTAACCCAGAGTAGAGCCCCAGAAGGGAGGCACTGGAAGAGCATTAACCACCTCCCCAAATCTGGTAAATTCTTTGCCCCTACCCCACCCCGCAGCCCGGATAAGTCTCCTTTGTAATATACTTCAACAGTACAAAGATAAGACCAAGAAAGAAAATCCACTGAAGGGTTGGCCAGAAAAGGTCACCTGCCCTGGCATCTAGCTGGCTGCGTCCGCAGCGGGGTCCTGAAGCCAGCATGTCCCACCTGGGAGCCTTGGACCCCACCCGAAGCCCCACGGCATCAGGACAGCCCTTATCCCTTCAGCGCTCTCAGCTGGAGACCTTGAAAAGCCCTCGCCGAAGTGGGCAACCGTTGGAACGAATCTAAGTCCAAGAGAAGCCGCCTCCAGCTTATCGGATGCCCCAAGAATGGAAGTAACCGGAGATGCTTCCAGAGGGGTCTGAGGTCCTAGAAGCGCTGCCCCGACCATCCTGTGCACCTCCTATAACCTGGAGTCCTCTGGGGTTGGCACCAGCTGTCAAAGAGCTCTTCACCAGAGCGTCTTCTCTGGGATGTGGAGGGTGTGCTTAGGAGATGGAACAAAGGAGAGTGCAAAACACAGAATAAAAAAATATATTGTTATGAGCAAAAACCGTAATTTACATTAAAAAGGAACAAAGGAAACCGAACAGATGAATAAAAAATATATGAAGGTCAAAGGTTGATGAAGAGGGCTAGAATAATTGATTACCGCTTCCTTCGGCCCCCATAAAGTGGAGAGAAGACATTGACTAACTTTTTTTAACTGTTGTCAATAATGAATCATCAGGCCACCCTCTTCTGAATTTTTTGGCGTTCCATTGTAAGCCAATAGCAATTTTCTGGGGGAAAAACAAAAATCTGCAGAGGTGGGAAGAAGAAGAGGAGAACCTGGCCAGAAGTACCCGGGACCAAATCCTTCACCCACAGTTATCAAGTGCCCTACTGTGCCAGACACCAAAAAAATGGTTCCTCACCGAGAGTTTAATTCTAGACTTGCTACAGGCATCAGAAATGCTGGTGAGCGGACTTCCCTGGTGGCGCAGTGGTTAAGAATCTGCCTACCAATGCAGGGGACACGGGTTTGAGCCCCGGCCCAGGAAGATCCCACATGCCGCGGAGCAACTAAGCCCGTGCAACACAGCTACTGAGCCTGTACTCTGAAGCCTGCGAGCCACAACTACTGAGCCCACGTACCACAACTACTGAAGCCCATGCGCCTAGAGCCCCTGCTCCACAAGAAGAGAAGCTACTGCAATGAGAAGCCTGCGCACAGCAGCGAAGAGTAGCCCCCGCTCACTGCAACAAGAGAATGTCCACGTGCAGCAACAAAGACCCAATGCAGCCAAAAATTAATTAATTAATTAATTTTTTAAAAAAGAGAGAGCCTTAAAAAAAAAAAAGAAAGAAATGCTGGTGAGTTACATTCTGAGGCCCTGGCCAAGGTGTCAGACTCTCCGTGGAGCCCTGGGTGAGGGAATCTTCCCTGACACCCAGGTTTGCTGTTTGTGCGGTCAACAAACGGGAAGTTAGCATTTGATGGCTCAGAGGGGCTAGAAACAGTTTTTTGGAATGGTACTGAAAACTGGGACTGGGCCATATGTTACATCTCTGTTACTCACAAAAAGCACTAAAGCAGTAACTCTGAAACTCACGGAAGGTTCTCAAAGAACGTTGTGTGGCCAGCATTTGGAGGAAAGACCTTATTCTCATTCTCTTTTCTAAGCCTAGTGGGGTCACCTGGCAAGCTCTAGCCCACCCAGCATAGGAAGGATTGCACCTGTCTCACCACCACCAGCAGCACCCCAACATCTACAAAATAAGTAGTCTAAAATATTTGTTTCCACACTGAAAACATTGCCAGCCACAAGCATCCAGCGCATAGTCTTATTTCCCTTTTTCTTAAATATATACATGTATGAAATGGGGTGGTGACTGACATTATTTTTTTCTTTAAGTTCCCTGCAGCTACTCAAAATCTAACCAGCTGACAATGAGCCCTCCCTTCAGGTTTCTTGGCTGTGATAAAGAACTGTACAGTATCCTGTAATCACATACACTAGACCCACTGAGTAATTTCAAGAGACCCCTCCCTGGCCTCTTTAATCCTCCATAGTGCACCTGATGTTATGCTGGGCAGTGGAAGAGGGAAGGGAAGAGAGGGACAAAATGACAAAAAGCTATCCTAGCCCTCCTGTCCTTCCCCCCCACCCCACCACACACACACACACACACACACACACACACGCATACATGTGCATTCACCCTAACTAGGCCTAAGAGCATCCATCCCACCCATCATATATTCTTAGTATAGGAAAGTTTTCCAAGACATTGAATAAGAATAAAATGTTTCTGAGAAATTACTGCAATTCAGTCAACTACAAGAAAACAAAGGTTAAATGAAAGGAATGAACAGCCAAGAAAGATTAGGGAGATTTGCAAACTCCCCAAGCAAGTCCTGCACTCACATTAGTCCACCATATACAATACTTATCCAGATTTTTACTTTGGCTACTCCTTTAGGGACCAGCACTGAACCAGGCCCCCTTTTCATGGGGGGGGGGGCCGGGGGGGCAGAGGGAGTTAAGCTCACCTGATCCCAGCCCTCTTCAGGTAGACTCCAGGGGCTCAGTCGAGAGCCTCACATGAAGGAGCGTTTCCAGGATCAAGTCCCTAATTAGTTACATAAATAGAAAACCATGAACAATTTGTGCATTTGGTGGTATTTACTTCTTTCTTTTAACAAACTGCCTTTGGGAAAGAGAGTTGTCATAAGGGCAAATCGATCACTTCAGGGGGATTAAAATATGGGGGGGGCAAACGGTTTAGCTCAAAGTCTGCCTTCTATGTTAACCCATTGTTTGGTCTCATATAAGAGCTACATGCTCTATGTTGTAAGAAATGAGAACAGAAACAATAAGGAGCCAAGAATTCAGCTTCCCACCAACATATTGTGATCCACTAGGCAGAAAATATGTTTTAAGTTTGCGTATATGTATGTATGACTAGAGAGATGTAGATACAAGAGTAACTTTAAATAGAGTAATTTTGTTTTCTGAGTTCCTTTTTGTCACTGAATTTTTCCCAAAGACCTTCTACTCTCTGGAGGTTTTAAATTCCTAAATATTCATTGTGCAAGCTGATGCTAAGTCCACTGAGATGGACCCCCATCTCCAGGACCTCCATAGGCATTGTTTGGACAAAACAGGAATGTCCGTGGTGATGAAACCAACCAGGTTAACCGATCTCAGGACATGACCACTTTCAAGGAAGGCAGGTAGAGTAACCCACTGGCCTTGACCTACCTTGATCTTGATGTTGCCCAGGTGGTGGTAGGGACCTGGGCAGAGATTGGCCTGCTCATGCCTTAGCTGGTGAGACGTTTCCCCCAAGGATAGACTGGCTCAAGCTTTTGCCTAAGGGACTCAGCCACCACTACTACTACCATTCCACCACCCTGACCTCTCCTAGAGTCGGGAACATTCCCAGCAGAGACACCGGTGGTGGGCTCCGACCCGTTTCCCCAGGAAAGGAACATACAATCTGAGTTTGGCCACACTCACTTTGTTCCATATCCGAACCCATATACCCAGGTTCTGAGAAGCTGTCCCCCATTGTGACCACCACTCGCCCGGGGCTGAGGCTCGGTGCTGACCGGGTCATAACTGCCAAGGGCTGGACAATGGGCACATCTGTCCTTTCTCTGAGGGATGAAAGCACCTAAGCAGACACGCTCTGCCTTTTGTTACGTTTTTTTTTCCCCTTTCTTTTGTAAATGAAAGAAAGCCGCGGCATGTGGCGGCCGGGTATACGTCCCACACTGGGGGCCTCCCCACGCGTCCCCACCAGGCCCAAGGACCAGGTTCGGTTCCGGATTGGACCGTGATTGTGGGAAGCGAACAGTTACGCCCGAAGCTGAATTGATTTTCAAATCTGGAGGCTTCTCGCAGGGACGCCGGGAAGAGGGCGTCCCTACGGGGCCAAGAAGAGACCGGCGCGCCTGGTCCACCCTGCCGGCGTCAGTCCTTCCAGCAAGCAGCGGCCTCTTGGTGTTTTACCAGGAGGGCCATGAAGAAACCGCAGGAACAGCCCGAGCCTCGGCGGCCCCACCAGAACCCACGAGTTAACATAGGAACCCACCAGGGCACTCAACACACACACACACACACACACACACACACACACACACACACGCCGAGTCATTCACGAAGCGGCGTGCCGCCTTAATTATCAGCTGAGCCGGGGAAGGACCCAGGCGGAGGAGGACAGCGAGGTATGGCCGGGGCTGGGACTCTTGGCACTAAGCTCACCTCTTCGCAGAGCATGGAAGAGTCAGGGTGGGCATAGAATTATCAGGGAGGACAGAGGTTGTCGGGTCAACAGCCACCCGGTTGACCAAGGCCTTTAAAATATTTGTTCCCCTCCCCCTCAAAACGCCAAGCACCTGAAGATGGGGAGAGCGTGGACTCCCAGAGGCCCTTCCGGGAAACAAGCCAGGGTGGAAGGAGTGATGACACCAGCTGAGGCTCCCCGGGAAACCTGCACCGGGAGGCAGCAACTGGAGAGAGGGGCGATGGCTCTCTAGGCATACTGCGCCACCCGGGAGGCGAGCCCAGCAAGTGTGGCCGAGGGCTGGGAAGGGAGCCCACCCGAGCCAGGGAGCCGAGAGGGGCCCAAGTTTCCCAGGGTTGCGGTAGCAGCCCCAGATCGCGCTCTACGTTAGACACTCGCACGTGCGCACCGCTCCCCCGCAGCCCAGCGCCTTACGAGCGGCGCTGGGACCCCCACCTTCATTTGTACGGGGACGTCACCGGCCGCGCGCGCGGGGACTGAGGGGGCGGGGCTGATCCGCGCGCCTGCGCGCTGCGCCCGGCGGGCGTGAGGGCGGGCCGCGGCGGCGGCGGCGGAACAGCGGCCGCAGAGTCTGCAACAGTAACCGAGCCATGGCTGGAGCTGGCCAGCGGCGCGGGCAGGCAGCAGCCGCGGAAGGCGCAAGGGGTGCGTCAGGGGAGCCGGGGGCCTCACAATTCTAGGAAGGAGAGGGACGTGAGGGGGCCGGGGGCGGGCGGGCTGGGGGCACCGCGCTCGCCCAACGGCGCGGATCCTTTCTGGAAATTAATATTTAAAAAAAAAAAAAAAGCCGAGGACGGAGAGGGGAAGGTGGGGGCAAGAGGGAAGACGAGACACACTGAGAGGGAGACAGAGCCCCACGGTGAGAGGAAGGAAGGAAGGCAGCAGTCGCCAGCAGCCGATGTGAAGACCGGACTGCGTGCGCCCTTCGCCGCCTCTGCCCGGCCTCATCGATGTTGTGTCCGCCGCCCGCTCGCCCAGATCACGATGAACGCGCAGCTGACCATGGAGGCGATCGGGGAGCTGCACGGGGTGAGCCATGAGCCGGTGCCTGCCCCTGCTGACTTGCTGGGCGGTAGCCCCCACGCGCGAAGCTCCGTGGCGCACCGCGGCAGCCACCTGCCCCCCGCGCACCCGCGCTCGATGGGCATGGCGTCCTTGCTGGACGGCGGCAGCGGCAGCGGCGATTACCACCACCACCACCGGGCCCCCGAGCACAGCCTGGCCGGCCCCCTGCACCCCACCATGACCATGGCCTGCGAGACTCCCCCAGGTATGAGCATGCCCACCACCTACACCACCTTAACCCCTCTGCAGCCGCTGCCGCCCATCTCCACCGTCTCGGACAAGTTCCCCCACCATCACCACCACCACCACCACCACCACCACCCGCACCACCACCAGCGCCTGGCAGGCAACGTGAGCGGTAGCTTCACGCTCATGCGGGACGAGCGCGGGCTGGCCTCCATGAATAACCTCTATACCCCCTATCACAAGGACGTGGCCGGCATGGGCCAGAGCCTCTCTCCCCTCTCCGGCTCCGGTCTGGGCGGCATCCACAACACCCAGCAAGGGCTCCCCCACTATGCCCACCCGGGCGCCGCCATGCCCACCGACAAGATGCTCACCCCCAATGGCTTCGAAGCCCACCACCCGGCCATGCTCGGCCGTCACGGGGAGCAGCACCTCACGCCCACCTCGGCCGGCATGGTTCCCATCAACGGCCTTCCTCCACACCACCCACATGCCCACCTGAACGCCCAGGGCCACGGGCAACTCCTGGGCACGGCCCGGGAGCCCAACCCTTCGGTAACCGGTGCGCAGGTCAGCAATGGAAGTAATTCAGGGCAGATGGAAGAGATCAATACCAAAGAGGTGGCGCAGCGTATCACCACCGAGCTTAAGCGCTACAGCATACCACAGGCCATCTTCGCGCAGAGGGTGCTCTGTCGCTCCCAAGGGACCCTCTCGGACCTGCTGCGCAACCCCAAACCCTGGAGCAAACTCAAATCCGGCCGGGAGACCTTCCGGAGGATGTGGAAGTGGCTGCAGGAGCCGGAGTTCCAGCGCATGTCTGCGCTCCGCTTAGCAGGTGAGCGGGCCAAGGAGCTGGGCGCGCGGGGAGATAAGGTATTGGGGAAGCTGAAGGGACCCAAGGAGGCAGGGAAGGAGAGAGCTCTGTGCACGCTTCATCCCGTCTTCCTTTAACCGAGAGGGGGGTCCCTAGGCCTGGAAGAGCCAGAGCGTGGCTCCCGGGAGCAGACAGCCTCTTCCAGGACTCAGTGCATTGGGCTGTGGAAGGCTCCGGGAACTGAGCAGCGCGGCCTGGGTGATTGCAGAGGAGCATTTGTGCTGGGAGACAGCGCAGGAAGCTCGCACGACCGTAGGAGGAAAGAAATCCCAGCACCTGGCTGGATACGGTCTGTGCATCGCTTCTGGGTTTGGCACTCCAGGTTTGTGGGGCGAGAGAGGCGACGCGTGCGTGGAACTGCGCGCAGGTGCTGCCAGCCAGTATCCCTGGCACATACCCGGGCGCTGTGCTGGAGCGTGCGGGAGCTGCCCGCCAATGTTTAGCTGAACTCGCTGCGGTGACCCCGCTCCCGCGCTCACTTTAGTGGCGCGGGGCGGGGTGGGGGGCTGGAGGGTGGGGAGCGCACTCTAGGAGTTCCAGCAAAGGTTCCGAAGCCGCGCGGCGGTGGGTGTGTGGCGCAGACGCTCCGTTAAGGTTTAGGACGCACTCTGCGCTTGTGACCGGCTGTAGAGAGGGAAGCAGATCGTGCCAAGGTCCAGGTGAGGGCGGCCGAGCAACAAGGGAGCTTCTAGCTTAGCCCAGAGACCGATTTCGCTGCCGACTCGCTTAGGGCTTCGCATTTTGTTTTATTCCTCTGCATGAATTTTCGTCTGAATCCCACGCAGGGGGTGGGAGTGTGAGGGAAAAAAAACAAGTCTTCGAGCAGAGGTCTCCGGGCCCAAACACCCCGAGGGCCTGGTGTTTCCGATTTGAGCGGGAATGTCTTGGCGGCGCTGCGTAGACACTGCGCCCAGTTCCCCCAGCCTCTCTAAGCCAAGGTAAGGGGAAGGCTCTGGCCGGCCCACCGGCGGAGGGGACAACTGACCCCAGCCTGAATCACACGGGGGATTTCAAGCAGATTCAGCGACCCCCTAGGGCGGAGGACAAGCGGAGAGGTACAGCCAAGGGCAGCTGAGGGTGGACTCGGTTTGATGAGACCCGGGCTGAGTTGATTGACTCCTGGGGTACATGCTGCCACACCCCCACCCAATCTCAGCCCGGCGACCTAGCCTGAGTCTTGGCGAAGAAAAAGGTAAAAGCCGGAATGAGGGTTTGTTAATTAACTGATCGTTCTCCATTAATTCGTCCCTGGAGAACGAGAGACCGTCAATCCGCGCAGAGCCGTGGGCACTGAGCCGTTTCACAGTCTAAAATCAAAGCAAGAGGCCAGGGCCCCCTCCTCCACATCGTGCGGGCCAATGAGAAGCTAGAGGGAAGCGGGTGCCGGCGTCCCCGCCAGCCTGCGACTCCAGCCGGATGCGACCCAAAGCAGTCCTGGGGTCTGGGTTCTTGTGGCCTCCCTGCTGGAGCTCCGCACCGTCTGAGCCTCTGCCCCGCCAGGTTTTCCAGTCCAACCCCGCGCTCGTTGGCTCCAAAGTCCCCACGAGGACTCTTGCAGCCTGAGCCCAGAAGCCAGGAGAGGCTGGGGTTAAGGGGATGGGAGGGGGAAGAAAGAGGTTGACAGGGTACCCTCTGGGGTCCCGCAATTCCACTCTCTAGCTTTGTGTGCAGCCACCAGATCGCCCCCATCCTATGGGTAGACCGAGACCCGAGGGCAGCTGAAGTTCCGGAAGGGACGGCCGAAAACGCTATTCCTCTCCCAGACTGATATGCCTATGCCGGCGTCCAAGGTAGTGCCTTTTCACACGCATACGCCAGCCTCGAGCCCGGCTTCAGGACTTTTTACCGAGGCAGTGCACACACAGGCAGGTTAATGGGGCTGGGGGAATGGAGGGAGAGGATGCAAATGGAGAGCCGTTCCCCCCCCCCCACCCCCAGGGAAGCTCGTTCCAAACCCCCCACCTCCTGAAGGCGCTTGCTCAGGACTTAAATGACTCTCCTTCCCCACTGCCTCCTATTGTCCCCTGGAAAGACAGACTGATAAATGAGGTTCAGGGACGACCCCGGAGCCCTGGATACCCGCCTTAGCGCCCTGCCCTGTACGAGCGCCCTCTCACCTCCTCGCATGGGCAGCCCTAGTACTGCTACCTGCACACGGGAAGTGCGGTGGGCGTACCCGCCCGGGCTCACGGGACCCAGGAATTTATCGAAGGGGCCGCTGCCTGGCACCCAGCAGCGCGTAGAAAGTCCTGCCCAGCCTTTGGACGGAGGCGCGTGGCCTTTTCCTCGAGGAAAAAAAAAAAGGAAAATCGGAGACTCTGGCGGGACGTGAGTTTGGCGCCAAACCCCCAGCGAACTCTTTATCCTAAGACCCGGATGCGGGGTTGTCCCTCCCATTTTCCTTTCTTTAACTTCATTAAAGGGGTGGGGCGGGCTGGGATGAGCGCGCGTGCGGAGCCAGCCGGGATCAATCCCATTACGCAGCAAGAGCCAAGACTTGTTTTTAAGTCGCCGAAGAACGACAAGACCTCCCGTTAACATTTTAATTTGGTGGTGGGGGCGGGGGCGGGCGGAACGAGGCCGTTTCCTGAACTGTTCAAATGATCTCTGGTAGGCCCTGACTGCAGGTGACTAAAAACGGATTGCAGGGCGTGTTGGACGCAGCTGTAAGACATTGCCCCCTCCTCCCCACTGCCAGCTCCCGTGCACGGAGGGAGGTGCCACTTGCAGCTCTTGCTCGCCGTTGCACTCAAAGACCCCTTAAACTCGTTTCTACCCCATGCGAGGCAAGGCCCATCGAGGTCGGCTCCTTCGCTGGGTAGAGGGAGAGAGGCTTCTTCATGCCCTCCTGGTACCCCAGGTTCCGTACAGCCTGGTGTGGAGGGTCAAAACCCTCCGCCCGCCCGCGGCAGCGTGTTTGGAGAGGCGCTTTCTCTTCACGAAATTACATCGGCTGGCGGACGACGGGAGACAGGAGGAAATTCTCACCAAATTAACTACCTTTAAAAAATCAATATATGTTCCCTCAATGTAACACTTGCTGCTTCCCCATTAAAGTGCAGCGCAACCAGGCTCACGCTGCGTCTCATTCCAGGTGGGGGGGGGGGCTGGGCTGTGCCGGTGGGTGGGTGCCCCGCCTCTGACGTGGGCGCCTATTAAGACGCGGGGAGATTAGCTTCCAATTAAAGATTCCAGAAAGCTCCGGCCTCAGTAGGGGAGCTGCCGGCGCAGGAAGAGGCTGCCACTGCACACCCACCAACGGGTGCTGCAGAGACTCAGCAGGCGAGGCCCGGGGTCGGGCAGGGGTGGGTGCTGCACCGCTTCGACCCTGCGGTACCTGGAGGCGAAGAAACCTCCCAACAGCGGCGCCAGGGAGCCAGACGGGTCTCCAGCACCCGGGACTGCTCCTGTTTCCTGGACGGGATTTGCCCCAGGACCACCCGGGGACCGGGGGGCGTGGGGGGGGCAGTCTGACCAGGAGGTGGCCATGAGAAAGTCTCGCCCGGACCAACATGGGCCATGTTTGCCATAAGTGGCCTTGCTGCCTGGTTGATTGATAACTAACTGGCTCCCGCGCAAGTCCATTTGCTTTTTGTTAATATTTATACCAACGGGCGACGTTTCAACTGTCCCCTCACTTCTCTGGGCCATGGGAGCCAAGCAGAAGGAGTTCGATGCTGGGCCCTGGGAACTCCACTTCTCCAGTCCTCGAAGACTCTGGGCCGGGAGAAAAGCCACAACTGGGCATGTGGAATGCAGGAACTGGAAGGGTTCCTGGGCCCAAGAGTCGGAGGAGAAGGTGCCAAGTGGACTGGTTCCCCGCCACGCCCGGCGTCTCTGCGGGGCGGTTCTCGGGCAGTGCAGCTGCTCTCAGCCGGCTGCGGCCCGAACAAAGGGCCCGCGGGGCGCTGCCGACAGCGTCCGCCTAGCAGCCTGGGGGCGATGGGGGCTGGCTGCCCCGAACGAGAGCCACCTCCGAAGCTTTATGCTAGACTCCTCCCAGCGTGGCCTGGGGGCCAGCCAGTCGTCAGGCGGAGGCCGAGGAGTTCCAGAGTCCCCTCACCAACTCAGGCCTAAGGGTCGCCCGTGCTCCCAGAGAGTTGGCTAGGGACCCCCGCCCACACATACACACACACGCCAGCCGAACAGGTCTGGCTGTTGGGGACAATCCCCAGAAGGCTCTGCGTGGGCCTTTCTCACAGCCCATGTCTGACCCCTGGAGGGTGTGGAACAATAGTTCTCTCTTGCGGCCCCCACTGGGGAGCACAAACCCCAGGGAGGAGAGGAAGGGGCGCATAGAGTTAAGAAGTGTGCACGTGGTGAAGGTTGGAGCGGAGAGTTTGACTAGAGTGGAGGAGACCTGCTGCTGTGGCTTGAGGAGGGCTGATGGTTATTTTGTGGTGACCTGGTGTCAGAGCATCGAGCACGGCTGCCTGAGACAATAAACCCTGCGGCCTGTCCCGAGGGTGGCTGGCTCTCCCGCCAGCGGGTGCAGCCCCAGGCCCTTTGCAAGCACCCAGTGGGCGATCGGGGTCAGTAGAGACCCAGTCCTGCCGTCGCTGTTTTGCAGCTGGCACTTGGGACGACGGTCTGTGCCAACAATAGCACCGTTGTGTTGTAGCAGCAAAGCAGCTCAAAGCCCAGGCTGCATCTTTCTTTATCTTCAAGCGCTCAGCGCACCACAAGAAGCTAAGCTCGTGCCCTCACTGATGCCCTCCTTGTGGACTCATCTTCCCCAGTAGCTGCGCATGCCCCCTGCGGGCCGCGAGGCCAGGCACCCAGAAAGCCTCTGTGGTTCAACCCGCTGCGGAGAGGAGAGGCTTTGTTTTTAGAACATTGATGTCTTAGTGATTTTCAAAATGAAAACTATTTTGACAGGTAGAGAGTGTAGTGGAGGGAGAAAAGGATACCTAGTGGATCTGTCTTGCTCCTAAACAATTCCTGGGTATTACCCCACTGATGAGACAAAATTGCCATCCCCCCAAATTATACCCCAACTCTAACCTCTCAAGATGCACGTTTGGAAATTATATCCAAATTATACTTTTGCTGGCATGTTTTTGTTTGAGACTATCAGGGTCACAGTAGAGAAGGTGACCCTGGCAGTCTGAAATGGGAGGTTGGTGGATTAGCGTTCCCTTTGTTGTTTCCCCTTCCAGCTAACTGATGGGAGTTAGAAGGCTGCCCTGAGGCTTTGAGCTTGAAGGTCTTTGTTTGCTGTCTGGTGGGCTGGGTGAAGGGCTCTGGGAGGCCTAGCGGCCTGGAGCCCTGGTGCAGAGTCAGGACCCTGGACAGGGCCTAGCCAGGCCTGTTGCCAGGGTTTCTCTTGCCCCTGGTGGGTGGCTAGGATGGCTTTGAACAGTTGTGATGAGGAAACAAAAACTAACAGCTAATATTTCAAAGTTTATGAGAAATCGTGAGGCCCCACCAGTAGTACACACGGGCACAGTCAAGTAATGGAAAAGATCAAACCTATCCTCGTCGATCAGGTGGTTGATCTTTTTCCTCCCTCTCCAGCAGCTTTCTGTGTGCGTCTGAGTCCATGGGCACACCTGCTTATACAATCGGAATTCGAGTCCCTATGGGTGTGACAGGGGTTGGATCATTAAGCTAAAACGTTCAATTCAGTCCCTTTGATCCGTGCTGGGGAAAATCTATAGTCATCTCTAATCTACAAGGTCTTTGAGGAGGTTGTTACATGAGCTGTTTTGATGTCATCATTTCCACATTCATGGCAAATTCAGCTAATCAAACAGACGCTGCTACCCAAAGTTCTCAGAAGAAATAGTTCTTACAGTGTATATCGGTAACATTTATTCTTGATTTCCTTGCAAGAAAAAATCCTCAAGTCTAATGAAGGTGGGTAATTAAAAGGGAGGTTCTCAGGTGTCTTGCTCCTCAAAATCCATAGTTAAAAGCCTCGCCCTTCAAGTAAGAGTGCTCAGTGTTCTTTGTAAATTCCATATATCGGAATAGTTAAACACCAATTTACTATTTTAAGTCAACCAAGGAGCCTTGACGGATTGGATGAGAAGTGACTAGTCTCATTTCAGTCCCCTTGAAAACAGCAGTTTCCACACTCTTGGCAAAATTGAATGGTCCCCAACCTAAAGTAGCAACAGAAGGAGGGTCCTATTGAAGTCATAGTAGTTAGAGGATAGATTTCCTATAATCTTGGATAAAGGATTCAACAAGTATTCATTAAATACTATTTTCATTTTGTGTGTATTTAAATAAGATGGGTAAGCACCTTTGGGAGAAGAAAGCCACATTATTTTTACATGAATAGTATCAGCCTCACAGAGTTTAGCAAAAAGGAAAAAACTGATTTCTAATGTGAATGTATTTAGTGCATAATCATAAATTACTGTTTTCTATCAACAGATTTGCACAGACTTTTATTGTAATACAAGTATGTTAATACTAATGAAGCTTAATTTTCTTCTGAAATTGTAGGATTGGCTTAGATGACCAGACCAATCACACAGGGCAATCTTATTATTTTGATAAAAACATATAAATTTATGTCTTATCACAGGGTCTTGCTATAGAATCATCCCCATTATGTTCCTCCCAAAACATGTTACATGATCATAAAGTTGGAACAAATTAGCTTCTAGAAATTTTCTTCTCCTTTAGGTGAGACAATTTGATAAGATAACAGCTGAACAGAACCAGACCTTGAAGTACAACCCTCACATTTGTCTTGGCAAGTGATAAGGAAGTCAACTGATAAGGAAGGAGTTTGTGTCCATTGTGTACATTTTATTAGTCAGGTACTGTGCTAGGCACATAGATGTTCTCATTTAATACTCACTGTCTGTGCCAGTGGCTCCCAAATCTTGCTATGCATGGGAATCATTTAGGGATCTTTTAAAAAAAATGATTTCTGGCTAAAACCTCAAATATCCTGGCATTAGTAGTATAGGGCATGACCTGGGCACTAGGATATTTAAGAGCTCTGAGGTGATTTTAATGTGCAGCAAAGTTTGGGAGCTGCTAGTTTACAGGGAAATTACCATTATTTTTCCTGTTTCTCTGTTCAATGAGGTTGAATAACTTACCTGTGGTAGCAGAGCTGGAAATCACTGAGACCCTGAACTCAGCTTTCCCAGCTCAAAGCTCAGAACACCCTTACCCTCCACCCTGTGCCTCGATTATGGGTGCAAGTCCACTAGGTCAGTGGACCCAGAATGTGGAAATGTCTGATCCACTGTCATAAACACCAATCTGGAAAGTCTCTGCATAATAAGGTCTCGAAATTAGAGAATGTGTGTCTTCCCTCTGGGACTCTCAAAGAGAGTTACTTGTGGAAACTTATTTCTTTTTTACTCAAGACTTATAAGAGAGACTTTTTATTGCTCTCTTTTGAGGAAGCAGCCAGAGGGAATGTGAGGCAGTCACAGAGCTAGACGCGGAACCCAAGTCTCTCCATCCATTTGTTCACGTAAACAGTTATTCACAGGCAAGACCCATCTCATTAGATGTTTTCTGTGGGTAGGACTGGTCTATTGGGAGCCAGCCTGGAGGAGGGCCCAAAGGCCCAAACCTCCCATTCTTTCAGGCATTGGTGTTCTGATCTGCACTTGCACAGCAGTTATATTTCTTGGCTTCACATCAGTGCCTGTCTTGCTATTCCAAGCTTGCCTGTTACTCATGTTTTAGGACTCTGCACTAAAAAATAATAAATTGACTTAAACTCTGTATATATGTTGGCAATCATCCAGAGGGCAACTTACAATTTCCCTCAAGCACCGCAAGTTTCCAGTTACCCATGCGTTTCTCATCTCCCTTTGCATATGCCATAGGGTACGCAGAATCGACAGTTTCTGAAATCGCTGCTTTCATTTTGCATCTGGTGATGACCTCGTAGTCCCAAAGAGAGGTTATCAAAGGAACATAATAAACTCTATGCTTTTCGCTTTCTTTCCTGACGTCTTCTAAAACAGATCAATGGGGGAAATTAAATAAATAAACGAGCGAAGCGCGCCACCTAGTGACCCGTCTGCTCACTGCAGGTGAAGTGCGTGAGAGGAGTGGCTAACGCGATTCAAGTATTGATGGAGTCACAAAAATCGTTCATTAAGGCAATTTAATCTTTACTATTAAATGTCCTTTCAATTCATTTAGGGTAATTAAGATGCAGTTAAAGTGATTAAATTCTAATTACTTATGCTAGACAAAGACATATTTGTCACACTAATGCGGTTAACTAAGGACTCAGAAAGAAAGTTAACATTTGCTTCAAATGATGCAACTGGAAAAATCAGTTCCTCTTTTCGTCATTAATCCAGTGAGCTGGGTGATTATGTAATGGCACTACAAGCTCATTAAATAGGGGAAGTGCTGATTAAAATGACTGCTGGGAGGAAAACCTGAACCAGGAGTACCTCGGTACCGTTTGGTCAGCATTCCTAGCAAAATTACTTGGTGTCCTTTCCCTCCAAGCCCGCCCCCCGCCCCAAAGCAATAAGCAGCTCCTGAGTCGTATCCTGACATTAAAAGAGGGATGCTGGGCTTCCCTGGTGGTGCAGTGGTTGAGAGTCCGCCTGCCGATGCAGGGGACACGGGTTCGTGCCCCGGTCCGGGAAGATCCCACTATGCCGCGGAGCGGCTGGGCCCGTGAGCCATGGCTGCTGAGCCTGCGCGTCCGGAGCCTGTGCTCCACAACGGGAGAAGCCACAACAGTGAGAGGCCCGTGTACCGCAAAAAAAAAAAAAAAAAGAGGGATGCCTCTTGGAAAGCTTTTATTGCCAGCCTGCCGACATTGTTAAACCAAAGATATTTTCAAATGGTAAATGGATTCTTGGGGTAGAGAGGAGCAAGGCATTTGGACAGGGGAGGTGGAGGGAGGGGTCCCTGTAGGAAACAGCTCCAGGATGAAGATTCCCACTGCAGGCTTTCGAAGCCGCTCTCCTTCACACAGACACCCTTCCTATTAGGCAGTCTTCCTCCCCTCCCCAGTTGCATTTTTACTGCTTCGTATGTGGGGACAGATTCCTTTGTACACATCATGCTTCTTATGCACACTCTGAAGAGCACTAAGTACCTCAGCTGCAAACTGGTCTCTTTTCAGAGTTTTCCGACATTCACAAGTAAAGGCATCTGAGATTATATACCATCGGATTACTGAGGCTCTTTTGCCATAATACCGCAAACAGTTCCCAGCCTCCTACGATAGGTTAATTTTGAGTACTCAGAAGAGGAGGATGAATTGAAATTTCACTGCATTTGAAGTTGGCCTTCCTCATAAAATGGCTTCTTAAGCCCATGCCTATCATTTGCCTGGGGGGATGATCCAAGGATGAGGATGATCCGTCAAAAAATTGGGAATTAATTTCCCCAGGGGATCAGTGTCTTTTAATACTGTTAAATTTGCCTATTGAAAACCATTACTATGGAGATTGCATCTTTCCCCTATTTATCCCATTGAAATTCAGTATTACTGTTTACTTCACAAGAAGCTGAAGTTATCAAATTCATCAGTCACGGAAGTCAAACAGCTACCTTTTAAAGATAAATTAGCAGGTATTTGAATATTTACGGAGTCATTTTTAATTTACTAGATTGTGTTACCTTAAATTACTAAACCAAATAAACATATTAAAAAAAAAAAACTCTAGACTAAGAAATGAGAGCCCCAGAGACAAGTTTTTGTACTAATTAGCTCTGAGAACTTGTCATTTAACCTTTCTGGGTCTCAGTCTCCTTAAATGTAGAATGAAGGATTTGGCCTTAGGGTCCTTCCAGATCGCACATTCTATGAATGATTGCCTTCTATGATGACTGTGTATCCATGACCGTCTCTTTTCTCAATTTAATGCTCTGTCCCAAAGTCAGGATTCAACAAGGTGTAAGTCCCTGGCACCCATCTCTTGGGCAGAGTCTCAGATCAGGCTCTCCTATCAGATGGCCAGTAGGAAAGAGCCTTTCCAGTCAGGAGCACTGCCTTCTGGCACAAAAATATTTCAGCTTGAGGTTACAATACCTGCGTTGGTAAGGATGTGGATCATCGGGAATTCATGCACTGCTGGTGGGGATGTAAATTGCCACCGTTGCTTCAAAAGATAATTTGGCTTATAAACCTGCACCCACAGCTGAACGAAGTCTACCCCTTGGTATATACCCTAGATAAGCTCACAGGTGCTCCTGAAGATGAGTACAAGGATGGTCTGTAACCGCGTTGCTTCTAAGAACAAATAACCAGAAACATCCCAAATGCCCACTGACGAGGAATGCAGGAATAAACTGTGATGTCTTCATATAATGCAGGAGTATATTGGGGTGATGAAAATGAATGAGCCACAGCTATACACAACAGCATAGTTGAGTCTTAGGAACAGTGTTGAATTTCTTTTTTAAAAAAAGAAGAACAAGCTATAGAAAATCACACCAGAACAATACCATTTTTTCAAGGCTTAAAAGCAAGAAATGCTAAACAACTTATTGTTTAGAGATACGTAGGTATGTGGAAAAAACAAGTTAATAATAAACTCAAGTTGCTAAGAGTGGTACCTCCAGTAGGGAAAGGCTAGAGATAAAAGGAGAGAACACCCTTATAGCTTCACAGACAGCAGATGTTCTAGTTCTTTTGTCAGGTGCTGCCTTCATCAGTGTTCATTTAGTTCCTGTGCTTCCTATCTTAAATATACATGTTTTGTAACAGGTAAATATTATTTAATTTTAACTTTGGGGAGGAAAAAGATTGTTTCTGTCTGATTCCCCAACCTGAACAACTTGGACCAAATAAACCCCAGGACATTTCAGTTGTCATTTACACAGTTCTTAGCCCTGTACTAAATGTCAGCTCTCTTAGGAATTGCATCTGGCCAACTGTGGACAGGGCATAAGATGAGAAAGAGGAAATTTCATTAGATATGGAAAGAGTGGTTTTTTCTTTATTCATTTGAGTACAGCTATGACAGTGCTGTGCTCAGTACTGGGGATGTACTGAGCACAAACAAATCTTTTGGAGCTCATAGTCTAGTGGGGAAGAGAGACAAATAGCTTGGTTGCTTTTTTGTGCCAAGAAGGAACGGTTTAGGGTGTGATGAAGGAATAGTTTTGAAGCTCTGGAAAAAAAAAAAAAACAGGACTTGGTCAGAAATGGGGAAAGAGGTTTTCAGGCAGAGGGAACAATAGCATGTGTGGATGCCGTGGGTAAAACCCCTTTGCAGAAGATTTCTTGGATCCGAATTATTGTATAGCTGGAAGCTTGTTTCTTCCCCAGCACAGCTGAGTGAAACGATGCCTTCCCATCAGTAACAAAAGCTTTCTCCAAGGCTGTAGTTTTTTGTAGTGGGGAGGGGTGGACGGAGAGTTTCATATACCTCAAATCAGGTTGGTGGCAGAGAGGTGGCAAGAAAATATATGCTGATTAAAAAGCCTCCCAGGTGATTCTACTATAACTCCAAGTTGATAATTAGAATATTGATATTGAACACTACTATGTATAAAATAAACAACAAGGACCTACTGTATAGCACAGAGAACTATATTCAATATATTGTAATAACCTATAATAGAAAAGAATCTGAAAAACAATATATATATATATATATATATATGTATAACTGAATCACTTTGCTGTACACCAGGAACTAACACAACATTGTAAATCAACTATATTTCTATTAAAAAAAGAATATTGATATTGAGAATTTAAGAGCAAATGACTTATATTTTTGCCCCTTTGTTATTTATTTTACCCTTTTTCTGGAATAACCTATAGTTCCATAGCTTTACGTTTATTTTTTAATGATATATAATATATATATTATATCATTATATAATATTTTACTTCTTTTATCTCTTTTGATGTTAAAAGTTCACTCAAAAATTCAATATTCCTAATTACTTAGCCATAAAAAGAAACGAAATTGAGTTATTTGTAGTGAGGTGGACGGACCTAGAGTCTGTCATACAGAGTGAAGTAAGTCAGAAAGAGCAAAACAAATACTGTATGTTAACACATATATATAGAATCTAAAAAAAAAAAAAAATGGTTCTGAAGAACCTAGGGGCAGGACAGGAATAAAGATGCAGATGTAGAGAATGGACTTGAGGACACGGGGAGGGGGAAGGGTAAGCTGTGACAAAGTGAGACAGTGGCATGGACATATATACACTACCAAATGTAAAATAGATAGCTAGTGGGAAGCAGCCGCATAGCACAGGGAGATCAGCTCAGTGCTTTGTGACCACCCAGAGGGGTGGGATAGGGAGGGTGAGAGGGAGACGCAAGAGGGAGGAGATATGGGGATATATGTATACGTGTAGCTGATTCACCTAGTTATACAGCAGAAACTAACACACCATTGTAAAGCAATTATACTCCAATGAAGATGTTAAAAAAATTCAATATTCCTATAAGAATGATTGTATCCATACTCTCTTCCATCTGAAAAACTCTTATTGTTCTCTGGGTCCTTACTACTCAGTGTGGTCCCCAGACCAGCAGCAGAACATAAGGAAATGCAGACTCTCAGGTTCCACCCCAGACCTACTGAATCTGAACCTGCACCTTGACAAGATCCGTAGGAAATTCATGTGCCCATTCAAGTCACTGAGGGTCATATTACATCATTCAGAAGGTCCATTTTCCTTCATTTGCCCTCAGGCTGATGGAGTACCTCCTATTTGAAGGGCGCTGGGCTAAGTACTGGGGCTCAAAAGAGGCACAACGTGCGGTATCCTGGAGGAGCTCACGGGAGGATGTG
Organism: Phocoena sinus; assembly: GCF_008692025.1. Classification (NCBI taxonomy): domain Eukaryota; kingdom Metazoa; phylum Chordata; class Mammalia; order Artiodactyla; family Phocoenidae; genus Phocoena; species Phocoena sinus. Next base: position 81,734,256 of record NC_045764.1, read on the forward strand.
TGTGGGGAAACAAATACTTACAATGTCCTTGATGAGTGCTGGGATAGGCAGGAAAACAGTTATGTGGGAGCAGGGAGGAACCTGGAAAGAAGACTGAAAAGAGAGTACATAGGATCTTGTATGCCTGTGCCAGCCAAGGGACTTGGGTCTGTGACAGCAGGAGCTGAAGAAAGTTGTGACCTCTAGTAGAGTGAAGTTGTCAGGCTTGTGCTTTTGAAAGGTAGCATTGTGTGAGCCGATAGGAGAAGTAGCAGCAGCAGGGGACTAGCTAGGAGGGTGGCAATAGATGATGAGGGTCGGATTGCCTGCCATTGTCAGCAGAGATGGAGAGAATATATATTCTTTTTCAGATTCTTTTCCATTATAGGTTACTACAAGACACTGAATATAGATCCCCATGCCATACAACAGTTCCTTGCTGTTCATCTATCTTATATTTTGTAGTGTGTATCTGTTAATCCCAAACTCCTAATTTATCTCCCCCTCCCACCCCATTATCCCCTTTGGTAGTCACGAATTTGTTTGCCATGTCTGTGAGTTTATTTCTGTTTTGTAAATAAGTTTATTTGTATCATGTTTTAGATTCCACATATAAGCGATATCACATGATATTGTCTTTCTCTGTCTAACTTACTTCACTTAATATGATAATCTCTAGGTCCATCCATGTCACTGCAAATAGCATTATTTCATTCTTCTTTATGGCTGAGTAATATTCCATTGTATATCTACACCACATTTTTTTTTTTTTTTTTTTTTTTTGTGGTACGCGGGACTCTCGCTGTTGCGGCCTCTCCCGTTGCGGAGCACAGGCTCTGGACATGCAGGCTCGGTGGCCATGGCTCACGGGTCCTGCCGCTGCGCTGCATGTGGGATCCTCCCGGACTGGGGCACGAACCCGCGTCCCCTGCATTGGCAGGCGGACTCCCAACCACTGCGCCACCAGGGAAGCCCCTGCACCACATTTTCTTTATCCATTCATCTGTCAATGGACATTTAGGTTGCTTCCATGTCTTGGCTATTGTAAATAGTGCTGCAATTAACATAGGGGTGCATATATCTTTTCAAATTAGAGTTTTCCCCAGATATATGCCTAGGAGTGGATTGCAGGATTATATGATAACTTTTTTTTTAGTTTTTTAAGGAACCTCCATCTGTTCTCCATAGTGGCTGCACCAATTTACATTCCCACCGACAGTGCAAGAAATTTCCTTTTCTCCACACCCTCTCCAGCGTTTATTATTTGTAGACTTTTTAATGATGGTCCAGTGTCTTTTAAAAATAACTTCTTTGTAAAATTATTACTACTAATCAAGAAAAAAGGTGACAAGGATCACCCATAACACCCCCAAACAGAGATAACCCCCTTTTTGTGAATATCTTTCCAATCTCTTCTCAATGAGATGATCCATACATACTATATTATAACTTTTTAAATTAAAAATCCCATGTTATTAAATTTATGATAGAATATTTGAAAATACATAAAAGAAAACTGGAGACAATAAAACCCCCTGGTAATTCCACCATTCCTGACCCCCCCCAAATACCTCACCAGTAGCACTTATTCATTTAGCAGATATGTATAGATAGGGTATTTACAGTTTGCAAGACAGCAAAGAGGTCAAAGCCCTCCCTCTGCTCCTGGAGCGCTCTGGATCAAAAAGCTTTCTGCACATTTTATGTTTTACAACTATGCTATAATTTAACCAATCCCCTATTTTTGGATGCTTAGGTTGGTCCATAAATTGATTGGGCAAACATAAATTTTATGACTATATAATATTTCAGAAGCATCATAATTTACATAACCTCTCCAACAACCTTTCATTGGACATTTCAATGATTTCAACTTTTTGGTTTTGTTTTGTTTTTGCTATTATCAGTCAATGGCACAGCAGTCAGCAACATACGCAGAACTTTTCTGAATATTTGTTTTCCTCTTTCAAAAATAATTTTTCTCTCATAACTTTGGAAAATATGAAACACTATAAACATACGACAGGATCAAATCATCCATAATCCCATAACCCAGAGTTGATACCTGTTTATGTGTTGGTTTGTTTCCTTCTAGCTTTTTTAAATTACCTAAATAAGATACAATTTTAATTTTTCACAAAATTGAGCTCATAAAGAATTTACAGTCAAACTTATCTCAGTGTCATTAAATATTATTCAAAAGCATGATTTAAGAACATTTTATTTGGAAGTTTTTTTCAAATTTTTCAAAAGGTGCAAAAATAAAATAAGAACATAAACCATTTACCCACCAGTTGACCAGTTGTTAACATTTTGACCCATTTGCTTTATCATCTGTGCACACATGCATGCTCTCTCTCTCTCTCTCTCTCTCTCTCAATCTCTCTTTCTCTCTCACTCTCAAATGCACAGAGTTTTTTTTCATGAACTGTTTCAGAGTACGTTACATACATCATGGCCCCTCACCCCTACATACTTTAGAATGTATTTCCACGAGTATGAACCTTCCCTTCTGTAGCCACAGTTCACTTTTGTCCGTTGACCCAGTAATGTCCTTCACAGCATTGTTCTCCAGGAGAGGATCCAGTCTGGGATTAAGTTTCATATCTCTTCTTTTCTTTAACCTTAAACATTTCCACAGCCTTTTTTAACCTTTTATAACATCGAAATGTTTGAAGAATATAGTCCCCACTTTAAAAAAAAAAGATATTTCTCATTTTATGTTTATCTGATGTTTCCTCGTGATTAGATTGAGGCGGTGCTTTCTTGCCCAGAAAGCTGCATGGGTGAGGTGTGTCCTTCTCTGGGGATCACATCTGGAGGCCCATGAAGTCTGTCTGTCTCCCACTTAACTGGAGAGTTAATTCTGATCACTTGGTCGAAGTGTTGCCTAATTTCTCCACTGTATAATCACATATTTTTTTCTCTTTCTCTCTTACAGCTAATAAGCAGTCTGTGGGGAGATACTTTAAGATTATGCAGATATCCTACTCTTCATCAGAATTCCCCACAGATTTAGCATCTATTGATTCTTGCCTGACCTGTTTATCACGACGGCTTTAAAATGATTTTCCATCTCCGGCATTCCTGCCTTGTTTGACAGTCAGCTCTCAGCTTTCTTCTGTGAGCAAGAGCCCCTTCTCTCTCATTTACTTATCCATTTGTTATTGGATAAGATTCACACATTCCTTTTTTCCCAATGGTTTCTAATTCAATTCTGTACTTACCTATTTTGGTGCTCAAGCTGTCTCACATTGGACAGTGGGAGCCCCTTTAATCTGGCTCCTCTGTTCTTGTGACTTGTTTCCATCGTTCTTTTCCTCCTCCTTCTCCTCCATTTTTTTTTTTTCTTTTACTTTCTGGCATCATAATAAGATGTTCCAAGCTTATCTGTTACCTACCCTGTCCCAGCCCTAGAATCTGCCCTTTCCTTGATGAGCCCTGGTTTTTTCTGGTGGGGAATGGTATGAGAGACTAAGAAGGCCTGGTCACTAGGTGTGCTCATGGCTAGTAGCATGACTTTGTTTTTTGGCCTCCTCAGAAAAATCCAGGAAAAATATGCATGTATATTTACACACACACACACACACACACACACCACAAATATACATATGCACTCATACATATATAATATACATGTGCACATAAACATGCTTACATACATATTTTTAAAATCATGAGTTCGCACAAGTACCTCCACATCTAATTGCAATATATCCCCGTAGGATTTCTTCTTGCCTACCCTCATTCCATAATTGTGTGTCCCTTCCTCTACAGTGAGAACCCTGGCACTCAATAACATATCCACCCCCCAGCACACACACACACTTACTCATTTGCTCAATCCTAAAATACATCTAAAATAATTTCAAAATTGCTTCAGCCATACCTGTAAAATAAACAAACCTGCTAGAAAATTTTTCTGTAACATTCATTTTCAATTCTTCCCCCATTCATATGCCCCAACATCACTTGGGAACTTGCTAGAAATCCTGCTGATTCAGAAACTCAGGGGAAGAGCCCAGTAATCTGTCTTCTCACAGGCTCTCTAAATGATTCTAAAGCATACTAAAGTTTGAGAAGCACAGCCTGAAATATGCAGAACAGGTTTGTGATATGTGTGTGTGTGTGTGTGTGTGTGTGTGTGCCTTTGTGCCGACATGTTATTATGTAAAATAATACTTTAAAAGATCCTAAATGTAGCAACCATAAAACAGGTGCAGTGCAGACTAATCACAGTCCTTTTGTCAGCATGCGTGTGGAGGTGTGACGTAAAAGAAGATAAGCCCCCAGTTATTTGTTTCTGTTCCGTTGCCAGCCTGGTGGATAATCAGGAGGAAGAGGGAGGCATGGGTGTGAAGTACCCTCATTTGCCAGAGGGGGTGCTCTCCAGCTCCACAGCAGCCGCCCCTCTGCCCCTTGGCATTAGGAAGTTCTATCAGTTAATGACAGAATCTCCTCCAACTTTATTCTAAATTACCTGGGAAACTTGTTTAAAATGTGTGTTTCTGAATCCCATTCTCTCAGAGAATCTAATTCAGTAGGGATAAGATAGGGTTCTGCAATATACATTTTGAACAAGCCTCCCCGTCATGCTCCCAGGTGATGTTGATGTATTTGACCCACGCCTTACAATTTCTGGTCTGGACTCTAGACCCTGTTTACTCAGAGTGCCATCCTGGACCAGCAACTGAGCAGTGAGCAACTGGGAGCTTGTTAAATGTGCAGAATCTCAGGCTCTGCCCAAACCTGCTGGATCAGAATCTTCATCTTAACAAAATGTCCAAATGACTCAAGTTTGTACACTCAAGTTTGAGAAGCACTGATTTAGAATAGTGGTTCTCAGCCTAGCCTATGTGTTAGAATCACCTGGGGACTTTAAAAGGACTGTGTCTCAGATGTCTCCCCATGTTCTCTGGGGCCACATCTGACTTATTTATCCAACAAGGATGCTGAGTATGCCAAAGAAATAATCCATGGTCTACTCTTACAGAACTCACGGATTCCTAGTGAGAGAGATGGGTAGGTAATAGCTAGTTATCTGGGGAGCACTATGGGCACAGGAGACCACAATTCACCCCAGATGAGAGAGGGGATGGAGAAGCCTTAATAGAAAATGAAATGCTTGAGCTGGGCCTTGATTACATAGGGACAAGAAAGAGAAGGAAGGACATTCTGGGTGAGGGAACAGCTTGAGCAAAGGAGTAGAGGTGTGAACATTCATAATGTATTTAGGACTGACTTCTGAACAGTGTGGCTCAGTGTGGATGGTGGGTGAGCAGTTGTGGGAAGTGAAGTGGAAAAGGTGATTGGGGTCAGAGGGTCGAGGTCCTTGACTATCTTAATGGAGCGGCCAAGAAGGGCTTTCCTGTCAAGCTTACTAGAGACCCTTGTGAAGCCAATTGTATACTACATGTGTCATTGGGAGAACAGCATTTACAATTGACTCTACAGATGACTTTCCAGAAATGCAAACAAGGAAAACCACTAATTTGAAATTAACTATGAAAAACGTCTGATGACTTGGCGAAAAGTCAAAATTGTAGGTTATTTTTTAAGGAGTTCCATTTTATAACTTCCAATTGCTGTGAATATTATAAAGTGTTATATATGGCTATTAATTAAAGAAATGGGATCAATAAGCTAAGACTTACAATTCACAATAGGCCTGCATGAGACAATAATGCATAATAAGCATGTAATTCATCAGGTCTGCCATTTGTTTTGACTGTTTTGCAGAATCAACATCATAACTAGGGCATCGATATCACATATTTCCAATTATTATTATTATAGCCCAAACTATTGAGGGGCTCTTTAAGATGAAGGAGACTGATGTGATAAACCCCAATGGATCAGGCATTAACAGAAGTTTAGGAATTTAAAAATCAGAATTCCTGAGCCAACCTTTCATTAAAGAGCCACATTACCTCTTGTTACTGACTGAAGGAGCAGGTGCGAGACAGCAGCTTTTCTTCCCACCGGTTCTTCTGAAGCTGCAATGCAGGGAAGGAGCTTCGAGGAGGGAAGGGTCTGGTGGTCATGTCTCTTCTGGTGAGTCTCAAAAAGCTTGGGCCTGTGCCCAGGAAAATGTGTGCATGTGACAGTGAATGGCCAGCAAGAGGATGGATGCAAGTATCACAGGGGTATGAAAATGCATTCATTTAACAGGATTCTCAGTTCACCTTTCTGTTTCATGTTCAGCCTGTACCACAGGGAACACTGAAAAAATGAGAGAAGACAAAGCAGAACTAAGATAGTCTAGAATCACACAAAAAGAGCTGTTTCAGGAGCCATGGAAAGTGAAAGCTGTTGTGATTCTCTGATGTCCTCCCAGTCTGTGCCTGAGGTATACCTGAGCCCCAGCTCCTCCACACCATCACCACCTCCACACCATCACCTCCTCCACACCATCACCTCCACACCATCACCACCACCACACCATCGCCTCCTCCACACCATCACCTCCACACCATCACCACCACCACACCATCGTCTCCTCCACACCATCACCTCCACACCATCACCACCACCACACCATCGCCTCCTCCACACCATCACCTCTACACCATCACCACCTCCACACCATCACCTCCACATCATCACCACCACCACACCATCGCCTCCTCAACACCATCACCTCCACACCATCACCTCCACACCATCACCACCACCATACCATCACCTCCTCCACACCATCACCTCTACACCATCACCACCTCCACACCATCACCTCCACACCATCACCACCACCACACCATTGCCTCCTCCACACCATCACCTCTACACCATCACCACCTCCACACCATCACCTCCACACCATCACCACCACCACACCATCACCTCCTCCACACCATCACCTCCACACCATCACCACCACCACACCATCGCCTCCTCAACACCATCACCTCCACACCATCACCACCACCACATCATCACCTCCTCCACACCATCACCTCCACACCATCACCACCACCACACCATCACCTCCTCCACACCATCACTTCCACACCATCACCACCTCCACACCGTCGCCTCCTCCACACCATCACCACCACCACACCATCGCCTCCTCCACACCATCGCCTTCTCCACGCCATCACCTCCACACTGTCACTGGACCCTGCCCTGGCACTTTTCTCAGATCCACCATTTACTATTAGGGTGACCTTGGGCCAATCCCTTAACCTCTGAGCCTCAGGCTGTGCATTTGTAAACAAACGTAAACTTTTTTTTTTAACCACCACCACGATTTTATTCTTAAATAAATGCTCAGTCTAAAGCCAGGTTAGGCAGACAGGTGGGTGGAGATCAGAAGAAGTGCAGATCGTGGGCACCTGTGAGCAGTGGGGCTGCCCAGGGAAGCAGCCTACAGCTGTAATAGCACCTGCTTCCCACAATTGTTGAGTGACATCATAAGGTGATACATGTGTGTGGCTTAGCACAGGGGAAGCAGCTGTACATTTCAGCTGATCCTCTTCCATGCCCCCCAGGCCCAGGCAGCCTCTGCCCTCCTTTGATCATAAAGTCCAGTAGCCCTGCCTCTTGGGCTACAGCTGTGGAGCTGTCCCTAGAGAAGAGAGATTGATGGAGATATGTTATATGCTGTCTCCAGAAGGACTCCAGGCAGCAGATGGGAGGGAAGGCAGGTCTCTGTCCTGGACAGCTCAGTTACAGAAGCAAACAGGGTGGGGTTGTGAGAGGTTCGGGCGACTCTTCCAGCCTGTATGTGATGCAGCAGACCTCTCTTGGCTTTAGCCAAGTTTTTAGTTTTCTTTTGCTTCCTCTCAGAGCCGATATCCACACAGAGACAGCGTCTAGTGCTCCTCTGTCCCGCTACTGAAACTAGACTCACTCTGGTCCCCCTCCCAGGCCAGCGTGGGTCTTCCGTGCCCTTCCCGGCCTGAGTTCCCTTCATGCAGCCCGATTTCCTGGATGGGCCAACTGCCATCCTTTCAGCCAGAGCCTTCTGGCTGACAACAGGCCTGCCGCCTGGCCGGCTACCTGCTCCTACCCCATGCACTGTGGCTCTGGGTTCCCGGGCTCCCCTCACCAGCTACTCCTGCCCGTGTAACCATCCTGGGGAAAGTTTTCACGATGTGTCCACCATGCTGACATCTGCCTCCAGGGCACAGTGGAGTTGGAGGTCACCCAATGAGCCAGCTGCGTGCCCATAGGCGAGTCTCCTGACCTCTTTGACATTGTTTCTTCGCCTACAGAAAAAGACATAATACCCATTTCTACCTCACCTGAGTTTTGTGGGGATCACGTGGGAAGGTTTAATGGAGGTGATTTAAGTACCATAAAGCAAGGTACAGGGGTGAGTTATAGTGATCGTTCTTGACTAAGAACATCTGCTCTTTGCATGTTTTTCTTAGGTCTTTCACACTCATGCCCAGATGAGTTTCCACAGGTGCTTGAGCTACCCACAAAGTCACAGATACCAGAAAAGCTAGCTTGTGTCCAGCAGGTTGTATCGGCCCCACCTCCCTCTCCTGGGCATCACTGTTTCCAGATAGTCTGTGCAGGAGTTCCCTTCCCATGTAAAGGCTGCCCGTGGCCATATCAGTTAGAACTCACTGGAGTAGCTTTTCAAATTGTACTTTATACTGTGTTCTCCAAATTTGCTGCTTAAGAGCTGACAAAACAACTGGGGGCCTGGCTTATAAAAATATGCACAGGACAGCACAGTAACTCAAGGCAAAGCAGATAACACTATGACCCAGCACTCCTGGAGTCTGAGCTCTAATCCTGAAGCTGTGGCAGCCCACCCACTGGCTCTGTGATCTCCACAGGATGGGTGCTGGCCTGTAAAATGGGCTTGGGAACCTGCCACGTTCACTTTCATGGTTCCTCCATTCTTGTTTTACTGAAATCTGTTTTATTTGCATGCTTGTTCCTCCACGAACATGTATTGTCTTGTAGAGTTTACTCTGAAAAGCAGTTTCAGCTGTCAAGAGACAGTGTTTGGGGGCTCAGTAGACATGAACAGCAACCCCCCTTGTCCCTGCCCCAGTCCAGAAGAGGTTTCCTCTCGGTGGGAAGTGAGAGCAGAGGGCTCACCCTGTATGCACGCCCAGCTACTTCTTTCTTAAATAGTTTTACTAAGAAGTAATTTACATACCATACAATTTACCCATTTAAAGAGTATAAGTCAGTGGTTTTTAATATACTCACAGAGCTGTGCAACCGTCACCACAATCAATTTTAGAACCTTTTTATCACCTCCCCCAAAAGAAACCCCATACCCATTAGCAGTCCCACCCATTTCCCCCCACTACATACTCAGCCACAGGCAACCACCAACTTCCTTCTGTCCCTATGGATTTGCCTATTCTGGCGCCGCTGCTTTTTTATCCTTTTTCTCTGTCCCCGAAGCCCCAAGCTCCCCAGAGCAGGGTGTGCAGGAATGTTACTACCAAGTCGGTCAGGAATCTGGGTAGAATTTCAGAGTGTGCTTTTTGCCTTCCCAGTGCACCCTACCTTCCCTGGAGGCACTGGAGCAGCAAAGGAGCTGAGGGCCCTAGCAGCTGCCTGGACCCGCCTCCTCCAAATCCAGGCCGGACCTCCCCTGAGTGACTTGGGACATCGCAGGCTTACCTGTTCAAGAGCCCTTGGCCCTGCAGGTTGCAGTTTTCAGCACTGGCACCGGCCTTCAGGGGGAAGACACTGTGTCGCTAGCAGACCCCTTGAGATGACAGGGCAGTTTCACCATGCCCTGGAATCCCAGCCCTTTCCCTTACTGCTCCCTGGCCCACCTCGCCTCAATCACATGAGGACAGCAGACCCTGGAGCAGTTGTATGGAGGAAGTACACGGCCATAGTGCAAGGACTCTCAGGGTAGAAGCCACATGTGATTGGGGAAGCTGCAGGCATACAGTCTCCTTCCTCAGTCCCTCAGAGTCAGACCACCAAATAAATGTGATTTGAATCACCCAGGCCTGGCTCTGTCTCAGCCCCGCCCGCGCAGGCCTTTCATCCTGCCTCTCTAGGGTTCACCATCCAGACCCTGAGGCCCAACTGTCCTCTCCTCAGGTTAAATTCCCAAATTTCCTATTAGATTCGATGCCTCACAGAGCTGTTGCTAAAATTAAATAATGTCTCTACAGTGACAGACCCATGGCTTACCATTCATCTGGCTGCATCCCCAGCTTATTCTAGCAGGTACTGTGGCTCCCCGGTCACTTGTCTGTGCATCCACCACACACACACATTTCTCCATATTCCTCTTCAGTATAACTAAGATCAGTGAAAATTTTCTAAAGGACCTTTACAAATTGTGATTACAGTTTATGAAGTTCAATTTTCGGGTCTTACCTGGTAGTATTGTTTACTAAGCACACAGGTCTTGTTCCCTTTCCTACCTCACCTGCAAGTGTTCCGCCCCAAAAGTCTTCTCTCCCCACTGCCTGCCAGGAGGGAGAAGGAGGTGTTGGCACAGGGATGGCCTTACAAAAGGGGGGAGGGGGCCCGGGAGGGGCCAGCTAGAGTGAACCGTTCAACGCTCACACTTCTCCGAGTGCCCATTTATGACATAGAAATCTGAACTGTACATCTTCCCTCTGGAGTCATGTTGACTTTACATACGTCAAGTCATAGAGCTGCACCTAGAAGGGGTTGTAAGTTATTTAGTCAAGTCCCTTCATTATACAGTTAAGGAAGCTGGACCCAGCCTGGTTAAGGGGTTTAACCCAGCCATTCAACTAATTAATGACAGAGCCAGAACCCTAAACTTTTGACAACTAGAGCAGTGTTTTTACAGAACCTTCCTCCCTCATAGACTGGGAATATAACGTACACCCTCATTCTACCTGGACCCTTGGCGTTCCTTCCATAAGGGCACGTTGAAACATATACTACCGCCCCGAAGAAGACAGCCTCTTCTAATCCACAATTCCATCCTATGTGAAGCAGCCAACTCTGGGACAAATATGCCAAGAACCTCAGGAAGCAAGTTAAGCAAATTTTCCTACATTTTTAATGAAAAAGTAGAAACTAGTAAAAATATAGAGTACCTATTGTTTAATGGCTCAGAGTCCTAGGAGGGCAAATGCATAACTGTTCGCAGGGTCTGTGGTAGTTGCTGTTGTTATTGTTTTAATCTCTAAAGCTTATGAGGTCGAAGCAACTGTGAGGAATGTGAGTTTGTGTTTGATCGCCTTCATTCAGGTGAATGTGGATCCGGATTATTTGCAGGACTGGCTGGTGTCCCCGCAGAGCCATTACCTGCTCTTTTTGAGAAGCCGTAAGGATGGAGAAGGTGAAATGGAATAGTCAACATAGTGGCTATATATTCTAAAAGACAGAGTAAGGTTACCTTGGAAATTTTTTAACTGAGATAATGTTAGACTTTGGAAACCAGGAAAGACACTACAGGGGTGTATTCATTGACTCACAGGGCTTTCAAGCCTGCCGGGGCCTTAGAATACTGCCTGCTCATTGAAAGGATGCAGAAAAACAGATCAAGTCATGTGTCCAAGTTTATATCACAGGCTAGAGACAGAGCAAAGACCTGAGCCTGCTGTGTAAATTCAATGTTTATACTTGCATCTTGACCAAAGAAAAAAGGAAGGATCTGAATATTAATTTGCAAACATCTAGAACACTTCTTAAGCGTTTATAGTTTTAACAATCACTTCAGCATAGCTTATCTTATTTAACGCTTATTATAATCCTGTGAGGAAAGAAGGCCATTGTCCTCTGTTTTGCAGCTGGGTAAACTAAGGCTCCAGAAGGCGATGGACTTGCCCAAGATCACACATCTATCAGTGGCCACAGAGCTGGGCCTTGAGCTTGTGTCCTGTGAGCCCAGGTTCATCTAAGAAGTTGTATTGTAAGTCCGTCTGGCTTTATAAATGTCTCCCAGGCCCACATGTCTGTGCCTACTTATTTTTTTTAATTTGGTACAACAGATCTTTTTTTTGGTAACTGTTATTGAACTATAGTTGATGTACAACGTTGTGTTGTTTTCAGGTGTAGAGCAATGTGCCTGCTTGTTCCCAGAAAAATTCTTGGCAGACTTTTGCATAGTTCAATCAGCAGTTTAGATGTTGTAATGTCCTTTGTGACGTTAAATCAGGAAAATGAATATAAGTTGATATACAAATGCTTGGCTGACAGCCGATTCTAGGATGTTACTGTATATCATGTTTTATAAAGTGTATTCTAAGACAGGGCTTCTTAAACAGTGAAGGAGTAGTTGTTTGTTTCCAATTTCCATCTGTTCTGGACCAATAGTTTTGATAATACAATAAAAAATGTATCAGTAAAACAATAATCACAGAATGTTGGAGCAATGTCAAGCTGCCACAAAACTTTCTAATTGCTTATTCTCAATTTTCTGATCTTGCTGCAGGTCAGTAACAGTTTACAGACCAACATAGGTCTGGCAACCACATTTTGAGAGACACTGTTCTAAGCAACACCATTCCTGAGAGAAATTCCCTGAATAAAGAGTTGCTTAATCAAATAAGTTTGGGAGACCCCATACACTAGAAAGTATCAGTGCACATTAGCATATTAAAGGCTCTGAGAAGTCCTGCATTAAAGAAGCTTGCTTAATCATTAATTAACTCAGCATTTCCCAAACTGCCTAAACTCGAAACTCAATATTCATGGAATGCCTTTCAACATCCTGCAGAATTCATATTTCTTGAAATACCCTTGGCTCTGTCCTGCCAACTATGGGCAAAGCATAGGCCCCAGTCATGCCTGAGATGAAAGCTTGTCCTTTGCCCACAGCCTCATGCATTGCTTTTTTTAAAAAAAATTTCTTTATAATCTTTTATTCTTGTGGTGCACAAAATCATTCTCTGCCTTTTACCATCTTCCACGTCTGCTTCTGTCTCCCATATAGTACTGACTGTAGGTGACCTCATTCCCAGAGAAGATCAAAGTCACCTGAGACAGCCCCACTACACTTTGCCACTGCATCCTGCAAACATATCTGCTTGCCCACCTTCATGGAGGTGACTCATGACGGGTCTTCTTCCTCTTCAGTACTACCTTACACGTGCAACAGGAATCCTCTTCCCTTTAATCCAGTTCTATAATAACTATTCTATCTTTAATGAAAACTGTACACCCACACAAAAAAGTATAACTTACCCATAAAACACATGCAATGCTCTTCCCTAAGCAGTAGTTCCTGTTGTCAGACTTTGCTCCCACTCTCTCTCTCTCTCTCCACTGCACACTTGTGTGGACCAGTTGCTGATTTCCTACCTTATAATGGGTAATCTCTACCTTGAAATGAATTCCATGGGAATGCCAAAGCATTGCTCTCATTTATATTCTCTTAACAGGTCTCACAACTATAATTCTGTACAAGCTTCTAGAAGCATGATTTTATTTCTGTGGGTTGCTTCTCCTGGGCACCTTGTTGAGGTTACCCACTGACTGTCAACAAGCTTTAGTCCACTCTCCATTCTACAGATATCTCTGCTTCCTTCCTTCCAGAAGCCACTCCAGCTTCTGCACAAAGTTCTTTCCAGGTAAAACCACACACATTTAATCACAGACACCCCATCCAGCACCCATATGGGTACTGAACTCCCCTTATAGCCAGGCACTATGCCAGCCTGCCCTGGAGAGACATTATGAGTCTGCCAGCCTCCTTGCTCCAGGAGAATCCCACTTTCCAGGTTCTAACATTGAGAGCTCGGGTTAGGAACTTCCAAACTGCATTTCCACAACATTAGTATTATATGAGACACTGATAGACAGTCTCTACCAAACAAGGTTCTGGAATTAAATAAATTTGTGAAACAAAATTATATTTGTTAAACACATATTACACTTTTTTCTTTTTTTTTTTTTTGCAATACGCGGGCCTCTCACTGCTGTGGCCTCTCCCGTTGCGGAGCACGGGCTCCGGACGCGCAGGCTCAGCGGCCATGGCTCACGGGCCCAGCCACTCCGCGGCATGTGGGATCTTCCCGGACCGGGGCACGAACCCGCGTACCCTGCATCGGCAGGCGGACTATCAACCACTGCGCCACCAGGGAAGCCCACGTATTACTCATTTTGAGGAAGAGGCTATATAGTAGGTTTTTCTAAATGTACTTGGCCTGCAAACCATCTTTTCAAGTAACTCCTATTTGAGGCAATATCATGCCTCTGATGCCATTTGGGAAAGGGTGGCTCTGGAGTAGCTTCAGCCCACTCAGTCCTGCCAAATGCTAAGGACCACATTGAAGTCATTCAGATACCCTAGTTATGTAGAAAATAGATATCTCTTTGTGATTTCCCTTAGTTCTGCCTTTTTTTTAAGATTTATTTTGATGTGGACCATTTTTAAAGTCCTTGTTGAATTTGTTACAATATTGCTTCTGTTTTATGTTTTGGCTTTTTGGCTGTGAGGCATATGGGATCGTAGCCCCCCGATCAGGGATCGAACCTTCGCCCCTTGCATTGGAAAGCCAAGTCTTAACCACTGGACCACCAGGGAAGTCCCTGTTCTGCCTTTTGAATGATAAATAAGTTGAGTCTGCACCCGATGCTCAGTTATTTATTTTTCCATAGGTATGTGTTCTGTGCAATTTTCCATCTAGGTCCCTAATGACTTCCCAGTCTGTATTCCTAACCCAGATCTCTTCCCTGAGCTCCAGGCCCCATATATCCTGCCGTCTGCTAGACAACCACCTACTGGAGATCTTTAATAGGATGTCCAACACGCATTTCAAATGGATTTGTCCCACATGGAAGTGATTACTGCTCTCATAAAACTCATTTCTCCATCTGCATTCCCTAATGGCCTTATTACTACCATCCAATCAGAAACCTGGGAGATGTTCCGAACTCCAGCCTCCCAGCCAGGTTGTTATTACTGATTCCTCTTGATTCTACCTTCCAAGAAGCTCTTAAATTTGCTTCCTATTTTCCATCTTCAACTGCCATTGTCTATCTTGGGGTCCTCGTTACACTGATTTTCTAATTGGCTTCTGTCTTAGGTCAGGTTTTCTGAGAAACAGACTCTGAGACTTGCATGCAGGAAGGGTATTGAAGAGGGCTATGGAGATTAACCCCTGTAGGGGGAGTGGAGGAAGTAAGACCAGGCAGATGGATTTGAACTTTGATGTAGCTGCAAAAATAGCCTCAACCAATCCTACAGGGTGCTCTGGAAATAGATAACCCTTCAGAGTTGTCCCTACTTGATGCAAGGGTTTGGGGTGGGGGAGCCTTAAACCAACACATCCCTACTTTCTTCAGCCTCCACCATCCATACTCCCATCCCCTACTCCCCCCATCCCCCACTGGGTGTGGCTAGTCCCCCAACTGCACCCCAGGGTGGCATAACCTTTGGCCAAGGGCAATTCCCAGTATGGACCTCAGCTGAGAGCCACCAGCCTCTTCCAGCAGGTACAAGAATGAGTGAGTGCCTTAGTCCTGAAGGGGGTCAGAATGGCATACACAGAGTACTGGTCCTGAATCTTGATGCTTTCCAATTCATCCCCCACACCACCACCAGAGGGGTTTTTCTAAACCCAAATTTAATCACACGACACTCTTACTCAAAACCTTACCTACAAGATAGTTCAAATTTGATCTCTGTCTACCTGTGAAGTATATATGTGCTTGCATGTACTCTTGCCCCACTACCAATCTACTACTACTTATCAGTCCTTCACGAATGCTGTTCCCCCTGCTGGGAATGAGTTTTTCCCACTTTTCTCACTAGCAAACTCCTATTCATCCTTTAGGGCCTAGTGTAAGCACCCCTCTTGTGTGATGCCTTCCTTAATATCCTCAAGCAGAGATAATATCCCGTATACTCTTTTCATGCTTTTGCAGTTATTTGCTTACATAACCACAGACTGACCTCCTTAACAGAAAGGCTTGTGTTATATTCATCTTTGAATGTAAGTGAATGAATCAACCAGCCATGTGTATCAGTATTATATAAAGCTGTGTCTACATGGGCTGACTCAAACTAACTAGGCTTGACTTCAGCCTAGTCAGCTTTTATTTTCAGGGACTTAATCTAGTTGCCCAGTGAAGGCTATGGGTTCCTGGTGGGGAGGGACTGTATTTGGGGACTCTCACCTAGTTTAGTATATATAGCTCAATGCTCTGAGGGAGCTGGGTGTTTAATAAATCTTTCCCATTATGTTGATGCTTTCCATGATGGTGGGCAAAGGGCATAGCCAATGATCTATGGAATGTGTTATAAAAGAAGACCTGACTAGCCTAAAAATCTCTCTTTTATGACTGAGGTCTCCCCTCATGTCCATTCTGAAATTCTTATTCTTATATTTCCTGATATATTGGACCTGTGGTCCCTGGAGTTAGACAAATGCACTCTGGGGCCTGGGCAAGCTGATGCACCTGTAGAAGAGAATTTCTATATCTATTTATGTTATTTTACCCCTTTAAAATTTTCTATATTTTGTGTATGCTTTTTAATTATACTACTGTATAATAATACAGTAGTATAGTAACACATGCATATCATTTATAAAGAAATAATGTAAGGGAATGTAATACTTAAAACATTTTTTACTAAATAGCACATGATTAAAAAAACCTGGAGGGCTTCCCTGGTGGCGCAGTTGTTGAGGGTCCGCCTGCCGATTCAGGGGACGCGGGTTCATGCCCCAGTCCGGGAGGATCCCACATGCCGCAAAGCGGCTGGGCCCGTGGGCCATGGCCACTGGGCCTGCGCGTCTGGAGCCTGTGCTCCGCGGCGGGAGAGGCCGCAGCGATGAGAGGCACGCGTACCGCAAAAAAAAAAAACAAAACCTGGAGACTCCTAGATTGAACTCCAAAGACTGGAGGCTTCTTCAACCTTTACCCCTTAGCTTTTTAGCTGCTCCGATTGCCTAGCTAATTTGTGCTAAAGGGCACCTAAGGCCTTAGGGGATTCCACGATGTGGAGCGGCTGGGAATGAAAGGTAGGGGCAGGCTGAAGAGCAGGGCTACCTGGGGAGAGTACAGAGGCTGTATCTAGCCAGAGCTGGTGAACCATCTAAGGAGGAATTGAGAACCTGGGATACAAAAGGACGGGGTGGGGGTGGGGGGAGGTGGAGCAGGAGAGAGCAGTAGGCAGGGCAGCCAGCTGGAGGCGACATGAAAGAGCGACAGTCCCTACCTCCGCCAGGAAGACGCCCTGCCCTGTTTGCCTTTCGCTGTGGTTGGAGCGCACATCAGAGTGTAGCCAACCAGGTGTGACGGTAGCCACGGCTGCTCCAGAACCCCTACACAGGGGAGCTGCAGGACAGGAAGCTGATTGGAGTTAGGGCGTAGGAGCTAACCGGAGCACTGTTCTTACTTGAGTTGCATGGTTATTTGGGGATGGCTTGCAGGGATCCATTGATGGTGGAGATTGGGGACGGGGAGCGGGAGGGAGTCATTAGCAATTCAGTGCCCCTTTGGCAGGTGGAAGCTAGTGATCTACATTAGGCGAGAAAGAGGAGTACAGCATCTGAGGTGAGGAGACCCTGATCCAGCACCAAACCCTGCGGACGTGAGGACCACATTGAAATGATGCACCAGAATAGCTCTAGCAGCCTAGAGGCAGCTTCATGATACAGGACCAAAAGGCGTGTGTAGGGAATGGGTGAGGGAAGAGGGGGACTCCAAGAGTAAGACTCCCGTGAAGAACAAAAGAGAGGCACACGGAGACCCCAAAGGTGAACGAGGCTAATGTCACAGGTTTGGCCCCAGTGTCGAGGAAGTGGGTTTCACCACAGCTCCCCAAGTCCTGGTTCCACTGAAGGATCAGTGGAAGACTGTTTGATGGGCATAGTAGGACACTCTGTACAGAGTTTTCTCACATACAGTTTCTTAGGAAACACAAAAAATCAGAAAGGGAGCAAATGCAATTCCTTTTTATTTGGTTTTTACACCCTCACGTAAGCTCTTAGTATTTCACTAGCAGCAGACCGTAAATCCTTTGAGGGCTACAACCACGTCTAGGTGATAAAACTTTGCATTTGTAAAGCACTTCAGTTAACATTATCTTTAACATATTATTTCATATATGCTTAGCACACCCAGCAAGGTAGATGTTCTTATATCTACTTTACAGATAGTGATATAAAAATTCGAACAATAAGTTCATTTGTCTAAAACCCAACATTCTGCAGATGAGAAATCGAGGCCCAGGTGTTGGTTAATTGATTTACCACCAACAAAATACAGATACTCATCAAAGCCAGGACCCATGCCCAGGACTCACAGAACTCCACCTTCTTCTCACTCTCCATGCTTTTGGTACACTTCCCTCGCAGCCCACGATGGTGCTAAAGTCAGAGGTCAGCAGACAGAACTTGGCCATGAGGAGTGCCTAACAGATTTTATGGGCTGTGCCTTTCTACTCTCGATTCTCCCAGGCAGTCTCTTCTAACACCCTCTGTGCTTCTTTGCAGCATGCAAAAGGAAAGAGCAAGAACACGGGAAAGATAGAGGCAACACACCCAAAAAGCCCAGGCTGGTCTTCACAGATGTCCAGCGTCGAACTCTACACGCAATATTCAAGGAAAATAAGCGTCCATCCAAAGAATTGCAAATCACCATTTCCCAGCAGCTGGGGTTGGAGCTGAGCACCGTCAGCAACTTCTTCATGAACGCAAGGAGGAGGAGTCTGGACAAGTGGCAGGACGAGGGCAGCTCCAATTCGGGCAACTCATCTTCTTCATCAAGCACTTGTACCAAAGCATGAAGGAATAACCACGAACTGAAACCTCGGTGGAAAAGCTTTAAAAGAAAAAAAAAATTTTTTAAAGACCAGGACCTCAAGATAGCAGGTTTATACTTAGAAATATTTGAAGAAAAAAAAAGTGTTATTTATAGTCCAAAGAAACCAAAGACTTAGCTCACCTGCATTCGGACTTTGTTTGGAGACACACACTTCAGCCAGGTGATGACTTGGCAAGAAAAATTACTAGCGGGAAGACACCACTGGATCTTACAGCTTTAGTCCATGATCATCCTCGCTGTGCTTGGCTGTTTCGTGGTTTGGAGCATAGTGATTTTGAGCCATTGAGTGGACATCTTTAAGATCAGACTTTCTCATCCACTCCGCTGCGCCACGAAGGTGTATGGTGTCTCAGTACTGTGTGTGGGTATGTGCTTGAATATACACACATACACACACACACCACCACCACCTCCACCACCACCACCATCACCACCACCACCACCTCCACCACCACCAGTGGTTAGGGACTTAGGCAGGGCTGGTCTTCAGGAAGGGTTGTGCTGTAGGAGTGCAACCAACATAGTGTGGGGTTGTCTGAGTTCATTGGCTTAGGAGTGTGGTTTTGCTCGTCTAGCCTAGCATTTGAACCTGCGGGCGCGCGACCTAAATGCAGATTCAAACTCAGCAAAGAAATTTGAATGACACCTAAACCAGTGCATTCTCTTTGTTTGTTAAGGACTGTTCAGATATTTTTTAAGAAATGAAACAAGAGTCCATCCATTAAAAAAGAAAATCACCTAGGTACCAAAGAACACAATATTTTAGTGCAGGTATTTTATTGCAATGATTTTAATAACCAAAGCTATTTTTACACAAGATACTATGTAAAGTTATACGTATGAACTGATCTAGCTGTAATACACATACCACGTAGAATCATGACTATTATTTATGACTCTTGAAGCATTTGAAATATTACTTTGCAGAACTGGCAAGAAAGAATGTAGCTTCAGGGAAGCAATATCAGAACAGAGAGGTCAATGCAGTATACATATACATCCAGATGGCACCCTCCCTTTCGGGATCCATAAATGTCACTTAAGTAAACATATAGACATGATTCCATGGTCTGTTCATAGCTGAGGAAACCTAGGGATTCTTCTGAAGTAGGACTGATTTGTAAACTTAGAAAACTAAGTTTAACAGGACAGGTAACTAAATTAGAAAATTCGTTCAAAGTAATGCTCTTTAGTAAAAGGCCACTGAATAAAGGACCCCATACTAGGTTAATTCGACTTAAGTTTGCTTTATGCATTTGACACCAAATACCTGTTTAAAATACTTTACAAACACACAAAATAAGCAGACCAACATTATTATTAAAATGAACTATGCAGTTCATTATATCCTGAAAATATAATCAACTGATTTTATGGCCAACCCCAGACATTTTGTGACTTGGACACCAATAAAAATAGCAAGTGCAACAGAGAAATGGTGGAACTGCATAGAAAAAGCAAGAGTTCTAGTGGAAGACAAGACCTTGGGTTCCATAGGTATTAAGCTATTTATTTCACTAAGCATAGCCTCTAAAGAATACTACCTTCTTTCTTGCTACTACATTAAGCTGGAAATTTTGTAACATAGATTCCACTCTCTAAAAGGGACAGATTAAAAACTAGACCTGAACTTACAAATACAAAAGTTTAAATTTCTATTTTTCCAAATCACTTAACCAGGGCTATAGAAATCAAGGCAAAAAAAAAATAATAGTAGTACAGTTGCTCTGGTAGTACCCAAGTGAATTGCTTGATTCCCAGGAAACTTCTCTCTGGATTCAGTTGAATTGTAACTCACGTAAGTAGATGCCTTTTGTACTAATAGGTAAAGAATTGGGTACTCTTAATCACCACACCTAACTAGAAATATAAAATTAAATATTATCTCAACAGTAAGCTGTTTATTGAGATTTGTTAAAATGCTAAAGAAAAAATTAAACTATTTTGACACAAAACCTAACTCCTTCGGATCAAATCTCAGCATCTTGTCCAGGTCTAGAAGCAGCAGGCACCTGGAGAGATGAGGCTAAACCCACAAGCCATCTGTGTCTCCTTCATGTCTGCCGTGGGATGAGAAAAGGAAACCAAGACATGCTTCTCCTTTGATGAAATAGTGCATTTGCCTTGACACATTTTGTCTTAGTATTATTTTTAATCTCGCCCCAAATTCCATCTTTAAATTTTCCCTTCTAAATATGGCACAATTATAGTTCAGCTATTAAAAGAGATCATTTAAATGGCCACCCTTCGAGATTCGCTAAAAATGTAATCTTGTCAATGACATAAATGAAAAAGAAAAAAACTGATGAACTTTTTCTCTCTCTCCAGGAAAGGAAGGGGCCAGGGTACAGCTGTATAATGTATTTATCATGTAGGAGGGAGGAAAGCCTTATTTATTTAAAACATGAGCATTTTAAATGCAGGGAAATTCAAGTTGTGTCTACACACAATCTTACCAAATTCAATACCCCAGGAAAAACAAAAGTTGAATTCAGACAACCATGTCTTTTGCTTTGTTTTTCCTATATAACCCCCTCAGATTAATCTGTGATTTACATTTTCAACCAATTATTTTGGTACTGTGTAGACACAGTCTCAAAGAATATTGCTACATTTTTAATATTCCCACCATAATGTTTTTCTTTTTTGGCTGCGCCTCCCAGAATTCAGGATCTTAGTTCCCCAACCAGGGATCAAACCCGTGCCCCCTGCAGTGGAAGCATGGAGTCCTAACCACTGGACCACCAGGGAAGTCCCCATAATGTTTTTTTTTCTTTTTGAAAAATAACCAGTGATCCTATTTGCTAACACCAAAGATAATTTTCACACCAGCATTGGATTTGCACCCATTATGCAATTTCAGGGCCTAGAGATATATTTTCTCATAAACAGATGCACAAATCAGAGCCTGAAAAGCAGTTTTTTTTACTTGACTGTTTAAGCATACCCACAACCTCTGCTTTTTAGAAATCCTAGTGGACAAGCTCAGCTTCTCACAAGCAATACATGTATTACATCATGTATGAGTGACTCTTTACTGCTTCTGACTTGGCACATAGAAAATGCTTCTATTCTTGTTTAGTCTAGCGTTAATTTATGACTCAGGTTTCTTCACCTACCACACTCTACAGAGCAGATCCCGTGCCATTTGTTCATGCATCGTTTCTCAATCCTTTAGCAAAATTCACCTAAAAAGATATCTCACTCTTTTCTTTGTATGCCTGTTTATTCCAAAACTGCACTCCAAATAACACATTTTGGTTTTTTTTGGTAGAATGGAAGTTAGACTGGTTTGGGCCATAAATCATTCAGGTGCTCTCATGACCGGAAGCTTCCCTGAAAGGGGGCCAAGAGAAAGAGTGGGAGGTGTGATGTCTGGACATTCCAAAAGCCCAGACATCAGTAAATGTTCAGGTAAAAGGATTCTGCGTGTCAGACACTGAGTATTCCAGTTCCTGGGTGAAGCTGGAACAGACCCCCAAACCCAAAGAAAATGTGTGGGGAAATTTAGAAGTTCTAACTGAACATGTCACTCACTCTGCCCCTCAAAAGCATAATTTTCCAGGAAAAAAAGTAAAATCTCTGTGCTGTTTTTGGATTCATGCCACTCCCATTGCTACCCCAGGTGAACGACCGGTCTTTGCAGGTTAAATGCAAACTTTGCTATACCAAAGAGTCCTAGGACATTTTCACATGAGCTATAAAGGCATTGTCCCTAAGAAAGGTTCTCCCTTCTTTGTACATAAAGGATGAAAACTATGCATTTAGCAAACAAAGAGAAAGCACTTCTCCCTTTCCTATCTAGTTGTTTAGGGTGCGTTCAAACACCAGAGGCCGTTTTGAGATGCGACTGGCCTTCTGGATTATTCTTGTGGTGTGGTTAGCTTTACAGTACATTTGGTAACTATTTCCTGAATAGTAAGGACAAAGAAGCAGAAGGTAAGAAATAGCTACTTCCATGTGTATTAAAAAAAAAAAAAAAAGTGTAAAGATCTACTATTTATAGTGTGAACCAAAGACGCTACCTCACTCGATTTCCATTGGTGATTTTAATCACATTGATGATACCAAAGAATACCAAAGATATTTTCATGCACGGCCTTGGTCTGCAGAGGGAACTCCGCCCCTTCTCCTCCCCCGCCTCTTCTCCCCGCCTCACTCTTCACTCAGTGTGTAATCTTGTCTTCATTCTTAATAATAATAATACGATAATGATAACAACAACGTTAGGAGATACTACTCTTATTACTGGTAGCTCTACTTGTAAATCTCTAGGCAAACATGTTGCAACCTTTGTAAACTCCTAGGACGAGTGCCTTGCTTGAACCAAAGTGTTAAACCGCTGTTGACCTCTCTCACCTTATACTCTTTGAATACCTCAGCCTCTTAGAAAGGCCACTAATGAAAAAAAAAAAAAAAGGAATAATTATTCACCGTGGTGCTTTTTCCGTGCAACCATGCAATGAAACTTTCTTTGATACCAAAGGATGACATTTTTCCCCCCAATTTCTTGCTGATAGACCAAAGCTCCTCCTCCTTGCTCCCTCTCAGAGTTCCCCCCACTTCACCGAGCCCCTTCGCCAGGCAGGCCGTGCATCACTTTTACCAATTCCTCCAAATACCTCATAGTAAGAAAGTTTTAGGGTTATGTTGTATAGAGAGTCTATGTGATAAGGCAGAACTCACTAGTTTGATAACTGTTAAGGTTACTTTTTAAAAAACTTTATAATTCTTATTTATTTTGTAGTTTGTATGTTGGGGATGTCCCCCGCCCCCCACTTCGGTTTGGGGTTTATTTTCTCAGAAGAACTGCTCTGTTGCTCAAGGAAGACTTAATTTCTGGAAATGTTCCCCAGGTGGGTTAAGGGTTGTGTAAAAATGCAAGAATGGAATAAGAAACGATTTTCATTTTGATGGTTACTTATGAAGTTTTGTGTTTCGTAGTAAATTTGTTTCCACAGGGTAAAAAAAGTATGTATAATCTCTTTTTTGTGAAACTGGTTCCTATTTTTCTCTATAATGTGCTGTGATTTTTTTTAATTTAAATTACACTTTATATGAGCTTATTTAATCACTGCATTAATTTATGACTGTGTTGTTTTTAAAATGTATATAGTAGAATGGAAATGGCCAAAGCTTTACGTTACAATCTTTTTGTTCTCTCGATGCTAAGATAAGCTGAAGGCAAGAGCTTCTCTTAACTGCAGGGTGTATCTTTAGCTTTTCTTAGCAGGCACTTCAATGTGTGTTGTGAACACTGCCAGGCTCCCCCCTCAAAAATTTGTACATGCCAAAATGGATGTTTCGAGGTAGTCTTTTTTTTTTGTCACTTAGAGAGAAGAAAGGCATTATTCTTGTTCTTCCTTTAATTTATTAAGGTTTTTTTTTTTTTAAGAAAAGATTACTTTGCAGGTTAGACCTGAAATTCCAAAGAATTTAAGACTTGTTTAATGTTTCAAAGCACCGGCATTTGTGAGAAACTTTGCTATTTTTTTTTTTTTTTAACCATTCCCCCGGGTGTGAGAAGTAAAAAGTGTAAAAACCCAAAGAGACAAGCTAACTTGAATCTGGAAATCCTCTTAAGTTGCACCAAGTTTCTGAACTGCTTCAAGGCAGGGGACAGGGCATGGAGACACAGTTCCTTTCACAGAGCTAAGAGAGTATCACAGTTCCATACCATACAGAGAAAGTCAAGCATAAGGGGCAGCTGACCTGGCCCCTGCCTGTCTAGCCACCCCACGGAAGAAGCAAAACACGATTGCTGAGCCCCAATTAGCAATCAAGTTTAAGAAAGATGTTTCAAAGCTACGTATTCCTCCCCACGTTTTTTTCTTGGAATCTACTACCCACAATTACTCCCTTCTCACCCCAAACCACCTCCCCACAACCAGAATTAGAAGAATTCTCAAATGTCAGAGTCCCAGGGGTGAATGAACTTCAGACTTATTTCAGTTCTCACTCTTCATCTTCCCACTAGTTTTCTTGTCCACACTAAAGATGGTCCCTGCCCCAGGCCCCCTTAATTGAGGCTGTTCAGATACTTGGCCCTGCTTCAGATCAGCACACATGAAGAATTCTCAGCTGACTAGGGCATCCTCAGAACACCCGGTGCCCACTATTTCGTTTTGTTTTGCTAAAATAAGTTGCTTCAACTACATGGCATAAATCCATAGATGTAAATACTTTTTCTCCCAATGAAAGAATTTTACCTTATTTTCTTTTGCAGAGGTGTTTGGGGTGGGGAAGGAAAGGGAGGGTTTAGACTTTGGGTCAAATGTTACATTTTCTTAGAAACATTTTTATACTCGTTATGTATTTTAATAGGGCAATAAATCTGCTCTGAGTTGCAGGATCATTCAGTGCTCTGTTGGTAAGCATTGACTAATTACTTGTTTTTAATACAAATGCTGTGCAGTGAATTATAGAAAGCCCAGGAAAATGGTTGAGGGAGTAGACTTTTACCATCAGCAATGAAACGCTGAACAGAGTTATATTCACAAGGTCGTATTTTCTGTTTCTGTGTGAGTCTCGATTTTTTCGTGGTATGTTCTGCATTTATTACATAATCATTGTGGGTTCATTTTACATTTGCCGTCTAAACCAAATGACAAGTATTTTTTAACAAAATAAACTTTAAAACATTGTCTTCCACTTGCTTCGGTAGTTGTCTTCATATCTCCCTGTGTTTCCTGTCCCTTCTGAAGTCAGCCCATCTGTCACTCACTTAGACCTGTCCTTTCCCCCTCTTCTATTTTCAGTACCTTTGACCTTAGCTATTGTTTGAGTGTGACTCAGTTTCCCTGTTCAAGTTAGCTTGATGGTTTATTATGTAAGGAGGGTGCCTAAGACAATCATCAGGTAAAAAAAAAAAAAAAAAAAAAAATTAAATTAAAAAAAAGATCAGTAGAGTAGAAAATCTTCCAAGAGCAGAGGGAGTTCTTCCTTAGCAATGAAAAAAAGAAAAAAAAAGGTAAATACATAATTAAATAATAATTTTAAAACCTAACCATGAGGGGCTTAGAAGATTTTTGATAACAGACAAATGTTGCTGTCATTTTCTTTGTCAATTAGAAAGCAGTGGTAGTTTCTACGTTGCATCTACATTTCAGACTAAATGATTATTGTACCCAGTTATGGTTGTTTGCTGATATTTTGTCTCTCTTTCTCTCTGTCCAATGCTTCTTCTGTATTTTTGTGTGTAGCAACAAAAAGTGTAATGAATTAGGCGTTATTCTGGTTTATGAGTATCTCCTGTACCGCATTAAGGTTTCTTTCATTTGTTTTAAGCTTCGCTACTGTTCTCACTTTATGCCGTGCAATATCATCAGCTGTGTTTGCTAAGCAAAAAAGAAAAAAAGAAAAAAAAGCAAGTGATGATGCCATCATGCTTTTCAGTGTTAAAATGTTTCAGCATTTATGTAGTCACCAAAATGTAGTAAATAAAATGTTGGATTTTCCAGCACTTTAAATTTAGACAATTCTTGCCTTCTTTTGTTTTTATTCTCTCTGCAATCCTAAGTGAGTGGCTTGTGGGTTTTCTTTGGAGGAAGGGTGAAGTTAAGAGGACAACAGGCTTGAGAACTCAAGCCAGTGCCATGATTTAAAGAAAGATTAATTAAGGGGGAAAAACAGAAAGAGGTGTTCTCTAGTGGAGCTGGAGGACGTTTTTAAATGGAAGCGGGACGTTCTATTTATAGATGTTAGCCATTTATATTAACCTGATTGACCCTCGGAAGAAATGAAAATTATTATTAGAGAGGATGGCCTTTAAAATCCTGTCCAATAAAATAAGTTGTGCATGTGTGTGTTGTATGTGTGTGGAGCTAGGAAAGGGCTGAGAAATTAGGACCCTCTTGTATTTTAATAGAGTATATACTGACTGAGTAAGAGGCCTGGCTCAGGGAAAGGAGAAACTGGGTTTGGAATTCCTGCTATACTGATTACTAGCTATGTGACTTTGGGCAAATAATTTAATTATTTAACATCCCTAAATCTCAGTCTCCTCATCTGTAAAATGGGGATAAATATCTATATTACAGGGTTGCTGTGAGAATTAGAAATTTGAAGTGAGTTAAGGTTAGCACAGTGTCTGGCATATGACAGATCTTCAATAAATCTTAGCTATTTGTATTATTTTTGGTAAATATCTTAAAATGCAGATTTTTTCCAATTTAAGAAAAACACTACTTTCTAAGTCAGGTTTTTTCATTTTTTAAATATAAGAGCAGGGCTACTTGATTGACATAATCCCAGTAATTCCATCACATTCTCCAAAGGTAGGTGGGGAAAGCTGTAGAATGAAATGTGAATGTGGCCCCTCTCAAGTGGTCCAGTGGGTTGACCCTGAAGAGGTCTCCATCTTAATGTCTATGTACCAGGACACTAGAAAGGAAAAAAGAATTATCTGTTGGGTGGAAGTTTTTGAAGGGCAGGTGACTTTGAGCCTTACAAAGGACGGGGAGACTTCTGTAGGCATCTCAAACACCATTCCCTAAAGGCTTCAGCTGTAGAGTCCATAAGAGAATGGAGTTAATTTGGGTAGATTTAGGAAGCGCCACAGGGAGGACCTAGGGGGATTAAAAGTCCCTGAAGAAGGGTTATAAATAAAGCCCAGGGGAGGGAAGCCAGAAGAAACATGGAACACTCCAGATGGGGTCAGTATTTCTCTTCTGTTTCACTGAAGCGCTGAAAATAGTCTGTGTACATACTGCTTGCAGATGGCAAACAAATATTTATAAATTTTAATTTATTTAATTTATTTCAATTCCTTCCAAAGCAGTTTTTCCTATTTCTCCCCTCCTGGGCAGGGTCCTCACTTCCAGTGGTTACACTTGTGAAGAGTATGATACACTCTGTAAATGGGTTCACAGGCATGAAGGAGGTGATGGGAGAGAAGGTGCCTTGTTCTTTTCTCAGGTGTTTAAACTTTACCCAACCTCCAACCCTCTGACATGTTACTGAAACCGTGGGTAATCTTTAGTCAAATCGTTTCACCTGCCTTCACTAATCAAGGTCATTTCAATTGTTGCTACAAAAGACTTTCGTGTCCTCTAGGGGCCGGTAGCCTAAACAGTAAGATGTTTGCCTGAGTTGTTTTCCAGCTGTGTCTAGCTCAAGCTGAGCTGGTGAAGACTGGATAGGGCCACTGACCCTCCAACCGGGTATGCAAGGACATCCACTCAGTGACCTTTTGACATCAGAGAGCCGAAAACTCCACCTTCAGATCATGCCAAGCGCCTCCATTCATGAAGGTGCCGAGCCCTGTAGTTTAGTTAACGCCTATGCAGAACCACAATTCCCACACCTTTTTCCAATCGCCTCTTCCCATGCTACCCAAGCCTCAGACCGCCCTGCTTCTTTATTCTTTATCCCATAAATACCACAGGCCCCCTGCATTCAGGGAAGTGGGTCTGAAATTTGCTTTCCGGTCTCCTAGCTTGGCTGTCTTGTGAGTAAAACCCTCTCTTTGCTGCAAACTTTGGCATCTCAGCCCATCAGGCAAACCAAACTTGGTTCAGCAACAGAACCACAAGAAGTTTCCACTACCAGGTCATTCACTTTGCTCCACTTGAATTTTAGTCAAGTTGCTGTGGTCAGGACCACAGTGTTTATTACATCAGCCAGTTCCTTAGAAAATGTTAAGCGGGAGTATTTTTGCCTTTGGTGTCTTCTTTAAGGTTTTTTGATTTGGAGTCGGGGGAAGGGATTAGGTCTCAAAAGCCACCTCTCAAAAAAAAAAGAGGGGATTCCCAGGTGGCGCAGTGGTTGAGAGTCCGCCTGCCGATGTAGGGAACACGGGTTCGTGCCCCGGTCTGGGAAGATCCCACATGCCACGGAGTGGCTGGGCCCGTGAGCCATGGCCACTGAGCCTGCGCGTTCGGAGCCTGTAAAGAGAAAAAAAGCCATCTTTCCAAGACAGCAAGAATTTTGGTCATAGGATATGGCATCTTTTTTTAACCAGCAGCCTAAGAAAACAGATTTTGAAACCAACACCTGGGGAGTGACATCAGCAAGATACCCAAATAAGAAGTTCCTCACTCATATCCCCTCTTCAACAATAACAATCTGGCATCCATCCATGGAAAAAAGTGCCTTTGTGGGAGCTGTGGGATCCAGCACCATACACCAAGGAACCTGGGTGGAGTCTCGCCCACCTGTGCATTGGGTAATAGACATACAGACTTCAGTTGCAGCCGCGGACCCTCAATGGACTGTGAGCTGGCTGCACACCCTCTTGGCTGTGGTCTAGGAGGCCCTGGAGAACACTGTCTTAGGCAGTTACCCATGGACAAGAGAGCTTTTGCTGAAGTCCAGGAGTCCAGCAGAGAAGTTCCAGCACAACATTAGAGCAAAAATAAATGAGATTGGATGCATTGGGGAAGGTAAGAGGAACAGTTTGACTTTAGTGCATCACCCAAAGCAGCAAAGCTCAGGGCCAAGAGATACCTTCTTGGCCTGTGATTTCTTCCACAGGGGAAAATGAGAGTATGTGAGTGAGCACCCATTTTCCCCAGCTGTGCAGGATGCTGCCAAAGAGGTCCATTTCTCTCTCACTCCATCCAGAGTACAGAATTGTGAGCTCACAACTGGGGTAGGAAGTGGCAGGAAGAGTGGCAGATAGGACTCTCAGTGGGCATTAAAATGATGCAGACCCTACTAACTACATCAACAGACTCCATCAAGAAGCTCACCCATGATCTACTGGGGATGTCTTGCAGACAGATAGATCCCCTCCAACTGGCCATGGGCACCCCCAGCTTATTAAGGAAAAAATGGCTAAAAACTTAACAAACCTGGGGAGAGATTTAGACATCCCAAGTTCATGGAGCTCATAAGTCCCCAAACAAACTCAAAGAGCTCTTCTCTAGGACAAATTATAATAAAACTGTCAAAAATCAAAGACAAATAGAGCATCTTAAAATAGCAAGAGAAAAGCTTGTAACTTACAAGGGAACCACCAGAAGGCTATCAGCGGATTTCTCCACAGAAACCTTACAGGTCAGGAGAGAATAGAATGATATATTCAAACTGCTGAAAGAAAAAAATATATCAATCAGGAATACACTATCCAGCCAAGTCATCCTTCATAAATGAAGCAGCAATAAAGACTTTTCCGGACAAACAAAAACTAAGGGAGTTCATTACCACTAGACCTGCTTTATAAGAAATGCTGAAAGGCATTCTTCAAGCTGAAATGAAAGGATGCTATTTAGTAATGCGAAAACATATGAAAATATACAACACACCAATAAAGGTAAGTATATATTCAAATTCAGAATACTATAATATATAATATGGTGGTGGGTTAACCAATTACCTCTAGTATAAAGGTTAAAGGATGAAAGTATTAGAAATAACTTACCTATAATAATTTATTAATGAATACACAATATAAAAAGAGGTAAATTGTGACATCAGAAACATAAAAGAGGGGAAGTAAAAAGATAGAGTTTTTGTATGCACTCAAAGTTAAGTTGTTATCAGCTTAAAATAGACCATTATGTTGATAAAATGTTTTATGTAAGCCTCATGGTAGCCACAAAGCAAAAACCAACAGTAGATACACAAAAGATAAAGAGAATGGAATCAAAGCATACCACTATAGAAAATCATCAATTCACAAAGGAAGGAAGGGACTTCCCTAGTGGCACAGTGGTTAAGAATCTGCCTGCCAATGCAGGGGACACGGGTTCGAGCCCTGGTCCAGGAAGATCCCACATGCCATGGAGCAGCTAAGCCCATGCGCCACAACTACTAAACCTGTGCTCTAGCCCGCATGCCACAACTACTGAAGCCCACATGCCTAGAGCCCATGCTACACAACAGGAGAAGCCACTTCAACGAGAAGCCCACACACTGGAATGAAGAGTAGCCCCTACTCGCCACAACTAGAGAAAGTCCGTGCGCAGCAATGAAGACCCAACACAACCAAAAATTAAAATTAAAAAAAAAGTTAAGTAAATTTTAAAAAAACAAAGGAAGGGAGAAAAAGAGGAGGAAAGGAACAGGGAACTACAAAATAGCCAGAAAAAATTAGATGGCATTTGTAAGTCCTTACTTTCAATAATTACTCTAATATAAATGGATTAAATTCTCAAATCATAAGGCACAGAGTGGCTGAACGGATTTAAAAAAAAAAAAAAGCTGCCTACAAAAGATTCATTCCAGCTTTAAGGAAACACATAGGCTCAAATTGAAGAAATGGAAAAAAATATCTCCACGCAAGTTGGAACCAAAAGAGAGCAGAGCTACACTTATATCAGAGAAAATAGACTTTAGCTCAAAAGCTGTAAGAGACAAAGAAGGTCGTTAACTCAAAAGCTGTAACAAGAGACAAAGAAAGTCATCGTATGATAAAGGGTCAACTCATTAAGAGGATATAATCATAAATATACATGCACTCAGGATCAGAGCACCTAAATATATTAATCCAATACTAACACATCTGAAGGGAGAATTAGAAATCAATATAATAATTGCTGGGAACTTCAATACCTCACCGTCAAGAATTTGATAAACTCTGTGAAACAGTCCAGCTGGTTATGTAAA
Source organism: Phocoena sinus (assembly GCF_008692025.1). Classification (NCBI taxonomy): domain Eukaryota; kingdom Metazoa; phylum Chordata; class Mammalia; order Artiodactyla; family Phocoenidae; genus Phocoena; species Phocoena sinus. Next base: position 81,765,483 of record NC_045764.1, read on the forward strand.
ACCTTCTGTTATTTTGTGGCCCAATCAATTGTCCTAATCAAGGTTTATGTTCTCCCCAAAACACATGGCTCTCCACTGTAGTTAGGATAAAATTCATATTCTTAACATTCATGTTGTTCACCATAGCCTATAAGTAAGGTAACCATAAAATTTATCATCTAAACCCTATGCCAGGCAAACCAGGACACACAGTCACTTAAGATCCTGTGTGGTGGGCCCCTTACTGACCTACTAAACATCATGCCATCTTCCCCAGGCTTTCCCTCCCAGCCCCAGCCTGCTTAGACTTTGAAGGTAATTCCTTTTGTCTGCAATGCTGTCCCTCCCTTTATCATGCAGAATTGCTCACTGATCTTCACAGCCCGGATCCTCATCCTTTAAGTCTCTTAAACATTTTTTCCTCGTGACCAACTAGCTGAAATAGTTGGTTCCCTCCCTCTGATTCTCTAGCACAGCCTCTTGCCCCTTATCTCCATGACTCTTTTCTTAATTTTTATTCATGTATCTATTTGCCTGCATTTGTCCACTCCCTCTTCCAGCACACACACACACACACACACACACACACACACACACACACACACGCGCACTCGCTCTCCAGGTGGGTGGGCACCACATCTGGCTTGCTCACTTGGGCATATACCATCATTCCTCCCAAAATATCTGACCATCACCATTCTTTCCTGTTGCTTAGATTTTACATTTGCAATCATTTATTTCATGGCCCCCTCTACAGTGAACTGACCAAAAGACAATTTCAGCGTTGAAATGTCTCTTAACTGTCTCAGGAACCTCACATGACATATCATGATGTTCTCAACGTATGAACTCAGAAAAGGGCATGTGACATTCTGATCCTGATCACAATCCACTGTGCCCACTCCAGGCCCTCAGGGCCTTAGCATTTTACCCTGAGGAGAAACAGACTTGATAAGACAAAAGTAACAACCATGGAGAAGTTACATGGGTATCGAAAACGCTACGAGTTCTGAATGTTATCACTGGCCTGCATTGGCTGGCTTCTTTGCTAAGAGGGCACCTGGACACACCTCTGTGCTTGTGTCCCTAGGACAGGGGGATGTTAGAGTGAGGATCTCCAAAAAGCCACTCCTTCATAAAAGCAATGACAACACTGGCAAAAACTGTCAAAATTAACTTTCTCAGAACCCTAGGAATTAACTCACAGATTGCAACAATCTGAAGAACGTTTACTTAAGAAAGACAGCTGAATCTCCATAAGAACAGTGAAAACCAACAGCCTAGCAGCCGCTGGAGAGGGCAGAAGGGGTTGGAGCTCTCCTCAAACACCCTTCTTGGAGAATTATCATTATCTGACCTGTTGGGAATTTTCTAAGAAACCTCCTACTTTAGTTCAATAGTATGTAAAACTTTGCTTCCCTATAGCTCTATTCTCTCCTATAATGGTCAGTTTTATGTTTCTGGTCTCCAGTTATCAATCAAACACTAATCTAGGTATTGCTATGAAGGTATTTTGTGGATGCAATTACAGTTCATAATTTGACTCTAAGTAAAAGAGATTATCCCACACCGATGTGCATAGATGTCCAGATTCCCAGGAATCCTTCAGAGCTTTTCAGAACCCTTTATGGACTTCTCATTCCCCAGCTTTTCCTTTTAAGTTTTTTAGTCAGCTTCTTGTTTGCCCCACCTGCTGTCACTACCTCAAGCAGCTGCAATGTTAAACAATTGTACTTGACTCTGTTTGACAAGTGCCCCAGGGAAAAGGTTATTGAAATTGAGTGAACTCTGACTCAGGTGAAATTAAAAAAAAAAAAAAAAAGCCCTGTAAATGGAGTTTTCATCAGCACCAGCTCACTCACTGGTACATGGGAGGCTTTTAATACACTTTTGTGGATTTAATCAAATCCACAATGGCTACTCACAAACAACACACACACACAAATACACACACATAAATACACAATAGGCAGGAGTCAGGAGATATGGGTCCCACTTTGGGCTTTTTTGTGTCTACGATCTTCAACAAGTGCACACACATCACCTGAGGTTCCTGTTAAAATGAATATTCGGATTCAACCTCTGAAGTGGGATCTGAGATTTAACATTTCCAGCCCCCGGGTGATACACACATTTGATTGTCTCCTCAGCCTATGCCTGACTCAATGATTGCCCCATCTGTCCTCAGTTCCATAGCATCTATGGCTGCCATATACACCTGTGCCCACGGGAAGGAGGGGCTGGGAAGTCTTTTTCTTCATATAAAGTCTACTTCCATCAGGCCAAGGCATTGGCTACATACTCTTAGATTTCCTCCTTACATAAACGTTCACTATAAAAAGAATAGAAAGATAATTTAGTCCTTCCTCCAGCAGTGATTTTCAACCAGGCCTGATTTTGCTCTCCACGGCAACACCAGCAAGCCAAATTCAGCAACCTATAAAAAGGATGATACACCATGATTGAGGGGGATTTCTCCTGAAAATGCAAGATTAATTTAACATCTGAGTATCAATTCTTAATACAGTAAGGAACAAAATCCATATGATCACCTTAATGGAATGCAGAAAATGCATTTGACAAAATCCAACACCTTCTCATGATGGAAACTCTCAGCAAAGTAGAAGTAGAAGGGAACTTCCTCAACCTGGTAAAACACATCTATGAAAAACTCACGGCTAACATTGTACTTAATGGCAAAAGACTGAATGCTTTCCTCCTAAGATCAAGAACAAAACAAGAATGTATAGGATCATCACTTCTATTCAAAATTGTACTGGAGTTTCTAGCTAGGGCAATTAGGCAAGAATAAGAAAAAGGCATCTAGACTGGAAAGGAAGAGGTAAAACTATCTCTGTTCACAGATGACATGGTCTTGTATTTAGAAAATCCTAAGGGATCTACAAAAAAGTTAATAGAACTAATAAGTAAATTCAGCAAGCTTGCAGGATACAAGATCATTATACAAAAATCAACTGTATTTGTATACACTGGCAATGAACAATCCAAAAATGAAGTGAAGAAAAGAGTTCTATTTACATTAACAACAAAAAGAATAAAATACTTAGCAATAAATTTGATGAAAGTACAAGACTTGTACACTGAAAACTACAACACATCATTGAAAGAAAAATATGATCTAAGTAAATTAAAATATGATAAATGGCAGGGAAGATGAGCACAGGAAAAGATGCTCAGCATCATTAGTCATAAGGAAAATGCAAATCCAACCCACAAGGAAATATTACTTCATGCCTACTAGACTGGCTATATTAAAAAAGATAATAAGTGTTGGCAAAAGATGAGAGAAATTGGAACCCTCCTGCGTTACCAGTGGGGATGTAAGGTACAGCCACTTCAGAAAATGAATTGTCAGTTCCTCGAACTGTAAGTCTTAGAGTTACCATTTGATCCAGCAATTCTACTAGTAGGTATATAACCAGAACAACGGAAAACATATGTTCACACAAAAACCTGTACACAAATGCTCGTAGCAGCATTAATCGTAACAGCTAAAAATGTTCATTATGTTCATTAACTGGATAGATGGATAAACAATATGTGGTATGTCCATGTATTGAACCGTTATTCAGCTATAAAAAGAACGGATACATGCTACAACATGGATGGGCTTCAAAAATGTTATGCTAAGTGAAAGAAGTCAGACACAAAAGGCCAAATATTGTATGATTCTATTTATATAAAATGTCCAGAATAGGCAAGTCCATAGAAAAAGAAAGTGGATTAGTGGTTGCCAGGGCCTGAGAAAAAGGGGAAATGGGGAGTGACTGCTAATGGGTACGGGGTTTCTTTGGGGGGGTGATTAGAATGTTCTAGAATTAGACAGTGGTGATGGTTGCACAATATTGTGAATATACGAAAAACCACTGAGTTGTACACTATAAAAGAGTAAATTTTATGTGAATTATATCTTAATAATTCTGTTATTTCTAAAATAATGAGGCATGTCGAAGGGCACAGGAGCAGGCTTCAGAAGAGCTCCCAAAGGCTTCAGCTTGAACAATCTGAACTACAAAATAAATAATGAGAGTACTGGATTATAACCCATACAATAAAATAAATATCCATGAGTTTATACTAATATAAATACATAACTGAATAAATAAATTAATGAGAGGAAGGGACAGCCTTTCTCTACAGTAGAATTCCAATTTTAAAAATTAGGAGAGACTGAAATAGATAATCACCACTAGCCAAACTCCACCCCACCGTAATAAGTGCTGCAGACAACAACAATTGATGAATGCTAAAATCAATAGGTAAAAGTATGATGAGAAATTGGATACATGCAAAACCTCGAAGTATCTTCCCAGGAGTTGCTTACTAATTACAAAGGGGAAAATAGTAACTTTACAGCACAGAAACCTGACAGCTCCTTAACCAAGAGATCAAAGTTAGCATCACTATTTATAAACAAGGCATATCAACATCAGTACCCCACCCAAAATATATTTCTTCAATCTAATCATGAGAAAGTATCAGACAAACAGAGGAACATTATACAAAATTAACTGGCCAGTACTCTTCAAAAGTGCCAAGGTCGGGACTTCACTGGTGGCGCACTGGTTAAGAATCCGCCTACCAGTGCAAGGAGCACGGGTTCGAGCTCTGGTCCGGGAAGATCCCACATGCCACAGAGCAGCTAAGCCCATGCGCCACAACTACTGAGCCTGCGCTCTAGAGCCCAGGAGCCACAACTACTGAGCCTGCGAGCCACAACTACTGAAGCCTGTGTGCCTAGAGCCCATGCTCCGCAACAAGAGAAGCCACGGCAATGAGAAGCCCACACCCCGCAACAAAGAGTAGCCCCCGCTCTCTGCAACTAGAGAAAGCCCGCACGTAGCAATGAAGACCCAACGCAGCCATAAATAAATACATAAATAAACTTTTTTTTTGTTTTTTAAAGTGTTAAGGTCAAGAAAGACTGAGGAATTGTCACTATTGTAGAAGACTCAGAAGACTTGACAATGAGAGCTCCTGGACTGGATTCTGGACAAGAAAAAGGGTATTAGTAGGAAAACAGTCAAAATTCAAATTAGGTCTTTAGAGTAGCTAAAAGTATTGTGTCGATGTTAGTTTCCTGGCTTCAATAATTGCACTATGGTTATGTAAAATGTGACTATTAGACGTAGCTGAATAAAGGGTAGACAGAACTCCCTGTACTATTTGTGCAACGTTTCTGTAAGTCTCAAATTATTTCGATATAAAAGGTTTAAAAACTTTGCTTTAAACAACTTTGCCCAAATTCATTTTTCTCTGAAAGTGCAGTTGTGGACCCCTTCTTTGCTTTATAGGTTGCTAACCGAGTAACGTGAATAGCAGCAGCCCTGTCACTTACAACAAATCACCTTGTCTTGGAAAACCTGGGTCTTAACGTTTTCCGGGACACAGCTCCTTAGTTATATACATTTTGACCAGTAGGTGGCAGCACTTGACCAGTTTCTCATCGGCCAAACCCAGGAAGAACGAGCGATGAGATTGAAGAGAGGGAGGTGAAACGACGAGACGTCCTGGACACAGGAGGTAAAGGTGACATTGTCATTATTTGATGTACAGTCACTCTAGGGTGATCCATTTTTATGGGCACTGAAGTGATGAGGCATGGAGGAAAGAACTTGTAAACAGTGATGTAAGGCTTGGAGGCAAAATCATCCACTCCACCCTATCCCTACTGGCTCCCACCCCAGCCTGGAGCATCAGGAAGAAGCCCTCCACACTGCCTCCACCAGGTGCTAATGCCACACTATTGAAAGGACAACAACGGGTGACTTTGCGAGACTTTTAAAGAATGAATTACAAAGAAACTATAAATCATTAATAGTATAAAAGTTTAATAATTTTAAAATAAGACTGTTTACCAAATTTCTTTTTGGTTTTTCTGAGAATGGTGGGCCTGGAAGGAACTCCACTCATTCTCTTTCTTCTCTCTGCCGACTTCTCTCCCAAACCCCAGAACTTCTCCCATCAGAGTCTAACACCTGACCTCAGTGTCTCAGCCATCTTTTGGTAGTCGCCGAACCCCAGGAGGTCAGGAGAGACCACAGGCAGCAAGTGCCAGAACTAGGACTTCAAGCCAAGACTTCGATGAGTCCATTTCTCCTTCCATGTGGTGGAAACTCATCCTAAGGCCCTGCCTTTCATGTGTGAAGGCGTGGGCTCCCCGGGGACAGGGGTGGGATGATTTCCAGTACTGGGCACCAAGGAGTCCCCGATGAAGCTGAGCTGTGCTAAGATGAACTCTACCTGTAATTGTTAAAACATATATATATTTTGTTGTTGTTGTTGTTTTGTCTTGGTTTTTTTTGGCTGCACGGCATGCGGGATCTTAGTCCCCCGACCAGGGTTCGAACCCGCGCGCCCTGCAGTGGAAGTGCGGCGTCTTAACCACTGGTCCGCCAGGGAAGTCCCTAAAATATATATTTTAATAATACTTTAGATTCTGATTTTTCTAGACTGAGAGCTTTTCTTCCTTATTCCACTATCCAACCTGACTAACCTTTTCTTTCCCCCACTGAAGTGGGAGGATGGATAATGGTTGTGAAACATAAAGCCCCAAAATTCTGACCAGGGCTTCCTGCTGCTTCTGAAGCTTCTCCCAGAGTGACCTCAATCACTAGGCCTGAAACCAAACAAACAAGAGAAATCTATTTAAAGATACCCTTCATACCACACCTAATCCATAGCCTACCGTTAATGGACAGATGGACATCATGCTGCCTGCTCAGTGAGCACTCACCACCTGGCCTCCTGCAACTGCCCGCCCCCCCCAGCCTCTTCAGCAAAGCAGCAGGTTAGAAGGATGTGTGGAAGGACATGGCCTTCAGAATCAGCCAGAACCAGCAGGGACCTCAGCCTGAGAGATAGTAGGACTGACAAGGATAAGCTTCAGGAATCAGTTCCAGTAGGAGCTGTTCTTGAGTTTCTGGTCCAGTCCAGGTGGAGGCCACCGAGGGCAGCTGTCTCTACGGGAGTCTCAAGGTCTAGTCCAGACCAACCATCACAGAGCTGGAGGGCCCAGATCACAGGTAATCCATCTCATCAGTGCTGCCTGAGAAAGGACTCCTTACTTAGAATGTCAAGGCGCAGACAATTCTGAGGTCTGTCTGCTTGGGGGATACTGAAGTCCCACACAGCTCAGCCCCCGCAGTTCACTTTGACCTACAGCAGACTGAGGCCCAGCGCACAGGTTGCAGTCCCAAGCCTTTTGTGCGGCCTTGCCACATCTGCAGCTGAATGTGACAGGATGTGGGTAAGAGGGCTTGACGACTGTGATGCAACAATCCCTGGCTTTACATAACACATGCCTGCTCTGCTGAATGTGCAAAACTTAATACAAGAACTCAACCCCGCAAAGAGGCAGCTCAAGAAAGACAGCCATGCTTGGCTGCAGACACAGCCCACAGTGCCCTGGTTGCCAGTGGTGACACTTGTTTTAACCAGAACAAAAGTGAAAATGTAGCCCAGCCCTATTACCCTACCCTGATCTGGTAACCTTCATTTTAAGAGCTTCAAGGTATGGGGGAAACAAACAAACAAACAAACAAACAAAAACTGTTTGTTAACTTCAGTACACATCTTTTAATTATTTTATTTATTTATTTATTTTTTGGCTGCGTTGGGTCTTCGTTGCTGCCTGTGGGCTTCCTCTAGCTGCAGCAAGCTAGGGCTACTCATCGCGGTGGCTTCTCTTGTTGCGGAACACAGGCTCTAGGTGCACAGGCTTCAGTAGTTGTAGCACGTGGGCTCAGTAGTTGTGGCTTGTGAGCTCTAGAGTGCAGGCTCAGTAGTTGTGACACATGGGCTTAGTTGTTCCATGGCATGTGGTATCTTCCTGGACCAGGGCTCGAACCCGTGTCCCTTGCATTGGCAGGCAAATTCTTAACCACTGTGCCACCAGGGAAGTCCTGACATCTTTTTAAAATAATATTTTTTTATAGTTAAAAGAACATTTTCACATTTAGCCAAATTAAATTATATAATTATATTCCTTAATATATAATTCCCAATTCAAATTTCTCAAATTGTCCTTAAAAATGTCGTTTAAAGCTGGTTTGTCTAAACTAGGATCTACATTGCACCTGCTCTTATGTGCCTATTGTCTCTTAATCTACAACATTCCCTTTTCTCATGCTACTGACTGACCGTTTGGATATGTGGGGTCAGTTGACCTGCAGAATGCTTGCCTCCTGGGTGTGTCTGATAAATTCTTCTAGATGTGGTTTGCTTGTTTCTCTATCCCTCGACTTTCCTGTAACCTGGAAGTTATACCTAAAAGTTAAAGATTCAGGTGAAACCTGAATCTAAATATATTTTATAAAATGGAGAAAGTGTCCCACAGAAAAGCTGAATGGCATAAGTGACAATCATATATTACGTAAAGTATCACACGTGTATGAAGTGGTACTGCTCAGTTAAGCCACCTTTATCTTAATCTCATGAAACACAAAACCTACTTACTTATCCATTGTATGGATGAGAATCTACTTATAATTTTACCCCTAAAATCTTGTAAGTCACAAACATGTGGTCAAATATGACTTAGAAGATAACATAAAAGAAATCAGGAGGGCTTCCCTGGTGGCGCAGTGGTTGAGAGTCCACCTGCCGATGCAGGCGACGCGGGCTCGTGCCCCGGTCCGGGAAGATCCCACATGCCGCGGAGCGGCTGGGCCCGTGAGCCATGGCCGCTGAGCCTGCGCGTCCGGAGCCTGTGCTCTGCAATGGGAGAGACCACAACAGTGAGAGGCCCGCGTACCGCAAAAACAAAACAAAAAAAAAAATCAGGAAACACCCCTGTTTTGTCTTGGGAAATGGATCTGTTTCCAGTTTTTGACTCACAGCCCTACCCTGACCCCGATCCTGGTTCTGGTCCCTCTCCAACCCATGCACTTCACGCATGCTCTGCCCGGGCCCTGCCTCAGCCCTAACCCCACAGGTGACGACAGATCAACAGCAGCGACAACAAATCCAGGTTGAAATTCTACCTTGTTCTCACAGTGTACAAGGGTTCCTCATTTGAAAACTTTGTTTACCCCAAATTCTAAGTAACTTCCCATGTTTTGTGGAATAAATCATCTGTTTTACGAGCTTGTGTCTTCCAGAAACAAGCCACCTTAAAGTGATCTCAGCCATTTCTTCTGTTCTAGGAAATGTGAGCCTCTGGGCCTTCCTTAAGACGGGGCAGCTGTGCCCTCTGTGATGGTGATCATGGAACACTGGGCAGCTGCTGGGAAGGATACTCTCCATCTTCACGTGCTAAGTTACTCTCAGAGTAAATCAGTCTGTAAAACAAAGGTGGCAAGAAGCCACACCTGTGTGCTCACAAGCAGGTGAAAAACTGGTGGTGGGGTGCTGTAAGAGGACACCTATTTTATGTATGCCTGAATATATATGGGCTATTTCTGGAAGGATATATAAGAGTCTGATGAGTATAACTGCAGGGCGACCGAGGCTATGGGGCGGAAGACTAATTTTACTGTATAACCTTTTGCACTATTTGAATATTTTTTACCATGCGCCCGTATGACTTTTTCACCAACCACAGTTTTGTTGGTTGTTTGTTTAACGCATTGATCCATAGGGTAACCGTTCTCAGGAGGATTTGCTTTTTCCCATGTCTTCAGCTAAAGGTATCTGTCAGCAATAGCATTTCAGGTGGCTGGTTATCAGGGAAGGGAAGATATTTTACCCAGAAGCAAGTCTGTCCCAACTCTTCTGAAATTACGATGACAGCTCAGGACAGGCCTCACCACACTTCTGAGAGAAGTGTAGTGGGAGCTATGCTTGTATTGGGGCAGATTTCCAGAAGGAGGATGCCCTGGTCAGCCAGGGGTGGCTGGGCCTTTACTGCCCCTCTGCGGGATAAAGCCCTGCTCTCCCCCAGCCACAGCAGAGAGAGGTATTTTTAACCTTGGTGTTGGCTTACACGGAGGTTCAGGTATTCTCCAGGGTGTACTGTGAGAAGAAAGCTGAGATACGACTCTTAGACTCGTTTGCCCTACCTCAGTGTGCTGGTTTTATGCTCCTTGGAGAACTGGACTGTAAAAGCTGTAATAAGTAAAAACTATTTATTATGCTTCCCCCCCAAACCCTTTGGATATCGTCTTTCTTTCGTTTCTGACAAAAGAAAGTGCAGGGATGGCAGCTCACCAGAGCCCCACCCCCACCCCCGTGGGAAAAGGAACGGAAAAATTACCTCCATATCATCTTAGCTACACCAGGAAGACAAACCAGATGTGGGTCTGTTACAGAAGAACTAGAGTCACAGGTAGGCTATTTAGGTCCTCTTCCGAAGGTGGTGTGCATTCGTCATAAGATCTAATGGCACATGCATGAGAGATATCAAGTCAACAGGAAATTGATCGTGGTGTCTATGAGATGAAGACAAAAGTTGAAGCACGTGTGTTACACAGAGTCTTAGGAAATTGAAGGATAGTGAATTTTTTTCTCACCAAATGAGAGAGTGAAGGGATACTGATTTACAGATTTGTTAACAAAAGAGGGATACAGACATATCACTTAGGTGAACATATATCCCTGTAAGCCACTAGTGACACAGGTGCTGGGCTAGATAGGAATTTGTCTGGGCCCATTTGGAGATAATCACTCCTTGCCTCAGGAGAAAGGAAGGTAAACTTAAGCAGGTAGTGAGTTTGTTTCGAAAAAGAAACAATAGGAAGTTATAAACCTATAGAGACCACCAAAATTCTGATTACAAGGCTATGTGATCCTTTAATTCCACAGCCTTCCAGAAAATGGCACCCCTTGAAGAATCTAAATCAAATTCAGTGCCAGATTTTGTGGTTCACACTGGTCTAAGGATAAGCTTGCTCCTAGCCGTCTTTCAGATCGTGGTAAACTAAGCCCTGGCTGCGCTCGTGTCACTGACGTGGAATGCTCCCAGTTACGAGCCAGGGCAGGATAATATATACTGTCTAGCTCTCTGTCTTGTTCCAGATTCCAAATGCCTCTTTGGAACCCCTCAAGGAGTCCTCAGGGCTGGAAGGGAGGAAGGTCACTTCCAGTCTTCTCAGTCACCTCAGAGAGGTAGCCTTGGTACCGAGCTGTTCTCGGCTGTGGCCCCTCTCCATCTCTCAGCTCCATTCCTGCTTCCCAACTGCTCATCCCTCTTCTTCATGTTGGGTCTTATCTCTTAGCTTTTTAAAAATCAAACTCTAGAATCATAAAATAATTTTGACCATGTGGCTATATAACTATAAAAGTTTTATATTCTCCTTAACTCTTTTTTATTCCTTCAGCAATATGAAATGACACAATTGATGAAAGAAACCTGAAATCTCAGTAACTTTAAAACCCAGAATTCATTTATAGACTAAGTCCCCATATTGCAAGGGACTTCATGTGGTTACAGTCTAATATCTATTGCCACACAGACTTAACTAAAATCTTGGTTCTTCTGTCTTCCTTCTTAATTGGAAGAGGAATCTGGAAGTCATTGCCAAATAGGCTGCATGAGTTTCAACAGGTGACTGTATCTTCCTTTCTGGTGTGAGGCAGTGCAAGAAAAATTTAGTTTCTATTATTTTTATTGTTTCTCAGGAAAAGCAGGACTTGCAAAACAGCTTAGGCTTACAGATCTGATTTACTTCAATTTTCATTTCCTTCAGGGTTGTTTCTAAGGAATAACGGAAGGTCTGTTCATCAACTCCTCAAAGACTCAGTGAATCAGACCTCAAATGTGATCTTTCTGTTGTTAAAACATATTTGGACCCCTTAATAGCCACAATCATTTCTATGGCTCATGTAGTCTGTTCAATGTAGTATTGACAGCTTTTTGGTCCTTTGTTTCTCATTTTATATTCACTCATTTCATAAACATGAAATCATTGCCTGTGGTATCTGGGATTGCCTTACGAGCTGTGGGAGAGAAGAAGCTATAGGATTTGACCTCTGATTTCAAGGAAGTAGTTGGCAACTAATTCTAAGGTAGCATAAATGGCAAAGAATAAAGTATGTATACACGCTAAGAGTTTAAGGAAGGGAGCGATTACTGTGGGAGATAACTCAAGAAGATGTAGAAGAAAAGAACATGGAAGTTGGTACTTAAGAAAACAATAGAATTTGAGGCACTGCTGGCAGTATGGCAGACTAGATGCTCTGAATAGATCCTCCAACAAAACAACTAGACCTGCAATGAAATATACTCTCCTTTGCATCTGTGAGCTTTTAGGAAGTCAGGGAAATTTCCCTGGAGCAGAGATTAAAATGCTGGCTGAAACCAGAGTGGTGAATAACAAGCACACGGGAGGAAAACTGCAGCTACCCCAAGGGCAAATCCTAATGAAGGCGCTGTGGGGCCTGTATCAGTCAGCTCAGGCTGCCATAACAAAATACCACAGACTGGGAGGGGGCTGAAACACAGAAATTTATGTTCTCACAATTCTGGAGGTCAGAAGTCCAAGATCTAGGTGCTGACAGGATTGGGTTCTTCTGAGGCCCCTCTGCTTGGCCTGAAGATTGTCGCCCTCTTGCTGCCTCTTCACACGGTCATCCCTGTACTCTGGCATCCCTAGCATCTTTTCTTCTTATAAGGACACCAGTCATATTGGATTAGAGTCCCATCCTAACAGTCTCATTTTAACTTCATTACCTCTTTATTTTTTTTTAATGTTTTATTTATTTATTTGGGTGCACTGGGTCTTAGTTGCAACAAACAGGATCTTTGTTGCTGTATGTGGGATCTTTAGTTGCGGCATGCGGGGTCTTTAGTTGTGGCATGTGGGATCCAGTTCCCTGACCAGGGATCGAACCCAAGCCCCCTGAAGTGGGAGCTTGGAGTCTTATAGCTGCTGGACCGCCAGGGAAGTCCCTATCACCTCTTTAAAGACCTTATCTCCTAGTATGGTTACACTCTGAGGTACTGAGAATTGGGACTTCAACATAGGATTTGGGAGGTGCAGGGAGGGACAATCTAGCCCATAACAGAGTCTACACCTTGGGTCATGACTCCAGATTAAGCCAAGAATCCTGGAAGGGGCCAAAAGGTCCCAGTAGGTAGTGCCCCCTGTATGCAGATGTAAATGAAAATTTCCCCTGAAAGAAAGTAACCCAACCTTAGGCCCTAAGGGTCCCTGTAGGTTAATAGCAAATACATGTGCGCTCCTTACCAAAGATCAATAAGAAGAAAAGGCACAATGAGTGAGCATCAGCAAAAACAACAGACAACAATCAGAACCGCCCCAAACTTTAAATACTAGTGTCCATGAACATTCAATTAATTATCAAGAAGAAAAAACAGGGAATTTTGTTCAAGTCAAACTGAGGATTATAACCTGGGAAGCAGATTCTCAGAAAGCTCTGCATTTATACATTTTCAAGACAAAGGATCGTATATCAAAATGACATACTGATATCTTACAGAAAGTTGACCAAGGATACATGGTCCACGTAAGCATGCACAAAGCAAGCAGCAAGTCACCATGACCCCCTACAGAGCTGGGAAAGAACTCTATTCTTTTAAGAAGTTGTCTTGCTAGCATCAGAAGAAAGAAAAAGAATTGCTCTTCTTGGTCGAGCAGGCACTCCCACTTTTGCAGAGCTCTGGTTAATGTGTAATGCAGACACACACTGCACATTAGGGAGGGAGGGAGGGAGGAGGCCCAAACAAACACACAGAGAGAACTTTGTGTTTAATTTTTTCTTGACCTGCCTTAAAATATAAACTTTATTTCATCACTAGAGTTATCAAATAAACAATATAAAATAATAATATACAAAACATCTAAATAAAGTTAGAACCACAAAAGTGGAAAAAGGAATAAAAAATGATGGGTTTGGGGAAAGATCTCTATAGAATTTTTAAAATACAAAATATAACTATAGAAAATTTTAAGACTCAATGGAGAAATTGAATAGCAAGATGAAGCAAAAATTAGCTAACTAGAAGAGAAAATCTTGAGAAATTAACCAGCATGTAGCACAGAAGAAAAGACATAGAAAAAAGGACAATGTTTAGCATATATCTAACCAGAGTCTCAGAAGGAGTAAGAGAGACTGCAAGAGAGGCATATTTATAGAGATCATTGCTGAGGATTTTCCAGAATGATGAAAGATAAGAATCCACAGATGCAATAAGAACAATCTATGCCAAGGAAGGTAAATTTCTTAAAAATCTAAACCTAATTGTATCACAATGAAATCTGCAGAACACCAGAAACAAAGAAGATATCTTTTCTCAGACAGAAAAGGCAGATCACCTACAAAAGAACAGTAATTAGAATGACAGTAAACAGTGAAATAATACCTTCAAAGTTTTAGAGAAAACAGTTGACAACTTGGGATCGTGTATCCAGCAAAACCACTATCCAAGAACAAGAATGAAGTGAAGGTGTTTTTAATCAACAAAAATGGAATTTGCCACCAATAAACCTGCATTAAGGGAACTTCTAAAGGATCTTGTCTTCGTTTGGGTTCCAAGAGTATACTCTGATCGGAATGAAAGTAGTTGATTTGAATGAAAAGTGACCCTAGGAGATAGTTGTAGGCAAGTGGGGAAGTGAGAGAGGAAAGAAAAGCAAGCCAGAAAAGGTGCACCATCAAGCAAGTCACCACCATGGGGGATGGGAGCTTCATCCCATAGAGGGACCCTGGGGCCAGTGTAGAAAGTGTCTCAGTTTTCCTCCCCAAAGGGCAAGAGAGCTGGCAATCTACCAATTCCCTTCAGACCTCATTGGAGGGCTGCTCCCAGGAGGCATTACTCCCCACATACGCCTTGCCTGCACCTGGTAGGAGTAGCTGGGCTGCAGCAGCCAAACAGAGCCCTCAAGACGAGTGACAGGTGCTGAGTGTTGGAAGTAGGCCTGGCTGAGCTTGGAAGTGGTAAGTGTTGAGGGGATATGAAGGGCCACTGGCAAAGCCCCACTACCCATGTACTGCAGGAAAACTGGAAAATGATTGTGGATGGGAAAGGTCTGGCGTGCTGTAAAGAATGATGAGTCAATAAGTTGGCAAACAAACTAAACAAACTGTTACTGTAACATTATAATGTTAGTATCCAATTTGTAGTCCAACACAAAACGAGATAGAACGTAACCACAATATTGGATATTAACATTTTTAAAACTAGAGTCTGCGTTATGGGCAAGGAATTAAAAGTTAGGAACCATAAGGTTTTTCTAAAAGAACAAAATTTCACCATCTGGATTGGTGGAAGGTGGATAAAGTTATGTCACCTGAGGTTGCCTAATGGAAGAGAAGCTTGGAGGAGCGTGAGCTTCCAGAAATGGCAATCTTGACCGGAGTGGAGGAACTGTGGTACGATAAGGCCCAGAGGTGAGGCAAGGGGAGCGTGGCTGGAGAAAAGCCTTGAAGACCTAGCATTTTATTCTTTAGGCCAGGGTATTTTTGTAATCACAATAAAATGTTTTAAGCTTGTACCCCTATGTATAACATTTGTACTCTCTACTAACATGTACATTATAACACATACACTCAAAAAAATTGTAATGAAGTAGATTAGTTAAATAAGCATTTAAAAATAATTTTTAATATTTGTTTTTCCTAAAAACAAAATTAATAATTTAGGTTGAGTAATAAGATGGGCTATGATTCATTATTTGGGAAATCGTGACTTCACAGAAGATGGGTATATTCTGACATTGGGTTTTAGTGGTTGTCATGGCTGATAAAAGATACCTCACCAAAATAAAGCAGACCCAAAGGAAGAAGCGTGCTTATAAATCATGATAATTTTTTTTTCAATCCCACATACCCATGATGCAAGCATTTTTGTTGAAATTCAGCTAGAAAATTTCCATGTTCTCTGATTTCAATCAGTGGTAATAGCATACTAATCAGAAGGGGCTGATTTACAGGTTTGTTTTTGCTTTTTTCTTTTAACAAACAAAAATCTTTTTTCTTTTAACTCCATTGAAAATCTTTATCAGAACAAATTTTAAACAAATTAGAAAATTATATTTCTGAGTTTTTAAAGCCACCTCTGCCAGGAGGTCACTGCAGCTGTGTGGGTAGGAAGATTACGGACCTCTCGTCAACAGGAAGGTGTGGTGAGGAGGGGCCTGGGGACAAATGTGGCAGGAGTTGGTAATGGCATTTGGGAGGAGGGGGAACAAGGAGGAGAAGCTAGGACTGGAATCCCTGGGCTAGTCCGGTCCTTTCAGGGTGCAAGATGAAAAAATATAATCGAAACACCCCTGCGAATGGGGGTGGATTTTAAGGATACGTGGAACCCTAAACGGGACAAGTAACCATCTCCATAACTGCATCTCTGGCTTCGTGAAAATGTCACTCATGTCATCTCAAGATACCACGGGGCCCTGGTGAGCCAGTATCAATTCAGGGCTCAACTGCAATCCTTATCAGTGGCCAAGTTTGTGACTCAGCTCCTCCTGAGAGCAGAGCCTGCTCTCCTCTTGTTTCTTCATTCCTCCCGCACGGCCGACCAACTCCCCTACTTTCCCTGCCCACCTCATGGCTCCTGCAAAGTCAGTTTCCGTGCCTCCTGCCTTCTGCTGGTTTCTCTGTGTCTCTCTCTAACCCAATACCAGTTCACTCCTTCAGCATCCCCTCTCTGCCTCACATTAAATGTCTTGAAGGAAGAGAGTCTGACTGGTCCAGTCACTACAGTGTTGGCTGAAGGTCTCAGGGGAGGCCAGTCCGTAGGTCACCGGCCAGTCTTTCGATGGTTGCCTTTGGAGCAGGTGTTCGCGCCTGGGGTGGTAGGTCATGTCTCCGAGGCACAAATGAGAGCAACTTATGCAATCAGGATTCCTGGGGAGCAACCAAAGGAACTCCTCGGACTGTGGGCCTACAAACAACTTGAGGTTTTGTGTAAGTGAGCAGGGCAGTGAGCCAGCCGCTCATACAGTCTGTCCATTACAGTCTGGGAGATGGCATATTCTGGATGTCGCTTCTTATAAAGCAAAGGCCAGTGACATGCAGGCATGTATTTCACTTAACACCCGAAGCTTTACTGAAGGTATTAACATAAGAAAAAACAATTTTAAATTACTATGATTATTACTACTAACAGCGGAAGAAGTGTGAGAAGCCATGTGCTTAAGATCACAGACTTTGGAACTAAGCTGCCTGAGGTCAGATCCTCAGCACTGTCACTGACTGGCTGTGTGACCTTGGGCAAATTACTTAACAGATCTGTGCCACAGTTTCCTCATCTGTAAAATGAGTATAATAAAGCCTATCTTGCTGGGTTGTTATGAGAATTGAATTCATTAATATATTTAAATCACTTAGAGCAGTGCCTGGGATATAATTAATGCTACATGAGTATTTGCTATTTTACTTTCAGTTATGAGTTAAACTCTAACTATGTACCAGCATCTGTGCATTATATCTGCCATTTTGCTCTAAGTTTAGTCTCTGACTAAATGTTACCTTCCACTATTTTCAAATTATTTCCTGTTGCTAGTCTTGGTTCTCTAATAAGATTTTATACTTTAATATGAATAAAATGAATATTTTCTTACTCAGAATTTAAAAACTATTTTTTGTTTTTAATTTCACAGCCTATTCTAGGGCTTCTTAGTCTGATAAATCAGAGGGTCATAATTCTGGAAAAGGAAATAATTGTTATAATAAATATTCTTTTTATTTCCTTTGCTCTCATGTTTGTTTCAGGATGTTTGTTATATTATCGTAGTTTGATTGATTTCCCTCTGGAGAAGGTCAAATTCCCTGGAAACTTTGATGTCATTACTTAGAGATGAAGTAGGTGTTACATGTTTATTAAAAGTTATCCACGGGCTTCCCTGGTGGCGCAGTGGTTGAGAGTCCGCCTGCCGATTCAGGGGGACGCAGGTTCGTGCCCTGGTCTGGGAAGATCCCACATGCCGCGGAGCGGCTGGGCCCGTGAGCCATGGCCGCGGAGCCTGTGCTCCGCAACGGGAGAGCCCACAACAGTGAGAGGCTTGCGTGCCGCAAAAGATATCCACAAGATTGACTCAGAAACCAAAAGTTGTACGTTGATATTTTTTGCCTCAAAAATCTTACTGGCATGCTTCCATACTTGAATTTGAATGCTGTTTTAAGTTAACAGTTTATACAGTAATCAATAGTTGGTAGGATTTGCTCCAAGTATTGAAACTACAATGTCCCACTATATTTTTTTCAGATGTAAATTTAAGCAAATCTTCCGATATCATTATATTTTGAGATCGCACACCCTAAGTGTGGGACATAAATCTACGTGGCAACCAGCCAGTAGGTACATCTACCAGTGGATCCATCACTCCTGGGACGTGGGGTTGGCCCATCCCTGAACTGAAACCCAAATTGGCCTGACTGTATCCCTGCAACCATCTTCAGTAGCTTCAACTTCCAGAAATCTGGTTTGGAGCTTGTGCAGATCTCCTCTCTTTCCTCTCCCTCAGGGGTCAAACACTGAGCCAGAGCAGTAACCCATAGACCATCTTTCCTCCTCAAAGCCCTAGGAGAGAGAGAGAGGCAGCCTGTGCCTCCCCAGTTTACCTCTAAGAAAGCCAAAGCTGCCAGCACAGTCACTAAGCTTCCCAGCTCATTCTCTTCACCAGCATTATCACTGTCAGTCATGAAGTCAGAGATTTTCGTCTTCCCCACTGAACCTGGTACAGGTCAGATACCACTATTTTTTTACCGAAGTATAATTGATTTACAGTGTTGTGTTAGTTTCAGGTGTACAGCAAAGTGATATATATATATATATATATTCTTTTTAAGATTATTTTTCATTATAGGTTACTACAAGATATTGACTATACCTTGTATCCCTGTGGTGTAGAGTAGGTCCTTGTTGTTTATCTATTTTATATATAGTAGTGTGTATCTGTTAATCCAAAACTCCTAAATTATCCCTCCCAACACCCCCACTATCCCCTTTGGTAACCATAAGTTTGTTTTCTATGTCTATGAGTCTATTTCTGTTTTGTAAATATTGAATAAGTTCATTTATATCATTTTCTTAGATTCCACATATAAGTGATATCATATGATATTTGTCTTTCTTTGACTTCACTTAGTATGATAATCTCTACTCCATCCATGTTGCTGCAAATGGTATTATTTCATTCTTTTTTTTTTTTTTTTTTGTGGTACGCGGGCCTCTCACTGCTGTGGCCTCTCCCGTTGCAGAGCACAGGCTCCGGACGCGCAGGCTCAGCGGCCATGGCCCACGGGCCCAGCCGCTCCGCGGCATGTGGGATCCTCCCAGACCGGGGCACGAACCCGTGTCCCCTGCATCGGCAGGCGGACTCTCAACCACTGCGCCACCAGGGAAGCCCTCATTCTTTTTTATGGCTGAATAGTATTCCATTGTATATATGTACCACATCTTCTTTATCCATTCATCTGTCAATGGACATTTAGGCTGCTTTCATGTCTTGGCTCTTGTAAATAGTGATGCAATGAACATTGGGGTACATGTATCTTTTCGAATTAGTGCTTTCATCAGATACCACTATTGATGGGAGAGAGGGAGGCAAGGGATTTCAGATCAGATGAGGGCAGGATGCATGTTTCCCAATTAAACTTAATAATGTAGGAACTATGGAGGTGACACATTAAACAGAGATATTTCATTCCTTCCCAACTTTATACCAATACTGAAGGCCTTTTAGATTACTTATGGTAGCTACCGTCTCAGAGAGCTCCTCCTATGTGTGGTCTATGTGTGCCTCATGATCTCCAACACCCAAAGTAAGGTCAAATGGAATCACAGGGCCATGTCCACACTCACACAATGTACAGGAATATAAACATGTGACCCTCCACGTCATCAATGCAGCATTTTCTAAGGCAAAACTGTGTACTCAAAATTGTGTTCTGGGTGTTGAGAAAATACCATAATGCATGAGATTTTTCCTGCCCTGAAGAAAAGTATAATCTTATTAGAGAGCCAAGACTAGCAACAGGAAACTATTTGAAAACAGTGAGAGATAACATTTAATCAGAAATCATAACTTAAATCAGAGAGACCAAAATGGCAGAAACTATAATGCATCCTGGGGTGTATGGTCTAGGGAGAAGCATTTACTCTTTTTGGACCTCAGTTTCCTTGTTGATTTTTGTCTTGTTTTGTTTTTAGGTAAGCATAATATTAATCCCTTAGCATCTTTTGAATGATCCTGGGATGCACAAATATAACACAGTATGTGTCAGCACTTTGAAAAATTCTTAGTACTATTCTAATGTAGGGCTTTATTATTATTGCTGTGATCGTTGCCATTATGATTATGATTACAATACTTGGAGCTCAGAGAAAGGAGCGGTCCTGGTACTCAGCGAAGCCTGCTCAGAGAAGGAAGTGTCTGGAAACCTGAGCCAGCCTGGAAGGATGTGTAGGATTCAGAAGGGGCACGAACACCTCGGGGTGGCGGGACGAACAGTCAGAGCAGAGGCAAGGAGAGAATGTGAAGGATGTGAGGCATCAATCAGGTGCCCACTTGGCTGCACAGAGGGATTGCCGTGGGGAGGAGCAGAACACATATTTGGATGGCTAAGGAGACTGACCTAGGGCAGACCTTACCATCACGGTAGAGCATGAGTCCTGCATCTAGAAGGGGAGAAGTCAGCATTTCCATTGTTCAAGACTAGGGGTTTGCTTAGAAAAAGCAAAGAATATTTACCAGTTCAGATGTCCAGAGAATTAAAATGCTCATTCTACTACCCTTCCAAAGCACTGTCCTGTTCCTCCAAGTGACTGTATCCTTTTCCTGTGGCTTTAGTTGTATCCAGCCCAGGGCTTAGCAGATAATTAGTATCCTGGATCTAACTGGCTGAATTGAACCCATGCCACCTGTATTATCTTTCATCATCACTGCCACTGTTGCTCCCTGGTTCCTTTAAGTTACCAATGACCTCATTCGATGCCAACCAAGGGTCACTTCTTTGTCTTCATCCTTGACCTCTGCCGAGTCTGTGCCTGGTCCTTACTCATGCCACGTGTTCACAGAAGACTGTATTGTCTACTTGGCACTGGGAACAATTCCATCCCCGATTCCCAGGCAAACAGCTTCAGAATTCTGCCTGAAATTTAAACCGCTGAGACATCTACACCTGTAAACCAGTGTTTTCCTTTAAAATTCAAATGCCTCCAAGGTAGCTAAGGAGGGCTAAGATTCACACTTCATTGTTAATTGTTTTAATTAATTTATTTTTCTCCTACCATCTACCTATGAGTTGCACTTAAAGGAATGAAGGAATGCTTGTTTTGACAAGTTTAGAAGGAAGGAAAGGACATCTGGAAGATGAACGAATCACAGGGCAGCAGACTGAAGAGCAGATTGAGGATAACAAAGATGAATGTAATTTTCACAATTTTTCAGACCTCAGCCTTGCCGGTGCACATATATCCAGGTTCCCCCTTCCAGCCCCTCACCCCCACTCCAGGCTTTTCTCCCCCGACAGCCTCAGAAGGGAGAGGCAGCTTCCAATAAAAAGAAATATAAATGACTTTCTTCCCTCAAACAAGTCCTGTGGGGTTCGCAGGAGGGACTCCTTTGCTCCCTTTCAAGCTTGATCTCAGAGTTTCAGTTGCAAAGGCTCCAACTACAAATTCCATCTGCCGCCCCCGACTCACTCACCCATGAGCAACAGCGGCTCCTGATTCAAACTTGGGCTCATTTAAAAATATAACTTTCAGGACCCAACTGTTCTGGAATGTTCTTCGGAGAGGTTAAGACTGAGTCACATGACAACCGAGGGATCACTTCTCTCCTTCTTCTCATGCTCCATTGTTGACCCCTAAAATAGTGACTTCTGCCCACACTTTGTCCTCTCAGGGAAGCAAGAAAGCTGCTCCCAGCTCTGCCCTTTGGGGAGGAGTGACTGATATGACCTGGCAGATGGGGGTAAAGGTCACGCCACTGGCTTGCTCCCTCTGGCTGAAACCTGCCTGCACATTCTCCTCTCTGCCTCTGTTCCCATGAGGCAAGCAGAGATGGGCAGGGGCTTGCCTCTGGAGGCCAAGGTCTCCTGAGCCTCCTGTCTGAGTCTGATAGGGAATGAGGGCAGAAACTCCCTTTCCTGCCGAGCAGTTCCCTCTACCCACAGGTAGAGCTGAAGGCCCTACCTAGGCCACAGGTGCAAGCTGTGCTCTCTAGTCCAGCTTCAGCATTAGGAAAGGTGTGGTTTTATTCCCACTAGATTTGTATGCCTATCTCTCAACTGATTCAGAGCCTGAAGGGAGGAAGCATGGGTTTGACTGGCATCCCTAAGATGTCAATGACAACTTGAGGAGACGTGCTTGGCAAAGAATTCTACCCCCTTGCTTCTCAGTGCCCCCTGAAGAACAAGCATCTATTCTGATACATTTTCTTAGCGATCTTGCCCGCCCGCCTCACCTCCACCCCTAGTTTCACCTTCCCCCATCCCCATTTGGACCTGGGGTTTGTCAAATGTATTTTGTGGGCCAGAGGACACCTACAGCTGGAGATGAGGACCTAGTCATTCACAAGTTATATCCTGTTCCACTCCCTTCCAGTGTCCTACAGGCTTTGATTTGGGGCACACCGTGGATCACCAGGGTATTTCAAATGCTCTAAGAGCCCGCACCCCAAGATAGACTTAAGTCTATGTGGTTTCCTTGCGTAGTTATCAACATTAAGAGAAAGAGTGGACCATTTTTAAACTCCTTACTATCCTTTAGGAAAAACCACTGTGGGAATACCATTATTATTTATCAATGGGACCTTTCATAACCCTAAATATTTTTATCTTTCAAGCAAACATTTGATGGATTACTTTTAAAGAAAGACACTTTTTGTTTCTCATATTACAAAGTGGGTTTAGAACAATAATTCCAGAATTCAATTACATTGTCAGAGTTGTCTGACACAAACTATTATTGCAATAGCTCATAAGAAGCAATTAAATGAAAAGAAAAATAACCATTGTTTTTATGAGTGGAAGGTTGGCTAGTGAGCTGTCATGACCATTTTCCAGTTAGAATAATTATATTCCATCTACATATTTTCCACCTATGATTCAGCTTGGATTGACCTGTAATAGGAAAAGTCATGTCTCAGACTTCTGAGGACTCAGGCTGAGTAAAATACCACCCCATTCTACTCTGACAGTGGACTTCAAAAATTAATAATAGGGCTTCCTTGGTGGCGCAGTGGTTGAGAGTCCGCCTGCCGATGCAGGGGACGCGGATTCGTGCCCCGGTCCGGGAAGATCCCACATGCCGCGAAGCGGCTGGGCCCATGAGCCATGGCCGCTGAGCCTGCGCGTCCGGAGCCTGTGCTCCGCAATGGGAGAGGCCACAACAGTGAGAGGCCCGCGTACTGAAAAAAATTTTTTTAAAATTAATTAATTAATAATAAAGCAATTTTAATAGCCCTATTTTGTAGCTGATCAAATTCTAAGCCATAAAAACTATCAAATGAAGTTAATTTGTATACCTTGAGGTAACATAATATTTAAATAGAAAGCACACATTTTCCTAAAGTCTATTGCTCTAAGATATTGCTGTTAATAAACATTTCTAAGCAAAAGTATTCTTATATCTGATGCTTGGAGCAAATGCTTAAATTTCTGCACTATTATGAGTACATATGAATGGGTGAAAATTCTGGTTGAAAATCTTTGAGGAAGGGTTTTGCTCAGTCACACAAAAAAATCATACATGCTGAACTTCCCTGGTGGCACAGTGGTTAAGAATCCACCTGCCAATGCAGGGGACACAGGTTCAAGCCCTGGTCCAGGAAGATTCCACGTGCCACGGAACAACTAAGCCTATGCGCCAAAACTACTGAGCCTGCACTCTAGAGCCCACGAGCCACAACTACTGAGCCCGCGAGCCACAAATACTGAGTCCGTGTGCCACAACTACTGAAGCCTGCACGCCTAGAGCCCGTGCTCCGCAGCAAGAGAAGCCACCTCAATGAGAAGCCCGTGCACCACAACAAAGAATAGCCCCCACTCGCCGCAACTAGAGAAAGCCTGCACACAGTAACAAAGACCCAGCGCAGCCAAAAATAAATAATTAATTTTACAAATATTAAAAAAAAAATTCATGCATGCTCACAAAAATCTGAGATTTCCTAAGTCAGAGAGTTCGCCCCAGCTCCACCAAGAACCCAGGACTGAAAATCTGGCATCTTCTGTTATCTTCTTTCTTTTTTGTTCTCCCACATCTTGGTAGTTTCTAAGAAGCTGGAGATCTTCCCTGTGTGATCTTCTCAACTGCTCTCTCTTTTTCTTTCCTTTGGTCACAGCCTTGTCACCCTTCACTGCGACTTTTGCAAGAGGCTTCTAACTGCAGTGTCCTTCTTGGACCAGGCAAAAGGGGCCCTTGCCCTGGCCTTCCTCTGGCTGTGCCCTCCTGCACAAAGAGGATACTGCAGAACTGAGGGAGACACCACTTCAAGTCCAAGCCCCCACTTCCAGGCCACTGTTGGAATGCTATTGTCCTAGAATTTCTTGTCCAAATAGTCCTAAGCCTACTTCCAGAGCCTGTGCAGGCTTTTTCCTGGCATCCATCCTCCCAGCCGTAAATGTTGTAACCAGTATGCACAGCCCTGGATCTAAAGGGTGGCCTGAGGGTAGCTGTTTGAGGAGGGTGTGGATGCGCAGTTTGGATGTGGGAGTGGCAGTCGCAGAGCTGGAGCATCTCAGATGAAGAAAAGGGGATGGGTGCTGGGGCAGGGCTGGGAGCCAGGGCCAGCTCTCTCTGTGATACTATATTTTGATATGAGTTTCCGAGAATTTAAACTTCAAACCTGGCTCTTCAGATTGTTATGAATGGGTATTTGTCAAGATCGGAAGATAAAACATAATTTATTTAACAATCGATCAGTTTTATCTGCAACTTTTAAATATTTTGACATATGGTGTATGGGTCTCTGGACTCTTACCCCAGTTCTACCAGTATTAGAAACAGGCCTAACTGGTCTCCCTACACCCAGAATTTTTTTTCTTTCTTTTTTTTTTTTGGTTTTTGTTTTTGTCTTGGTTTTTTTTAGAATTAAAATTTTTTATTTATATTGCAGTATAGTTGATTTATAATGTGTAAGTTTCAGGTGTACAGCAAAGTGATTTTAGTTATATAAATATATATACATATATCTATTCTTTTTCAGATTCTTTTCCCACACAGGTTATTACAGAGTATTGAGTAGAGTTCCTTGTGCTATATAGTGGGTCCTTGTTGATTATCTATTTTATATATACTTGTGTATCTGTTAATCCCAACCTTCTAATTTATCCCTCCCCCTCCCCCACCTTTCCCCTTTGGTAACTGTAATTTTGTTTTCTATGTCTGTGAGTCTGTTTCTGTTTTGTAAGTAAGTTCATTTGCGTCATTTTTTTAGATTACACATACACGTGATATCATATGATAGATATTTGTCTTTCTCTGTCTGACTTACTTCACTTAGTATGATAATCTCTATGTCCATCCATGTTGCTGCAAATGGCATTATTTCATTCTTTTAGATGGCTGAGTAATATTCCATTGTATACATGTACCACATCTTCTCTATCCATTCATCTTTCTATGGACATTTAGGTTGCTTCCACGTCTTAGCTGTTGTAAATAGTGCTGCAAGGACACCCAGAATTTTTCAAGACAAACATTAGATCCTCCAACTCCTAAGCACAATGGTGAGGCATCAGTGGTGTGTTAGGTTTTACCTCTAAGAATCTTTGGAAACGTGCTTTGAGGTTTTGCTCTCAATTATTCATTTTGTGTCATTTACAAAGACATAAAAAGAAAGCAGCTACTTTAAATGACTAATTGCTTTGGTGAGTCCATCAGCATCTCAAACCAATCCAATTACTAAGGAGTCCAGAAAGCTACATGTGAACAGAGGGCAAGTAAACCAATCAACCAACCACATTTGCATAAGCCTCCGTATAGTACCTTACCTCATTTAACCCCCATAACACAGCTAGGGTACTATATCAGTCCCATTTGTGGATGAGAAAACAAGCTTGGAGAAGGTGAGTTAGTAAGTCGCCTAAAATCATACAGCTAATAAATGGCAGTCTCCTAAAGCCTGATTCCAAACTCTTGCTTCTAAGGGGTACAGGATCCAGACTTACTCTAAGACATACAGTTGCACTTTTTATATTTGGAGAAACTGCCCTAGGAAAGTACATTTGGCTTCCAGTTCTGGTTTGGCACAGACAAATGTTTCTTGGGAAAGTCATCCAACAGAGGTAGGCCTCAGTTTCCATCTTTGAGATAAAGGAGTTAAAGTAGATAATCGCTAAGGTTTCTTCCAGCTCTGTGGTTCTTTTACAATCTATACCCCAGATTGCTTTTCACATTTGTGAAAGTGGCCCTGAAACCCAGGCAACACGGTTGTGTTATATTAATGAATCTTTATCAAATGGCCCCACTTGTCCTCCGTGCCCCCAAGTGAATCAGATCAGCTGGCACCAGAAGTTAAAAATGAACATTGAAGACAAAATGACAAACCAACAGTACTTTTTTTGTTGCTGTTCCCAAACACTTTTAAGGACAAGACAACAGTGTTACAGTATTACCACAGTGTACTAGTTCCAAGGGATATTAATAGGATCTCCTTGAAAAGCGAGTTTTTTGGTCACCGTGTTAAACAATGTCAAACAGGTTTCTTTTGTGGAAATCTTTGAATACTTACATATGTTATTAGCTATTAATATCTGGGAAGATTTCTCATCTCCAGGAACTAGTGCTCAGAATGCAGTTTTGCAAAACATCTTTCTAAAGCATTTGGGATCCACTGATTGTTTTCAGCACCCCAGAATTTACCCCCAAAGCAAAGTGTAGCTTTTGGTGATGGCTCTATGCACTAAACGTGATAGAAGATGACCAGGCCATTTGTTTTCTGATAAACCTAAATGCAAGAATGTCTACACAGCAGTTCTTCAAGTACTCCCCTAGGAGATGATATCCTTATGCAACATCCAATCAAATACACCACGGTAAGTGGTAGAATGATGCTGGTTGTTTTAAAAGTTCTATGAGTGGTCTTTTGAAAATGAATTCTGGATGGGATGTGAGCCACAGAAGGAAATTATTCATCTATTATTATTTGATGGTCATACTCCTCATTTTCTGAATCCAAAAACAGCTTCATTCGTGGACATTTTTCATCAAACTTAACCTCTTATGACTCTTAGCTATTTTTGAAGTCAAATCTACCACTGTGGCAGATTGTATTTTCCAAAGATGTCTACAATAATCCCATCCCACGTGCTTTTCCTGCCATGAGACCTTGAGCTAGATCATAAAAATGTCATACACTTCTGCCTTGCTCTCTGGGGACAAACAAGTCCTGCAGAGAGACCACACTGAGAGACCACGTGTAGGTGTGCCTAGCCAGGGGCCCACATCAACTGCCAGACATATGAGTGATGATGTCTCCATCTGATTCCAGCCTCCAGCCATTGAATCACCTGAGCCTTCTTCCCAGCTGAGGACACAGAATCACAGAACAAAGACAAGTTGTCCCCGCTCTGCCCTGTCAGAAGCCCTAACCCACAGAATCCACGAGCATAATAAAATCTGCTTCTGCAGATGAAAACCAACCACATGTCAAAATATTTGGGAAAAAAATTTCCAGAAAGTTCCAAAAAGCAAAACTTGAATTTGCCCCATGCTGGTTAACTATTAGCACAGCACTTACATTGTATTAGGTATAGTAAGTAATATAGAGATAATTTTAAATATACAGGGCTTCCCTGGTGGCGCAGTGGTTGAGAGTCCGCCTGCCGATGCAGGGGACATGGGTTCGTGCCCTGGTCCGGGAAGATCCCACATGCCGCAGAGCAGCTGGGCCCGTGAGCCATGGCCGCTGAGCCTGCGTGTCCGGAGCGTGTGCTCCACAACGGGAGAGGCCACAACAGTGAGAGGCCCGCGTACTGCAAAAATAAAATAAAATAAAATAAAATATACAGAAGATGTGTGTAAGTAATGCCATTATGCCAAATACTATGCCATTTTATGTGAGGGACTTGAGCATCCACGAATTCTGGTACCCTGAGGGGTCCTGGGATCAATCCCCCCTTGGATAACAAGGAACAACTATATTTTAGGTCTCTAAGGTTCAGGGTGGTTTGTTTGACAGTAACAGTAACTAAACAACTCCCAAAGGATAAAATTTGTTCCTGCCAAGGAATTCAAAAGAATGTGCTAGGGCTTCCCTGGTGGCGCAGTGGTTGAGAGTCCTCCTGCCCATGCAGGGGACGCAGGTTCGTGCCCCGGTCCGGGAAGATCCCACATACCGCACGCAGAGTGCCTGGCCCCGTGAGCCATGGCCGCTGAACTTGCGCGTCCGGAGCCTGTGCTCTGCAACTGGAGAGGCCGCAACAGTGAGAGGCCCGTGTACCGCAAAAAAAAAAAAAAAGAAAAAAAAAAAGAATATGCTAAAAAAGTTTTACTTTATGAATCTTTAGGATTTGAGATTTATCATCCTAGTATCTTAGACCCCTTTATATTGAGGATTTTTGGATTGGTGCTTAAATCACCAGCATCTTAGCATTTGAATTTCCCCAAATCATAGTTTATTTGTCTAACAGAAAATTTCCAGGGATTTCAGAATACTAAAACTTGTAGCGCGTCCAATTCAATGTCTAGAAGCAGGGCTCATAAAATCAAATGCCTTCAGGGGCCTGACAGCTGAAAGAAATGAGTCCAGTAGAGACTCAGGAGCCTGGGGGAAACTAGAGAGTTCCAACAAAATTATTGGTTGTAACTTCTCCTAGAGGAAAGTGACCTGTTCCCAACTTCCCTTCTAAAACTTTAAAGTTTACCTATTGCAATGCCTGCCTTATGCCAGATCTCTTTTACAATCTCCAAAGGACACTCAGAGCCCTGGGTCATCCCCAGAATCTGAATTCTTTGGATGTTGAAGCATGGATTCAAAGGTTATTGTCAAATTAAACTCCCTGAGACTGCTAAATATGCTGGTGCCACAGGGCAGTCTTGATCAGACACCTCAGCAGAATATTAGTCTGAGAACTAGAAATGGATTGTTTGCTCCATGGAATTTCATCAAGTTTCCAGGAATAAAATCCTTTTATCAATTCATAAATGTGACTCAGGTTCCTGAGAATTCTGGACTCTGTGACTGACAGCTCACCTCCTCTGTCAACACGTCTGGTATGTACATTTATAGCAATCTGTGAACAAACAAGCAATTTCTTGTTTATTGTTTTAAGATACAGTTTCACTCTTTTTGACTTACTTCACTCTGTATGACAGTCTCTAGGTCCACCCACCTCACTACAAATAACTCAGTTTTGTTTCCTTTAAGGCTGAGTAATATCCCATTGTATATATGTGCCACATCTTCTTTATCCATTCATCTGTCGATGGACACTTAGGTTGCTTCCATGTCCTGTCTATTGTAAATAGTGCTGCAGTGAACATTGTGGTACATGACTCTTTTTGAATTATGGTTTTCTCAGGGTATATGTCCAGTAGTGGGATTGCTGGATCATATGGTAGTTCTATTTTTAGTTTTTTAAGGAACCTCCATACTGTTCTCCATAGTGGCTGTATCAATTTACATTCCCACCAGCAGTGCAAGAGGGTTCCCTTTTCTCCACACCCTCTCCAGCATTTATTGTTTGTAGATTTTTTGATGATGGCCATTCTGACTGTCATACAGAGTGAAGTAAGTCAGAAAGAGAAAAACAATTACTGTATGCTAACACATATATATGGAATCAAAAAAAAAAAGGTTCTGAAGAGCCTAGCGGCAGGACAGGTATAAAGATGCAGACGTAGAGAATGGACTTGAGGACACGGGAAGGGGGAAGGGTAAGCTGGGACAAAGTGAGAGTGGTATGGACATATATACACTACCAAATGTAAAATAGATAGCTAGTGGGAAGCAGCTGCATAGCACAGGGAGATCAGCTCAGTGCTTTGTGACCACCTAGAGGGGTGGGATAGGGAGGATGGGAGGGAGACACAAGAGGGAGGAGATATGGGGATATATGTATATGTGTAGCTGATTCACTTTGTCATAAAGCAGAAACTAACACACCATTGTAAAGCAATTATACTCCAATAAAGATGTTAAAAAAAAAAGATACAGTTTCAGCACTATTTACAATGGTCAAGACATGGAAACACCCTAAATGTCCATGACAGATAAATGAATAAAGACAATATGGTATATATATATATATATATATATATATATATATATATATATATATAAAATGGAATATTACTCAGCCATCAAAAAGAATGAAATAATGCCTTTGCAGCAACACGGATGGACCTAGACATTATCATACTAAGTGAAGTAAGTCAAAAACAGAAAGACAAATACCATATGATATCACTTATATGTGGAATCTAAAATTTGATACAAATCAACATATCTACGAAACAAAAACAGACTCACACACATAGAGAGCAGACTTGTGGTTGCTGAGGGGGAAGGGGGGAGGGGAGAGAAGGAATGGGAGTTTGGGATTAGCAGAGGCAAACTATTATACATAGGATGGATAAGCTACAAGGTCCTACTGTATCACACAGGGAACTATATTCAATATCCTGTGACAAACCATAATGGAAAGGAATATGAGACTATGAAAAAGAATATATATATATGTATAACTGAGTTTCTTTGCTGTACAGAAGAAATTAACACAATATTGTAAATCAACTACACTTCAATAAAATCTAAAAAAAAATACAGTTTCAATTAATTGATTATTATTTTAATAGTTTTTCCTTCTAGACCTGAAGCCTCCTTGGGGGAACCTTTACCAGTCTTGTTTGCTGTTATATCTCCTGTGCTCAGCACAGCACCTGGCACACACCAAGTACACACTAATACTCAGTCAATGAATGAACAGTGTCCCATTCATTTAGCCAATGAAGATACATTAAACACCTACTGTGTCAGGTATTAAGCTTGGAGGTGGGGATAATATTATGAGCAATACAGGCCCAGCTCTGCCCTCATGGCACTTAACCATCTAGTGAGGGGAGGGGACTGGAGAAATACCCAAGTAAACAAAGCAACTCGATACTTTCAGGTAGTGCTAATAACGATGAAGAAAATCAGTGTCCTGTGGCTGAGGGGAAAGTCAAGGGAAACCCTTAGAAAGACTATTACTCAATGAGCTGACTAATGAATGAGGGGGAGCCAGGTGTTTATGCAAAGGGAAGAACAGTAGCAGTGGGATGAATGTTCCAGGCACAGAAATAGCCAGTGCAAAGGTCCTGAGGCAGAGCTCACTTGGTTTATTTATGGGATATGGTTCATTGAGAACACAGTGTAGCCAGAGCACAGTGGAAGAGGGTCACATGGTAGGGCATCAAGTGGAGATGCTGGCAGAGGCAGAACAGGAAGGACCTTGGAGGCCATGATAGAGTTTGGCTCCAGGGGCTGCAGAACAGCAAGCTGTTAACAAGAGTCAAAGGAGCTGGTCGGCCCAGGCCTGTCCCTCGTGGACCTAAAATAACATATAGATACACATACAACAGGAACAGAAACTACACTAGTTACAGCTGCAATCTCCCAGGTTGCAACCTCTCACACCAGGCCTCTGAACTTTAAGACACCTGACCTCGCTGCTGCCTTTCTTTGGGATCAGCTGCCAGCAATACAACTCACTAGCTCCAGAAATTTAGAGGTCTGAGTTCTTGTGCGGGCATAATTGTCATTATCATTACAACAATAAAAAGCACCCTGAGCTGATTTATTGTAGGTTGAACGAATCAGGCCGAAATATCAGGAACTAGGCATTAACAACAAAACTACTTGGGGTTAGCAGCTGCGACAGTGCAAGACCCCCTCCTCCCTCAAGCCGGAGCTCCCAGCCTCTCTAATGAATGGGTCTCCCCCTCCTACACGCTCTGCCCTCTGCCTATTTACAGCTGAAGCAGCAACCTAGGCGGCTGCTCTTGTCTCCAGGCTCCCAGATCCTCATCTTATCTTCTGTGGCAGGGAACACTCTGGCCTCTGTGAACAAGACCTAGCGGGTATGTGTCTGGAGAAAGGGGGGAAGAGGAAAGGGGGAATGGGTGTAAAAAGATAAGAGATGGGAGGTTGTGGTTGCGGCGATATGGTTGAAGAGACTAGGCAAGGTGAAGGGATTTGTAATCAGATGAGGTTAGAGTTATCTGGAATATTCAAGGGGGATAAAGTAGAAATTGGGTACAATCTTTGGAAGGGTGAAAGGGACCTGTACACATTTTATGTTAAAAGGTCAATGGGAAAAATAATCCGTAACTTGTCGTGTTATAACCAATAGATTGGTCCCTTAAGAGAGACAGCCAAATTCGAGCTTTGGGGCAAAGTTTCACAAATTCGTGAAACATTTTATGTGAACTTTTTATTTGATAGTAACTGCGCTACTGTGCGAAGGCCAATGATTTTGCAATGATGGATGACCAGCAAGAGCCATGCAGTTTAATACATACTGGGCAAGGGCTTCCAGGCCAGTTACCATGCCAAAATAATCAATCATGAGATTTGGGAGTTAAAAGGGAATTTAGACATCCTTTAATCTAGAGGGAACAAAACTGACCCACTTGCCTGAACATGTTTTGCATGTGAAGGGGTTCAGGCAGGCACGCTGTCTCCATTGGCCCAGTCCTCACTCCTCCCTAACGCTCACCTCACATGAGCCAGCTTCAGGAATTGTGGCACTTGGTTGGGCCCTGGAGGATTTGAGGTTGTGACACTGGTCAACTAAGAAAACTCATGTTACTAGGGAGGAAGGGAGAAGTCTCCAGTAATATGTCAGTGAAACAATTAGCTATCTGTGAACAATGGATAATATGGGGGTGAATGACCTAAGGGTTAATTTTAAGGTAAGAGGCTTGAGGAGAATTTGTTCAGACCAATTGGAATAGGAACAAATTATACAGCTTTAAATCGGTGCTAGTCTTGCTTTCCTAAAGCAGTTTAACAGAAACTTTCTCTTCAGTCCCAACTCTTTTGTGAGGTAGATTTTACAAATATAACTATAGCCACTTTACAGATTAAAAAGTGGAGGCAGGGCTTCCCTGGTGGCGCAATGGTTGAGAGTCTGCCTGCCGATGCAGGGGACACGGGTTTGTGCCCCGGTCCGGGAGGATCCCACATGCCGTGGAGCGGCTGGGCCCGTGAGCCATAGCCGCTGAGCCTGCGCGTCCGGAGCCTGTGCTCCGCAACTGGAGAGGCCACAACAGTGAGAGGCCCACGTACTGCAAAAAAAAAAAAAAAAAAAAAAAAAAAAAAATCGGAGGCAAAGTGCCTTAATTTAATACCCACATCTTGATTCAGAAAATCCTCCAAAACCTGAGATCTGTTATAAAGTCAGTCTGATAAGCAAGCTTCGTAAATCGTGCAAGCAGGAAAGTTAGTGTCCTGCAGTTTAATAGCAATGACCCCGACAAGTGTTTTGGTCCTGAGAATCCCAGCATTAACTTTCCAGCAAATTATAAAGGTAGTAAAGATCTCTCTTCTCCTGTTTCTTCCCTCTCTTTACATCTCAGGAATTTCTTTCTTTCTTTTTCTTTTTCTCAATGCCTCTCTTTTCCAAAACAAGAAAATCTATTCCTAGTTTTTTCTTAGTCCTTTACAGTTGTGGATTGTACTGATTCATTAACTGATTATACAGTAACATGAATGGATTTCCATGTTTGTGT
This sequence comes from Phocoena sinus, assembly GCF_008692025.1. Lineage (NCBI taxonomy): Eukaryota > Metazoa > Chordata > Mammalia > Artiodactyla > Phocoenidae > Phocoena > Phocoena sinus. The sequence goes on from NC_045764.1 coordinate 81,799,048, forward strand.
TACTCTGGCCAATTATTTGCATTTGAACACTTTATTTCAAAGAGAAGATTTGTTCTCTACTTAAAGGGTTAAGACTCAGGTGAGAAGTTTATTTTGGGTGAGGAATAGGAATCAGGAAGCGGCCTTTACTCTCAAGTCTATCTGAAAATGTACTTGATTCACTTTTTGGAACCTGAAAGAAAGTCCCCTTCCTCCCTTCCCTCCCTTTTCTGTTGAGAAGAGGCCGGTTAGGACATGTAAGTGAGAGGAGAAGTTTCCGGAAGGGGTATGCTGTTCTGGTTGAAGAGTCATAGTACCCCGAGCTGCTGAACAGGACTGAGAGGCATTAGCCTTCCCTTCATTTTGTTCATTTTTCATTTTCTCCTATTTAACATTTCTCCTAAATTAACATTCACTAGAATTTCCCGAGGGTAACTACACTCCTTTTTTTTTTTTTTTTTTTTGAAGTATAGTTGATTTACAATGTTGAGTTAATTTCTGCTGTACAGCAAAGTGATTCAGACATATATACATATACATTCTTTTGTAATATTCTTTTCCATTATGGTTTATCATAGGATATTGAATACAGTTCTTTGTGCTATACAGTAGGACAAAGTTGTTTATCCATTCTATATGTAATAGCTTACATCTGCTAACCCCAAACTCCCACTCTACCCCTCCCTCAACCCCTTTTTCCTTGGCAACCACAAGTCTGTCCTCTATGTCCATGAGTCTGTTTCAGTTTCATAGTTACGTTCATTTGTATCATATATTAGATTCCATATATCTGTGATATCTATGGTATTTGTCTTTCTCTTTCTGACCCCTTTCTTGAAGTCCCAGAAAACATCCCTAGGCCTCCTGTGGTTCCACCCCCTGTTGACAAGCTTTCTATGACATAGAGCTAGTGTAGAGATGGGACTAGGATTTTCCTGGCTATCCAAAGCAAAACTGCTCTCAGGTGTATATGTCAATTCCAATCTCATATACACACTACTGTATTTAAAATAGATAACTAATAATAACTTACTGTATAGCACAGGAAACTCTACTCAATACTCTGTGATGACCTATATGGGAATAGAATCTAAAAAAGAGTGGATATATGTATAACTGATTCACTTTGCTATACAGAAGAAACTAACACAACATTGTAAATCAACTATACTCCAATAAAAATTAATCTAAAAAAAATCTGCTCTCAGGGGCTCACATATAAAAGGCAAATGAATTTAACAAGATTAAACAGACTTTTATTAAACTTTTTTTTTTTTTTTACTGAAACGTTGTAAGAATAGGACAGAGAACTTCTGTGTACTCTGTACCCAAATTTACCAGGGTTTCAACATTTGTTTTATCATTCTCTCTCTCTCTTCTCTCCTTCCCTCACAAAGCCCCACCACTATTTGGCAATTTTTTTTTTTTCACCCATTGGAGAGCAAGTGGCAAATATCATGGGCCTTCAGTGTTTATTTCCTAAGAACAAGGATATTCCTTTACATAACTACAATATAATTAACAAATTCCAGAAAGTTAATATTGATAAAATAATCTAATCTATAGTCTATATTCCAGTTTTGTCAATTGTCCAAATAATGTTTCCTTCACCATATAAGATCATACCATGTCTGTAGTCTCCTTTAATCTGGAGTAGTTCTTTAGTCTGTCTTTGTCTTTCATGACACTGACCTTTTTGAAGAATGTAGGCCAATTATGTTATACATTCTTCAATTGCTTTATCTAGTGTTTCCTCACTAGAATTCAAGTTATGTTTCCCTGGCTATATGATTACTTGGTGATTTTGTGGTCTCCCCAGACTATCACATCTGGAGACACATGGTATCTGTCAGCATCTATTGGGTGATGTTAATTTCAACCACCCAGTCATTGTTTATTTCTTCACTATATATTCATTGCTTGTACCCTTGCAGCCAATCAACAATCTTTGGAGACAATAAGACCATACAAATACCCTGCTCCTCATCAAATTTTCCCACTAGATTTACCATCCACTCTTTTCTATGATGGTTGCAAAATAGTAATTTCCCAGTTATACCGCCACTGACTCTACATTTGTTAAATAACATTTGTTGTAAGAAAGAGCTTTCCCTTCTATGACACTCTTTGTTTGTTTACAGCTTTAGTGATATAATTCACCCTTTTGAAGTATACAATTCAGTGGGTTTTCTCCTTTTTTAAAATTATGGTAAAATATACATAATATAAAATTTACCATCTTAACCATTTTCAAATTATAGTCCAGCGGTATTAAATACGTTCACATTGTTGTGCAACCATCACCATCAATCCGTCTCCAGAACTCTTTCATCTTATAAAACTGAAATCCTATACCCATTAAACAATAACACCCTTCTCCCCTCCCCTGAGCACTTGGCAACCACCACTAATACTCTCTGACTTTATGACTTCGTCTACTGTAAGTACTCTCAGTGGAATCATGGTATTTATCTTTTTGTGACTGGCTTATTTAACTTAGCATAACGTCCTCAAGGATCATCCATGTTGTCTCATATTGCAGAATTTCTTTCCTTTTTAAGGCTGAATAATATTCCTCTGTGTGTGTGTGTGTGTGTGTGTGTGTGTGTGTGTGTGTGTATTTACAACTTATACATACCACATTTTCCTTATCTATTCACCCATTGATGGACACTGGGTTGCCTTCACGTTTTAGCTATTGTGAACAATGCTGCCATGAACATGAGTATACAAATATATTTTCCAAACCCTGCTTTCAATTCTCTTGACTATACACCCAGAAGTGGAATTCCTGAATCATATGATAATTCTATTTTTAATTGTTTGAGGAACTGCCTTACTTACTGTTTTTCACAGTGACTATGCCATTTTACATTCCCACCAACAGTGCACAAGGTTTCCATTTCTCCATATCCTCACAAACACCTGTTGTTTTCCCTTTCTTTGGTAGCAGCCATCCTAAGGCGTATGAGGTGGTATCTCATCATAGTTTTGATTTGCATTTCCCTAATTATTTGTGATGTTGAGCATCTTTTCACGTGCTTATTGGCCCTTTGCATATCTTCTTTGGAGAAACGTCTACTCAGATCTTTGCCCATTATTGAACTGGGTTGTTTGGTTTTTTTCTTGTTGAGTTTTAGGGGCTTTCTATATATTTGGGATATTAATCCCTTATCAAATATGTGATTTACAAATATTTTCTACTACTCTGTGGGTCACCTTTTTCTTCTGTGGGTAGTTTCTTTTGATACACAAAATTTTTTAAATTTTCATGAAATCTAATTTGTCTGTTTTTTCTTTTGTAACCTGTGCCTCTGGTGTCAAAATCTTGCAAGTTCTGAATCTGGCTGGTGGGTAACTGAGTGTACACTGTACCATTTTCTCTATGTGTATGGGATTTTTCTCCTGTTTCACCCTCCTGGGCTCCCCAATCCTGCTCTGCCCACCCTGGGTCATCCTATCTGGGGATAAGGTCTGTCTCCCCGCTGGAAGATGAACCCCATGAGGGAGAGGCCTGGGCTGTCTCTGTTACCACCTTGTCCTCAGCATCAACCAGCACAGTGTGACAAATTAGATGAACCAGTGAATGAGTACATTCATTGTGTAGAGAAGTCATCATGTCAATTTAAAAGAAAATACTAAATATTGTGTATCAGATTTCTACTTTGGACCAGACTTATGCTAACTGCATTATATTATTAATAGTTGTGATTAGTAGTAACGACACCAAATAATAGTTAATCATGACAAGCCATGAAATTACTTGCTTTTCTCTAAATGCTCCACCCCCTTCAGTCATACTCCCACCCCCCATGCTCGCCCTCCAGTCATATTCCTTCCACCTCTCCTCCATTTTCAATTCTTCATCCATTACCCTTTCCTCTCCTCCTCAAGAAGTAGAGGATTTAAACAACACAATAAACCAACTTGATCTAACAGACTTACACAGAACACTACCCCAAAACAGAACACACATGCTTCTCAAGTGCACATGGACATCTTCCAGGGTAGACCACATGTTAGGCCACAACTCAAGTCTCAATAGATTTAAAATTAAGATATCATACAAAGTATCTTCTTTGACTACAAATGGGATGAAGTTAGGAATAAATAACAAAAGGAAAGCTATGTATCTATTCACGTGATAACAGGCATTGGGTTTTTCCAGTTTAGAATTACCACAATTAAAGTTGCTATGAACATTTGCGCAGAAACGAAGACCCAACACAGCCAAAAATAAAAATAAATTAATTAATTAAAAGAAGGCTCAACATTAAAAAAAAAAAACAAACTTCTATTTTCATTCTCCCTTTTACTCATCCAAGAATAACTTTCTTATTTTTTCCACTGGGTCAACAGGCAGTTTGTTTTGGACTATATTAAAACCATTTTCCAAATGGCTTTGCCATGGTTTGAGTTTCCCTAAACACTACCACTTCTGCAGATCTGACCAACTTAATTTTACTTAGTGAGTAATAACGTACATGCAGCAAAGTGCGTAAAGTACACAATCTTAAGCATATAGTTTGAGTTTTTACACACGTATACATCTGAATAACCACCACTGAGGTAAAACCGTAGAATACTTCCTGCACCCTATGAGATTCTTTTGTGTACTTTTCATTCTTTTCCTTGAAGGGTTAATTACTATTCTGACTTCTAAAAACATCTTTTAGTTCAGCTTGCTCTTAAGCTGTATGTAAATTGAATGACATACTAGAATGTTTTTTGTGTCTGGCTTCTTTCATGCAACACAGTATCTATGAGATTTTTCCATCTTGTGCTGGAGACTTTCATTTTTAATTGATGGGTAGTATTCCGTTACATAAATTATCATAATTTATTTATCTGTGTGATGAATATTTGCATTGTTTCATATTTTGGATATTATAAATAAAGCTACTTTGAATATAATGTACAAATTAGAGGGCATAGGCATTTCTTTGGGGGATAAAAAATGGAATTGCTAGGGCTTCCCTGGTGGCACAGTGGTTGAGAGTCCGCCTGCCAAAGCAGGGGACACGGGTTCGTGCCCTGGTCCGGGAGGATCCCACATGCCACGGAGCGGCTGGGCCTGTGAGCCATGGCTGCTGAGCCTGCGCGTCTGGAGCCTGTGCTCCACAACGAGAGAGGCCACAACAGTCAGAGGCCCGCGTACCGCAAAAAAGAAAAAAAAAAAAAGAAAGGAATTGCTATATCCTAAACCAAATGCATATTTAACTCTATTAGAAACTAACAAATGGTTTTCCAAAGAGATTGCATCATTTTGCAGCTCCCACCGACAGTATATGAGATTTACATCCTTGAAAACCCTTGATATTGTCAGTCTTCTAAATCTTAGCCTTTCTGGGGAGGGAATAGTGGTCTCTCACTGTGGTTTTTTATTTTTATTTTTTATATTGGAATATAGTTGATTAACTATGTTGTGTTAGTTTCAGGTGTACAACAAAGTGATTCAGTTATATATACATATATGTGCGTCTATTCTTTTTCAAATTCTTTTCCCATTTAGATTATTACAGAATACTGAGCAGAGTTCCCTGTGCTATACAGTAGGTCCTTGTTGCCTATCTATTTAAAATATAACAGTGTGTACATGTCGATCTCAAACTCCCAATCTATCCCTCCCCACCACCATTCCCCCCGTAATCTTGTTGTGGTTTTAATCTGCATTTCCCTGATAAGGCATATAAATCCCTGTTGAGCTTTACTTATGTTTATTGCCCATGTAGATATCCTTGTTTTCCAAATTCCTGTTCAAGTCTTTTGCCCATTTTTTTTTTAATTGAGTTGATTGCCTTTTTTCTTATTGCTTTATAGGAGTCTTTTGTTTTTGTTTTTTTTTTTAAGGTGGTCTGAATCCTTTGCCAGATGTGTGTATTGCAAATATCTTCTACTCTGTGACTTGCAAGCAAATTTATTTATAAGCAAATGGATTTATGATATGTTTAGAACAGTAGGTTTAATCTTTTCTGGCCTTGAATGCCTTTGGAAGTCTGCCTATGAAGCCTATGAATTCCTAAGAATAAATTCCTAATAATAATAATTAAAAATGTATAAATGAAACTACATAAGAATTCAAAGGAATCCAATAATCTTGAAGTACAAAATATTTCTAAATTATGGCATTTGTTCCATTTATTTATTTATTTATGGCTGCGTTGGGTCTCCGTTGCTGTGCGCGGGCTTCTCATTGAGGTGACTTCTCTTGTTGTGGAGCATGGGCTCTAGGCACGCGGACTTCAGTAGCTGTGGCACAAAGGCTCTAGAGCTCAGGCTCAGTAGTGTGGCGCACGGGCTTAGTTGCTCTGCGGCATGTGGGATCTTCCCGGACTAGGGCTCAAACTCATGTCCTTTGCATTGGCAGGCGGATTCTTAACCTCTGCGCCACCAGTGAAGCCCCATTTGTTCCATTATTGACACGTAAAAAGATCTAGTGGTAGATCTAATAATTATCATAATTTCAAAGTAGGTATGGCTATAAATGATGTCTTGAGATATGTTTCAGCTTTAATGTGATACGAAAATATCTATAATTTCTGTTGACAATAGTCATGGGTTCTACCATTACTATGGTTTGTTGCTTACATTCATAACTGAAAGAAACACTAAATTTCAGTTAGATGTTAGTAAAAATTAAAATGTTCTTTTCTCACCAAGCTCACAGACCCAGTGAGTTCTATGTGTGCATCTCAGATGAAGATTCTTTGTGATCAGAAGGATACCATTGCTGATAGGATAGACTAGAAGAAGGGATAAGCTAGAGGCAGGGAGACCATTTCAATGGTCCAGACAAGTTTGAATGGAGGCCATTGTAGTGGGGTTAAAGGCAGTGTCTACTATTCAGAAATAGAATTGAGGTGTGTGTGTGTTGGGAGTAGGTGGGGCCATGACTGGGAAAGCAGGAGAGAGCCCTGACTAGAAGAGTTCACTGAGGTTCGGAGACTGAGTAAGAGGGCTGTTGGCAGTCCAAGCCACTCTAACTCTTACCTAGATTGCAGTAATAGCCTACTAACTGGTTAGTAGTGTCTGTCTTTATCCCCCACAGTCTGATTTCAACAGAACAGTCAAAGTGGACTTTTAAAATGTAAGTAGGATTACATAATGTCTCTGCTCAAAGCCCTGCAATGACCAAAGTCCTTACAATAGTCCTTAGGGCCCCACATGGACTGAACCTCCGTCCTCTTTCTGACTTCATCTCCTACTGTCTCCACTTCCTCTCCTCTCCCTCCCTCCCCATTCACTGTTTCAGATACAGCTCCTCTTCTCAAACAAACAAGGGAATGTTCCTGCCTTGGGCTTTTGCACTGACTCTTTTTCAGTCTGGGACAGTCTTCTTTAACCACATGCTAATTCCCTTAACTCCTTAACTCCTTCAAGTCTTTGTTCAAACCTCTTCAAGTCCTTTCTTCCTTAACCTCCTTCAAATCACACTAGTGAGGCCTACCTTGACAACCCTATTTGAAATAGCATCTCTGTAACCAAGAAGGACCCTATGGGGCCTTTCTGGGACAGATCCCTCCCCCATATCCTCTGCTTTAGCTCCTCTCTGAAATTCCTAGATAATAGTATCTAATACATATTTCCTGAATTTTTCAGATGCTAAAACCACTACCTCATGGAAGAAATTAACTACTTGATGATCATAAGAATGTAGCCCCCAGGCATACTGGCGCCTAAGAATTGATAATGTTAACCCCTGTGAAACCACTTTGTTACCTCACCATCAACCAGTCAGAGAATTGTGCACAAGCTGATCACATACACTGGGACACCTCTCCCTCACCTTGCCTTTAAAAATGCTTTCTTGAAACCCTTTGGAGAGTTCGAGGGTTTTGAGCATGAGCCACCTGTTCTCTTTGTCTGGCACCATTACAATAAACGCTGCACTTTCCTTCACCATAACCCAGTGTCAGTAGATAGGCTTTTCTCCATGTGCGTGAGTGGACCCAAGTTTGGTTTAGTAACACTTCCTCAAATCCCACTTACTCTGATTTATTTTTTTCCTGCCTTTTACGTACTGTATCACTTATTCAATTTCTTATCTATCTTCTCTCACTAGAATGTAAGCTCCATGAGAACAGAGATCTTTGTTTTGGTCACTGTGGTCCCAAATATCAAGAATAGTGGTTGGGGGCTTCCCTGGTGGCGCAGTGGTTGAGAGTCCGCCTGCCGATGCAGGGGACATGGGTTCGTGCCCTGGTCCGGGAAGATCCCACATGCCGCGGAGCGGCTGTGCACGTGAGCCATGGCCGCTGAGCCTGCGCGTCCGGAGCCTGTTGCTCCGCAACGGGAGAGGCCACAACAGTGAGAGGCCCGCGTACAGCAAAAAAAAAAAAAAAAGAAAAAAAGAATAGTGGTTGGTACATAGCAGGTGCTCAATAGATACTGTATGAATGAATAGGGGATGGTGATGCAGCTCCAAAAAAGGAAAGGCAGGATAGAAGTAGAAGCTTTCGGAAACAAAGAGAATGTTATTTATTTAATATTTTAAGGAAGGATCCGTGGGTCATCCTGGTGGATACCTGGGTGGTCTGGAGTTCGAGGGAAAGGACTATTGGTACAGAATTTTAGATTTGGAAGTTGATCAGCATGTGGGAGATAGCTGAAACTTGGGCTTGTTCATAGAGTACCTGTTGACTAATGACAGAAGGAATTTGGGAGGAAAAGTAACACTTAAAAAGTAGTCAGAAAAAATGTGATCGCAAAACAAAGAACACTAGAAAGAGCTATCAGAAAACGTACAGTAATTATTAAATTTAACAGTGGAAAAGTATGGTAATCCAGGGAAATAGACAGGACAAAATATATTTCAAAATTAGATTTTAAAAACGTGTAATGGGTTTTTCTAATTCTGTGAAACAGTGGGGTTTTGTGTATGTTACAAATGTTTTGTTTCAGTATTGTTTGTATTTTCTACCTGACCTAACACAAAGGTGCCATATCAAATTTCTATGAATTCTTGAGTCTCAGAGGAGAAATGGTAATTATATGCTTTAATTCTAAGCAATCACATATTTAAAATGTACTCAGTTGGAGGTTTAAGTGTAAAACGCAAAGAGACTGATGTGAAACGTTGCAAAATTCTAGGTAGTATTTCTTTAGAAAATGTGTCAAAGTGACGAGTAGTCACATTATATAGTGCACTTAATTTAGAGAACTCACCTAGAGTCTTTGAATAAGAGAAAGGAGAGTTAGGTATGAGAGAGAAGAGTGCAGGCACTGCTATCTGCCATCCCCTTCAACTAATATCTTTTTCTATGTGAGCATGAGAAGTAAGGCTTGAAGAGGTGATTCCATTAGCTGGTATTAGTTTTCACATGCTCTTAGTGTAAGCATTTCACTGTATTAAGTGTAATTCTAGGGTTTCTTGTAAACTTTTGTAATCAACTTGTCAAATTCCATTGAAAAATCTTGTAGAGATTTTGATTGAGGTTGTATTTAACTTATAGATTGAGAAATCTTTGTGCCTGTGTGTGTATGTGTTTGTTTTCATGTTTATTTTACACGTAATTTGTAACAATTATAGAAAAATCAGAAAATACATACTGTAAACATAAAGAAGATAAAAATCACCTAGATTGATTGAGGTATTTTATCTTTAAACATTGAGTCTTCCTATCCAGGAACATGGTCTGTCTTTCCAGCTATTTAAATATTTTATGTCATTTTGGTTTTGTTGTTGTTGTTTTCCCATGTAAATCTTCAACATTTTTCATTGGGTTTATTTCTAAGTGATGTAATGGTTTTGTTGCTGAAATGAATGGCTCCCTTTCCCCTAACATTTTCTAATAGATTATTGTTGGAGTGTTAGAAGCTATTAATTTTTCAAATGTTGATCACATATTTGAACATGGTACTAAATTCCCTTATTTGTTCTATTAGTTTAACCATAACCTCTGAAATAGTTTTGTTTCAACCTTTCCATTTACTTGTATCTTATGTCTTTCTTCCTGTTTTAGTGAGTTGACTAAAGCCTCAAATACAATAATGAATAGTAATGGTGGAAGTGGATATCCTTCTCTTGTTCTTTCAAGGGGATGCTTGCTTTGAATGTCTATTAGGATGATGCTTGCCATAAGGTTGTGGTAAATTCTCTATAAGGAAGTTTTCCCGTCTTGTTAGCCCTCTAAGGCATTTTGATAGGAAAGGTATTAAATTTTATCACGTTCCTTTTTCAGCATAAGATGATCATTTGGTTTCTATTTCTTTAATCAGATAGTATGGTGATTGGTATTAATAGACTTCATAATGTTGAAGCAGTTCTGTATTTCCAGAATAAACTCTCTTGTCTTGATGTGTTAGTCCTTTAATATACTGCCATTTTCTGTGCTAATACTGTATTTGGGATACTTGCTTCTGTGTTCATAAATGACATTTGTTTCTTGTGGGGTTTTGGGGGGGAAACAGTACTTTCCATTTTGGGTTGTTATCAGGATTATGTTGGTCTCAGAATGAAATAGGAAGCTTTTTATCCTTTTCTTTGCCCTGGACAGTTTGTATAACAAAAGAATTACCTGTTCTTCAGTGGTTTGGCAGAACTCTCCCAAACTCTTCTGGGCCTGTTATCTCTTTTGAAGAAGTAAATATTTGACTAACTTTTCTATTTCTTAGATGTTGATTAGTCTAGTCAGGTTCTCTACCTATTCTTGATTCCATATTATAAGTTTATATTTTCCGTAAGATTATCCACTTCATATTAATTTTATAATTAATTATATAAATTATGTAAATAAAATTTTGTGCTAATTAAATTATCTTCTGTAGCTGTGGTTATGTCATCTCTTTAATTTCCATTGTTGTCTGTGTTCTCTGCTTAGAGAGCTGCAGACCTTTAAACTGCAACCTATTGAATTGAAGACAACAAGAGATAATTTCCATAGCATTACTATAGCAACCAGACTAACTCATACAGCAATTAGAAGTTCAGGGGCTTAGGGATTTGAGTATCTTGGAAGGTAAACATGAAAAAGTTTTAATGGTAAAATATAACTAAGAGTATTTCAGTCCTTTGATGCTCCAAGTAAAATAATAGAGTGTGAGAAACTCAAGAACTTAACAGTGTTCCCCCAACTCTCTACTCTCACTGGACCATCTTACCTCCACTGAGAAAGACATTCACTCTTAATTTAGTCAGCCTAAGAAATATAGCATTAAAATTTTTTGCTTGACTATTGAGTTACCAACAGGATGCATCAATGTCAATTCCTTGAGCTTTCAGTTTCACCAAGCGCCAGATTCCATCTTCTCCATTTTTCTTCAATCTAGTTTAATGAATCACCTATACCTTTATTTTCAGCCGTGTTATCTTGGGCAATCCATGCCATTAATTTTCAGTTTATCTTTTATTTAAGGCAAAGAAAAATGTTCAGCCTTTCTACTTCAGGACTCACTCTCATTTATAGTTGGCACGTTACCACTGTTGCAAAATACTGGCATACAAATGTCATCACTTTATTCTCTTTGGTTGATTTCTATATACAAGCCTCATCTTGTTACTATACTTCTGGCTCTACTTAGGGGCCAGGTTCTAGTTAATAGTTTATAGTTTTGTTAACCCTGATTTCTGTTGTTTGCTCTGTTTCTAATATGGTAAATCTTAGAAAGCTCTGAACTGTTATTCAGATATAAATGTAAGTATCCTTAGACCAAAGTATTAACACAAGTATTAATGCTATACCCTTATCAATGTAATATACTTGGAAAACCATAAATATTTAAAACAAGAAAAACAATTGTAGATCACAAGCCTGTGAGACATATTAAGTTTAGGTTTGTCCATATAGTACGTATTAAGACCCAAGTAGTCTATGTATTCCAGGCTAGACCATAGCACCATACAGGCAGGAGTCATGTCAATCTTGTTTACTACTAAATTCCTAATGCTAGTACACGTCTGGCACATAGTAGGTAATCAGTACATATTGTTGATTGAATAATTTATTGATGTGTGTAGGGATCCTAATTCAATAATGTATCTCAACATTGTTACTCACCATAAAAAGCAATGTAAAATTATGTTAGATGCTTTCAAATTTCAAGTATCAGAGATCTTCAGATTGCCTTTGTTATAGGGGTTTATTGGAAGGATTCATGGAGCCATAAAAGGAAGATTAAAAAAAATCCCAACAGGTGTACAGCCGACTGACCATCATTTCCATCATTTGGGACTGGCAACATCTCTAGCAGCCTAATTGCAGCTCTTGGGTTAAGAGCAGTTAATGCTCTTTCAGAATTGGGTGTCTGTCGCCCCCTTTCCCATTGTTCACCATTAAGGAGGCCTCTGTGTTTGCTCAGCTGCCACTAACTCTGCATGTCTGAAGTACATCACTACCCTCCCACCACCACCATCATAATGAATATGATTAGCCAGTCATTAACCAATATAATGGTACTCCTGCTGGGCTTAGTTCTCTAGCACTGAGCCACTTCACAGGTCACTTGCCAACCTATATAGTGTTGCCTTCAGCTCAGGTAATGATCCTTGGTTCAGTCACCTGTGGCAAAGGGGGTAAGGTCACATGGCAAAAGGGGGGCCACAAATGAGGCAGGTACCCTGAGGCAGTTTGCATGGCCTAGTACTACCTTATGTTAAAAGCAATAACCAGGGCCTGTCCCATATCAATATCTAACAATCCAAACCGCCACACGAGTTGTATTTTACATTCACATTGCCACATCTTTGCTGTGTGGATTTCATTTACTAGACAAGCCATCAATACCCAATCACGTTTCCTAGAATCACCATGGTGTATTCTGATGAAGAGACAGAAATGAGCCATGATTTACTGAGAGAAAAATGTCATGTATATAGCACACTGAAGAGAAATTCAATATATGGGCACTTATGAATAAGAGCTGGGGAGGGTTTTTTCTGGTTTTTCATATGTGACACTCCTATAAATCAGAAAATATTTCTGAAGTACATTACTCTCAGAAAAGCAATTTCTGTGAAATCTCTGCATGTTGGATTTTGCTGGTGCACTTCATGAAATCAAGGATAATGGTGTTTCTGGGATATAGCACAAATGATTTTAAGTTCCCAAAACATGTGCTCATAGTAAAATATCAACTGTTCTCAGAATTATGCCACACTGACTGACCCGGTGTAAAGTAGTGATCTGATTCAAAGCACTGGTGCTGTGAATTTCCCAACTATGGGTTATTTTCTGAAGAGACAATGAGTTTAATTGGACCCAGGCTACGCTACTGCTGTCCATCTGTTAAAACAGTTTCAAAATTGTTTCTTCTCTTAAGGGTGACGTGATTGCTAAACCAAAAGGATATTTCCCTTACCTTATTTGACTTCTCCACAGCAGCCACCATTTCTGAGCACCTTCCTTCTTCTATCCCATGATAGCACCTTCTTCTATCCCATGGAGTACCCACCATTTGTTATGGTGATGGTTTCTGAGCACTATGCATTCAGATGAGACCTCATCCCCAAGCTTCAGAGCAGAATTTTCCTCTGCTTTCATACTGTCTGTCTAGATGATTACAGGTTTTTCAAACTTAATGTATCTAAATTAAATACATTATCCCCTGTTGCCCACCCCTACCCCAGCCTTCAGTGGCCATCTGATTTTTCCTGTCTAAAAGTACGTGGTGATTCATCAACTATTCTGAGCCAGGGTAGGATGGCGTGGTAAGCGTGGGAATGCTGCCCTCTCTCTCTGCCTACAACCAGTCACCACCCAAATTCTATCAGTTCTATCACCTAAACCTCTCTCCAGTCTGTCTTCTCTACTTTATTCCCACTGCCAGTGCCTTAGTTCAGGTCTGCATACTCTTGGGGTCGGACAACTGTAGTAGCTTTTTTTTTTTTTTTTTTTTTTTTTTTTTTGCGGTACGCGAGACTCTCACTGTTGTGGCCTCTCCCGTTGTGGAGCACAGGCACCGGATGCGCAGGCTCAGCGGCCATGGCTCACGGGCCCAGCCACTCCACGGCACGTGGGATCTTCCCGGACCGGGGCATGAACCCGCGTCCCCTGCATCACAGGCGGACTCCCAACCACTGCGCCACCAGGGAAGCCCTGTAGTAGCTTTTTTGCCACCATCTCTTTCCGTCTCCATCTTCCACTTTGTTGCTGAAGCCATCTTTCTGAAACAATCTAACTATTCATTTAAAAATCCTTTATAGTTTTCTGTCATCCACAAGGTAAAACCCAAATTCATTGCTACGGCTGTATTGGTTTTCTAATGCCTCAAAAATACTGTGTAACAAACCACTCCAAACCTTAGTGGCTTAAAACAACAATTCATATTCTTGGGTGTATGGGTTGGCTATGGTGGTACTGCTAATCAAAGCTGGAATGATCTGTGGGTCATGTGAGGTGGCTAAAGTTCCTTCCATTTGTCTCTCATCTTCCAGGGACCTGCAGGTTAGCCCTGGTATCTGTTTTTCATGGAAATGGTAGAGGCACAAGAGAGCAAACAGCTAAGGCCTCTTAAGGTCTAGCTCAAAACTATCATGTTAGCCTCATTCTATTTGTCAGGGTAAGTAGTGTGGCTGAACCAGGATCTGGGCAATGTATTCTGACCTATTACTGGGAGAGACTGCAAGTTACAAGGGAAAAGCGTGGATACGTGGAGGGATGAACTGCGGCCAATGGCAAAAGTGGGGGGCTGTCTGATATTGTACCTATCACTTTCATTTAACTTTCTTGAATCTGACCTAATATGGCATCTTGAACAAAATATATTCTATCATGCCTCAGTAACATGCTGGAGTGACATGCTAGGAACAACTTCCCCCATCTGCATCCCACCCCATTTTGCTTGTCTGATGATGACTCCTTCATGCTCCAAAGCATAGCTAATATGTTCCTTTTCCTTCCTAAGCAACTCCTTCTCCTAGAGAGAAGCAACTTTCCTTCTTTGTGACAGCTGTTTTCTTTATGCATGAATTTTTTGCTGCTATCAAATAATTTGCAGTTATTTATTTACATTGCCACCTCCTTTTTAGATTAATAAAGCTTTTGGAGTGTAAGTACTTGCTTTTCTGGCCTCTTTTTCTCTAGAGCCCAGCAAAGTATTTGGCATTCAAAATTCAATGAATGCCAAATTGAATTAAACTTATGTTAGACAGAAATGACGTTTTGGAAATAAAGACCAATTACACTGAGTTGCAAGTACAGAATTTTGCCTGTGAAATTTGGAATAAGAAGGCAGCTAATGTTCTCTTCTCTCTGAAGCATGGCAGAATGAAATTATTGAGATATACACAGCAGGCAAATAAAGGAATCACTTCTAGAATTCTTTTTATGCTGCATTGAGCTTTTTGGTTCTGGCAGAAGCAGCAGAAATTTGATTTGAAAAATTATATTACAAATTGTTCTATCATGCTCTATCAATTGCATGTGAAGAATTTAGTTTCAGTTATGAGTTTTCCCATTTGTAAAAAGGAGTTGGAGATTTTCTGCATTATTTTTGTACAGTCTTACACTTTTTTTTCTTTCTTAAAAACCTAATAGCATAATAACCTAAGATTGCTTCTTTAAAAACTTTTGGAAGAATAAGACTCTGCTCAAAATATTTTTTCTGAAATATCTAATCATTTAGTTTATCACATACATTTTTAAAAATTGGAGTATAGTTGCTTTACACTGCTGTGTCTTATCATACACATTTTGAAACAGAGGTCACTGTTGTTGTTTATATCTACATTCAAGTCAAATGGTATGGATTTTTTTTTTTACAGTGAAAAATACTGTCATAGAATTCGCATTAGGATGCAATGAACTGATATATTCTGATGAAAAGATTTAAAGGAGCAGTAACTTGATTTATATTAGACTTAATGTCTCTACCAGCTCATGGAGAGTTTAACTGAAATCCACCCATCACTGCTTCTGAAAATAGCTCACACTGTTTGGGGGCAAGATAGTTCTGTGTGTGATCCTTTAACAGGCACAAAAGGGAAAATAATTTCTATGAAAACACTACTGAATTTAACATGTGTGTTTGGAAGGGTCATTCACTACTGTGTCTACTATATCTAAGGTATGCTCTCACCATTTTGTGGTGCGTTCAAGTCTCATTACGATGCATAGAAATTTTGTGTGTGTGTGTGTGGCCTCACCGCTATGCTTGCAGGATCTCATTTCCCTGACCAGGGATTGAACCCATGCCCTCTGCAGTGAAAGCACCAAGTCCTAACCACTGGACCACCAGGGAATTCCCATAGGATGCATAGAACTCTTTTTTTTTTTTTAATTTTCATTGGAGTAGAGTTGCTTTAAAATGTGTTAGTTTCTACTGTACAGCAAAGTGAATCAGCTATATGTATACATATATCCCCTCTTTTTTCGATTTCCTTCCCATTTAGGTTACTGAAGGGCATTGAGTAGAGTTTCCTGTGCTTTACAGTATGTTCCCATCTGTTGCCTATTTTATACATAGTATCAATAGTGTATATATGTCAATCCCCATCTCCCAATTCACCTCCCCTTCCCCCTTGGTATCCATACGTTTGTTCTCTACATCTGTGTCTCTATTTCTGCTTAGGATGCATAGAACTCTTGATAGGACTAGAGCAAGCATTCCCTTAGCCCTAAATTTGAACTGCTAGAAGGCATCACTTGGTTGGGGAGCACAGCTGATTTTCAAATGTCTTTTGTGTGGCTGCTACTAAGCCACCAAGTCCTAGAGCAGTGTTGTCTAATAGAAGTATTATGTGCATTACATATGTAACTTTACCTTTCCCAGTAGCCACATTAAAAAAATTTTTAAAAGAAACCAAATCTATCTAAAATAGGATCATTTCAACACATAATCAACATTTTTAGAGTATTAATATTTTATATTCCTTTTTTTATACTTTTACTAAGTCTTTGAAATCTGGTGTATATTTCAGACTTTCAGCACATTTCAATTTGGATGCTAAATTTTCATTAGAAATAATTGATATAGTGCCTTGGTCACACTCTCCCTGTCCTACTCCAGCTCCCTCTTTTCTACACCACCCTCCTGCCCAGCCCTCATTGGTCTAGCAAACTTCTGCCCCCATGCCCAAATTCAAATCTTACTTCTTGCAGCATCCCTTATCTCCCTCATCTGTTTTCTCACAATGTTCATATTTTTATTACAATACTCGTCACATCACATTCTACTATGATCCTTTTAAATCTGTTTCATCCCAGTTGAAAGTGATCTCATTAAGAGCAGATTGTCATATTTATCTTCATACCCTTGGTGCCTAGCAGGTGCTGAGCCTGAAAAATGTTGGTTGATCTATTTATGTGAAATGTGCAACAGAGGCAAATCCATACAGACAGGAAGCAGAGTTGTGGGTACCAGGGACTTGGGGGAGGGAGGATGAAGAGTGACTGCTGAATGGTGGGTACAAGGGATTTTTTAGGGCGTTGGAAATGTTCTGGAACTGATAGTGGTGATGGTTGCACAACATCGTGAATGTTCTAATTGCCACTAAACTGTACACTTTAAAATGGTTAAAATGGTGAATTTTATGTTATGTGAATTTTGCTACAATAAAAAATTTTGTTGAAAAAAAGAAAGAATTGATCTATATTTATATTTCCTACAATTTGCAGTTGGAAAAAGTAGATTCATATACCTAAGTTGTTCCAAACATACTTTTCTAATCATGGAATCAAGAACCAGTCATTCAGTTTATATTTAAATTAAAATGGAAAACGCAGTTTCTCAGTTTCACTAGTCACATTACAAGTGCTCAGTAGCCCCATGTGACCAGTGGCTACTGTATTGGCTGGAGTAGTTCTAGAGAATAGTGATGGCCTCAGGTCTTCAGTAATTACTTCAGGCTTTGTGCCCAGTTTGGTGTCAGTCAACACAAGAAATAAAAAGGAACCCGAGGTCACAGTTCATCTCTGCCCATAAGAAGATAAAAAAATATATAGTATGTGGTTTTAACATCATAAATAAAACATGAGTTCATAGAAAAGACAGATGGGTGTGTGTGAGTGGGGGCGTTAGAAGGCATTGTGAAGTAAGATTTTGGGCCCTGAAAGTCCACAAGGGTTTAGATAGGAACTGGGGAGGAACATTTTGTGGGGGAAATGGCAAAAGCCCAGTGGCAGGAAGATACAGGGTTTAGGAGGAAAACCAAACTATATGGGACCAGTACTAGGTGGTAGTTAAGGACATAAGCTCCACAGTCATGCTCCTTGGGTGTGAATCCTGGCTCTGACACTTCCTAATTGCTTGACTTTTGGCATGTTGTTTAACTTCCCTTTTCCTGTTTATCTGATTATAAAATAGGGATAATAATACTTCATGGGGATATTGTGAGGATTAAATGAACTAATACCTATAAAGCACTTAGTATAGTGCTTACTACTTAAATGCTCAAGAAGTATTAGCTGCTGTTATTAACTAAGTGTGACTATTTGCTCTTTGGAGTTTACATATAACAAACCAACCACAGCCATTCTATTTAGAACTTATATCTCAAAGCACTGAGCTTAAGTTTACATAAACCAATTTACATTCCAAATGTGCAACCATTCTCAAATGTTTCTGAGTATTAGTTTCCCAATTTGAAAAATTTGGAATAATTTAACCTACTTTATCATGTTGTGATGGAAATTAAATGAGCCCACTTAGGAAGCAGGCTGCTTCTACTTATTAACTGCAGCCTTGGGAAACTTACTCATCTCAGAGCCCCAGATTCCTAATCTACAAGATAATATCACCCTCTCAGGATCAAATGTATAATATATGTGAAGTGCTGAGCACAATTACTGTCACAAAAATGAAGAATTATTTTTAACTTTTGAAAAGATCTTAAGTCTTGATGGCTCAGAGATCTCTAGCAGCTCAGCAAACCTTGAGATGAAAGGTTCCCATGGCTTGAAGTTTAGAAGCTTTCATACTTCTGAGTACTAGTCACTTTCTGCAAGCAGGAACCAGAAAGAATCATTTTTCACTTCCTTATACCCGTGGTTAAAGAAGGTGGACAAACAGGAGTCTCAAAAAAGGACAAATCAGCCAACTGATTTAAAAGAAGGTGGAGGGTTGTTTACATGAGAACAATACCTTAGCAACGACTCCATGACCTTTCTCCCTTAGGAAGAAATGAACTGTAATAAATATGACTGAACAATCAGAAACAATTTCGGTACAGAAAAGATAGCGTGACTTTCCTCTTGTTGCTTCAGGAACTAAAAGTACACAGTTTGATATTTTTTTACTTACCTTAGAAGATTTATCTATACATTCCAGTTAATTCTACTAGTCTTTATTTCCACAATATGGTGAAAACAGATCTACCAATCACCATATCTAAAACAGTGTATTTTCATGTGATGATTCTCAACCACTTATTATTCATGATCATAAAGTTGTTCTTTTGTGACACTAGAGAGATCTTCTTCACATTTCCAACTATTTACTGTAATTCTTTTTTTTTTTTTTGCGGTACGCGGGCCTCCCACTGCCGTGGCCCCCCCCATTGCGGAGCGCAGGCTCCGGATGCGCAGGCTCAGCGGCCGTGGCTCACGGGCCCAGCCGCTCCGCGGCATGCGGGATCTTCCCGGACCGGGGCACGAACCCGTGCCCCCTGCATCGGCAGGCGGACTCTCAACTACTGCGCCACCAGGGAAGCCCTGTAATTCTTATAGAATTAAAGATCTCCATGATTTGGTGACCATTCAGAATCTGGAAACTTTAGAAAACTTGCATTATCAGCAATGCAACTTACAGGCCAAGAAAAAATTATGGCAATATTCTTTGCTGGAGTTTTATATTAGTTTCCTAGGGCTACAGTAACAAAATACAACAAACTTGAGTGGCTTAAGACAACAGAAATTTACTCCCTCACAGTTCTGAAGATGCAAAGGACAAAAGCAAGATACTGGCAGGGACATGCTCCCTCTGAAATTTCTGGAGAAGAATCCTTCCTTGCCTCTTACTAGACTCTGGTGGCTCGTGGTAATCTTCTGCATTCTTTGGCTTGCAGCTGCATCATTCCAATCTCTGTTGCCCGGTCACATAGCCATCTGCCTTGTCTCTCCTCTGTCGTCAAATCTCTCTCACTTTATAAGGACACTTGTAATTGGATTTAGGGCCCACCCCACTCCAGCATGACTACATCTTAACTTGATTACATCTGCAAAGACCCTAATTCCAAATAAGGTCACATTCACAGGTATCAGGGTTAGAACATCAATATATCATTTTGGAAGGCACAATTCAACCCACAACGAGCTCCTACTATTATAAGACAATACCAAAAGTATAATGAAAACTTATCCTTCATGTATGAAGTTTGTGCCACCCACTGATTTCCCAGCTCTCTATCTAGCTTTAAATCCCACTAGGGAGTAAACGCCAACTGGTATTAGAGGTACAGTTTGTGGGCATGTACAAGAATATTTTATTGGTGAATACAAAGGTTGACATGTATTGAGCTCCTACTCTGTACCAGGTCCTATGCTTGGTGTTAGAGATACAAGAAGAAAAATGCACCAGTCCCTGCTTTGGTGGAGCTCATTCTGGTAGCCTGGACTGGTTCCATGACCTTGGTAACAGTAACAGCTTTGTACTAATAAAGTGAGCAAACCAGTAATCCTCATCACCTTAGTTAGTAAAACACCTCCATTAAACACACAGTTTTGTTATACACTGCCCATGTCAGCAAAACATATCAAAATTGAGGGGATTACCTCCTAGCTGAAGATGAGCTAACTTTTTTGAAGTTAATTACTCAAGTCTTTGCAACACTAGGGGAAAGCAAAATGGAGAGCAAATCAGATGCAAAAGGGGAAAGGTTCCTGCCAGCTGTTTTTTAAAAAATAGTTATTTATTTAATTTTTGGCTGCGTTGGGTCTTCGTTGCTGTGCGCGGGCTTTCTCTAGTTGTGGCGAGAGGGGGTTACTCTTTGTTGCGGTGCACAGGCTTCGCATTTCAGTGGCTTCTCTTGTTGCGGAGCATGGGTTTTAGGCATGCGCGCTTCAGTACTTGTGGCTCACGGGCTCTAGAGCGCAGGCTCAGTAGTTGCGGCACACAGGCTTAGTTGCTCCCCGGCATGCGGGATCTTCCTGGACCAGGGACCGAGACCATGTCCCCTGCATTGGCAGGCAGATTCTTAACCACTGTGCCACCAGGGAAGCCCCGTGCCAGCTGTTTTGACTTGCTTTCTTCACCCACTTTCACACCTCACCAAGCAGGAACCAGAGATGTTTGTTTTGCTTGAGTGCTCCAAGGTGCAAACACACTTTACCACCAACACTTAGAGTTGCCATGGTAGGTAGATCCTTATTTCCAACCATTCTACAAATGCTTTATACAATTACAGGATTGTTTCAGAATTAGAAAGGAAAGACATTATTTACTGCCTGAGTCCAAACCCCTCATTTTTATAGGTTAAAAGAGGCTGTAGAATGTGACTTGACCTAGGCTATGCAACTGTAGTAATCAATACTGTAAGCTCCATGAGAGTAATGACCCTGTTTTTGGTGACTTTTGTGCTCTCAGAAACTAGCATATGCCTAGCAGACAGTGAGTGCTCCATAAATGTAGGCTGAGTGAAAAAATAATTTGAAAAATGAATGAATGAGTCAAAAATACACCTTTTAAAATATTTTTCCACTACCATAATGATCTCTAATTTTTCAACAAATTTAAGATTCTCAATAAAAAGCTTCGAGGTAGTCTAACAAATGTTCAGACAGCATCATTTATCCATGTGCTGTTAAAACCTAACTGTTTAGGGCTTCCCTGGTGGCACAGTGGTTGGGAGTCTGCCTGCCGATGAGGGGGACACAGGTTCGTGTCCTGGTCTGGGAAGATCCCACATGCCGTGGAGCGGCTGGGCCCGTGGGCCATGGCCGCTGAGCCTGCGCGTCCGGAACCTGTGCTCCACAACGGGAGAGGCCACAGCGGTGAGAGGTCCGTGTACCGCAAAACAAACAAACAAACTTAACTGTTTAAAAGAGAATTGTTTTCCAGATTATCCAATATTCTCAGCTTCTACTCTCAACATTTTTCTAGTCTTTATACCTCTTGCAAATTCGGCAGAGGAAGAGGAGCTAAATCACAAATCTTGCTGCCTGTTCACCCAGTAAGCCTTTACAATAGCTGTTATCTGGTCCCAGCTGTTGTGCTAAATTTAGGATTTTGGATTATCTTTAACTGCTCTTTCTGTCTCCCATTACCAAGGTTAATTGAGAAGTGATGTTAGAACAAGTAAAGCTTCAGTTCATAAAAGAAACTACATACTACAGTATTCTGTAATATCAAAGTCAAATCCACTGGGAGTTAACATTTGCAGCTATTACATAAAGGAACTGTTGCCATTTGTCAGAAGTTTCATCTTCAAGATGCCAGAACATTTCCCATGAAGATGAATGTTACCTTCCTAAATGTTCTGTCCTGTTTTGATTAGTTGCAATCTTAGAGTTAAGGTTTTTAATTGCAGGTGCATATGTAATTTTACTGTGCATATGAAAACATCCAGAAAATATTGTTTTCTTCATAATAAAAATTTCATGTATTTAATAGATCTGAGGCAAAAAAAATGCAATCCCAATCTTGTAATTTACAAAAACTTTTCTGATGTAGAAGTAAACATACTTCCTGTAAAACTTTGGAAACCTCAGAAGAGTACAAAGACTAAAGTAAATCACCTTTAAACCTAACCTAGTACTTGCCTGTTGTGATTCTTGTATGCAAAATTATTTCTTAAAAAAAAAAAAGGCTTTTTCTAAATGAAACCAAAGAGGATTGCAAATTTTGTACTTCTCTCCGTCTCTGTTTTGAGCTCACAACCCCATGTGTACTTTGTCTATAAACTGAGTAGCTAATAGCTTCAGCCCTTGTTAGGATTGCTTGTTTTAATTACAACAGATCCTTGTCATCTGTTTGTGTTGAAATGATGATACAACATCGCAACACGAAATGTCATCATGTCACATTGTTATAGCACAACAACAGAATTACAGCTCCCTAACAATAACACGGTGTCAAAAGTGTCCTCCTGCCATGAGTCAGTGTTTTAGAGGTTATAAAAGTTATTTTTAGCACAGTGAAGGCCTCTAGAGCTTGGGTTCCGAATCCTACTAAAATTCCTGGTGATTTGAAAAAAATCTGGTTGGGGAGGGTTTTTGCTCTTAAACTCCCCAATCCCTGCAGCGTACGGCTGCCCACTCTCCTGTCTTGGCCACATTAATTAGACCCGACTTCCACCGTGCACTGCAAGCCCCTTGGGGCTGGGTCACAACTCTGCGCCAGCATCCAGTGTGGAGGAGGAGGAGGAGACTATAATTATCCCTCCACGTCTGGGGCAGGCCCTCGGATGACATCTCCCCAGTTACCCTGTGCTCTAATAGCGCAGCTCTGGTTCCTGGTCCCAGAAGCGCCGCAGCCAGCTCGGAGCGCAGGCAGGAGGCGAGCGCGGCCAAAGCGCCGGGCGCCTCTCAGGCCTCCCGGGCTCTGCCGGCCCTTCGCAGCCGGCAGCACCAGCAAGGGAACCCAGGCCCCCAGGCTAGCGCCCCGGGGCGCGGGGAGCGTTGCCATAACAACCGGGCGCCCGCCGCGGAGGCCGCCGGGGAGGAAGTGACGAGCGGTGGGTTGGCTGTTGTTGGGACACGTGACCCGGGCAGTGTTTTGACAGGGCAAACTGAAGAGAAAGAACTGGGCGAGCGAGGGGGACCGGGAGCTGGGGCTCCAGAGCTAGAGGCAGCGGGCGGGCGAAGAGCTGGCAGAGGCGCGGGGCGAGCGGGCCGGCCGGGGCGACGGGCAGGCGAAGCCCGGGGGCAGCGGGGCTCGGGTGCGAGTCGGGCAGGCAGGGCGAGGGGCTGAGCGCCGGGAGCGGAGCGAGGCGGCGGCCGAGGCGGGGGTGGATGGCCACAGGGGCGCCGGGGAGCCGCGTCGGGCTTGTTGTCTCGGGTCCCCATGGTCCTCTAACGCAGCCCCGGGGGCCGCTGCGCGCCACATTCCGCTCTCGCCGGCCCTGCGCCTCTCGGAGCCTCACGTCTGAGGTGGGAGTGTGATGTGAGCCGCTGGGCGAGCGGCGGAGAGAAGTGCCAAGAGGAGGAGGGATTGGGACGGGAGAGGAGAGCGAGTTAGTCAGCAGAGGTCGGCCGAGGGAGCCATGAAAACAACTCTCCGGCGGGGAAAAGGGCTGGCGCGGCGCTCCGGACGGCGTGGCTGAAGGAAATCAGGGCCGCGGCGGGACGGAAGGGGGCCGCACGGGCAGGCTGCGCCGAGCAGGGGCGAGCGCCCGGCCGTAAACACCTTCCCGGGAAGACCTCGCAGGGCCTAGGGGTGGCAGGGGCGACCCGGGACAGCCCAGTAGAGTTCGTTTGGAACTGGGGGCTGGGCAAGAGGAGATGACTCGCGTTTCTTTCTGACCCTCTCATTGTGTCAACTTGGCCGCGGTTGAGGCAGGAAGACTAGCCAGAGGGTAACTACACAGGTGAGGCCCGGCGGGGCGGGCGGAGCTGTAGGCGAGGCGCTTGGGGTCTTGAAGAGTTTCCTGCGCCCAAGTCACCAGGTCGGAGCATTTCTATACCAGCCACTGCGGAGGTGCCACTGTTTCCAGCGGTATTTTTCTTACAAAGGGGTTAGTTAGCTTGTGTTGTTTGAATCCTTTTTTTTTTTTTCCTGCCTGTACCTTCAGGTTATAAATAGATCTTCCTTTTGGTTCCGAAACACTGTGTCAAAGAAGGACACGTTGGCCTGGAGAGCACAGGGGCGGGGAAGAGGGGTGCTTGGTCCGGAGGAGATGGGGGAGGGCGGTGCAGAGTTTTGCTTTTTTCAGACCTGCGGATGGTGCTGTCACCGCGCGTAGTGCCAGGGAGAGGCCTGTTAGCAGTAGTTTTCTTGCAAGATCGAGTGTTGAGGGCAAGACCAGATTAATTTTATTTTGATCTCTTTTAGCATTTTGAAAACGGAGCAGTAGCCACAGAATCGGCGGCGAGCCTGTTGAAAGAACCCACACGTGTATTTCACTGCACCTTGGGTGGAAATTGGCGTGAAGATGAAGCCAGACCGAGGTAAATAATTGATTTAAGTAGGATTTTTTTTTTCTGTGCCCCATTTTAGAAAAGTTAACCTCGTTCTGCGGCAGGATCAACTCTTTGTGAATTACACATGATTATTTGTTTCTGTTACAGATTCCAGCTGGTAAGGTAGAGAAGGGCGCATGGAAGAGTTAGGAACTAGATGGGAGAATACATTCTTCAAAAGTGTCTTCAAAGTATTAGTTTCAAGAGATATTAGAAATGAAATTGCCAAGAACAGCACGTGTATCTGTTGCCACAATACTTGGTATCATTTTAGAGTTACATTACTCATTTTTAGGTTCAATCTAACTTCGATTTTAAAGAAGTTTAAAAGTTTTTTCAACTTGAGAATTTGATCTTGATAAACTGAGAAAATTTAAGATTGAGTTCACAAATATTATTTGTCCTTGCTGATTTTTGTGCTTTAGGCAAACTCTAAAAGTTTGCAAAGTACTCGAGGGCTTTGTCCAGTATATCAATTTATACACAGGGCTACTGAAATCCGTATAATAAGTACTGTAAATGTGCCATTTCCTTTCTAAACCTGTATTTTCAGGACTTATGGGAATAACGCATACACTGTGTTTCTCAAGGATTTCAAAGGAATTGAAAACTCATTTATCAATCTACTTTTGATTGGCCATTGCAAGGACCAACTTTAGAAGGTTTTAATATAGTGGTAGTAGGAGTTTGTTATATGGGAATTTGAGTCCAAGGAACATTGTAGGAAGAGGATTAATGTATTTGGTAGGGAGTTGGACTAGATGACAGAGTTCCTTCCAAATCTGAGACTTTCAGATTGGAAATGTTAATTTATCTTTATGAATTAGATGCTCATTTAAAAAAAGATATGGGAGGGCTTCCCTGGTGGCGCAGTGGTTGAGAGTCCGCCTGCCGATGCAGGGGACACGGGTTTGTGCCCAGGTCCGGGAAGATCCCACATGCTGTGGAGCGGCTGGACCCGTGAGCCATGGCCACTGAGCCTGCATGTCCGGAGCCTGTGCTCCGCAACGGAAGAGGCCACAACAGTGAGAGGCCCGCATACCGCAAAAAAAAAAAAAAAAAAAAGATATTGGAAATTCCCTGGCGGTCCAGTGGTTAGGACTCCATGCTTCTTCTGCAGGGGGCACAGGTTTGATCCTTGGTGGGGGAACTAAGATCCCGCAGGCCTCGACATGGCAGTCAATCGATCAATCAATAAATGATAATTTAAAAGAATAAAATACAATAATTTTAAAAGATATATATTAAACTGGTTATTTTTTCCAAATATTTTTTAAAACTGGATTAGAAAGTCAAATTTTCTTTTCTATTAAAATACATCTTTGGTAATACTGTCTTAAAATGCACTAGAAAGAAGTGGAGAAAGCCATACTTAATTTAGTGGATTAGTTTTAAGTGTTTGGTTGTTTCTTAAAATCAGCTTTGTATGAATTAAGTATTAGCAAGAATATTGTTACTAAGCAGGTTGCTTGTGTAGAATGCCAAGTTTAGACTTTTAGATTTCATCTGTGACTTTGGAAAGATGGCACCAAGGTCGGTAATTGCATCTCAAAATAAATAAGCAAAGAAAATCAGAGTTGCTATTTGTTTTTTGTTTTTGTTTTGGTGGTTGTTGCAAAAGTTGCTTTAAGGTCCTACGCAGGTTTGTTTGTTTATTTTTAAAATTTTGGCTGTACCAGGTCTTTGTTGAGGCACGTGGGATCTTTTAGTTGCCTCATGCACGCGGGATTTAGTTTCCTGACCAGGGATGGAACCTGGACCCCCTGCATTGGGAGGGCAGAGACTTACCCACTGGACCGCCAGGGAAGTCCCCTAAGCAGTTAAAAAAAATAGTATTTGCACACAATCTATATTTTAGCCAAAACTAGTACTAAACACAATAAAATGTTATATATTAATATAGATTACTAGGAAAAGTAAATACATTTATGCATCAAGACTCCTAAAAAAGAGACTTTTTTCTCGTTAAAATTGTAGCTATCTTTAGCATTATGATGTAAAAATGAGGTGATTGAAAGTTTAGTATTGTGACTATATTTTATAATATGAGTCTTTAGGCCCATGGCTTTCTTTTGATCAGGACCTAGAGTAAGAAGTATCTTTTACTTTGCAAAGTAGTATAGAAATACTGAAATAAACTTCACAAAACATACTTACTCGTACTATGTGCAGTGTGGTCTTGTACTTTCTGTTCTATTTCTGTTGTTAAAAATTGCTTGCATAACTCATTGAATTGATTTCTTGACCTGTGGTTGGCAAGGCACAATTATGGGAGAGCTTGACAACAGTAATACTTCACTTTTTCTACATTGGTATCTAAGAAGCTATTCTATATGAGTTAATTTTCTGGATAACTGAAACTTTACTCTTTAAATGCCAAAAATATTTTCAGTTGTAATCATGATATGTGGACTCAGATTTTTTTTTTTTCCTCTAGCTTAAACCACTTCAGCCTATTTTTTTTAAGATCTGATTTTTGAATTCCCATGCTGTCAACAGTCTTTGTTGTCAATATGCTTATTCTTGTCTCCTTTTAATTTTACCGCTTTTAGTCTCTGAGATAAAGAACTAGATAACCATGCTTAGCACTGAGTTCTCTAAAAAATGAGAATAAATAGGAAAACCTTCAGATATTCATTCAGAAGCTAAGAAAGTATACGAATTCTAGTGTAGAAACTGTGAGATATTTGCTTAGTGGTATACAGCTGTGCTTCAGAAAGTTTCTAAGTGCAAAAGGACCCTCTTATCCTACATGGTTGCATGTAGTAGTTGGTTGGCTAATTTAAAAAGTTTAAATGAGGAATCAGAAAAAATAACAGCCTTAATTATTTCATTTGTCTTTTGGTGTAGGCTCAAGGCCCTTTTTTGGGGGTGAAATGGGGTCTGTTTTTCAGTGTTAGATATGATCTTTCCTATGTAAACCACACCAAAAATGTACACCTAAGATTTCTACTTTCAATTTCTTTAAAGTGGAATAAGACTGCAAAAAAATCCAAGGGTGGAATATTTTACATTTAAAAAGCGTTAAATTCTTTTTTAATGTTTCACACAATTTTATAGGTGTCTGTGTACACCAGGAATTACAAGGATATTTGTGTAGTCAACAGAAATTTGTTCTGGGAGGAGAGGGAATATATATTCATCAAAATTATGTTCATCAAAATATGTGCTTTCCAAAGCATTCAACGTAGTTTTCACAGAAATAACCTTTTTGTGCATTCATTTCATTGATTTATATAGTTTTAAAATAAATTCACATAAGCAGATTTGGGAAGAAACACCAGATACTACTTAAGCATACAACTCAACTAGTAGGAGTAGAAGTGTGCAGGCAACTGGAAAGTAACTTATTAGCTGCTCATGTCTGTCAATTTGCTTCTATGGAAGATATGGAAAGCATTGGACAATCTTGCTAGTTGATTAAGTGAAAATTAAAAGACCTTCTACTGTACTTCCAGATAATTAACATGTTACTGTACAATGGCCATGTTTCACAGTAGTCAATAGAATTTTACTATAGTCTGAGGTAAGTCTTTTTTTTCCTCTTTTTTCTTTTTCTAAATTTTCAGCAGTTATATAACATTACTTGTGCAATGCTGCCAAAGATGAGTCTTTGATGTTATCATTAGCACAGGTTTTGGAATCAGACCTGTATTTGTATCCTTGTTCCATTACTTGCTAGCTGTGTAATCTTCATTAATTTCCTTTATCTCTGAGAGTCTCAGGTTCTTTGTCTGTAAAATGGGGATAATTCCAGCTTCTCATAGTTGTTAGAATGAAATACGACACTGGTTGGCACATAGTAGGTTTTAAATAAATGATCATTACCATGTTAAACAAGATATTACAGGTGGTTATATGTTGGTCGGTTATAAAATATGTTCAACAGAGGTAAAGAAATAGTCAAATGTGCAATAACCTAATAGTATCTTGTTTCGTTTTGCATTCATAGCCTGTAACCTGCTAAGGCTCAAGCAGATTTAGTAGGCTTTTAATGTATAGTTATCTGAGAAGATACAAAAGCTATGAAAGGATGCTTGATGTATGTGTAATTTATTTCTGTGTCATTTGTTATTACAGTTACATCTTAACCTCTATATGTAGGGGGTGTCATGGGTGGACCAAGCTTCCTGGAAATATATTTTTAAATTCTGACTAGAGCTGGGCAGCTGGAGAGGTTAAACAATGTTACTTCACCTTGTACTCAAGGATGTAAAGTTTGGATCTGATCCTAGTTAGATATTGAATGCCCAGTGTTTCAAGAGATGTCTAAAGTATGGTCTTTGCATAGAAGCAATTAAAGCATTTTATGTTTTTAACATTTAATATTTATTTATGGTATAAATGTATGGTATTTATAATCTTGTATGTTTTTGAATGCATATTTTTTCTATAAAAATATTTTTCAAAATAATAGAATATAAGCTTATGTTTTGATTTCAAAAGTCCCAAGGCGGGCTTCCCTGGTGGCGCAGTGGTTGGGAGTCTGCCTGCCGATGTGGGGGGGCGCGGGTTCGTGCTCTGGTCCGGGAGGATCCCACGTGCAGCAGAGTGGCTGGGCCTGTGAGCCATGGCCGCTGAGCCTGTGCGTCCGGCGCCTGTGTTCCGCGGCGGGAGAGGCCGCAGGGGTGAGAGGCCCATGTACTGCCAAAAAAAAAAAAGTCCCAAGGTTTCAGAAGTCCCAAGTTCATGGTATTGTTTAACAATTTAAGTAGAATCAACATCTTTTCAATTTCAAAGATAAATGTCAATTTTGCTATGCTTTATGCTTTGGTTAGAAACAGTTTCTTCATCAGACATTTCTAAGAATGTTGTCTGAGCTTATCAACTGTTACGAAAGGTTAAGGCCTATAACATCTAGGAAATCATCAAGGCATTAATAATTTAAACATACTTTGTTTCAATTCATATTTGAATACATATTGTAAGTCATTTATAATTCTTAAGTAAAAACTATTAGTGCAAAACCTGTTCCACGAATAAAATACCAATCAATTTGATTTTTTGAGGTTAAAACTGAGAGGAATGCTTAGTTTTTTCCCTCTGCTGTAGATTGAATACTTGTGTGCCCCCCAAAATCCATGTGTTGAAATCCTAAGCCCTAAAATGATAGTAGTAGGAGGTAGGGGCCTTTGGTAGGTGATGAGATCATGAGGGTGAAGACCTCATGAATGGCGTTAGTGCCCTTATGAAAGAGACCCAAGAAAGTGCCCTTATCCCTTCCACCATCTGAGGTTATAATGAAAAGACAACTGCCTAATGAGAAAGCTGGTCCTCACCAGACACCCAGATCTGGTAGTGTCTTGATCTTGGACTTTCCAGCTTTCATAACTGTGAGAAATAAATTTCTGTTGTTTATAAGCCACCTAGTTTATGGTATTTTGTTATAGCAGGCTGAATAGACTAAGAAACCCCCTTTTTGATTGTATTACAAATTTAGGCTTTAGCTTTAGCATTGCGATGGCTTACGAACTTGCCTAGAGTATAATGCAAACCATTTTAATCTCAAACAGTTCTTCCTGGGCAACTGAAATAGGAGGAAAGAAGTGGTAAGGACTAGAAAAAAATAGCATGGGAGTTAGATGTGTTGCTTACTTGCTAAGAATAGTTCATTGTTAGCCAGTGTAAGTCAGACAATACAAATGACAGATGTTAGAGGAAAAGAAGTGTTGACTAGATTAAATAGATCAGGCTTTTGCTAAATTCCCGGGGTGGAGGTGGTGTGGTACTATTACTAATAACAGCTAACTCTTCTACATACTATGTGCCAGGCACTATTCCAAGTAGTTTATATATGTAACTCATTTATTTATTTATTTATTTTTGTGGTACACGGGCCTCTCACTGTTGTGGCCTCTTCCGTTAAGGAGCACAGGTTCCGGAAGCGCAGGCTCAGCGGCCATGGCTCACTGGGCCCAGCCGCTCCCAGACCGGGGCATGAACCCGTGTCCCCTACATCGGCAGGCGGACTCTCAACCACTGCGCCACCAGGGAAGCCCTATATGTAACTCATTTAAACATCACAGTTGTTCAAGGAATTAGATGCTATTGTCATCTCCATTTTATAGATAAATGAAATTGAGTCAGAGAGAGAGGTTTGGTAACTTACCCAAGGTTACGCAACTAATAAGAGGGCTAGCCCAGATTTGAAATAAGCTTGGGTACATGCTCTTAACCCTCTGACTTGTAGGAGTATGTTATATTAAAGTATTATAAGATATTGGGACCAAATTTGTTTTAAAATAGGCCTGAGGAAAATGAAAAACAGATTTACTAATTATTGTAATCTTGGAAAACTGTATATCTTATTTGTGCCTCACCTTCTTCATCTTTACAATGGAGGAAGTAATAGTACCTTGCCTTAGGGTTACTTTGAGTAAATAAGTTAGTGCATGTAATGTGCTTAGAACTATGGCTGGGATATAGTAGACATTCAAATGTGAACTGCTCTTGCTACAATTGGACATATTCTAATTAAGAAGTCAATCATTTAGGGAAAGCTGGGGAGGACAAAAGAAAGGGGCTAATTAAGCTGTATATGTTTTGTATACGCCCTGTGATCTCAAGTCCAAAAATGACTACTGTTGATCTTTCACCCATTTACATTGATTGGTCTTGACACATCAGTAGCTGTCAAATAATTGCTGGCTTGATACAACTTCTGAGATTGAGTACTAAAGGGCTTGACATAGAGGTTCCCTATGTTTTTGCCTGTCATTCAGTAAGAAGGAAGTGATTCAGTGGGTGGAACACTGTCATTTCTTTGAAGGATGAGAAAAAAGATAATTGGAAGGCAGAATCGAGAGGCTAAAGTGTACATAGGGAGAGTGACTCAAAAGCTGATTTCCTTTTCAAAAAGTGAAGAAACCCATGGGGCCTAAGCATTCTGTATTATGAACAAGTATAGAAAAAAATTAGTTGTTAAATGAAGAATATTTATATTCATTTATTATTTTGTCCTTCTCAACTTTGCACCTAATTATGGTAGTATTTTTCCCCCATTTAAGGCTGAAGTTTTTAAAAACTAAGGGAACGTTAAACTTAGAAATTCTAACTTAATACTGACTTTTTTTTTTTTCTTTTTAATTTTTTTTTTTAACATCTTTATTGGGGTATAATTGCTTTACAATGGTGTGTTAGTTTCTGCTTTATAACAAAGTGAATCAGCTATACATATACATATGCTCCCATGTGTCTTCCCTCTTGCGTCTCCCTCCCTCCCACTCTCCCCATCCCACCCCTCCAAGGCTGTCCCAAAGCCCCGAGCTAAAATCCCTGTGCCTTGCGGCTGCTTCCCCCTAGCTATCTACCTTACTACGTTTGTTAGTGTGTATATGTCCATGACTCTCTCTCGCCCTGTCAAAACTCACCCTTCCCCCTCCCCATATCCTCAAGTCCGTTCTCCAGTAGGTCTGCGCCTCTATTCCTGTCTTATCCCTAGGTTCTTCATGATATTTTTTTCCCTTAAATTCCATATATATGTGTTAGCATACGGTATTTGTCTTTTTCTTTCTGACTTACTTCACTCTGTATGACAGACTCTAGGTCTATCCATCTCATTACAAATAACTCAATTTCATTTCTTTTTAAGGCTGAGTAATATTCCATTGTGTATATGTGCCACATCTTCTTTATCCATTCGTCCGATGATGGGAGCTTAGGTTCTTTCCATCTCCGGGCTATTGTAAATAGAGCTGCAATGAACATTTTGGTACATGACTCTTTTTGAATTTTGGTTTTCTCAGGGTATATGCCCAGTAGTGGGATTGCTGGGTCATATGGTAATTCTATTTGTAGTTTTTTAAGGAACCTCCATACTGTTCTCCATAGTGGCTGAACCAATTCACATTCCCACCAGCAGTGCAAGAGTGTCCCCTTTTCTCCACACCCTCTCCAGCATTTATTGTTTCTTGATTTTTTGATGATGGCCATTCTGACTGGTGTGAGATGATATCTCATTGTAGTTTTGATTTGCATTTCTCTAATGATCAATGATGTTGAGCATTCTTTCATGTGTTTGTTGGCATTCTTTATATCTTCTTTGGAGAAATGTCTGTTTAGGTCTTCTGCCCATTTTTGGATGGGGTTGTTTGTATTTTTGTTATTGAGCTGCATGAGCTGCTTGTAAATTTTGGAGATTAATCCTTTGTCAGTTGCTTCATTTGCAAATGTTTTCTCCCATTCTGAGAGTTGTCTTTTGGTCTTGATTATGGTTTCCTTTGCTGTGCAAAAGCTTTGAAGTTTCATTAGGTCCCATTTGTTTGTTTTTATTTCCATTACTCTAGGAGGTGGGTCAGAAAGGATCTTGCTGTGATTTATGTCATAGAGTGTTCTTCCTATGTTTTCCTCTAAGAGTTTGATAGTTTCTGGCCTTACATTTAGGTCTTTAATCCATTTTGAGCTTATTTTTGTGTATGGTGTTAGGGAGTGATCTAATCTCATACTTTTACATGTACCTGTCCAGTTTTCCCAGCACCATTTATTGAAGAGGCTGTCCTTTCTCCACTGTACATTCCTGCCTCCTTTATCAAAGATAAGGTGTCCATATGTGCGTGGGTTTATCTCTGGGCTTTCTATCCTGTTCCACTGATCTATCTTTCTGTTTTTGTGCCAGTACCATACTGTCTTGATTACTGTTGCTTTGTAGTATAGTCTGAAGTCAGGGAGCCTGATTCCTCCAGCTCCTTTTTTCGTTCTCAAGATTGCTTTGGCTATTCGGGGTCTTTTGTGTTTCCATACAAATTGCGAAATTTTTTGTTCTAGTTCTGTGAAAAATGCCAGTGGTAGTTTGATAGGGATTGCATTGAATCTGTAGATTGCTTTGGGTAGTAGAGTCATTTTCACAATGTTGATTCTTCCCATCCAAGAACATGGTATATCTCTCCATCTATTTGTATCATCTTTAATTTCTTTCATCAGTGTCTTATAATTTTCTGCATACAGGTCTTTCGTATCCTTAGGTAGGTTTATTCCTAGATATTTTATTCTTTTTGTTGCAATGGTAAATGGGAGTGTTTTCTTGATTTCACTTTCAGATTTTTCATCATTAGTATATAGGAATGCCAGAGATTTCTGTGCATTAATTTTGTATCCTGCTACTTTACCAAATTCATTGATTAGCTCTAGTAGTTTTCTGGTAGCATCTTTAGGATTCTCTATGTATAGTATCATGTCATCTGCAAACAGTGACAGCTTTACTTCTTCTTGTCCTGACTTTTTTTTTTTTTTTTTTTTAAATGAAAAAGCAAAATTGTAGTACCAGGAAACAGTATTTCTTTCTTAGTAGGTAAACCAAAGTCAATTTGTTAATACTTAATTCTGTCTTTGCTCAAATGGGTGAAAAATCTGACGTTGATTATGTCAGACTTTCTTTTTAAACTGAAACAGGATGGACTGGCTAAAAATGCCAGTAGCTAGTCAAAATATTAGACATTAATCCATGTGTAATACCAAAGACAGACCTAGCAATAACCTGAGTTGAGATTTCTCATATATTCCTTTTCATATAAAAGAAACTCATCCAGTAAAATTATAATAAGGCTTTTTGCATCTCTTCCCCTTGTTCAGCATGCCCAGTGCCATTGGCCAGCTTTTAGGTTTTTGATGACCATTCACAACCTTGTGTGCACTATTTCCTCTGCCTAAAAAGCCTTTCTACCTAGTTATCACATGGGTAACTCTTTGTCATTCTTCTGGCCTTGGTTTAAATATCACTTTTCAGAGAGATGTTCTCTGACTACTCTATTTAAAGTGCTCAATTAATGCTAGCTGTTATTATTATTTATTAAATTAGTGTCCTATGTTGTTCTGTGTCTCCGCAGTCTGTTTCCTTCATAGCATTTACCACATTTTTTTTTTTTTTTTAAATCTTTGGCTGTGTTGGGTCTTCGTTGCTGCATGCAGGCTTTCTCTAGTTGTGGCGAAAAGGGGATACTCTTTGTTGTGGTGTGCGGGCTTCTCGTTGCGGTGGCTTCCACTGTTACGGAGCGAGGGCTCTAGGCACGCGGGCTTCAGCAGTGTGGCTTGCGGGCTCTAGAGCACAGGCTCGGTAGTTGTGGCGCATGGGCTTAGTTGCTCCGCGGCATGTGGGATCTTCCCAGACCAGGGCTCGAACCCGTGTCCCCTGCATTGGCAAGTGGATTCTTAACCACTGCGCCACCAGGGAAGTCCCGCATTTACCACATTTTGTGATTTTTTTCTTTGCTTATTGTCTGTCTCCACAGCTTGATTTTAAGTTCCATGAGGACAAGAACCTTATCTCTTGTTCGCAACTATATTTCCATCACCTAACGGTTAGCCTTATACATGGTAGGTGCATAGGAGGTGCTTAATATATATTTGCTGAAAGAATGAATCACTAGTATATCCCAATATTTGTGGAGCAAATAGGAGTAGAAGCAGATGATTAGCAATCATTGATTGTTTTAGTGTCACCACCTGAAATTCTCTCACTTTAGGAATTTGTTTGATTATTGACTGTTAGTCTATTATCACAACTTTATACCTAATTAAAAAAAATAGATTTAAGATATATTTGCCCATAACTTACCTTCAAAGAAGGTTATATTTAACCAACAAGGACCTACTGTATAGCACAGGGAACTCTGCTGAATATTATGTAACAACCTAAATGGGAAAAGAAGTTGAAAAAGAATAGATACATGTATATGTATAACTGAATCACTTTGTTGTACACCTGAAACTATCACAACATTGTTAATAAATTATAATGTAAAATAAAAAGTTTAAAAAGGTTATATTTTAAAATTGATTAAATTGAAATAAAATGCTGTAAAATAAGAAGTAGGCAAAAGCTGTTTGGTATAGGTAGTCCCCAGTTTATATACATCTACTTAACAAATGATCCACACACAGACATCTTCTGGTAGCTCTCTGCTCTCCAACCACCATGCTGAATTTGTTCCTGTTACTCTTTCTTTGAAAGAAAGAGAGATTAAATTTGTTGGATAACTTCAGATTTATGAGTATAAGTAGGATAAAGACTCAAAGGATTTAGAGTTTAGATTTGGGGCTCATTCTGTCACTTACAGGTTCTGTGACTTGGGTCAACTTCCAAGCCTGTTTTCTCATCTGTATATTGTACTGCGCTCAAAGTGTTGCTTCTGAGTTTCAGGTAAGATAATGTGTCAAAGAACTTTATAAGGTGTGACGTGCTATATATGTTGACTGGTTTGCCCTATGGACAGGATCATCTGTACAGATGAGCAAAGAGCCTGGTGCTCCCAAGTGTATCTTAGGTGGGTTCATTCTGTCTAAAATTACCCATTCACACAGTGCCTGGTTTTTACTGTTTTTAAAGTTTCCCCTTGTTATTCTGATTGAAATTACACCAACAAGAGATCCATTTAGATTAATAAATGTATATTTAATTATACATTTTTCAGGATTATTGAAATAATGGGCATATTTTGTTATAAAATTAGTTCAAATTTCAGCATGCTAAAAAGGAAGAGTTAAGGCCCTAAGGCTTTAGGGTCAAACTTAGAAATTCTAACTTCAGCACTTATCAGCCAAATGACCTTGAGCAAATTACATAACCTGTCAGAACTTCAGTTCATTTTGTTCTAATAACATCAACCTTAAGGATTGTGGGAAAGACAAACTGAGAACCTATGGTTCAGCACCTAGCTTGTGCCTGGCACAGGATAGAGATTGGTGAGTGTTTTATTTCCAGGGATACACAACTTGGATCAGCTGCACTGAGGAAATGAATATTTCAGTACTCTGTTGTGAAAGTTAATCATAAAAGGCATAAGAGATCGATAGGCCCTTATTGTTTGTCACTCTGAACCTTGTATTCTGGAATATACAACTAGAGGAACTCGAAACAAGTACTGAACTACACATCTGTAACGTGTATGCAAGGGGAGAGGGAAAGTAGGTAATTGGAGCACACCAACTATTTCTGGGTGATCATACACCATTAAGAGCATTTAGAGCAGCGTTAAGGCAAAGAGATTCGGGTGGGGGTGGACACTAGAAGGAGGTTGATGGAAATTATTAGAATGGTCAGATGGTGCCCTAAATTGCTTTTTTCTTTATTTTAGAATATAAGCTAGGATTGATTTCAGTGCTTGGAGCATGGCCCTTCTGCATCTGTGACCCAGAATTTACACTTGTTCCATGATGCTGTAAGAAATGGGCTAATATTATAGGTTAAGAAACCTTTGGTAGGCTAGCCTGGGAATCTAGTCACAACTTTTTATAATTGTTATTTATTTATTATTTATAAATAATATTTATTCAAAGTATGACTTTTATTTGGACTTTAAAACATCCTTTTTGAGAGCACAACTGGTTTATAGTTAGGAATTAACATTTTAAATTAATATGAAGATCCCATTTGTTATTTTCCCACTTATTAAACTTATATATTCTGAATGGAATTAAAATTTGATAACAATAGCTGAAATCGGGCCATTTATATTGATAAAACTTTACTCTGACATCTAGAGAATTCTTTTACATTTTTTAACCAAATCAGCCATTTTCTTTTGTGAAGACATATCATGGTTTGTTGCATTATCCAGTGGGTCACTTCTACTTAAATTCATAATAGTAGGAGAATAGGAGAATGTATAACTTTTGCATTCAGTATTGGCAAATTGCTTTTTTTAAAAACGTTTTGATCTTTTTTTTGGCTGCGCTGTGCGGCTTGCGGGATCTTAGCTCCCTGACCAGGGATTGAACCTGAGCCCTCAGCAGTGAAAATGTGGAATCCTAACCACTGGACCGCTAGGGAATTCCAAGGTTTTGATCTTAAAAATAACTTTAAGTTAAAGCTCTATATCATATTTGGTATACTTCCCCAAATTTTTTTGACATACAAAAAAATTTTTGATATACAAACAAATTTTTTGGTATACAATAGAGTTGGCCATAGGATTTCTTTAAACTTCCGTACATTGCTTGCTCTACTTCAAACCCACAAGAAAAGTTGCAATCATACAGTTAACATCCAAATACTTTTCATGGATTGTAAACATCTTACCACTTTTGTTTTATCTCTCTTGAGTGGGAGGTCAGTAGATAGGTAAGTGGTTAGACAGACAGACATAGGGGCTTTTTTGTTTTGTTTTGTTTTTTGTTTCTGTAACTTGAGAGTAAGTGGCAGATGTCATGACACTTCAACCCTGTGTACTTCAGTATGGAACTGGCTGGTAACAGCATGTGAAAGCTGATTGTGTACATTTCTTCCCAGCTCTGCATCAAGTTGGTTGCTTGAAATCAGCAATGGTACCAGCATTTACACCATGGAAATTGGCAGTGCTACAAACCAGGGCTTTTTTTTTTTTCCTTTGCAGAGCCAGTCGTTAAACATTTACCATCATACCACTGTGTGTCTCCTAAAAATAAAAACATTCTCCTACATACCTGCAATACAGTTATCCCGCCCAAGAAGTCTATTGGCACAATGCTAATATCTAATATACTGTTTATATTCATATTTCTCTAGTTGTCCTGGTATTGTCTATAGTCATACTGCCTTTTAAGGAAGTAAGTTGCTTTCTGTTACAGAAAAGGAGTTAGACCCTGATGTTTGAACAACATTTAGAAAGCTTTTGGAGTACACCATAAGAATATGTAAAGGTACAAGTAAATAAAATGATTGGCTTCTGGAAAAAAAATTAGGTCATGTAAATAGGACAGTTAATTAAGATTTTAGCAGATTTTTCCTTATTTTATTTAGCTTTAAAAAAAATTACCTGGACTAAGTAGATCTAAGAGGAAAATGAGTATTGGTGAAATTCTAAGACTTTTTCAATTGGAAAAGAATTATATTTTAAATTATTTTTGCATTGGGAAGAATTCCATTTTTAATCCTGAAGCTTCATGCTACCTATCTGACCTCATTTTTTGGTACTCTCTAAGGTTCCCTGTACTCTAGGCACATCAATCTTGCTGTTCAATCACCACAAGTACATTGGCACCATGGAGACTTGGCATTTGCTGTTCCCTTTTGGAATATAAGTCTCATGACTGTCTTTTACTTCATTTGACTTTCTGCTCAGTTGTCAGCTCCTCAAAGAA
Organism: Phocoena sinus; assembly: GCF_008692025.1. Lineage (NCBI taxonomy): Eukaryota > Metazoa > Chordata > Mammalia > Artiodactyla > Phocoenidae > Phocoena > Phocoena sinus. The sequence goes on from NC_045764.1 coordinate 81,838,068, forward strand.
GCCTTCCTAGATCATCCTATCAAAAGAGTACAGTTCTTTTATTGTCTGTTGACTCTGCATTACTCTTCATAGTCCTTACCACTACTTGACCTGCTGTTCTATGTTTATTTATTTGCTGTTTTTGTTTTTCTCCCAATAGGAACGTAAACTTCAAGAGGGCAGGGACTTAGTGGTGTTTGTCCACTGCTGTGTTTCCCCATGCACGGACTGGTGCCTGGCATTTAGTAGCTGCTCAATAAATATTTGTCATTGAATGAATGCTTGCATGCATTTTAATATCTTTGTGGTGCAGCATAAAACTTATTACTGGAAAACTTTTTGCATTATTTTTCTATGATTTGTTTTATAACTAAGAATTAATTCTACAGTGTCCATTTTTGTTTCTAAATGAGAATATTTATTCCCACTTCTCAAGGTTATTGGAAGGATCAAATGAGATAACTACAAACAAACAAACATAATACAAAATATTCGTAACTGAGTACAGTAAATGGTAAAAGTAATGTCTACTATCAGAGTTTGTAGGGAATGGTTAATTTCAGGTGGGATGATTAATTTCAGGGCAAAGCCTGTCTTTTGGCAGAGACAGCAGCTGTATTGAGCCTTAAAAGACAGTTTGATTTGGATAGATGGAAATTTTACAGAGATTAAGAGGGGGAAGATTGGAAGAGAGGACATGAGCAATAAAGATGTTTGAGGGCTAGCAGGTAGACTAATGTGAATTGGAAGGGTTACTTAGGAATGAGGGGATTCGGGTTTTGAATGTCAAGCTAAGGACTTTGAGCTTCATTCATTCAATAGTGGGGCACCATTAATTACTGTTTTGTATGATTAAGAGAACTTTTTGGAAGAATAATTTGACAGTACATTTATATAATTTCATTATAAACCAGAACAGAGATTATTGAATGTCTGACAGTCTTAAATTCAGTTTTTTAGCCCTCAAAATTACATTATTACCTGGTATTATAAAAATTACCTGACACTCATGTCTACTGTTGGCTGTTTTCTTCTCTATATGTTTTTCCCTTCACCACCATTTGTTGTAATATATGAGGGATTACTATGTATTGCCTTTTATGAAAATTCTTGGGAATGTTAAGATGGCACACAATACCATGGCTATTGTTTTATGATATTCTTTGGTCAGAGTAGTAAACTGCACAGTTTATTTTAAAGTAGCTGTGTGTTAGAACAAATAAAGGGGAAAAGAACAGGATGAAGTTGGAGATTCCTTCTCTCATTCCAGACAATTGCTGGCAGAAACTTAATGAAGTCTGTAGGATTAGAAGCCCTTGTACCTCCCAACTGCATGTGAGCATTAAGAGTAAGGAGATTCCCCACAATACTGATAAGCTTTTCTAGCTGTGTTAAGGAGAGAATGAACATATATCTTCTCCACTGCCCAACCAGATAAACACTTTTCACACCAAAGCTTCAAGAAAAAAAGTTTGGTTATAAGAGGGGTTTGTTCAGCAGTGTATTGTGGTAGAAAGAGCACAGCAGGAAATCTTATTTTCCATCATTCATAACTCCTTTCTTAAAAATTGTTTCTCTGGGCATGTATGTTCTTAAGTTGGTATACTTGCTCTTCAGAAGTTGGAATAAGGAACATACCTATGCCTTTGAGGAAGTATACTCAAATCTTGGTAATTATTCTGTTGGTTGAATGCTAGTCCTGGAGACATGTTTCTGTAGTCCAGCATATAACAACCCTGGCCTGTGCTGTTTCTTGTAGCTTATGTTGCAGAGTTCAGGGATCTGCCAGGGGACTCTGAATGACTAACAATGAAAAAAAAAATCATCGGGTTACATCGTGGTACAGATTAAATTCCATTATGAAGAGCTCAGGACATGAAAATGCTTTTGTTATTCTGAAATTGCTCTAAAAGTTATGCTATTGCTAGACATCAGATTTGGAAAGGTCCTTAGAGAGTGTGAATGTCTTTCATTTTTACAGTTGAGAAAACATAAGGCCCCCCCAAAAAGAAGTAACCTGTCTAACTACAAAAGTAAAAACTTAAATTACCTGCTAGCCAGTTGAGTATTTTTCTGTACTGTATTACCTCTAGCAAGATCACAGTTGCCTCTAGGTTCTGGCATCAGAAATGACATCATGATCATGCAGCCTTCCTCAAGGAACTTGAAAGAAACAAAGGCTAGGTGATTATATTTTAACATTCTTCTCAAGTAATGTATACATACTTTTAAAAGAAAGTCAAATCGTAATACATAGACTCAAAGTGAAAGAAATATTTAATCCTTGAAACTGGGTTGCTAAAAAGAGAAAGGAATATAAAGAAATTAGACATAATGCCTAAAATTTAAAAGTCAAGAAATAGTGTAAGCTTATTATTAAGAATTAAAGAGGAAATCCGTCTTTAGTTTTGTCATGTGAAAAGCAGGGCTAGTAATAGTGCCTAAATAAAGGACTGTCATAGTGGTTAAATGAAGTAATCCATGTAAAGTGCTTAGAATAGTATTTGATTCTGAAGAAATATTCAATAAATGTTACCTATTATTGTTAATACATTAACATTTCTTCAACAAGTAAGGTAAGTACATGTTCTAAGTGCTCTGAAGGAAATATACAAAGGTTAAGAGGGTGACAACTTAGGGCAGGGAGAAAAACCCCTTTGGTTGGGATGATTAGCTAAGGCCTCTCTGAGAAGGTGAGGTGAGAACAGGAGCTAGCTGTGTAACGAGTGAGGAGAAGAACATTGCAGGCCAAGGGAGTAGTATGTGCAAAGGTCCTGAATTTAGAAAGAGACTGGCATGCTTTAGGAAATGAAAGACGACTAGGACACATACCACAATTTGGGCTTCCTTCATTAGAGTATTTGTTCTCCAAGGGCAGCACAGCATCTGACTTCTTCCCTCACACCTGTTACGGTGCTGGGCTCAGAGCTGGCATTTATTAGATGTTTGAGAAAACATTTAAGTGCCTATTGTGTGCTTAATCACTGTCACTGCTTTGTGGGTGAAGACCTGATCTTTCTTTCCCTTCCCTTCAGACAAGAAAGCTAGGACTAGTGAGCTGCATATGGTAACTTTTTATTTTAAGGACATTTGAAAAACCTAATGCACAGTTGTAAAGTATTTCAGATATCATAAAATATCATAAATTTTATATTTTGACTCAGATCAGTGAGTTTCATGGAATAAAAAATTTACATTAAAAAAATTAACCATTTTATATATCTTTTTTTAAACCATTTTATATATCTGTTTTAACCATGAAATTCACATTTTCTTGGGGGATGGGATGGATTAAATGCTACCTGGGATGGTCCTGGTTTTATGCCTGTTGCACTTGTGTTCAATCCTATTTCACAGTTGTCTCACTCTAAATGTGTCATTGTTTGGACAAAGAATTTTATGTTCACCCTAGTTATTAGCCATTTTGTTGTCCTGCTAGTGCACTCAAATCTTGTCTTCCATTAACTTGTATTTTATTCTGTATTTAGCTAGCTTAAATATAGCTCAAGGCAGACAATTTGCCTCAGCTGTGTTCTGTAGGATATTGCATCTAATATTTTATAATTTATGTGGACTCTTGTACTAAATCAAGGGATTGACAACATGGAATGTTTGCTTTGATTTGGTACAAAACACCTGGACTTTGTTTCAGAAATTCTTGATTTCTAAAATGTTTCTACCAAAATGCACATATTTTAGCAAAAAAAATTTTTATTCAAAGTCATCTGAATTCTTATGAACAGTGCCTTCTGTAATAAACTTTAAATTAGTGATTACATAGTATATGGATAAAATGACTTATCATTTTTAGAATTTACTGTTAAATATGATAAAACTTTGGACAGTTAGATTCCTTTCCCTCTCTTCTCCTGAAACAAATATTCATTGAGCGCCTGCTATGTGCCTGGCACATATGTGGTGGAAATACAATCATGAGCAAGAACTAACATGATCTTTGCTCTATGGAACCTGTTGTCAAATGTAGTTTTTCCTGACTTTTTTTCCCTGAGTCAACAGACAAATCAGGACTGGAGGTTACCCTGTGCTGTTTTGGAAGAGGCGCAGGTGGGGAGTAGGGGAACTGGCCCAGGAAGAGAGTATCAGATGGCCTGCACAGACTTGTAGAACGTTGTCGTTCCACTACCCTTTTCTATTTGTGGTTGTCTCAAATATTTTTGGTTTGAATATAGGGTATGTATGTATGTGTTCTGTTTTATTTCGTTTTTGAGAATAAGGAATGGAAATTTATTCTCAGTAAGTGCAGGTTTCAATTGAGGTGCTTAGTTCATGAGGCCTTGTTGATTTTCCCCTCTAGGCGATGCAACTAAAACCTTCCTGGTCTAAAAGGTTAGAAACTATTAAGGTATACAAAGTATAAGTACTTTGCACTGGCTTGCTGGGTAAAATAATTGTGTAAACTGAAATTGTATTGAAAGTGGAAAGCTTTGAGAGGTTGACTGTAGCATTTGTGTGAAGAAAAAACTCTCCCTCTACACAAAAAAGTGTATTTAGTAGTTACAGAATTTATGCATTCTGGTGGTAAATCTCTAGCAACTACTTCTTTCTCAAACTAGGTAAAACTTAATATCAGCCTTTAATATATGCTCCCAAAGTCCATGTTGGTTGAATGTGATAAGGTAGAACCAAACACCTATTTGGGAAAATTAAGGGGGTGGTGGTAACTGAGAGGCAGTATCAAACGGAGCAGTAGGTTCAACATTTTTTTGACTGCCCACAAAGACAGCTGAAGTTGCTGCCCTATAACAACATTCCCTCCTCCTAAGCAAAACTCATTACTCAATCTTGCTCATGCAATGGTGGCTCATCTTTTCTTTTTCCTGTTTCATTTAAAAAGAAAATAATAATCCCAGCCCCTTAAATTAATTTCACATTTAATCCTGCAGATTATTTTAGCATTTAGAAGAACTAGAAAGACCTGGGTTAAAATTCTGGTTTTGTCACCTGCTCTATGTAAGCTTGATCAAATTACCTAACTTCTCTGAGCTTCAGTTTCTTCATTGGTTAAAATTGAGACAATAATGGTATTCATTTTATAGGTTTGTTGTAATGACATAACTTGAGTAAAGTGGTTGTATCAGGCACTTAATAAACACATAATCAGTGGCTATTTTTATTCTCTCCGAAGTTTGTTAGCTTAGGAAATTGGGAGTGATAATAATGGTGAATCCTAATCAGAGGAAAAGTAATTCAGTTTTAGATACATTAGAGTTTGCAGTGATACAGGTAGCCAGAAGAGTTGTTATATCATTTGGAAACAAGACTATATGAAATAGTCTGAAATTAGCAAAATTTTTAAAAATGCAAGTAAATTATTAAAACTTTGAGGGCTTAGCAATTGAGTCTTAAAGCTACATGAGGTTGTCTTAATTCCACATAACTAATTTACTTTACTAGATTTTTGTTAACATTCTCCAAAATTTTAAATGCAGAATCTGTCATTTGTGTGACTATTGGTATAATTAGTAGAGGTAATGACATTACCAGTGATGGCTAGTTGTGGGGAAAAAAAAAAACAACAAAACAAACCAGGACTTGGAATTAAACCTGGGTTAGGTGATTCTGTTTCTGCATTTTTATTTCACAAAGTTGTGATCATCTAAGGGACAAGTAAATGTAAGATACATTATGTGTATGGAAATACTTTTACTAAAATATCATTTTATCAGAATAAAAAACCTTGATTGGTTCTAGGTTGATGGTATGAATCAAACATACCATTCTTTATAATAGCAGAAGGTTAACAACATCCTAGATCATATCTTTAAAGAAATATGGGTATAGGTAAAGGGGAACCCATGTGCATCCTGGCACATATTTAATAATGATGATAGGGGACTTCCCTGGTGGTGCAGTGGTTAAGAATCTGCCTGCCAATGCAGGGGACACAGGTTCGAGCCCTGGCCCGGGAAGATCCCACATGCCGTGGAGCAATGAAGCCCGTGCGCCACAACTACTGAGCCTGCGCTCTAGAGCCTGCGAGCCACAACTACTGAACCCATGTGCCACAACTACTGAAGCCCACCACCTAGAGCCTGTGCTCCGCAACAGGAGAGAAGCCACTGCAATGAGAAGCCTGCGCACCGCAACCAAGAGTAGCCCCTGCTTGCCACAACTAGAGAAAGCTCAGGTGTAGCAATGAAGATCCAATGCAGCCAAAAATTAATTAATTAATTTTTTAAAAAAAATAATGATATTTTTATTAAGACCAAGTACTATAGGATATTAAAAATGGATTCTTATACCTGATCTTGATACTTATTAAATCTGACTAGTGTGTGGATATTATTAGAGTGTTTGTCCACTAGCTTAGATTATAAATAATCCCTGTTCTAGCTCATTTTAAACAATGTAGTATGAGTGATGCCAAAAAACAGGCTAGAACATTTTCTTCTCTCCAAGATCTTAGATTTTGTAAACAAGGCTCTGCTCCTGGAACTAATGTAGGTCATCATAACCCCAAATCTTTTGAAAGATGAGAATCCCAATTAAGTCTCTTAGGTACATTTTAATATTTTAAATTTAAGAAGTGTTTTAGCTCTTAAAAACACAGTATGTTTGGATTGTTGTTTGGCCACTTGGCTTATTGGTACCATGTCATAATAAATACAAATCACTGGATAATCATTTCAGCAATAATGATCACTAGGAATCTCCATGTGAGTGGAAATTAATATCGCTTTTTATGGCTTAATTTATCCCAGTAGTGACCTGACAGCATAATTTTTGAATAAAAACTCTGATTTAATTAGAAAAACCATAAATTTCCCTAATTCCCCAAACTGTAAAATTTAGTTTTGTTTAGTCTTTCTTGCAAATAAGTTAGTGAGCTGTGAAACGTGTTGTCAAAGTGACATCATTTAACGAACTTAAAAAATATCAGTGTCAGGGCTTCCCTGGTGGCGCAGTGGTTGAGAGCCCGCCTGCCGATGCAGGGGACGCGGGTTCGTGCCCCGGTCCGGGAAGATCCCACATGCCACGAAGCGGCTGGGCTCGTGAGCCATGGCCGCTGAGCCTGCGCGTCCGGAGTCTGTGCTCCGCAACGGGAGAGGCCACAACAGTGAGAGACCCGCGTACCGCAAAAAAAAAAAAAAAAAAATCAGTGTCATAAAAATCTTTCTTTGGTAGTCAAGATTTAAATTTTATCCCCACTGTTATTAATATGGGATACTACTGATGTATTGCCCTTTATTTGTTGGTATGTGTATGTGTGTATGCATGTACATTTGCTCTTTAGTAACATCTTATGGAACTGATGTTTGCAAGGGAAAAGAGGACACTTAAATTGCTTGAGAGCAAGTATTGGACTAGATGGTTCACAACTCTTAGAGAAATTATTACTCCCACTTTACAGATGAAGAAATAGACTGAGGTAGGTTAAATAATTTGATAGCACAGCTTGTTAAGTGGAAAGAACTTGAACACTAGACTGTCTGGCTCTTCTCCATTATGTGTTGCTGCTTTAAGGGATCTTTTCAGTAATTACACTGGATTTTGTGCAAACATGTTTACTGTGCCAACCCGTAGAAGACTGACCACCAGGGATGACAATATCCTATTTGTGTAGCATTTTGCTGTTTTCAAAATAATTGTTTCTTGTCCTATTTGATCCTTGCAACATACCAATATTGCAGGCAAAAAAAAAAAGATTCCTGACTTAGACGTGAGCAATTTCAGAGAAGTGCTTAAAATCACAAAGCTCATTAGTGGTAGAGTTCAGACTAGAGCCCAGATCTGTGGTTCCTGGTTCAATGTTCATTTGTATAATACTCCCTTTATACTTTCTCTGAATCAGGTATGTGTTCTGTGACCATAAAGTAGTGAAGTTTTACAGATTGAATCTTTTATTGTGCCTTCACTATTGCTACAGCCTGGCTCCCTGTTTAGCAGTCAAATCCTGTTTTTCTGTATTATAATTAGTGTATCAATGACAGTTCTGAGGTGTAATGGGGCTGTAGTGGTGGTTATTGAATGAGTAATAAGTGGAAAATGTTAACTTGAGATTTCTGTATTTAAACTTTATTCTTATGTGATGCCATATTTATCTTATGGAAATGTAGTTATGAAAGGAATTGTTAGGAGCACACATATTAGATTTAGGAAGACCTACTTCCTGGCTTTGCCCACGTAGTTCTGCTTACTTGGGCAGGTTACAAGCCGGTTTCCTTATCTCTCAGGATAGTTAACTACCATAGAGTCAGAAGAGATGGGCATGTAAAGAAATTAGCCCCATGCCTGGCCCGTGGGCCTACATATATAGCAGCTATGTAATCATTACCTTTGAAGGGTTCTTTTTTTCTTCTAGAAGTATATCTTTTTGTTTAAAAACTGTCCAAGCTAGCAGGGTTATATCTAAGGTATCTTAAAAGTAGATAGTTCCCAATTATTTCTGCTAACAGAGGACACAAACGGTCTGAAACAGTTGATAATTCAAATTTTTCCATTTTATATTTGGAATATGTACCTTAGAAAACTCTTATGGAAGATCTGCTTTCCTATTTATTTCCTTACATTAGTATAATATAAATAATTTATATTTCTTGAACTGGTCTATGGAGAGTACAGTTATGACCATGCTGGGCAAAAAGGGGGTTTTTCGTGGTTAAGTGTTGAGAATTGAGAACCTGAGACTAGCACTTAGTATAACATTTTATATTATTCAGATTCTTGTTTTTTTTTTTTTTTTTTTTGGCTGTGCTAGGTCTTTGTTGCTGCGTGCAGGCTTTCTCTAGTTGTGGCGAGCGGGGGCTACTCTTTATTGCGGTGGCTTCTCTTGTTGTGGAGCACAGGATCTAGGCGTGCAGGCCTCAGCAGTTGTGGCATGTGGGCTCAGCAGTTGTGGTTCGCAGGCTCTAGAGTGCAGGCTCCGTAGTTGTCACGCACGGGCTTCGTTGCTCCGTGACATGTGGGATCCTCCCGGAACAGGGCTTGAACCTGTGTACCCTGCCTTGGCAGGCAAATTCTTAACCACTGCGCCTCCAGGGAAGTCCTATTCAGATTCTTAACTTGTAGACTGTTGAGATTATTTATAGCTTTGTGTACCAAGATGACCCAGGAAAAAAAGCAAGCATTCTTCAGAGTTATATAAAGTGCCATTTTGAAATTTATTTACCATTTAGAAAATTGGTAGCAGAGGAAGCATTTCACTAAATAAATCTCTTGGTTGGATTTTACTTTTTAAGGTGGCATGTCTCTTGCAGTTCATTTTATTCACTTATAATTACATATTTCTGATTAAAGTTAATATTTTTTCAATAAGTTCTCTTTATATATGTTAATCAGTAGTTTTAGATTATAGAAACAGGCTATCATTAGCCTTTAATTAAAAAGTTTAAGAATTCTAACTGGAAGGAAGAAGTTAATTTTGTTTTTGTTTTTGTTTTTTTGTTTTTGCGGTATGTGGGCCTCTCACTGTTGTGGCCTCTCCCGTTGCGGAGCACAGGCTCCGGACGCGCAGGCTCAGCGGCCATGTCTCACGGGCCCAGACGCTCCACGGCATGTGGGATCTTCCCAGACCAGGGCACGAACCCGTGTCCCCTGCATCGGCAGGCGGACTCTCAACCACTGCGCCACCAGGGAAGCCCAGAAGTTAATTTTGAATTACAAAGTTATTCATCCAAAAATTTTAAAAAATTTATTTCCTTTGACTTCTAGTTGTATGACTTGAGTAAATAAACATTTAGAGCTGATTTTCTTATTTGAACAATGCCGATAATGATACTTGTATTTACCTCCCAAGGTTATGAAATCAAATAAAAATGTATGTGGAATATAAATCAGGCATGGTGTTAGGTAAGCAATAATGTAGACAGATGTAGTACCTCCCTTTAAAGCACTTACAGTGTAGTGGAGGAGAATGTCCAACCAGTCTTTTTGCAAATAATTATTTAACATTCTGTGAGCTAAGTACTAAGAAAAAAGTACAGGGAGCCTGAGGCTAGTCTTGGCTCACAGAAAGCTGCCCCGGGGAAGAGAAATTTAATGGAGACTTATCAATGGAAGGGGTTGTGGGAGACCAGTCCTAGCAAAAGAAGAATAGTATTTGCAAAGACCCTAAGTTTTGAAGAGACTTAGTAACCAAAAAAGCAGTCTGGCTGGCAAAGAGCACCTTTTAGCCTTCGCAATAGTCCTGTGAGTTAACTCCATTTTATAGATTAAAAAATTGAAGCTCAGAGTGGTTAAGTAATTTGTATAGTGTCTTACTGTTTGTAAATGGCAGATTCATATTTTGAACCCAGGTTGGTCAGCTTGACTCCAGCGTCCTTGTTCTCTCTACTATGCCATTCTTTCTCCGAGTCACTTAGCTCAGCGGTTATTGTGCTCCTAAACACATCTTCTCTCTTTTTATTTCTCAGAGGGCTTAGCCGCTCTCCCTTTGGCTAATTGTGGAGCCAAGGATCAGGTTCTTTCCTTACACTAAGGTAATAATAAGATTTAACTCTTACAGGTTATATCTCTTGTTTGTATACTGTAGAACTCCAGAGATCCTAAAAGCTTTTTCAAGGGTAGGAATTTTGTAGATTCTGGGGCTGATATGAAACTGCAGTGTTGTTTGTAGCCTCTCATTTAAAAATAGCCTCATGGTGCTCATGGGGTGCTTTAGTAGTGCCAACATTTCCATCAGCCTCTCTGCCCTACCCACAAGACACTCCACATAAACAAAGATCTGAGTAATAAACAGTATGCTTCTGCTGTTGCCTCTGCCTACTCCCACAAACCCCTCCTGTATAGAAATCCTAATGCCACCACTAATAATGCATTTTATTGGAAGAATGCAAATTAAAAGGGTTCCATTGCTTTAAAAATTTGAAAAACACTATCCTAGCTTGTGTGAAGTTCAAGGGAAATATTTCCTAAATGAGGAATTTTCCCGATTCTTCATATCTGTTTATCTCCTACTACACTTGCATTGACTCCCCCAAACATCTTCGTAAATTGGGGATGGATTTTTGTTTTTGTTGTTAAAGCTTGTGGAGATAGTGTAGATTGGTACATTGAAGCCCAGTATTTGAAACCTAGGGGTAAAAAAATTCCTATGCCTTCCTGTCTCCAGATACTTTTATGATAGAGAAAATAAATTAATCCAGGGTCAGTGTCGTTGTTTTATATTTTATGTCATTGTCGTTTATGTAAGAAGAGATATTATTAATGCAGATACCTAGTTAAATCTTTTATCGTTGCCAGAGTTTATTAAGCAATTATTTTTTCCTTTTAAAATCTTTTTCTAAGCAATCTGTTAACCTCAGTTTTTCTTGCCCTCTTAAAAGGCACTGCATAAATTTGAGGGAGAACTATTTTTAGGCCCTGTCTCATTTTAACTATCTAACTGGTCCTGCGTGATTTTCTTGGAATTTGTGAACTTTGTTGTAAAGTAATTCATAGTTCTAGGTAGATGGAGGTTGATGCTTTATCCTAATTGTCGAAATTTTTTGTATTCTTTGTTTTCAGAGGGTTTCACTTGGTAGAGCCTGATTTACTTGAAATGCGAAGTAATAAATTGATTCCCTCCACTACCCCTCTTTGTCCTCAGTTTTATGTGAAACACTGACTGAAGTAAATGTTTGCCCTATGAATTTCTCTCCTTTTTAAAAGCACCCAGAGATGCACATTTTAGGGGCTCATGCTAGAATACTTTGTCATTATCGTTCTCCTGATCTTTCCTTTCACGTTGCCTAAACACAGCTGAGTTGGTAAGAGGAGCAAAGACAACAAGATACTGCTGCCAAGCAGACAGGAAGCTGTAGTGGACCTAGCGAGCAGGGGCGGCAGAGCGTATCCTCCATCCAATCAGCTGTGAGTGCTGTTGCTATGTGAGCTCTTACTCTGCTGCCTTTGTGAAAAACCTTACACAGAGGGAAGCGGAATCAGCACCCACTGCTGAACATTTGTTTTAACCACTGCAGACATCTGGATCCCTCAGTTACTGACTGTAGAGCTATTGACAGCCAGAAGGCAACTTATTTTATACAAGGATTCCAGTATGGTTTTCAGTGGAAACAAAGGGCTTCACAGAGAAGGTGTGTAATGAAGTGTTTTCAACGTCTTTATTTTTAAGCTTCCAATTTTCTGTAGCTGTTTACAGTTGTAGTGTTTGATTTGTGTGGATATTTAATAAATAGGTCCAGGAAAATGATCTCAGGTTGAAAAACATTGAACTTAGGGAATTTTCTTTAGCTTCATATAGCCTGTTTTCTTTGAACAGCATTGCTTAAAAGATTTTTAAAATGCTGATCTGAACAATGAGTAGGGAGAAAAGAAACCAAAATACAATATGCTTACTTTAATGGGGAAAAAATATGATAAAAATGAGAAAACTGGGAAGAGAATGAGGTTTAGACAGAAGTATTAACTGTACTTGGGGGTAGAAGGTGTTTTTAAAATAAAAGCTGTTAAGGAGAATGTATTTAATATGTTACGTATTTTTAACTGAAATTCATTGTTTCTGAATTTGACAGAGATTGTCAGAATTTAGCTTAGTGAGAATTTTGACATACTTTTGACATGGTATCTTTCTGTAAAGGATTTGTGAAGATGCTACCTCAAATTGTATAACCTCTTAATTATTTGATCTGTTGGCTAGTACTTCTCAGTTCAGATAAAGGATAGTAGTAAAATCCAACTGCAAAGGTAGTGGCATGTTCTATTAAATGTCCATATAGAAAACTGAAAAAATAAAGGATTTTGAAGACAAACCAGAAATGTTTACGATGATATCTTAAAATTAAAGTAAACCTTAATTAAATATAATAATTCCATATCTGACTTAGTTAATACTGCAAATATAGTACAGTCTTATTAAATTGAACCTAATTCAATATTTGTAATAATTGAACAGAATATGGGTTACAGTTTATGAGATCTGTAAAAAACAGTTTATCCAACTAATTATAGGCAAGTTTTAAAATATCTTAGATATAAAGAAAAGTTTTACATAATTTCAAATACTGTGAAATTATATTTTACATAGTTGATTTAGCTAATGATTCTCTTAAATTAATTAAAGCAGAACAGAATACTAATTAGTATATTGCCCATTTATGAACAATTTTCTTTTGCTTATCCAGTTTCACCTGGTTGTGTAAGTGGCTCCTTTTTAATTCACTAGGTAACTTATGTCTGAATAAAATTAATATAATATAAATTCCAAGTTAATATTCAAGCTTTATTTTTTATCTCTACAAATGATATATTTTAGAATAGGATTGGTTTTGATATTGTTGTTCTCTTCAAGAAGTGCTTGTCATTAGGAAGGGGTAGCATTATTTGATAGAGAGGAGAGATATATCTTTTCTTGAAAAGAACTCAAAATACATTTCATGCTTTTGTGCCCATTACTGATCACTTTTAAAGATACATATATATTTATAGTAAGTTAAGGATTTCAAATAGGAGATGAAAATTTACAAAATAAATTGGCCTTAAACGTTAAAAAAGTGTTTTATGTAAGCCTACATGTTGCTAAACTTTAAAAGACTGGCATTTCTTAGTTTTTTCAGTTCGTTACGTGTGCCCCCAAACTTGAACTTGATAGGAGTTATAAAAATTATGGCAAAATAAGGAAAGCTATTATAGTTTTTGGACTTGGTGGCCTTTGCAATATAAAGCACTCATATGCAGAAGAGGAGCTATGAGAAGGGCAGGGATGGGAGGCAGAGGTATGCTGAGTAGACCCAAGTTCATCAAATGTAGCTCTAACCACATGGAAGTCAATCTAGTTATTTCCATTTTTTTTTAGCTATCACTCTCATCAACTACTATTTTATTTTTTAATATACAACCACAAAAACCAAAATGTTGCTTGAACTGGTTTACTACTCCCTTTTCCTTGGTTTATTTCTTAAGAATTAACAGACTTTCCAAGAGCAGGGTGATTTCATTCATATGCTGCAAAAATAAAGGTACATGATATTGGCAAGAAATTTGGATCTACTGTTGTGTCACACAAAAGCTTTGCCTTGTGTTGCAGGAGGAATAGTCTTGGCAGAATCCCAGATTTTATTCCTGGGCTCAGCCCCTAAAGATGGTTCTTACACGTCTTAACACATCTGAAAGTTCCTCTGATCAAGGCTAGTGACACTGCTAGCATATTTCAACTCTTTGAATTTATCTATTATTTGACAATAGAATTTTAATTGTCTTATTCTGTACCAAATCTTTAAATTAACTATACTTCTTTGTACTTGAAAATAGAAAAATACTTCAGTTCTCAAAAATAGTGATTTCTTTTTTCTCTTAGCCACTTGATACAGTGGCAAATAGAAGTTCTTATATGTATCAGATGCAGTGTGATTGCTGTAACAGATTTTATTTTAAATAAAATAATTTTTTGTTTATTCTTAAATCACCAGGCAATAATATGAAAATAGTATTTCATTTATAGTTGTTCAAAAAAAATTCTGTAATTTAAAATTTCAGGCTGGGAAGGGGTAACAATCTGAGTATTTCTTTCTCTTTTGGTCTTTTGTGAAAAATCATTCCTACAGCAAGTATTATCCCAAACGTTTGATTCCTACATGTATGCTCTAAGTGCTCTATGATACAATGTTTCTTTGACTCCTTCTTGCAGAAATTCCATCACTTGTTCATGTTCTGAATCCAAAAAAGATTTGATTATTATAGTCAGCTAGGCAGGGAAGTTTTGTCTTAACAACACTTTCTTTTTTAATGATTTCGTTTTTTACAAAAGTTTATTCTTAAATGTACAATAGGTTTCAAGACAACACTTCATTCTAGCTATAGGTGGCAACAGATGTTATGGCAGGGAATCCAGATGTTTAATCCAACAGGAATGGAATTAAGGATCATCATTGCCTCAGGCACAAGGAACAGCTTACTTTTTTTTTTTGATAAGTAGACATATTTGATAATATATGGTAGCAAATCTAGATTCTCATTTCTTACCCCTGCCCCCCACCCCATAGATTGTTGTTGCTGCTGCTTTGTGCACATGTGTATGTGTGTGTGTGTTGTTCATTAACTTGCCTGGACACAATACGTGGAGTCTAGAAACAGCTTACTTTTTACCAGATTTCTTAATTCCACCTGTGCCCAGGGGGCCTTTCCTCGTGGCCTTTGCTTTTAGCTCCTCGAGTTTCTTTTGCTCCTCCTTCAGTTTCTGCTAGAATGCCTTATCTTCCTCATCCATCTCCTTGGTTTGCATCTTGAGCTGCTTCAGGGGCTTCTTCATGCCACTTTCGTGGCCCGACGTGGCGCCTGCCGCCCCTTCCCCAGACCCTGCCACCAGATGCCTCTTAACAACATTTTATCAAGCATTTTCGTGTAGCAACAGTGTTATTGCATAAACTATATTGCTTTTGCAAGAGCATAGTAAATCTTTTTTTTTTTAATCTTCAGATGCCGTTGTATCTAAAATCAAAGACCCAAGTTTTTAAAAACATAGTCGTTTACTGTACTGCTTGAATCTGATTATATAATCCTTTGTGGTGAGGCTGAGTTATAAGTGGTAGTATGATGACTGTTACTTGAGAAACTGGAAATGTTGCCTTGTTGCTCACTGGTCTCTATTTTACTCATTTAAAGACTTTTGAACATCAAAGGATTTGAATTATAAGGTTTATGATAAGCACAGGGACATTAAAATTATAAATTACAGGAAGTAGTCAAGATAGGGTAGAAAAAATAGCTGGGCCCTAAGGGTCATACATAGTTGGGCCTCAGATTTTGCTGTAGGCTTCTTGTCATCCAGAGTATGAAAGGGAAACTCCGCCAGTTATTTACAATCCTTGTTATTTACATAATATTTTTTGCTAAATATTAACCATTCTCTTTTCTTTAAAATTATTCTACATTTTTAAATTCTGAGAATTTTAAGTATAGTTTTTTATATTTTTCCCTCTAAATTTCACATATGCAGATATACTTTTATGCAGATGTCTCAATTTACTTTATGATCCAGAAAGTCGTGGAAGTTTGGGGATTTGGGCAGAAGAAAGGGCAAGACTGATAGGGAAGTAGTGACTAAACCTCTGAAGAAAGATAATAGTCAATAATGGCAAGGAAATAATGAGTAAATGGGAAGATAAATGAAGAAGAGAAGGCAGAAAAAATTTGATGTAGTGTTATTTTTGGTGTGTGTGTGTGTGTGTGTGCACACCTGTGTGTGCATACAAGTGCCCACAAGTGCTGGGCTGACTGACTAGAGTTGGTAAATCCACTGGGGATTTGTTTACCGGGAAGTAACTCATTTCTGACTTTTCTTTTGAATTCCTCAACTAGGATTGGGCTAAGGGTGACCTTGTATTTACTACTCATTAATGACAAGGGACAAGCCAGCTGTCTGGAATTCAGAAATTAACTATTGTCACATACATGATGAATGTAACTGTTTTGAAATATAAGAACTTACAGAATAAAAATGTGGTGGTGTAGGGCTAAAATTTGAAAACTCAAACTTCTAAGCCAAAATGTTCAGAAAATGCTCTTTTGTCATTTTAATAAGTACACAAAATTTCAGATTCTTTTCAACTGAGCACAGTATTTTCATTGCTTTGGGTGGTGATAATTTTAAGTTATTTTGGGAGAGAGGGTTAATCTGGGTTCCCATCCTGGTTTTCATATTTTCATCAAGTGCTAAGATTTTGTGATTCTTATGTGAACTATTGTTTTTTTATAAATTTATTTTATTTATTTTTGGCTCTGTTGGGTTTTTGTTGCTGCACATGGGCTTTCTCTAGTTGCAGCGAGCAGGGACTACTCTTTGTTGCTGTGCGCAAGCTTCTCATTGCGGTGGCTTCTCTTGTTGCGGAGAAACGGCTCTAGGTGCGCAACACAGGCTCTTAGTTGCTCCGCGGCATGTGTGATCTTCCCGGACCAGGGCTCGAACCCGTGTCCCCTGCATTAGCAGGTGGATTCTTAACCACTGCGCCACCAGGGAAGCCAACATAAACATATTTAGTCTTCCAATTTGCTGAAGATAAAGTTTAGCTTACTGAGGATTAGAGAACAAGCAAATGTAAAGAAAAGACAGTCTCTTGCAAGTGTACTCCATTTTTTCACTGTCAATGCATTCAGTGGTACTGCCCAAGTGGCTTCTGCATTGGGTCCAGAGACTATTTCACATCTAACAAAAAGGGTAGGAGAACCTTTTTAGAAATAAGTATCCTGATTTTGCCTGATTGCATTGCATTGGTGTATTTGTTTACCTTAAATCGTTTTTTTCTGAAAAATATCCACACAGAAAAAGAAAAAAAAGATTGCTATATGTCATTGTTTCTCATTTAGGGTACTAACCCTTTTGAGAATCTGCTGAAAAATATCAACCCTCTTGCTAGGAAAAAAAATGCATCTGTGTATATACATACATAATTTTGTGGAAAATATCCAGAGGTTCATAAATTCTCTTAAGTTAAGAAATCTTGTTAAACATAATTTGCCTTTAGTCAGAGAATAAAAGCATTAATTTTAGAGAACTGAGGTTTAAAACAAACTGGATAAGAACTTCAGGATATGTATACAAGCAAAGTGTTAAGTAGTGAACATGGGATGCTGTTTTGTAACTTCTGAGGAGAGGGAAAATGTTCTAACATGTACTCCGTACATTAATACTCTTGCAAATGGATTTGTCCTAGGGAGTGCCCCATATTCCTGCGCTGACTCCTATATTCTGGATGGGCTTCTGGTAAAGAACCTAGTACAAAAGGACCAGGCCTGGAATGTAATATCTAGGTCCCCAGCACCTACATATCATCTCTGAGTTGTAGACTGAGATAAGAGAAGACCTAGAAGACACCTCCTATGGCCTTAGGCTTTTACCTGGATGCTCTTCCAGAAATTGCTCTGCCCTGGAGATGATAGGTCCACTGCAACGGATGTTACCTAATTCTATCTTTGTTCAAGAGAACTGAGCAGAACTGATCTTAGTGTGTATGTGCAAGTTTTCAACTCTTAACTAAAAACAACTCTCTATCCACTTTTTATTTGTGCTGGAGTTTTAGGGTTCACACATACCAACGCGCAGTCAGTGGAAAATATGAATGTTAAGAGTACTTAAAAGTAGGAATCATGCATGTGGTAGAGGGAAGGAGGTTGAAAGGACAGAATGTATTTTTGGGGACCAGCCTATGTTGTAACCATATTCCCACGAGATAAAAATGTAAGAAAGACTAAATTAGGTTAAGCTTGAGAGTAATTTTGGAAAGTTATGTGCCAGTTATCTGGGATTAGGAAAGCTGGAACAAAACAAAACAGAACTAGAATAGTGGATTGTTGCTTTTTTAGCACAGGGTCATCTTTTGAGTGTATAGCTAAATCTAGAACTTGTGGTTTTGAGAGACAGGACTTTGTTTCCTTTTTTTTTTTTAAATAAATTTATTTATTTTATTTTTGGCTGCATTGGGTCTTCGTTGCTGCGTGTGGGCTTTTCTCTGGTTGCAGCGAGCAGGGGCTACTCTTCGTTGCAGTGTGCAGGCTTCTCATTGCGGTGGCTTCTGTAGTTGTGCAGCACGGGCTTTAGGCACACAGGCTTCATAGTTGTGGCACACAGGCTCAGTAGTTGTGGCACACTAGCTTAGTTGCTCAGTGGCATGTGGGATCTTCCTGGATCAGGTCTCGAACCCATGACCCCCTGCCTTGGCAGGCAGATTCCTAACCACTGCTCCACCAGGGAAGCCCAGGACTTTGTTTCCTTTTGTGGCAGCATTTTCTCAGTTTTTTGTCCCATGGTTCTTTCTGCATGTGGTATGGAGTGATAACACCCATATAATCAGGAATATTCCTACAAAAGTGGAAAGGACAATATTTTCTACTTGAGGATTTTCAGGCCCTGAAAAAGTGGTGAATTAGGCTTAACGGTTTACACAGAGCACAGAGAAATTAAAAAATAGGGTCAGTGCAAGTAAAAAGGAAATGAATAAAATCTGTGTAGCTCTAAGTTTGTGCCTGTGCATCTATGATACGTGGCTAAAAGCACAGTTCTGGCAGCCTGAACTTAAGGAGGCAAAACAAAAGAACACCTCAGTAACACTGACTAGGTCTAATTCTTTCTTTCTTTTTTTATTTTTTGGCCGTGCCACACAGCATGTGGGATCTTAGTTCCCCCACCAGGGATCGAACCTGTGCCCCCTGCAATAGAAGCGCCGAGCCCTAACCACTGGAACACCAAGGAATTCCCTAGTTCTTTCATTTTAAATATCATGCCTTCTGGGAGCTTTTTCTGATATCTAAGATTGAGTTCCCACCTAAGCATTCTAGTAACACCTTTATTATCTATCAGGCATCACCCTGAATTAGACTTATCTGAATGTGCTCCATAAGACTGTCCTCTACTTGAAGGCATTCTCCCATTGCCTTCTGGAGAAGAGCTGGATTTCACTTGAATTTTTTGACATGCAGATACCTCTTTTTTCCACTCTTACCTTATAGCCAGTCTTTAAATTACTTAAAATACAGTTTTCTTTCTAGAGCTTAAGTTTCCCCCAACACATCACATAAGCAATCAATAGGTTGGTATGATGAATTCTCTGTTATCCCTTAAAAGACTGTTGAGGCCTAGAAATTCCAATAACCAATATGGAAATTAGAACTCAGAAAGTACTCTCTCTTTTTTATTTTATTATTATTATTATTTTTTGTGTGGTACGTGGGCCCGTCACTGCTGTGGCCTCTCCCGTCGTGGAGCACAGGCTCCGGACACGCAGGCTCAGCGGCCATGGCTTACGGGCCCAGCCTCTCCGCGGCACGCGGGATCCTCCCAGATCGGGGCACGAACCCGCGTCCCCGACATCGGCAGGTGGACTCCCAACCACTGTGCCACCAGGGAAACCCCTCTCTTTTTTATTTTTTAAAATGAAAATGTTTTTGTCCTGGGCTAGAGATGTGGTGATTACCTAATGCAATTTCTTTATTTTAAAAACAAATATTTCCTTGTCCCGTTTAAGAAAATTATATAGATAAGGGCATTAAAAAAAAAAACTCACAAAAACTATTTCAGTGCAAAATGTCAAATCCAAGAGAAGAATAAAATGATAATTATCTGGAAAGGGTAACAGCAAGCCTTTATCATTTTAACCAGAAATAAGCTGAAATAGGCAGAAAACAAAATATGATGGAACATTAACCATTCAGTATTTCAACAAGTGTTTGAGAGCTTCTTCATGCTAAGTGCTGTGCTGGGTAACTGTAAGAGAGTTGGTCCTTGTTCTGATGTAGCTTAGTGGGTTAGAGAAGAGAGGCAAATAGTGATTTATTTTTATCTGTGCTAAGTTTTAGGGAGGAAAAGCATAAGGTACAATGAGCTCTTCTCCTAAAAACAATAAAACATCATGGGAAGGTATAATAGGACCAGATGAGCTGGGATAAGACCTAGGGAAGAATTGTGTTTTTAAGCTAAATTAGAGCTCATTGCATTGTTTCATACCCTGTTCTTTTTTTTTTTTTTTAACATCTTTACTGGAGTATAATTGCTTTGCAATAGTGTATTAGTTTCTGCTTTATAACAAAGTGAATCAGCCATACATATACATATATCCCCATATCTCCTCCCTCTTGCATCTCCCTCCCACCCTTCCTATCCCACCCCTCTAGGTGGTCAAAAAGCACCGAGCTGATCTCGCTGTGCTATTCGGCTGCTTCCCACGCTATCTATTTTACATTTGGTAGTATTTATAAGTCCATGCCACTCTCTCACTTCATCTCAGCTTACCGTTCCCCCTCCCTGTGTCCTCAGGTCCATTCTCTACGTCTGCATCTTTATTGCTGTCCTGCCCCTATGTTCTTCAGAACCATTTTTTTTTTTTTAGATCCCATCTATATGAGTTAGCATATGGTATTTGTTTTCCTCTTTCTGACTTACTTCACTCTGTATGACAGACTCTAGGTCCATCCACCTCAGTACAAATAACTCAATTTCGTTTCTTTTTATGGCTGAGTAATATTCTATTGTATATATGTGCCACATCTTCTTTATCCATTCATCTGTCGATGGACACTTAGGTTGCTTCCATGTCCTGGCTATTGTAAATAGAGCTGCAATGAACATTGTGGTACATGACTCTTTTTGAATTATGGTTTTCTCAGGGTATATGCCCAGTAGTGGGATTGCCGGATCATATCATACCCTGTTCTTTTAATCTGTAGAACTTTGATCAAGTGGTAAAGTTAAATTTTTAACTTCATAAGAGTAGAGATTGTTAGAAAATGTAATTTTAAAAACCCATGCACAAGTGTAACAAACAAATCTATTTTTGAATGAACTTAATAGCAAATTCCTTATGAAGAAAATTTTAAAACTCTTCCAAAGAATATTTTAGAAGGCTTGTATAAATGATGAGATTTGAACCTTTAAAATGCAGTTTTTAAAAAGTTAGTTGAGGGCTTCCCTGGTGGCACAGTGGTTGAGAGTCCGCCTGCCGATGCAGGGGACGTGGGTTCGTGCCCCGGTCCAGGAAGATCCCACATGCCGCAGAGCAGCTGGGCCCGTGAGCCATGGCTGCTGAGCCTGTGCGTCCGGAGCCTGTGCTCCGCAAAAAAAAAAAAGTTAGTTGAAGTGACTTTTGAGTCACTAGCTATAATTTTTGGGACTCATTGGTAAATTAGTGGGGTATCAAGAATGGAAAAGCAGTAAGAGTATTAGGAGAGTTGGAGCACAAAGGATGAATCACCTCCTTACCACAAAGTTTTTCCATGGTGTGGCTTTAAGAATACTAGAATAGTTGGAGAGAATGATTAAAACAACTGAGGTGGGGCTATGAGGCTTGCCAGGAGGGGAGTGCTGGAAACAAGAAAATTATAGTGATTCAGTGGAATACGGAGGGGTGGGATATCTTGAGGTGGCTCTGGGAGAGAATAAGATCAGGTGAGCCAGACCATTGGATGCATAAAGGGCATTAATGACAGATAGCGTCCTTATTTTACCTCATCTCTCATTGCTTCTCTTTATGCAACCAACGCTTTGGCCAAACTGGGAATGGTGAGGGATCAGATATGGGAGATTGTTAATAGAAGCAGTCAGACTTTACTTATTGGAGGCGGGAGAAAGGGAGGAGGCATAGATAATTCTAAGATTTTGAGTCACAGAAAGCAAAAACAGCTGTAGTTGGGACAAGTTTTGTACTCCGACCAGCAGCCCCATGATTATTTTTAGTTTGTGGTAGGCTAGATGTACCAGGATCAGTCTGTGCTTGTGGACAAAGTGGTAAATGGGATGATAGTATTTTATAACTCCAAAAATTGGCACATGTAGAATCAGATATTATTTAAATTGGAAGGGGCCATCTAGTTTCACATTCCTTCATATTACAAGTGAGTTTGTGTTTAATTGACCTTCCCCAAAGTCTTGGAACCAGTTCATGACAAAGCTGAAATTAGAATCCAGATCTTCTGACTTCTAGTATAGCATTTTCATACTTTTTGCAAGTTATTATAAAATTTTTTTCATTTGTTCTCTGTTTTATTGAGAGATCTGTCAATTTCAAGATCTGTTACAAGTATAAATGTTAGTGTTAAGATTTATTTAGCTATCAAAATTTAGGTAAAAGATCTAAGTTAAATATGGAATTAAAGCATGTTGGCAAGTTTATCTTCTAAACAGATGATTTTTAAATAATATAACAATAAATAATTGGTTGATGATGATAGCTATGCTTGACTGATGTATACTGGCTGAACTAAAACCAGTTTAATCTGGTTCTAGGAAATATCCTGTACTTGGCTGATTGAAGTTGACGATAATGACCACAGAGTTATCCAATAAAACGTTAATTAAAAGCATTACATTAACATTAAATCCCCCTGCTTGATCATTATCTTTATCAAAGGATACTGTCTTTGGCAGAGTTACCCATTTTAAAGGGGAAATAGAGCAATATGAAACTGCCTTTGAGGAAAAAAATTAGAGAGAAAAAAGTATTGTTTCTTTTCTTACCAACCTTATATATAGCAAGGTGATATCTTTACCATAGACATTTACAACTAAACTGCAACTTCCATTCAAAATAATTGATCTCCCCACATTTGCACAGAGGTTAATGAATGAATCCACTTGAACAAACAAAGGGTTAAAAGGGTGGCATTGTCTCCCTGCTTCAACTGGTTGGATCACTGAAGGAACCAGTAGGTATTCTTTCTTGGTGCTATTACATCATCGCATTTTCTTTTTGGCAAGCTGTCTTTCTCATTGACTTCTGGTCCATTGGCCCCTTTTTTTTTAGAATTGGCAGTTTTCCACTTTTGTGGAACATGGTCTCTACCCTCCCTATCATTGCTCCTTCAAATGATAGATAAGCTTCTCAGGCTGATTGAAGTGGGAGCAGTAGAGAGAGAAAGAGGAAGAACCCCCAGAGAACTGTAGTTGGGCTCTTGGTTACTTTTCACACAGGGCCTAAAGTCCAGTAGTTTTCAGGGTAGTAGTAGTGGTTCCCAAAGACTGGTCCTCAGACCTGTGCTAGTCTAACATAAGCTTTTCATTTGTCCATGGCAAAGATGGCAGCCTTTCTCAAGAGAGACTCCTTTTTCTGGATCATGACTGTTAAATTTTTGTTATTTCTTTTATGAAATGATGGTGAAAGTGAAAAGATAGATAGATAGTACTGTTTTTCTTTCTAATTTTGCTTTTAAGAAGTAAAGTATTTAAAAATCTTCAGAAGCTTTAGAGAGTTTATTTTAGCAAACTTTAGCAAACTTATTATAGTTTTTTATATTGTCATTGTTTCAGATCATCTTTATATCAGTTTATACATTATTGAAAAAAGTCTTAAATATAAAATTGTATGTATTGTTGTTTAACTTAATGGATTTTGAGTGCATTTTTCTAAATACTATAATTATTTTAATGGCTGTTGGATATTCCATCATGTTGACATAACATCACTCAAACCATTTTTCATAGATAATTTAAAAAATTATTTTTAACTTTACTATTATAGTAGATAAAACATGGATTTTCAACATGGTTTTAATTGGTATTTCTTTGCTAGAGAGAGTAAACATTCCTCTCTATGTGTTTACTATTTTTATTTCACCTTATGTGAATTCTTTCTCTTTTCAACTTTTGAAATAGTAAGTTTAATTAAAATAGCATATAGAACAATATAATATAAATAGGAACACTTTGTCAACCATATAGTATAGAAATATTTTCCCTTTTTTATAAATTTATTTTATTTATTAGTTTTTGGCTGCATTGGGTCTTCGTTGCTGTGCACGGGCTTTCTCTGGTTGCGGCGAGTGGGGGCTACTCTGTTGCGGTGCGCAGGCTTCTCATTGCGGTGGCTTCTCTTGTTGCAGAGCACGCGCTCTAGGCACGCAGGCTCAGTAGTTGTGACTCGTGGGCTTAGTTGCTCCATGGCATGTGGGATCTTCCCAGACCAGGGCTCGAACCCGTGTCCCCTGCGTTGGCAGGTGGATTCTTAACCACTGCACCACCAGGGAAGTCCCCTTCTACCTTTTACCTTTAAGAAATATAAAAAGAAATATATAAAATTTAGATTTAAAACATTTTAATCTGCCAATATTTTCCTTTGTGTGTATTTTTCTCTTTCCAAGCTGAGAAAGGTCTCATTATTCCACAGGTCAAATAAATACATATTGAATATTCTGCTAGTTTTCCCCATTAAAATTTAGATGTGATTCTTTTTACCTGTGAGGTATTTATTTTGATGTGTGATCTAAAGTGCTATTTCTCAAAGTATGATTCAGAGATCACCTGCATCAGAGGCATAGAGCTTTCTTATTAAACATGCAGACCTCCTGAGTCAGAATCTCTGGGAGTAGGACCTGGGAATATACATTTTCTGCAAGCTCCTAAGATGATACTTGTATTAGGATCCTATTTCTGCTGTAAGAAATTGCCACAACTTTATGGCTTAAAACAACATACATTCATGGTCTCACAGTTCTGGGGTCAGAAGTTTACAATGGGTCCAGAGGGCTGTCTTCCTCCTTCTGGAGGCTTTAGGGGAAAGTCTGTCTCTTTGACTTTTATAGCTTTCTAGAGGCCTCCTATTTTCCTTGGCTCATGGCCCCTTCACCAGTCTTCAGAGGTAGCAATGTAGCATCATCTTTCACCTCTACCTCCTGCCTCTTTTTTATAAGGATTTGTGATTATGTTGGGCGTACCAGGATAATCCAGGGACCCCTCCCCCACCATCTCAAGATTAACTTAATCACATCCTCAAAGTTCCTTTTCAATGTAAAGTTACATATACACAGGTTCCAGAGATTGGGACATGGACATTTTTTGGGGGGTCATTATTCTGTCTACCATAATATTTAGAAAAATTAAAATTTGAGAAACACTGGTGTATGGTAGATACTCAATATTTTTCCCTTAATCACTGTATATATATTTGAACTGTTATTAAATAATATCGTTCTGTCTTGGAAAGTTTATATAAGATAGAGGTCTTAAAGTTTTATATATAATTAGTCATTTTAGGAGTTCTCTATTTCAGTAATCTTTTTAAAAATATCTAGCAAAGTAAAAAGTTGGTAATGCTCTAGTTTTTATGGTAGGTATTTCTTATCTGTGATTTTAAAAGCCTTTAAAGACATGTATCTTTATTTGATTCTCACTGCCCCCTCCCCCAGTTTTGAAAAATTTGATTAAAAATTACAGTAATAGTACATGGTGTTTGAAAAAAAATTCAAACAAACAAACAAAAAGTGTATAAACAAATAGGGAAAACTCCTTACCTCTTCCTATGCCTACTTTCCCAGGGGTAAACAGTATCTATAGTTTTGTGCTTGTATCTTTACTCTTTCTCCTGTCCTCATATAAGTATATATAATATTAGATGTCTTAAAACTCTCCCAGGCTCAGCGGCCATGGCTCATGGGCCCAATCGCTCTGCAGCGTGTGGGATCTTCCCAGACGAGGGCACGAACCCATGTCCCCTGCGTCGGCAGGCGGACTCTCAACCACTGCGCCACCAGGGAAGCCCTTAAAACTCTTTTTAAACAAAAATAGGATCATACTCTCTCTATATAATTGACACACAGCACTGTATAAGTTTAAGGTGTACAGCATAATAATTTGACTTACCTGCATCATAAAATGATTATCACAATAACTTTAGTGAACATCCATCATCTCAAAATTAAAGAACAGGGAAAAAAACCTTTTTGTGTGTGATGAGAACTCTTAGGATTTACTGTCTTAGCTTTTATATGTAACATACAACAGTGTTCATTATATTTATCATGTTGTACATTACATCCCTAGTACTTATTTATCTTATAACTGGAAGTTTGTACCTTTTGACCACCTTCTTCCAATTCCCCCTTCACCCACCCCTTGCCTCTGATAACCACAATGATCTATTTTTCTATGAGTGCATTAGTTTTTTGTTTTTGAAGTACAGTTAACATCCAACACTATATTAGTTCCTGTTGCACCAGCATAGTGATTTGGTATTTATACATTTCAAAATAATCACCATGATAAGTGCAGTTATGATATGTCACCATACCAAAGATATTACATAGTTACTGGCTATATTCCCCACACTGTACATTTCATACCCATGACCTATTTCTTTTCTCCCCCCACCCGCTTCCACTTTGGCAATTTGTTCTCTATATCTATGACCCTGTTTTGTTATGTTCGCTCATTTGTTTTGTTTTTTAGATTCCATATGTAACTGAGATCATACAGTATTTGCCTTTCTCTGTCTGATTTATTTCATTTAGCATGATACCTACTAGGTCCATCCATGTTGTTGCAATGGCAAAATTTCATTCTTTTTTGTGAGTAATATTGCATTGTATATATAAACCATATCCATTCATCTGGGCACTTGGGTTGCTTCCATATCATCTGGGCACTTGGGTTGCTTCCATATCTAGTCTATTGTAAATAATACTGCAGTAAACATAGGGGTGCATATATCTTTTCCAATTAGTGTGTTTGTTTTCTTTGGATAAATACCCAGGAGTGGAGTTGTTGGATCCTATGGTAGTTCTATTTTTAGTTTTCTGAGGAACCTCCATACTGTTTTCCATAGTGGCTGCACCAATCTACGTTCCCACCAACAGTGCCCGAGGGTCCCCTTTTCTCCATATCCTCACCAACACTTGTTATTTGTTGTCTTTTTGATAATAGCCATTCTGACAGGTGTGCCAAGTATGACTTTTTGCCAACTTCAGAATAATACCTGAGAGAGAGAAAGAGATCTTAAAGATTTTATGAAAAGTTGAAAGCCTCCTCCTTATATAATGGAACTGAGATTTGAATCCATTCAGTCTTTCTTCCAGGACTCCCCACAACTATTTAAGGGAAAAAAAATTTTTGGACCAGCTGACATAAGTTATTTTTTAATTACATTGTAGAAAACTGAACTCAGTATAATTTTCTTATAGACCTCGTACAACTATAAAACCAAAATGATTTTTAAAACCTAAATGCAGGCCATCATCAAAAAGTCTACAAACAATAAATGCTGGAGAGGATGTGGAGAAAAGGGAATCTCCCTACACTGTTGTTGGGAATGTAGATTGGTACAACCACTATGGAGAACAGTATGGAAGTTCCTTAAAAAACTTAAAATAGCTACCACGTGATCCAGCAGTCCCACTCCTGGGCATATATCTGGAGAAAACCATAATCCGAAAGGATACATGCAGCCCGATGTTCATTGCAGCACTTTTTACAATAGCCAAGACCTGGAAGCAACCTAAATGTCCATCAACAGAGGAACGGATAAAAAAGGTGTGGTACATATATATAATGGAATATTACTTAGCCATAAAAAAGAAGGAAATAATGTCATTAGCAGCAACATAGAGATTATCATACTAAGTGTAGTAAGTCAGAGAAAGACAAATATCATACAATATCGCTCATATATGGAATTTAATTTTAAAAAGATACAAATGAACTTATTTACAAAACAGAAGCTGACTTATAGATATTGAAAACAACTTATGGTTACCAGAGGGGAAACATGGGGGACAGGGTTAAATGAGGAGCTTGGGATGAACACACGCACACTACTATATATAAGATAGATAACCAACAAGGACCTACTGTAGAGCACAGGGAACTCTATCCAATATTCTGTGATAACCTATATGAGAAAAGAATCTAAAAAACAATAAATATATGTATCTGTATAACAGAATCACTTTGCTGTACACCTGAAACTAACACAACATTGTAAATCAACTCCAATAAAATTAAAATATTTAAAAAGTTTTTAAAAATTAAAAACTAAGTGCAAATAAAACTGTAGAACCAGTTAACTTTAAATCATTATGATGTGTTACAAAGTTACTGGTCAAAATGTGACTATCATGATTGGTATTATGGGCCAAGTCCTTCTGAGATGAACGTGCCTACCGTACTATGGCTTGATATTTGCTTGTCCCATTTGACTCATTGTCAACTTTTGTTGGTACCCCAGGCCACCATTTTGCACACAATATAAAAACATCATCTGTGTTAAGTCTACCTCTCTCACTAGCCTAGAGCTGTTAAAGTCGTGTTATTTAAACACCAGCAAAACTGTAAATGTAAATCATAATAGTACATATGAATATAGCACTGACATCATAAGACAATCCTTGATTATCATTGTCCACGATGTTCCAGGCTAGGTTTTTGCTCATTTTTTGAGATTTTCATTGAAAATAAATCACGTGTTAAATTTGGAGAAAGAGCTGTCAGATCCCGAGAATGTCCACAGACCCCAGTCTGAGAACCACTTCTACCTCAGTTACATATTATAAATGGATATTTGAAAATTCACAGCTATAACTGAAAATGTAACTCCAGTGTACATATGTTAAAGCAGGTCTCTTGCTTTTCGAATGTCACCACTATTTTCTCCATGTACCACCTTGCCTAATATCCTCATTTTCTCCCCTTGCTTAGCCTCAAGCTTCCAATTAGAGCAGTGGTTCTCAATCCTTGTTGCATTAAAATTACATTAGAATTACATAGGGAGCTTTTATAAGAATATAATATCCAGTCTTGGATGTGTCCCTGGGTTTTGTTTCTGTTTTTTTGTTTTGTCTTATACTTTGTTTTTAAAGCTCTCCAGTTTGTTCAATGTGCAGCTGGGATTCCAAACCACAAGATTCTAGAACTATTGAAAATTTCTATCCAGATACTTTGGCTTATTAAGGAACAGTAAGACTATGTATTATATAAAACTGCTTACTGTATGCCATGTTGTCCAACACAACATACTGTTACCTCATGAAATCATTGATGCTATGAAATAGGTATTACGTCCATTTTTCAGGAAAGTAAAGTTTAGAGAGACTAAATAAGTTCCTTTGGGCTACATCGTTATTAGCAGCAGAACCAAGATTCAGATTGTCTGTTAATCATGATCTTAACCACGAAACTATAAATATCCAGTCTTATTTCACCCTTTTATTACAATATAGATTAACCAGTCACTGTTAAACACACACTTTGATGAAGGTGTTTTTACTTTGAATAATGAATGTACATAGTTTGACTAAAAATATATAAGCGTAAAGTATGAATGCAGTTCATATGAACACCTGCAGCTGTAGCTCTCTCTCTTTTTTTCCCATTCAGTTAAGAAGTTTGTTGGCGAAATGATTTCATTCTCCAAGGTTGGATTTCTTCTCAAAAGAGGCTGAAAAGCATTCAGTTAGTTAGCTCACTTTGTTTTCAGGTCTATTAAGAAATAACTGCATTTAAATCAGATTCTGATTAAACTTATAATTTTAGGATTACCATATTTGGTTGATTTTAGCATGCACATTTTCTATATTTTAAATCTTTGAAATCAGAAAGAAATTTGTTTCTTACACTTTGATGCACACTGTAGTTAAATTGGCAGATTTTTCTTTCTTAATGAAAGATAAAATAGTCATGTATCTTAAAATTAATGACATCTTAGATTTGATGAATTAACAATAGTGGTTATATATGAATGACCATTCCATATATAATCAGGCTATTTTTGGAGGTAAAACAGTGTGATGTATTCTCAGTATCGTTATGAAGATTAAATAAGATAAAATAATCATCACAGTATCTGGCACATAGTAAGAGCTTAGGAAGTGTCAGCTGTTATTATAGCATTGTAAATACTAGTGTTATAATTGCATGATGGATCCACAACCACAGACCAGAGAAAGGTGTCCAAGCAGTCTTCAGTTTGTAAGTGAAACTTATTTAAGTTATTTCCTGTAGGTGGGTTCTTTTATAAACAAATCTGACATTAAATTGATATTTCCAAGACTGCTGTATTTATAGAATGCTGAAAGCCATCATTATACAATATACTGCACTGTACTGCTCATTAAGGACTCTTACTCTGGCATATTCTCAAAATACAGAATTTTACATAGGTATTCAATAGTCTAGTCTAGGGGAATTTTGTCCAAGAAGCTCAGCACCAGAGGTTCTATGAGAAACAATATTATTGTCAGTAGACTTTGAGAATATCAGTTATAATAAGAACTGTGCTTCCCTCAGTCACTTAACTTTTTACCTGTAATACAAGTTAAATGGCAAATAATGTTGCAGAAGTAGTGTTTCTCCCTTCTTTCAGTAACTTACACATTTTTTTCAGACCCTGAAGAATTTTAAGTATACTCATACTTATCAGGCATTAAAATGCTTTAATATAAAACATAAACTATGTTAATTTAAGTTTGTACAGAACGTCTTTTTTTTTTTTGATCCTGGGACAGTGATAGCTCATCTGAGCTTTGATCATTTTCTTTTGTGCTTCTTTTGTTGCTTTCTACTATATATATATATTTTTTTTTTTTTTTTTTTTTTTGCGCTATGTGGACCTCTTACTGTGTGACCTCTCCCATTGCGGAGCACAGGCTCCGGACGTGCAGGCTCAGTGGCCATGGCTCACGGGCCCAGCCTCTCCGCGGCATGTGGGATCTTCCCGGACAGGGGCACGAACCCGCGTCCCCTGCATCAGTGGTGGACTCTCAACCACTGCGCCACCAGGGAAGCCCCTGTAATTTTTGCTTTTGTCTTCATAATTCATGCTTCCTGAGGGAAACTTCTTAAGTACAATTTTGGGATAAGTGAATAGATTATTTTCAGTATTTATTTTTTTAAATCTGCAGAAAGTAAAAAAAAAAAACACCAAGGATATTTTTCTGGCATTTTATAGAAGGGAAATATTTTTTAATTAATAAACTTTTTTTAGAGAGAAGTGTTTTTTTTTTTTTTAATATTTATTTATTTATTTTGGCTGCCCTGGGTCTTAGTTGCGGCATGCGGGATCTTTTTTAGTTGCAGCATGTGGACTTCTTAGTGGCGGCATGCGGACTTCTTAGTCGTGGAATGCAGACTTCTTAGTTGCGGCATGCAGACTTCTTAGTTGTGGCATGCATGTGGGATCTAGTTCCCAGACCAGGGATCGAACCCAGGACCCCTGAATCGGGAGCTCAGAGTCTTACCCACTGGACCACCAGGGAAGTCCCTAGAGAGAAGTTTTAGATTCACAGCAAGACTGAGCACAAAGTACAGAGTGCCATATACACCCTGTTCCCCACACATGCACAACTTCCCCCACTATCAATACCGCATGACACAGTGGTACATTTGTTACAATCGATGAATCTATATTGACACATCATCACCAAAAATCTGTAGTTTACATTAGGGTTCATTCTTGGTGAAATACATATATATATTTTTTATAGCATTTTACAGGAGGTATTTTTTAACATATGGCTATTTTTAAAAATTTTTTATTGAAGTATAGTTTACAATATCATATAAGTTTCAGGTGAACAGCACAGTGATTCAGTTATACATATATATATATATATATATATATATATATATATATATATATATTCTTTTTCAGATTCTTTTCCCTTATAGGTTATTACATAATATTGGGTATAGTTCCCTGTGCTGTACAGTAGGTCCTTGTTGGTTATCTATTTTATACACACTAGTGTGTAACATATGGCCATTTTTTTAAGTATGTATTTTTTTAATGGTTTCTTTATTTTATTTTTTTATTTATTAATTTTTTTGGGCACGCCATGCAGCATGCAGGATCTTAGTTCCCTGACCAGGATTCTAACCCATGTTCCTTGCAGTGGAAACGCAGAGTCTTAACCACTGGACCACCAGGGAAGTCCCCATATGGCCATTGGTAGTATAGGTAGGGGCCATAGAGTGAGGAAGAAAAGTGGCTAGAGCTGTTTAGGAGGTGCCGTTTATAGGACTCCACTGCCAAGTTTTTGGCTTGGGCAGTTAAGCATCGATAATGTTAGACTATATAGGGAACTCAAGAGAAAGAGCAGATTTGGGTTTGGAGATGTATAGGTAGTAGGGGGGAGTAGAATATGATGTTGGACTTAGTGAATTCTACATGTATTTATCATTACTTTTGTTTTTCTTTTCCCCTTATTCCTCACTCTTTTCTCAGTTTTCTCCCCTTGCCCCCACCTTGACTTCATTAAGTAGCCATGCCCTCAAACAGAAGGGGATTTTTTTCCTTTGAGTAAGATTAATTTAATGAATTAGTGTTTGGCATACCTCACTTCTGATCATCACAACGATTATGTAAGATGGTTGGATAGTTATAATTTCTAGGGATTCATAGTACTAATTACCATTTCTCCTTTCCAACTGCAAGTATATACACACATGATTGATAGTATCAATAGAACGAGAAATAGAGTATCACTTTATTAAACCAGGCATGCACCCTATGGTTCTCCAAGTGCAAGGATTCTGGAAACCCATTTATGCCTGGTATTTTTACTCCCTCTTTTATTAATTGAGAACATGTAGGCTTTAGGCACTGGCTCCAGCATGCCTTATCTAGAAATCTGGAACAAGGGGCAGGACTACACCCTCTGAGTTTCAGCAAAGAACAGGAAATATAGAGGCAGATTCCTGGCTTTTATCCTTGATGTATTAGTCAGGTTGGGCTGCCATAACAATATACTATAGACTGAGTGGCTTAATCAACAGAATTTCATTTTCACACAGTTAAGGAGGCTGGGAAGTATTAAGATCAAGGTGCCAGCTGATTTGGTTTCTGGTAAGTGTTCTTTTCCTGGCTTGTAGATGGATGCCTTCTTGATGTGTGGTCATATGGTCTCCCCTTTTTTAAAATTAATTAATTTATTTTTGGCTGCATTGGGTCTTTGTTGTTGCACGCAGGCTTTCTCTAGTTGCAGAGAGTTGGGGCTACCCTTCGTTGTGGTGCACGGGGTTCTCATTGAGGTGGCTTCTCTTGTTGAAGAGCATAGGCTTTAGGCGCACAGGCTTCAGTAGTTGTGGCTCTTGGGCTCTGGAGTGCAGGCTCAGTAGTTGTGCAGTGCAGGCTTAGTTGCTCCACAGCATATGGAATCTTCCCGGACCAGGGCTTGAACCTGTGTCCCCTGAATTGGCAGGCAGATTCTTAACCACTGCGCCACCAGGGAAGCCCTTATGGTCTTTCCTTGGTGCATGTGCTTGGAAAGGGGGGAGGTGGGAAGGGAAGGAAGAGAGGTAGAGAGATTTCTCTTTTCCACTTCCTGTAAGGCCACCAATCCTATTGGTTTACGGCCCCACCCTGATGACCTCATTTAACATTAATTGCCTTCTAAAAGCCATGTCTCTTAGTACAGTCACATTGGAGGTTAGGGCTTCAACATATGAGTTTGGGGGTCGGGGGAGGTGTGGTGGGACACAGTTCAGTCCATAAACTTGGAAACCTCACTTCAGAGTAAAGAGGTGGTCCAGTGACTATTGAAATCACACCAGTTATTTACTTCCAAAATATTTAGAGATTTTCCAGTTATCTTTCTCTTACTGACTTCTAATATAATTCCATTATGGTTGGAGAATACACTTTGGATGATTTAAAACTATTTAAATTTATTGAGACTTGTTTTGTGGCCCAGAATATGGTCTGTCTTGGTAAATGTTGTATGTGTACCTAGTAAAGATGTGTATTCTTCTTTTGTCGAGTGGAGTGTAATGTAAATGCCAATTAGGTCAAATTGATGGTACTGTTCAAGATTTTTATGTTCTTACTGATTTTCTGTTACTTGTTCTATTGATTATTGAAAAAGCAGGTGTTGAAATCTCAAATATAATTGTGGATGTGTCTGTTTCTTCTTACAGTTCTATCATTTTTGCCTTATACTTGTTGAAGCTATTTTCTTAGGTACGTAAATGTTTAGGGCTGTTATGCTTTCTTGATGGATTGGCCTCATTATCATTATGAAATGGCCACCATTATCACTTGCAAGTTCATTTGCTCTGGAATCTGTTTCATCTGATTACTGTAGCCACTCCAGCTTTCTTTTGGCTAGTGTTAGCACTCACTTTTAGCTTATTTGTGTCTTTATATTCAAAATGGATTTCTTATAGGTAGTATGCAGTTGTGTCTTGCTTTTTTAACCAATCTGATAATCCTTGCTTTTTTTTTTTTTTTTTGCGGTACCCGGGCCTGTCACTGCTGTGGCCTCTCCCGACGTGGAGCACAGACTCCGGACGCGCAGGCTCAGCAGCCATGACTCACGGGCCCAGCCGCTCCGCGGCATGTGGGATCCTCTCGGACCAGGGCACGAACCCGTGTCCCCTGCATCGGCAGGCGGACTCTCAACCACTGTGCCACCAGGGAAGCCCAATCCTTGCTTTTTAATTAGATCATTCACATTTTAGGTTATTGTTGATATGGATGGGATTAAATCTGTCATCTTATTATTTGCTTTCTATTTGTCCCATGTGATCTTTGTTCCTTTATCCTTCTTTTTCTGTCTTCTTTTGGATTGACAGTTTGGGGTTTTTTTTGAATAATTTCATTTTATCTCCTTTGTTAACTTATTAATTATAATTAGTTTTATAGGGGTATGTTTTGTTTGTTTTTTCAGTAGTTACTTTAAAGTATGCAATAATTAACTTGTCACAGTTTACCTTCAAATACTTTGAAGTATTTACCTTCAAATACTTCAACATTTCCTTTAAATAGTCAGTTCTATTTAAAAGTGATTTAAAAACAAATAATAAATTATTTTTTATTTACCTACATATTTATGATTTCCAGTTCTCTTTGTGTAGATCCAGATTTCCAAATGGTTTAATTTTCTTTCTGACAGAAGGATTTCCTTTACCATTTTTGGTAGTGAGGGTCTGTTGGTGATAAACTTGTTTCAGCTTTTCTGGGTCTAAGGTTTTTGTTTGTTTGTTTGTTTTTCAGGAATTCCAGGTTGACAGTTTTCTTCTTTCACTCCTTCTCTATTTCTCCTGAGCTCACCTTCTTTGTGCTACTCTCCCTTGTCTGGTACTCTGCCCTGTGACTCTAGCCACCTAACTTCCCTTTCCCTTAGTTCTTTTGTGCTTGATTCAGGGAGACTGCTGGATTCCATCTGTCTTCTCCTTCCCTGTCCTTCAGCCTGGAAACTTTCTCCAGGCATCAAAGTTGGGCAGTTTAGAGCTCACCTGTTTATTTTTCTCTCAGAGATCACTGTCTTACACTGTCTGTTGTCCAGTGTCTGGAAACAGTTGTTTGTATTTTGTTGTGGTTTAGGTGTGTGGGTAAATCAAGTCCCTGTTACTCCATTTTGACTGGAAATAGCACAGTGACTACCAAAATCAAACCAGTCATGTCAGCCATCCTACTGGCCTTGTGGAAGAATTCATAAAATGGATGAATATAGAAATCATGCGTTTCTCCCCAGTATGTTCCTTGGTGGAAGATAAGAGTTGTGGTAAAGTCCTGCTCTCCCTGTGTACAGAGACCCAACCCAGGTAAAGGGAAGAAGTTCCTTTCTCCCCTGACACTTACCATTATCATTGTATAAATGAAGAAATTAAGTGACATGCCTGAACTTGCCCAGGACTGTCCTCACTGGATCCTACTGTCTTTGTGAAAACAGTAAAATCAAATTCTGCAGTGAATGTTTTACGTATTGCAGTTACAAAATAGTTATTAAAGGTTAATTTTATTTTTAGATCTTTACATGAATTTTAATTTTCACTTTGACCATCAGTTATGTTGTATATAACCTCATTTCATTTCTGGAGATGGGAAGGTTTTATGCTTCATGGCATTCCTTGAATCAAATACATTATGAAGGAAATACAGCCTGAAATCAATAATTACTTAATTTATATTCTGGCCTTTGTATGAAAACTATACTAAGAATGTCTTCTGACCATAAACAGCAGTGAATTTATAGTGGGTTTTTAAATATTTGTCAATAAATAAATAAATATTTGTCAACTACATGAGGTTTGCTGTTTAAGGTTAAATAATAACTGAAATTTAATTTGATAATTCCTACCATAGCAGTGTATGCCAGAGATCAAAGGACAGAGTCTTTTTTTTCTCAGAAATTTCTCAAAGAATTATGTTAATTTGCCTAGATTCACTCAGTATTTGAATTTACATCTACTTGATCATAAAGCCAATATTTCCTCGAAGTTAGGCCACAGTTTAGAACCATCACAGTTCTATAGAAGAACATAAAATTTTAATATTTCAGGTTTAAAATTCACAGTTATAATTTTGGCTTATTATGTGTCCTTTAGAAAAATTAATCTTTAAGATCATTTATCTAAAACCAACAGAA
Organism: Phocoena sinus; assembly: GCF_008692025.1. Classification (NCBI taxonomy): domain Eukaryota; kingdom Metazoa; phylum Chordata; class Mammalia; order Artiodactyla; family Phocoenidae; genus Phocoena; species Phocoena sinus. The sequence continues at coordinate 81,874,557 of NC_045764.1, forward strand.
AAATTATTATAAGCAATATGGTTATCAAACAATAAATCATCTCTTAGTTACCGGAGAAATAATTAAGAGAGCAATTTGCCTAGGTTACAGTTAATATTTCATGCTCACTAAATTGAAGCTCTGTACCTTTTGAACACTATTGTGAACTGAAATCCAGATTGAATTGGCCTTTTCTACTTTAAAATATTTTTAATCAATGGGTATACAACTACCTAACAAATTTGGGGCTCCTTTTAGGGGTGCTAGTAGAACATGTGTGAGAAGACAGGGAAGCCTACTTTGCAATGTTTGAAAGATGGGAGTTTAGGAAAAGAGCCTAAGGAACAATTAGGACAGAAAGTGATGGCTCCCCTGAAAAGTTTTTCCCTCCCTCATCTGTTCAGCTTCCTCTAACTCTACTCTTATTCTGTATACTTTATTTTTCCTTTTCTATTCCCCCCCCACCCCGCCCCGTCATATTTTCTTGTTTGTTCTTTCTTCTTTGTCTATTTTGTTTCTCCCTGTCCCTTTCCTCCTTTTTTTCTCTTTATTTTGATCACAATTCTCAGTTACTTATCCTTCTATTCTTTTCTGATTGTTTTCTTTAAAACTTTCCTTATCTCCACACAAATTACTGTGGTTGAATTGGTAAGGAGCCAGGAGGGGAATGTGGATGGCACTTACATATTAGAGGCTTTGTGTAGTTGGGAATTCGGATTGTAGAGGAAAAGGAGATGCCTGTTACGGCAGCCAATTACAGTCCTCTGGGAAGAGAGCCGCCTTGCAGAATTGTGTGAAGTACAAGCTTTACCTTCCTTGGCTTCTGGTGAACTCTATTTATTCTTCTGTGCCTAGAAAATATCTATCTGCTAACAATTGGGTGAAAAATTCAGTAGTAAGTATTGCATAAATTAGATTGAATTTTTTTTAATGAACTCACCAATTGTTTTACTACTATAAAGAGTTGTTTCTTTTGTGTTATGCCTATGTAGCACTTTTAGTTAAAAACTATTTTGATGGAAGATATGTAAATACTAATCATAAATGCCATATTTCTTTGTTATGCAAGCTTTTAACCTATAATATAATCATCTGAGCAGTTTAAATGGCATAAAATATATGCCTTTTTAAAAGGTTTAATATAGTCTACGTAGTGTTTTAAAAAACTACATAGCATTGTATTTTTTGTTACTGTAATTTATTTAATAGTTGTGGTAAACAAATTCAAATTGATAGGTGATTGCTGTTTTTTATTATGCAATATTTGCAAAGGTGGGAAAAGGGTTAGTACTTATTACTTGACTGTAAGTAATTTAGGGAACATAGGAACTCAGTATGGGCTGAGTTCTGAGTACACAGGCTTGTCATAGCTCATATCAAAGGAGCACCTTCTATGCTTCCAGAATTCTCTTATGTTCTTTTTTAGTTTTAGAACCAGAACTGTTTGTCTTTTAACATTATTTAGATCCTTGTTTCAAGAAGTTCAAAGTGCTTTAGAAAATACTATTAATCTTAAAATATCTAAGAATAATGGAATGAATATTTTGTATTGATTTTGTTCACAATAATTAAATTTTTGTGTATATATATGAAAATTTCAAAACACCAGTTCTGAGCCTGTTAGAAGGTCTACAAACATGAGCAGTTTTAGAAAAATTTAAGAAACATTTTGGAGCATTGAAAATAATTGAAAGTCCTAATTCTCACCTGTCAGATCACTAAGCCTGCCTTCCTTTAGTCCATTTCCATTGGTTATACTAGTTGTGCTAATTGTTAACGATAGAGAATTAGTGATTAGAGAATTAGCCAAGGCTTTTCCTTTGGTTTCTCTGAGATTTAGTGTGAAGATATCTGTAAGATCTGACCCTCAAAAATTACCTGCTTTTGACATTTTAGAGAATACACTATCAGATGGCAGAACCGGCTGTCAAATTGGAATGTAGGAAACAAATTCTCTTGAGATACTGATGATTGAGGCCCAGGAACATAAATGAATATAATCATTTTAGTGGTGTGTGTGTGTGTGTGTGTGTGTGTGTGTGTGTGTTTTAACAACTCTTTATTAAAATGTCAGTGTGAATAAGTTAAATTCTGTTTTTAAAAAAACGTAGTAAAATAAAAGCTAAAAGAACTTCTTGTGCATTGCCTGATATCCTGGCACCTTCAATCTGCCATTTGTTAGAGGGCTAATAATCTGAGGTCACTTGTCCTATAATACCTGAATTCTTCAGAGTTGGTCATACTTTAACATAGATCTCAAGTTGATCTGCAACTGAGATCTTATTAATTAGTTAAATAGCTACACTTTAACCACTCTTTCATTTTGCTTATGTATTCATTGAGCATCTCCTATACGCCAGGCACTGTCCTAGGCAGTGGTAATAGAATGATGGATGTGTTAGACCTGGCTCCTGCATGCCTAGAGTTTATAATCTAATTAGAGACAATCGGCCATTAGAGTATAGTAAGAATTGCAGTAGGAACACATGAAGCTTATGAGAGGATTTCCCTCTGTGTCTGCTTCCCGCCTGAGTTGAAATTTAACTGAAATCAGGGACTAGAAAAAAGTTGGCAGATTTTCATTTTCTCCATTGGAAAATACACAGTTTGTAACAGTGTACTCCTTATTAAAACAGGGGTTTTTAACCCCTGTTTCCCTTCCCCCTTTGGTTTTCCAACTCATTCACAACTCTTCTTTTGCAGCTTTCAAAGTATCAGGTTTAGTTTGGGTAGCCATGGCATATAGGAATCCCTATCAGATATAATAGATATTGAGGAAACAGTCCTGAGATAGGTAAGCACCTCATGTCTCAGTGGTGAAAGATAGGGTTCAGAGTGGTTGCATGAGCAGAGAAACAAAGAAAATTCTGTCAAGATTGCAGAATAGTAACCGTGTAAACTGGAAAGTCCAGCTAGAATTCAAAGGAAAACAGACATTGGGAATTAAACATCAAGGTGTTTTACAGTAAGGACCAGAATCAACATTCACAGGCTGGATAACCAATACAGAATGAGCTGTAAGAATGATCTTGATGCTAAGCCAACAAATACCTGAGGCTGAGTCTCCATCCATTATTCTTTCCTGAGCCAGAATTGGAATTGGACTAATTGGGGAGTAGAGTTTAGGTAGGCACACTGGATGAGACTTGGAAATAAGTCCTCAGATTTTTAACATTTTATATACATAGGAGATCTTGATTTAAGGCCTCACGTTACCAGTATATTGCTCTGTGTGTCTGAGCTGTCACTTTACTCTCTGAAGTCCAATTTCTTCATCTATAGATTAATGAAAATACATACTCTTGAAGGTTCCTTTGAGTTCTTACTCCTGAATTCTATACAAAAGCCAAGACTCCCCCCACCTCACCCCACTTTTTAACTTATCCCCTGTAGTTTTGCCCACAGAAGCTGCTTATTTTTCTTTGATGACAGAGGGACCAAGTTTGGTTTTAATTAATTCTAAGTGGTTTTGAATGCACAAAACAGAACATTGAAACATTTTATTTATAAGCAGAGGTAATTGTACAGTTTTGCCAAGCATTATAAGGATAATGTTTCTAAGTGGGATATCCTCTTGCTCTCTCTGGCACTGCATGATCCAGACCTTTTCCATGATATCTAAATTGAGAAACCTTTAAACTTGGGAGACATAAGGAGAGAAAGGAATAGCTGTCCAAATTCTTTTAATACCAGGAATCCTTGAAGATATGTCTATCTGAGGAGCTTTCTAGAATCTATGCCCTGAGTTGGTAGGGTAACCTCTACCCTAAAAATGAGTCTTTTTTGTGTGAAATGAAAAATAAGAATGAACTTTCATAATTGAGAATTATTAAGAACTATTGGTAGTGGAAAGTGGGCTCCTACAGATGGTTCTCTACTTACTGATACTGTTTGTGACCTTGGGCAAATGATTTTACAAATTTAGTTTTTTCATCTGTAAAATGAGAAAAAAACCTATACCATCACATTTATTTTTGTTTTATTTCATTTTGTAAAATAAATTTATTTATTTATTTATTTATTTATGGCTGTGTTGGGTCTTCCTTGCAGTGTGCAGGCTTCTCATTGTGGTGGCTTCTCTTGTTGTGGAGCATGGCCTCTAGGCGTGTGGGCTTCAGTAGTTGTGGCTTGCGGGCTCAGTTGATCTGCAGCAAGTGGGGTCTTCCTGGACCAGGGCTCGAACCCGTGTCCCCTGCATTGGCAGGAGGATTCTTAACCACTGCACCACCAAGGAAGTCCCTATTTTTATTTTAAATTTAAGAAACGTTAGATGGAAAATAAAAGAAAAAAGAAACAGTATGGTGCTCACTATGTGCCAGGCAACATTCTAAATATTTTACAAATAACAACCTATTAACTACCCTCTGAAGGTCAATACTACTATTATTGCCATTTAATAGATTTTTTAAAAACTAAGGCAAAGAGAGGTTGTATCGCTATAACTTGTACAAAGCCAAACAACTAGCAAGTAGCAGAACTGTTTGCCTGACCTCAGAGTTCATATTCTTAACTATTACTTTATGCTACATCATGAGAATTAAGATGAGGAAGCACTTGATAAAACACGCCACAACTCAAGATGATAATGATCATCTTTGTTTAACTGAATGTTTGTATTATGTGACAATTAAAATTTATAGCCAATTTTCAAAGAGCTAGATTATTATAAAAACATACACATGACTTTGTTTTTCAGATAGAACCTCAGAATATTCATTGTTTTAATCATAATTTTGAATTTTGGTGGTTACTGTAGATGTACAGCAGAAATACTTGGTTGAATTTAAACCACACACGTCTAGAAAGCTGCTTTTAAAGTCAGTCCGTGATATGTTTGTTTACAGATCACTTGCCTTTTTCATAATAGAGTGCTGAGGATTTTTTTAAATTCAGTTTAAGCTTTGCTGTTGGCTAACAAAAACAAAGAATATTTTTGTGTTTGAAGGTACTCTTCTGACAGTGGAAATATTTATGTGTCACTAGTATTAGTAAAATAATAGTACAGATATAAAGCTGCTTTCATTTATAGCCACAGCCACTATTTTTTGCACTTGTCATTAAAGTCAACTTTGTCTTTTATTCTCTGCTTAAAGACTTCTCATGGTGTATAAGTCAAGTTGCACTAGGAATGAAGAAACCTGGATTTCTCCAGTATGCATACTGCATACAACTTTAAGTAAGAAAGTCAATGTCTTTTTACCTTACTCTCTTCATCTGGAAGTAAGGTAGATTAGGCCACATGATTTCTAAGGTCCTTTACAATTCTCACTTAAAACAGAAACACTCAACACATACCTATGAGATTGGAACATATAAATGAGAAACAAAAAATATTTCAATGTATGTAGAACTTAACCCATTAGGAGATAAACATCTATGAAATATTAAGAATATTTTTATAAAGAAATGGATGGGTTAGTGTAACTCTGGAAGTGCCTGCAGTTGGGAGAGGGTTGGCTAAAGTTAGCAGTACAAAAAGAAAAAGCAGTGGTACAGGGTGAGAAATGAGTAGAGCGTGGTATAGACAGCAGTTTGGGTAGAACACAGAGAGCAGTAAAAGATGAGATTAAGAACCAGAGGTGGGTGGAGTCTTAAGCAGGGTCACCTCAGTGTATAACTTCAAGAGGCAGTGTTCTCATCAGAATCTGGCAATGCCCAGCCAGAGTAGCTACCTCTGTACAGTGGCGCTGGCCCTAATGTCAGGCTTAAGAGTTTACACTGGGTTTAATAGGAAGTTAGGGAGCCAGTAAAACAAGCAAACAAACAGAAAAACTTCGAGGAATGTGATGGAATGGCTTTCGGGAAGATTAATCTGCCTCAGGGTGCAAGATGAATAAGAAAGGGCCTAGAGTCCTAGACCATAGCTAGGAGACTGGTGTAGTAATTTATGTGTAAAGTAATAGGAATCTAACTTGGTAACTGTTTTGAGGTTAAAAAGGAAGGTTTAATTTCAAGAGAAATTTGAAGAACAAGTTAGTGACTTGTTCAGTCACTGGATTTTAGGACCATAAAGAGGGAGAATCTCCTGCCCCTGTACCATAGACTTAGAAGGGAACTTCTCTTATTCCCTTTTGGGATTTGGGGACAATTTTGTATGAGTGATGATTTTGCATGTGTAATACTTATATTGTGATACATGAATTGCCATTGTGTTAAGAGAGGACTAGGAAAGTAGGCTTTTGTATTTATCATCTGTACCCTTCAGAATAATTGACAATGTATGTCACATCTAATCTTCCATCATCACCACCTACTGAGATCGCTATTGTCAAAGTCACCAGTGACTTCCTTATTGTCAAATACAGTGGTCATTTCTTTGTTTATATTTTATTAAACCTCACTAGTGTTTGAGACCATTGGCCATGCCCTCCATGAAACATTTTTTTTCTCGCAGCTTCCATGATACCATACTTGACATATACCAGCTCCTTTTGCTGGTTCATCATCTTCTAACAGATCTCTACTTCTTAGAGTGCCTCTGGCCTTTGTCATGAATGCCCTCTACATGCTTCTAGGTAACTCTTCACTCTAAATACTATCCAAATGCCAATGATTCCCAAAACTATATCCCCAACCCTGGAAAACAACAACCTCCTAACTAGTATACCTACTCTGATTCTTTTTCCCCTATTCTGTTATCAACATAGCAGTCAGAGCGATCATTTAAAAATGTAAATCAGATCGTGTCACTTCTCTAGTTAAAACCCTCCAGTGACTTCCCATTGCATTTAGGATAAAATCTGAACTCCTTGCCCTAGCTTCAAAATCCTGTGTGATGTAGTCCCTGCCCACCATTCTAAACTATAGTTCTTACCACTTTCCCTCTCTGCTACTGCCATTCCAGCCTTACTCACCTTTTAGTTCCTGGGACATTACTCCTTTATTGTCACCTTAGACCCTCTGCTCAGAATGCTCTTTCCTCTGATTTTTGAATTGCTTGTTCCTTGTTCAGACCTTGGCTTAATTAAATGTTATCTGCTCAGAAAAGCCATCCCTCAACAGTATAAAGCATTTACATAATTATTCTCAATTTTTGCAATTATAGCATGGCACTTAGCACCATCTTCATACCTACATACTGGTAATATCAACTGAGAGTCCAATTCTCTGAGCATAACCTCTTCTACTAATTCTTAACACCCTTTCTCAGATTCATCCATATGTTTCTCATATTATCAGTTTGAGATGCTAGTTCTTACCTAATTATTTTTAAAAGATTATTTATAAAGAGAAAAAAAGAAAGAAAGCAAAGCAGAAAAGTGTTCAAACTGCTAAGTTCTAATTTTTCAACACCAGAACCAGTGTGCTGTTACTTACGTGTGTCTTCACAAATTCCTCTACTGAGTAACCGGACTATGATCTCCTTAGCAGGGGTTTTACAAAACAATAACTCTAATTAAAATATATGACACTATGTAATTCTTTTATTTACATATTATTTTTCAGTTAATAGGCTTTATCATTTATCTAATGCCAGTCAGAGAATAGTAATTTATTTAAAATTTAGTTTATGTGTTTGTGTGTTTGCTTTATAGGACTGATAATATTTTGTTGCATGTATAACTTTCTATGCATGTGTAATTCCACAAACACATGATCATAACATTCTTTTGAGAGTGTGTTTCACTTATGATGTAGATAATCTTTCCTTGTCAAAAGTAGATCTATATCATTATTTTAGGTAAAACTGTACCACAGTATATTTAACCAGTCCCTTTTTGTTGGACATTTAGATTGATTACAATTATTTTTGACTGGTATAAACATTTTAATAAATATCCTTCAACATTCATCTCTGTGTACTTGTTCTATTATTTCATTGGAATAAATTCATAGAATAATTTTTATTCATATTATTAGATTGTCCATCATAAGTTTGAAAGGACATTATTTTTAGAGAAACTTTCTTTTTGGCAATCCCCCAGGTGTTCTCATGCTTCTCTTGCCATTTTATTCCATATATGAGGGGGGTGCAATCTACTACCTTGGCAGGCTTTAGAAGTAAATTGAACAGTATATACAGCAGCCCAATGGTAGGAAGGACCTTCTTCTGTTTCCTTGAGACAGAGCTTTGAAGTATCCTAGGTTTTTGTTTTAAATCAAGGATCCAGAGACACCACCATTAAGTGTTTATGATGACTTCTGATTGAGAGGGGCTCCTGGTTAGGGCCTCCCAAGAAGGAAGTGGTGGTTCTGGTCTCTCCCCTAGGTTTTTTATGAAGTACTTCTGAAGAACAGAGATTCATAGACTCTCAAGGTTGAAAGAACCACTGCAAGTCTAATTCAGTTTCCACTTGACAGCTAAATCCCTTCAACCACACCCCTGGCAATTGTTTATCAGTCTGTTTGTGCCTTGGTGATGAAGAATTTACTTCCCAAGTTAGTCTGTTTCACCTATGGGTCATTCTGATTATTTAAGGTTTTCCCAGTGGCCAAATTATTAACCTCTTTTGTTGGAGAGAACAGATGAAGAACTTTAAGATGGCTGAACTCCGGAGCCAGAAGAGTGTGCCACGAAAAAGGAGCTAGTCTGGTCATGGCTTCTAGTCAGACTGTGGCATAAGCACTATCCTCATTGAGGTTTTGGGGGCAGAGGGACTATGTTTTGATTGATTAATTCCCACTCTGTAATGATTTGTCATTGATAGCCTGTGAGAATTTATAACATCCTTTCTGTTCTTTTCAAAGTTATGTTTTACATCAAATAATTTATCTCTTTTAAAATGTATAGCTAGTAGATAAGCCTTAGCAGCCAGTATTTGTCTAGATTTGCAACACTTTTTGTTTTTGTAAAGAGTAAATTGTTTTCAGAGACCCAAAAATTATACCTTATTTCTTGAGTAAGCTATGTCCTCAAAGTATCGTCGGATCTAATGAATTTTCTTTAGTATGACATAAAATTTCCCAGTTCCTTAGTCATATTCTTTACTACAGTAAACCCTGCGCTATGGCAGAGGTTTTAGAGATTGAAATTATCAAAATTTTAATAATGCAACTTTTCTAATGACTACTGTGATTTAGTATTCTCATTTATTAAAATTCAGACACTCATAAATTTTTCCTGACAAGTTCCTAAAGGTTGTCATCACGTAACAGTTCTTTAAAATTTTTATTGGAGTATAGTTGCTTTACAATGTATAACAGTTTAATTTTTATCACTTTAAACTTGGTAATTTCTAGTATATGAGTAAGCCATTTCCTCATAGGGTTGTTTTTTATTTTTTTTACAGTAGCTCCTTGTTAATTATCTATTTTAAATATAACAGTGTGTACATGTCAATTCCAAACTCCCAATCTATCCCCCTTCCCACCCTTCCCCCAGGTAACCATAAATTCATTCTCTAAGTCTCTAAGTCTGTTTCTGTTTTGTAAGTAAGTTCATTTGTATCATTTTTTTTCTTAGATTCCGCATATAAGTGATATCATATGATATTTGTCTTTCTCTCTCTGACTTAACTTCACTTAGTATGATATCTCCAGGTCCATCCATGTTGCTGCAGGTGGCATTATTTCTTTCTTTTTAATGGCTCAGTAATATTCCATTGTGTTATATATGTACCACGTCTTCTTTATCCATTCATCTGTCAATGGATATCCTGCTAGGGTTTTGGAGATAAATTATAATTTTTTTTTTTTTTTTTAAACATCTTTATTGGGGTATAATTGCTTTACAATGGTGTGTTAGTTTCTGCTTTATAACAAAGTGAATCAGCTATACATACACACATGTTCCCATATGTCTTCCCTCTTGCGTCTCCCTCCCTCCCACTCTCCCCATCCCACCCTTCCAGGCTGTCACAAAGCACCGAGCTAATATCCCTGTGCCTTGCGGCTGCTTCCCCCCAGCTATCTACCTTACTACGTTTGTTAGTGTGTATATGTCCATGACTCTCTCTCGCCCTGTCAAAACTCACCCCTCCCCCTCCCCATACCCTCAAGTCCGTTCTCCAGTAGGTCTGCGTCTTTATTCCTATCTTAACCCTAGGTTCTTCATGACATTTTTTTCCCTTAAATTCCATATATATGTGTTAGCATACGGTATTTGTCTTTTTCTTTCTGACTTACTTCACTCTGTATGACAGACTCTAGGTCTATCCATCTCATTACAAATAGCTCAATTTCATTTCTTTTTAAGGCTGAGTAATATTCCATTGTGTATATGTGCCACATCTTCTTTATCCATTCATCCGATGATGGGCGCTTAGGTTGTTTCCATGTCCTGGCTATTGTAAATAGAGCTGCAATGAACATTTTGGTACATGACTCTTTTTGAATTTTGGTTTTCTCAGGGTATATGCCAAGTAGTGGGATTGCTGGGTCATATGGTAATTCTATTTGTAGTTTTTTAAGGAACCTCCATACTGTTCTCCACAGTGGCTGAACCAATTCACATTCCCACCAGCAGTGCAAGAGTGTCCCCTTTTCTCCACACCCTCTCCAGCATTTATTGTTTCTAGATTTTTTGATGATGGCCATTCTGACTGGTGTGAGATGATATCTCATTGTAGTTTTGATTTGCATTTCTCTAATGATTAATGATGTTGAGCATTCTTTCATGTGTTTGTTGGCATTCTGTATATCTTCTTTGGAGAAATGTCTATTTAGGTCTTCTGCCCATTTTTGGTTGGGGTTGTTTGTTTTTTTGTTATTGAGCTGCATGAGCTGCTTGTAAATTTTGGAGATTAATCCTTTGTCAGTTGCTTCATTTGCAAATGTTTTCTCCCATTCTGAGGGTTGTCTTTTGGTCTTGGTTATGGTTTCCTTTGCTGTGCAAAAGCTTTGAAGTTTCATTAGGTCCCATTTGTTTATTTTTGTTTTTATTTCCATTACTCTAGGAGGTGGGTCAGAAAGGATCTTGCTGTGATTTATGTCATAGAGTGTTCTTCCTATGTTTTCTTCTAAGAGTTTGATAGTTTCTGGCCTTACATTTAGGTCTTTAATCCATTTTGAGCTTATTTTTGTGTATGGTGTTAGGGAGTGATCTAATCTCATACTTTTACATGTACCTGTCCAGTTTTCCCAGCACCATTTATTGAAGAGGCTGTCCTTTCTCCACTGTACATTCCTGCCTCCTTTATCAAAGATAAGGTGTCCATATGTGCGTGGGTTTATCTCTGGGCTTTCTATCCTGTTCCACTGATCTATCTTTCTGTTTTTGTGCCAGTACCATACTGTCTTGATTACTGTTGCTTTGTAATATAGTCTGAAGTCAGGGAGCCTTATTCCTCCAGCTCCTTTTTTCGTTCTCAAGATTGCTTTGGCTATTCGGGGTCTTTTGTGTTTCCATACAAATTGCGAAATTTTTTGTTCTAGTTCTGTGAAAAATGCCAGTGGTAGTTTGATAGGGATTGCATTGAATCTGTAGATTGCTTTGGGTAGTAGAGTCATTTTCACAATGTTGATTCTTCCCATCCAAGAACATGGTATATCTCTCCATCTATTTGTATCATCTTTAATTTCTTTCATCAGTGTCTTATAATTTTCTGCATACAGGTCTTTCGTATCCTTAGGTAGGTTTATTCCTAGATATTTTATTCTTTTTGTTGCAATGGTAAATGGGAGTGTTTTCTTGATTTCACTTTCAGATTTTTCATCATTAGTATATAGGAATGCCAGAGATTTCTGTGCATTAATTTTGTATCCTGCTACTTTACCAAATTCATTGATTAGCTCTAGTAGTTTTCTGGTAGCATCTTTAGGATTCTCTATGTATAGTATCATGTCATCTGCAAACAGTGACAGCTTTACTTCTTCTTTTCCGATTTGGATTCCTTTTATTTCCTTTTCTTCTCTGATTGCTGTGGCTAAAACTTCCAAAACTATGTTGAATAAGAGTGGTGAGAGTGGGCAACCTTGTCTTGTTCCTGATCTTAGTGGAAATGCTTTCAGTTTTTCACCATTGAGGATGATGTTTGCTGTGGGCTTGTCATATATGGCTTTTATTATGTTTAGGAAAGTTCCCTCTATGCCTACTTTCTGGAGGGTTTTTATCATAAATGGGTGTTGAATTTTGTCGAAAGCTTTCTCTGCATCTATTGAGATGATCATATGGTTTTTCTCCTTCAATTTGTTAATATGGTTTATCACATTGATAGATTTGCGTATATTGAAGAATCCTTGCATTCCTGGAATAAACCCCACTTGATCATGGTGTATGATCCTTTTAATGTGCTGTTGGATTCTGTTTGCTAGTATTTTGTTGAGGATTTTTGCATCTATGTTCATCAGTGATATTGGCCTGTAGTTTTCTTTCTTTGTGACATCCTTGTCTGGTTTTGGTATCAAGGTGATGGTGGCTTCGTAGAAGGAATTTGGGAGTGTTCCTCCCTCTGCTATATTTTGGAAGAGTTTGAGAAGGATAGGTGTTAGCTCTTCTCTAAACGTTTGATAGAATTCACCTGTGAAGCCATCTGGTCCTGGGCTTTTGTTTGTTGGAAGGTTTTTAATCACAGTTTCAATTTCAGTGCTTGTGATTGGTCTGTTCATATTTTCTATTTCTTCCTGATTCAGTCTTGGCAGGTTGTGCATTTCTAAGAATTTGTCCATTTCTTCCAGATTGTCCATTTTATTGGCATAGAGTTGCTTGTAGTAATCTCTCATGATTTTTTTTATTTCTGCAGTGTCAGTTGTTACTTCTCCTTTTTCATTTCTAATTCTATTGATTTGAGTCTTCTCCCTTTTTTTCTTGATGAGTCTGGCTAGTGGTTTATCTATTTTGTTTATCTTCTCAAAGAACCAGGTTTTAGTTTTATTGATCTTTGCTATTGTTTCCTTCATTTCTTTTTCATTTATTTCTGATCTGATTTTTATGATTTCTTTCCTTCTGCTAGCTTTGGGTTTTTTTTGTTCTTCTTTCTCTAATTGCTTGAGGTGCAAGGTTAGGTTGTTTATTCGAGATGTTTCCTGCTTCTTAAGGTGGGCTTGTATTGCTATAAACTTCCCCCTTAGAACTGCTTTTGCTGCATCCCATAGGTTTTGGGTCGTTGTGTCTCCATTGTCATTTGTTTCTAGGTATTTTTTTATTTCCTCTTTGATTTCTTCAGTGATCACTTCATTATTAAGTAGTGTATTGTTTAGCCTCCATGTGTTTGTATTTTTTAAAGATCTTTTCCTGTAATTGATATCTAGTCTCATGGCGTTGTGGTCGGAAAAGATACTTGATACAATTTCAGTTTTCTTAAATTTACCAAGGCTTGATTTGTGACCCAAGATATGATCTATCCTGGAGAATGTTCCATGAGCACTTGAGAAAAATGTGTATTCTGTTGTTTTTGGATGGAGTGTCCTATAAATATCAATTAAGTCCATCTTGTTTAATGTATCATTTAAAGCTTGTGTTTCCTTATTTATTTTCATTTTGGATGATCTGTCCATGGGTGAAAGTGGGGTGTTAAAGTCCCCTACTATGAATGTGTTACTGTTGATCTCCCCTTTTATGGTTGTTAGTATTTGCCTTATGTATTGAGGTGCTCCTATGTTGGGTGCATAAATATTTACAATTGTTATATCTTCTTCTTGGATCGATCCCTTGATCATTATGTAGTGTCCTTCTTTGTCCCTTTTAATAGTCCTTATTTTAAAGTCTATTTTGTCTGATATGAGAATTGCTACTCCAGCTTTCTTTTGGTTTCCATTTGCATGGAATATCTTTTTCCATCCCCTTACTTTCAGTCTGTATGTGTCTCTAGTTCTGAAGTGGGTCTCTTGTAGACAGCATATATAAGGGTCTTGTTTTTGTATCCATTCAGCCAATCTGTGTCTTTTGGTGGGAGCATTTAGTCCATTTACATTTAAGGTAATTATCGATATGTATGTTCCTATTTCCATTTTACATATTGTTTTGGGTTCGCTACTATAGGTCATTTCCTTCTCTTGTGTTTCGTGTCTAGAGAAGTTCCTTTAGCATTTGTTGTAAAGCTGGTTTGGTGGTGCTGAACTCTCTCAGCTTTTGCTTGTCTGTAAAGGTTTTAATTTCTCCATCAAATGTGAATGAGATCCTTGCTGGGTAGAGTAGTCTTGGTTGCAGGCTATTCTCCTTCATCACTTTCAGTATGTCCTGCCACTCCCTTCTGGCTTGTAGGGTTTCTGCTGAGAGATCGGCTGTTAACCTTATGGGGATTCCCTTGTGTGTTATTTGTTGTTTTTCCCTTGCTGCTTTTAATATGCTTTCTTTGTATTTAATTTTTGACAGTTTGATTAATATGTGTCTTGGCGTGTTTCTCCTTGTATTTATCCTGTATGGGACCCTCTGTGCTTCCTGGACTTGATTAACTATTTCCTTTCCCATATTAGGGAAGTTTTCAACTATAATCTCTTCAAATATTTTCTCAGTCCCTTTCTTTCTTTCTTCTTCTTCTGGAACCCCTATAATTCGAATGTTGGTGCGTTTCATGTTGTCCCAGAGGTCTCTGAGACTGTCCTCAGTTCTTTTCATTCTTTTTTCTTTATTCTGCTCTGCAGTAGTTATTTCCACTACTTTATCTTCCAGGTCACTTATCCGTTCTTCTGCCTCAGTTATTCTGCTATTGATCCTATCTAGAGTGATTTTAATTTCATTTATTGCATTGTTCATCGTTGCTTGTTTCATCTTTAGTTCTTGTAGGTCCTTGTTAACTGTTTCTTGCATTTTGTCCATTCTACTTCCAAGATTTCGGATCATCCTTACTATCAATATTCTGAATTCTTTTTCAGGTAGATTGCCTATTTCCTCTTCATTTGTTAGGTCTGGTGGGTTTTTATCTTGCTCCTTCATCTGCTGTGTGTTTTTCTGTCTTCTCATTTTGCTTATCTTACTGTGTTTGGGGTCTCCTTTTTGCAGGCTGCACTTTCGTAGTTCCCGTTGTTTTTGATGTCTGTCTCCAGTGGCTAAGGTTGTTTCAGTGGGTTGTGTAGGCTTCCTGGTGGAGGGGACTAGTGCCTGTGTTGTGCTGGATGAGGCTGGATCTTGTCTCTCTAGTGGGCAGGTTCACGTCTGGTGGTGTGTTTTGGGGTGTCTGTGGCCTTATTATGATTTTAGGCAGCCTCTCTGCTAATGGGTGGGGTTGTGTTCCTGTTTTGCTAGTTGTTTGGCATAGGTTGTCCAGCACTGTGGCTTGCTGGTCGTTGAGTGAAGCTGGGTGCTGGTGTTAAGATGGAGGTCTCTGGGATATTTCCACCGTTTAATATTATGTGGAGCTGGGAGGTCTCTTGTTGACCAGTGTCCTGAAGTTGGCTCTCCTACCTCAGAGGCAGAGCCCTGACTCCTGGCTGGAGCACCAAGAGCCTTTCATCCACACAGCTCAGAATAAAAGGGAGAAAAAGTAGGGAGAATTAGTAGAAGTATGAGTAAAGAAAGAAGAAAAGGAGGAAAGGAAGGAAGGAAGAAAGAAGCAAAGAAGGAAAGAAAGGAGGGAGGGAGGGAGGGAGGGAGGAAGGAAGGAAGGAGGGAAAGAAGGAAAAAAGACAGAAAGATGATACAGTAAAAATAAAATAAAGTATAATATAGTTATTGAATTAAAAATATTTAGAAAAAAAAAAAAAAGGGACGGATAGAACCTTAGGACAAATGTTGGAAGCAAAGCTATACAGAAAAAATCTTACACAGAAGCATACACATACACCTTCACAAAAAGAGGTAAAGGGGGAAAAATCATAAATCCTGCTCCCTGAGACCACCTCCTCAATTTGGGATGATTCGTTGTCTAAAGGAGGGAAGGAAGGAAGGAAAGAAAGAACGAAGGTAAAGTATAATAAAGTTATTACAATTAAACTTAATTATTAAGAAAAAGAATTTTTAAAAAAAGTCATGGACGGATAGAGCCCTAGGACAAATGGTGGAAGCAAGAGTATACAGACAGGATCTCACACAGAAGCATACACGTACACATTCACAAAAAGAGGAAAAGGGAAAAAAATCATAGATCTCGCTCCTAAATTCCACCTCTTCAATTTGGGATCATTCCTTGTCTATTCAGGTATTCCACAGATGCAGGGTATATCAAGTTGATTGTGGAGCTTTAATCCGCTGCTTCTGTGGCTGCTGGGAGAGATTTCCCTTTCTCTTCTTTGTTCTCACAGCTCACAGGAGCTCAGCTTTGGATTTGGCCCTGTCTCTGCGTGTAGGTCGCTGGAGGGCGTCTGTTTTTTCGCTCAGACAGGACGGGGTTAAAGGAGCCGCTGATTCGGGGCCTCCGGCTCACTCAGGCCGGGGGTTGGGGGATGGGGGTAGGAGGGGCACTACGTGCGGGGCGGGCCTGCGGCTGCAGAGGCAGCGTGACGTTGCGGCAGAGGCCGGCGTGATGTTGCACCAGCCTGAGGCCCGCCGTGCGCTGTCCCGGGGAAGTTGTCCCTGGATCCCGGGAACCTGGCAGTGGCGGGCTGCACAGGCTCCGCGGAAGAGGGGTGTGGAGAGTGACCTGTGCTCGCACACAGGCCCCTTGGTGGCGGCAGCAGCAGCCTTAGCGTCTCCCGCCCGTCTCTGGGGTCCGCGGTTTTAGCCGCGGCTCGCGCCCGTCTCTGGGGTTTGCGCTTTCAGCCGCGGCTCGCGCCCGTCTCGGGGGCTCGCGCCCTCAGCCGCGGCTCGCGCCCGTCTCTGGGGTTCGCGCTTTTAGCCGCGGCTCGCGCCCGTCTCTGGAGTTCCTTTAAGCAGCGCTCTTAAACCCCTCTCCTCGCGCACCAGGAAACACAGAGGGAAGAAAAAGTCTCTTGCCTCTTCGGCCGGTGCAGGCTTTTCCCCGAACTCCCTCCCGGCCAGTCGTGGCGCACCAACCCCTTCAGGCTATGTTCAAGCCGCCAACCCCAGTCTTCTCCCTGAGCTCCGTCCAAAACCAAAACCCGAGCCTCAGCTCGCAGCCCCGCCCGCCCCGGTGGGTGAGCAGCAAGCCTCTCGGGTTGGTGAGTGCTGGTCGGCACCGATCGTCTGTGCAGGAATCTCCCCGCTTTGCCCTCCGCACCCGTCGCTATGCACTACTCCGCGGTCCCGAAACTCCCCCCTCTGCCTCCCGCAGTCTCCGCCCGCGGAGGGGCTTCCTAGTGTGTGGAAACTTTTCCTCCTTCACAGCTCCCTCCCACTGGTGCAGGTGCCGTCCTTATTCTTTTGTCTCTGTTTTTTCTTTTGCCCTACCCAGTTACGTGGGGAGTTTCTTGCCTTTTGGGAGGTCTGAGGTCTTCTGCCAGCCTTCAGTAGGAGTTCTGTAGGAGTTGTTCCACGTGTGGATGTATTTCTGGTGTATCCGTGGGGAGGAAGGCGATCTCCGCGTCTTACTCTTCCGCCATCTTCAAGGTCCCCCCGATAAATTATAATTTTAAAAAAATACTGCCAAATATATATGAGACATTACTTAGGCTGTGAACCATCCTTGGTACTCACATGGAGTAACTGACATCTTGACATCATTCAGCTTTCCATAGCGTAAGAGCCACTGCTCTGCCACAATTCTTAGCTCTGCAGGATTACCCCACAGTCCGAGAGAGGGAAAAGGATGAGTCCAGAGAAATCTCCCGGGAGCTAAAATCATCCCATGTAGCCAGCCCATGACAAGCCTGAGCTAGCCTTGAAAACTCACAGAACCATCAGAGAAAGGTCTGAATGGATTTCTTTTTATGTCTTTTGCTTCCCTTTGAAGGACACCATGGTTTAACTCAGTGAGTCCCAGGAGACCACAGGAGACCCTTGGCTTATGACCTAATTGGTTCCTGGAGGGAAGTTGAAAGTTGAGACCACTTTTTTTTTCCCCAGTTTGGCACATTATTATAAATTATGGTCCTTTTCCTGGAAACAAACCCTGTACCACAATATTCCAAAATATATTGTTAAAATATATGTTGAATATATATTATTTATATTTTTACAAACATCTGTTAAAGTATATAAAGGCAAAATTTGTAGCCACAGTGAAAGGAAGCATGCGTGGGGTAGTTAGCGACTCAGAGTCTAGAACCAGACTTGTGTAGGTTCAAATTTCAACTTTGCAACTTCCTAGCTGGGTGATCTTGGGCAAGTTATTTAACCTCTCTATGCTTCGGTTATCTATAAAAATGGTGGTAATAGTCCCTTCTAGAGCTGCTTTGAGGAGTAAATGAGTTAATGTATAGAAAGTAGTGAGAACTGGCAATGCCTAACAACATTACTAAGTGCTGGCTGTTATTTTATATATTGCAAATGGTCATTTTAGGGACTGAATGGTCTTAAAATACCAGCTCAATCAAGTTGGCTCTCAAGACTCCTTCTTTTCCTTAAGGCCTTCCTGAGGCTAGAAATAGGCACTCGTCGTCATACTCTTCAAGGCTATTTACAATCAGGCTCCAGTCCTGCCTTTTCTACACTGTTTTTGTACAAATGCTCCACTCAAGTTGCACTTTCTCTCTCATGGTTCAGCTTAACATCTACCTCTTCGGCAAAATTTTACCACTGTTATCTGAACTTCTTTGGAATTTATTATATGCTTCAGTGTTCTATTGTTTTAAAAAATCGTCCCTGAATCAAATCCTTTGAAACTATTAGCTATGTGCAGTACAACTTTGTGTCCCCTTGTCACCTACTACAGTGTGCTAGGCACTTAAAATATGTGTTGCTTAGCTGGCAGAGATAAGAGAAAGCAACCTTTTCAAGTTTGCACTATAAATTGAATTACGTGTGTGCATGTACACATGCATTCATGTCCAACCTGCATAGCAGGTTAGCAGTTTTAAAGACTAACCGTGCTTTTAAAATTGGAGGACTTGTGAAAAAGTTTTAATTTAATATATCTAAGTGAAACATCTGCAGGTTAGATTGTTTGGAACTGCCTAGTAACCAAAAAATATCACACTTCATATATTGAAATACAGGCCTGCATCTCCTGTTGGATAATTATAAAATTTCTTCCTCTGAAACTACTACCACTGCATAGCAAGGAAAGAGAAGGACCCTGGGGCTGTGAGTGTCCACATCACAGAATTAGGGCTGTAAGAACAAGGAACTAGTTAAGGAAGGGAGAGGGAGAGAAAAGGAGAAACATACATTTGTATCTGCCTTTTTCTAATATTTAATAACAGTAATAAAACGTCTTAGCTGAAAATATTTATATGACCTAATAAGACATTTTGACCTTTTGGCTATTGGCGAAGTTTTGTGTGTGAAAACTATTGTATTTGGTGTCCAAAAATATCATTATCTAAAAGATTATAAATGTATTCCTAAATCTTAAACATTTTAATTGAAGTTTACATAAAAACAATTTTATGCCGTAATTTTAACCGGCTTTGTCTTAAATGAAATTTTGAATTATCCATCATCATCTGACTTCTGTACCTTGTGAATTAAGAGTTTATTGGGTTTTTTTAATGAGTTTGTTTATTTATTTATTTTGGCTGTGTTGGGTCTTCGTTTCTGCGTACGGGCTTTCTCTAGTTGCGGTGAGGGGGGGCTACTCTTCATTGCGGTGCTCGGGCTTCTCATTGCAGTGGCTTCTCTTATTGCAGAGCACGGGCTCTAGGAGCGTGGGCTTCAGTAGTTGTGGATCACGGTCTCAGTAGTTGTGGCACATGGGCTCTAGAGCACAGGCTCAGTAGTTGTGGCGCACGGGCTTCGTTGCTCCGTGGCATGTGGGATCTTCCCGCACCAAGGCTCGAACCCGTGTCCCCTGCACTGGCAGGCGGATTCTTAACCACTGCGCCACCAGGGAAGTACCAATAGTTTATTGTATTTTAATTGCCTCACTTTTATTCTCTTTTCACTCTTTGTTAGTGAATATACTTGAATTTGGGCTATGGCATTAGTTATTTTAGACATAAAAAAATGAGTTCTTGTAAAGCAGTTATACTCTAATACAGATGTTAAAAAAAAAAAAAGAGTTCTTGTCAAGAATACCTTAAAGCAAGGACCCATCTTTCTTTCTTTCTTTCTTTTGATACCAGATAGTCTGGATGAATATTTTGAATATGATGCAGAGGAGTTCTTGGTCTCTCTGGCCTTGTTAATAACAGAAGGACGAACACCTGAATGTTCTGTTAAAGGTCGGACGGAAAGTTTCCATTGCCCTCCAGCACAGTCCTGTTACCCAGTAACTAGCAAACATGAATGTAGTGATAAGCTGGCCCAGGTGAGAATTGTATTTTGAATGCTTTTTATCTTTTATATAAACCTGTTTAAATTCTGTCATTGACTTTGTTAAATCACAATTATAATGTTCACATTTAAGTATAAAATCGGTCACAACATAAAGAAAAGGTACTAATCCTGAACTGCAGCTAATAATTTTGGCTGTAAACAAGGCTCTCAAAGGCCACAGTAGGTAGCTTTTCCATCAGCAGGCAGGTGGGCAGCCAGTTTCATACCTGCCTCCACACACACCAGATTTAAGATTATCTTTGTTACTATGAATTAGCTTTTCTTTAGTTTTAGTCTCAGCCCCGGTTCATCAACTTTGTGTTCTTGTTTATTTAATAGATTGATGTTCATAATTATTTTCCCCACATTAATCACTTCCCCTCTTATATCCTTCCCCTTTTTAATGGGAGGATACTTTTTGCTATCATTAATGTTTTTGTAGAATACTGTTAAAAATATTTATTTTGATATGTAGCGTATAATTTGCTGTAAGGATTTTTCTCCCAGTTAGTCTCTTAACTGTAGTCCAAAATTTTAAACTTCTAAAAATGTTGTCTACTTTGAGTGTTTAATGAAAATGAGTTTTTAATATTTTGATCTTAGAATGAATCTTTCCTCTAATTAATGATGATGTAATTAACAAATGAGGCGAGGCTGGGCCATCTTGAGGCCTGTCAGACATTGGGCTTGGCAGTTCTTTTTCCACAAAATAGAGCAAAGATATCCTCCCCGGAGAAAATTTGCATCATAATTGTTGTTTGCTACTAATCCCCACACTCTAGAGCTCCTAGTGCTGATGCATTGTTTAATGAGGAAACCTAAATAGGCAGACAAGCCTGAGCTGAGCCCTGCAATAGGCAACTCATTTTCATACAGATGTCTGCTTTACAATTATATTTTTCAAATTTAAATATAAAATTGGGTGGGCTCTTGAGCCATTTTGCTTATCTCCATCTTCTCCAAGTGTCGCCAAGCCCGACGAACTAGGTCTGAGGTCACATTATTGTGGAAGAATAACCTTCCAATCATGGTGGAAGTGATGCTACTACCAGATTGCTGCTACAGTGACGATGGGCCCACCACAGAAGGGATTGATCTAAATGATCCTGCAATTAAGCAAGATGCGTTATTATTAGAAAGATGGATATTGGAGCCAGTTCCTCGACAGTAAGTTGAACTGAGTTTGAAGTTGTCCTTTGTAAATCAGGTTTTCCATTACTTTCTATAAATTATTTTAATAATATATCATATCTTTGAGTTCCTCTATTTATGTAGTAAAATTTACATATTTAGTACTTGTGTGACTTCAAGTGACACTGGTAAATGCACTCCTATACTCTTGAAAGCACATGTCCTGAGTGATATGTTTATTTCAGCTTTTATCTTTCTAAAATTTAGTCATTTTGTACTTGTTGACATTTAGATGATGCTTTTTTACTTCCCTTAGGAGTGGCGATCGATTTATTGAAGAGAAGACTCTCCTATTGGCTGTCCGCTCATTTGTGTTTTTTTCTCAATTAAGTGCTTGGCTGAGTGTTTCTCATGGTGCTATTCCACGAAATATTATTTACAGGTATGTCTAGGGCAGAAAAAGGACAATGTGTATTCAGCTACAGTGGTTAGCTACTGAATGACATTTTACCTTTTAGGCAGTTTATATCCTTCATTTCTAAATATAAGGGGACAAAATTTACTGAAATTAAAAATTTAAAAATTTACTTGTTTTTCAAAACAAGTTAGAGAAATTTAGATATGACTCAGTATGCATTTTGCTTCTTGGGTTAAATCTGGTGTAGAATAGTTTTCAGAGAACTTTTCAGCTTACTTCACAGAACTAACAATGAGAATGTACCACCATTATAAATAAAGTGGAAAAACTTTCTGGGTTGCTGAATTTCCATAATGGTAGACTTAATTTTTAGATCCTGAAAACTATAAACACACAGGCTGCTGAACAACTGTATTAACTGTCTCTTTAGGCAGGTGGCCGTGAGATAGAGAGTATCTCTTAATCACCATGCGCAACAGAATTAGCTGAATCCATTTATTTAGTAGTAAATGGAAAGTCCTTTTTTCTGTTTTGACAACTAATTTTAAATTATAGTATTTTTGAGCTTTAATGCTTTAATAGAACAGTGTTCTTAGAAAGAAGATGGTCTCCATTCCAGGTATAATCTGTTTATGTTGGTTTTGTTAGAATGACATGCATGGTAAAGTAGGTTAAAAGAAAATCTCAATAGTAATTAATGCAAACAAAGGTAAGTATATGACTGTTTAACATTTTTAAAATAACATATAATAATGATATGTTTTATAATCCATTGATGCCATTTTTTTCTGTGTGATTCTAGAATCAGTGCTGCTGATGTAGACCTACAGTGGAATTTTTCACAAACTCCAATTGAACATGTGTTTCCTGTTCCCAATGTGTCTCACAATGTGGCCTTGAAAGTCAGTGTTCAGTCCTTGCCCAGACAATCTAATTATCCAGTTTTGACCTGTAGTATTCACACTAATATTGGCCTTTATGAGAAAAGAGTTGAAGACCATGAACTTAAAACCCATCAGCACCGAAATTCTACTGAAGCAGAGCAATGTAGTACAAACAGTTCACAGCGTCTGTGTAGCAAACAAACTTGGACCATGGCACCCGAAAGCATAATATTACATGCAAAAAATGGCACAACTCCAGAATATACTGCAGCTGTCAAAAATGTCAAACTATATCCGGGCACTAGTGGTAAATCTGACTATGGAACATCTCAAGGCAATATTCTGGGCTTCAGTGGTATAGGAGATAAAAAGTCACATGAAACATCAGTGAGAACTTTAAAATCATTTTCAGTGATTGATTCTAGTGAATCTAGCCGCCAGAGTTCCTGGCAGTCAGTTGGTGAGACTAATCCTTTAATAGGCTCTTTAATTCAGGAGCGACAAGAAGTTATTGCAAGAATAGCTCAGCATTTGATTCATTGTGATCCAAGCATTTCACATGTTTCTGGACATCCACTTAATACACAAGAATCTAGTTCACTTAATTCAAAGCTTTTCCGGGTTTCACAAGAAAATGAAAATGTGAGAAAATGTAAAGAAACGTTCTCCATTTCTTTTGGTAATCCAGAGCTCACCTCCTCAGAAGACACCAATGAAGGGAAAATTCGAGTAAAACCGGAAACTCCTCGAAGTGACACTTGCATTAGTAATGGTGTTCATTCTGATCAGTCTGTTGGTGAGATTAATCCTTTGATAAGCTCTTTACTCCAGGAGCGGCAAGATGTCATTGCAAGGATTGCTCAGCACTTGGAACACATTGATCCAACAGCACCTCACATGCCCCGGCAATCATTCAACATGCAGGACTCCAGTTCAGTTCCTTCTAAAGTGTTTAGGAGTTCCTATGAAGACAGAAATTTGTTGAAGAAAAACAAGGATGACACCTCTGTTTCCATTTCTGATACAAAATTTTCCTTGTTAGATAACATCAGTGAAGGGAAACACTTAACACCTAATAAACATTTTAGTTCTTTTAAATGCAATAGTAATGTCAAGCCTTCTTTGAAACCTCAAACAAGAAGAAATCTGCATCAGAGCAATCCTAGTGAAATCCAAAGTACATTTCAAGAGACACAGAACAAAGCCACTGGTTTAATGAATCCTTCAAATATATCTCATTGCAAAGAAGATAACTTAGATTTCACAATCAGATTGGAAAACACACTTTCTGAGTGTCAATTTAAGGAACAAGAAATTGACAATGAAATCAATAAACAGTATTCAAAATGTAACAGTATTGACAAACAGATTTGCACAAATAAGTATAAGGACAAAATAATAATAAATGAAAATTATAATCCAGAATCTTTTAACAATCACCAGTTTGATCATTCAAAAAAAAGTGACTCGAAAATAAATGTTACTGTGTTGGAAATGTCTGGATATTTGAAGAAACATGCAAATGAGTGCTCAGATAAAGACTCAAAAAAGCCTAAGTCATGCGAACAAAATACTCAACTTAATAGTATAGAAAATTATCTCAATAAAGATAGTGAAGGCTTCAAATGCAAAAAGCCAAACCAATTAAACAATGAACAGGATAAGAAAGAAGATCCAGTTGATGAAAAATCTCAAAACTGTTCTCAGAGGAAGAATATAAAAGACTGTTTGTTTACGTGTGAACGACTGAAAAATAAAGAGGTATTGGTAGGTAATATCTAACATTTCAAATATAATCCTCAAACATTTGTTATGGTTTGAACTTTGTTTACAGGAGATCTAGTTAGGCTCAAGATGCCCATTATCTATAAAACTCACTGTCTGATATAATAAACATCCTTGTAAAAAACCCACCCACTTCAGAGCAAATGCTAGGTAAATTCTTCCTGTTGCCTTTTTTTGTTTATTTTAATACTGTGAACAGTTGCTGGAGAGTAAATAAGAGTCAGAAATGAAACTTGTATCAATAGCTTAAGGTATTGTTTGATAGCAGCTCTGGCCTACAAGCAGTGTGCCCATTGTGTTATGCCTAGGAATATCTATAGTGAAATCACTGGGCTGTTGGTCAGAATACCCAAGTTTCAGTCCTGACAATTTGGTCCTTGAGTGAAGCTGAATAAATCATGTAACTTATAAAACCCTCAGTCTCCTCGATTTTAAAATAAGAACGATGAATATCTTTTGCTTATAGTTGTGGTGATAATCAAATTACAGATCTTTAAACATTTTGTAAGCTTTTAATGCACTACCTAAATCAAAGATATTTAAGTTAGTTCCATTTTATTTGTCCACCAAATCACTTTTTAACTTTAGAAAATTATTATTAGGCTTAAATTTCCTTTATTTCTCCAAGAAATATCACAAATTTATATCTCAGTTATATGGAAAACTACTTAACTGCCTCGATCCAAATCTGAATGACCTTGATTCATCTTCTTTATCATACAAATTAGAGTCTTAAAAGTATGCCATGTTTGCAATTAATATTTTTCAACAGACGATCTCTTTCTAACACATGGGTTTAATCAAATGACAGTTTCCAATTTCCTAAAACTATAATTGTCTCAAAAACCTACCCTGGCCTTAAGAATACTAGCTTTTCATGATCCTTTCTGGTACCTAATAGGGAGACTTACTTTGACCATGGTATTTTTCAAGCCACTAATATTTGTTTTTTCATACACTCATTTTAAATATAATTATATAGCATTCACTGGGTGCCCAGGCACTCTTCTGAATGTTTTATACATGCTGGCTTACTAAATCCTTTCACTACGCTCTGAGGTTAGGTGCTATTACTAACTCCAGTTTACAAATGAGAACTCTAGGCCCAGAGAGGTTAAGTAACTTGCCCAAGGTCATAAAGCTAGTAAATGGTAGAGCCAGGACCCCAATTATTATTCTCTGATTTTTATTCATGTGTTTTTATGCATTTTTTATTTCTGGGTATAAACTTGCCATTTTAAATTCTTAAGAATTAGTCTATTTCTTATATCTTCAAAAACATGATACTGTGACTGTGTTAAGTATATTTTAAAATTCACATTTAAATTTTTGTATCATGCTATACCAAATTATATTTTCTGAGAATGGCTCTTGCTACTGACATAGTTTTATATTTTAGAATATTTTACTAATTTTTTCTGTGAGTTTTTTCACAGATTAAAAGAATTGAATGTTAGCTTACTAGATGATAGACTGAGTTTTTTTTTTTTAAATAAACTTATTTATTTATTTGTTTTTATTTTTGGCTGTATTGGGTCTTCATTGCTGTGCGTGAGCTTTCCCTAGCTGTGGTGAGCGGGAGCTACTCTTGGTTGAGGTGCGAGGGCTTCTTATTGCGGTGGCTTCTCTTGTTGCGGAGCACGGGCTCTAGGCGCACGGGCTTCAGTAGTTATGGCTCGTGGGCTCTATAGCGCAGGCTCAGTAGTTGTGCTACATGGGCTTAGTTGCTCCACAGCATGTGGGATCTTCCCGGGCCAGGGATTGAACCCCCTGTCCTCTGCATTGGCAGGTGGATTCTTAACCACTGCACCACCAGGGAAGCCCAGACTGAGTTTTGATAAATATGTTGATAAGGCAATTGTGTTTGGACATACTTTTTTTAGAATATTTGAGTTTATTCAGCATCTTAGAAAAAACTCTTAAACACTGTTTTTTGATTAAAGTGTATATATATATGTGTGTATAGATAGTTATATAGGTTGTTAGCTTTACCACCAAGGATGTAATACCTCAGTACATGTTAAGAATAAATCTAAAAACAAAAAAGTTTTAAATATTGCCATTAAAATCTAAATCTTTTCCTAGCAGAGAACTATACCACTTAAACACTCAAGTGTCTGGCAGAAACATAATTTTCATTCCTTGGATGGAACCTCAACCAGAGCCTTTCATCCTCGAACTGGATTGCCTCTTCTTTCCAGTCCTGTAAGTGTTTTTCTCTTAATTTATGTTTAGACTTGCAAAACATGTAAAATGTTTGCAAATCACTTTATCCAAATTTTAATTGAAAAAATTTAAATACCTTCAAAATAAATTTCTAGTGGGAAAATATTTTATTTTTTGATACATTTAATAGCTAAATGTTAATATGGAAAAAGGCAGAAAAAATGAATAAAAATGACTTTATTGTATTAGGATTATAAAATTTCTCTGAAATTCTTTTGTCCAGCATATTGATTCTCACTAATGTAAAGAAAATACTTAGTGTAAAGTGGATTTTCTCTAAATAGATTTGTATCATAGTACTGTGGCTGGTTGACACCACCAGCTGAATCATCTGGGAATCAAATTTGTGGCTGTCTTTGACTTGCGACCTGTACAGTTAATCTTCTTATTTTGAGACATATAAGTTTCCCCACTCTACATTTACTAATAAATTTATAGATCTGAGTGTGATGGTTAAGAACCTCGCTTTGGCATCACGCTGACTTCACCCTAGCTGTGTGACATTAGGTGAGAAATATTGTCTCTCTGAGCCTCAGTTTCCTCATCTGAAAAAGGGGTGATCATGTCCACCTTAGTGTTGGGAAGATGATTAATATCATTCCTGGTAAGCATTTGATAGTCGCTAAAGCTGCCATTTCAGTTAAACGAGAGGTAAGCAGTCAATATCCTAGTAAACTAAAAACATGTTTATTTTTGCTATTGACATAATTTTTGTTTTTATGTGAGTTTTTTTAAGTAAACTCAAAGCATGCAATATCTGGCATATTTTCAAAAATTAATTCTTGAATAAGAGATTTAGTTTTAAATTTGTAACTTGGACCTTAGGTGTTTATTTTAGGGAAGTTGAATTCTAAACAATTTAAAATAACCCCAAATGTTTGACCTACATATGAGGTGCTTTCAAAATGCCCAGGTGATGAGGAAAAAACTTATAGCATCATGCTGGTGTAAAAAGCACTACAGACTTCTGTTCAATATGGTGGACTGAGTTAATACAAGAAGATCCTTCCTCCTTCCCAAACACAAAAATCCTGGACAAAATATAACACAACTTTTAAATACATAATATAGTGTAAGAGCAAGAAAGATAAATCTCTGAAACTAACATGGGGCAAATTATGACCTTCTAGGATATCTAAATCTAATATAGTGCTAGGGTTTAATGCTCCTGCTGGATCAGGAGTCAGGTCTACACTGGTTGTAGCTGGGACCTAAAACCAAACTCCATAAAGCCAGAAACAGGTGAGGACTGCCATTCTAGAAATGGGAGAAGAGAAAAGAAATCACCTATTTACTTAAGGGGTGCAATAGGAGGGATAGAGTAGATGGGAAAAGAAGCCCCCAAAAGAATTTGGACCTAAGCCTAAGTCACCCATGGTTAGGGGGTTCTGAATTTGTGCTGTCTATGAGAAAACATGAAACTATCCCACATCTATTACCCATGGCACCAAGGATTTATTTTCATGGAAGATAACTCTTACTGAGGATGATCTCAGGGGGATTAAAATTACAAAGCACCTTAAAAGAATCAGCAAGAAGTGAGAAAATTCATATTTAGGCATCCTGTTATCAGAGCAACTTGAAAGAGAATCAGAAATAATTCTTTTAAAAATGTTTCAAGACAAGACAGGGAGATGATCTTGGTGCTTTGTGTCCACCTAGAGGGGTGGGATAGGGAGGGTGGGAGGGAGGGAGATGCAAGAGGGAGGAGATATGGGGTTATATGTTTATGTATAGCTGATTCACTTTGTTATACAGCAAAAACTAACACAGCATTGTAAAGCAATTACTCCAATAAAGATGTTAACATAAATAAATGAATGAATGAGTGAATGTATGTTCCAAGAGATAAATGAAGATAAAGACAGGGAACTGAGATAAGAGAACATGTGGGATTGGAAAAATAGAAATTAAAAATATGAAAAATATAATTGAAGTGTACACACACGTGTGCATACACATACACATGGATTAAATGGTGGACTGGAATCAGCTGAATAGAGATTTAGTCAATGGATAGACACGTATTAAGAAAGCACCTAGAATAAAGTGCAGAAGGGAAGAGAGATGGTAAAATATGAAAGAGCCCTGGAGGATAAAATGAGATGTTCAGTATAAGCCTAGTAGAAATTCCAAAAGGAAGGCTAGATGGAATGAGGAAAATGCAGTACTGGAAGAAATGAAAGTAGAAAACTTTCCTGAATTGAAGACATGAGAATTTGGATTGAATATTTCACATTAAGTTCTAACTCCAAAATATAGAATGGTGCGCTTGTACAACTCTTAAAAATATTGAGGTTGTTTAGACTTTCAGTATCATCTGTTTCTTAGTCACAAATTAGACCAATCACTCAGATACTTTATACATATTTAACATTAATTCTAAAGACAAATCCGTCTAACTTGTATGTTGTATGTGATTTTACCTTTAATTTACACTTGGGTCTTTCATTTTTAGATTATTTTTAGCTAGTTGGTGGTTTGTCTTAAATGTAATTTGGTATACAATAGTGGTTAAAAATCCACAGTAGTATTTTTCAAACCTGTTCTCTGTGAAGCCCCAGCCAGGGTTCTTGGAAATGTGCAGTCGGGTAGGGATGGTTAAAAGAACAGTAGAGTTGGCAGGACCCCAGACTCCCATCGCCATTTAATTCTTTTTCCCCCACTTTTATTGTAAAGCTATTAATCATTTATTCCTACCCCATCAATACAGAAGTATATAAAGTAAAAAGTAAAAGTCTTATTATATTATATATTGGGATTACATGTAAGATTTGGTTTCAGAAAAAACTGGTTCTGGTTCTTAAAAAATCAAAACCGAGGGAATTCCATGGCAGTCCAGTGATTTAGACTCCGCGCTTTCACTGCTGTGGCCAGGGTTCAATCCCTGGTTGGGGAACTAAGATCCCGAAGTGCAGTTGGCCAAAAAAAGAAAAAAATCAAAACCTAGTAAAAGTGCTTTTATTAATCATCTTTTTTTCCAAACTAGTTAATAAAATGAGGACATAGGGACAATATGTAATAAAGAGCATGATTTTAATAAGCTATTAGGAGAGAAGTTTTATTATTTTTTAAGATATGCTTAGCTTTCATTTGAAAATTATTCTATCAATTCAAGAAAAAAATTATAGTCTGAAATTCTTTTGAAACCTAACAAGTGATTATTTTAACCTTAGGTTCCTCAAAGAAAGGCACAATCAGGTTGCTTTAATCTGGATTCTTCATTACTGCATCTGAAAAGCTTATCATCTAGAAGGTATTTATCTTAAAATTCATTAGTGTATATGAAATAATCTTGCACAAAACTCTAGCCTTTCACAGTAAATAATGTTGACTCTGAAAATCAAAATTTGAACAGGAATCCCATTTTTCAGTTTATCATTTCAAGATGATTTCACACATACAGTTATTAAGGATGAGTGAGGGAGAAATTAAGATGATGAGTAACTAACTATACAGTGGTCATTATGATAAACAAACACTTACATTGGTTTTAACATTTAAGTGGGTTTGTCTGTTTCTGGTCATTCACCTCCTCCTTTGTCTTATACTCCTTTGCAAAAAAGCCTTGGCAATTTGTTCCATGTTGACAAATAATACTCTCATTATATTCCTTAGTCACATAAGTTTGCCTTTGTATTCTAATTTTTAACTTAAAATGAAGATTGATATAGAAGACTGCATTACAATATTATATATTTCCAGTAGATGCTGCTATGTGATATGTTATAAATTCCACCTTGAAACCTAGGATATTATTTATATTCTTTATCAAATATTATAACAAAGATTATAAAATCTAATCAGGAATTTAAAATGAGATATTTCATATCTTAAAATTTGGTTACATCAATTTTTTATTATGGTAGTTTAAGTAAAATTGATCAGATCCTCCTAGTTTAATTTGTACAAAAGTGAATTAGAAAATACTATTGTTAATATGTCCATTTGCTGATTTGTTCTTTTTTTAAATAGTCCTCGACCATGTTTAAACATTGAAGATGATCCAGATATTCATGAAAAACCATTTCTGAGTTCTAGTGCTCCACCTATAACAAGTCTTAGTCTCTTAGGAAATTTTGAGGTAATGTTTTTTGAAACTATTTTAAGAGTTGAAGTTTCCTAACCTAGACCCATGGTGTCATTTATGTCATTTGTTCTTAAAAAGGAAATAAATGGATTACATTTTTCTGAAGCCTTGAAATCACCTCCTTTCCTTTCCTTTCCCTTTTTCTTTTTTCCTTATCCCTTTTTCCTTTCCTTTTCATGAGAAGTAAAGTTGGGAGAATTGTTGGCAGTGACATTTTAGAATTGGGTAGCTGGTGGAGGAGATGCAGGACTTAGGTGAAATCAGGTTGGATGGAGGTATCCGTTACTCGAGCTGGAAAATAGACTTGACCACACCCTCTTACCTGGTAAAACTGGCTCTGGGACCCAGGAAGGATGATGGTGGGCTGATAGCAGCTGATTCATGATCAAGGAGGCTGATTTTCGAAATCAAATAGTTCTTTGTACTATATTTGCAACTTCTCTGTAAATCTAAATTTATTATAAAATAAGATTATTTTTAAAAAATCAAATGGTTAAAGGTCTCTGATACATGTGCTGCTTTATGTAATGACTCTTCTACTTGGGATCAAGTATATCAAGGGTTTAGTTGTCTTCAATTAGAAAACAATCTTAAACATGAACCTGTAAATGACATTTAAAAAAAATTTTTATTGGAGTATAGTTGATTTACAATGTTGTGTTAGTTTCAGGTGTATAGCAAAGTGAATCAGTTATATATATACATATATGCACTCTTTTTTAGATTCTTTTCCCATATAGGCCATTACAGAGTATTGAGTAGAATTCCCTCTGTTACACAGTAGGTCCTAATTAGTTATCTGTTTTCTCTCTTTTATATATAGTAGTGTGTATATGTCAATCCCAGTTTCCCAATTTATCCCTCCCCCCCTTTACCCCCCAGTAACCATAAGTTTGTTTTCTACATCTGTAACTCTACTTCTGTTTTGTAGATAAGTTTATTTGTACCCTTTTTTTAGAATCCACACATAAGCGATATCACATGATATTTATCTTTCTCTGTCTGACTTACTTCACTCAGTGTGACAATCTCCAGGTCCATCCATGTCACTGCAAATGGCATTATTTCATTCTTTTTAATGGCTGAGTAATATTCCATTGTACATATGTACCACATCTTTTTTATCCATTCCCCTGTCAATGGACATTTAGGTTGCTTCCATGTCCTGGCTATTGTAAATGGTGCTGCAATGAACATTGGGGTGCACTTATCTTTTTGAATTATGGTTTTCTCTGGGTGTATGCCTAGGAGTAGGATTGCTGGGGCATATGGTACTTCTATTTTTTGTTTTTTAAGGAACCTCCATACTGTTCTCCACAGCGGTTGTACCAATTTACATTCCCAACAGTGATTTTAGGGAATTCCGTGGCAGCCCAGTGGTTAGGACTCCATGCTTCCATTGTAGAGGGCATGGGTTGGATCCCTGGTTGGGGAACTAAGATCCTGCATGCTGAGAGTTGGGGCTAAAAATATACATATATATATAAGTGATTTTATATGTATGGGTGTGTGTGTGTATATATATATATATATGTATGTGTGTATGTATATATATGCATGTATAAACATATATAATCACCTATGACCTTGCTCAACTTGCTTATTAATTTTATTGATTTGGAGGGGGCGGATTTTTGTATGTAGATTCCCACATCATCTACAAATAGGGACAGTTTTATTTCTTACTTTGTAATTTATATGCCTTTTATTTCCTTTTCTTGTAGTTTTGCACTCAGTAGGGCCTAACATGCATGCTAGTACAATATATTCGTTTAAAGTCACAAAAATCTGAATAAAGTCATAGACTACATTGGATCATTGGCCTTATCTATTAGCATTTTTGTGCTCTTTTTCTGAAATTTTCATACATCCTTAGAACATTTTTCTTATTTAAGAAACATTTATTGAGTACCTACTATGTGTCATGTTGTATGCTAGGAATATAAAGCTAAATAATAAACTTCCTGCCTTAGAGAAGTTTACAGTCTGCTGGAGAAGTTGGACATATAAATACTCTATAAACCGAAGTAATTAGCATTGTAATAGAAATTTTCTTAGTCTCCATATATTTGTTCTCTCTGCTAAGGGACTGGGAAAGTTTTACTAAGGAGCTGTCATTTGAGCTTAGTTACAAAAGATGAGTAGGAATTTGCCAAGTAAATTGTGTGAGAAGTGTCAAGGGATTCTAGACAAAGGGAGCTACATGTGCAAAGGCATATGGGTAAAAGTAGTAAAAGAGCATGGTGATATTGAAAAGCATCATCCAGAACTGGAGTATAAGACTGCGTGCAAGTGAGGAGAGCTGTGGTAAGAGATGTAGGGTGGGCCTTACATACCATGCTGTGAATATTTGACTTCATCCTGTGGACATCAAGAAACACAAAGTTTTAACCTGGTGGGTAACGTAAGACTTTTTTTTTTTTTTTTAAACTCTGGCAGTAATACAGATGATACACTAAAGATGGAATAACTAGTTAGAGGGTATTGCATTTGTTCAGAGGAGAGGTTATGAGGGTCTGAGCTAGGTTACTGGTGTTGAGAGAGCAGAGGCTGTGAGACTTGAGAGGTCGCATCAGCAGGATATGGATTGGATTGATTGCAGGGCAGGAGGGAGATATAGAAGGCTCGTTGTAACGTAGGTCTCTTGGTCTGGTCTTTTTGACACGGGACTTGAGAATTGCTGATGCCACTTTCAAATTTAGACTCATGAGGGCTTGGAGTGTTTCTTTTCTAAGAATTCCTGAATCAAAGAAATGTTACTCACATTTCTTGATGTATGCATATATGTGTTGATATATGTATAGGAAAGAGAGCTTGTGAAAGGTTTAACATGTTTCTCATACCCGGAAAGATAAACACTAAATTGTTAAAAGTGGTTTCCTCAGCAAATGAACTTGGGAGAGATGGATAAGGAGCTTCTCTATTGTTTGTATTTATGTACTTTTAAATTTTTTCCCAATGTGTATTTACTGTTTCTTAAATTAAACAATAAAACATATGTCACATCCAACAACAATTTTTAAGAGGCAGTTGTTTTTCAGTTAAAGTTATGAGTACTTGGCTTTCTCTTTTGATGGAACTTCTTCTTTTTTTTTTTTAGATGTTGGGGGTAGGAGTTTATTAATTAATTTATTTATTTTTGCTGTGTTAGTTCTTCGTTTCTGTGCAAGGGCTTTCTCTAGTTGTGGCAAGCGGAGGCCACCCCTCATCGCGGTGCGCGGGCCTCTCACTATTGCGGCCTCTCCTGTTGCGGAGCACAGGCTCCAGGTGCACAGGCTCAGTAGTTGTGGCTCACGGGCCCAGCCGCTCCGCGGCATGTGGGATCCTCCCAGACCAGGGCTCGAACCCGTGTCCCCTGCATTAGCAGGCAGACTCTCAACCCCTGCGCCACCAGGGAAGCCCTGGAACTTCTGTATATGACCTGTTAACAAGTTTTCAATTGCTTCTCTGTGGCTAACAGTAGAAATATACTCTGAGGAATAAGAAAATTTCTGATATTATACCTGCTCTGGTAGAGCATATTTTCTTTACAGAGATAAGAATAACTCATTAAACGATTATATCAAAATAATGGTGAAGTTCAAAGATAGTTCAGTGTGGGTTGGAATAGTAAGGAGGCCAAACTTTGTAAGATGGTAGAAGATTGATTTGGGAGGGTGTTGATTTCAGGTCAGATGAACATTTGAAATGAGGGCATGGCAATGGCAGCGACCACTTTTCTAGTGCCAGAAAGCATACTAACATATTTCTTTAAATAGAAAGAAGGAATGAATGTGTTAACTTTTAAATTTTATTTCTTAAAAATTCTTTTACTTTGCCTTCCAGGAGTCTGTCTTGAACTATCGTTTAGATCCTCTCGGCATTGTTGATGGCTTTACTGCCGAGGTAGGGGCAAGTGGTGTTTTCTGCCCCACTCATTTGACTCTTCCAGTTGAAGTGTCATTCTACAGTGTTTCTGATGATAATGCTCCCTCTCCTTATATGGCAAGTATTTTTAATTGTCTTCTTCTGCTAAAATCAACCATCTTAATGACAAATACCTTTAAGCTTAAAAAGGTACTACTTTGGTGCAATGCTTGAAAATATAAAGCATTTCCTAAGAGGGGATTGAAGGCTGCATAGAGATGAATATGCCAAAATAACACCTCACAACTTCTTTCTGAGCAAGCTCTAATAACAGATACCCTCTATTACATTTGAGGATTGTGCTGAAAATTTACTTGTTTCTATGTAATATGAAAAAATGATAAAATTTTGGTTAGTGACACTGTGATTCCATATCTTGCTGAGTTCACGCAGATTCTCAAGTGCTTACTGGGCACTCTAGTCCTAACAGTGTTGCCTTCACTATGATCCTCATCTCAGTAGAGTTTAGGTAAAGATTTGGTGATGTACGGCTTTTGTGATGCCCTTTCACCCCCTTTCTCCTGTTTGGTTTATCTTTGGACCATTCTTTTTCCAATCCTAGGGTTCTTTAGAATACTAGCTATTTCTGACTCCATGCCAATGTTTTAGTGGAGAGTAAAATAGCTAAGAGGAATAAGAGCACTGTCTTGAGCCTTAGGATCCTATAATTTTATCTTTCCCATCTTTTATTCCAGTGGATTTGAGGATGAAATAAGCCCTCAACTGCAAAAATGATACCAAGTCCTGGTGTGTGATTACTATCAGCCCTTTTCCAAAAGACAAGTTAGTGGCTAGCAGTGCAAGTCTGTAAGAAGTTTACATTGATGGTATAAAATATGGAGTCAGATCTGGGTTTTTATGTTAGGTCTTGCTTTGAGAAATACAAATTGCGGTAGGCATAGAAATATACAGCTCTGGTCTTGCTACTTGAATTTCCTAACTTATCCCCTGACCCAATTGCTTCCTTTCTAATATCCCTCTCCCCCACCTTCTAGGTTCCTCAAGGACATTAGCAACAATGTCTTTTGTTATTAATAAAAACTATGAAAAGCAAATTCTGCGTAATTGAGAAACAACAGAGGAAGGGAAGTTATAGTTTTTTAGGGACCTAAATGCAGTCTACTCATTACTGATGTAGTTTGTTCACGGAAGGTTGTTAAGCCTTATTCCATTCTAAGGGTGAAAATTTTAATCAAGAGTCTGATTGGTGTTTCATACTTTGATCTAAAAAGCACAGTGGTGTCATTTATTCAAAGTTTTCTTTTTTCAATAATAATAACACTTGTGGGTCATAATTGTAAAGATGCATAACAGTGGTTGTTATAAAAAACAGAGACCCAGTTCTTCACAAGCCTACCCAGTTATCACATATACCACTTGTTACTCATTTACCATAGAAAGATGTATCCACTTTCCAGTATAATTTTGAAAAAATAACTGTTAATTTTAGATAATTAATAAAATGGAAAATATCATTGAGATAAGCTCAATACCAGAAAAAATGTGTATCTTACTGGAATGCTTACAATATTAGAATATAGCTATAGGGCTTCCCTGGTGGCGCAGTGGTTGAGAGTCCGCCTGCCGATGCAGGGGACACGGGTTCGTGCCCCGGTTCGGGAAGATCCCACATGCCACGGAGCGGCTGGGCCCGTGAGCCATGGCCGCTGAGCCTGTGCGTCCGGACCCTGTGCTCCGCAACGGGAGAGGCCACAACAGTGAGAAGCCCGTGTACCACAGAAAAAAAAAAAAAAAGAATATAGGTATAAAGATGGCCATTCTGCTTTACTGGGACATCAAGAAGTCTCATTAGTTTCAGGTATTCTATTGGCACATGGTAATAAAGAATGGAAAGATAAGGCCTGAGGTCATTAGTGTACAGAGTCCCTGATGACCATTAGGATGAGTTAGAAACAAGTTAAAGAGTGAATTGGCTGAAAGTCAGCTCAAAAAATTATCTTTGAGTGAAATTCATGAGCAAGAGGTAATTTGAACTATGCTTTAAAAAAGCAAAATAACATTAATTCTTGACCTTGGTTGACATCTAAAAAAATAAGGATTAAGAGATAAAGGATTTAGGGGGAAAGTGGGGGTCAGGGGGTGGGATGAACTAGGAGATTGGGATTGACATATATACACTAATATATACAAAATAGATAACTAATAAGAACCTGCTGTATAAAAAATAAATTAATTAAATTAAATTTAAAAAAAAAGAGAGATAAAGGATTTTATCACTCTATCTCCAGAAAGCACACACAAATGATCACAGATTTTGAATAAATATTGAAAAGAGTCTAAATTAGGTTAAGTTAGTCTATCCTTTAAGAATCTTTTTCTTACTTTTCTCTGATAATATTCTTTAATAAATTTTCCAATATGTAATTTTTTTTACTCATTAGGAATGGGTTCCCTTTACAAATGACCCAGTCCAAATCTTAGACCACGGATCTTTCCTCCTGTAAATTAATCAAATTAATCTTATTCGCTAGGGAGGGTTATTTGTATTTTGGTAGTTTAGTCTGTTTTCAAAGGTCTGATCATGTTTTGATAAGATAGTACATATCACAGACCAGTGGAGCTGAGACACCAAACCCCTATTTGTTACTCTAATAATAACCTTGGGACCTCTCATGACAAATTATACAAATGACTTGCAAGGGTGAAATTTTAGCACAGAGAATTCTGTCTTTGTGGAGTAGAGATAGTACAGGGCTTTTCATTAAATAATTCCTTTTAGACTAGCTCAAAGCCATATAAATGTCTCTCTCCAATCCTACGTCAGTAGTAAAAATGTTCTCCAAGTGTTACGTAATATGGCAACATTTCACTGTTTAGAAACTATTGCACGGTGGAACCAGGCAGAAAGGTCTAAAGCAGTTTTGCCTGTGGCAAATTCATGGTATGACTTGCTTTATGATCATATTAACAGCACTATATATTTTATATATTTTATTCTATTTATAATTAACGAAATTAAGATATACCTCCTTCAGTTTTACTTAGCTTTGCATATTCTCTATTCCCCAGTCACTTGAGAATTTTTTGTGTAAGATTTTGACCAAATTTAGTTCATCTTAATCTACCTATTCCATCCTAAAATGCCAGAAGAAAATGTATTTTTCTTCTTTATGTTAAATACAGTAACTTTCTAGGTGGAAATATTAATATGCCAACCAATTAAAATAATGAAATTTTAAAAATAATAATAAATTTAATAATAATACAAATAAAATTCCAAATACTTTCCCAATCTCTTC
Organism: Phocoena sinus; assembly: GCF_008692025.1. Classification (NCBI taxonomy): domain Eukaryota; kingdom Metazoa; phylum Chordata; class Mammalia; order Artiodactyla; family Phocoenidae; genus Phocoena; species Phocoena sinus. Next base: position 81,912,304 of record NC_045764.1, read on the forward strand.
AAAATTCCTAACTTGCCATTGCCAATACTAGTCTTATATTGCTTAGAAATAATTGTTGTAAAGTGTTGCCTTAAACTTTGAGGAGTTTTATCCATATTCTTTCTTTATAAATTGATTTAGTTACTGTTATTATGTTCTAAAATCTGTTAGAGTTGTATTGTATTAAAGGAAGTAAGTGTAGGCTTGGTAGTAGATTTTCCCTCACCAGTTTTCTTATATATATTTAGCGGAGGATGGCAAGGAAAAACAGTAATATATTGCCTGGAGCAATGTGATTAGAAAGGTAGCTATTATTTAGATATATTCTGCTTTTTCTTTCTGGAACTAGGAAGAAGAGGAGCATTATATACCATAGCATTTTTTCATGTAGAGAAGATTGTAAGAGAAAAATTATTAAAGCTTCATTACTGTTTTGGTTAGGGATGCAGTTTGTTGATATGCTGTTTTCATGCTTTAAATGACCATGTAATCATATTTGTTAAGAACCACATATGTCTTTTCAGTGCCCATTTCCATGAACATTTTCCATTATTAACGTATTAATTTAATATTCTGATTGTCAATTGCTGTTCACTTGGAGATTAGGTATTCACATATTAGAGTCTGGCCTTCCCTTTTACCTTTGTCCACTGCTTTCTACCCCCTACCGCCTCCCCTGGCCAACCCAACAGATGTTGCCTGATGGGACAGTCCTGTTTTATATTTACTTTTACATAAGGTTGACACGTTTTGGCAGGTACAGTGTAAAATGATGGGACATGAGTTGTAGAGCATGCAATTATTCTACTTAACTACTCAAAAGAAAACTATTCACCCAGTTAAATGAATCAGCATTTGTTTCTTAAAGCTACCTAAGAATTAAGTATCACAGTCACCACCTGTAGTAATTTGGTCATCCTGGTTATCTAGAAACTTTCACACATTCAATCTTAGCTTCCCATGTTTTAATTTATACTGTTTGTCATTGTTTCGACTTCTGCAGTGATTACAGCATCTTTCTCAGAAAACTATTTTATATAATATGGCAGTGCCTCTCAAACTTTAATATACATATGATATCATCTGGGGAATCTTGTTAAAATGCAGATTTGATTTGGTAGCTCTGGGGAGAAGCCACAAATTATGCATTTCTAACAAGTTCACAGGTGATGCTGATGATGCTGGTCTGTCTCTAGTCAGAAGTCCATATACGTATATAACAGCACAACTTTCTGACTGAAGAATTGACTTCATTTTTGGGAAAGACTTAGGATCAGTCCTCATTCCTGAGTTTCTGTATGTCCAAAGACCAATAAATTGTTTTGCTTCACTTCCCTGCTCCCACATGGTACAAGAGAATAATCCTGTCATCTCCCTTTATTTCCTTTTTAGTTAAAGAACTTCTCACTTCTATATCTTAATATTAATTTCAAGCAGTATGGTCATTGATGTTATGTATTGTTTATTGAAGCATCTCTAGGAAGAACAGTAAATTGTTTCCTAGTGAGGTGGGATCCTCACTATTTCATATTCATAGAATGTATCTCTATTAATTCAATGTGAATGTTTTTCCATACAAATAAAATTCTGAAATGTTAGTAATTACATGATTTATTATTCTTATTTTAGTCTTTTATGTATATATATGCATCAGTTTGTACTCAGTTTGTCTTCTTTTATTTCAAGGGTGTGATTACTTTAGAGTCCCTTGGTAAAAGGGGTTATCGAGTACCTCCTTCAGGAACAATACAAGTGGTATGTGTTTTATAGCCTACAATTGCAATAATCATTCTCTCACATACATATAGAACTTAGCCCTTTCTCCTGCTACTGCTGCTGCAACAACTTTGGTAAGTAACAGTGGGGCTGCAGCTTTGTTTGGAGTTTCCCTGCTCTGCCTCAGGAATGACCATTTGGGGACCTCCATAAAAGGAAAGCATTAATAAGCTAATCAAGGTGAATGCTTTAGAAAAATAGGTATGACAGTTAACATAATTTAAATAGAGCTATTTTCAGTATAATTAGAATTTAGGTTACCAGTACCTTCTACTTAATATAATAAGCCGGATTGAGATTGACCTATGTAAAAGGAGACCCCAAATATTAGTATTGCTTTGTCAGGGAAACATGGGAAGCAAAATTATATTATCCCTACTGTAATAATTTCTAAAATTGATTTAATGAGACGGTTACACAAAGCAGAAATGCAGTCCGACAGATGTCAGGGCAAAGAATGCCTCTTTCCTTTTGGTCTAGGTGTTGATCTAGTTTTGGCTTAGGAGAACCCCACTAGCCCAGAGCAGAAATCCTTCATCATCCTTGATCTAGGATTCTCAGAAGAGTAATTTTATATCAAGACCAGTTTGTGATTGAGTTCATCTCCAAGTCAGACCCAGGATAATCCTGTAAGCGTGCAAGTCTATTACAGTGTTGGCTCTTGCAACTCTTGGAAGGAGTCTAGCTGAGATTTGTCAACTGTACCTCAATAAAGCTGAAATTAAAAAAAAAAAAGATTCTAGCTGAGTTCCTCACACTAAGGATCTGGTCTAATTCAGCAAGCCTTTTGATGACCTTTGGCTTCAGTGTGATCAGTGCTTCGAAGGACCACTTTTACTCATCTTCATTGTTCCAGTATAGCGAAGAGTCTGTACATTTTTTTATTTCGTATCACACAGGAATGAAACATAGTACTAGGCAATATATATGCATGTATGTACATACGTATAAATTTTACCAAGGAAAAATCACTGCATTTTAAAGTAAGATTTTTATGTTGAATGGATTTCTTGAACTAAAAGAGTGATCATCTTCTGATCTCTTGCCTCTGGCTCTGTAGCGCTTGTGAAAGTGTGGGTCACTGGAAAGCTAGCTATCAGGTGTCATAATAATGAGGCATAAACCCAGAGGCAGCACATTTACCCCTTGTTTGAAGACTACCAACTCTACTGGCTATTTTAAATCTGAAATTTGGGTATGTCTTTCATTCCTTGTATAAATTTAATCATGTATAAACATGGCTTGAATTCCTGGCTTGCTAGTTGTTGTGGTTGTTAAATGTATTATTAGCCTTAATCTTAAGACTCACTAGATTTCAAAAATTGGATCATAATATTGATATATTTCTCATTTTGATTCAGTGAGTGATGTCCAGTGCCACGGATGAGCTTCTGAAAGCATGGGCACCAAGTTACCTATTGATGTGTTGGTAATTTGGTTAAAGTCAAATCAGCAGCTTGGAATTTTGTTTAAAAATTAGTACTTTAAAAAATAATATTCCTTCAGTTATTAATGGCCAAGTAGCAACTGAATTTAATTTCAGTCTATTATGATATTGATGATGATTTAAAAAAAAGTCTAGTGTCACTGCAGTGTTTGAAATGAATCCAACTGTGAGAACATGAAGTATTACTTAGCCTACTTTGTAACTAATAATAATGAACTTTATTTTCTAAACTTGGAAAAATTTCCAAACAAGAAAAATTCTCTTTTTTGAGAATATATTTTAAATTTTATAATAACCATATGTACCTGAAACATCATATCAAAGTCTAGTTTTACCAAGATTTTATTTTTTTATTTAAAAAAAATTCTATTTATTCACTATTAAGATGTGAGGAAAACTAAAATTCTATTTTGAGCATTTTTCAGTTGACTCATTTTAATAAAGCTAGTGTTTGAAGTAGTTGAACTGGAATGTTTTAATTCAGTGAAGATGTATTTTGCTTAATCTAATGGAACCATTTCTTAAAATATGAACAAGAGTAAATGTTATGTATTATCTATTATTAATATGAGATTTGTGACTAAAGATTTTGATTTGTTACAGGAGCTTTTATTTCTTTTATTTCTATAAAAAAAAATCTAATTGAACCATTAAAAAATATTGAATATCATTTCATAAACTTCTGAAATTTTATTAACTTTATTCCCCCAAACTGAATTATATCCACTGGGATTAATTTATTATTGAAAAGCCTATTTTATTATTGGCACAATCATTTTGAATCAAATGAACAAATCACTGTTTTTAAAGAATAATTTCTATATTGTTTCTTCAGACCTTATTTAATCCTAATAAGACTGTGGTGAAGATGTTTGTTGTGATATATGACTTACGAGATATGCCAGCCAATCATCAGACATTCCTACGACAAAGAACTTTTTCTGTACCTGTTAAACAAGAAATGAAGAGAAGTGTTAATAAAGAGAACATCCGACATACAGAAGAACGGTTATTACGCTACCTCATACATCTGAGGTAATGTTTCAAATGAATATGAAAATACGTTACTTTAGAAGAAAACTCTAAAATTTTTAGTTTATTTTTAAAAACTGTCATTCTAACTAGACGAGTGCCCCTTGGAATTTGCTTAACTTCGACACTCTTTATGATATGCCAGGATGCAGAAAACACATGGCATATCTTCCTTCAGTCATTACTACTTGTTGAATTAGGGGAGTTTTCATGTACAGCTGTGTAATGGAAACGATGTTATAGCAAAACAATGCTAATATATCTGGGGGAAGTGAAGCACAGTTGTCTAAACCAGTACTGTCCAATAGAATTGTAATATGAGCCATATATATAGTTCTATATTTTCTAGTAGCCACATTAAAAAAAGTAATAAGAAGCAGAGGTTTAATATATTTTATTTAACCTAACATACAAGTGTTACAATTGGAATATGTAATCTATATAAAAATTATTAATGAGATATTTACATTCCTTTGCTGTACTCAGTTTGAACTAGCCACATTTCAGGTGCTCAGTAGCCACATGTGGCTTGTGGCTGCTGAGTTGGACAGGGAAATTCTTAACTTTCATATTCATTCATTCATTCAACAAACATTGATGTGTCCGGCATGCTTCTAGACTCTTGGAAACAGCAGGGACAAAATCTCTGTTCTTATACAGCTTATATTCTGGTGATTCCATTAGAAATATATTTTCCTCAAACTTTTACTACCAGCTAATAGCTCTAGGTTGTGAGAAACCATTTGTTTGCTCTTGAGGTCCATGCTTCCAACATCATAGGGTAAGGTTTTTAGCCCTGAAATCCTAGTGTAGTTCTTAAGATCAATGAGCAAGTGTATTGCTTAGAAGAGAACTCAGTAGCCCTTTGCCTGTAACTCTATTCCTAATAATTTTCTGATGTTGTTCATAAGAAGTCCTCAATCACATCAGTGACAGTAATTCATCTTAGCTTAACTGCTTACTCCAAGGGGCCCTATTCATCAGGAGGAGGTAACTTCAATCTGTTACAACAGCCTTAGCCATATGTAACCAACATTCGCCAAAAAGTCAACTAGCCCAGCTTTTGTCATCTCCACATAATGATTAGATACCTTAAATGCTGTAAAGAAACTGCTTTAGAAGGCATGGCATAATTCCCAAAGCTCACCATGTTCTTCTTCAGGTTGAGAAGGTGAAAAACTGCAGAAAGAATCAAAGAGTGAGCCAGTGTGAGGTCTGCTTTAATATATACAACTGACCACCAGATTTTTCAGCTAATTTGGGAATAAAATCCACAAACCCAGATACTTCTGCTATGCAAAGGGGAAACTAGAGAAATTAACACTAAAGGGTATGTTTGACTATCTGCCAGTTAAGTTTATGTGATTAAAGCCTCCAACCCCCTGTATTATGCTATAAGCTGTTAGCAGAGGATAGAAACAGTTCCATATACAGCTTTTTTTTGTGTGTGTGTTACGCGGGCCTCTCACTGCCGTGGCCTCTCCCGTTGCGGAGCACAGGCTCCCGACGCGCAGGCCCAGCGGCCATGGCTCACGGGCCCAGCCGCTCCGTGGCATGTGGGATCTTCCCAGACCGGGGCACGAACCCGCGTCCTCTGCATCGGCAGGCGGACTCCCAACCACTGCGCCACCAGGGAAGCCCCATATACAGCTTTGATAACCATTTTCATTTCACTGCTAACTTTCCTCTTGGTTTCTAATGATGATTAGGCTTTATTTAGCTAGCCACTACTGGTGGTAGCAGTCCTTTCTCATCCTGTGATTGTCTCAAAACTTGAGAGTTTTCTGTGGTGACTTTCCAAGTGTGGAATCCATTTTAATGTACTCAAAATTGTAGGAGGGCAAGTTGTGTGAAATGGGTCATTCTTTGTAGCTAGAAGATGCCCAAATGTAGTGTAATTGGCTGACGTGAACTGAAAGTGCATACTACAGGTAAGGAAAGGTGCATGTGCTGTGGTGTCAGGGATATAGAGTCAGATTGCATGTGAAACCCAGATTTACAAAAAGAAGCACCTCTGTCATTGTAAGAGGGGAAAGGGAGTATGGAATGTTTAGGGATAGTGAGGGAGAGGCACTGAAATAGCAGCAAGTGCTTTGGCAATATAAGACTTTAAGTATCTTGTTAAAGAGGCACTGTTAATGTTGTAGCAAGACTAATCCTTCCTGCTTTCAAATTTTAATTACTCAGGTTTGTTTGTTTTAAACACTAATTCCCTGAAATGAAGCATCATTTTGTTGTTTCTTTGTTTAGGTTCCAGAGTTCTAAATCTGGAAAGATCTACCTCCATAGAGATGTACGGTTCCTGTTCTCTAGAAAGTCGATGGAAGTTGATAGCGGTGCTGCATATGAACTCAAATCTTACACTGAATCGCCAACAAACCCTCAGTTTTCACCAAGATGTTGATAAAGAGTGACAATTTAAAGTATTTGCTCAGTACCCAAGTTTGAAAGTAAAAAATAGCGTAGAAGGGAGTGTACCAAATTAACAAGCAGGAGAGTGGGTCCTCTCCTGTTATCCTGGACCAGTTTTTATGAAAGGATTCCTGGGATGAGATCCACATATTCCAAGGAGACTGGAAACACTCACGTCCTAACCCTTTTTGTACTGTCGAAACCACTTCACTGGACTTATTGCAAGAGCAAACCACCCCCCACCCCCGCCACAGTTAGATTAGTGTTTACACGTTTCGTTTCTCAGTTATTTAATATTTAATGTTTTCCTTACTACTCAAGTGATGTTTGTCTTTAGTGTTCTAATGTAGCACAAATCCTATGTAAAATCATACTATGTATTTTTGACATTAATGTTGAAATCTGAAATATATGCACAAGTCTTTTAATTTTGTGTGATGTGTTTTAAGTACTATTCATTTAAGTTATTGAAAATGAGAATGAAATGTTGAGCTTCAAGATTAACGCACTATGCAAGCATGTGTACTTTTTTTATATCTCCCAGGTTTAGTTTTTACAACACCCCATCCCGGTTGCTGTCTCACACAGTAGTCCTTTAACATGCTGTATCGGCAGTGCAACGCGGAGTAAGCTGCTTCACATTCCCTTAGCAAGTTCAGATCATCATGCCCATTCATATTCCTTCTAGAATCCCTTATCCCCAAAACAGTTCTATTTTTTCCTTAATCACTACTACAAAGGCTTTACGTTAAATTGCTGTCCCATTCTAGATAACTTTTGCTAATTGTTAAAAGAATATGTACTTTGAAAACAAATTAGTATTTATACTGTAAATATACGCAAGAAACAAAGAAATGTGTATTTGGCTTTTATTTTTAGATGAGACATTTATATGATTGAGTGAATTTCTGGTACCGATCAGTTTCTCTTCTAGCTTTACAGCTGATAAGAGGGGAGAGATATCTTGAGCCTTGTACCAATTTATCACTTTCTCATTCACAGTCACATGGAAGGCATTTGGCAACTGGGAAAACACTGAGTAAAGGAACATGATTGAGCGCATCAAAAGTCTTCCCATCCATCCCCCTCAGAAAGAGGAGTGGTTTTAGATCTTTGTACAGGGACAGTGGGCAACAGCAGATCAGTTAACAAGGCACAAATACTGGGAATGCTCACACAAAGCCGTGAACGCAGGTTAGAAAATACATACCGTTCAAGTAGGCCAGGCCCAGGAAACCTGGGAGTCTAGAACCAAGTGAGCAGTCTGGAATTTGGGAGATGGGAAGGTCTTTACTTTGGCACTCAGCTAATGGATAGACTATACAAGGCATATAAGAGTGTGTACATGCAGGCTGTGGGGTGGTCAGCAAGAAGCCTCTTACAAAGTCCTTTTGAAACACCAGCTTAAAGAGAAAAGTCTATTTACACTCCACGAAAAAAAAGTTTTCGGTGACACAAATTTATAAAGGTTTGTTTTTAATCTTTAGGTGTGTGGTATCAACATGGAATTGGGACCCATAAGGTTTGGATTATAGCCCTAGCTCTAATGGCATCTGATGGAACTGACCTTTCCGGCTCTGTGTGATTGAGAAAATGGGGTGATAGTATCATTAATGTGTCTTCTCTTCTTAAAGTGTCATTTAATTATTGGAATATGTATTTCAATACATGTATCTAGACTTTTAAAAAAATTTTTATTGGCGTACGGTTGATTTACAATGTTAGTTTGAGGTGTACAGCAAAGTGATTCAGTTATACATACACATATATCCACTCTTTTTAGATTCTTTTCCTATACAGGCCATTACGGAGTATAGCAGAGTTCCCTGTGCTATACAGTAAGTCCTTATTAGTTATTTTATATATAGTAGTGCGTATATGTCAATCCCAATAGACTTTTTATATACATTTGACAAAAGTCAATATTGATAATTTTATATAAAACTCGGAAAATACCAAGTACTTAAAACATCAAAATGCCTTTATTTAATTTAAAAAAATGTTATTGCTGCTTTAACCTCTCTAGTACTCCAAAAATTAATGATGTATGTGTATGCAGGTGTCTTTTTATGTGGATACGACACTGCAATCTTTCTAGAATTATTTCTAGTACCTGGTTTTCCACCTTTCTGGGCATTTTCGAGAAAATTTCCAGAAAATGACTGAAGCAGCTGGATGCATCTTGTGCTTTTCCTGGCAAGTTTGTGCAAGGGAAACAAGTGCTGACATTTTGTCCATCTACTTCTTAAGGCCTTTTTTGTCTGTGTTCTTTTCCCCAGTGAGGTATGGTGACCCAGCATCTGTCTGCTCTCACTTGCCCTGGCACTCTCTCTATCATAATGGTTCTTTTTCTACCCTTCTTTTGTCATAGGCCGAGACTTTACCACACTTCCTGTGTGGCTCCTCTTTGTACTCACAGATTATGGCACTACACTGAGAGTTGGCTTGCAGGTAAAGACGACCAACACCGCTACCTGTGACAGATAATAGAGATCTCCTCACTTACTGCAGGCTCACTTGGCAGTTTTGCAGACTAACAAAATGAGTGATAACTTCTTTTTAAAAGAAACTCCAGGACACAAGTAACCTCCGGAAAGTCCTTGGAGATTTTCTTATCAGAAGAGAATGAAAACTATTAATAAGAAGTGATGACAATGGGGACTGGCTGCAAGGCACCCAACAGAAGGTTCCCTCTCCTGTCATTTTACCCCACCAGTTCTCTCTCATTCCCAGAGGGTTAGAGAAAGGAAGCAATTTCTCCTTCAAAAACTTCATCCTTGGGATCCCCACTCTCCCTAGTCAGTTTGTGAGTGAAGCAATGATTTGTTTTTAATTTTTTAATTTATGCAATACATGTTTACTATAAAATTTTTTTACAGTACATAGTTATGTAAAGTAAATGTGAAAGTCCCTCCTTCGATCCACCTTTCTAGCTATCACTTTACAGATGTGGTGGCTCTTAAAATTTTAGTATATGACACTCCACATGATCTACTAGACCTGGGAACACAGTATCAGTCTAGATGGGAAGTAGGCTTTTCATCATGGTAGGAATTCACTCTCAGTCCCTAAGACTGTCTCTGTGTGACATTGGAATCAGCTCATTGTAGTCCACCATGGATTATCTGTGAGAGATATATGTCTTAAACTTGAACACTGTGGGAAGAGGCGGGGAACATATGAATGACTACTGTGTGCCAGGCATTGTAAACAATTTATATGTTATTTAATACTTAAAGCCATGATTCAGAGAGAGTATGGATATAGTCTACAATGAAAGAAAAAGGACACTTGAAGTACTTGCCCAAGGTCCCATGGTCAGTAAGTTGAAGAGCCAGGATTCAAATCTAGGTTAAATCTTCTCTTTTCCACTCTACACTGGCATTTCACCCCTTTTTTCTTTTTTCTTTTTTCTACTACTAATTGTGGCCTGGCATCAAAATATACTTTTCATCAATATTCTTGGCAAAAAAGTTAATTTGCTGTGTAATGAGATTATATAATAAGGCATTGCCTATTAATCATTAGGGGGGAAAATATTTTGATTAAAAAACAAAAGACTTTAGGAAGGAATGTCCTAAAGCAACTCAGAGGCCCTTCAACTTAGTATACTGTCAGGAGGCATGCAAATACAGTTGTGAGAAGTTTTAGAAACATATTGTGACAAATATTTTATGAGATTTAAATGTTTAAAGTTTTAAACATCTCTTCCAGACCCCACCATTCATCATTCTTTTTAATTCATTCAAAAATTTCCTATTCCAGCCTTTCTAGTTCGTATAACATTCTCTTGTCTCACTAAGTCCCTAGAGAAGTGGCATCCTCCACTCTCTAAGTTCCACTTCCAACACTCAAGTTGTTAAAACTTTTATTTTGTTTTTTTACAGTTCTCTGACCTACTTATTCAGGTAATGTTCCCTGAGTTTTCTCACAGACATCACCATTTATACTCAGGGTTTTTTGGCACACTGTTATCTAACTTGGTTTCTCTGCATTGGTCTTCCAGTCTCTCCCTTTCATTAAAAATGTATTCTGTTTTTAGAAAGACAAATATTATATGATATCACTTATATGTGGAACCTAAAAAAAAATGATACAAATGAACTTATTTACAAAACAGAAACAGACTCACAGAATTAGAAAACAAACTTGTTACCAAAGGGGAAAGGGAATAGGGATAAATTAGGAGTTTGGGATTAATAGATACAAGCTACTATATATAAAGCAGATAAACAACAAGGACCTACTGTATACCACAGGGAACTATATTCAATATCTTATAATAACCTATAATGGAAAAGAATCTGAAAAAGAACATATATATATATATATATATGAATGAACATATATATAAATATATATATATGCATCACTTTGCTGTACACCTGAAACTGACACAACATTGTAAATCAACTATACTTCAATTAAAAAAAAGATACTCAGTTCTTGATATTTGCTACAATATCAGCAATGATGCAGGTAGACTTCCTTGCTCAGCTGTTTGAGGAATGGATGGGGTGTGACTTCTCATCTCCTTTACTCAATCCTACAAACCCTTGAGCTAGGGCACCTAAACCTCAAAAAGACCCCTGATCTTTTTAAAACTTTTATATACCTACCTGGTTCCAAGCCTGAAAAATCTTTTGTGCGTGTATGCACCAGAATCACCAGGGGGAGCTTTGGCTAAACATCAGTTCTTTGACTTTGCCCCAGACTTAATGCGAATCTCTGTCACTAGGGTTTCTCAGTGATTCTAATCCTTGTAGCTAATTTAATTTAATTAAATAAAATTGAAAATTCACTTAGTTGTGCCAGTCACATTTCAGATGCTCATTATTCATATATGGCTACTGGCTACTATATTGGCTAGCACAGATACAGAATATTTCCATCATCACAGAAAGTTCTCTTGGACAGCACTGATCTAGAATATATAAATGGCAGTTGAAGCTATGAGGATGGAAATGATTTCTCAGAAAGTATAAAACTGGAAGAGAAGGGGATCCAAGGACAAAATTGTTAAAATCCTCCCATTAAGAGGCAGGTAAAGACTCAGCGAAGCAATGACCAGAGAAGTAAGAGAGAATAAGGGAGTGGTATCCTAAACATCAAGGGAAGAAAGTTTTGAGAAACAGGGAATTGGTGATCGCTGTGTAATTTTAAACATTAAGGTACATGGTTGATGATGCAAAAAGGAACATTACTTGGGGAAGGATGGCTTCTCAGACAGTCCCCACAGTGGGACATTGGCCTTTGTGGATTCTCCATTGACCAAAATCTGCCTCCCAGAAATCCAAACTTGCCCTCATGTGAGTGTCAGTATCTTTCAGGAACAGATTCTCTTTATCTAAGGTTACATATACTGATTTTCTATATGTGTGCATCTATCAGATTTTAGCTCACAAATACATTGATGTAGGATATATACCAGAATGTCAACTCAATAAAAATAAAACTGTTAGATGCTTAAATTAGCCTGAGTAGTGCATTCTGCCTTCTCCCTGTAGGTCTGCATAAAAGAAAGGCAAATTTTCAGTAGGTTACTTTGTGAGTATGAAATGAGAACAAATATTTAGTTGATCTTATGAAGTTTCTCAGCTGGCCCAGCTTAGGTCACTCCCAAGGCATATACTTGTCAAAGAAAGCTCAGTCTCTTGAACCCTTGTATTTTAAATGCTCCCTTGCCTGACAAACCCCTTCTTTTCTTTCTCCAAAAGGAGTGCACTTTTTGTTTTTCAAGTTGCAATCCCAGTGCAATTTTTCCTGCCTGAGAGTCTACGTAGGACAACCTGGTTGAGTTTTTATGGTTTCCAAATTCCCACAGAACTGCATTCATCATCTGTTGCTTTTTACTAGTTTAACTTTTAGAGGGCAATCTTATTTCCAAGTTTCTGAGAGATGCTTCATTGGAACCACCACATATTGCCTGTATCTATTCAGATGTCAAGTAGAATAAGGATTCAATGTAAAGCCAACGGATTTGACAAGAAAGTCATTGAGGGACCTCCCCGGTGGCACAGTGGTTAAAAATACACCTGCCAATGCGGGGGCCATGGGTTCGAGCCCTGGTCCAGGAAGATCCCACATGCCACGGAGCAACTAAGCCCGTGTGCCACAACTACGGAGCCTGCACTCTAGAGCCCGTGTGCCACAACTGCCGAAGCCCACATGCCTGGAGCCTGTGCTCCCCAACAAGAGAAGCCACTGCAATGAGAAGCCTGTGCACCGCAGCAAAGAGTAGCCCCCGCTCACTGCAACTAGAGAAAGCCTGTGTGCAGCAATGAAGACCCAACGCAGCCAAAACTAAAATAAATAAATTTATTTTAAAAAATCATTGGAGGAGTTTGGTGCCAGCAGTTTGAGTAAATTTGTGGGAGTGGACCCCTGGGAGTTGACAAATGAGTAGAAGCTGAATTCCTTCATCAGATATTTATTAACTATCTAGGAATTTCTGGGCTCTGGGAACAAAACATAAGCAAATATGGACGAGGTCCCTGCCCTGATGTGGCTTATCTAAAGAGGAAAGGTAACATAAATAAAGGAATCACAACAAATACTGTCTAATGATAAAGCGTGCATTGTCGAACTATGCAGAGACGTGACAGCATTTAAGAGGTGGATCTGACCTAGTAGGGTCTCAGTAAAAGCCCGAGGCGATGACGTAGTATTGAAGATGTGAAAAATAGGGTTAAGAAGGCGAAGCAGAGTGGGGAGAGACTTGTGGAGCACAGAGCTATGGGGCGCCCAAAAGAAAGTATGTATGGCCGCAGCGCGGAGTGCCAGGAGGAGAGCGGAACCAGGCGAGCCTGGGGAAGTGAAAATAGGGACGCTCCTGGAACCGAAGGGACTAGACTAGGTAGGTAAGGGCGGGGAGAGGCGGCTCTACTCATAAACTACAATTCCCAGGAAGCATTCGGCGGACGGATGTGAGGTGAGGCGCGAGCCGCGACCTTTGAAGGAAAGAAGGAAGTTCTTGGGCGTCGCAGAGCTGGAGAAGCGGGCTAAGGTAGGTGAGGGCGCGGCGGGCCGAAGGGGCGGCGGGCCGGCGGGCCGGCGGCGGGCCGTAGTGGTGGCGCCCGCCGGGCGCGGCGGGGCTGCGTGTCGTCATAAGGCGGCGGCCATTTTTGCGGGCAGAGACGGCCCGGGCGGGCGCTCGGGGAGCGGGACGGGCTTGAGGCTGCGCGGCGGGCGGGCGGCCTTGGCCACCCGGTAATTGCTTCTCTTCCCGGCGTTTTGTCCGCAGAGGGAGCAGTATGTCCGCGGAAGTCCCCGAGGCAGCCTCCGCGGAGGAGCAGAAGGTGAGTGTGCCCGTGGAGCGGGCCGGGGAGCCCGCAAGGCCCGGGGCCGTCGCTGCCGGGGGCCGGGCCTGGCGGCGGCCTGGTCCCACCGCGGGCGGAGGGGCGCAGCCGGAGCCAGCCCGGCGCCGGTGCAGAGCCGGTGTGCCGCTCCTCCTCACCTGGCAAGGCCACACACCCCGGAACCGGCCGCCCTCAGGAGCTCGGGTAGTTAGCGCCGGCGTGGTGCGAGTTGGAGGTTCTCAGCGTCCTGGCTGAAACGTTCCTTTAGCGCCTGGGTGTGTCGGGGTTTCCCTTAATACTCAACTGTACACAAGAGCCCGTGACTTGGTCCTTATGCGTGGAGCCTAAGTTTTTCCGTGGGCTACACTTGGCTCATGAACCTTTATTTTTCCCTCGAAGAACTAACTGTCCAACTGCTTGTATTGTCTGCGTGTTGTTAACTCTAAAGGCGGTATCTCGTGTTGGGGCGGTGACTTAGACCTGGGTTGGAATTTCAGGTCCAGTTACTGTTAGCCGTGTAACTTTGGTCAGTTACTAAACTAACTGTTCAAGCTTCAGTCTTCTCATCTGTAAAATAAGAATAATAGTCCTTGCTGGATACAGTTGTTGTGAAGCTTAAATGTGGTGGATAACTTACCGCTTTGGCGCAACGTGTGCTCTGAAATGTGTGCCAGTGGGATTCGCCTATGGTGCTTGACTAAAACTCGAAAGGTTGGAATTAAATTTTTTTTTTTGCCAGCTGACTTGATCACGTGTTTCGTGGAAACATGGGAACATTTTGTAAACTCACTTGTAATACCTTGTTGATGTAGGGAAATAGGCCACGGATCGGTGTGATTCAGATTATGGATATAAAGGCTTTATATTTGTCTAGGCTAGTGCTTGCTTCTAAATAACCATAATTATTTAAAGGGTCAGAGGGCATTGTCATAAATAAGATTTGGTCTAATACTTGGATTTTGTAAGGGCTTCTGCTTTAGGTTACAACCATGCTCCTAATCAGGCTGAAATTTTGATTAGTGTTTTAAACCCATTCCATGTGTTCTTTACCATGTTAACTTTCCCTGAATTGGATGGTTCTGTTATGATATTACTTGTAAAGTAACTGGAGAAAAAAGCAATAACAAATAATAGGCCAAGTCACTACCTTATTCGAGAATATTCCGATGTAAACTATGTTGGGTATTTTTCACACTTTGCTAAAAATCGAACTTGGGGGCAAAAAAAAAAGTATATATGCTATATATAATTTGAGGATTACAGTCATAATTGTAATATTAAATGTTTATTGTAAAATATTTATCGTGATGTTCATTATTGCTTAGGGTTTAGGAGCCCAGATAAAACAGCAAACCCATGTCTGTGCTGTCCTGTCCTAAACACTAAAATCAACCTCAGTTTTGACTTGTGACGCACAATAATGTGCTATGTAATTTTCTTTTATGAGATGTGTTAATATGTTGCCAAAGCGTGGAGTGTTGATTTCTGCATTGTAAATGCTTTCACTTGGGAGAGCCTAATATTTATGTCTCTTAACAAGTTTAAGGCTGTCTTCAATGTGTTCTTTTTGTGTCTACATTAAAATTTTAATTCAGGTCCTTTGGTTTTAGGGCTGCTGTGTGAGGTTAGTAATATAACGTCCCTTCTTGAATTAAGGTTTGGCTGTAGATGTTAAGTGCCCGTAGCATGGATACCATCCCTAAACATGAGGAAAATGTGCAGAGTCACTTCTGTGTTCCTGTGAGCCAAATCACCTGTTTCTTCTATCTGGAAGAATAGTTAGATGACCTAAAAAAATTGGATTATTGTTTTTGTACCCAATTGACCTTCGAATTAAAGCCAAAGTATTCAGCTAAAATACCTTTATAGTTTTATGGTACGTCAGCCTATTGCTTCTGAAAAACTAAGGTAAAGAGATGAGCCTGGCATAGAGTAAGAGCCAAGTCACTATCTACCTGAGTAGTATGCGAACCCTTGTTAAGAGAAGAAAACTGTATAGGCCACTATTTTTTATTGTGATACTAATTAAATATTACAAACAGAAAAATAAGTATAAACTCTTATCTCTCTTACACCACTCTAAATCTGAAACTAAATACAGACAAAAAGATTCTAAATTATTAATTCACTGTGGCATGGTATTTTGCTGAAACTGAATTTCCAGTGTATTGAGACTATGGTAGCAATCGTTAAAGTGCAGGAGGCTTTTGAGTTTGGCAAGTTAACACTCCCTTAGACCATTTGAATTCTCAGTTCTCCCTTTTTTAAGAGTTAGTTGTATGGTCATTTAACTGTAGTCTTAGGTAGATCATTTACATTTTAAATTCAGCTCTGTAGTTTTCTCATTATTTGGACAAATGGAGTAGTAAATGAAAGCTCAGACACCCAAGTACCATAGGACTGCTTAAATATAAGATGACAATTCAGATGCCCTAAGATATGCTTATCTTTTTCTTTAGATTATCACCAAAGTGAAAAGTAAACATTATTTTAGCAGAGACCTCTTGGATCCATCATCCACTTTGAATAATACTTAGCTGAGACACGCATGCAGTCTGATCCTGGGGGTGAAAAGGGGCATGTGGAGCCTTAAAACACATAGTTCTGTTTTCATTGTGAGCATCTTAAACTCAGGACTCTCCTTTATTTATCTTTTCTCCCATGGCACCTAGGATAGTGCCTGGCATTGTTCTGAAAATGTTGGTTGAATGAATTTTTCTCCAGACTTTTCAGTTGCCAAAGCACTATGTCAATACAAATGACGATACTAGTACTGCAGTTAAAAAAAGAGAGGGATAGACCATGGTAATATAAAAAACCTTAGCTTAGACCCACTTAAGAAATCTGAATGAAAGTAGAAGGATGTTTATATGTATTTTTTCATATATATGGCTTTTAACTTTTTCTTAGAGAAGATCTTAATAGCAGGTTCTCTAGAAAACAGGTTTTCTAGAGATTTTATTACAAAATTCATCAAATTAACTTAGTAAGGTGTCTTGGGAAAGGCTAACTCAAGTAGAGCTTTCAACTTAAATATCTTTGTCAGTTTAAAAGGTATGCTTGGTGCTTTTGTGACTGGTGGAAGAGGAAGAGAACTACTGTTTAAATTACTTCATTATGTCATCAGTAAAGAGTGGATATAAATTGCTGTCCCATTTTCCCAGTTTTTAAAAAATCGTGGTTAATATTGGCCTTTTCTGGGACTGTTTTGACAGTACTTTTGGTAACCAAAAGGCTTAAGATATATTCAGTTTGGAGCACAACCTGCTCCTCTGGTTTGTTGTGCAACCATTGATTCTTAACAATCTAGAAGTAAACCTCAGAAAAGTTTTAAAATGTCTTTCAAAAAAACTCTTTCATTTGTTGTATAGTAAATTGCTGAGATAGCAACAGTGTTTAGGCTTGCCTGTTGTTTGTGCAAGACTTAAATACTTAACAACTTCTATTCCTGAACTTATAGTGTCTACTAAACATGAAATACTCCAAAGATAAGCTGTTGGTGAAACTATCACATGTTTAGAAAGTTTAACTTTTAAAAAACAGTTGGAGTACATTGTATTTGTTCATTCAGTAGACTTTTATTGAACACTAATTAAATGCCAGGCACTGGGCAAGCAGCAAGGACTTAATAGAACTACAGAAATTTTCCACAGAGGTTGATAACAGTATTGATCCCTTCCTGACACTATACCAGAGGATTTGTTGGCTTTCATTAATCTTATTCATCAATCAGTGCATCAGTGAACATATTGCTGAGCAGATTGAGAATTTACTTAGAGAGGTCAGATTTTTATTTGCTGATGTAGTTGTGTAACTTCCCTGCTGAAGACTAAAAAGTGGTATTAATCATTCAAACTTACTATCAATTCCATGACAGACTACAAAATAATCCTTAATTATTTGAATATATGTATGTATATATATGTGTATATATATGCTTTTATACCTTATACTCCTCCTACTTACAGAAAGCTTAGCTAGTATATTTCAATAGAATGATTCACAAAAATGCAAGTGCCTAACGTGAATAAATATTAGGCCCTGTGCTAATTGTAGAGTATACAACGAAGATTATTTTGGGGCATATGTTATTGCCAAGAGAATAACTACCACTTAAAATATTGTTTTTAAGTTTTTGTTTTTTTGTACATCATAAGCATACATCTCTGTTGCAGTATCCTGGATTTCTGCTTTCCTAGTTTGTAGCCTAGAGTAAAAGTTCCAGAATTCTAATGATGCTTTTCCCCCCTCCTCCCAAAGCTATTATCAGCATAGAAACCACTTAGCTAAATGAAGTCACTCATATTCCAGCATCTATTTCTAAAAACTAGTAAAATTTCTGTGTAACACAAAGGCCTCTTGGAGAGTAAAGATTCAAAACCAGATTTGAATTTTTAAAAATACTTTCTTCTTGGTTAAGCATGTCATTTCCCATCTTTGTTGATCCTTTTTATTGTATCTTTCTTTTTTATTTCATTAATTTCTGCTTTTTATTTTCTCCTGTTTTCTTTGGGTTCCGTTCTTTGTGTAACTTCTCAAGTTGGATGCATAGCTCATTGAGTTTTAGTTTTCTTTAATATAAGCCCTTAAGGGACACTTGTATCCCACAAATTTGGTATGTGTAGAATTTTTATTATTAGTGAGTTCCAAGTAATTTTTTTTATTCCTATGATTCCTTTTTTAACCATGAATTATTTAGTAATGTACTTTAATTTCCAAATGGCAGGGATATATACAGTTTGAAATAATTGACTTTTAACTTTCTGAATTGCAGTCATAGATTGTGGCCTGGATGGAAATGGTTAAGACTCGCTTTATGGCCTGATATTTTGTCAGTTTTTCCATTTGTCCTTGAGAAGAATATGTATTTCCTAATTGTTGGATGCAGAATTAAAATCAAGTATGTTGACTACTTTGTCTTTTTCACATACCAATATGAGGAAGGTCTGCTGAACTCTCCTATGCTGATAGACTTATCAGTTGCTCCCTATAATTTTGTTGATTTATTTATTTTGAGGCTTTCTTATTAGAGGCATAAACATTAGATCTTCTGTATTCCTAATAAAGCTTTTTGGTCTTTTTTTTTTTCCATTTCTTGTCCTCCTCACCCCCTCCTCCGCCCCCCCCTTTTTTTTTTTTCAATTGACTGATTTTCTTCTTCCATTTTACCCCCACTATTAGTTTGGAAGTTATATACTTTATTTTGTTACTAAATTGATTCCCCCTGAAATTTTATCAAGCCTCTTCAACTAAGCAAAGTGTAAAATTAATATCATAAATCTTTTTGTAAATGAGACAGAAACATAGAACACTTAAAACTTTAAAAAACTGTTGTATATTTTTGTTCTGTCCTTTTTTAACCTCACATATTAAGACATTAAAATTAGGAAAGTGACTGTGTCAATTATATTTCAGTAAAGCTGGGGAAAAAATTAGAAAAGTGACCTGTTCAGTATACATACATACATACCAATTTCTTGTTTGCTTTTTCCTTCTTTATCTCAGACCTTTTGAGGGATGTATTTTCATTCTAGCTGGAATAAATGTTCAGAAATTCCTTTGAAGGATGTCCAGAAACATGCAATCACACCAGATTTTGTGTGCTTCTTTGCATTTTTTAACGTGACTGTAGGGATAAATTGCCTTTTTAAAAACAAATTTCTATTGCAGCTTTTTATTTTAAATCACTGTGAAATGAAGTTCTCACAACATAAGACCTCTTCAAACTCCAAAGTCAGGCATCTGGAGTAGACTCTCAGGTCACTTCTCCCTCTTAGCCCTGTGTCCACCCCAGTCACCCAAAATCCTGCTAGGACCATCCTGGTGATCTCTTTTTATTTGTAATAGTTCTAGCAAAAGTTATACAACAGTTTATTCCTTTAATTTTAATTGGCAGTTTACATATATACATACTGCTATACATATTATCTCCTTTCTTTTAAATTACATAAATACTTTCTAGGAACTATTTCAGTAAATTGCTTATTTTACCTGATTTTGTCAGTTAATGTCCTGCTCTGGAGAATAGAAATCAATTTGGGTATTTCAGACAGAAAGGGATATGATTTAGGGGGTTAGGTTACAAATTATTTGAAAGGATAGAGTAGCAGAAAGGGGAAGATGATGTTTCCAGAGGTGAGGGATTGCAAAAAAACCTTTGACCCTGCAAGAGTGAGCACTATTCTGAGCCCAGCATCCTCTGCCCCATCTCACGTAGCTGCTACAATAGACCCTAATCATGAGCTTGATGCCCTTCTGCAGGAACACACAGGAGCTACTGCTGTCTGCACATTGTGTGGCATCACCAGGAATAAAATGGATTCTTTTTCCCATGCCTTTTAATTTGTTGTAGGTACCATTGGCAGAACCTTATAGGAATTCAGTCTGAGAAATGTGCTTTCAGGCTTATTCTAACTGTAGTGATTCAGGGGAGTGTTTAGAGAAGGCTGAGTGTGGGCCGAATGCCCATGGACACAGTCCACCACCTCACATGTTATTAATACTCCACAAGCAAACTGTACCTGCGTCAGATCATTGGTGAACATCCAGGCATTTGAACTTGCTTATCAATAAGCCCTAGAACTGTATACATTTGCAGAAGGTTTAAGAATGTTTCTGTATGATCCATTAAAAGTATTGTATGTGTCTTGATGGTACTGACTACATTTAAAAAATGTAGCTTAGGTCATATTTTCCACCCTTTTGGTGTTAAATGTAGCTGAAATCCTGAATCCAACTGCCAAGTTACACCTAGCAGGGACTTGCCATTGTGCTATGTATTTGGCCAGGAAGTCCAAGAATTGGTTTGTTTTTCTAGGACGTATTACAAATTTATTGTAAATCTAAATAATATTTTCAGCTGTAGGTGCTGTTTTGCCCAAAATATTTTTCGATAGTACACTGTTTCAATTTAATTAAACTGTTTCATTTAATTCAATATTATATGTAAATATATACATAAATGTGTTCCTTATTAAGAAAATAGGGGAGTGCCAGATAAGATGGCATATTGTGCACAACTTTTTTCCCCTCATATATAAAATGGGGAAATCTCCAGAAACGCTGGAAATTAGGGAAAGTTGCTACCCCATACTAGAAATTTTAAGGAATCTTTCTTAGATACAGAGAACTGATAATTCAAATCAAAGAAGTAGAGTGCTCTCATTTCCCAAGCCTAAGAAAGCTGGATGGTTTTAGTGGAAATGTAGGACTCTGTTAACACCCTTTAATTTGAAGGTGCTGGGACTGAAAGGCTATAATTGGGTTGGAGTCCTTTTCAACCAGTGTCCAAATTTAACGTCAGCCAATTTAAAAAACAACTGTATAGTGGAACCCAAGAGTAGGTCCCTCCCAAGTCCACTTATAAATTAACCACTATGGATACCCTGGGGCTGTAGTAGCGAAGTGAAGCCTCTGTGGTGACCCAGCGCACTCTCTTATACTAAACTGGGAACCTTAAATTTATATTATTTCTCCAGCTTATCTGATTAATACAATGTAGTCATATCTTGTATAGGGGTTAGGTTCTAAAGTTAGTAAGGCAAAAAATCACATATAACTGAAATCACCCTTGAAAAACCCAGTGAAGTCATGATCACATTAGAGACTGCCCCATCAATTCTCAGTAGGTCAGGTGGTAGTCACTTTTTTGTCTAGCGTTTGAACAGATGGCCGAGTTGGTTCTTCAGTTGATTGCCAGCTGAGGTAGTTGACTCCTGTTACAGGGGCCGAGTTTTTAAACACTGGAATGATAAACAGCATGTTGATACACTTACACTCTGAAAGAGACATACTCTGGGATTGAGACTCTCCTGGGAATGCAGGGTTGCGTCATAAACCTCACACTTGAGCTACCCTTTTTGAATGGAATGACTGGCAGAATCACCGATACTATTTAGAGTCTCTATCTCTGGCTGGGCACACATAGTTGAATTTTTTGTACATCGAGTGAATGATGCAACCACTGTAAAAAGAATGAAAATCAAAATATGTAGACGCATGAAACTGCAGCATAAGAAGAGAGTAGAACACTTGAAGCAGAAGGAAGCATACACATAAAAGAAGCCCCATAGAAAGGGTATATTTGACAGCAGCAGCAGCTTTTTTCTCAAAATCCTCTACAACTAAAAATGAGAAAAGGTAACAACGCATGAGGAAGCTTTTGAAGATGGAAAAAAATATTGACAATCTATAGGGTGAATAAAGTTGATTATAAAACATGTATGAAAATACTTTTGCGGAAGATATATGCAAAAATTATATGAAGTTGTTTCTTGAGTTCCTAGATTAATAAATGATTACTTGCTGCTGTGTAAGAACAGTAGGCTTGGCATTTATGGATAACATTTCTGCTTTTTGACTATTCATAAATAACCTGGAAGAATCAAGATATGCAGAGGTGTGTAATTTTGCTGAGCCGGTGTGCAGAAGTGAGTCCATTAGCTAAAAAGTATGCCTTGCCATTGCCCAGCCTCCCCTATCAAGGCAGCTGTATTTCTCTTGATTCATTCTTTCTTCTGCACTACTTGCCATGAAGTGGTAAACACTGCTTCCCTATAAAATATTACTCTTGGGGACTTCCCTGCAGTCCAGTGGTTAAGACTCCCCGCTTCCACTGCAGGGGGCACAGGTTCCATCCCTGGTTCGGGAACTAAGATCCCACGTGCTGTGTGGCACAGCCTATATATATATATATATATATATATATATATATATGGAAGAAAGTAAGCTATATCAAGACTGGTGTTAAAAGTGAATAGGCTTAAGATATTGATAGTCCTTGGTCAGAAAACATATTTTTGATGCATTAAAGATGGGATCTTTGGCATGAAAACTGTTTTCCATTAAATATGGATAGAAATTAGGCAATAAAATATACAGATGTAAAGATTGACAGAGATGATGTTTCTCTCCTTTAAAAATAACAAGGTCTTCTGCATTATCCAAGGAAAATATGATGGTAAGTAAGCTGCTGTTAATTTCTATTAAAGATTCTCAGAGCTTTCAATTAAATATGATCTTGAATAAACAGGAGGTCAAAAAGCTCTTTTTTATTTTAACAGTATTAAGATGGTTCTCTAAATATGGGCAAAGAGCTGATGAGTTCCATAGAAGGTGACTAACTATAAATGTATTATACATGACTGGAAAGTAATGGCAAGCAAGACTTCAGAGCTGAGCTATCTTGATATTTTTATCCAGTGTGTGGGGTGTTATACATGCATCACAGCTATAATAGAGCTGTCACATGGATCATTTGAAAAACAAGACAGAGATGTTTTAACAGCCTCTGTGCTTGATTTCTTAGTCTGTTGCTGCATTATTTGGTATTTGACAACTAAAACCAGAATCCAGATATTTAAAAGGTGGAATTATCTAAAATAACTGAATTGTAATAGACAAGTAATTTATTTAAAATTATTTCAGGAAATGGAAGACAAAGTGACTAGTCCAGAGAAGGCTGAAGAAGCAAAATTAAAAGCCAGGTATCCTCATCTGGGACAAAAGCCTGGAGGTTCAGATTTTTTAAGGAAACGATTGCAGAAAGGGGTAAGTTCTCATGTGTAAATCTTCATGTGTTTTAAGTCCTGTGAACTCATTGTGCCGAAAGAGATTGTGAAATGGGTGTCTGTGTATATAGCTCTTTACCACCAGATGTGTGTGCATTGATAAGTATATATGTTGGCTATAGTTATATGTGGATTATTTTCTCAAATAAACCAAATTGCAAGGGAATATTTTTTCAGCTTTATTGAGTTATAACTGATGTAAAATATTATGTAACTTTAAGGTGTACAGTGTGATGATTTGATACATGTACATATTGCTAAATGCTTACCATAATAAGGTTAGCTAACACATCTTTTACCTCACATAATTACCATTTTCTTCTTGTTATGGTGAGAACGTTAAAGCTTGACTCATAGCAACTTCCAAATATACAGTCCAATATTGTTAACTGTAGTTAACACCATATTGTCCATTTATTAGATCCCTGGAACTTACTTATCTTATAATTGAAAGTTTGCACCCATTCACCAGCATCTCCCCATTTCCCCCACCACTCAGCCCCTGGCAACCACTGTTCTACTCTGTTTTCTATGAGTTTGATGATTTTAGATTCCACATATAAGTGATGTCATACACTAATTGTCTTTCTACCAAAAGAATATTTTAACATTAATTTTAGTTTAACAGATTACTTTTAAAAGTGGCAAAATATAGAATGGTGTTTTTATGTAGCATGAAAGAATGACATTCACAGCTTTGAAATAATAGAATGACAAAGAAGGATTATACCAAAGCATAAAAATAAAATCCTTGTTCCATGAAAAGTAATATGGTGGGGAAATTATTATAAAAATGTTAGTTGATATTTGTAATACATAAAATGGTTTTTCAAATACACAAGGAAAACATTAAGGTGCCCTAGATAAAGGATTTTAGCCGAGGAAATATTGTTATGAAACACAAAAAAATGTTTATCCAGGATAGAAATCAATGGAGTATGAATTAGAACAATTATTTCTTTGTAGCTTTAACTATAATAAAAAGCAGCATCATTATTCAACAGCAGAGATATAGTAAATAAATTGTGATAAGTCAACAAAGTAGAGCATTATGTGGTCATTTAAAAAGCAAAGACCATAATATACAGGATAAATAGAAAAAAGCAGCATTGAGAAACATGTTCTGCATTCTGTGTAAAACGTATCTGTACCAAGTCTCAGTTTGAAATCATCCCATCAGATGTGGTTTTAGTATGAAATTATGTAATTTTCTTTGATTATTATTATTTGGATTTGGGATTTGACTATTAGTGTTTAGGAAACTTTTTTTCCTTTGCTAATCTTCAGTATAACTTATGCTAACAGCCTTTCCTCCAACATTTGGGCTATTGACTTTGTCATTTTTCTAGCTTCAACGATTTATGACTTTAAGTATCTTCAAGTTAGAATTTATATACGTTGTATCTTGGTGTTATAGATGTAAATAGTTGTCAATAAGAAAATGCCACTTGAATCAAGAAATTTATATAGAATTTGAGATGGGAGCTCTTGAATGATTCTGTATTTTACCAAAATGTCAGTGAATAAGCACTTTTATATTAGGGAAAAGAAATGTTATATTCAACTATATAATTTCTTACTATGTTAAAAGAGTTTTTAAAAAAAATGTCTGGATCACAGGGTTTTAGTTTTCCTCTGTCGTAATAGCAAACTGACAAGTTATCATAGTATCTTTAAACAGTTTCTTGTTCATTTGAGAGGGTTGGTTAGATAACATGTATTTTAGGTCCCTTTCAGTTTTATTGTACTTGTCAATGTTATTTATTCGGATACCTATTTTTAGGCTTTTAACAATATGACGTGTGAGGGATATCAAGCAGCAGTCTGGCCCATGTTTTTTCATATTTGTGGAGTTTGTGAAGTCCCAAGAAAACTGAGGGTCCAGTTTTAAGAAACATGACCTTAAAATTAACTGTTGTCACTTTGGTGATCCATTAGTGTCAATGCAATTATAAATATGGATGTAAGTGTGACCCTTAAATTGAAGTGGGAAAAGGCTCTTATAAGAGTGTCATCTAGATGGTACAGAATATGTTAATTTTTAAATTTTTCACTTATACAAAATTTAAAAATTGTTAAAGACAAGTAATATTGCCTTCTTGAACTGTATCTTTTCCAATATGAGAAACATTGATCTAGTTCATTCCTCTACCTAGAGCAGTTATAATTATTAAGCATTGAGTTTAGTTTTTCTCTCACCACACTAAATAAATTTAATTCCTTTTCCTCAAGCAAAGTAGCCTAATCTACAGATAAGTGTGATCCCCTTGTGATGAACCTTTGTTTACTATAAAATAGGTAACATTAGAAACAGACTTTATTACATTGGGGAAACTCTGCCTCGAATTTGCACTATGTGTTAAAGTTCTCATTTTGTGCTTTTGACTCTAAGAAATTTGGCAGTCTACTTTCTCTTTTAGAGGCTACTAAACTTCAGAAGTAGCTCTCTAATATAATATAGTACATCAGAAGTTCTGAGGTTTTTTTTTCCACTACACTTATTTTAAAACATGCAGAAATGAAGCTGCAGTAAGTCTTAGAAAGGCCTGGTCCAAGTTTCCTACTCTATGTGTAGTGACACATGAAAAGCAATTTCTAACTTTAGACTCTGGCCTAAGGCCAGATGCTTATAAAAGAATAGTCACTGGAGGGAGGCAGCCAGTGAGACCTTTTTTTTCAGGCCATTCAGCAATCTTAAACTAAGCTGTGAGTTCCTAGCTCCTTGATTTACTACTTGAGTTACCCCTGAAGTCTCAAAGAGAATATTTATATTTCCTCCCCTTCATCCTTTGTCCAAGCCTTCATCTCATATCTGGATTCTTGTCTATGCTATAGGCAAAGGTTAGGTTCCCCTCCTTTGAGTAACCATAGCACCTCATGTATTTAAAACTGTAACAGTGGATTTACTTGGCTGTTGTCCATCTTTATATCTCTCTTCATGATTCACACAGTGCTTCGTGTAGTATTGCAGGCACTCAGTAAAGGTAGGCTAAACATGATAGGTGAAAGTCATAACCCAGGCAAATTCATCTGTTTTTACCTTGGAACAGACTAACTCATGTAGGTTATCTATATTAAGGTTGATCTTTAGCTCCACAATTTCTATTTCAGTGGTAAATGGTGTGGTTGTTACCGCATCCATCTCCAATTAATAAGAGCGATTGTTGTACTTAGTGTCTTAGGTGAAAAATGGTGGTATAGGATAGGGTTGTGTGTTTTAAGTGATAATTAATTTCGAATGAGTTCATTTCTTTTATTACCCTAAGCATTTATATTTTAACCTTAATTTTTATGTTAGTGAACTGCTCTAATTCAAATAAATGGTTTAAATCCTTACAGAACAGTTCATCTTAGATGACAGAGTACCAGCAACTATAAATAATAGTTGTAATAATTGTAAGCTTGATTGGAGGTGGGTGACATCCCAAATGCAAGTTGGTGGATTGTGTGTTTTTATTTTCAAAATCATTTAAACAAGAAATTCATGCTGGTTTTTCCATTAGTAAG
This sequence comes from Phocoena sinus, assembly GCF_008692025.1. Taxonomy (NCBI): domain Eukaryota; kingdom Metazoa; phylum Chordata; class Mammalia; order Artiodactyla; family Phocoenidae; genus Phocoena; species Phocoena sinus. The sequence continues at coordinate 81,939,324 of NC_045764.1, forward strand.
TGAAAGGCTTGTGTCCCACTCTTTAAGTCCAGGGCTCTTAGCTCCCAGATAGATTGATATGGAAGTTAATGTCAATATTGAGGGTTCCATACTGGAACTAGAATGATATATGTAAGCCTGAAGAAAGGGTTCTTGCCTGACTTCTCAGCTGTTGACTTGTGATAGAACTCACTGTAGAGTCATAGCTATTTCGTGTAGTTGATGTTTTTGTTTAAAAACTTTTAGGTTTATTTTATTTTGACAGTACAGGGTCACATCTATATCTTAAACCAGTGTAATTGCATATGAAAGCTTTTTAAACTCTAGTCTGAATTTTTTTTTTCTTGTAGCAAAAATATTTTGATTCTGGGGATTACAACATGGCTAAAGCAAAAATGAAGAACAAGCAACTTCCTACTGCAGCTCCGGATAAGACAGACGTCACTGGTGACCACATTCCCACTCCACAGGACCTTCCTCAACGGAAACCATCTCTTGTTGCTAGCAAGCTGGCTGGCTGATTAAAAGAGCTGAACTGCATGAATCTTCTAATTCCCATTATTTCTCCTTAATATGTTACTTCTCCACTTTTTATTTCCTTTCACTCACTAAGTCGTTTGAGAGTTATGGCTTTGCAGGTAGTGGTAGTGTGTGTGTAAGGGAATATACATGTGTATAGAGTTTTGATTAGTTTAACAGTGCACTGATGAAAAGAACATGTTAGAGCAATGTAAAGTAATCTACTTGAAAATAATTGTATATATTACCTAACTCCTAGTGTAGGACTGGTTCCAACAAGTAACAAGCAAGTTTTACAATTTTAATGTTTTGGCTTTCTTTAATTCATCTTAATTATAGCTTTGTATGTTACTCTTATTTAATGTAACCTTTATTGTATTGATTTCTTCTGTATTTTCCTTTTGAATTTTGTAAAACAGAAGTTTAAGACTACAAGTTAGAAGAAAGGTCACATATTTCAAACATAAATAGATGGGGCTTCAAAAGATTTGTATCCTGTGCTTGAACTTGAATGGCCTTAAATCTGTTTCAGCTTTAACAATAGAATTTTACCTGGGCAATATTTGCCCATTCCGGTGTAACTTATGTGACTCTAGTGCGTAACAGCTGCTGTTGAAGAGTATTCTTATTCAGTTCTGTAGTGTTAGAATACCTTTTGTCGTTGAAGATGTGAATGAAGTGTGCATGTGCATCGACTGTTGAATTCACTTTTGTGCCATTTTTGTAAATACAGTAGTTTTGCACAACCTCTCACAACTGTCTGTATTAATTTCACATATTAAAGAGTAGATGATGTGCCAACCAGAAGCACAAGAGTTCCTACACAAAACCCTATGTGTCATTAGAGCTTCTGCATAGTAAGAGTAGTTTACAGTCTTGGGGTTATAGAATACCAAACTGAAATCTTTGCTCAGTCTGCCATAGACTTAAGCTTTTTCATTTGTTCCTCATATCCATGACATTCAGTGGCCTTGTGCAAATATGATATGTTGCTTAGGCATATCTTTTGTCCTATGCAGAACATTTCATTTTGACTTTTATGAAAATTACAATTCATGTAATTTATATAAACTTTTTTAAGGTAGAAACTTTTTACTTCCACAGTCAATTTTGGGGACACTAGAATAAAATACTTTGCCTCCTGTGGCCCCTTCCTTCTTTTTTTCTTGCTTCTTTGACTCAAATTGTGTTGGGCTGTGCCGTTCAGTCTCTTCGGCAACATAGGTGTCTGTATCTTTACTCTTGAAATTTGCTCTATTGGATGCTGTATATTCTAACACAATGATGATATTTTCCTTATAATATTTCTCAGTTGTTAATTAACCACTCTTAATCCTGTATTGTTAAGAATTGACAATTGTTTAAATAAAAGGAAATTTATAATGAAACAAATATTTGAGAAGATTGGCCCAGGAACCTAGTCAGGATGTGCTGAATTTTAAGTAATATAATGAGCTAGGTGAATTAGGCTTGTGACAATTAGAGGAATTTACATGGTAGGTGGAACATATTCATAATAAATACTTAGATATTTTGTTTCTATAGATGTCACTTTAATAAAATACAATACTTATGGTTTATCTAGTTAGTAAGAACTTTAATTAACAGACTTAACGGGGACAAATTTGCTGGTCTTTTAGGAGCTCTTCCCATGATGCTGAGGATATGTAGCCTGAGATGACAGTTTATTTTTCTTCATCTTTGACTTGTGCAGGGCCTTCCCCTCTTTTGGATCCAGGCGTCTTTTCTGGATCTTGGCTCCATTTGTATACCTGCTTTCCTATGACCCCAAATCACCATAGATGGTGCCTTGAGCACAGTACCTGCACTTAAAGGCTGCCTAGCTCTCTGAGGAAAACTTGGTGATTATCTTCGTGCTTCACCCACCCCAAAAGGCAGAAAACAACAAAATCGATAATGTGTTAATTTGTTATTGTAAGGATTAGTTATATATAAATAGATTTCTAACAGGAGTATGTAGGTTATTCCAAAGTATGTATAATCATTGTAGGATTATTTAAGAATTACAAAATAGCCCAAAGTAGACTATCTAGTGGTTTTGTTTTGTTTTTATGACTTATTTGCAAGCTATCACCATTAAATTCACACACACACATCAGAGATTAATCTCAAAGATCAGACCATGTTACTGATTATGGTAGGACTCCTGCTATGGTTTGTGACAAGTGATGTAATCTCTGCCTGAGTTTTCATTTGTAAAATACAATGCTAATATTAACCTACCTCAAAACTTGTTGAGGATCTGTGAAATACTGAGTAAGTGCCCCAAGTAAAACATTGTTGATTGTCTTTTTATTAAAAGTAAATTTCCTCATTAAACCAACCTGCCTTCTGTAAAGTCACAGTAATAGAAATCTCAGGATTTTCCATCAGAAAAGATCTGTCATTTAGGACTTGTAGGTATAATTGCTTAGCCTCCATTATTGGTGCTTGGGATAGAGGTTTTACATTTTTCTGTTTTTGTTCTGCTTCAAAGCTCAGTTAATTGAAGACATATTTGCAGGCTGTTTCACCATTGCTTGAATGAAGATTTTTGACCAAGGTGGGCTTAATCAAACATTTCTGTGGTTTCAGAATTGTGGTTTGAGAAATGGCCAGTTTTAATCATTGTCCTTCTTATTATAAATGAATGTTGGAGTAAACAAGTTGGGGATAAATACTTCATGAAAACTAGCTAATGTCTGAACTCAGTTACCTGTTTTATGTCCAGTAGCTCCTATTTGATAATACAGTTCTGAGAAACATTTCATTTTTAAAGGCTACATCTGACTAAAACAATTATTGGCATGTTGGGATAGTAAGGACTGTTGGATTGTTTTGAGGAACTGAAAGGAGCATTTTTGCAGTCTATTTACAAGTTATTCAATATTCCTTTGCTGCTCACCTAAAAATAAGTCTTAACTATTCATCAAGCCCTCTACTTGTTGTTACTTCACTTGGAATTTGTTGCTGTTTTTACTTGATGTAACAAAACTATACCTCTGAATGTTTATTGATACTTTTTACTAAATCAGACATGTATTCTTTCTCAATCCAAATTAGTGAAGTTTTATCAGTGCTGAAATATGATCTCTACTTGAATTGTGCTCTAAACTTGGTGTTTGGTGATCCAGGGGCAAGTAATCCAATAGGAAGAGCATGTCTGAATGGCAACTTAAGCAGTTTCTGTGCTTAAGAAACTTAAGCAGTTTCTTTTTACATTCCCCAACATTCAGACACATTTCTTCCATTTTTCATTTTCCTTTTTCACCTCATTTTACTTCACTTCTCCCCCCTCCCATCCCTGCTTATTTCTTAAGCCGCCTGATGGCATCTGTTAAATGGTATTTAGGACTGATGAATGATCAATCCTTTAATACCCTTCTCAATATAACACAACTAAGGACCCCTTTAAAATTTTGTAACACACTGTCCTCATCTGGATAATGACAAGTTTGAGCCACCGTCCCAACTCTGCAATTCAGCATGCACTGCCAGTCTTGCCCCATATCCCTTCTCCCCCTGACATCACACCACACCTTGTAAAATTGGGATCAAAGAAGTCTCATTTTGGGATTGTTAATCTAAGGATAAAAACACTGATTTTAATACTGTTTTACTAGTTTCTGCCTGTTAAAGCAGGTAGGCCTATAGGTTTTATTCTGGAAATCACTGATGGTCACGACAGCCATTAATTATGTTTGTATTTTGTTATTTATCAACTAAACAGCATTTGAAAGAAAAATCTAATTTCTTTAATATACCCTCAGATCTGTTACTGCATCTTTTATTTGTGATGCAGTAGGACACTTGCCTGTATTAAAAGGGCCAAGAGTAAATGCCTTTTTTGTTGAACATGTCTATAGAGTTGGCAGTTAATGCTGAAATTTGTTAAATAGCTCTTCCAAAATTATACTTGTGAAATACACAAAAATAAATTGATCTACTTAATTTCTATTGATTCGATTTGCAGTTTTTGTCTCATTTAAGTGTTATATTGTTTTTCAGTATATTTTCTGAAGTTGATCCCTTTAGATTTCAGCTACTACGATATGCAGAAAGAATTTGACTATTGTAGTCTTAAATTTTCTTTTAATTTACATAGTGTTTGTTTATGAGGTCTTAGCAGCCTAACTTACATTTGTAAAGGCTTTGTAATTTAGGTAACATGAAATGCTTGCAGATTGTGAGTCTTCCCCATCTCAGATATAAAACACTCTAGTACAGTACTGTCAGAAATAGAAAGATGGATGAGACACTCTGAGAAATTTTATATACATACAGTTGACCCTTGAACAATATGGGGGGTTAGGGGTGCCAACCCTGGGCGCAGTTGAAATTTGGTGTATAACTTACAGTCTGCCCCCCTTATCCGTGGTTCTGCATCCACGGATTCAACCAACCACACATCGTGTAATATTGTAGTGTGTATTTAGTGAAAAATTCCACCTCTAAGTGGTCCTGCACAATTCAAACCCATGTTGTTTAAAGGGTCAACTGTATGTGTGTGTGTGCATTTAGATAGATGGATAGATAAAACTTAATGCAAGGTGGAAGTATTACATCCCTTAAGAGAAATAGGAATAATAAAGTTCCAGGAAGTCTAGAGGAATGCATTATTAAATTTAGGGGATAAATGGGATGAGTGGTAAATTAGGGAAATTTTAGCGGTAGTTTTGAGAGATGGGTTGCTGTAGGCATTGGTGGAGGGAAAGGGAGAAAGAAGCATTTTAGGTGGAGGGCTGTTATTTTCAAATAGGCAAGGAGTTGGGAAAATGTGGCTCTGTATAAGGAAGTTTGGTTGGAGATCAAGGCATGCGAAGGAACTTGATTTTCCTGCATAACACTGTCCTTTCCTCCAGCCTTCAACTCAGTAAATACACCTCTGTGCACTTGCCCACTTGAGTACTCGAGCCAACGTTAGAAGTTATCCTTTATTCCTCAGAGGCTGTGACCAACACCCACCTAAATACACTGAATTTGTCCATTTCTCTTCCCTGCTGGCACCATACCCAAAGCCACTGTTTCTTACCTGGACAACTGCTATAGTTCTAACACGTAACTTTCTTTTTCTTTTTTTTGCGGTACGCGGGCCTCTCGCTGTTGTGGCCTGTCCCGTTGCGGAGAACAGGCTCCGGACGCACAGGCTCAGCGGCCATGGCTCACGGGCCCAGCCGCTACGCGGCATGTAGGATCTTCCCGGGCCGGGGCATGAACCCGTGTCCCCTGCATCGGCAGGCGGACTCTCGACCACTGCGCCACCAGGGAAGCCCTAACACATAACTTTCTACTCCTGCTCCCTTGTGTGTGCTGCAGTCCCACCCATTCCCACTGCCCCATCCCATTTCCATTCTGAAATCATACATCCAAGATCCTTTTGCCCCTGTTGAACATGTTTCTTTTCCATTAAACACTTCCCCTGTTTCATAGTTTGGCTAGCTCTTTTTCATTCTGAAGTCGGATCAAATTTAACTTCCTTAGATGAAGTCTGATTCGTTACTGCATCCCTAGCACCTAGAAACAGCTTATACATACTACATGCTTGTTGAATGAAAGTGAAATGGAATTGGAATACTGGGTTGGAAATTAAGTGAGAAACCAGATTAAGGTTATGGATGCAGAGAGATGATGATTCTCCATTCAGTCACGTCTAACCTTTCCTTCGTTGCAGTAGGCCTTTATACTCTTTCTCTGCATGAGGAGAAATGTCAAAGAGCTTTGCTCTCATAAACCTCACATCACTGAAATTGGTGCGCCTGATTTTCCATGGCAAGGATGTATTAAATGTTCACTGCTTCTCTACTCTTGCTTGTGATCACAACCTTGCAAACATTCTGCATCTGGTTTCTGAGGCTCTTAATTGCCCCATTACCAATAACTTGGGCTGATTAGTGTCTTGTAGACTCTCACTTTCCTGCAACTATACAAGCTAACATTCCTAATGACTTTGTCTATAGATGTAAGGTGCCGGTTGCTTGAGATACTGCAAAAATGATCACTATAGAGCAGCCATATTTTTAGGATAAAGATCAGAAGCAGACACACCAGTGCGCAGCTTTCTGTCACACCACACTTAACAAGTTACAGAACACAAACCTTTCACTTCTTCAGTAGAATATCCTGGGTATATTCTGTTACAGTATTGCCAGCTGTTTGCAGTATATTCACATTCCTATGGGAGATTGGTTCTACAGAAGCAAAGGGAGGAAAAACTTCAATAAGAGGATGGTTGTCTACAGAGTAGAGAGCAGCAGAATGAAGAGTGGCACCTGAGAAAAGGCCACTGGAAATTGGTATCACTGATCATTTGGAGAGAGCAGTTTCAGTAGAGGTGTGCATGGGCCTGGGACAGAGGGACAGAAAAGGAACAATAAGTGATTAAAGGTGAGTTAGTGGAGAGGATGTGATTTTTTTGAGAATTTCTGAGGTACATAAAAGAAGATACAGTCTTTGGCTTTGCTTTTAAATGTAGGAAAGATTTGAGTTTGGTTACAAATAGGCAAAACAAAAGCATGGGAGAAAAACCAAAGATACAGAAGAGGCAAGAGGGCAAGAGCTGGGGTTGAGAGCATGCGTGAGGAGATTAGCCTTGGCATGTCTTCTACACAGAGGATGAATGACTAGAGTGCAGGTGGGGGAAAGGGATACTAGAGGAGAGTGGTCACTGAATGACCTTAGTCCTACTTGTAAGAGAGGGGGGTTGAGGTCATTTTCCTGGAGGGTATGAAGAGAAGAGGGTAGAGCTTTGAGACCCAGGGACTCTTTATAGCTTTGTAAAAGCATGTATGTACTTAACAGATCCAGAAAGGATCTAGAAATTTAAAAGTGGTTTCGTTGGGATCATTGTTTGAATTCACAACGTTTTTTTAAATTTAAATTTTTTAAAGGAGAACTGAATGGAGCAAATGCCTTCTGTGGGGCATCAATCGTTGGGGTAAAAATGTGGAAAAGAATGGTAGAACCAAAACCTGGTTCTAAATTAAATTATTAGGTTTCTTTTCCTGCTCCTCTTCACTTTTTTAAAAGGTAGAAGTATACTTGTAATGATTCTAAAGTCAAGTAGTATAGAAGGACATGGTGAAAAGCTAAGAATCACAAAATATGCCTCTACCACCAAGTTTAGCTCCTCTACCACTGGAGACATTCAAGCTGTTTTGTGTTTCTTCTGGTAGTTGCCTTCATGCCTCTCAATAGTATGTTTATACCACTGTTGCTTAATTTCTTAATTTTAAGCATAAATTAATAGTTTTCAAGACTGATAAATGAGGATTAAGCTTACATTTCCCACCTCCCTTCCATCCCACCCTCTTTCTAGGATCATATCACTACTTTTGATTCCTCTATAGGCTTCCTTTACAATGTCTAATATATTTTCACCATTATTTCTTATCCCATTGGCTGTCAACAGTATTTCTTGTCTCTCTAGTGTGTAATATGACAATATTAACACCACTATCCTTCCTTTTGACTCTCCTCCCTTCTCTTGGCCTTTGTCATCTGTGTTCTTACCTTATTAAGGTAGATAACACTTGCATTCTATTTTATAATCATTATTAATAGTCCTCTTAGCTTTATAGGTTGATATAGTTCACTGCAGATCACAGTGTATAGTATGATTTCATTTTTTTAAATCGCTTTTTGTTTTTCTTGGTGTTTCTAATTATTTTTTCTCTTCATTCTTTTGGCCTCTATCATAACCACAATTATTTTAATGTCTCCCATCACATCAAGTATTCTATAGAGTCGTCCTTTTACCCCAGAAAACTCCCCTGTAGGCAGGTCTCCTTGCTTCAGTCCGAACTTGTTGATTTCTTATCCTAATGCACAGTCGTCATCTTGGGACTCAGCTGCTCTCCTGAACGGAATCCATTATTTTCTAGATTACATACATGGCAACCATTGCCTTTTGCCAGTGTGTTATGTCATATTCCCCAGAAGTGGGAACTTCCCTAGAAGTGGAAGTTCTTTATTTTTTAAAAATTTCATGGATAGTTTTATGTGTCATGAACATCTTTCTCCAGTCTGTGGCTTGCTTTGTCTTAGTTCGTGATATCTATTGATACATTCCTAGTTATATTTTAGAACTTAATTCAAACATACCTTTGTGAAAACTGAATATTCCCCCCCCACATCATGTTAATTGTTCCATTTTCTGAGACACAATAACCATTTCCATGTAACACTGTTTTAGCGCTTAATCACAATGCATTCTAATTGACTTCATTTATCCTTTCTTACAGGAAAATTATCTTATTTTGCTCCAGCACTTAGCCTAGTGCCTGGCCATTTTAAGTGCCCAATAAATATTTTCTGAAAGAAACTATACCCTTGAGATATAGCCATTCCCATTCACCACATTCATCCCATATACCACTCTATAATGGTCAGGGTTCTTAATCGCAAATTCATAACTGGCTCATTTAGGCGAAAATGGATTCACTGAAAGATTATCAGGTCACTTACAAAATTGTTAGAAAGGCTGGGGAAACAGTCTTGATGTAAATCTGGGAACAACCCCAGAAACGTGCTACAGCAATGGCCTGATGTGGATGCTGCTGCTGCTACCACTGCTGCCACCAACCGCTGAAAACCAGGAGCCCGACTTTGATGTGACCACTGTTGTCCTACAAACTTGGCTACCTCTGCTACTACCTTCACTGGCAAATGGAAGTTCTGGGCAGAGCCTGTTTCTCCATGTTTCTCACTTCTGTAACCTAAGTCTTGTGCAGATGGATCTGATCTTTGTGGCTTAGGTCATATGACTGCATCCAAGCTGCAAAAGAGGAGGGAATTTGCAACTATCAGGAGGCAGGACTAGTGTAGAAAATTCCCCCAAATAGAGAAAAGATGACAGAGAAGCACAAATATGATAGAGGCCATTATACCTTCTGGTGTGCTTCTGCAATACAACATTGCTATGTTGTCTACTTGAGGGTGCAAGAACTTCATGGAGCTTATGATTTCCTTACTCATTTTGATTTGACATGCCTGGAAGCATTAGAAGAGGATCTTAAACTATACAGCGGTAGTATACCCAAGTAAGTCAATAAACTGACACAGTGCTAATCTTTGAACTATTCATCATTTCTGGCTGGCCCATCAAAATGCTCTTTTAGAAGTCACTCAGTTTTTATTCAGCTTCCATTGGATCCTGCAACATGGCACAACCAGGCAGTCAAAGGCAGGGAGTGAATATGTGAGGAGAGATAGGACTGTGAATTTGATTAATAATATCTTAAAATTGTAGAGCACTGTCGAGTTTCCAGTACACTATCTCATTTATCTAATTTGAACCCCTCAACACCAATACACATATAAGTTGTCTGGTTTTTGCTTGTTTTTTTTTAAAAAAAAAGGCTCAGGTTTCTCACACTGGTAGAGTTTACAGGTGAACTAGGGGACAAGGCAAGAAATCTATGTGGTAATAGATACAGAGTTGGAGACGTCAGTATGAACTCTTGTTTGATTTAATATAGAGAGCTACATCAGAAATATTTTTAGATATGTGTACATACACAGGTGAGTGTACACATAATTGCTTGCTCTGTGGCTGAGAGGGCCTAGAAGCAATGATACCCCAGTAGCAACAAGGCCCAGATCATAGCTTCTAATATCATTCTCCAATGAAATGAACCAGGACTCCCTGGAGAAATGGCTGATTCTAGGACTGTGGCAAGGAATAGACAAGATAGAATCTTGTAGTGCTAAAAAGAAAGTGCTTAAAAAATAAATAAAAAAACAAAACACACACAATGGGGCGGTATGCCAAACGGACACAAGTACCAACTGAAATCTCCCAACGGCCAAAGCTTGAACAATTTGAGCAGCAAAATAAAGCAGTATTAGATTATAATGCAGGGACTTGCCTGGTGGTCCAGTGGTTAAGAATCGCCTTCCAATGCAGGGGACATGAGTTCAATCCCCGGTCGGGAAACTAGGATCCCACATGCCGCATGGTGCAGCCAAAAACAAAAGTCAATTATAATGCAAAGTGTAAAATAAATATCCACGAGTCTATACTGATATAAATGAATGAATGAATAAGTGGGGGAGATGAGACAAATTGCCCACATAGAAGAATTCCAAGTTTATGGAGGTACTCTCCTCAAGGAGTGGAGAACAACTCTCCACTCCTTAAGTGTGGGCTGCATATGGGACTGTGCTCAAGTGTATGGAAAGGGGCCCGAATTAGTTTGCTAGGGCTGCCATGACAAAATACCATAGACTGGGTGGTTTAAACAACAGAAATTTATTTTCTCACAATTCTGGAGGCTAGAAGTCCAAACCCGAGGTGTCATCTATTTTGGTTTCTTCTGAGGTCTCTCTCCTTGGCTTACAGTTAGCTAACTTCTCCCTGTGTCCTCACACAGTCTTCCCCTTGTATACATGTCTGTATCCTAATCTGTTTTCCTAAGGAAACCAGTCATATTGAATTAAGGTCCAATTGACCTCATTTTAACTTAACTACCTCTTTAAAGACACTATCTTAAAATACAGTTGTAGGGCTTCCCTAGTGGCGCAGTGGTTGAGAGTCCGCCTGCCGATGCAGGGGACACGAGTTCGTGCCCCCGTCTGGGAAGATCCCACATGCCGCGGAGCGGCTGGGCCCGTGAGCCATGGCCGCTGAGCCTGCGCGTCCGGAGCCTGTGCTCCGCAACGGGAGAGGCCACAACAGTGAGAGGCCCGCGTACCGCAAAAAAAAAAAAAAAAAAAAAAAAAAAATACAGTTGTATTCTGAGTTATTGGGGGTTAGAACTTCAACATATGAATTTTGAGGGGACACAATTCAGCCTACGACAGGGGAAAAGAATAGCTTTACAGTGAAAAAAACTTGACACTTCCTGAGCCAGATGATCAAGGTCAATATCAATCATGATGTTACGTCAACGGTGTTGTCATGTTGATACTATGACCCTTGATATAATGTGGTGAAAATGGCATTTTACCTCTGTGGTCTTCCTCACAAAAACCTATAACCCCAGTCTAATCAAGACAAATCCCGACTGAGGGACATTCTACAAAATACTTGACTGGTACTACTCAAAATTCATGAAAAATATCTTTGTCATCAAAAACTAGGAAAGGGAGAAACTGTCAGCCAAGAAGATCTGAATGAGACATAATGACTAAATGTTATGTGGCATCCTGGAGGGATCCTGGAACGAAAAAGGACATGAGGTAAAAACTAAAGAAAAACTAAGGAAACCTGAATAAACATAGGTTTTAGTTAATGATACTATATCAACATCAGTTCAGTAATTGTAACAAACCTACCATACTAATGTAAGAAGCCAATAAGGCAAACTGATTTCTGGGTGTTTTAATCTGTTCAGGCCGCTGTAAAAAAATACCATAAACTATCGGGTGGCTTATAAACAATAGAAATTTATTTCTCACAGTTGTGGAGGCTAGGAAGTCCAAGATTAAGGTGCCAGCACATTCAGTGTCTGGTGAGAGCTGAGTTCCTCATACATGACTGTTTTCTCACTTTTTTTCTTACATGGCAGAGGGGTGTGAGATCTTTGGGGGGGGTCTCTTTTATAAAAGGCACTAATCTCATTCATGAGGGCTCCACCCTCATGACTTAATCACCTCCCAAAGGCCCCACCTCCTACTATCATTCCCTTAGGGTTAGGGTTTCAACATATGAATTTGGGGGTGGCGGCATAAACATTCAGGCCATTGCACACGGTATATGGAAACTCTGTATTATCTTTGCAGTTTTTCTATAAATCTAAAACTGTCTAAAACAAAATGTATTAAAAGACAAAACAGGGAGTTCCCTGGTGGCCTAGTGGTTAGGATTCCAGGTTTTCACTGCTGTGGCCCAGATTCAATCCCTGGTCGGGGAACTGAGATCCAACAAGCCCTGTGGCGTGGCCAAAAGAAAAAACAAGAACAAAAAGCAAGGCTCATATTGGCTAAGAGGCTTGCCCCAGGTTAGCACTGGGACTAGCATCTAGGTCATTTGATTCTAAGTCATTTTCACTACTGAGGGGCTTCCACCACTACTTCACAGAAGGGAGCTGTGTGTTAGTGGTTGTGGGAGGTACAGGATGAGAGTAGCTGATAAGTACTTACAATCCAGTAATTCTGGAAGATCGAGGCAGTATAAAGCACATGAGTGCTATGGATTCGAGCAGAAAGTATTTCACGATCTAGAACAATCAACTGATAGAAGGAGCTAGGTGCAGAGGCTGCTCCAATAGCAGGTGGTCAGCACACAAGCTAGAAAACTGGGAACAAAGGGCCAGAGATGAGAGATATTTTAGGAAACCCAAGATTAGAATCTAGAATTAGAGTAATACGTACTGGGAATAAAAATAATTGTACCGTTTGAGTTAAGTACTGTCCTTTTTATCCTCCTTGCCTGGGGAGACATAAAGTGTGGCTAGGCCTAAGCTCCCAAGTGAGAGGGAGTGAGGATAACTGGCTGGGGCTAGGGAATTGAAGGGGTGGGGATCCGGGAGTACCTGTCTGCCTTCCAAATTTCAAGTATTTTAGGTCAGTCTTCCTCTCTTCTTCACTCTGCTTTTTCTGCTTCAGAGCCTAGTTCCCTCTGGCTGTTCCTTTATATATCTTGCAATGATAAATGACCCCTCCTCAACTCCATATCATCATTTGGATCTCCTGATGAGCTATTTGGGGTTCCCACCCAAATGTCGCCTATGCCCATGGCTAGTCCTCTGAAACGTTAAATATTGGGATACGCAAATGCCAATGAATGTACTATAACCAGTAACACAGTACTTTGCCTCTGGCCTCTAGAATTACGCGAGTCTTACAGAATTAGAATTACTAGTTTATATGACCATGCAGCATGGACTGCCCCTTCTCCTACCCTTGCAGCCACTCCTTGCAGTGAGCTCCCCCAGGCCAAGGACCATATTTCATTCATCTCCATCTTTACTGTCTTCAGTGCTACCACATGATAGACCCTCAATAGATTTTTTCTTCAATTTGAATAAAGCAATGACCACCCTACTAAAAATTGCTTTTTAGTTTTTCTCTCTCTTCCCTATTTAGTTTTTCTCCATTGTACATTGTTATGTGTTGAATTGTGTCCCCCTAAAACATGTTGAACTTCTAACCTCCACTACCTGTGAATGAGACTTTGTTTGGAAATAGGGTCTGTGTAGATGATCAAGTTAAGATCAACGCACTAGGGTGGACCCTAATCCAATATGACTGTGTCCTTAGAAAAAGGGGAAATTTGGACACAGAAGCACACATGCACACAGGGAGAACATCACGTGAAGATGAAGACAGAGATTGGGGTGATGCAGCCGAAGCCAAGGAACGCCAAAGATTGCTAGCAAAACTTTAGGATGTAGGAGAGAGGCATGGAGCAGATTCCCCCTTCCAGCTCCCAAAAGGAACTAACCCTCCCAACACCTTGTTCTGGGACTTCTAGCCTCCAGATCACCTAGTACATTACTGTCTAAAACACCCAGGTCATGGTACTTTATTATGGCCCTAGCAAATTAATACACTTATCACCTTCACCTTCTAACTTTATAATTGTCTATCTTCCAGACTAAAATGTAAGCTTCGTGGGGTCAGGGATTTTATCTGTTTTGTTTACTCTCGAATCCTCAACATGTAGAAGAGTTTCTGGTACAATGTAGCTCTCAATATTTGTTGAAAAAAGTAATATCCATGAATACTTTAGAGGAAAGGGATTGTTCACAATAACTTGGACACTGTTTTTATTTGGAAAACAACCTACATGAAAATATTCCCACTTATAAAGCAATAATTGAAAACATTATCAATTTAAAATAATATACAATATACTCTGGCTACTTTTTCGGAGGGGGAAATCTTAAACCCTCAGAAGTTGGTCCTATTGCTGGTTTCCCCAGTTTACCAATGACAGAGTGCTTGGGACTGTGAATATACATGGTTAAGGTAGGGAGGTCAGCCATCAGGGCTTCCTACTTGTTTCTTCCTTTTTTTTTTTTTGCTGTACGCGGGCCTCTCACTGCTGTGGCCTCTCCCATTGCGCAGCACAGGCTCCGGACGCGCAGGCTCAGCGGCCATGGCTCACGGGCCCAGCCGCTCTGCAGCATGTGGGATCCTCCCGGACCGGGGCACGAACCCACGTCCCCTGCATCGGCAAGCAGACTCCCAACCACTGCGCTACCAGGGAAGCCCTCTTCCAGCTTTTAAGTCTGCTCTTCTGAAGGAGATAACATAAGGTCCAGGGCAGAAAACCCTTCTCCCTTTCCTCATCCTTATTACCTTCCTCCTACCGTGGGCCAAATATTTGAGTGGTTGAATGCATGTGTTCAGGTATTAGAAGAGAATAATTCTAGTGTCTTTTCTTCCCTCTGTCACTAGGGGAAACAAAACAAAACAAACCAAAAAACTTCGCTGACACCTGTAACACAACACCGTTTTAATTCTTTAGTTTTTTCTCAGTTTAGGGGAAGAAAATGTCTTCCTCCACCTTCCTAGGGTCCCTGGTTGGGCCTAAAAATTAAACTGACAAAAATAGATTAATGCAAGAAAAGCATACTAATTCATATTGTTTTACATGATACAGGAGCCTTCATAAGGAAATGAAGACCCAAATAAATGGCAAAACTTATTAGCTTTTATATTGGGTTGAACAAAGAGAAGCAATTGTGGACAAGTGACTTAACAATGTGGGGAGGCTAAAGGAAGATAAGAACTATTTTAACAAGGTCTGTTTGTTTAGAATTTTCTTGGTCTTAACTTCTCTCCTTGATGATAAGAACGGTACTTTCCTTCAGATATTAGGGAGGACATCTTTCATATAGGAATTTCATCTTCTGCTTTTAAGAAAAAGAAGGAAGGTCATTATTTTTCTTGTATTTGATGTTTTGCAAGTGCCCCCAACTCAAAATAGTCAATATACCAAAGCAGCGTACCCTGGGGTGATACACCCTGCACCGCTTCATTGGCATACTCAGCATTTCTCAACAGTCCTAGGAGGTAGGTACTAGCTGGAGGGTGAGAAAACAGAGCGGTTACCACCTTACACAAGGCACAAAGAAACTCTTAAATCTCAATCCAGTGCCTTTTCTGGTGTACTGCTGATAGCTGCACAGGTTTTCTCTTTTAAAGAAAGGGTGGTATCCAAAAAGATGAAAGAGATTTACTTTCAGAACTGGAAGGTACAGAGCATTATGCAGGACTCTGTAGCTATTACCTCTGGCATGTCTGAGGAGACTGTGGGCAGTGAGCAAGGGGAGGAGAGGCCTGAGTTCCAGGGAGTGAGGACTGGCCCCAAGTGTCCCCCTCATCAATGATCTTCCTTCAAATACACACGCAGGATACACACACTACCAAGGGGGCCAGCCTTGAGAGATAGTTTTGAGAAAAACCATCCCAGAGTCCCATGACTGGCACTGGGCACCACTTAAGAGTTCAAAGAAATAAGGAAAGATGAGCACACTAAAGAGGCTGGGATGAAAAAATGGAGATTAGCTAAACTGGAATGAAAAGTGTGGGTGGGGAAGAGGTAGAGGGTGAAGACGGCATCAGGGTGGGGTGGAAAGATCACATTCTTGGGCTTGAAGTGCAAGGATAACAGCGATTAGATAGAGAAAGAGGGCTGGGGCAGAAGGTGAGTGGCACCGTTATGAAGGCGCAGGCCTAGGATAGAAGGAGGCTCTAGGGCCGCCCCCTGGGGGCATCTTGTTACCAGGTGCACTTAAATTTCTACAGCTTAAAACAGGCCCCTACGCTCTGGCTTCACAAAACGACCCTACGGCAGATGCCGAGGTGTTCAGGGTGACCTTGGTGATTCTTTCTCTCAGATTATCCGTCCTCGCTCACTCCCAGACGTGTACTGCTAATAAGGCTCTTCTGGAATTCTAGGTTATTCCATGGTCTTCCAAGAAGCTTCTCCCCCTATCCTTTCCCTACAAATGTTTGGAAGCACAGGAAAAGCAGCCTGCAGGCTCCCATTCACCTGGACACCCTGAGTGACACCGCTATCGCTGCCCCTCTTGGGGGCTGGGCTATTCTGCACGGTCCAGGGCTCGCTTGGGGCCTGGGGCATCCCGGAGGCGGTGTGCGGCCAGTGGGTGTCCTGGGGCGGGCTTCTGGGCCTCGGCAGCGCGGGAGGAGGCAGCGGCGACGCTGGCTGACAGGCTGATGATGCCCGGTGCCCGCAGCCGATGGGAGGCAGCGTGAGCCCGAGAGAACCCGGAGCAGCCGCGGTGGCAGCGCTGGAGCGCAGCCTCCTCCCGCTCCCACAATGCACAGGGCGAGGGCGGCGGCGGCGGCGGCGGCGGCGGCGGCGGCGGCGGCGGCGGCAGCAGCATCACCGGCTGTAGGGTTGGCAGCGGCGGCGACCCCGAGGACCCCGGGCACGCCGAGCGCGCGACACTGCTCGCGGCGAGCCCGGGAGTGATGGCGAGGCCCTCGCTGGCCGCCCGCGGCTGAGACGCCCCACCCCACCCCGCCCCGCCCGGAGCGGCCCGCCCCGCCTGGCCCTGCCCTGCTCCCTGCCGGCTGCAGCCCCGGCGTTTCCTAGTCGGCGCGGGCAGCCGCCCAGAAGAGGTGCGGCCTCCGCACAGGCTGGGGGCGTCGGCGCTGCGGGGCCCGCCATGGCCGCGTCGGAGCTCTACACAAAGGTAAGGCGCCCCATGAGCCGCGCCTTGGGGAGGGGGCCGCGCGGCCCGGCGCCGCCAGCTGTCAGGCCGGGGAGGGGCCGGGGCGCGGGGACCCGGTCCGGCCCCTCCGGCACCACCCCCTTTCCGAGCATTTCGAAATCCTCTGCCTTGCCCGCTGGTCGCCCGCAGGGGCACCTCCCTTGTTCGGGCGTTGATGGTTAAGGCGGCGGAGGGAGGCCTGCCTCGGGGTGCCTCTGTGGCCCCTGCCACCCTTCTTGGCCTGGGAGCAGTGCGGGTTTCTAAGTGGAAAGCGGGTCTGTGTGGCTTTAGTAGGGCGAGCCTGGGCCAGGATTGCTCAGCCCTCCGTCTTGCTTTAGGAAAAATCCTGGCTGGTGGGAGATCCTAGATCTGACAGATTAGATGGTCGGTCCCTCCCCTGAGGACACGTGCTTAAAATAACGTCTGGTGTTGGTATGCGGTGCCACTTCTACCGCCACCCAACCTTTCTGTGAGGTATGGAATCTTGCAAAAGGTCGCCAGTCGATTTTCACCTTTAGGTGCCCGGTTTCCGATTGCTACCCTGGGGTGGAGAGCCCCTGGGGAAGATGCAGACGAATAAATGCGAGCTGATTCACTAGGATGGTTGGTACTCATTT
This sequence comes from Phocoena sinus, assembly GCF_008692025.1. NCBI lineage: Eukaryota > Metazoa > Chordata > Mammalia > Artiodactyla > Phocoenidae > Phocoena > Phocoena sinus. Next base: position 81,957,067 of record NC_045764.1, read on the forward strand.
GTCGCTGGGAGTTTGCAATCTGCATGTAATCCCTTAGAGCCTTGTTAGGCTCCATGTCTTCACCATCCTCTGGGGTGAGCCTTTTCCTTCTGGGTTTTGTTTAAGGGAAGTGGCAGCCTTTCCTTCTTATACTGACAGCAGTATTCTCTGGGGCTGGTAATCTCTGAATGGCATATTTTGGAGAACTGTCCCTTCAAGACAGTGTGTGGTGCCCTTTGTGACTGTGTGTAGTCATGGCATTTTATACTATCACTCCTGTGTAGGTAGATGTTTTGCCAGCTGTTAATTACCTCTAATTCCAGTTAACAGAATTACCTTAACTTTTTGAGTTTGCATCTGCAACCAAGTCTACATTTATGGTCTCAGAATCACTGCTTCCAAATATGACCCAAGTAAGCCCAGGGCTCAAGTTGCAGCATGTTATAAAAGGAAGAGGTCTGGATCCGCCATCAAGAGAACTGGATTCTAGCCCTTGATTCTAGCCGGGGCATTTTCACTTACTGTGTGACCTTGGGCAAATCACTTAACCTCTCTGTGCTTTAGTTTCCTCATCTGTAAATGGAGTTAATTATACCTGCCCTACATCTCTTACAAGGTTGTTGTTGTGAGGATCAAACAATAATACATGGGAATGCTTTTCGTAACCTGTGAATTTCTCTACAAATATGAGGTATATTTCTTCAACCATGAAATGAGTTTGCGTAAAACATTTCCTGGGACCTCTCTCTTTCCAGCTTCAGATTTGAGGACTACACAATGGAACTTCTCTCTAAACCTGGTAATTCTTTAGGCATTGTAGATACCTAATGTATGATTGATCAGCAATTGGAAATTGATCCAAAGTTACTTTATAAACAAACATTTATATAAAGCTAACTATGTGCCAGGTACAGTTTTTTTTTTTTTTTTTTTTTTTTTTGCTGTACGCGGGCCTCTCACTGTTGTGGCCTCTCCCATTGCGGAGCACAGGCTCCGGACGCGCAGGCTCAGCGGCCATGGCTCACGGGCGCAGCCGCTCCGCGGCATGTGGGATCCTCCCGGACCGGGCCACAAACCCGTGTCCCCTGCATCGGCAGGCGGACTCTCAACCACTGCGCCACCGGGGAAGCCCCAGGTACAGTTTTAAGTGCTTTACAAATATTAACTCATTTAATCCTCATAATAAACATATGAGGTGGGCACTAAGAAATATCAGAGTCATTTTCACAAGAAGAGATATGGTCTGTAAATATTCCTTAGTTACTTTGTATAGACCCCATTCTTCACTGCCTGAGGAGTCCATCCTTCAGCTGCCTGACTAATTGTAGGCTGCTTAACTAGACACTGGTTGGATAATACGTTGCTCTTGGGTTTTGGGTCTGCTTTTTTCTCCCAAAATAATTGGCAAGAAAAAAATTTAAAAGATCCTGTGATTTTTAAAATTGTAAGGTTTGGGGTGGGCTTTGGGCATAATCACAATCTGTTTTAAAATTCACCCTCTAGTCATTGTAAAGACAAACTGGTTTAGACATCAGTAGGGAAGTTGAGCTTAAGTTGCCTTCTCCTAAATGCATTTATACCTAAGGATAATCTGGTTACTTGGTTTGTTCGCTCATTCTTTTTGTGAATGGACCTTAGCTTAATGGCAGACAAAAATATTTATTGAGCACCTCCTGGGTGCCAGGTACTCTGCTTAATGTTGAGAGGTTCTAACATAAACAAGACACAGTCCTTTACCTCGAAGGGTTTACAGCCTGCTTCTTATATTCTTTGCCCACTTTGAATCTTCAAGGGCATAAATAACCTGCTGTTACCTCAGCAGCAGGCAGACAGCTGGTATGGTATTTATTTGTAGAAGTTAGGGCAGAGGTTGGGACATGAGAAGGTTGGAATGATTCTAGAGATAAAAGCTTGGGTAGTGATTTTTAGAGGACGAGGGAAATCATTAGAGGAATATAAATGGATATTAAACACAAGGATTAGACTTCCCTGGTGGTGCAGTGGTTAAGAATCCACCTGCCAATGCAAGGGACACAGGTTTGAGCCCTGGTCTAGGAAGATCCCACATGGTGGAGCAACTAAGCCCGTGTGCCACAACTACTGAGCCCACGTGCCACAACTACTGAACCCATGTGCCACAACTACTGAAGCCCATGCACCTAGAGCCCATGCTCCGCAACAAGAGAAGCCACCGCAATGAGAAGCCCACGCACTACAATGAAGAGTAGTCCTCGCTCGCCACAACTAGAGAAAGCCCGCATGCAACAACGAAGACTCAGCGCAGCCAAAAATAAAATAAATAAATAAAAATTTAAAAAAATTGTATATAAACACAAGGATTTTCCCCTTGCAGAGGATTATAGGGAAGGAAATTCTGGGGGTAGACTACAAGGCAAGATATAATAGTGACATGCCATAATTATGGTATTCAACATAGTGGTTAAATTTGAAAAGTGCCCTTTTCAAAATGTCATTCAGAGCTTAAAGGCAGATTTTGATGTGTGATAGAAATCAGCTCCTATTACAGTGAAAGACAAAAGACCATTCAGTTTATTCTTTTTAGCTAAAATGATAATGGTTTTGTCGCAGCAATTTAGCAGGGCTTCCCTTTTGTAAATTTTTCCAGCAGTATAAACATTTTAAAGGCAATAGCTGGGTTACTAGGATATAACATTTCTGGAAACTAACATTTTGGTTAAAACATGTTGGTTGATTGTTAAAATAACAGCTTTATTGAGGTATAATTCACATAATGTACAATTCACCAATTTAAAATGTACAATTCAAAGGTTTTTAGTATAATCACAGAGTTGTGTGTTGATTTATTTTTAGATCCACCTGACTCGTTCCTGAAAGAATTGAAGGTGGTTGTGACATCATATTGTTTCTGGTTTTGAAAATATTTGCTGGTCTTGACTTTCCAGTGGGTGTCTGAATGATGACATCACTTGTAGCTACTTTCAGCAACTTCAAAGGATTCAGCATTTGTGGAGCAGGGTTTATTAATTAGACCTGGATGGATCACCAATAGCAATAAAATGGCATCCTAGTCATCCTCACATGAAGTTCCCACATGGGTACCACGTAATGGGTACCACGTAAATGCTGTAGAATGGCCAAGATTACCTGAAGTTTAATTAGGAGCCCCATAGTATGTCAGGATGCTGAATTTTCTAACAGTACAGAAACAGTCTAAAACCCTCACTCCAGAAGCCAAGTACACTTTCCTTAGATGAAACAACTATTAGGCCAGTAGATTGTATATCTGTAATCTTCCTTTCCCACCATATTTCCTCATACCTACTGAAGCTGCATGGACTAGATTTTTTCTGGGATAGTCCCAATTTTATATTCTATGCAGTTGTCCCTTTAAATGATCAATCCTGGAAATTCTAATATTTTGGTGTTGAAATTGCATTTCTTAGACTGCTTCCAGCCTCTTAAAGCAGAACAGAAATCTCTGATCATGTTCCCTGATTTGGGCTTTGGCAAGTAAATTCACTTTTCTTAAATCTCCTGTCATGCTCCTTCTATCTGTATTTCTTCCTTATGTCCTTTGGCCTGTTAATGGCTCTGCTATTTTCCTAGTCCCTCATGCTGGAAACCTCTGTAGCTTTTTCTTTGTCTCATATTCTACTTCTTCTTTACCAATTCTAATTTTACTTGACATCCAGCTGACAGTTCTCTGTCTTAATGACCTGTACACATTTCTATCTTATTATAGTTATCTGTATATATGTAAGCCACTCCCACAATACTGTAAGCCCCCTGAGATGCTGGTCAGGGTTTGTTTACCTCCTGTAGAGCCTATCACGATGTCTTCCACATAGTAGGTGTTCATTAAATATTTGTTGGATGGATTAAAAAATATTTAAACAGGAGAGAAACAGAAAATAATGGTTTGGGATGATTAGTCCACTTGTAGGAATGAAGCAGGGTGTAATGGAGTGGTTAAACAAGTAAGCACATTTTCAGGCATGATGAACAGGGTGAGTAATAGAGAAGAGAGCTGGGAGCCAGGGAGACCAAGGAAAATGTTGTAGGAAACAAAATGGAAAGTGATGAAAGTCTGGTAGATTGAAGTGCAGGCAGAAAGTGTGAGAGACAGGTCTCTGTGATGGAGTAGATACAGGAAGAGAAGGAGAGGAAATAGTGTAAGTTAACACCAGTGGCTCTAGCTTTGGAAACTGGAAGTTAATTCTCATTATATCATGAATTTTTGCTGACTCTGGAATTTGTAAGTGGCTCAGAAATACTTCTTTAGACTGTTTGAGCAAAGCAGAATGGTTGTGATCTCCTCTTGAAATTTGTTACTGTTTCTTGAAGTGTGACAGTTCGGTGTATTGCCCAGTGGCTAAAAGATTACAAAAAAGTTATAATTTTAATGAGAGTTGCTACTGCCACATAAACAGGTTAATTCTTCCTGGTGCTTTTAGCTTTTTGAAGTAAGGGGATACTGGAGGAAGGTCTGAATGGGGTTCCGGGGATTTAACTTCAACCTCCAAAAGGTTGAGGTGGAGTGGGGGGGATAACTTTCCTATAGGAGACTGTGGGAGAGAAGAGTAATTTAGCTTTTGTGTTCTTCACTTTATCATGAATTTTGCCTCCATCAGGAGAATCTAGGGGCACATGGCCCACTAGAGGATGGATTGGATTTATCTGTCTCCACTTTAGGTAATTCCTAACGAACTATGAGGTATTATCAGAAGTATAAACTCCTGGCTGATCTATGGAATGAGGTCTGGCCCTAGGTGAAATATTGTGTGGGCGACACCACTCCACCCCACCAGGCGTGTCCTGTCCTACAGTAGTTTTCGCAGACTTTCTCCATTTGTCTACCTGGGGAGGTTGTCCTCTCCCTTCCCTCTGGCTCCTGCCTCTGTATCTCTGTCTCTCTCTAATCAACTTTATTGAGGTATAATTTACATTTAATAAAATTCACTCATTTGGGACTTCCCTGGTGGTCCAGTGGTTAAGACTCCATGCTCCCAATGCAGGGGGCCTGGGTTCGATCCCTGGTCAGGGAAATAGATCCCGTGTACCACAACCAAAACCCCATATGCCACAACTAAGACCTGGCGCAGCCAAATAAATAAATATTTTTTAAAAATCACTAATTTTAAGTGCACAGTTTAATGAATTTTGATAAATATATTCTGTCATGTAATCACCATCACAAACAAGATATAGAACATTTCTATCACCCTCAAAAGTTCGTTGGTGCTTAGCTCCTTCTCTTCCCCAGCTTATTCAGAGAGTTTACTGGAGTTGGTTTGCCCGCTGGGGCAGAGGAAAGAGTTGTTTGTTTTCAAAAGTGTATGTTATGATTCCACCTTAGCTCAACCAATATTGATAACTGAATATAGAGACTTGACCTTGGGTGTGACTCCCATGGAGTTTCACTGACAGTGGGAAGTGGGAATAGTTGGAAAGGAGTTTAAGTGGTTTATTTAATCTTTTCTTCACACACTTACCACCTTACCTTTACTAATGGTGTCTGCTTTTGATGCCTTGTTTCCTTAGGTCCTTAGTGTGCTAAAATGCCCTTTAGTCAATTCTGCCCTTTAACAGTTCTCCTGCCTCATCTACCTTGGTAGTAATGTCCATCTGGGTTCGTGCTGATAGAGATTTTAAAACTTTGCAGAAACTTATCCCCGGCTTCTTCATGCCTCAGACAGTCTCCACTTCGCTTCAAAGCCCTTCTCAGTTGAAAGTCTCCTTAACCAGCTGCCATTTGCCTTAAACATCTCTATGTACCACAGAGGCTTTTTGCCAATTATAGAACTTAGGGATGATGTAATTATGCTTTAGTTTCAAAATAATGGCTGCAAACTTGGTTGAAATCAAGAAAAAAGTGCGTTATCCACTCCTAAGTGTTCATGAAGATCGTCTATCTACCTCCTTTGGCCCGATGTCATGCTGTGTTCAAAAATGTGAGCACAGGGACTTCCCTGGCGGTCCAGTGATTATGATTAAGACTCTGCCCTTCCACTGCAGGGAGCGGGGGTTCGATCCCTGGTCGGGGAACTAAGATCCCACATGCCACACGGCATGGCCAAAAAGTTAAAAAAAAAAAATGTGAGCACAGTGCTGGACTGGAGGGAGATGGGACATAAAAAAAAGGCAAGTTTAAAAAAAAAAAAAAAAGACAAGTTTTGTCTCTCTTTAGTCACTCACACAAAAACATGCATTGTCCTGGCCAGGAATCCTGTGTATGTGGTTGGAGTTTCCTCTTTTTTTTTTTTGTATATTTATTTTTGTCTGTTTTGGGTCTTCGTTGCGACATGTGGGCTTTCTCTAGTTGCGACTAGTGGGGGCTACTCTTCGTTGTGGTGCGCGGGCTTCTGACTCTGGTGGCTTCTCTTGTTGTGGAGCACGGGCTCTAGGCACGCGGGTAGTAGTTGTGGCACATGGGCTCAGTAGTTGTGGCACATGGGCTCAGTAGTTGTGGCTCGCGGGCTCTAGAGCGCAGGCTCAGTAGTTGTGGCGCACGGGCTTAGTTGCTCCGCGGCATGTGGGATCTTCCCAGACCAGGGCTTGAACCCGTGTCCCCTGCATTGGCAGGCAGATTCTTAACCACTGCGCCACCAGAGAAGTCCGGGGTTTCCTCTTGATAAATACATTCTGAAGGAATTTCAGAATGGGAGAAATAAAATGATCAGGGCAGTGAAGAGGCTAGACAGATTAAAAGGACTGACTCTTCAGAAAGATGAAGGTGAAGTGGGAAAATGGCAAAGTATTTATTTAACACCAAGATTAGAAGTTTATAACATCAAATCCCAGTTTAGTAAGGATACTTGTTAGTTCTTTAAATAAATAAATATGTCATTTAAAATGAATTTCTACTCTAACCATTGTTTTACACATACGAAACTCATGATCTCAAGTTATGATATCAGCTAAGATGTGGTAGATAAATAGAAAGGGTCTGGCTAATTCATGGATCATAGTTCTGATACACCGACTTTCCGAACCACTCTTTGACAGTGTTAAACAATTTACCAGCCAGAGCTGTTTTAGTTGAAAGTGATGGAAACCCAACTCAAAGCCCAAAAGCATTTTATTTGCTTAGATGCCCTGAAAGCCCAGGCATGGCTAGATTCAAGACTCTGACATGGTACCTCTGGGGCTCTCTGTCACTGGGTTTCATGTCAGACTGCTATTTAATATTGCTTTCATCCTCAGGACAGCTCTTTTCAGGGTCAGTGGCACCTGCAGACCACATGGTCTAGCTCTGGGCCTGGGGGAAGAGAGCCTGGTAGAGGAATTCTGGTTGTCCTTGCTTGTGGTTGTGTGCCGAGTAGGTGGTGGGAGGGAGACCGTGAGCAGTCCAGTCTTGCTCATCTCAGAGGCCAGAGAGAGGATGGGGCATCCTGACTGATAGTCCTACTCAGACCTGGTGGGGTGGCTGAAAGCTGTTCCCCATCAGAAGGAATAGTGCTAGAGAGACAGAACAAAACAGCTACCCTCAACCAATGTCCACTATGAATCAGTCACCAAAAGTGACAAAGTGACTGAGTTCTGCCTCTCCTTTTCTGATTTTTGAGAAGATGAATAGGAGGGTTTTGACTAGGAGGACATTGGATATCTTTCCCCTAGAGAATCATTTTTAATTAAAAAAAAAAGGCCATGGAGAATCAAGTGCAAATGTTGATAAAAGCATATGAGGGGCAGATAAATTAGGAGTATGGGATTAACAGATACACACTACTATATATAAAATAAGTAAGCAGCAAGGATTTATTGCATAGCACGGGAATTATATTTATAACAACCTATAATGGAAAATAATCTGGAAAAAAAATAGAACTGAATCACTTTGCTGTACACCTGAAACTAGCACAATATTGTAAATCAACTGTACTTCAACTAAAACAAAAAAAGCATATCAGAGATAGATGGTTTAAAAAGTATTTTTTATTCAGTCTTATTTAGGGGGCTCTGAACCCTATGTAACCTTTCCTTCTGATCTCTTTCTGCCATATTTCCTCAGCATTTTATTTTCCTTTATTTTCTTCACATCCTTGTATGCAAACATTATTCTCTTACCCCATTTTCACCCAAGGATAAGTTGCAAAATTTCTTATTTCCCCCTTTTGACTGTTCAGATCATCCATTATTCATCTACAGTGTTCTAATCTTTTTTTTTGCTCTCTTACTTTCCACCATGTCATCTACTTCTTGATCCTGTACTACTGACTGTAGTTCATGTACCCACTCCTAATGCTCTCTTGTGCTTTATTATAACCAAATTTCTTATGGAGTGAATTATTTAGTAATTTAGATTGAGGAGGGTACTTCATTTCCTCAAAGCTTTGTATTCTTGCTTTGTTACCATTCCCTGAATCTGACATCTCCAAGTAGGAGTAATTTTGTGTGAGTTTACATAAATCATTTTCTGTGTATGTGAGTGTGTATGTGTTTCAAACAAACACTTTTGTGTTAGACTAGTTTTGGCTAGTTAGACTAGACTAGTTAGAACTTAGTTTTTCATCTTATCATACTGGAGTGATTACAATAAGATAATCAGCTATTCCCTTAAGGATACGAGCTCCCTTTAAAACATTTTTATAGCAGTACTTAAAAAACGTTTAAACAGATTTGGTCTCTCTATGCTCAAGCTGAAAAAAATCTTCTAGTTTGATAAGCATCGTGCTCAGTTTGGGAGCAGAACTGCTAGAGATATTTTCCATAAAATTAGGAAAAGTATATCTTAATAATAAGAAATTTGGGTCAAAACCTGGACTAAACTTTCATCAATTCAGAATGTGTATTCATTAAATCTTATTTTAGAAATGGAAAGTTAAACCCACTAGAGTTAATATTGTATTTTAACCCAGTCTTCCTGCTTATACTCATTTTCTTCATTCTAACCAAGATTTCTCAACCTCTGCACTATTCTTTTTTTCTGGGGGCTTGTCCTGCATGTTGTAGGATATTTAGCCTCATCTCTAACCTTTATCTGCTAGATCCAGTAGCATCCCCCACCCCTAGTTGTGACAGCCAATCCGTATTGTCTACAGACTGCCAAATGTTCCCTGGGGAGCAGTCCCCCTTCCCCCTGCCCCTGCTTGAGAACCACTGCCCTAGACCTTAAGACTTAGATTAGGGTAAGAAAAAGTGGGAAAGAGTTAAAAATAAAAATGGAGATTAATTGGAAAAACTTTTAAAAAATTGCCTTTTCAGGGAACTTCCCTGGTGGCGCAGTGGTTAAGGGTCAACCAGACAATGCAGGGGAGAGGGGTTCGATCCCTGGTCCAGGAAGTTCCCACAACCGCGGAGCGACTGGGCCCGTTTGCCACAACTACTGAGCCCGCGCTCTAGAGCCCATGCTCCACAACAAGAGAGGCCACCGCAGTGAGAAGCCTGTGCACCGCAACGAAGGGTAGCCCTGCTCGCCCCAACTAGAGAAAGCCCACGCGCAGCAACGACGACCCAACGCAGCCAAAAAATTAAAAAAAAATTTTTTTAAATTGCCTTTTCAGTAATATCTCTTCTGCTTATAGGAATGATATATTGTAGACAATTTGGAGAAAAAGGGGGCTTCCCTGGTGGCGCAGTGGTTAAGAATCGGCCTGCCAATGCAGGGGACACAGGTTTGAGCCCTGGTCCGGGAAGATCCCACATGCCGTAGGGCAACTAAGCCTGTGTGCCACAACTACTGAGCCTGTGCTCTAGAGCCCATGAGCCACAACTACTGAGCCCACATGCTGCAACTACTAAGCCCATGCACCTAGAGCCTGTGCTCCACGAGAGAAGCCACCGCAACGAAGAGTAGCCCCCACTCGCCACAACTAGAGAAAGCCTGCATGCAGCAACAAAGACCCAACACAGCCGAAAATAAATAAATAAAATTTAAAAAATAAAAAAGAAACATGTAAAGGAAGAAAATTAAAAAAAAACTGCCATCCAGAGATGATTATTTTCAACCATTAATTTACTTCAAGTCTTTTATCTATATTCATAATGTTAATTTTTATGATTTTTAAGCTTAATATGTATTGTGATAATTTTTATGTTATAGAATATTCTTTTTTTTAATGAAAAAAATTTTTTTTAGGCTGCGCCATGCGGCATGTAGGATTGTAGTTCCCTACCAAGGATTGAACCTGCGCCCCCTGCATTAGGAGTGCGGAGTCTTAACCACTGACCACCAAGGAAGTCCTATAAAATATTCACTGAAAATGTTTTTAGTGGCTGCATAATATTCCATCATCTGGGTGTACCATAATTTATTTACTGTTGGGCATTTTCACTGTAATAAGAAATGTACTATGTGAGCATTTATTGTACATAAATCTTTGCTTGGTTTAGTCAGCTTTAGTCAATTTTAGATTCTACATTTCCCTGGCAAGGGTTCGCATTTACAATTATGCAAGATAGGGTATTCACATTTATTTCATTTTAAAAATAGCACTTTTTATGTACATTGCTTCAGGGCTAGGATGACCAGATGTCCCACTTCTGTGAGATGCTTTCTGCCATCCAGTACCTTTTTTCTGCTTTGAAAAATCCTCTAAGAGTAGAACTGTATAAGTTTATTTCAAAAACTTAACCTTTTGGAAATCTAAACTATTTCCTTTTTCTGACAGTTTTCCTTATTGTTGCTCTTATTCACTGTTTCTCCTTGATCTTGGGTGAATCTGGGCCAGAAAGTATAATTGAATTAGAAAGATTTTAATTTTATTTTTTTAATCATCATCATTATTTGGTTATGTTTATTTTTAAATTTTATTTATTTATTTACTTTTACATATCTTTATTGGAGTATAATTGCTTTACAATGGTGTGTTAGTTTCTGTTGTACAGCAAAGTGAATCAGCCCTATGCATACATATATCCCTATATCACCTCCGTCTTGAGCCTCCCTCCTACCCTTCCTATCCCACCCCTCTAGGTCATCGCAAAGCACCAAGCTGATCTCCCTGTGCTATGCTGCTGCTTCCCACTAGCTAACTGTTTTACATTTGGTAGTGTATGTATGTCCCTGCTACTCTCACTTTACCCTAGCTTCCCCTTGCCCACCCCATGTCCTCAAGTCCATTCTCTATGTCTACGTCTTTATTCTTGTGCTGCCACTAGGTTCATCAGAACCATTTTTTTTTAGATTCTATATATATGTGTTAGCATATGGTATTTGTTTTTCTGACTTACTTCACTCTGTATGACAGACTCTAGGTCCATCCATCTCACTACAGATAACTCAGTTTCGTTTCCTTTTATGGCTGAGTAATATTCCATTGTATATATGTGCCACATCTTCTTTATCCATTCATCTGTTGATGGACACTTAGGTTGCTTCCATGTCCTGGCAATTGTGAATAGAGCTGCAATGAACATTGTGGTACATGACTCTTTTTTTTTTTTTTTTTTTTGTGGTACCCGGGCCTCTCACTGTTGTGGCCTCTCCCGTTGTGGAGCACAGGCTCCAGATGTTCAGGCTCAGCAGCAATGGCTTACGGCCCCAGCCGCTCCGTGGCATGTGGGATCTTCCCGGATCGGGGCACGAACCCGTGTCCCCAGCATCGGCAGGTGGACTCTCAACCACTGTGCCACCAGGGAAGCCCCCATGTCTCTTTTTGAATTATGGTTTTCTCAGGGTATATGCCCAGTAGTGGGACTGCTGGGTCATATGGTAGTTCTATTTTTAGATTTTTAAGGAACCTCAATAGTGTTCTCCCTAGTGGTTGTATCAATTTACATTCCCACCAACAGTGCAGGAGGGTTCCCTTTTCACCACACCCTTTCCAGCATTTATTGTTTCTAGATATTTTGCTAATGGCCATTCTGACCAGTGTGAGGTAATACCTCATTGTAGTTTTGATTTGCATTTCTGTAGTAATTAGTGATGTTGAGCATCTTTTCATGTGCATCTTGGCCATCTGTATGTCTTCCTTGGTGAAATGTCTATTTAGGTCTTCCACACATTTTTTTTTTTTTTTTTTTTTTTTGCGGTACGCGGGCCTCTCACTGTTGTGGCCTCTCTCATTGCAGAGCACAGGCTCTGGACGTCCAGGCTCAGCGGCCATGGCTCACGGGCCTAGCCGCTCCGCGGCATGTGGGATCTTCCTGGACCGGGGCACAAACCCGTGTCCCCTGCATCGGCAGGCGGACTCAACCACTGCGCCACCAGGGGAGCCCTTCCGTGCATTTTTTAATTGGATTGTTCTTTTTGATATTGAGCTTCATGAGCTGTTTGTATATTTTGGAGATTAATCCTCTGTCCGTTGTTTCATTTGCAAATATGTTTCCCATTCTGAGGGTTGTCTTTTCATCTATTTATGGTTTCCTTTGCTGTGCAAAAGCTCTTAAGTTTCATTAGGTCCCATTTATTTATTTTATTTTTAAATTTTCATTACTTTAGGAGGTGGGTCAAAAAAGATCTTGCTGTGGTTTATGTCATAGAGTGCTTTTCCTATGTTTTCCTCTAAGAGTTTGATAATGTCTGGTCTTACATTTAGTTCTTTAATCCATTTGGAGTTTATTTTTGTGTATGGTGTTAAGTAGTGTTCAAATTTCATTCTTTTATTTGTAGCTGTCCAGTTTTCCTAGCACCACTTATTGAAGAGGCTGTCTTTTCTCCATTGTATGTTCTTGCCTCCTTTGTTGTAAATTAGGTGCCCATACGTGCGTGGGTTTATCTCTGGGCTTTCTATCCTGTACCATTGATCTATATTTCTGTTTTTGTGCCAGTACCTTACTGTCTTGATTACTGTAGCTTTGTAGTATAGTTTGAAGTTGGGGAGCCTGATTCTTTCAGCTTCATTTTTCTTTCTCAAGATTGCTTTGGCTATTCGGGGTCTTTTGTGTTTCCATATGAATTGTAAAATTTTTTGTTCTAATTCTGTGAAAAATGCCTTTGATAGTTTGATAGGGATTGCATTGAATCTGTAGATTGCTTTGGGTAGTATAGTCATTTTGACAATATTGATTCTTCCAATCCAAGAAATGGTATATCTTTCCATCTCTTTATGTCATCTTTGATTTCTTTCATCAGTGTTTTATAGTTTTCTGAGTACAAGTCTTTTGCCTCCTTAGGTAGGTTTATTCCTAGGTATTTTATTCTTTTTGTTGCAATGATAAATGGGATTGTTCCCTTAATTTCTCTTTCTGATTTTTCGTTGTTACTGTATAGGAATGCCAGAGGTTTTTGTGCATTAATTTTGTATCCTGCAACCTTACCAAATTCATTGATTAGTTCTAGTAGTTTTCTGGTGGATTTTCTATGTATAGTTTCATGGCATCTGCAAACAGTGACAGTTTTACTTCTTCTTTTCCAATTTGGATTCCTTTTATTTCTTTTTCTTCTCTGATTGATGTGGCTAGGACTTCCAAAACTATGTTGAATAGGAGTGGCAAGAGTGGACATCCTTGTCTTGTTCCTGATCTTAGTGGAAATGCTTTCAGATTTTCACCATTGAGTATGGTGTTTGCTGTGGGTTTGTCATATATGGCCTTTATTATATTGAGGTAGGTTCTCTCTATGTCCATTTTCTGGAGAGTTTTTATCATAAATGGGTGTTGAATTTTTTCAAGAACTTTTTCTGCATCTATTGAGATGATCATATGGTTTTTATTCCTTACTTTGTTAATGTGGTGTATCACATTGATTGATTTGCATATATTGAGGAATCCTTGCATCCCTGGGATAAATCCCACTTGATCATGGTATATGATCCTTTTAACATGCCATTGGATTCTGTTTGCTAGTATTTTGTTCAGGATTTTTGCACCTATGTTCATCAGTGATATTGGTCTATAATTTTCTTTTTTTGTGATATCTTTTTCTGGTTTTGATGTCAGGGTGATGGTGGCTTCGTAGAATGAATTTGGGAGTGTTCCTCCCTCTGCAATTTTTTGGAAGAGTTTGAGAAGGATCGGAGTTAGCTCTTCTCTAAATGTTTGGTAGAATTCACCTGTGAAGCCATCTGGTCCTGGACTTGTGTTTGTTGGAAGATTTCTAATTACAGTTTCAATTTCATTACTTGTGATAGGTCTGTTTATATTTTCTAATTCTTCCTGGTTCTGTCTTGGAAAATTGTACCTTTCCAAGAATTTATCCATTTCATCGTGGTTGTTTTATCGGCATATAGTTGTTTGTAGTAGTCTCTTATAATCCTTTGTATTTCTACAGTGTCAGTTGTGATTTCACCTTTTACATATCTAATTTTATTGATTTTCATCCTCTCCCTTTTTTTCTCGATGAGTCTGGCTAAGGATTTGTCAAATTTGTTTATCTTCTCAAAGATCCAGCTTTTAGTTTTATTATCTTTGCTATTGTTTTCTTCATTTCTAGTTCATTTATTTCTGCTCTGATTTTTATGACTTCTTTCCTTCTACTGACTTGGGTTTTCTTTGTTCTTATTTCTCAAGTTTGCTTTAGGAGTAGGGTTAGATTGTTTATTTGAGATTTTTCTTGTTTCTTGAGGTGAGATTGAATTGCTATAAACTTCCCTCTTAGAGCTGCTTTTGCTGTCTGTCGTCGGTTTTGTGTTGTCATGTTTTCATTGTCATTTGTTTCTATGAATATTTTAAATTTCTTCTTTGATTTCTTCAGTGATCTCTTGGTTTTTTAGTAGTGCACTGTTTAGCCTACATGTATTTGTGTGTTTTTCAGTTTTTTTTCCCTGTAATTGATATCCAGTCTCATAGCATTGTGGTCAGAAAAGACCCTTGATACAATTTCAATTTTCTTAAATTTTCCAAAGCTTGATTTGTGACCCAAGATATGATCTATCCTGGAGAATGTTCAATGTGCACTTGAGAAGAAAGTGTATTCTGCCACTTTCAGGTGGAATGTTCTATAAATATCAGTTAAATGTATCTGGTTTATTGTGTCATTTAAAGCTTGTGTTTCTATATTTATTTTCTGTTTGGGTGATCTGTCCAATGGATAAAAGTCTATTTTATCTGATATGAGTATTGCTACTCCAGCTTTTGATTTCCATTTGCCTGGAATATCTTTTTCCATCCCTTCACTTTCAGTCTGTATGTGTCCCTAGGTTTGAAGTGGGTCTCTTGTAGACAGCATATATATGGGTCTTATTTTTGTATCCATTCAGCCAGTTTGTGTCTTTTGGTTGGGACATTTAATCCATTTACATTCAAGGTTATTATTGATATGTATGTTCCTATTAACATTTTCTTAATTGTTTTTGGAATTGTTTTTGTGGGTCTTTTTCTTCTCTTGTGTTTCCCTCCTAGAGGAGTTTGTTTAGCGTTTGTTGTAAAGCTGGTTTTGTAGTGGCTGAATTCTCTTAGCTTTTGCTTGTCTGAAAAGCTTTTGATTTCTCCATCAAATCTGTATGAGAGGGCTTCCCTGGTGGCGTAGTGGTTGAGAGTCCGCCTGCCGATGCAGGGGACATGGGTTTGTGCCCCGGTCCAGGAAGATCCCACATGCTGCGGAGCGGCTGGGCCTGTGAGCCATGGCCGCTGAGCCTGCGCATCCGGAGCCTGTGCTCCGCAACGGGAGAGGCCACAACAGTGAGAGGCCTGTGTATCACACACACACAAAAAATCTGTATGAGATTCTTGCTCGGTAGAGTAATCTAGATTCTTGCTCAGTAGAGAAATCTTGGTTGTAGGTTTTTCTCTTTCATCACTTCAAGTGTATCCTGCTACTCCCTTGTAGCCTGCAGAGTTTCTGCAAAAATCAACTGATAACCTTACAGGGATTCCTTTGTATGTTATTTTTTGTTTTTCCCTTGTTGCTTTAATATTTTTTCCTTGAATTTAATTTTTGTTAATTTGATTAATATGTATCTTGGTGTGTTTCTCCTAGGGTTTATCCTGTATGGGACTCTGTGCTTCCTGCACTTGGGTGACTTTCCTTTCCCATGTTAGGGAAGTTTTCCACTATAATCTCTTCAAATATTTTCTCAGACCCTTTCTTTTTCTCTTCTGCTTCTGGAACACTAAAGTGCATTTAGTGTTGTCCCAGAAGTCTCTGATATTGTCTTCAATTCTTTTCATTCTTTTTTCTTTACTCTGCTCCTTGGCAGTTATTTCCACCATTTTGTCTTCCAGCTCACTTTGTTCTTCTGCCTCAGTTTTTCTGTTACTCAGTTATTCTGTTATTTGTTTGTTTTTTAGTTCTTCTAGATCTTTGTTAAACATTTCTTGTATTTTCTTAATCCGTGTCTCCATTCTACTTCTGAGATTCTGGATCATCTTTACTATCATTACCCTGAATTCTTTTTCAGGTAGCTTGCCTATTTCCTCTTCATTTATTTGGCCTTGTAGGATTTTACCTTACTTCTTCATCTGTGACATATTTTTTTGCCGTCTCATTTTTTTTTTTTTTTTTATGCGTGGGATTGTGTTCCTGTCTTACTGGTTGTTTGGCCTGAGGCTACCAGCACTGGAGTTTGTAGGCTGTTGAGTAGAGCTGGGTCTTAGTGCCGAGATGCTGACCTCTGGGAGACCTCAGTCCAATAAATATTCCCTGCAGTCTGAGGTTCTCTGTTAGTCCAGTGGTTCGGACTTGGAGCTCCCACCGCAGGAGCTTCAGCCCAACCCTCGGCTCATGAACCAAGATCCCACAAGTTGCACAGGGTGGCAAAAAAAAAAAAAGAATGACAACAAAGTAAAAAATAAAATTAGACTAGGAAACTAACAGATATGTTAGAAAGAATATAAAAGTAAAAATATAGATGAAACAACAACTGGAAGGTAAAACAGAACCACAATAGTAAAAAAGAGGAGAGAAAAAAAAAAAGGTGGAAAAGGCCTTGTCTGTGGAGGTTGGGGCCTAAGCAGGGGTGGGGTTTGGGCAGTGGGCGGGGCATATGCTTAGGACCCACAGGGCTGGAAAAGGCCCTGGGAGGGGTAGGGGGTGGGGCTTAGGCTCAAGGAACAGAAGGGGCCCAGGCATGCCTCTGCCTCGTCTCAGAGGCCAGGGGACCCCACCTGGGAGTACAGCCCTCTCCTGCTCCTCCCGTCCTGGAGGCCCCCTCCTTTCTGCCTCTCCTTTTCTCCCCTGGCCTCCCTCCTATGCCCCCAGGACCAACGCGGCCTGGAGGGGCCTCTGAGGGCGTAGGACCTGGCCCGAGAGCTTGGCAGACTTACCTGGCTGATTGCACAGGGGAAATACTCCCTGATCTGAGCCCCTTAGGGACCCTCCAGGTGTGGGAACCCCTCCCCACTCTCAGCCACCCTCAGGGGTGCTGGTCCTGTCCGGCCTCCACTTCTCCTCCCTCCTCAGTCCCCCCACGTCCTACCAGTTTGCTTGGAGGTTCCTCTTGTCTTCTTGGGTGTTGAGGTCCCCCACCAGCGTCCGGCAGGCACCCTAGTTGTGGGGAGACACATACTCTGTGTCTTCCCACACCGCCATCTTGACTGCCCTAAAAAGATTTTTAAGAAGAGAAAAAAATCTGTGAAGCTAGTCTTTTTTTTTTTTAAAGCATTAGTATTTTTATTTTATTTTATTTTATTTTGGCTGTCTGTGTTGGGTCTTCATTGTAGTGCGTGGGCTTCCCCTTGCAGTGGCTTCTCTTTGTTGTGGAGCACCGGCTCTAGATGCACGGGCTTCAGTAGTTGTGGCACACAAACTCAGTGGTTGTGGCTTGCGGGCTCTAGAGCGCAGGCTCAGTAGTTGTGGTGCATGGGCTTAGTTGCTGTGCAGCATGTGGGATCTTTCTGGACCGGGAGGGTCAAACCCAGTGAAACCAGGGATCGAACCCATGATCCCTGAGTTCGACCCCATTGGCAGTTGGATTCTTAACCACAGCGCCTCCAGGGAAGTCCCTAAAACTACTGGCTTAAGCATATAAACAATATAATTTTAACTTGAAAATTACCTGAAAATATGTTATTTCATTATAGACAACATACCTTTCTAATTAGAACAAACTACCATTTGTCTGGAGTGGTCAGAGGATGAGTTTTCCTTCAGTGGGCAGTCAAGAACCTGAGGGACCTTCAGTATCAACTACCTGCTTTAAAGCAATTAAGATGGAACAAAACACACCAGTGCTAAAGACAGTGCCGTAGAATGGAATGTTCATAGCTCCCAGAAGGTGTTTTGAGGTTTGTGAGGCCTGCAGGCACTGCTGTGCACAGCAGCTCTCCTTAAGGACTGGTAGCTAGAAATGTGGTTAAATGTTGATTGTGTGGAAGTTTAGGTATTGAAGACATAGGAAACTGAGTCGAAGCCTTAGCATCCTTGGTAGTTCTTTGCTTTTCTTCCTCCACTAAAATCTAAGATTTTTAACCTTATTTAGTTTTCATTTGCTTTCTTCTAAAAGCTGTGACTAGCATAAATGCATGATTCCAGGCAGTATAATTAACAAATAATAATGGCTAATATTTACTGAGGCCTTACTGTAGACCAGATACGGGTCAGAGGACTTCGTTACAACTGTTCCTTCCGGAACAGAGAGGCTTCCACCTCTCACAGTACCCGAAAGTCAGGCAGTGCATTATAGCTGTCAAGGCATGAACTCTACACTTGAATTCTGGTTCGAATCCTGGTTTCGCTATTCACTTTCTCTGTGACCTTAACAAAGCCACTTAATCTCTCAATTTCCTCATTTTTATAATGGGGATAATAATATCTACCTCATGTGGTTTTAATAATGACTGAATTATTTAATATATAAAACATACATAATACTACGCACTTATAAACGTTAGCTGTTAGTATTGTTGCTGTTCGGTTATGGCTGTCATTCTCCACTCTATCCGGCTGCTTTGTCTTCTTTATAAACTTAGCTACCTCTTATTGCCTCTTAGAGATTGGTGCTCCTAGGCTGTGTCCTTGACCTACACTTTCTCCCAGTGTGGCCTGATCTGCTCCTGATGAGTCAGGACCAACCCTGTGCTGATGATTTCCAAATCTGTTTCTGACCTACTTGCTCTCCTTACAAACTGAGATCCTTACAGACAACTGCCTATGGACAAGCACCTCAAACCTAGTGTAATTAAAATTGAAATTGTCATTTACTCCCTCTTCATGCTACTTAATTTCTCTGTGCTACTTAATTTCTCTGTCTTAGTTTTCTCATCTATATGATGGGATAACAGTAATACCTACTTCATAGGGTTATTTTGAGGATTAAATGAGATAGTTCATGCAAAGCACTTATAAGAATGCCTGGTACAGGGACTTCCCTAGTGGTACAGTGGTTAAGATTCTGAGCTCCCAATGCAGAGGGCCCAGGTTTGATCCCTGGTCAGGGAATTAGATCCCACATGCCACAACTAAAAGATCCCACACGCGGCAATGAAGATTCTGCCTGCTGCAGCTAAGACCTGGTCTAGCCAAATAAATAAATAAACAAATAAATAAAAAATTTTTTTTTTGAAAAAAGAATGCCTGGTACATATTTAAGAAACATTCACCATTCTGATTGTTGTTTTTATTTGTTTTCCTTGTCTAGTGAATAGCATCAACATCTAAAGCATTAACCCAAACCAAAACTTAGAAATTTTCTTGATTTACTTCCCCTCCCGCATTCCCACCCCTGTACCCTAACTGATCAGTTTCCATTTCCTGGTATTATTTTCACTCTATTTGGACCCTTATTAATTCTTTCCTGGATCCCCAAACAGCTTCCTAAGCAATTTTTGGTCTTACCTCCTGTGATCTGTTTTTCGTTCCGCTACCAGAGTGATCTTTATGTAATGCACATATTTGATCATGTCACTCTCTGGCTTGAAATTCCTCAGTGATTCCCCATTGAATTTTGTCTTGAGAATAAATTTATTAATGTAGTGCTTCCTAAACTTTGGTGTCCATCTGAATCACCTGGGAATCTTGTTAAAGTGGAGATTCTGATGGAGATCTGTGATGGAGCCCCAAGACTGTATTTCTAACAACTTCCCGGTGTTGCCAGTGCTGCTGGATTGAGGGCCATGACTCGAGCAGTGAGGCTGTAATGCATAGGGCTCTTCCTGACCTACCTTCACCTTGGGCCTGCCTCATCTCTTGTGTTTCCCTCCAGGCATTCAGGTCTTCACTTTAAGTCAAGAGCTCTCCAGGGTGCCTTTTTGCCACATTGCAGCATTCCCCTTGCCTGGCTTTCTCTACTCCTGTTCGTGAGTTAGTTCCTCCAGACCCATGCTGCCTAAGATGCCCCTGTGTCCTGACACTTACTACACTGCATTGCAGTTGTTTATCTCCTTGTGCTTCTCTGAGCCTCTTAAGGACAGGGGAGATATCTTGTTTGTTTTGTTTTAATAACAACTTTATTTTAGATGTATATTTCACATACAATACAATTTATGCATTTAAAGCGTGTAATTTAATGGTTCTCATCTGTTTTTTTTAAGAAGATGTTGGGGGTAAGAGTTTATTAATTTATTTATTTTTGCCGTGTTGGGTTTTCGTTTCTGTGTGAGGGCTTTCTCTATTTGTGACAAGCGGGGGGCCGCTCTTCATCGCGGTGCACGGGCCTCTCACTATCTATCACGGCCTCTCTTGTTGCGGAGCACAGGCTCCAGAAGTGCAGGCTCAGTAGTTGTGGCTCATGGGCCTAGTTGCTCCGCGGCATGTGGGATCCTCCCAGACCAGGGCTCGAACCTGTGTCCCCTGCATTGGCAGGCAGATTCTCAACCACTGCGCCACTAGGGAAGCCCCTCTCATCTGTTTTTTGAACCAACATCTAGACCAGGGTTTGGTCTAGTAACAAGTCCATGATTGAATGAATGCATTAATTAAATGACATAAAGTACCATTGGTAAGTTTTCTCTAAATTTTCCTCTCCATATCTATATTTTTGGGATTTAACATTTCGGCATTCACATCATCTTATTTATTCATCAATAACTCTTCATGAGCTTCCTCCTCCCACCCTTCTTTTTGGCACCAGGGATGGGAACCACTTCATTCTTCCCTTGGTCAGTTTTGAGGCATTATTACAGATCACTGTCCTGGGTTCTCCAGTGCTTCCAGTTCTCTTTTTCAGCTCATGCTGTAACAAGCAGTACTGACTGAAAGCACAGATTCTTTTTTTTTTTTTTAAACATCTTTATTGGAGTATAATTGCTTTACAATGTTGTGTTAGTTTCTGCTCTATAATGAAGTGAATCAGCTATATGTGTACATATATCCACCATCCCTTCCCTCTTGTGTCTCCCTCCCACCCGCCCTATCCCACCCCTCTAGGTGGTCACAAAGCACCGAGCTGATCTCCCTGTGCTATGCGGCTGCTTCCCACTAGCTAGCTATTTTACATTTGGTGGTGTATGTATGTCAGTGCCACTCTATCACTTTGTCCCAGCTTACCCTTCTCCCTTCCCAGGTCCTCAAGTCCATTCTCTACGTCCGTGTCTTTTTTTTTTTTTTTTGGCAGTACGCGGGCCTCTCACTGTTGTGGCCTCTCCCGTTGAGGAGCACAGGCTCCGGACGCACAGGCTCAGTGGCCATGGCTTACGGGCCCAGCCGCTCCGCAGCATGTGGGATCTTCCCAGACCGGGGCACGAACCGTGTCCCCTGCATCGGCAGGCAGACTCTCAACCTCTGCGCCACCAGGGAAGCCCATGACTCTTTGAATTACGGTTTTCTCAGGGTATATGCCCAGTAGTGGGATTGCTGGGTCATATGGTAGTTCTATTTTTAGTTTTTTAAGGAACCTCCATACTGTTCTCCACAGTGGCTGTATCAATTTACATTTCCACCAACAGTGCAAGAGGGTTCCCTTTTCTCCACACCCTCTCCAGCATTTATTGTTCATAGATTTTTTGATGATGGCCATTCTGACTGGTGTGAGGTGATACCTCATTGTAGTTTTGATTTGCATTTCTCTAATGATGAGTGATGTTGAGCCTTCTTTCATGTGTTTGTTGGCAATCTGTATGTCTTCTTCGGAGAAATGTCTATTTAGATCTTCTGCCTATTTTTGGATTTGGTTGTTTTTTTGTTTGTTTTTGATATTGAGTTGCATGAGCTGTTTGTATATTTTGGAGGTTATTCCTTTGTCAGTTGTTTCATTTGCAAATATTTTCTCCCATTCTGAGGGTTGTCTTTTCATCTTGTTTATGGTTTCCTTTGCTGTGCAAAAGCTTTGAAGTTTCATTAGGTCCCATTTGTTTATTATTGTTTTTATTTCCATTTGTCTAGGAGGTGGGTCAAAAAGGATCTTGCTGTGATTTATGTCATAGAGTGTTTTTTCTATGTTTTCCTCTAAGAGTTTTATAGTGTGTGGCCTTACATTTAGGTCTTCAATCCATTTTGAGTTTATTTTTGTGTATGGTGTTAAGGGACTGTTCTAAAATCATTCTTTTACATGTAGCTGTCCAGTTTTCCCAGCACCACTTATTGAAGAGACTGTCTTTTCTCCATTGTATATCTTTGCCTCCTTTGTCATGGATTAGTTGACCATAGGTTCGTGGGTTTATCTCTGGGCAAAGCACAGATCTTAACATGCTGCTTTCCCGCTCAAAACCCCTGACTAGTCTCCAACACCCCCCCCCCCCACCCCCGCCACCTCCAAGTGTCTACTATAGAATTAACTTATTCCTTAGCCTGACATTCAAGACTTGTGATCTCTCTAACTGTAATCTCTTGACTTGATCTTTTGCAGCACTGGGAGTTCTCAGACTTTACTATACGTAGCAATCAACTGGAATACTTTTTAAAATGTAAATTCCTGGGTCTTTCCTCCAGAAATTTAGCCAATGGTTTTGAGAGTCCCACGAATCTGTTTTTAACCAGTGCACCATAAGGGATTCTGATACAGGTGGTCTGTGGAAGCCCACTCTCAGACGCTGAAGCAACCTTGCTGCTGGAGACTGTGTTCCAGTGTTGCTTGACTCTGGACTTTGTTCACCATGCTTCCCTCTTGCCACCTAGGAAACGCTCAATAAGAGTTAATGGAATTGAACTATTTGTTGAGTGGTGGTGTTGAGTCTTTTTAAAATTGTAAGATGACATTACTGTAGACATATTTTCAGCCACTTTTTTTCCCCTGGCTGTCCTTAATGTGTTACTTTTAATAGGATATGTGAGAAGACCTGGCACATGGTAGTGACCCAGTAAATCTTTTTGCTATTTTTAAAGGCAACTGGAAAAACTGCCTCTTATATTAAAACTTAATTGAGAGTCTTCTATGGTGAAAGATATTCTATTACCTTTACTAATAATAGGTGTGAAATAGTATAAGAAATGACTTGCAAAATTACTTTGGGAGCTTTTTTTTTTTGTTAAATAAAGTTTTTAAAAAAACGGTAAAAATAGGGACTTCCCTGGTGGTTCAGTGGTTAAGACTCTGTGCTTCCATGCGGGGGGCCCTGGTTCAATCATGGGCTGGGGAAATAAGATACCACAGGTCACGCCGCGCTGCAAAAAAAAAAGTAAAAATAATGTTCAGTGCAGAACCTTTGGAAATTCAGAAATACAAAAGGAAAAACTTCCATGTAATACCTCTATCCTTAGATACTTTTAATATTTGATGTAAGTCTGCTCATTTTCCTGTGTATATTTTCTTTAGCAAAATGATTTATTTTGTGCATACTAGTTTGTAGCAAGATTTTTTCTCTAAGGAGTATATGTGAACATTTTCCTGTACCAATACATATTCTTCTACACTGTGTTTTTAATGCTTCAGAGTATTATATCACATGAATTAGTCATATGTTATTCAACCAATCCCCTACGATAAGTACGTCCAACTTTTTGACAATTTAACTGAAGAGAACCAAAAGCCTTTGTGTGTTCTTTGAAAAGAAACGAATTGTAGTTGTTAATGAATCTGACTATAATTAAAAAACATTGCATTTTTCTATGATAACAATATTGGTACAGAAACTTGGTGATTATCATATCAGTATTAAGAAGATTAATCTAGTTAGAGCTTAGAAGGACTAAAAAGAATACAGGAATATCAAAGCACTGAAGAATAAGTCCTTAAATATAACTGCATATTTGGTCTCAGAGTGTGTCAGCCACAACAGCTCTCTAGAGGAAATTCTCCAGATTAGAGTTAGATAGATCAAGATTATTAATCAGAGTGCCAAGGCAATCAAGCTGTAGGTTAGCTCCAACCTGAGAGGATACTGGATCCCTTCCTTCTCTAGTATTTTGGAAACCATACAGTAAGATAAGTTGTATTATAATGAATACATTTACATACCTGCCTGTTCTTGTTAGTCGAGGAGACTATCTCTGACTGGTAAAAGCTATTTGGGATTTGTCAAGCTCCTGCATCCATATTTAATGGCAGGATAGCCTGGTTGCTCAGAAACTGGTGGCTTTAGAAATGAAAAAGTTGACTTAGGCTAGAGGGGAAAGAAATATAGCAGAGGCAGTTATTTAAAAAAAAAAAACACATTTACTGAGTAACTTGGGAAATAATCCATGAGACATGAGATCTTGAAAACCCTAAAAAGGAGTCTTTTTGTTAATGTATTTCAAATAGGCCCCCCTGGTTTACAAATACTGTAAATACATGTTTCTTACAATGAGCTTCCAACTGAAATATGTCTGGGAAACTGGCCAGGGGTTCTTAGGGCCTGGTTCTTCAGAAGATGTTCAGTCCCCTGGGGGCAGAGGTGGCACCTCTTTGGGTCCAAGAGTTTTCTGAGTCTGTGTCAGGAACAGTGCCTTATACCCAGGAAAATTGGAATAATTTGCGGACTGTGCCAAGTTGCCTCCTCGGTCATTGCCTGCTGGAGTCCTCAAGGTCCAGTTTGTCTCTTGGAGCCAGGGCTCCCACTACCGTGTGTTTAACAAGGATCTGGACAAAATGTGTAGCGTGCAGTTTAACTGTTTAGAGTAAGGATTGGGCTGTCTCATTTGAGTTTATGAAAATCTACGTGGTGGGGTCATTTAAAAGAACGTTAGTACCAATTTAACAAATCTGTAAGAGTCAGTTGTAATCTACGCCATTTTGTACATTAAACCTAGATTCTTAAAATAATGTTTTTCTTAAGGTTAAACATCTGTATTCTTATTTGGGTTACATATCTATTGGTTATTTTTCAGGATTTTCTAAGGTAACTATCATAGACTGGTGAAATTTAATAAGTCTGAATGAATAGAGGCCAAATTAATTATTGTAAAATATATATGGATAAAATAGTGTCACTACACATGATTCCAGCTTGCAAACTGCTTCTCTTGGGCAGCAGTTAAGGTTTTATAAGAAAGTATATAGGTTGAGTTTATTCAGAATGTGGTCAATACATAGACACAGAGTCTCAGCCAGAGCGCCAGAACTACCTCTGTGCATGCTTTCCACTTTAATTCCATAAGTAGCCAGTTGTCCTTTGGTTTTCATTCTTCACTGTCATAGCATAGTAACATCAGATGCAGCTGGAGCTTAAAGAAGAAGGGCCATGTTAATTAATTCCAGTGAAACAAAAACTGCCTCAAATAATTAATAGAATACAGTCTCATTAAAAGACCTTAGAGCTTTTTTTTTCCTGCTCTTCCTCCCCCTCCACTCCCCAAGGACTAGAGAAGGAGAATGGCGCAGATTGTTCACTTGAGACCATTTTAAGCTATTGATGCATCATCTTACAGTCCTCATTTGGTGGTTCTGATTTCAACATGAATCATTCAGGCCATGTAGTAATTTTCTCTTATTTTCTGTTGAGGCTCTTTTTTTTTTTTTTTTTTTTTTTTGAGGCTCTCTTTTTGCCTTCAGTGACAGTTTTCAAGAGAGCAGTTCATGAACTTAGGCTTTGTCAGAATCTAAAAATGGCCTCTATTTTATTGTCTTATTTATATCTGTCATATTTTAGTTTAAATACAGCTGACCTAGCAAGCAAACATTTGTGTGTACAAGTAGGGTGGCAAATACCAGGTCAGGTTGCCTGCTGGGTTATTGGAGGGAAGAAGAGGCTATGTGTGCTCCCATCATTGTTTCTATCAGCTGATCTTGCTATTATAAGGTTCGTTCTTTTTTTTTCTTCCAAATAGTTAAGGAAAGAGGGATTATTGGACTTGAGAAAGCCAGAGTTAGGGAAAACCAGGTTGAGAGATAAGTAGGACGATCTTTTCCCATGCGATTGATTATCTTGGTTTTCCAACCCAACATCTTATAATCAGTAGAAGCTTCCATCCTGTGACCTATCCTTTGAGGACACTGCCTTTGAGCAAACTAGAAAGTTTAATCCACTTCTAATTTTAATAGTAGGTAAAAAGAGAATAAGAGGAAATTAACATATAACGTGGTTTGCAGGTTTTTTTTTAACAGATAAAAAGATCTAGATTTTGTTGTGTTGTTGAAAACATGTTCAAGATTTTATGTGTGTTCCAGAGCTGCATTTTTGGTAGCGTAATAACAAAGATGTAAAGAAAAATACATACATACCATAGAAATGTAAAAAAAAAGCTGAGGAAAGGATGGCTTGAGACTGAGAGATTTGGGTATGCTTGCCCAAATATGTGTTACCATGTATGTGCAGGGCAAGCATTATTATTTCTGGGAAAGGAAACAGCCCAATAACTCAGGGAACCAATGACTCATCTACAAGTAATATTGGCCATTGTGCTATAGAGGTAGCACACTCAAGAGTAGATGAAACGGAGGAGGGGTCAGACAAACAGGGCTAATAGAGATATATAGTTATGTTTCTACTTTTGTTTGTACATTGTGTTGTGATATCTTTTTTTTTTTGGTTGCTTGTTTTGTCAGGTTAGTTGTAGTTTTTATCTAAGCTTTCTCAAACTAGCTACAAAAGGTTTGGATTATTTGACTCTACGTTTTGGAAAGATGTGATGTGATTGAAACAGCTTTGCCACTTTAGGATTTGTGTGAATCAGATACACTATGAAAAGGAAGTAGAGAAAAGGCTATTTAAATATATAAACAAGAGTTAAGCTTTACGAATCTGAATGAATTAAATAACAAATACATAAAGTGAACGGGAAATACTGAGAACAAATAGTATTTGTTCAGTAACGTGATATGGTTAAAAGTATGGTGTCCAGTGTTATGTTGAGCTTCTTCCTGTGTGACTATAGGCAAATAGTAAAGGTACCCACTCACAGGGCAGCTTGGAGGTTTTATATATAAGTATATATGTAAAGCACTTAGCTCAGTACTTGGCACATAATAATGGAGCCCATTAATATTAACTCTTCAGCTGGTATTATTGGCTTGCGTATTTCAAATGATTTGTAAGAATTCATTTTGTTAAAAGAGAAATAATAGCCCTAGGTAGTTCTCTACTTATCGTACTTTTAATGCTTCTAGATGGTTTCAGGACCTAAGTTATACACACTAATACAATTCTCCCTTCATTCTAGATAGGACTTGGCTAGAAATACTCTTTCAGTTATAATCCATCTACAATTCAGCATTGTCAGCACCATCTGACATAGCTGTAGCTTTCACACCAGGCCCTTTTTAATGTCTCCTTCATCAGCATTCTCAACCTTTTTTTTCTGCCAGAAAGAGGAACTTATTCTAAACCAGGGCTCTTAAAGGTCCTGCACCCAGTTGTAATTAGCCAGCATAACTAGCACTTTATGAATCATATAGACATGTGTCATAAACTACTGGTTAAATCTCAAGAGCTAGTCCCAACCCTGTTTCTCTTGCCAGTATAAAGGTTTGAAAGACAGATACTCCTTTTTCTAACTTCCATTGTAGTTAGAGCTAGCTGTGTGATTCAGCTTTGGTTAATGTGATATAATCAGAAATCTTCTGGAGGGCCTCTACGGGGGTGGGGAGGTGGGGATTGCTTTTCAGATAAAAGGAACAGAAGCAAGAGAACAGTTTGGTTGCATATCTTCTTTCTTCCATTCATAAGTGTGGAATATGATGTATGGACTTGTGGCAGCAAAATTACAATCATGAGATAACAAGCCTGAGAATGGAAAGTTAACAAGCGGAGGTGGCAACAGCAGAAAGATGGAGTCTGGGTTCTTAGTGATATTACTGAGCTGTCAGAACAACCCTGAGGTAACCTTCTCTGGACTCTTCGTACATTATTAAAGTCTATTTAGTCAGACTTTTCTGTTCCTTGTAGTTGAAAGCATTCCTAACTTAAACAAGATGTAGCAGCTTTAATGTGAATAAATTAATATAAATTTGGGAGATTTTTTTCAATTTGTACAAATACAAATTTGTACAAATTCATGCATAAATAACATGGGAATATGACAGAATCCAAGAGGCGAAATGTGAATTCTCATCAAGCTTTTGACATTGCACAATATCAGCAGTAATGTCATATAAACTAGTCTTAGTCATAATTTATAGGTTCTCTGGCTACCTTGTGAGTCCTTTCTCACATTACCTATGGCTTTTTAAAGTCTTGCTTTCTTCAGGCTTAGCCACCTGAACATGACAGGGGCAAGGACTGAAGTTTCAATAATAAGGGAAAAGCTGGATATGAGAGAAAATGAGTGGGTGGAAGACATCAGTTAAAAGATGAGTGTGTAAAGACCATACCAGTCTTCCAGCCAGGGTTGTCTCTAGGCTGTCCTGTAGTTCCATGTTCTTGAATTCCAGTGGGGGAAGAGGAGAACAAGATATTAAAAAGGCAAAGAAGGGCTTCCCTGGTGGCGCAGTGGTTGAGAGTCCGCCTGCCGATGCAGGGGACATGGGTTCGTGCCCCGGTCTGGGAAGATCCCACATGCCGCGGAGCGGCTGGACCTGTGAGCCATGGCCGCTGAGCCTGCCCATCCGGAGACTGTGCTCCACAATGGGAGAGGCCACAACAGTGAGAGGCCCGCGTACCAAAAAAAAAAAAAAAAAAAAAAAAATCAAAAACGAAAAGGCAAAGAAGCAGCAGCAGCCGCAGCAGCCGGTGAAGGCCTAGAAGAATTCCTGGCAAACATTAAAAGCTCCTTCAACTCTGGGGTTCATTTCACTTGGTCTCTCAACTCTTATATGAAGTTTATGGTGAAGCCATACCAAACATACGCTTAGCTCAATGCTTGAAATTTTAGGTTATCCAGCGGTGTTAAGATGTTTGGTAAGTCTGTCCGTTTGGTATGAAAATTTAAAGTAGAGGTAGGCAAGGAAGGGAATACAGGTGTGAAAATAAAGAGAACTCTTGTGGAGAAAAGTAGTTAGAAAATTAAGAAAATTTGACCATATCATAGATGAACATGGTAGTAACATTTTCCACTGAGGAATTGCTCTTACTTAAATTTTGTCATTTGCTGAGACTCCCAAGGGAATGCCTCTTATGAGGCATTAATCATAAAGGAAGACTAATTTTTTGTGTAACTAAAGAAATAAACCAAAATATTTTTTTACCAATGGCACAAAGAATCATACTTTATTTTTTTTAATTTAAAAATAAATTAAAAATAATTAATTAATTGATTTTTGGCTGCGTTGGGTCTTCGTTGCTGTGTGTGGGCTTTCTCTAGTTAGGGTGAGTGGGGGCTACTTTTCATTGTGGTGCACGGGCTTCTCATTGCCGTGGCTTCTCTCGTTGTGGAGCTCGGGCTCTAGGTGCGTGGGCTTCAGTAGTTGTGGCATGTGGGCTCAGTGGTTGTGGCTCGCAGGCTCTAGAGCGCAGGCTCAGTGGTTGTGGCGCTTAGTTGCTCCGCTGCATGTGGGATCTTCCCAGACCAGGGCTCGAACCCACATCCCCTGCATTGGCAGGCGGATTCTTAACCACTGCACCATGAGGGAAGTCCGAGAATTATAATTTAAATGGAGGCTGGCACATGCAAACTCCTATTCATGTTCATTTGTTGATCATCAAGCTTGACAGTCTCTCTTTTCTCTCACTATACGTTTGGGACATGACTGGCCTTACTGATCACACATTTCTGTAGATGCAGCCTTGTTTCTGGTACAGAGTGAGAAGGCATTTGTAAAAGCACTGTAGGCAGATATGGAGGGGCTGCAACAGCAGCAGTATTAGATTTAGATCTTAGGTATAAGTGATACAGTGTAATCACAGGCTCCACTTTCCATTTCCTCCTCACTCTGTTGTTAATAGACTCTGAAGTGCTTTTCATCTTATTAGCGTCTATTTATCTTGTGAATTTTTAAAAATTCAATTTTAGCTTATGTATATAGATATTTTCATGACTGCTATTAAAAAAGATAATTAACGTTTTGTATTGATATGGATAGATGTCCAGGATATATTGTTAAGTCAAAAAAAAGTGTAGAAGTATATATGTGTGCACATATGTGTGCGCGTGTATGCCTACGTTCTGGAAGAATTTATACTAGACTGTTGAGATTATTGAAAGCAGTTATTTCTAGAGGTGTGATTATGGGAGACCTTTACTTTCTAATTTATCTATAATATTTGGATTTTTATAATCAGCATACTTGTTTGTAATCAGAAAAAAACAAGTCTTTTCTTTCTTTAAGTAGTATAAACAAAGATGTTTCAGGGCTTCCTTGGTGGCGCAGTGGTTGAGAGTCCGCCTGCCGATGCAGGGGACGTGGGTTTGTGCCCCGGTCCGGGAAGATCCCACATGCCGCGGAGCGGCTAGGCCCGTTAGCCATGGCCGCTGAGCCTGCGCATCCGGAGCCTGTGCTCCGCAACGGGAGAGGCCAGAACAGTGAGAGGCCCGCGTACCGACAAAAACAAAAGAAAATGCTTTTTGTTTGGAAACCAAGAATGGCACTGCTCAGTGATGATCACATGTTTTCTTCATATAAGTCAGGAAAAATGTATGAGTCTTTATTCCTGGTTTGGGCTGGTCCTCCCTGCCTCATTTGTCTCCATCTATAACAGGTTGAGCTATCATATCGTGGGGTGTTAGAGCAAGGGGCCAGGCAGCGAAGCTCGTTATGCTGGTAGTTCATCCTTTGGCTTTTAGTTGTTCTTTCCAACCTTATATAAGACAAGCTAAAACATGGTTTTGTTATATTTTTGTTACAAATAATTTATTATTAAAATCAGATTATTTTAAGCTTCAGAGGAAAAAGTATATACTTTTACTCATATTTCTCCCTACCTCCTGTATACCCAGCTAAGTAAACCAAAATTTAATGGGGTCTATGGAGGCTGTATAGCAGTGAGTCAGAATGCTCAGTATGTCTAGTGTTTGGAACTTCTTGCCAAGGTTGTAGATGCTCTGAGTCTAATGTTTTCCTGAGTACAGTATTGTGTGAGTTGCATGTTTCAGTGCTAAAGAACACATTTTAAAAATGGAAGCATTCTCCAGTCTTTGTTAATGGGCTTTGGGAAAGAGTGGCTACATATTTATTTTATGGTTCAGCAATTAATGACGCAAAGTATAATAAATCTGATTTGCAAAACACTATAAATTGTTTAAGATCATTTGTCGGTCACTTAATCTATGGGTACAGTCAAATCACTCTCAAACTGTTGGCTTTGAGATATAGTTTGCCTTGGACAAGAGGCTGCTCTTTCTGTCCCTTTCTTCCAGAGCATGTTAAATGACTCTCGAGTGCCAAGGTTCACAGCCTATTCACACATGGCCTGGGACAACCTCTCTCCCCTTGAACCGTGGTAGCAGCCCAAGGGTTCTACAAGCTTCAGTTCTTATCTCCACATGCCCATAGCCCTGTTGATGGTTCTGAGTTTTCTCCTATGATTAAAAACAAAATAGCTTTCCATTGATGGAAAAATCTAAAACATGTACTAAAGTAGAAAAAACAGTACAATAAGTTCCCATGTACCCATCCTCCATCTTTAACAATATCAACTCATGGCCAGTCTTCTGCCCCCACCCACTTCTGCTCTTCCATATTATTATTATTATTTTTGGGGGGGTACACGGGCCTCTCACTGTTGTGGCCTCTCCCGTTGCGGAGCACAGGCTCCGGACGCGCAGGCCCAGTGGCCATGGCTCACGGGCCCTTCCCAGACCGGGGCACGAACCTGTGTCCCCTGCATCGGCAGGTGGACCCTCAACCACTGCGCCATCAGGGCAGCCCTCTTCCATATTATTTTGAAGCAAATCCCAGATGTACTGTCATTTTATTCCAAGTATTTCAGTATGTGCAGAAAAGAATTACCATATTAGGCCTGAATGTTGTTCTTTGAAAGGCTTGCTTACAGGTTTGGCCCTTGGCTAGCAACTGGGAACTTGGATTTTGGGAGGGTTCTCACTGTCTTAACTGATAGTGGTGCACTGTGCTTAAGCTTTGTGTACAAATAATATCGTTTATGCTGAACACCTGCTTTCCTTCTGGGAAACTGGAATCTTGGAACGTGCTAGACAGAGTGGGCCTCTGTAACCAGCCCCCAGTAAAACCTTGGGTACCAAGTCTCTAATGAGCTTCTCTTGTAGACCTTATTGTCACAACTTGTTCCTGGGAGAAATTCAGCGCATCCTGTGTGACTCCACTGGGAGAAAACTCTTGGAAGCTCTCACCTGGTTTCCTGTAGACATCACCCCATGTACCTTTTCCTTTTGCTGATTTTGCTTGGTATCCTTTTGTTGTAATAAATCTTAGCTATGAGTATGGTATAGACTGAGTCCTGTGAACCGTCCTAGGATATCACTGAACCTGGGAGCGGTCTTGGGGATCCCTGACACAGCATCTCTAACACAAGCACTTAAAAAAAAAAAAAAAATATATATATATATATATATATATACACACACACACACATATATATACACACACACATATATACACACACACAAACATACATACAATCTCCATAATATCATTATTATTCAAAAAAATTAATAAAAATTTTTTAATGTCATCAAATGTGAAATCGGTATTTGCATTTCCAGTTGTATCATAAATTGAATCAAGGTTCTGGTACTACAACTGGTTGATATTTCTTTAAGTCTCTCTTAATCTATATGTTCCCTCTCCTTCTCTTTTCTTTTCTTTTTCTTTCTTTCTTTTTTTTTTATTTCCTTGAAATTTATTTGTTGAAGAAACTGGGTCATTTGTCCTATAGAATATCCTACAGTCTGGTTTTTGCTGATTATATTGCCATAGTGTAGTATAACGTGTTCCTCTGTAAATTGCTAGTTGAACCTAGAGGCTTTTTGTATGAGTTCTTGAAAGCCCAGTGCCTTCATATGTCTTGAGGCTATGCCTTAATTTCTATTTGATTAATGTTTGCCAAACACTTTGAGGTACTTGGATAAAAGGGGTTCTAACAGTAAATAGCTTTGTTTTCATTAGCATGAGACTACACCTTCTGACACTTGGAGCCTGAGTCATTGCACTTTAGAGAATCCGATAGAAAGTACATGGCTTAGTGTTCACTATCTGTCTTAAGGTACTACCCCTGGCAGAGTTCCCTGAGCTAAAGCTGGCTTTAGTGATTTAGGGTTGGTACAGTGCCATGGGGACCAGATATTATGATGTAAGTGGAAATGTAGTTTTTTCTTAAAATCTATCTTACTGGTTTTGAAGACCCTAAAACTTAAGATCGAAAACATCAGAAACCTACTAAAATCTGTAAACCCATTAAATTAATTTGCTATGCAACAAATCCCTTCAGTATCTCAGTAACTAAGTTCTAATTAATGTTACTAAGTTCCTCTTATTTCAACTCTATAGGAATAGTCTGACAACAAAGATCCAATGTAGGTATCACAGGTCATCTTTGGTGATGTGCTTTTTTGAAATGACTATGTATTTGGGCATTTAATAAACATTTAAAATACAGGTGTACACTTTAATTTTTAAAATTTTTAATAAAATAAAGATTCCCATCTTAACCATTTGTAAGTATACAGTTCAACAGTATTACGTACATTCATATTGTGTAACTAATCTTTGGAACACTTTTCATCTTGCAAAACTAGAACTCTGTGCACATTGAACAACAGCTCCCCATTCCCTCCTCCTTCCAGCCCCATGGCAGCCACTCTTCTACTTTCTGTCTATGAATTTGGCTACTCTGGGTATTTCATATAAGGGGAATTACAGTATTTGTCTTTTTTGTGACTGGCTTATTTCATTTAGTATAATGTCCTCAAGGTTCATCCTTGTTGTAGCGTGTGTCAGGATTTCCTTCCCTTCCAGAGCTGAATAATATTACGCTAAATGTATATATAGTAGTCCCCCCTTATCTGTAATTTCATTTTCAGCTTCAGTTGCCTGTGGTCAACCACAGTCCAAAAATATTAAATGGAAAATTCCTGATATTAGATTTGGCAGTGATTTCTTGGATATGAAAAGTCTTCATAAGTTTTAAATTGTGCACTGTTCTGAATAATGTGATAAAATCTTGCACCATCCTGCTCCTTCCTGCCCAGGACATGAATCATATTTGATGTCCTTTGTCCAGCATATCCCTCCTGTTAGTTACTTAGTAGCCCTCTTGGTTCAGATTAACTGTCCTGGTATCACAGTGCTTGTGTTTAAGTCACCCTAATTTTACTTAATAATGGCCCAAAGCACAAGAATAGTGATGCTGGCAATTCAGATATTCTCTTACTGTGCCTAAATTATAAGTTACTTTATCATAAGTATGTATGTATAGGAAAAAAATAGTGTGTATAAGAGTTTGGTACTATTCAGAGTTTCAGGCATCCTCTGGGGGTCTTGGAATGTATCCCCCACGGATAAGAGGGAACTACTCTACTACATTTTGTTTACCCATTCATCTGTTGATGGATACTTGGATTGGTTCTACATTTTGGATGTTATGTATAATGCTGCTGTGAGTATGGGTGTACAAATATCTCTAAACCTGCTTTCAATTCTTTTGGGTATATACCAAGAAGTGGAATTGCTGGATTGGATGTCAATTCTCTATTGTTTTTTTTAAGAGCTGCCATCTTGTTTTCCACAGCAGCTGTACCATTTTACATTCCCAACATCAATTTCTTCACATCCTCTTTAACAGTTGTTATTTTCTGGATTTTTTTGAGAGGTTAGGCAAGTATTTCATTGTGGTTTTCATTTGCATC
The DNA here is from genome assembly GCF_008692025.1 of Phocoena sinus. NCBI lineage: Eukaryota > Metazoa > Chordata > Mammalia > Artiodactyla > Phocoenidae > Phocoena > Phocoena sinus. The sequence goes on from NC_045764.1 coordinate 81,991,775, forward strand.
TCCCTAATGATTAATGTTGCTGGCCATTTGTATATCTTTTTTGGAGAAAAATCCTTTGCCCATTTTTGATCAGATTGGTTGTTTTTGTTGTTGTTGTTGAATTGTAGGAGTTCCTTATATATTCTGGATATTAGCCCCTTATCAGATACATGATTTGCAAATATTTTCTCCCATTCTCTGGGTTGCCTTTCACTCTTGGCCACACCTCACAGCATGCGGGATCTTAGTTCCCAGACTAGGGATCAAACCCGTGCCCCCTGCAATGGAAGCGTGGAGTCTTAACCACTGGACCACCAGGGAAGTCCCTGCGTTTTCACTCTTGATTGTGTACTTTGATGCACAGATTTTTAATTTTAATGTAGTCCGATTTATCTGTTCTTTTTCTTTTGCTGCCTGTGATTTTGGTGTCAGAGCCAAGAAATCATTGACAAATCTAGTGTCAGGAAGATTTTCCCCTATGCTTTCTTCCAAAAGTTTTATAGTTGTAGCTTTTACATTTAGATCTTTGATCCATTTTGAGTTAATTTTTATACGCGGTGTAAGGTTAAAGTCTAACTTCATTCTCTGCAGTTAACGCTTTTACACTTTGGTTTAATAATGCATGAGCACACCATCTCAAAGGTTGGGGGAGGGCTCTCAAGTCAGTTGCACTGTTGACAACTGCTTGCTGTGGGAAACTTGGGTCAGTGCCTCTCCCCAGGGGCAGTTGTTACCGATCTATCTCATTTTTCCCCAAAGAAAATTTTTTCTAAGTTTTAATAAGGTAAGAGAAATTGTTAAATAAATTTTACTAATTGTAAGTAGTAATTATTTTATGACTTTTAGCTTAGATTCTTAAACTTTTTGTTATGAAAAGTTTTTAAACATACACAATGTAAAGAGAATAGTAATACAAACCCCTAAGCACACAGCATCATCAGATCTTAGCATTTTGCACATATTGCTTCTTCTCTTCCCTCTCCAAACATTTTTTCTTTCTGGAGTATTTTAAGGCAAACCCTAGTCATTTTATCATTTCGCTCATATTTATATGTGTAATGTAAACATACAGATTTCAAATCAAATATGTATTATGTCAGAGTATGCTTTTTCTATGTGCTTTATAGTAGAATATTTGTATAATCAATTTGTATTGTTTTAAAACCTAGGACTCGGACCAGCAGCATAATTTTAATATTTGAAATTGCTTCACAGTTTTATAATTTTGCGTATTGCTTTTTGGCATTTCTTGGATCATATCTACGACTAGTATGCTACCTAAGCCTCGGGGACCCAAGCCTCAGTTGTAACATTGCTCTTTTAGGAAAATATGAACTGCTTTACAGCTCTCCATGGTAGAATGGGGTTTCCGAGAACTCATTATTTACAGTTATCAGCTACATACATTTATAAGCTGCTATATGAGAATGCACAGGAAAGATTACAAAAATATGCTTCTCTTTTTTTACTTTCTCCCTTGATGTTTTGAGTCCTAGTAGATATCATGTAACAAGTCCAGCCACCTGATCCATTATTCTTTCAACCCCTTACTTTTTTTTAAACTGGAGAATTTAGTAAAGTGGGGGATTTTTTGCTCTAGAAGAAGGGCTACTTGGAAGTTAAGAATTCAGAAACACATGACCGTTGAATTGAGAGATATTCAAAGGCCTCATCCAAGGTTAAGAAGTTTTCTTCTTAGTTTTCTTATTGCCTGATTATCCAGTGCTACTGGAACCCAAAGATGGACTTCAGATAGGTCATCTCATCAGGCTGTTTGGTAATTGGAAGGTTGGGAGCGAAGTGGATCAGAGGTGTTGAGAGCTCTTGCTGTACAAGTTAATTTCTTTAATCAGAGAGGAATAGACACCTTATACAGGGTCTGGAAACTCAAGAATGATGGTCAAGAGTAATGCAAAATTGAAACCAAGAAAAGCCATAATGTAAAACCCATTTTAGCACACTGTCCCATACATGCCTCAGATAGATAGTTTTGTGTCGTATAATCTATTTCTCCTCTCTGGGAGCCCCTGCATTTTTAATATCGAGGTAAAAACTATCACAGAGTCTTCTGAATAGATATTTAAGAAGTATTCATACCTAACACAAATACTAATTCATTACTTTTTTAAGAAAGCCCACATTCCCCATGCTGACATTTCAAACTGTGAATATCTGCTTCACCCACGTGCCTGAAGGGCTATTTGTGGGGAATCTTCCACAGACGCTTGATTGTGAGCATCTGATGACTCCAGGGAGCATGATGATGGTTAGGTGTGCACACTTGGCCTTTGGAATCGGCCCCCACTCCTCTTAGCCTTTCAGTGAATGACAAGGAGAAAGTATAATTCTGTTTCATTTCTTTTTTTTTTTTCTCCTGTTTTAGAAGAATTTCACCTAAGTTGCTCTTTGAAAAAATAGCAAAAAACTTCTTTTTTTCCAGCTGGAAAAGCCTCTCATAATTTATTAATGGAGCCAATCTCTTTAAAAATGTAAAGAAAATAATAAAACTGCTAATATAAAAGGATGACCTCTCTGAGATGGTGACATTTGAGCTGAGGTTTGAATAAGAAAGCTCCTAACAGCACAGTGTAATACAGAGAGAGGTAAAGTTGGAACTAGACAATCTTGGATCAAATCCTGGCTTCACCATTTAACTAGACATGCCATCTTAGTTACCTTACCTCACCCAACTTCAGTTCAGCGTAAAAGATTTGCTATAGTGTTTTCACAAGGACAACATGCAGAGCAGACAAATATGTTTTATTGTTATAGGAATGACTTAAGAAATTTAATGATTTAGCATTACCATAATGGTAAAAAAAAAACAGCGGGGTGGTTTAAAAATCTTTATTCTTCTCCATTGAAGTTGTGGGGCTTTTTCTACAAAAAGTGTTTTTTTGTTGTTGTTTTAAAAATAGTCCATCCACTTCAGTTCCTAGCTGTAGTGTGTATAGTAGAAACATGTACAGTTAGTATCCATGGAGGAGGTTACTTAATAAATCTAAAAAAAAAGTGTAAAGATTATGCTAATTTATGTTTTTATTTCATTTCAGTAACATTGATCAGTACAACCCAGGGTAAGAATTTCCAAAAATAGACCTTGTTTTGTGAGAATTCAGTATCTCATGATCTAATCAGAGGTTTCATGGAGAGATCAACTGACTTCTTTTAAACAGGCTACTTAACTCATGTGATGGATAACTTGACCTCTCCAGGAGTCCCGTTTATTCCAGGAGTATTTGTGAATGTGCTCTACTTTGTTCAAATCTAATATCCAAAACATTTTTTGACAATGAAATGATTCATCATCTGACAATCGTTTTTCACATGACAAACTCATATTTTATTCTCTTTTAAAGATTAGTGCACTATCATGTACAGGTCATTAGTAGAGGCAGAATAATCTAAAGTATTAGGAACTTCTGTGTCCACTGAAGACGTATTAGAAACGAGGATAATTTTTAGTGACAGGTACTTAGGTATGAAAGATCTGTAATTATTCAACTCAGTCTCTTTGCTTATTATGATCACTCAAAAGAACAGTTTATTCAATTTAAAAAAGACAGAATATTTTCTTATTCTCCCCAGTATTTCTCCCCAGAAAATACTGGGGAGAATAAGAAAATACCTGCAATTTTTGATTCTGTCTACAAAATTGTTTCATTAATTTAGGAACATAAAAATGCACTCTGTATTCTATGTCATCTCATATAATGATCACTTTGAAATATTTACATCTGCAAAAGCCTGTGAAAACTGAAACAATGGTCAGGGTTAAAGTTCATCTCCTGCCCCCTTTTTTTCTGGTAATAAAAAGAATTAGAAGGGTACAGTGTTTTCCCCCTAAATATCTACCTCCTCCCTCCCTGGCTGTTGGAACAGGTTTACATTATTATTTTTTAAAAAGGGGGGTGTGTGTTTGTGCCCATGTGTTCTATTGTAGCTACCCAACTACCCAGGGCCTCTTGTGTTACACTCCTTTGCATCTAACTCAACTATACTTTTGAGAAAAGTGTAATGTGTGAAAGCAAGGCACAGGTATAAAATATAAAATGTTCAACTTTCTACAGTTGTCACAGAATAGTTTTGATTCTGCTTGTATAGTTATTTGTTCGTTTAGTGAATGAATCTAATCAATTTATTTTTCCTTAAAATGGAGCTTCAAAGACTAGCTGCCTTCTACCTGACACACTTGTTCGTATGTCAGAGCTCACAATTCCTGTGTATACTAACAAATCTTTGAGGAGGAATAAAGAAAGTGGTCTCTCTAGTGCCGACTGATTTCTTAGGGAGACTTCCGGAGCTCTGGTTGCTCTGGATGCTTCCCGATTGGGAGAGGGCTGCTTGTACTTACTTTAGGAAGGGATTAGGACCACCAGAAGCAAGGCTTTTGGTCAGAACTACTCATTTCTATAGTGTGACATTAGCCATACAGACCTGACTGTTTTTCCAAATTACTATATTATAACGATAAAAGCTGAAGAACCACAGTTAGGGCTATGATAAGGGTGTGGACACTACCATAAACTAAGGAAAAGTTCATCTGGTTTAGGAATGGAACTTCAAATCCTTGCCATTGTGTCTTTTAAGGTCATTTGCTCGATTAAAATGCCTTCAGAACCTAGGATACTGGAGAGTGGGGACAGATGTTTTTCTAAATTATGGGATTGGAATGGGTGGGGAAGGAGTGCTGAGTGCTAGGAATGGATTTTTCAGAAATGTCTAAGTGTGTCTTGACTGCTAAAGGCTTCACACACAAACTTTTTTATTGCTAAGTCTCTACTACCACCCAGGTGTCACTTTTTCCATCTTCTACGCCTGAGACTTCTGCCAAGGCATTGCCATCATCAGTGTATCATAAATGAATTCACAGTGCTTGCCATACCCACAGTTCCTTGTAAGGGCAACTGTCCTCACCCTCTAGGACTCCTGCTGAGGAAACACATGACCCAGCCTCTCTGGCCAAGCTGACTAGACCAGGGGAGGACCTGACCCAAGGATAGCTCATTCATAGGCCAACTAGGGTCATATGATGTTGCCTAGTCTCAAAAGTTCAGTCTAAATAGAGGCAGTAGGATTTAACTGAGCCCTTCAGATGTTCTGTTTTGGAAATCACAACTGAAGAGGAGAATAAAAAAGATAAACTAGACAAGAGTGATGTAGACACATGGGCAATAATGACCCCATTAACAGTGGTACATCAGAAAGGCCAACAAATCCCTACCACTGAGCTTCCTGAGTCTGCCTTGGAATCAACACTATGTGTCAGTTTTGGCCTCTGTGAGACTCAGCCCTTCTTTAGTTCCTTATCCTTTTGTTTCCCCTGTATTCTTTTTTTTGTTTTTTTTTTTTTTGTGCGGTACGCGGGCCTCTCACTGTTGTGACCTCTCCTGTTGCGGAGCACAGGCTCCGGACGCGCAGGCTCAGCAGCCATGGCTCACGGGCCCAGCCGCTCCGCGGCATGTGGGATCTTCCCGGACCGGGGCACGAGTCCGTGTCCCCTGCATCGGCAGGCGGACTCTCAACCACTGCGCCACCAGGGAAGCCCTTCCCCTGTATTCTTAATACTGTATGCTCTTCCTGTTCTTCACTTGAATGAGCTTAAGTGAGTCTCAGATTCTTGTAATCATCTGACCCCAATTATAGGCCCTTAGATACCTGGAGGAATAAAAACAGGTAGGTGGTCCAAGGGTGTCAGGGGTCAGAGTCACAATTCAGGGCCAGGGATTAGGAGCCTGGGCCTTAGGCTCCCAGCCTTGAGCTGCTTCAACTACTATACTAATGGATTGTGTCATGTTTTTGTTTATTGTTCTTTTTAAATTTTAAATTTATTTAATTTTGGCTGCATTGGGTCTTCATTGCTGCGTGCGGGCTTTCTCTAGTTGCGGAGAGCCGGGTCTGCTGTTCATTGCAGTGTGTGGGCTTCTCATTGCGGTGGCTTCTTTTGTTGTGGAGTACAGGCACTAGGCGCATGGGCTTCAGTAGTTGTGGCTCGCGGTCTCTAGAGCACAGCCTCAGTAGTTGTGGTGCACGGGCTTAGTTGCCCCGTGGCATGTGGGATCTTCCTGGACCAGGGCTCGAACCCATGTCCCCAGCATTGGCAGGCGGATTCTTAACCACTCAGCCACCAGGGAAGTCCTGTCATGTTTTTTTAAAAAACAGATTTTACATTTTAGAGCAGTTTTAGATTCACAGCAAAATTGAGCAGAAAGTAGAGAGTTCTCATATACTCCTCCCCACACACATGCACAGCCCCCTTTTTAAGTAAAAAACAAAAAATAAAAAAAGATATACTGTGAACAGAAAGTCAGTGTTAGAGATATCACAAGGTTAAATTTCACCTTGTTGAGTTGTTTTTTTCCTCTATTTTATTTTTATTTTTTATTTTATTTTTTGACCACGCCATGCAGCATGTGGGATCTTAGTTCCCCGACCGGGGATCGAACCTGCATCCCCTGCATTGGGAGCACGGAGTCTTAACCACTGGACCACCAGGGAAGTCCTGTTGAGTTGTATTTGATGTAAGTGTGATGAAAGATTTTTAGAACTTATGACCAGTAGTTATGGTGTCTTCTGCCCCTTAACCTCATTGCTTCTGTTTTCTTATACTTATAGAAAATCTGTTCTGGCCCAGAGTTCCTATTGTTTTCGATATGAAATTGTTAGGGTATAGGTTGTGTTAACTTCCTTTTCTCCCAGCTCTGGGTATTCTCTTGCCTCTTCAACAGCAGCAAAGGAGTGAAGCCCACTCAAAAAACCACCATCAGGGCTTCCCTGGTGGTGCAGTGGTTGAGAGTCCGCCTGCCAATGCAGGGGACACGGGTTCGTGCCCCGGTCCGGGAAGATCCCACATGCTGCGGAGCGGCTAGTCCCGTGAGCCATGGCTGCTGGGCCTGCGCGTCCGGATCCTGTGCTCTGCAACGGGAGAGGCCACAACAGTGAGAGGCCTGCGTACCGCAAAAACAAAAACAAAAACAAAAAAAAACAACCATCAGGAATAATATGAGTTCTGTTCCTTCCTAGTTCAGGGTTTCCTCCATGTGATGCCATGAGGAAGGACGGGTAGAGTTACAGATGATTTATTTATGTGGGGTATATCTAGGCCAGTGGGAGAAAAAAGACATGGTTGCCATATCCAAGAAGCTTTCAAGCTCACAGATCCTGAGCATCCCCCTCTTATCTTTCTCCATATGATCTCAGCCCATATCTTCTGTACAGACAGCACCCCAGCTCTTCCCTCTCTTGTGGTCATAAGAATATCACAACTATGCAGCCACTTTCTCTTTATTATGCCTGCAGCTCTAAGTATCATGCTGAGTGAGCCATATTCTTGCTGACTGCCTCATTTTCTTATAATTCTATTGATGCATTATATTCTGTTTCTACTAACAAAATGAATATACAAAATTTGCCCAACATGCATAACTATATAATCATACCTTTTTTTTTTGTTTGTGTTTGTTTTTTTTGCGGTACATGGGCCTCTCACTGTTGTGGCCTCTCCCGTTGCGGAGCACAGGCTCCGGACGCGCAGGCTCAGCGGCCATGGCTCACGGGCCCAGCCGCTCCGTGGCATGTGGGATCTTCCCGGACTGGGGCACGAACCCGTGTCCCCTGCATCGGCAGGCAGACTTTCAACCACTGCGCCACCAGGGAAGCCCCCCCGCCCTTTTTTTTTGATGAAAGCTCTAGCCAATTCTTTCATCAACAGGTATTTATTGAACACCTATTATGTGCCAGGCGTGAGCTCTGGGTATCTCTCTGGTGTCCTCTCATTTCTTGTTATAATGATTCTAAACTGCTCATTATTCCTCACACGTATTTCATTCTGCTTCACATCTTCATGCCTTTACTCATGTTGTCTCTGTCTGGAACACGCTTCCCCCATTTGCCTAGGTAATTCCTTTTTGTCCTACTACCCCCTATTCACGTGTCCCCTCCTTCAGGAAGCCTCTGTGTGCTCCATTCCTTTGCCCAAGATGAGTGAGGTTTGCCTCCACTGGGCTCCTGTGTTGTCACCTTGTGCATACTTCCACCACCACCCTTACCACATCAGTGTGACCATGTCTGTGTCCATCTCATCAGCAGACCCTTGAGGGGAAGGCCAATATCTTACTCATCTTTGTTTCCACAGTTCTTGGAACAGTGCATGGAATAGAATATACACATAATAAACATTTGTGGAACCAAACAGAAAATCTTGTAGAATTGCCAGGTAATCCATGGTTGCATTCAACATTATTTTTTATTGCTAGAGACCGTTTGCCCAAATCTCCAGCAAGGACAACCCTAGCATCCATTGCAACAATATGCAATCATGAACTGTAGGCACACCAGCTTTTTTTATTACAGGTGAATTTATTTATTTACTTTTCAATTGGGGTATAGTTGTTTTACAATGTTTTGTGAGTTTCTACTGTACAGCGAAGTGAAGTAGAGTTCCCTGTGCTATACAGCAGGTTCTCATTAGTTATCTATTTTATACATATTAGTGTATATATGTTAATCCCAATCTCCCAATTCATCCCACCCCCCCTTTCCCCCCTTGGTGTCCATACATTTGTTCTCTACATCTGTGTCTCTATTTCTGCCTTGCAAACTGGTTCATCTGTACCATTTTTCAAGATAAATGTTCTTAAATCTAGTGCTGGTCTTGACCTCTGAAGCCAGTCAGGGGGCATGATTATGAAGATTCTTAATTCAATGAGTGTGTACAGTGTGGTCCATAGCACAAATGCCATGGCTCTTGCAGACCCTCCAGTACTCCCAAGTGGATAGGTATAAGGCAACCCAAGCATAAGCCTAGCTACCAGTGCAGATGCTATATCCCAGGACCTAGATCTGTGCCTTGTACAAAGTCGGTACTCAGTAAATACTTGTTGAGTAGACAAATACTATTGGATAAATGGATTTAGTTATATGTGAAGGAAGCTATGATTTGTCACTTTGTAGCTGGGTAGATTTTCATTGTGCTGGAGGGTTGAAGTTAAGGGGAGATGATATGAAGGAAAAAGTTTTCTTGTGGGACTTCTTATACAACAGTCTCCAATAACTGTTTACTAGGGAAAAAGTGTAGGAAACCAGTTGTGCAATAATGAAAGAATTTTAGTTGAGTCTTGATTTTGCTTTCCTCTTGCCATCTGTGCTGCTGTACAATTTCTTACAGATCTGTTAACTCTGACTCAGAGAGGAAGTTGATGGGAGAGAGGCAGAGGGAGCCAGAAACAGCCTTAGGACTTGGGATCAAGGCTTCCTGGGTCTGGTGCTGGGCCTGGGTTGAGCCAGCTTTGCAGTCTAGATATATTGCCCTTGGAACTTTACATTTCCTTGTGAATGAGATGTTTGGGCCAAATGAGCTTTAACCTCTCTTCTGGTTCTGAAATTTCACACTCTCTATGGGGTTTGAAAGAGGGGATTTCCTAAATTCTGCAGGCGTTTCCTGGGTAGGTTAAAAGCTGAATATAAATAGATCAAATTAACTGAAATTGTATCAAGTATCTTTTCCGACCACAACGCCATGAGACTAGATATCAATTACAGGAAAAGATCTGTAAAAAATACAAACACATGGAGGCTAAACAATACACTACTTAATAATGAAGTGATCACTGAAGAAATCAAAGAGGAAATAAAAAAATACCTAGAAACAAATGACAATGGAGACACAACGACCCAAAACCTATGGGATGCAGCAAAAGCAGTTCTAAGGGGGAAGTTTATAGCAATACAAGCCCACCTTAAGAAGCAGGAAACATCTCGAATAAACAACCTAACCTTGCACCTCAAGCAATTAGAGAAAGAAGAACAAAAAAAACCCAAAGCTAGCAGAAGGAAAGAAATCATAAAAATCAGATCAGAAATAAATGAAAAAGAAATGAAGGAAACAATAGCAAAGATCAATAAAACTAAAACCTGGTTCTTTGAGAAGATAAACAAAATAGATAAACCACTAGCCAGACTCATCAAGAAAAAAAGGGAGAAGACTCAAATCAATAGAATTAGAAATGAAAAAGGAGAAGTAACAACTGACACTGCAGAAATAAAAAAAATCATGAGAGATTACTACAAGCAACTCTATGCCAATAAAATGGACAATCTGGAAGAAATGGACAAATTCTTAGAAATGCACAACCTGCCAAGACTGAATCAGGAAGAAATAGAAAATATGAACAGACCAATCACAAGCACTGAAATTGAAACTGTGATTAAAAACCTTCCAACAAACAAAAGCCCAGGACCAGATGGCTTCACAGGTGAATTCTATCAAACGTTTAGAGAAGAGCTAACACCTATCCTTCTCAAACTCTTCCAAAATATAGCAGAGGGAGGAACACTCCCAAATTCCTTCTACGAAGCCACCATCACCTTGATACCAAAACCAGACAAGGATGTCACAAAGAAAGAAAACTACAGGCCAATATCACTGATGAACATAGATGCAAAAATCCTCAACAAAATACTAGCAAACAGAATCCAACAGCACATTAAAAGGATCATACACCATGATCAAGTGGGGTTTATTCCAGGAATGCAAGGATTCTTCAATATACGCAAATCTATCAATGTGATAAACCATATTAACAAATTGAAGGAGAAAAACCATATGATCATCTCAATAGATGCAGAGAAAGCTTTCGACAAAATTCAACACCCATTTATGATAAAAACCCTCCAGAAAGTAGGCATAGAGGGAACTTTCCTAAACATAATAAAAGCCATATATGACAAGCCCACAGCAAACATCATCCTCAATGGTGAAAAACTGAAAGCATTTCCACTAAAATCAGGAACAAGACAAGGTTGCCCACTCTCACCACTCTTTTTTTTTTTTTTTTTTTTTTTTTTTTTTAAAACATCTTTATTGGGGTATAATTGCTTTACAATGGTGTGTTAGTTTCTGCTTTACAACAAAGTGAATCAGCTATACATATACATATGTTCCCATATGTCTTCCCTCTTGCGTCTCCCTCCCTCCCACTCTCCCCATCCCACCCTTCCAGGCTGTCACAAAGCACCGAGCTAATATCCCTGTGCCTTGCGGCTGCTTCCCCCCAGCTATCTACCTTACTACGTTTGTTAGTGTGTATATGTCCATGACTCTCTCTCGCCCTGTCAAAACTCACCCTTCCCCCTCCCCATATCCTTAAGTCCGTTCTCCAGTAGGTCTGCGTCTTTATTCCTATCTTACCCCTAGGTTCTTCATGACCTTTTTTTCCCTTAAGTTCCATATATATGTGTTAGCATACGGTATTTGTCTTTTTCTTTCTGACTTACTTCACTCTGTATGACAGATTCTAGGTCTATCCATCTCATTACAAATAGCTCAATTTCATTTCTTTTTAAGGCTGAGTAATATTCCATTGTGTATATGTGCCACATCTTCTTTATCCATTCATCCGATGATGGGCGCTTAGGTTGTTTCCATGTCCTGGCTATTGTAAATAGAGCTGCAATGAACATTTTGGTACATGACTCTCTTTGAATTTTGGTTTTCTCAGGGTATATGCCAAGTAGTGGGATTGCTGGGTCATATGGTAATTCTATTTGTAGTTTTTTAAGGAACCTCCATACTGTTCTCCACAGTGGCTGAACCAATTCACATTCCCACCAGCAGTGCAAGAGTGTCCCCTTTTCTCCACACCCTCTCCAGCATTTATTGTTTCTTGATTTTTTGATGATGGCCATTCTGACTGGTGTGAGATGATATCTCATTGTAGTTTTGATTTGCATTTCTCTAATGATTAATGATGTTGAGCATTCTTTCATGTGTTTGTTGGCATTCTGTATATCTTCTTTGGAGAAATGTCTATTTAGGTCTTCTGCCCATTTTTGGATGGGGTTGTTTGTATTTTTGTTATTGAGCTGCATGAGCTGCTTGTAAATTTTGGAGATTAATCCTTTGTCAGTTGCTTCATTTGCAAATGTTTTCTCCCATTCTGAGGGTTGTCTTTTGGTCTTGGTTATGGTTTCCTTTGCTGTGCAAAAGCTTTGAAGTTTCATTAGGTCCCATTTGTTTATTTTTGTTTTTATTTCCATTACTCTAGGAGGTGGGTCAGAAAGGATCTTGCTGTGATTTATGTCATAGAGTGTTCTTCCTATGTTTTCTTCTAAGAGTTTGATAGTTTCTGGCCTTACATTTAGGTCTTTAATCCATTTTGAGCTTATTTTTGTGTATGGTGTTAGGGAGTGATCTAATCTCATACTTTTACATGTACCTGTCCAGTTTTCCCAGCACCATTTATTGAAGAGGCTGTCCTTTCTCCACTGTACATTCCTGCCTCCTTTATCAAAGATAAGGTGTCCATATGTGCGTGGGTTTATCTCTGGGCTTTCTATCCTGTTCCACTGATCTATCTTTCTGTTTTTGTGCCAGTACCATACTGTCTTGATTACTGTTGCTTTGTAATATAGTCTGAAGTCAGGGAGCCTTATTCCTCCAGCTCCTTTTTTCGTTCTCAAGATTGCTTTGGCTATTCGGGGTCTTTTGTGTTTCCATACAAATTGCGAAATTTTTTGTTCTAGTTCTGTGAAAAATGCCAGTGGTAGTTTGATAGGGATTGCATTGAATCTGTAGATTGCTTTGGGTAGTAGAGTCATTTTCACAATGTTGATTCTTCCCATCCAAGAACATGGTATATCTCTCCATCTATTTGTATCATCTTTAATTTCTTTCATCAGTGTCTTATAATTTTCTGCATACAGGTCTTTCGTATCCTTAGGTAGGTTTATTCCTAGATATTTTATTCTTTTTGTTGCAATGGTAAATGGGAGTGTTTTCTTGATTTCACTTTCAGATTTTTCATCATTAGTATATAGGAATGCCAGAGATTTCTGTGCATTAATTTTGTATCCTGCTACTTTACCAAATTCATTGATTAGCTCTAGTAGTTTTCTGGTAGCATCTTTAGGATTCTCTATGTATAGTATCATGTCATCTGCAAACAGTGACAGCTTTACTTCTTCTTTTCCGATTTGGATTCCTTTCATTTCCTTTTCTTCTCTGATTGCTGTGGCTAAAACTTCCAAAACTATGTTGAATAAGAGTGGTGAGAGTGGGCAACCTTGTCTTGTTCCTGATTTTAGTGGAAATGCTTTCAGTTTTTCACCATTGAGGATGATGTTTGCTGTGGGCTTGTCATATATGGCTTTTATTATGTTTAGGAAAGTTCCCTCTATGCCTACTTTCTGGAGGGTTTTTATCATAAATGGGTGTTGAATTTTGTCGAAAGCTTTCTCTGCATCTATTGAGATGATCATATGGTTTTTCTCCTTCAATTTGTTAATATAGTTTATCACATTGATAGATTTGCGTATATTGAAGAATCCTTGCATTCCTGGAATAAACCCCACTTGATCATGGTGTATGATCCTTTTAATGTGCTGTTGGATTCTGTTTGCTAGTACTTTGTTGAGGATTTTTGCCTCTATGTTCATCAGTGATATTGGCCTGTAGTTTTCTTTCTTTGTGACATCCTTGTCTGGTTTTGGTATCAAGGTGATGGTGGCTTCGTAGAAGGAATTTGGGAGTGTTCCTCCCTCTGCTATATTTTGGAAGAGTTTGAGAAGGATAGGTGTTAGCTCTTCTCTAAACGTTTGATAGAATTCACCTGTGAAGCCATCTGGTCCTGGGCTTTTGTTTGTTGGATCACCACTCTTATTCAACATAGTTTTGGAAGTTTTAGCCACAGCAATCAGAGAAGAAAAGGAAATAAAAGGAATCCAAATCGGAAAAGAAGAAGTAAAGCTGTCACTGTTTGCAGATGACATGATACTATACATAGAGAATCCTAAAGATGCTACCAGAAAACTACTAGAGCTAATCAATGAATTTGGTAAAGTAGCAGGATACAAAATTAATGCACAGAAATCTCTGGCATTCCTATATACTAATGATGAAAAATCTGAAAGTGAAATCAAGAAAACACTCCCATTTACCATTGCAACAAAAAGAATAAAATATCTAGGAATAAACCTACCTAAGGAGACGAAAGACCTGTATGCAGAAAATTATAAGACACTGATGAAAGAAATTAAAGATGATACAAATAGATGGAGAGATATACCATGTTCTTGGATGGGAAGAATCAACATTGTGAAAATGACTCTACTACCCAAAGCAATCTACAGATTCAATGCAATCCCTATCAAACTACCACTGGCATTTTTCACAGAACTAGAACAAAAAATTTCGCAATTTGTATGGAAACACAAAAGACCCCGAATAGCCAAAGCAATCTTTAGAACGAAAAAAGGAGCTGGAGGAATAAGGCTCCCTGACTTCAGACTATATTACAAAGCAACAGTAATCAAGACAGTATGGTACTGGCACAAAAACAGAAAGATAGATCAGTGGAACAGGATAGAAAGCCCAGAGATAAACCCACGCACATATGGACACCTTATCTTTGATAAAGGAGGCAGGAATGTACAGTGGAGAAAGGACAGCCTCTTCAATAAATGGTGCTGGGAAAACTGGACAGGTACATGTAAAAGTATGAGATTAGATCACTCCCTAACACCATACACAAAAATAAGCTCAAAATGGATTAAAGACCTAAATGTAAGGCCAGAAACTATCAAACTCTTAGAAGAAAACATAGGAAGAACACTCTATGACATAAATCACAGCAAGATCCTTTCTGACCCACCTCCTAGAGTAATGGAAATAAAAACAAAAATAAACAAATGGGACCTAATGAAACTTCAAAGCTTTTGCACAGCAAAGGAAACCATAACCAAGACCAAAAGACAACCCTCAGAATGGGAGAAAACATTTGCAAATGAAGCAACTGACAAAGGATTAATCTCCAAAATTTACAAGCAGCTCATGCAGCTCAATAACAAAAATACAAACAACCCCATCCAAAAATGGGCAGAAGACCTAAACAGACATTTCTCCAAAGAAGATATACAGAATGCCAACAAACACATGAAAGAATGCTCAACATCATTAATCATTAGAGAAATGCAAATCAAAACTACAATGAGATATCATCTCACACCAGTCAGAATGGCCATCATCAAAAAATCAAGAAACAATAAATGCTGGAGAGGGTGTGGAGAAAAGGGGACACTCTTGCACTGCTGGTGGGAATGTGAATTGGTTCAGCCACTGTGGAGAACAGTATGGAGGTTCCTTAAAAAACTACAAATAGAATTACCATATGACCCAGCAATCCCACTACTTGGCATATACCCTGAGAAAACCAAAATTCAAAGAGAGTCATGTACCAAAATGTTCATTGCAGCTCTATTTACAATAGCCAGGACATGGAAACAACCTAAGCGCCCATCATCGGATGAATGGATAAAGAAGATGTGGCACATATACACAATGGAATATTACTCAGCCTTAAAAAGAAATGAAATTGAGCTATTTGTAATGAGATGGATAGACCTAGAATCTGTCATACAGAGTGAAGTAAGTCAGAAAGAAAAAGACAAATACCGTATGCTAACACATATATATGGAACTTAAGGGAAAAAAAGGTCATGAAGAACCTAGGGGTAAGATAGGAATAAAGACGCAGACCTACTGGAGAACGGACTTAAGGATATGGGGAGGGGGAAGGGTGAGTTTTGACAGGGCGAGAGAGAGTCATGGACATATACACACTAACAAACGTAGTAAGGTAGATAGCTGGGGGGAAGCAGCCGCAAGGCACAGGGATATTAGCTCGGTGCTTTGTGACAGCCTGGAAGGGTGGGATGGGGAGAGTGGGAGGGAGGGAGACGCAAGAGGGAAGACATATGGGAACATATGTATATGTATAGCTGATTCACTTTGTTGTAAAGCAGAAACTAAACACCATTGTAAAGCAATTATACCCCAATAAAGATGTTTAAAAATAAATAAATAAATAAATAAATAGATCAAATTATAGATGATATAGTGGAGGTTCCTTGAGTTTTAGGTAAAGACTCTGTAGTTGTTTAACAATTAAATTTCCATGGTGATTAGTATTTAGTTCTTATTTCTTCTCACATGAAAAGTAAAATAAACATGCTGTAGAAAATTAAAGGAACCAATTTCTTTTCCTGTCATAATCCCAATTAATTATTAGAGCCAACACTGTGATTGATATGAAAAGATAGACCTCGTTTATGTAAATGACAAATTTGAACAAAGTGGGTAACCTTTTTTTAAGACTTTTTTTTTTTAGAGCAGGTTAGGGTTCATAGCAAAATTGAGTGGGAGGTACAGAGATTTCTCATATACCCCCTACCCTCACACATGCACAGCCTCCCCCATTATCAGCATCTCCCACTAAGGTGGTACATTTGTTATAGTTGAAGAACCTACACTGATACTTTATAATAACCCAAAGTTCACAGTTTACACTGTGGTTCGTTCTCAGTGTTGTACATACTTTGGATTTAGATAAGTAAATATTGACATATAGCTATCATTATGGTATCATTACAGAATTTGGGTTTTTTGGTTGGTTGGTTGGTTGTTTTTTTCTTAAACTGCCCTAAATATCTTCTATGCTCTGCCTGTTCATCTCTCCCCACCCCCATCCCTGGCAACCACAGATCTTTTTATTGTGTGTACCTGTAGTTTTGCCTTTTCCAGAATGTCATCTAGTTGGAATCATACAGTATGTAGTCTTTTCAGATTCCTCATGCCTTTTCATGGTTTGATAGCTCATTTCTTTTTAGTGCTGAATAATATTCCATTATCTAGAGATATACCAGTTTATTTACCCATTCACCTACTGAAGGACATCTTGGTTGCTTTCAAGTTTTGGCAATTATGAATAAAGCTGCTATAAACATCTTTGTGTAGGTTTTTATGTGGACATAAGTTTTCAGCTCCTTTGGGTAAATACCACAGAGTGCAATTGCTGGATCATATGGTAAGAGTATATTTAGTTTTGTAAGAAACCACCAGGCTTTCTTCTAAAGTTGCACTACCATTTTGATTCCCACCAGCAGTGAATGAGAGTTCCTGTTGCTCCATATCCTTGCTAACATTTGGTGTTGTCAGTGTTCCAAATTTTGGACATTCTAATAGGTGTGTAGTGATAGCTCATTGATATCTTTTTTTTTTTTTGCGGTATGCGGGCCTCTCACTGTTGTGGCCTCTCCCATTGTGGAGCACAGGCTCCAGACGCGCAGGCTCAGCGGCCATGGCTCACGGGCCTAGCCGCTTCGCGGCATGTGGGATCTTCCCGGACCGGGGCACAAACCTGTGTCCCCTGCATCGGCAGGCAGACTCTCAACCACTGCACCACCAGGGAAGCCCAGGGGCTACTCTTCGTTGCAGTTCTCAGGTTTCTCATTGTGGTGGCTTTTCTTGTTGTGGAGCACCAGCTCTGGACGTTGGGCTCAGTAGTTGTGGCTCGCAGGCTGTAGAGCACAGGCTTAGTAGTTGTGGCACACGGGCTTAGTTGCTCCACAGCATGTGGGATCTTCCTGGACCAGGGCTCGAACCCATGTCCCCTACATTGGCAGGCGGATTCTTAACCACTGCACCACCAGGGAAGTCCCCAGTGCCATTTATTGACAAGACTATTTTTGCTCCATTATACTGTCTTTGTTCCTTTGTCAAAGGTCAGTTGACTACATTTATGTGGATCTATTTCTGGCCTCTCTATTCTGTTCCATTGTTCCATTTGTCTTTTCTTTCACCAATACCCCACTCTTTTTTATTACTGTAGCTTTATAGTAATTCTTAAGTCAGATAATGTCAGTCCTCCAACTTTGTTCTTCTTCAGTATTGTATTGGCTCTTCTGGGTCTTTTGCCTCTCCCTGTAAACTTTAGAATCACTTTGTAGATATCCATAAAATAACTTGCTGGACTTTTGATTGGGATTTCACTGAATCTATAAGTCAAGTTGGGAAGAGCTGACATCTTGACAATATTGAGTCTTCCTAATCATGAACATGGAATATCTTTCTACTTATTTAGTTCTTCTTTGATTTCATTAATCAGAGTTTTGTGGTTTTCCTCATGTAAGTCTTGTGCATATATTGTTAGGCTTATACATAAGTATTTCATTTTTGGAGAATTCCAGTGTAAATGGTACTTCCAGTGTAAGTGAATTTCAAATTCTACTTTTTCATAGCTGGTGGTAACTTTTTATATGGTGTGTTTAATATATTATCCATAATCATACATTCATATACACATACTGTTCATTCATGTGCCAGGCACTGTTTTGGGTGGTAGACGTGCAACAGTGAGTAAAAATAGACAGGATGGAGCTTAGTGGGAGGAGAGAGACAAATAACTGTGCTAAGCACCCAAAAGGGGAGGTTTCACATTGCTGTGAAGACACACAGAGCAACAGGAGGTAATCAGTCAGGGGAGCTTCTCAGAAAGAGTGTAGGCCAAGCTGAGGTTTGAAAGAAGCCAAGCTGTTAATGAGGGGCGGGGAGGAGAGTTCCAAGCAGAGGGCACAGATTGTGAGAAGTCTCATGGTAGGGAGAGTCTGGCACTTTTGAGAAACTGAAAAAGACTAGTGGAGTTGGAGCACAAAAAAGTGAGGGGAGGTGTGGTCAGAGAGAAAGCTTGAGAGGAGGGCAGGGACCTGTGACTTTGTGGAACAAAGCTGAGCAGGGTTGTGGGGATTGGGATAGAGGAGATAGCATACGGTTAGAACAGTCACTTTCAGAGACCTCTTTACATAAGCTTCACTTCTATCACACGTGCAGACAGGTGGCTTTTTTTTCACAGCTCTCTCCTACAAAGAAACATTTTCTTAAATCTCTTTAGGAGGACACACATAGACTAATGGAGAGGAACAAAGCCACACTGAGATGGAGTCCAAGGCACGGCCAGCCCCGCTGCCCAGCTGTGGTCTCCCTTCCCCAGAGAGGTCTCACAGAGGGTGTCACTCATTCATGATTGGGCAGAAGGATGAATGTTCTAATGACAGACTTTAAGCATTGTTCACAAGAGTGTAAACCATAAATGAAAACCTGTTGACTGTCAAGCCACCATATTATATGGATATATGAATATATATTAAACAAAAATAGAATCATAAAATTATGCTGTTTTGCATCTTACCGTTTCCAATCAACAGTAGCTTTCCACGTCAGTACATATAGACCTACCTTATTATTATTGTTTTTTTTAATATTCCATTATATAGATATACCATAAATTTTTAACTATATATTACTATAGTTATATTAACCTTTATATTAATGTAGATATATATTAACCATTTTGATTTCTAAGTTTTCACTTTTGCAAACAATGCTACAGAACATTTTTGGAAATAATTATTTGTATTTTCTAGTATTTCGTGGGAAAATTTCCTAAAGACGTTATGAGTCAAGGATGTGCATATTTTTAAAACTTTTGGTTTTACTATAAAACTAATACTTATCAAGAAATGTACAATATAGAAATACATAAAATACAAAGTCAGAAGTCTACCTGCATCCCAGTTTGGTATGCATCCCTGAGGTATACATTTTACATTGTTAAAGAAATTACCAAATTGCTGTCTAAAAAGGTTGTGCCTGCTTATCCTATCACCAATATGTGAAAATGCTTAATTGTCCACTTTCTTCCCCACACATGTTATTATCAACTCTTAAAATCTTTTCAAATCCAGTACACATTATTTTAAATTGTGCTTTTGCATTTCTTTAACTATTAGTGAATTGGACATCTTATGTTTAATTTTTTTTAATGATGCTTCTGAGAGTTGCCTGTTTTCTTTTGCCTATTTTGCTACAGGGTTATTTATCTTTTTCTTATTAATTTGTAAGAGCTCTTTATATGATAAGGGAATTAGTTTGCTACAAAATTTTGGGGGAGCCAGTTTGTATTTTGACTTTGTTTATGATGTATTTTGCGACCCAGAAGTTTAAAATTTTTCTTAAACATCTTTTGAGCAAGCCTTTTTTTTCCAAATATAAAGCCTAGGGCAACTTTTTTCACTGCTTTCCCCAGCTGAAATTCAGCTAAAAGGACATTTGTTTTAAAAAAGAGAGGCGGATGGGATAGGGAAATGGCCTGGAGCCCAGGTTTAGTGCTTTCATTGAGAAGCAGGCTAGCAGGGTTCTTTTCCTTAGGTGATTCAACCAGCCTGCAAGGTGTCTTGCTCATTTGCTCTCTCAGAGCTATAGCTCATTTAAGTGTCCCTCCCCTTGCCCCTGCCATTGAACTTACTCCCAAGGCTCTTGCTTCCAGGGTAAGAATTTTTCCTCTAGCTCCCAGCATTCATGAAATAATACAAACTGGACCACCCTCCCAGCCCCTGCTCTTAGGCAAAGATGACTCCCAATCCCTCCAATGCAGACCCCATTTGCCTAATATGAATGACATTTTGGAAGCATTGTGTATATTAGATAAATTTTGTTTACATTTAAAATGTGAGTGACAGTAGTATACACACAACTTGGGGGAAGAACAACTAATAACAAGCAGAAGTGGTACAAGATATGCTTTTGACTGTGATTAAGGAACTGCTGATTAGAAAGAGGCTATTAGAAACATCTGGTCACTCTTACACTGCTTACAGGCCTTTGATGAATCCCTATCTTCTGCAGTGTAAAGGCCAAACTGCTTAACATGAGATGTGAGGTCTTTCACATCCTGGTCCTGACCTATTTTTTCAGCCATATAGACAGTATGCTAACCACTTTTATCCACACATATTTATTGATTACTTGCCAGGCGTTGTTGTAGGTTCTAGAATTAGTGGTGGTCCCTGCTTTCACAGGGCTTTCAGACTAGTTGGGGAGACAGATAATCAAGTAAACAAATCAATTTATAGGGTGGCCAGGGAGGACCTTTCTGCAAAGGAGACATCTAAAGTGAGACCTGAAGAGTGAGGAGCCAGCTGTAAGAAGCGTTGGGAGTTGAGTGGAGGATGCTCTCAGTAGAGGGCACAGTAACAGCCTTGAAGTCAGAGAGAGTTGGGGTGTTCTAGGAACAAGAGAAGGCTGGCACAGTCAGCTCAGAGGAAGGGAGAAGACCCCAATGATGTTAAACCCAAGGGCAGGGACCAGACTGCGTAGTACATTGTAGACTCTAGTAAAGGAATTTAGGTTAAGCCAAATGAGGTGCTTAAATCTGGGGTTGGGGTGGAATAGGGATGGTGACAATATAATGTAAAGGTCTTTAAATTTTAGCTCATTTTTCTGCTAGCAACTCTTTGATGTGAGTATTATTAGTAACTAGTTTTATATGGTGAGGTCACTGAGGAAGGAAGTTGGGTAATTTGCTCCAAGTCTTCCAACCCAGTGGAAGTACTGAGCCACTGGATCCGTCTGACTCCAAAGCTGGTGTGCTTAACCTTGACTCTAAATTCTCTATTGTCTAATTGCTTTATTTTGTCAGTGAGAAAATTGAAATTCAGAGAGATTAAAAATAAGCAAGAATAAGGCACTGTTCAAAAACATTGGACTCTTCAATCTGAAAGGATAAAGAATGAACTTTTTATCTGGTGAAATCTCAGAAATCTCACAAGAAGAGGGCAACGTGGACTTATTCACTGTATACATAAGAACTCGGGGGCATCTTCTGAAGCCTCGAAGAAGTGATTATAGGTCAAATAAAAGGAAGTACTTTTTATACTCTGGGTAGTAAATAGAAGAAGCTGATTATCCCAGATACAGATTGAAAATGAAATAAATTTAGAGTAGCTTTTATGAAGGCTATAGAGTGAGATAGCAAAGCAGAATCTGTTTTGTATGAAGCATGCTAAAATAACTTATGAAATTGTCCATAATAGAAGCTTAAATAACTAAGAAAATTAGGAAAAATGAGTGAGGGAAAACTAATTCTATGTATAATAATAAAAAAGGAAAGTAATTTTAGGTGTGATAATTTTGCAATATTTAAAAATTTTAGTTTTTTATTTATTAAGAAGTACATAGACTCATACAATTTTTGTAAGAGTGAGAAGCCACTATAAAGGGATAGAAAGAAGTAATGTTCTCCTCAGTCATCACAGACAGAATAAAATTTTTATTTCCAGGGAAATCCATTTTGATCAGCTAGAAGGGTGTGGTCACATCAGTGCCAGGACCCCAGCTTGACGTCTGAGGAAAAAGCTGAGGCCTCAGTTCTTTTACAGCCTCTGCTTCTTGTGCTGCATTTGTCTTTCAAAATGTTCTCTCAGCATATGCAGTTGGAGTAACTCTTGCTTAAGAACCAATGTCCTTTATTTCATAAACTAGGAGATTTTTTACATCCTAAAATAGAGCAGCAGTTGAATTTGAGCTTTCTCATATCCCCATTGTCCAGTCAATTTCTGTCAGTCCTGTGGAGAACCCCCAGCCCTTGTCAGTTCAGTGCTCCTGATGCTGATTCGGATGCTCTTGTCAGTTCAGTACTACTCTTTAGCACCTTAAGGCTGTCACAGTTGAGGGAAGAAGAGTGTACTCTTGGTCTCTAGAAGTTTGGGAGTTGCTGAGTTAGAGTTTCATAACCTCAATATCTAATGATTTCTGCTTCTTGGTTTTCTAGTAATTGTCTCACCATGATCAAGGTGCAAGCATGGCCAGCAGCTGGCCTGAGTCCAGCAGCACTTCTTCTGTGGTTCTCTTCCCTTAGGGTATCTCTGGGGGCACCTGCCTCCTTGGTACTCATCACACACCTAGTTGAACTTTCAATATATCAAACGAACACTGCAACCTTGTATTATTAGCCTAGCCTGTTGTATATGCAATTAAAAATATTAATGCTACAAAGTAGAAACTGTGAGTTTTGTTCAAACAGTTTTTAAGGGAATTCTGTTGATCAGAAGTCTACCCAAGCTATGGACAGAGAGATAGTTAGCACATAAGATATAAATATGAATATCTTTTAGTAACACAGAGGCTTTTCATGTTCTGTTCCTTATCTTTAAAGGAACTTCCTGTTGGGAAATGGTATTTCATTTGGGCAAGCCAGTCTTTGGTATTTTTAAGTGTGAGTGACTCATGCTTGCACTGGTAGCTAATGAAATTATTTTCAGTTCTATGGCTTCTGCCATGACTGGCTTTGTGTTTTAGTGTACCATTTCTCACATTTCAAATCTGTGGAAGTTCTGTGACTCCTAAAGACTCGTCTATTCAGTTATTCATTCATTCAACTGACATCTCCTGGCATCTACTTTGCTAAGCACTGGGCCAGGTATGGGTATGATGCCAATGGGTATATCATAGATCCTGTCCTCAAGGAGGTCACAATCTAGTTAAAAAGACAGGCCTGTGGAAAGATAATTACAGTGGAATGTGAAAAGTGCATAGAGATAAAACCCAGAAATTATGGAAGGTCCAAGCAGGAGCCCCTACCTTAACTTAATGGTCAAGGAAGGCTTTCTAGAGGTCAGAACACTTAAACTGGGTTTTGTTAAGTGGGTTGTTTTATTTTTAAAATTCTGCCTTGGGACTTCCCTGGTGACGCAGTGGTTAAGAATCTGCCTACGAATGCATGGGACACGGGTTCCATCCCTGGTTCGGGAAGATCTCACATGACGTGGAGCAGATAAGACTATGCCCCACAACTACTGAGCCTGCACTCTAGAGCCCGCGAGTCACAACTACTGAGCCCGTGTGTCACAACTTCTGAAGCCCGCGTTCTTAGAGCCCGTGCTCCGCAACAAGAGAAGCCACTGCATTGAGAAGCCCGCGCACCACAACTAAGAGTAACCCCCGCTTGCCGCAACTAGAGAAAGCCCGCATGCAGCAACAAGACCCAATGCAGCCAAAAATAAATAAATTAAAAAATTTTTTTAAATTAAATAAAATTCTGCCTCATTCAAGAAAGGGTATAAATTTCTTTTAGACAAATTTGAAAAAGTAGCAGAAAAAGGGAAAAAATGCAGAGATATAGAGTCAGAGATGTGGGTAAGAACAATGTGTACAATAATAACCTGTCATATTTATTGAATTCTAACATTTACAATGGTTTTCACATTAGGAATGTATCTTATTATTGATGGTGTCTTAGATGTGATGAAACAGGCAATTCATTTATTCAGTAGGTACTTATCAGACACCTGTTATAGATAAGACAATATGTTTAGCTCTGGGCATCAGTTTTGAGCAAAATAGACCCAGTCCCTGTCTTCGTGGTCTTTATAGTGAAGAAAAAGTACAGGATTATGTGAGAAAGCATTAGCAACAGGGCTTAATTTAGATGGAGAGGTCAGGGAGGGTCTTTTCAAATAACAGATACTTAAGCTGAGATGTGAAAGATTAAGTAGGAATCAATCACATAACCAGTGAAGCTAAGGGTTCCAGGCCAAGAGAAAGCATGAGTGAAGGTCTTGAGGCTTGAGGTAGCATGAATTGTTTAAGCGGTTGAAGGAAAACCAGTGCAGATGGCCCTTGGTGGGGTGAAGAAAGGGGATAGAGTAGGGACTGTCATGAGATGAGGCTGGTTCTCCAAAACCTTCTGGAGGAGGTGCCAAATAATACAACGCTCTAGAGGTTATGTGAATGTTTTATCCCAAGTCATTAAGGATTTTAATAGTTATGTGAATGTTTTATCCCAATTTATTTAAAATGATTTTTCAAAGTAATTTAATATTTTATTTGTTTTTGGCTGTGTTGGGTCTTTGTTACTGCGTGTGGGCTTTCTCTTGTTGCTGTGAACGGGGGCTACTCTTCGTTGTGGTGCGCAGGCTTCTCAATGCAGTGGCTTCTCTTGTTGCGGAGCACAAGCTCCAGGCGTGTGGGCTTCAGTAGTAGTTGCAGCACGCAGGCTCAGTAGTTGTGGCTTGCAGGCTCTAGAGCGCAGGCTCAGTAGTTGTGGCGCACGGGCTTAGTTGCTCCACGGCATGTGGGATCTTCCCGGACCAGGTCCCCTGCATTGGCAGGCAGAATTTTAGCCACTGCGCCACCAGGGAAGTCCCAAGATGAGACAGTCTTAAGTCTTACCTGATGACATGGACCAGTCTAATAGCAGTTTACATTACAACACAAAGGGGAACAATTTTGGAGTGGGAGAGGCGAGTTTCTTCTTTCTGAAATCTACTGTTTTTACTAGGGAGAAGGGAGGTGGAAGGGAAAGAATGTTTGTCTTGTAGTGTAGACATAGATTTGGATCCCAGATCTACTACCTTTTTTTTTTTTTTTGTGGTACGCGGGCCTCTCACTGTTGTGGCCTCTTCCGTTGCAGAGCACAGGCTCTGGACGCGCAGGCTCAGCGGCCATGGCTCATGGGCCCAGCCACTATGCGGCATGTGGGATCTTCCCGGACCCGGGCACAAACCGGTGTCCCCTGCATCGACAGGTGGACGGTCAACCACTGCGCCACCAGGGAAGCCCACCAGTTCTAGTACTTTTAAGGTCTAAGCCTTGGCACAGGCATACCTTGGAGATATTGTGTGTTCAGTTCTGGACCACCACAATAAAGTGAATATTGCAATAAAGTGAGTCACAATAATTTTTTGGTTTCCCAGTGCATAATAAAAGTTATGTTTACACTATACTGTAGTCTATTAAGTATACAATAGCATTATGTCTAAAAAAACAATGTACAATACCTAATTAAAAATTACTTTATTGCTAAAAAATGCTAACCATCATCTAAGCCTTCAGTGGGTCATAATCTTTTTGCTGGTTGAGGGTCTTGCCTCGATGTTGATGGCTGCTTGCTGATTAGGGTAATGGTTATTGAAGGTTGGAATGGCTGTGGCAATTTCATAAGACAACAGTGAAATCTGCCACATCGATTGACTCTTCCTTTCGTGAACTATTTCTCTGTATCATGCAGTACTGGTTTATAGTGCTTTATCCAGAGAACTTCTTTCAAAATTGGAGTCAATCCTCTCAAACCCTGCTGCTTTATCAACTAAGTTTAAATCTTTTGTTGTAATTTCAGCCATCTTCACCAGGAGTAGATTTCCCTCTCAAAAAAATACTTTCTTTGCTTCTCCACTGGAAGCAACTCCTCATCCATTAAAGTTATATCATGAGGTTGCCCTAATTCAGTCACAACTTCAGGCTCCACTTCTAATGCTAGTTCTCTTGCCATTTCTACCACATCTGTAATTACTTCCTCCACTGAAGTCTTGAACTCCTCAAAGACATCCATGAGGGCTGGAATCAACTTCTTTTAAACTCCTGTTAATGTTGGTATTTGACCTATTCTCATGAATCACAAACGTCCTTAATGGCATCTAGAATGGTGACTCCTTTCCAGAATGGTTCAATTACTTTGCCCAGTTCCATTAGAGGAATCACTGTCTATGGCAATGAAAAGTATTTCTTAAAGAATAAAAAAAGTATTTATTGGGACTTTCCTGGTGACTCAGTGGTTAAGAATCCGCCTGCCAATGCAGGGAACATGGGTTCGAGCCCCGGTCCAGGAAGATCCCACATGCCATGGAGCAACTAAGCCCGTGTGCCACAAATACTGAGCCTGCGCGCTAGAGCCCGCAAGCCACAACTACTGAGCCCACATGCCACAACTACTGAAGCCTGTGCACCTAGAGCCCATGCCCCACAATAAGAGAAGCCACCACAATGAGGCACCCGTGCACCGCAACAAAGAGTAGCCCCTGCTTGACACAAGTAGACAAAGCCTGCATGCAGCAACAAAGACCCAACGCAGCCAAAAATAAATAAATAAATTTCTTTTTTAAAAAAAAAGTATTTCTTGGGCTTCCCTGGTGGCGCAGTGGTTGAGAGTCCGCCTGCCGATGCAGGGGACACGGGTTCGTGCCCCGGTCCGGGAGGATTCCACATGCTGCGGAGCGGCTGGGCCCGTGAGCCATGGCCGCTGAGCCTGTGCGTCCGGAGCCTGTGCTCCGGAACGGGAGAGGCCACAGCAGTGAGAGGCCCGCATACTGCAAAAAAAAAAAAGTATTTCTTAAAGAATAAGACTTGAAAGTCAAAATGACTCCTCATCTGTGAGCTGCAGAATGAATGTTGTGTTAATAGTTGTGAAAACAATATTAATCTTGTTTTACATCCCCATCAGAGGTCTTGGATGGCCAGGTGCCTTGTCAATGAGCAGTAACATTTTGAAAGGAATCTTTTTTTTTCCTGAGCAATTGGTCTCAACAGTGGGCTTAAAATATTCAGTAAACCATGTTGTCAACAGGTGTGCTGTCATCCAAGCTTTGTTCCATTTATAGAGCATAGGCAGAGTAGTTTTAGCATAATTCTTAAGGACCGTAGGTTTTGGGGAATGGTAAGTGAGCACTGGCTTCAGTTTCAAATCACCATCTCCACTGGCCTCTAACAAGAGAGTCAGCCTGTCCTTTGAAGCTTTGAAGCCAAGCGTTGACTTTTCTTTAGCTATGAAAGTCCTAGATGGCATCTTCTTCCAAAATAAGGCTGTTTTGTCTACACTGAAAATCTGTTGTTTAGTGTAGCCACCTTCATTATCTTAGCTAGATCTTCAGGATAACTTGCTGCAGCTTCTACATCAGCCCTTGCTGCTTCACCTTGCACTCATGTTATGGAGATGGCTTCTTTCCTTCAACCTCACAAACCAACCTCTGCTAGCTTCACATTTTTCTTCAGCTTCCTCACCTCTCTCAGGCTTCATGTAATTGAACAGAGTTAGAGCCTTGCTCTGGATTTGGCTTTGGCTTAGGGGAATGTTCTGGTTTGATCTGCCTTCCAGGTGCTAAAACTTTCTCCATATCAGCAATAAGCCTGTTCCTCTTTCTTATCATTTGCGTGTTCATTGGAGTAGCACTTTTAATTTCCTTCAAGAACTTTTTCTTTGCATTCACAACTTGGCCAACTATTTGGTGTAAGTGCTTTCAGCCTATCTGAGCTTTTGATGCACCATCCTCACTAAGCTTAATCATTTCTAGCTTTTGACTTAAAGTGAGAAGCCTGCAACTCTTCCTTTCACTTGAATGCTTAGAGGCCATTATAAGATTATTAATTGGCCTAATACCAATATTGTTGTGTCTCAGAGAATAGGGAGGCCCAAGGAGAGGAAGAGACAGGCAAAGAGCCAGTAGTTGGTGGAGCAGTCAGAACACACACAACGTTATCATTTAGGTTCGTCATCTTATGTGGGTGCGGTTCACGGCACCGTAAAACAATTACAATAGTAACATCAAAGATCACAGATCACCATAACAAATATAACAATAATGAAAAAGTTTCAAATATTGTGAGAATTATCAAAATGTGACACAGAGATGAAGTCAGCAAATCCTGTTGGAAAATGGCACCAGTAGACTTGCCTGAAACAGGATTGCCACAAACCTTCAATTTGTAAAAAAGCCATATCTGCAAAGTACAATAAAGCAAAGCACAATAAAATGAGGTATGCTTGTATCTGTTAAAAAGCTGCAGTAGGGGCACAGGACACTTTTGCTCTTTACTTCCAGCCCTACTCAGAATGCACCTTGTGTTCACTCCAGCCGATCTTTTCTCCTTCCGCCATTTTAGTGTGACCCTCTTTCCCTGCTCTAACCCCTTGGCCTACCTTTCTTCCCATCTGTTCTCCCCTTTGCTGCTCCAGGAGATGGCTGGTAGAAGTGGTGGTCACAACACCTCTTTGCCTTCTAAGTAAAGAATTTGTGGTGGGATTGGAAGTGGGGCTCTCTGTTCTGGAAGTGAGGTATAGCTTCCACTCTAAATACATGAATTATGAAGGGATGGAGGTTTGTGGTGGGGGGGAGGAAAGGGTGTTTCATTACTTCTGTACTCCTTTCATGTCTGGCTCTTTTTCCTTCTGTCACACCAAGGTTTCCTGTATAACTCAACTCTCCAATGTCACTTTCATCTTTCTCTACTTCTGGAAATTATAGACCCTTTTAGAAGATTCTGGGAGCCTCTGGCCAATACTTCTTTTAATCTACCCTCTTAGAGTATAATGTCTAAGGCCAGGAACATTCATATAACAAAAGTTTATTAAGAAATTATTAGGCAAGCCCTTTGTTAAGTGCTGAAGAGACAGAGATGAATAAGATGCACCCCTCCTCTCAAGGAACCTACAGTCTACTGAGTGAGACAGGCAAGCAAAGTCATCATTTAGTGGGATAAGGATTCTAGAGGAAGATTGTATGAGGTAATGAGGACATTGAGAACAGAGTGCCAAATGATGATGTTAAGTCAGGAAAGTCTTCTTAGAGAAGGAGGTACTTTAACACAGACGTGAAGAATACATAGGAGTCTGCTATCTGAAAGGGGGAGGGGTTGTGTTTCAGATGGAGGAAATAGGCAAAGCAAATGTAAGGCAGCAGGGCTTATTCAGGATACTGCAAACACATAGTTTGGCATGACCGGGCAATGGCAGTAGTGATTGAAAATGGAGAGAAAATGAAATGTTTAAGAATATATCCCACTGAGGAGTAATGTTCTATTTCTGAACCTAAGTGTGGGTATATGGTAGTTCATTATATCACTCTTTCATTCAACAGATATTTGTGTGTGTGTGTGTAATTTCTGGAAGCCCATTATGTGCTTTAGCATAGTAGGAATAGAAAATTCCATAGAATTTTCTACCTCAAAAACATGCCTTAAGGGTTATGTGAATTACTTAGTAACCATATGGAGTGTCAGTGTTAATGTCAGCATTCAGAGGAAGGGGTGTTGATGATTTGGAATTTTTCTTCTGCTTCAGTTCATAGCCTAGAGGGACACTTAGTTTTTATTATAGGCTTGTTTGAATTGTCACATAAAGCATTCATTTTTTGTGAACATTCACAATGGGGTATCAAAAATGAACCAAGCAGATTCCATGTTGCCAAGCTGCTTATTATTTAATAGGGGAGCTAGGAAAGATGTTCACATGTGCTGTATGAAAAGCAAATTATGTGTGTGGGAGTTTGGGGAAGGAGAGAGAATCACATGGGTCAGAGTTTTTGGGGTTCAGGGACTGGTCATTTACTGTTAGTGCTGTCAGTCTTGTTCCCAAAGTGTCTGAGGCATCAGAAACAATTACTCTTGGTGCCCACACTTTAGGGTTCCTTGACTGACAAAATGCAAGTTAGCAAAACTTCCAGTGAGTCATCTGCATTAATCAAGGACCTCTTGAGTGTTGTCCTTGTGGTAGGATACAGTAAGAAAAATGCCTGCTACCTCCTTACGCACACAGGATGGGTGTAACCCCTGAGAAACCATGCTAGGCTGAACGAGTGCTGTTTGGTGCTCCTCTCTGCACATACCAGTGCAGGCATGTCCCCTGAACCCACCTTACCAGTGCTTTCCCATTAGACTCGGTCAGAATTACCTCATCATAAATTGTATTGTAGAAGAACAGATGGTTTTTATTTTCCTTGAAAGCTACTATGCAACTTAAATCTGTGCTAGCATTCTTTTCTCAGATTTTGACTGTTTCCATAAGATTTAGCCCATCTCCATTTTTGCCCTTACTCTCCTTTCTAAATAGGGCTACCTTTGGATTGTCATAAATCTTTGATGTGTGTTTATATTTTAGTGTATCTAGTTTAAGGCTTTTTCTCTCTTCTTCATCTCCTACAGTTTTTGTGGCTTTAGTCACAGTACCTCAGATCCCAAATCCTTGTTTATCCTTCTCCTACAGTTCCTACATCAGTGTTTACCCTTTCTTTGCCTACTACTCCATGAATCTCTTCCCTGAGTCTCTGACTCCTACCCCATCTCAGCTGTGCTTTGTGGCTTCAGGAAAAATCCTGAGGTGGGTCTGTGATGTTTGCCTTTGCTACCTGTCATCCCCATTCTCCTGACTTTGTTTCCTTCCCTTGTCCTACCTCTGTCTTACATAAAATCAAGACAAATGCCCCACGAACTGTGACAGGCAAGGAGCTGAGCCAACCTCTAGGGGGCTCAAAGATGGCTTAAGGAGCATGCAGCCTAGTGTAGGAGGTGGACAGATCCATAAATAACTAAAATAAGGTCTGAGGAATCATAAGTGAGATATTTGAGGGACTCACAAGGTAACGAGGGGTAAAACTAGAGCAGCATGAGTAAAATAGGGAATGGGGAGCATTGCAGGAAAGTCACACCCTCTATTAGCTAGTGGAGACAGCTGGTGACAGAGCTGTTATGTGACACTGGACCCTCCCTTGTCTTGCTGGGAGCTCTGTCGGGGCTGGTTCACTTTGGCTTGGGTTATCTGTCGCTAACTGCTTCTGTTTCACGAAGTACCTGAGCAGACTCAGCGGGTAGGTGTGTCCAGCCCTATTTCTAATTCCTCCCTGACTCTTGCTGCCACATCCCATTTCTAGGTTTCTCATGGGATCTTGGGACCTTGCCTTCTTGTCTTCCTTCCCAGTCTTCACACTGGATGTGGCTGAACAAGCTTAGTCCTCTTCCTCAGGGCTGCCATGTGTATTTTCACTGGGGGTCTAAGGGGAGAGTGGAAAGTAGGGTTGGAGGTGATAGAGGCAATAGGAAGGGGCATTGTCAAGTTGAGCTTGCTCTCTGTCTCAACATCTAAGTTATATATACCTTCCAGACTGACTCAGTTCTGGTATAGTTGTTTCTGCAGAGCTACCGATCTCATTGGTTAAGATGGAAAAGAATCATAAAAAGACAGTGGTAATAATAGACTGACTTCTGACCTGTTTCTCTTTGGATACCTTCCCCAGAGATAGAGACAGGATAAAGGGGAAGTTGGTTGTCAGAGTGATGTTTGCTATTTAAATATCTTGTCTCTGGTGAGTGTAAGGGCCTTAGCCTCTGTCTGCTATCTGTAAGTGTTGTTAACACCTAGCTCTTGGAAATCTAACCTTTGGCAAACTACCTACTCATTACTGTTTCCAAAATACTTGTGGAAATCTGAGCTGGAACTTGCTGTTGACAAAACACAAAGGTGCTTCTTTCCAGATTTAGTTGAAAATCTCCTCATGTTTAGCGCAGGTCAAGAATGCTTGATTTGCTGGTTTAAAAATTTTTTTTCTTTTTGTCTTCTAGTTTGCCAGGGTTTGGATACCTGATCCCGAGGAAGTTTGGAAGTCAGCAGAGTTGCTCAAAGATTATAAGCCAGGAGATAAAATCCTCCTGCTTCACCTTGAGGATGGAAGGGTAAGAATTTTGCTTTTATTTGTTGTTATTGGCATAAAGTGAAGGAAATTCAAAAGTGTAAATTTGCTGTGACATATTTAACTTCACTTGGAAGTTAAATTTTGAATTAATATAATATTTTCACTTACTTAATTATCAAAAATAGCAAAATGGCAAACTCAATTTTCTATCCCAATGGCTTAGTGAAAATAACAGGTACTTTTAAACATCCATTATTTTGATTTATGAATTTATTATGACCTGGTTTAGATTCACATCTAATCCTCCCAAAGATATTCCTGTTTATCTGTATTTTGTTTAGGATACTATTAAAATTATTCACATTAACTAAGAAAGCAACATTTAAGGAGCCAGTTTGAGATATGATATTTGCTGGAACTAGATATTTGAAAAATATTTGCTTAGAAGCTGTTATATAAAATACTTTGCTAGTGGCCAGAAAAACTTAAAACCAGTTGTATCTCTTTCCCATCAGCATTCACTGCATGAGTGGAGTCTTAGTTCTACCCTTTTTAATCTCTCCACTGCATTTAACAGGGCATGTCACACTTTTTTCTTAAAAACCTTTATGATGTTAATTTCCTCTGAACAAGTTATAATCTAACCAGGAAAATATAGGATATAAAAAGTAGTTCAACACAGCAATATTAAGATGTCAAAAGATAAGCTTATGATTAACTGCCAAGTGAATAATGCTGTCCTGACTGTTAATATATATTGAGCACTTACTATGTACAGGCATAGTTCTAAGTGCTTTATATGCTGTAACTCACTTAATCCTCATAACAGTCCTGTGAGGTTGGGCTATTATCTTTACCACTTTATGGATGAAGAACCTGAGGCTCAGAGAGTTTGGGACTTGTTCCGGGTTATACACGCATTAAGGGATGAAGCTGGGAGTTAAAGCCAGGAGATTGCCTTTCTGGTCTGTGCTCATTACCACTCTGCTGTACTGTAAAGACAGTGAGGACTTTAGGATCCCAATAGAGGGAAGTATCACTGTGGACTCCTTCAAGGAAGGCTTCAAAGAGAAGGAAGAATTTTGACTAGATAGAATTTGGATTAACAAAGAGAAGGGAGTAGACTTTGTGAGGACTGGAATATATTTTGGAGATAGTGAATATGACAAGTTGACTGGAGCAGAGATTTAGAAAGGTGTGTGTACTAATTCAAGGCTTGTGTGTTAAGGTACCTGCTATATACCATGTTAAGAGGTGGCAAAAGATATGCTCTCTGACATTAATGTCAGGTAGGAAAAGTACATATACTTATGAATAGTGTGACACATGATATAATAAATATAAACAAGAAACAAAAATAGAACAGAGTGGGTAGTGGCCAGAGGGACTGGTGAAGGTTAAGGGTCAGAGAGGCATTGTCTAAAGAATGAGTAGACAAGGAGGAGTGCATTTCAGGGATCTAGAAAAGCATGGACAAAGGCAGGGAGGCTTGTACAGTGATGTGTGTTTGGGGAACTTCACTAGTTCCATGTTGTTGGGATGTGAAGTGAGGGTACAGGACTGGCAAGAGGATGGAGGTGGGAACCAGATCACAGAGGGCCTGGTGTTCATGCTGAAACTCTTGGACTTCAACTGGTGTGCTATGGGGAGTGATTTTAGTGTTTTTAAACAGAAGGGTGCCAGGTTTGTGTTTTAGAAAGGACTCACTGTTGGCAGTATGAAGGTTGAATTTTAGGAGAGCAAAACAGAGACAAGGAGATTATTCAGAAAGAAGGCAGGGAAGAATTGAGGGCCTTGACTGCTAACTAAGGAACTAATTTATTCAACATTCATTGATCATCCACTCTGTGAGGCGTGATGTTAGGTACCTTAGGCTATATTTTCTTCTTCTTTTTTGGCCGTGCATGTGGGATCTTAAGTTCCCCAACCAGGGATTGAACCCGTGCCCCCTGCAGTGGAAGGGCGGAGTCTTAACCACTGGACCACCAGGGGAGTCCCTATATTTTCTTATGTTAATTCTCACAGCAATCCTGTGGGTTCACAGGTGGTATTATAACCATTTTCCAAATAAGGAAACCAAGACATTAAGTAGTCTACCTGAGATCACACAGCCAGAAGTGGCTTTTTTGTATGGCAGGAGCCAATGCAAGGACCAGTCTGCTTTGGAAAAGTTTTATTATTATACCCTAATAAACAGGCAGAGAGATTGTAAAAATTTCCTCCCCATTTTGCAGTCATTCCAACCTGATTTGAACATTTGACCTCTATATATCTCTTTAGTATTAACAAAAGTATTAACAAAAGTCTTTTTACAAAATCAGCTTGTCCCTCTCTGCAATTATATTGCCATTTTTTTTCCCTTTTCATGTGTCGTGTGTTGTTTGTCCTTAATATGTAGTTGAGTAACAATCTCCATGCTTGGCTTTGCCATAAAGCCATATTCCCTTGGCTTTAAAGTGAGTAGTACTTCTTAATTTGGGGGCCCAAGCACCTCATTAAAAGTTGAATAAAAACTATGGACTGTGTTTTTTAAAAAATACACATATATGTATATATTTACACATATGTTCATACACACGAAGTGTTAACACCTAATTTTAGGGGATTCTTGGACCTCTCAGGGTTCAGGAGTTCCCAAGTACGTAGCACATACCAGGCACTGTCTCACTTAATTTTTACCACACCCCTATGAGCAATTTCCATTATGCCCATTTTACAAATGAAAGATTTAGGTTAAATAATATACCCAAGACCACAAAAGGAGTAAGAACCAGTTTTAGGATTTGAACCTGGGTTGATCTGGCTCTAGAGCCAAGCTCTTACCACTCTCTTATGCTGTCTGTCACTTATAATAGGTGAAGAGGAAAAAAAAAAAGCTTATTTAACTAAAGATTAAAAACTGTGGTCTAGTAACTAGGTAAAAAAAATTCTAGGCTTTGACTTTTCAAAGTGTATTATCAAAAATTGTTAATATGAGTTAATACATCTAGTGAAAACAAAGACTCTCCTTATTTTTTTTGCCATTTCCACCAGTTTCTGTGGTTTTGGAAGGTGCCAGGAAAAGAATGCATTTGATAGCTGAGAAGCAAATCAGGAATAGGAAATAAGCAAAATGTATGTGCCTGTTTTGGGTTTATTGTCATTATTTATCCAGATGCTATATCTTGTGCATTTTCAGGATTTGGAATATCGTCTAGATCCAAAGACGAAGGAGCTGCCTCACTTAAGAAACCCTGACATACTTGTGGGTGAAAATGACCTCACAGCCCTCAGCTATCTTCACGAGCCTGCTGTACTCCACAATCTCAGAGTCCGCTTTATTGATTCCAAACTTATTTATACATATTGTGGTGAGTGTGCGTTGCTGTCTGAGTGAACTGTGAATTCTTTTCTCTAATGGACAGGACCATGGAAATATTGTGCATGGGGACAATTCTTATTTTCTCCCATGTCCCCAGCTCTTTTTTCTCTACTGACTTCTTATCCTTCTTTCACTAATCATTCTCTGCTGAGACCCAGGTCTGGGATTTCCATTCATTTCCTTCTAAATCTGTTTGCTTGGTGTACCCAACTCAGCACTCAGCATTTCTTCATTACGCTCCTGTTTTGGAAAGGAACAGGTATCTTTTCTTCTTAAAAGAATTTATACCTTTTATATCCTTGATATTTGCTCTTTTTCTTCCCTACCTATTGACTGAATATTTATTTTTCTGAATTTTCATTTTTCTTCAATTTATTTTTTTCTTGCACATATGCTACCTTCTCAGTGAAGCCTTTCCTGTCCACCCTATCTTTTCTTCTCCTAGTTGTCTATCTTCCTTCTCTGTTTAATTTTCCCCCCTTTTCCTTACTACTGTCTAACCTATGATATATATTTTTCTTACTTATTTTATTGTCTGAATTTCCCTCTAGAATATAAGGTTCATAAGGGCAAAATTTTTTCCTTTTGTTAAAAAATTTTTTATTGAAATATAATTGATGTACAATGTTATATAACTTACAGGTATACAGTACAGTGATACACTTTTAGTTTTGTTTTGCTTTTTTTGGCTGTGTTGGGTCTTTGTTGCTGACATGGGCTTTCTCCAGTTGTGGCGAACAGGGGCTACTCTTTGTTGTGGTGTGCGGGCTTCTCATTGTGGTGGCTTCTCTTCTTGCAGAACACAGACTCGAGGCACGAGGGCTTCAGTAGTTGTGGCCCGTGGGCTCAGTTGTTGTGACTTACAGGCTCTAGAGCACAGGCTCAGTAGTTGTGGCCCATAGGCTTAGTTGCTCCACGGCATGTGGGATCTTTCCGGACCAGGGATGGAACCCGTGTCCCCTGCATTCGCAGGTGGATTCTTAACCACTGCGCCACCAGGGAAGTCCCCACAATTTTTAAAGGTTATACTCCATTTAGATTTGTCTTTTTGTTTGTTTACTGTTATAAATATAGCACTTAGTAATGACTTGAAAGCTAGCTGTAGTCAAATATTTGTTGAATGAATGACTTTATTAATATATACTTGCTGTAAAATGTAAGGAAATACCAAAAAAAGTATAAAAAATGAAAAAGAATTACATGTAATTTACCACTGAAAAATAACCAGTATTATGTTGTCTTATATCCTGTGTGTATATGTGAGAGAGTATAAATAGATATAAAATTGGAATCAGTCTATATATAGTTTTGTGTCATGTTTTCCTATGACACAATATTTTTTATAAACATGATTTGTGGTGGTAGCTCAATAGTCTGTTACATGGATATAATAATACGTATTAAACCACTCTCCCTTTTTAAAAAAAATTCTATTGAAGTATAGTTGATTCACAATGTTGTGTTTAGTTTTTGCTATACAGCGAAGTGACTCAGTTGTACATATATATATATTTTTTTCATCCTTTTGCATTAAGGTTTATCACAGGATATTGAATATAGTTCCCTGTGCTGTACATAACCACTCTCCCTTTATTATATACTTTGTTTCCACTTTTCACTGTTATGAATAACATTATGATAAACATCTTTATTTCAAAAAAAACCCTTTATGTGAATCTATGATTATTTCATTTGGATACATTTCTAGAAGTGGAACTTTTGGTTTAAATATTACAAAAATATTTAAAGTCCTTTCAACATTGCCACCGTTTTCATTATTTTAAATCACCTAGTCTAGTTCGTAAATGGTGTTTTAGTTAGGACTAGGTATAATGGGTTCAGAGGCAAAGGCTATGATATATTTTGACCCTTAACAATTTGTTAGTTCAATATTAACTGAAATTGAATTGGTATTAACTATGATTCTCACTTTACCAAGTTTGATATGCACATGAGGATATTATTGACTTCTTCTTTTGCTTTTGTTTACCTTTCTCCCCAGGTATAGTCCTAGTAGCTATAAATCCTTATGAACAGCTGCCTATTTATGGAGAAGATATTATTAATGCATATAGCGGTCAGAACATGGGTGATATGGATCCACATATCTTTGCAGTAGCTGAAGAAGCTTACAAGCAAATGGCCAGGTTGGTGGAAGCTCTATTTATTATTTCATGACTTTTATTAGATGTGATAATTTCTTCTTTGCTGAGTCACAGATATTTTAAAATACAGTGAATAACAACTAGTAAATTATTAATTAAATGGCCTGCATTTTTTTTTTTGGCCGTGCCGTGCGGCATATGGGATCTTAGTTCCCTGACCAGGGATCTAACCCATGCCCCTTGCAGTGGAGGTGCGGAGTCTTAACCACTGGACTGCCAGGGAAGTCCATGGCCTGCATTATTATTAAAATAACCTAACATTTGTAAAAGGACATATAGTTTATAAAAGCTGCCTTTGGAATCTCATTGTAATTCTGTGACCATGCAAGGACAGATGTTATGTTTTACAGATGAGTGGATCAAGGTTTGTTGTTATTAAGTGACTTGCCCAATGTCATTCAGCTAGTGAGTGGCAGACCAGAACTAAAAGGCCTAAGTGCTGAAAGAAATCTATCTGTATCTGGTAGAATTAAATCTCAAGGAAAGTGTGAATTTTAAGGTTAGCAGATGCTGGGGCGTCAGGGATCCTGAACAGCATCAGGGAAATGTCTTTGATGTTAATCGGGGAACCCTACTATTTTGAGAGTGGAGAATGGGAGAAAAAAAGCTATTTTCAAGACTAGATTATACTCTTGATAATATAATGTAATGCAAAACTGTGCATGCGTAGAAAAATAGTCTGACAAGTGAGAAATGGTATCCTAGCGTTGTTTTTTTTTTCTTTTGCGGTACGCGGGCCTCTCACTGTTGTGGCCTCTGCCGTTGCGGAGCACAGGCTCCAGACGCGCAGGCTCAGCGGCCATGGCTCATGGGCCTAGCCACTCCGTGGCATGTGGGATCTTCCTGGACCGGGGCACGAACCCGTGTCCCCTGCATCGGCAGGTGGACTCTCAACCACTGTGCCACCAGGGAAGCCCCTAGTGTTGTTTTAATTTACCTTTCTCTAAGTAGGAAAGACTTTGCACTTTTTTACACACATACACACGCACATACCTATTTGTATATTTAATATATATATTAAAAACCGTAAGTTCACACTGATACCTCCAAATCCAGTTCAACACCACAATTTTTATTCTTGATTTCTTTTTCCTTCTTTTAACTTTTTTTTTGACCTTGAAAACCCTGGCTCTCATAATCCATAGTTTATTTACTTGTTTGCTCGATCCTGGAATACTCTTTGTATCAGAAATGCTAACCCATATCCCTGTGAAAAGCAAATATACCACTCAAGTACATTTGCGTCCAATTCATTTTGTCTTTAGCCTTATGTAATATAAAGTGCCAGTTTCCAAAGTTGCTTAGGTTGGTTCCTTTCTTCCCCACCACTTTATGAATTTATTCAACCCCTCTCCCATATATGGTCACTTAGATTGTTTTCAACATTTTGCAGTTGCAAACAGTGCTACAGTAAATAACCTTGTGCATATACATTTTTGTATTTATTTATTGCTCTTCCAAATTGCTTTTAATGAAGCTATGGCAGCAAAATATACAACGTGACCCAGATACACAGTGGAGCAAAGGCCTAGATAATGAGATGGTTTTGTCCACATCTTGGGGAAAAAGGTGATATGTATGTCTTTATGAATAAAATATCTAGGAATAAACTTGCCTCACATTCTTGCCAGTCTTTTCTCATGCTGAAACTCACTGCTCTCTGATAACCAAATCACAATATTATATTCCTTAAAACATCAGCGTTTTTTTTTTTCTTTTTGTTTCCTTAATTGCTTTGATTTGGTATTTTTTTCCTCCCTTGTTAATGGTAGAGCAAATAAATTTGATCGATTAAGTTTCATTTATGAGTTTTCTTGAAATAAATTAGAGAGTTATAGTCATAACCTTAGTGTAATGGAAAAGATATCTATGCTAGTCACAGCTCCATCAGTAAATAACTATATAAGCTTAAATCTTCTGGTCTCCCAGGGCCTCAGTTTTATCACCTATAAAATAGAACACTTGCACTAGATGGTCTAGCTTTACATTTAAGGCATTCTGTTGTACACACTTGTTACCTTTCAGTTTCATGGGCACTAATGCATAAGTCTTTTACTCTTTCTGGTGGAAGGCAGGCTATGATAAGGAGCCTGTAGCAAAGCAGAAGGAGAATAGTATAGACTTTTCCTCTGGAAACTAAGAGATGTGGAGTATAACAACCCAACTCTACTCTAAACTTGGATAAGCCATCTGACCTTTCTGTGTTATTGTTTCCCCCAATGAAGAAAAGATAATATTTATCATGCTTACTTCAGAGGTGAAAATTACATTAGATGATAAACATGAAAAGCACTTTGAAAAACACTATTTAAATATAAGCTGTTACTGTCATCATGGTCTTCATCATCATGGAGTCTCATGTCTGCATTCTCTTTCTGTTCATTTTAGCCTCTCATCGGGTTTTATTCTTCCTGACTCTCTTGCTAGGCCTTTCCTTAGAGTGGCCCCTTCTTGCATTTGTTTAGGCAGACTCTGAATGCTTCACACTTCTAAGGTCCATTGGCCAAGTGGATGCTGGCTGTTATAGATTATAAAATCTCTCCTGTTGCCAATTGTGACTCACCTGCCATGTGGTACCAAGTATTCCTACTTAGGCAAGTAGACATGCTACCTGATAATGAATTTTATGTATGATATATAAAGGTGAATTAACTTCTATTAGTTGGCAGCTACCATGTTTAGAGGTATACTGTGTGCCAAGCATGATGTCAGGCATGTTACGTCTAGTCTTCATTACACCCCTGGGAGCAGACATCATCACCTCTGCTTTACAAATGAGGAGACTGAGGAAAGTAGCTTTCAGACTATCATGCTAATAAATAGTATCTGGGAGCTGAGATATGAATCAAGCTCTGAGGCTACAGAGCCTTTCTTCTTTGTTGTTTAATTTTCTTACTTCCAACTGTATGACCCTATTCTAACACAGTATTATCACAATATTAATCTATTCCCTCAGATTAACTAACGTTGCATACTTTTATTTCTGTACCTTTTATTCAGCCTAGAATATCCTTCTCCATGCTCTGTTATCTGCCTGGTTTCTATTTATTCTTCATGATCCCACTCAGTTTTTACTTTGAGACCACCTCAGTTCCTGATAAATGATTCCTCTTCAGAATTCTTTACTATATGAATTTGGGACTTATTGAGAACTATCTACCCAGTAAGTTTGTAGTAGGAATAAAGTACAGTAAGTATATGAGTCTGTAAAAGTTACAAACAAATAAAATTGGCTATTTCTGAGAGAAAGACAAATACCATATGATGTCACTTACATGTGGAATCTAAAATACGACACAAATGAACTTATCTATGAAACAGAAACAGAATCATAGAGAACAGACTGGTGGTTGCCAAGGGGGAGGGGGTTGGGGGAGGGAGGGAGTGGGAGGTTGAGGTTAGCAGCAGTAAGCTTTTACATATCGGATAGATA
Organism: Phocoena sinus; assembly: GCF_008692025.1. Lineage (NCBI taxonomy): Eukaryota > Metazoa > Chordata > Mammalia > Artiodactyla > Phocoenidae > Phocoena > Phocoena sinus. Next base: position 82,032,555 of record NC_045764.1, read on the forward strand.
AACAACAGGGTCCTACTGTATAGCACAGGGCACTATATTCAATACCCTATGATAAACCATAATGGAAAATAATATTAAAAAAATATGTATAACTAGAAACAATTGGCTATTTTTGTTGTGGAATCTTTATATTAATTTCATAGGCTCTATACTGATGGAACAGAAAAGTCAGATTGACCTGAGAAGATCTGATAGTCATGTGACAGACTTCTCAGCAGGAATTTGGTGTATCTCCAGGAAACGCTTATTTTCATTTCCTGAATAATCTCTCTACCTCTCTAGCACAGCTTTCATCAGTGTGCCAGCACAGTCTTATGGTAAATATTTATACTTAAAAGCTGATACTGCACATTGTCTTGTGAACTCATTGTCTAGTATCCACTTTAGAGTGTAAATCTTTTCTTCTTGGGATTTTGATCAAGAGCAGAAATCTTGGAAAAACAGAGCTGAGCAGCTTGAGGTTTGACAAGTGATAAAAATGTAGAAAAACTTAGCACCTCTCTAACAAGAGAAATAAGGATTAGAGTCTCAAGTGAAAGCCACATCACAGTAAATACACAATGTTGGAAGAAAGCATTATATTACACTAACTTAATAATTTTCCTTTTTAGCAAGGGATCAGATAAAGGAGACGCAATTCGATTGAGTGCCTGCAAGAAAATAAAACTCTAGATTTTGTTTCATGAGAACATGTTCACTTATAAGCTAAAAATTAGACCTAGGTGCTTGTACACTTAACCAAGGTACATGGCAACACCCAGTGGATGGTTATGAGAGAGTCAACATTGAGGTGTGTGGATATAGTAAAGTGGGTCCTGTGTGAGTCAGGTCTGAGGCTGGCATTACTTAGTTTCCTCATTAACAACCTGGATGTGAATGGAAAGTATGCTCATTAAGTTTGCAGAGGACAAGATGATGGTCTTGGAAAATATGAGCACCATAACCTAGAGAGATTACATTTTTAAAGGGTAAAGTTCAGAAGGAAAATGTATAAAATAATATAACTGATATGAAATGAATCTTACTAGATATAATCTAAGGAAAGACTGGACAAACCAAATACATATATAGATAGAAGGAATATAGACTCAAGTGTAACATCTCTCTCTTTCATCAACCCAGAGTGGATAGTCTATCCTTGAATGATTTATTTCCTGGGGTTTCAGGTACCTCTCCATAGTTTAACTCCTATTGCCTTTCCCCCATACAACCTAGTTTTCTCCTAATTATCGTATAAGGGTCAATTCAGGCATCACCTTCTCTAGAAAGCATTTCCTGACAGCTCCTCCTCACATCTTCCACTAGTTCTATACCCCTTCTCCATGCTTTCATAATATCCTGGATAGACCTCTTTTCTTGTAATTACTCCACTGTATTTAAACTGTACTTTTCAGTCTCTCTCAATAGGCTATGACCCTAGAGTCTTTTATCTTCATAAAGTGTTTGGCACATTGTGGCTACTCATTACATATTTGTTGCATGAATGAATGAAGCAGTATATTTACGTAGTGGCTTTTCATTCACATTATAGCCTCTGGAAGCAACATTGACTGAAACAGGCCGCAAGAGTTCACCTCTGCTTCGGAGCACCCAGTACACAGGCTATTTAGGATCATTGCAGGGGCCCTTGAGAGGACTAGCCAAGCCAGAAATCATAAATTTTCAGTTCCTGCATCCTTAGGATGCTCCAGATTGATCTGTCCTTGAGGAAGAGTGGTGAATCTCTGTTCCTTAACTTGGTTTTATCAGGTCCTTGAAGTGATATCTACATCCCAAAAGTAAAAGAAGGTTCTTATAAGGACAAGAAACCTGAAGAATTGTGAATAGTGGCTGACCAGCTAATCAAAATTTCAAAGAATAATGAATTATTATTTACATAGATGTAACAATCTAAAGCTTACAGCTCAAATAAATAGAGTAGGGTAGACTCTGATATTCACGTTAAAACCATAAAATTTTTTATCCCTGGTGTTTTTGTCTGTTTTCTCCGCATTTCTATTATACTTTTCTTGTTTTTCCCTTTGCATGTGTTTATTATGTATTACCCTTCTCCCTTCTGTGTCTCTAGTTGGCTCCCCACTTCTACCTGTCTCTGCTCTTGTCTCTTTTTGGCATTTCTTCCTGTGGCCACACATAACTGAAAAATGTTTTAAAAACTACTGTTCTTACTTTATAAAGATTTCTGTTTCCTGTTCTTAATTTAAAAGCAGGGGGGTGGAATTTACATTTTTTCTCTTTGTAGCCCTTTATTGATTTTGGCCATCTCAGATTCAGGGGTCCTACGGAGAAGAAATGTTTGCCCATTTCAAGTACAGCCCTTCAAGCCCATCTGAGCATCTGTAAGCGTGTCCTATTCCAATTGTACTTGAGTTTACCTGGCTTAGACTGCAGGCTATGGCCCATCCAACATCTGAAAAATCAACTCTGGAGTTAGTTTAACTTTTAAGTTATAGTACTTTAGAATTGAGAAAGACTTTAGATGCTATTTAATCTTAAAAATGAGGGAAACTGTGACCCAGAGAGGGCATGCAATTGCTCAGTCATGAAATTGGTAAATGACAGATCGAAGACCAGAGCCCAAGTCAGAGAAATTTATGTAATGGAAAAGTCATACTTACTTATATATTGGAATGCTCTACTAGGCTTCAAGAAGAAGGGAAGCCTCTGCCAAAGTCAGGGAAGTGTAATAAATAATAAAGTCCCTTAAAAGTGTTGGTCATATGGATCCAGGATCATAAATCCTGGAAGAGAAAATGTATCTGGTATGTGCTTGACATCAATGTGTATATGTGTGTATTTGTACAAATCTGTGTGATTCATTTGAATAATCCTCAACCTTATCTCCTTTAACAGTTCTCTTCTTCCCCATGGTATAGGAAAGGGCTACTACATAATGAATGCTTCAGTTTTTTTGACGTAACATTTTGTCATAAAGACTTGAAATAGTATTTCAAAGGCAGTACAGTTTAGGATAGCAGTTCCCACTAATAATTCCTTTTTGTCAGACTAGTGGAAGTCTCTTCACCTTGTTTGTTATTGGAAGGAATGCTGGGAGAATTTTGTCAAGGTAGCTATCACACAGAACTGATCATGCAGGAATTAGGAAGAGATCATTTTTCTAGTTATATTTTGGAAGGGAATCCAAAGAATGATGATACTGTCCTTGATTAATGTATCAAAGACATCAACTCTGAGAACATTAAAATACTCTAAATGACAAAATAAAGGGACATTGGCCCCACAATGAGAACTGTTTGGGTTTTTTATTTTTGTTTTTGAGTGATTTATCTTGAAATCAGGCATGTATGAACAGAGGCAGTGGGAATATCCAGTTTGAGTCTAGAAGTTCAAATAAAAAGGGAATGAGATAGTATGAGGTTCAAGAATGTTTTATAAAAATGAGGGTTACATGCAAGCCTTTACTATAAGTATTAAACATTCCTTGTGTCACCTAGGTCCTCCTGATTTTCCCCACAGTATGGGAGTCAGAGTATCTGAATAGGCTGCTTACAGGTGCTGGTAGTGTGATGTGAATGTACTTAATCAGGCCTGAGTTGGGTACTCCTATTGTATTTTTCAGTCTGTAAAATAATACAGTGACCACCCTTTCTCAACGAAAAAACAACCTTTACCGTAGAAAAGTCTTTCTACTTTGGAAACTTATTGCATGTACTTTTGATTCTGTCACTTTGGTGTCTCTTAAACCCATCTGCCTCTCTCAGTCATGGCCACCATAGTCTTTGTTCAGACTTTCATACCTTTTCATCTGGATCTCTGCCACCCATATCCACATTGCTGCCAGAGCGTTTTTACTAATTAGATTGTTTATTTTCTGTTTAAAACCCTGCAGTAACACTCCGTGACCTTTAGGTAAACTTCAGATTCCTTAACATCTCATTTAAGATCTTTATGATCCATTTCTCATTAACCTCTGCAACCGTATCTGTCATTACTTCATGTTCTAGTCAAATTAAATTATCTGATGTTTCCTAATTTCTCATGCATCTGAGCCTTCATTTATGTTATCTCCTTTCCCTGGAATGTTTCCTTCTTAACTTACTTTTCCCTTGCTTGCTTCCTCTTACTCATCTTTCTAGACTTTGCTGAGGTATCATCTCCAGGGTGCCTTCCCTGATCACCTCTTCCTTCTCTCAGTACCCCATCCCATGTATTATAATCTTTAATTATTAGTTTGTCTTTCCTCTTAGACCCTCAACCACTTGAGGATGCAGATCATGGCTTTTTAAACTTGTATCCCTAGTATTAAGCACAGTGTTTGGCACGTAGTAGATGTTTGCTAAATGTTTGTTGGATAAATTTCTTTTAAAAGATAAAAAGATCGTCTTCTATAGTGAAATAACCTCATAATCTTGTGGCCTAAAAACCTTTGAACTCATTTTGTCTCTCCATAAATTGAGGGCAAAATTGTTACTACCGGGCTTCCCTGGTGGCACAGTAATTGAGGGTCTGCCTGCCGATGCAGGGGACACGGGTTCATGCCCCGGTCCGGGAGGATCCCACATGCCGCGGAGCGGCTGGGCCCGTGAGCCATTGCCGCTGAACCTGCGCGAATGGAGCATGTGCAACGGGAGAGGCCACAACAGTGAAAGGGGCCCGCGTACCACAAAAAAAAAAAAAAAAGTTACTACCTTTATGTACTTGTTCAGTTAATTTGATGGATTGAAGCTGACTGCTGGTTTCATCTCAGGAAGTGGAAGTTTCCTGCTTCTTTCCCAGTCGAAATCGTGGCCAAAGCAGATTTATTCCTAGGCTAGGTTGGTTATTAAAGTTTTATTTACTTATAATCAATACACATTTACTGAGCGCTTGTGATGTGTCAGACTCTGGACTAGTTGCTGGATATTAATGATATGGTGACATAGGTCCTCATCCTCAAAGAAATGATAGTCTTATGAGCAAGTTCTTCACCTAGACTTTTGAGTCATTGTATGAATGAATTAAAGATGTAATAGTAGATAGTCTTTGTTTTTTTAATTAATTAATTTTTTTAGCTGCATTGGGTCTTCATTGCTGCATGCAGCCTTTCTCTAGTTGCAGCGAGCGGGGCTACTCTTCGATGCGTGGGCTTCTCATTGCAGTGGCTTCTCTTGTTGCAGAGCACGGGCTCTAGGCATGTGGGCTTCAGTAGTTGTGGCTTGTGGGCTGAGTAGTTGTGGTTCACGGGCTCTAGAGAGCAGGCTCAGTAGTTTTGGTGCATGGGCTTCGTTGCTCCACGGCATGTGGGATCTTCCCGGACCAGGGCTCAAACCCGTGTCCCCTGCATTGGCAGGCGGATTCTTAACCACTGCGCCACCAGGGAAGTCCAGTTGGTAGTCTTTGAGTTCTAACATATTTGAATGAATCAGCCAACAAATGAACCATTTCTTCTCTGGTAATGAGGGTACTTTAGTAAGAGCTGGAGTTTGTGGGAGACACCACAGACAGTTAGCTAGTAGATAATTTTTTTTTCAATTAAGTAGTATTTTCTTCTAAATTTGTTTGCTGTAACTCCAGTCTCTTCTAAAGGTGGTTGACAACAGTACTCTAATAGACCAAATTAATTCTCTAGGAATAAAGTGTGTTTGAGATATGTACACACAAAAAATTCAGAGATTATTCATCCTTAGATGTGATGCTTTCTAATTTAATGCCTGATATTTCTTCTCCCTCTCTGTTCATTGTTAATTTATAAGTAGTTGTTTTTATTAGGAAATGTCATTCTTAGGTTCCTTCCCACATTTTTGCATGTGTGAACCAGCAGGAACTCTCCATGGCTCATTGATGAGAATACAGAGAAAATCATGTTAATCACATTCAAAAGTGAGCAGCACTGTCAGTTACTCTTCTTTGTTTTACAGAGATGAACGAAATCAGTCCATCATTGTAAGTGGAGAGTCTGGGGCAGGAAAAACAGTTTCAGCTAAGTATGCCATGCGATACTTTGCAACTGTAAGTGGTTCCGCCAGTGAAGCCAATGTTGAGGAAAAGGTGTTGGCATCCAACCCCATCATGGAGGTAAGGCCATAGCGTTCTTACTATATTCTCTCATTAAGAAACAGGCTCAAAAAATTGATTGATACAGCACATGTCAGAAAGTCTAGGATCTCTCAACCAGTAATAGTAGGAAAGTACTTTTCTGGATGTTAGTGAGAGATCTAGGAAAAGTAAAAATCCAGTAAGGTAGACATTTTGAGTAAAGTCTAGCTATAGAGGAAGCTACTTTATTCCATAAACCTGCATTTTTAACCTACCATTGGATTGTTGCCTCCAAGTAGCTGGCAATGGCACTTCATTTCCTAAAGTTTCTTTTCTCCCAGTTAATTGACTTGTATCTATTGCTCCTTATACTGGAAGTATAAGTTACTCCTTTTCCCACAATGCTGAGCTTATTTAAGCTCTTTCTAAAATACAGGATTCACTGTGCTCAAGCATGAATGAGTTTCATTATTCCTTTGCCCGCATTTCATTTTCTGTACTTAGTCCAACCTGTTTAGCTATAAGTTTTTACATTTTTCCAGATACGAACTATAAACTTAAATATAATCTTGAAAGCATTTTTCTGCTTGTTTCTGTCAAGCATATCACACAGCTTTAGTTTAGAAAAAGAAATTCAATAATATAAATCCTTGGAAAAGGAAGATCTGTGAAAGGATATCCTTTCAAAAGTGGACTACGTATACAAAGTAGACATGCTCATGCCAAAGAAAACAGACCTTTTTGTGTGAGAATTTGAGTATTTTAGGATTTGTAATTAGAGAATTATTTGTGTATTAATATGATTTTAGGAAACTTACCTTTTTGTAAGTATTCCCATTAAATGGAGAAAATAAGTCTCAATAAATGGAGAGAAATTACTTTGGGCGTTGAGAAACAAACCTTTCTTAATAAAAACCCAAGTCAGCATTCTTTATTCCTGTTTTTTTTTCCTTTGTCAAGCTTTACATGTCACCCAAACACAGATGGCGTTTAGGACTGGCTTGGTGCACCCGTGGTGCAAGTGGTTTTCGCACTGATCAGTCCAGAGGTAATTGTGCCTGGTGTGCAGTGCTGTGTGTGACACTTCAGAATAGTATGCTGTGACCCCTTGCCCACAGGGCTGCCCTCTAGTGCAGCATGACTTCTGTTCTTGGGATTAAGAAAATAAGAGATGCTGGGGAAGTTAAGAGCCTCCTGGGCTGGGTGACCTATGGAAAGAGAACTGGAAATGTCTTCTGAAATAACGCAGACAGGAGAAAGCAGATGCTTATGCCAAAAGAGAGTAATAAAGATTTTAAGCAAATATTAAGATTTTGAAAGAATTTAAGCTACAGATATAGTGGTGGATCCCACTTGTGTTAATATTGCGAAAATATAATCTGTATAGCCAGTTTCTGATTTCGGTTCAGAAAACAACAGGGCTTTCCTTTCTACCATTATTTTGACTGTTTTTGATCATAACAACAAATTCTTGGTATTTGGCAGTAGTTTAGGCCATTCTTAGTCCCTAATGTTAGAAGATCCCAGAGTCTTGATTATGAACACATCAGGAAATCTCATTTCTCCTAGGCCTAGACCATATAATAACATAACTCTGGAATACGTCAAGTGGAATGAACTATTTTATGACCTTGCTATAGTCTTGTTCAAAAACTAGCTATACTGTTTTTTCTACAACGCAGATTTGAGTTGTGTTAGTAGGAGTGATATTAAAAATTTGGAATGACTACAGATACTACTTTTTAATATGCAGTTATAAGGAATTTACCCTGTTTGCTAGGATGAACAAAAAAAGATAAAGACAGCAGTTATACTTTTTAAAAAAATTTAGGAAAAAAATTTTTTTAAAGACAGTAGTTATACTTAGCTACTTCACGCTATATTATTTAGTTTCTCTACAAAAATCTGGATTTAGAAAATTTGTTAAAGAGAGAACTAATTTTCAACAGCTACAAATGAGGGCATCCCAACTTGAAAGATTAAAATGGAATGTAGGGCTGAAGAATGGTGACAAAGGGTTTGCAGTTACAGGAAGAAAATATAGGTAAAATATTGAATATGTGGCCTAGAAAATTTGTAGCTTTTAAACCTGCCTCAAGATTATGTCTCTGGAGGCATGGACATATACACTACCAAACGTAAGGTAGATAGCTAGTGGGAAGCAGCCGCATAGCACAGGGAGATCAGCTCCGTGCTTTGTGACCACCTAGAGGGGTGGGATAGGGAGGGTGGGAGGGAGGGAGACGCAAGAGGGAAGAGATATGGGAACATATGTATATGTATAACTGATTCACTTTGATATAAAGCAGAAACTAGCACACCATTGTAAAGCAATTATACTCCAATAAGGATGTAAAAAAAAAAAAAGATTATGTCTCTATATCAGAGCCCTTTACTGTGATGTCAAGAAAGGAATGTCTGGGTCTCCAGTGATCATGAGCATCCCACACCTTGAGCATCACAGCCCAGTGGCGTATGGGATTTGCACATTATCCTTTAGAAAGCAAGCTCCTCATCCTCGTCATAGGCTCCTTTTGCAAAATACAAATAATGTACAGTGAAATAAATGATTCTCTTTTACTCTATTTTATGACATTTTCCTTTTCATCCTTTTTTCCTAGAAATTTTCATCCTAAGATGGGGACAGGGAAGATGTTGGGGGCACACTGGGTCTTTTTTTTTTTTTTAATTTTAATTAATTAATTAATTTTTGGCTGTGTTGGGTCTTTGTTGCTGTGCGCAGGCTTTCTCTAGTTGCAGTGAGTGGGGGCTACTCATCGTTGCAGTGCACGGGCTTCTCATTGCGTTGGCTTCTCTCGTTGCAGAGCATGGGTTCTAGGCACACGGGCTTCAGTAGTTGTGGCTCGTGGGCTCAGTAGTTGTGGCTTGCGGGCTCTAGAGCGCAGGCTCAGTAGTTGTGGCTCACGGGCTTAGTTGCTCCGCGGCACGTGGGATCTTCCCAGACCAGGGATCAAACCCATGTCCCCTGCATTGGCAGGCGGATTCTTAACCTCTGCACCACCAGGGAAGGCCCCACACTGGGTCTTAATAGTTCTATTTCCTCTTCAATGACTGTAGTTGAAGATTTTCATCTCCATTTAGTAAAGAAGAATAATTCACTCAACATTTCTCTGAAATCAGTAGTAAAATCAAGACCACAAAACTTCTTTCCTTTAACAATTTCTTGCTGTTTGAAATGAAAATAGCATTAGGGAGGCTGTTATAAATATAGTACTTATAAGGCAGAGGGAGCAATTAGGGGGAATGAACAAAATAAATGAATAAATGAATAAACATCATTTATATACAGAACCTTCTTTCCATATTGGGTTAAAGGCTTAGAATCATAGAGTTTTATTTTTGAAAGGGACCCTAGAGCTCATCTATTCCAGTCAGTTTACACCTGGGGACACTAATGCTCCTTAGAGGATTAAATGATGACAAGTTAGTGCTAGGCCCTCGTGTGATACCCAGATCTTCAGACTTCTATTTCATTTACTCCTTCTACCATTCTTTGCTATATGTTTATATACCTTGTACTCAAAGACAAAAGGGTTTGTTTCAACTCTGGCCTGCTCACTTCTTCTCACAGAGTGTAGTATTATCTTGGCAGGTTGGCCACTCTGATCCCCACTGTAAGTAGATTGGGGCAGGGGGAATGACATATGGAGGTTGGGATAAGAGTCTGGGAAGGAGGAGAAGCTGTGGACCACCCTCCCCTAACTTGCTTAGTTGCTGGGGGAAAGTGCTTAGGACAGTGCCTGGTAAACACTCAGTAATTATTACTGCTGCTGCCACTGCTACTACATGTAACCCTTCATCTGCTCTTTGACAGAATATGTTGTGCTGAAAGAAAATTTCACGTTTATTTTCTAAACAAAATAAAAATAATGGGAATATACGGAGACTTTTTGTTGTGCTTTTTGTAATATCAAGTTTTGCTGGGAAAATATTCTTTCAATCTATAATGTTAATCTGAAAGTTAGCAGTGTTCTCATTGCCAAAACAGAATAGGGTAATACATGCCTTATATTTCAGAAAGTGAAAGTACGTTTTCTTTGATTGATCAGAGAATCTAATGTGTTGACTTTTATGGCTCTGTTACTACTATTTTCATCACTTGTGTTTGTATTGCTTTTTTTTTTTGTATTGCTTTCTTAATGCTCCAGAGCATTTTCATATCTTTCTCTCTGCTGTGGTTTCAATATACTAATCCTAATAGTCACAGGCTTTGCGCAGTGAAAGATATTAATTGTATGAAATTATCTTATTAAGCATTTAATTTATGCAATATGTTAATACTTGCTTTTCTAACTACAGCATGTTTTTTGCTTTGCTTTGAAAGAAAAATTTATAGACGCATGTTACCTAAATCAGAAAGCAGTGCATATTCAATTAAAATTTTTAGGATTATATGAAAAATTTAGCAGAAAGTTACATTCTCTGCATTCTTTAGCAGATGTCTTGCAAGTTAGATACAACTATCAAAATCCAAAGCCAAATTTTACTGTCTCTGGTTTCTGAAAATGGCTTTGAATTAAGTGGGTAATTACTAACACTCCACTAATAAGCAGTCCAGCTGGGCCTACTGGCTAAAGAGACCCTGAACACCAAAGCAATATTTCCAGGAAAATATTAATTTGTCTTAACCAGCTTATTTACATAAAACAGACTAAGTTTTTCAAGAAACCAAACCCTGTTATTTAACTAAGAGGGCTTGTGCCTAGGCAGCCCCTGGTCCCATCCGTTCTTTTCCTTTGTTGACATGAATGAGTATGTTCCATACCACAAATGGTGGATGAAGACCTCCCAGGCACTGGGCTCGAGTCTGCTGTTCCTGAAAATAATCTGTGCGAGAATAACAAGGCCGATACGGACTATTAGTGTATACCTGTGTGGTTGTGCAGTGAGTAAAGCATACAGTTGTGCCTGCAGGGGCCAAACAGGTTCTGTTTTTAAAAGAATCAATTTTAAAGGGTTGTGTTCTTTCTCTCCCTGAACAAATCTGTAAATGTCAGGGCATGAATTGCACTTCTAAAACCTTATTGTTTTCCCTTTGTCTCTTAGTCAATCGGAAATGCTAAGACAACCAGGAATGATAATAGCAGCCGTTTTGGGAAGTACATTGAGATTGGTTTTGATAAGAGACATCGAATCATTGGTGCCAATATGAGAACTTACCTTTTAGAGAAATCCAGAGTGGTGTTCCAGGTAAGCCGGGCAGGTATACATATAGATTGCATAAAATTCCAGAGCTCGTGTTTGTTGGTGTGCATTTTATTCCCAGATGTTCTTGAGCATGTTATGACAATATTACTGCAATATTACTGCAAACCACACTTGGACTGGAACATGTAAAACAGTGCCTATCAGAGGGTACCCCTTAGACTAATAGTCTTTGGGACTGGGCACTGATTTAGGTTTAATGGTTTTGACTGTTTCCTCCAAATGCTTGTAGGAAAAGCTTAGTTAAGAAGAGGCGCTATTAGTTTAGTCTTGTCTGTCACATTTCCCAGTTGATAGGGACGACATTGGTCTATGCTTCAGTGAGTTACAGTTTAAACTCAGTTCAAGAAGAAAAAAATTATCCTTGTCCTTCTTCCTTCCTTCTTCTCTCAGAATGTGATACTGTTTAGATAGAATAATGAGGGTTAAAAGGTCTTCACAACTCAGTTGTGAACTACTGTCAAAGAACACACTCAAGTGTATGGATCAGTGCCAGACTTGCATTTGCACATATGCTCTTACTCCTTTTCGGGGGGCGGGGATCTCAGTTCCCCAACGAGGACTAAACCCAGGCCACGGCAGTGAAAGCCCAGAATCCTCACCAGGGAACTTACTCCTTTTTTATTTGTAAATGGGAAGTACTACACATTACAGCACCGGCAGGTGTGCGTTCACATGTTCATAGGTATACTCAGGGAATGTGGACTTATCATTGGAAAACTCCCCATATAGGACTCCTGGTGACCCACTGCATGCTGAGATGGGGTTCCTGTAGTCCCTTAACTAGATGATCACCATACTGAGGTTCAAATAGCCCTGGCACCGCCATGTAGCAGAGTCTACAATTTCCATTGCACAAGTGTCTTAAGGCTTTGAAACTGCCTGGGACATACTGAGAGTCATGAGTTTGGGCAGCCTAGAGCTACCCTGGCTTTGACTTTGGGGGTGTGCCTGATTTGTGGCTACCTAAATGTAATACCTGATTTGTATAGTGAAGGAATAGTCACCCTCCTCCATTGTTCTAATATCTAGATACATGCAGAGCTGTGTTACTGTGCACACATGTATACTTGAACAGGTCCAAAAAAAATGTTTAGTAGCAGAGGAAACAATGGGGGAAATATATGGAGATCTAAGAGAAGATTGAGTCTAAATAGTACAGATTGGATTGATAGGTAGACGATTAAAGGGAAAATGGGTATGGTGACCAGAGGGTAATGGTGCTTAAGACAGAATGTTAAGGCCTAGTTCTTATTGTCTTGTCTAGAAACTTTGAAGCAATTCTAGCTGTTCCCCAGCACACAGGGCTATATAATATTGTGGGTGTTTGGTTATATCAAAGTGAGTCAAACAGTCAGAAAGAGCATACTTGATATTGTCCTTCGTGTACAAAGATGACCAAAGCATTTCTGCAGATCCCCCTGCTTTTCTAGTTGTCTGTGTACTGAAACCCCTGACCTCTTGCCTATTCATGCTTGTGGTCATTGGTATATTGTTAATTTGTTTAGTGTATTCTGTGCACTAAACACAGAAAACTAAGTTTTCTTTACCAGACACCAGCCCCTGTTGGGCATCAAACCTGACCTTGGCCTTACTTGCTCTATTCTTCAGTTAACTGAATACACTGCAGAATTCAAGGATATGACAATAGAGTATAATAATATTGTATAAACAATATGATTACAACTGTATTTTTAAAGTATATATGTGGAAAAAGACTGTCAGAAAATAGTAAGAAATGATCTTAGCATTGTACATGATTTATTTTCTATTTAAAAAATTTTTTATTTATTTTTAAATATATAAACTGAAATGATATGGACGATGTAGTGCATTTAAGGATTTCTTACAAACAGCTACAGTACATATGGCAAAAATGGGATTTTTTTTTTCTAGTCAGAAGTCTTAGGAAGACCATGAATCTAAGAAAATACTGTGAGAAAATATTGAGTGTTGCAGGGAAAAAAATAAAAAGGTTTTAGCTTGCTCCAGAGGCACTGATCTCTTATGACAGTGCCATAGAGCAAGCTGTTCACTAGTTCAAAAAGCATTACTATCAGGTATATTATTTTGAATGTGACCAACAGATACACACTCACACAGATGCACATAGCTAATAAATCACAAGGTTTAATAATCATAGATATGTATTAGGAAATTTGGGAGAGGACAGTTTATTTCATCAAATAATTAAAATTTTATTTTTATGATTGAATTTTCTGGGTTTTAGATTAAAATGCTGTAATTGAAAACTCTTCTTTTTTCAAAGGCAGAAGAGGAGAGAAACTATCATATCTTCTATCAGCTTTGTGCCTCAGCAAAGTTACCTGAATTTAAAATGCTGCGATTAGGTATGAATATGGCACTAGATTTATTGTGCTGGTATTGTCTTGTGTTAATTTCTGAGTTCACAAATTTACTTCTTAAAAAGGAGATTATCTCATACTGAAATATTTATGGGTGAAATGATAAGAGGCCTACAGTTGGCTTCAAGATAACTCATGGGATGAGGAAGTGGTGAGTGGCCGTATAAATGGAACAAGATTGGCCTTGAGTTGATACTTGTTTAAGATGAGTGATGAGTACACAAGGGCTCATTATACTAGTTTCTGTACTTTTCTATATGTTTGAAATTTGCCTTGATTAAAAGGAAAAAAAATGTAAAGGAGTTTACGTGGTGGAAATCTATGCAGTTCCATAGGTGGAACTCTATGAAGAAGGGAGTGAAGTGTTTGAAGAAATTATCCTAGCCTGTAGATTGGAATAAAACCTTTAGGAAAGGACTATTCATTTCACAAATTCTGCAAACATTTCACTCCATTATTTAATTTTGAGTCTTGTATTACAATATAACTAAAAACACAGGAAGTCAAATTTCAGACTCTATACACTTAATTGTGCTGTCACTGCCTCTAATTCAGAGTGGACATAAGGGTAGAAGTCAAGGCCTTTTCATAGACTGCACATCTTTTAAAAAATTTTCCTTAATTGCAGGAGACGCAAATAACTTTCATTACACGAAGCAAGGTGGCAGTCCTGTGATTGAAGGAGTAGATGATGCCAAGGAGATGGCACAAACCAGGCAGGCCTGCACTTTGCTAGGTATGTAATCTTATTCTTGAACTTTTAGAAGCAATAGCTTTTTGACTCGAGCAACCTTTGATTGGAATATTGGCTTAGCTTCATATTAAGTAGTGAGAATTGTTGAGAGATTTAACATCCATTTTTGGTGTTTTGTTTTTAATTTATTTTTAGATTCTTTATAAAACACAGTTGGACAGCAGATGAGTACAGTGTTTCTCTTGGAGGTGATGGGGACTGTACTGAAATTAGGTTATGGTGATGGTTGCACAACTCTGTAAATTTACTAAAAACCATTGAATTGCATATTTAAAATGGATAAATTTTATGGTATGCAAATTATTCCTCAGTAAAGCTATTTAAAACATACATTCGAGGGCTTCCCTGGTGGCGCAGTGGTTAAGAATCTGCCTGTCAATGCTGGGGACACAGGTTCGAGCCTTGGGCTGGAAAGATCCCACATGCCGCGGAGCAACTAAGCCCATGCGCCACGACTACTGAGCCCACGTGCTGCAACTACTGAAGCCCACACACCTAGAGCCCGTGCTCCGCAACAAGAGAAGCCACCATAATGAGAAGCCCGCACACCGCAACGAAGAGTAGCCCCCGCTCGCCACAAGTAGAGAAAGCCCATGTGCGGCAACAAAGACCCAGTGCAGCCAAAAATAAAATAAATAAGTTTATTAAAAAAAAATACATTGAAGGCATCAGGGGTTGTGGGACTGTTTACTTAAATTTTTACAAAATCTGAAAGCTAGAGCCAAATGAAATGGGTTTCTATATAGAAACTCATGTTTTATAGGATTTTTTTGTGTTTGTTTTTTCGATTTGGGTGTCTTTTGTGGCCTGGAAATGTGGTTGAGCTGGCTTGGTGACAAAATACTGTATTACATGTAGTTTATTCTGTTTCTGAAATAGCTCATGTCACTGTCTTGTTTCTGTATTTAAAAAAATATTGGATCTACATATAAATAAATTGACCTTTAGAAATGTACTTATATAACTTTTAGTGTTGAATTATTTATTTAAAAGCTTCAGAATATGAACAATTCTAAAGTCATATATTGGTACTTTGAGGAGTAACCTGAGGTGAGTTAATTTAATTTAAAAGCATTGCTAATCAGAGTATGGTCCAGGACCACTATGGAGCTTGCAAAAATTTAGAATCTCAGACCCCATCTCAGACCTACTAAACCAGAATCTGCATTTTAACCAGATCCATTGGTGATTCATATGCA
This sequence comes from Phocoena sinus, assembly GCF_008692025.1. Classification (NCBI taxonomy): domain Eukaryota; kingdom Metazoa; phylum Chordata; class Mammalia; order Artiodactyla; family Phocoenidae; genus Phocoena; species Phocoena sinus. Next base: position 82,048,076 of record NC_045764.1, read on the forward strand.
TATTATAGTTTGAGAAACACTGCTTTACTTCCGGGGCTAATTCTGTTTGTAAATAGAAAATTGCAAATTTGAAAAAGCCATAATTCAGGAGATGGCAGAAACATTCCTTGTAAGATGACTGTCTATTACTCTGTATATAGTTACATATTTGGAAATCATTTTACTATTTTTACTCGAATATAATTTATATGTAGTATTCTGGAAAAATCTTACCTTATTGAAAAATGAAGCCCGAGCTGGTAAAATACCAAGGGCTGTCCAGCTTTCTCATCCTGCCTGATCCTTCAGGTCCTGTTCTAATGCTGTGTTTAGATACTCGCTCATCAGGCTGGAGTGCAACACCAGCCTGAGCACTTCTAATCTTGGCGTCTCTTTGACTTATAGTTGGTCTGTAGTTAGAAGAAGTAATTAAATAATCTGACTTAAAACAGCCTTATTGGGCTACAACTTGCATTTGGAGTAGAGATAAATAGAAAAGGTAATAATGTTAATGAGATACTTAAATTCATTGTGTGACAGTGATGGTGATAGTTTGTTTAGCACCTACCATGTGTCACATAGTGTGTTAAGTTTACTATGTGCATTTTCTTATTTAATGTTTACAAACTCCCTTTGAGATAGTCCCTATTGTCCCTGTATCTCAAATGAGAAAACAGAAGAATAGAAGGGTGAAGTTACCTGCCAATGTCAGATGGCAGGTCAGGAGCAGAGCCAGGCCTCAAGCTGAGGTCTGTCTCATTCCACAGCCCATGCTCTCAACCATAATGCTAAAGCGCATTATGTGTTAATGTCAACAAAGATGAAAGTGTTGTTAACTATGACACATTATAATGTGTACAACATCTGGCATTATTCAAGGGTTAAAGATGGGCTTAAAATTGTCTGCTATAATTGTTTAGTTCCTGTTCTGAAATTGATCACTTGTTCATTTACTCTGCTGTTTCAGGAATTAGTGAATCTTATCAGATGGGAATTTTCCGAATACTTGCTGCCATCCTTCACTTAGGCAATGTTGGATTTATGTCTCGAGATTCAGACAGCTGCACAATCCCTGTAAGTTCAGAGCAAGCTTCGTGTGATGACAGTTGATTTATATTTTAGTTTTGTTGATTCTTTATGGAAACCATGTGTTTGAAGTCTCTCTATTAACTAACATTAGTAACTATCAGAGAGGTAATTATTAGACAGATACACTATGCAGAGTAGAATCTTGAATTGTAAACAAAGAAAAGTGGATTCAGATCCCTGGTGCAGAGTGATTGGGGTGGGGGGCGCGGAGGGAGGGGAGGAGAGAACTTGGATATATGTCTGATAAACAGCAGTGGGAAATATTAGATGTGAAAGTTGGATTGGTGAGACTAGAGAGAAGGGCTCATTTGGCCCGTGGCTCACATAGCAGAATTGGTAAGTTCATTTGTCTCCTCAGCTGTGGAAATGTAATATGGTTTAAAAGTTACTGAAGAAACTGTTAAAAGTGGTTACTCCTGGGAAGAAGAATTAGATGGCTGGGGAGATAGGGCATCTTCACTATGATTTATATATTCTTCCGCACATAGTGATAACTACACACTGAGCATTAAAATTCAGTTCATTTGTTTAAACTGTAACAAAACCTGACAGTCTCAGATTGTTCTCATTGGGCATTTGTGATTTGTGGTATTTTCTGATCACCACCATCAAAGATCACACACATACACACACTCACACTTACACACACGTACATATACAGTATACATTAGGTATTTTTAACTTTATTAAAATGGAGGCAGTTTTAATATAATTCTTTTTCCATCCTGCTTCCTCAAGGAGTATAATAGGAAACAATTTTGAGATTTATGTTTCACTCTTAGGACACCCAAGTTGATATTTGCAAATCTACATGTAGATTAATTCATGTGACTTAAATTTGGGTAAATTAGACTTTAGTTTTGAAATACGTGTTTCAGTGTCTCTGCCTGGGTTCAATTCCAACTTTACTATTTACTCTCTCTGTTTTGGGGTGAGTTACTTAGCTTTTCTGAACCTCAGTTTGCTCATCTGTAAAATGAAAGAGACTTTCTTTTCTAGCAGTTTTGGACTGGTTGCTCTGATTGAGCTTCATGCTGGATAAATTATATTTTAAAATATTTTTAATAAATACATAAGAACTTCTCAGAGGCCATAAACTGAGTGAAAACAGGAACTCAGAGAATGAAGCAGAACTCTGAAACTAAGACTCACTTGGAGGGCGTTTGCTGAACCCAGTGACGTTGAGCTTCAGTTTTCATAGCCAAATGGGGTGCAGAAGACAAAAAAACAAAGCCTAGCACTCGTATAAACAGGGGAACAGGAAGGAAAACTTCTGGCTAAAGCTGAGACCCTAAATGAGGAATTTGCTCACCACACTCTCCAAGAGTACAAAGAAAAAGCAAGTCTCAAAGCTAAGTGGAGGGGGAAAATATAGTTCCTTAAAAAGTTATAACAATAAACTGACCCTCACACATACTTCCCAGTCTGATTTCATAGTTCCTGGATGGTCCTCAAAAGCCACATACACAAAACTTAGTTTAAATTGGTCCTGGATTGGTAGTGCCCTGGATGCCTGGCAGAAGCAAATGCAAATCCACCTTCAATCCAGGACTCAACAGAGTCCCAGAAGAAAAGTTACAAGAGATATTGGCTCACAGTCAAAAATCTCAAATCCCATGGTAAAACAAAATAGAGCTAGGTGAAACAACAGAGAACAGAGTCAAACCTACTAATAATGCTGAAAGAAATTAATAGCATATTTGACACAACTGAGTAGGGAAGTGATGAGCTGGAAGACAGAAGTGAAGAAATGGTGCAACATGGGCCCCAAGCTGGAGCCCTTAACAATAGTTAAAAGACACTGAAGGATGGAGTAATAAAATCTAATTTTAATATAATGAGAATTCCTAAGGGAGAGAAAGAAGAGAATGAGGCAGACATAATGTTTGAAGAGGTAATTACTAACAAATTTCAGAACTTGTGAAAATGACACTACACCACAGATTTGGAAAGGCCAAAAAATCCCAGTTAGGATAAATAAAAAGAAATCCACACCTAGGCACACCGTAATGCTACCAGAGGCGAAGAGAAAAATCTTGAAACAGGAGAGAAATAAGACATACTACTCTTGAAGTAGCAATTAAACTGATAGCTCACTTGCCAACTGCAGTAATAGGAGCCAGAAAACAGGGGACTATCATCAGTGTTCTAGAGTAAATAACTACTAACTTAGAACTGCATATCCAGTAAACATACCTTTCTACAATGAGGAAAAAAACAGAGGTGTTTTCAGACAAATAGAAACTTGTGAGAATTTGTCACCAATAGGCCCTCACTAAAGGAAATATTAAAAGACATAGTTTAGGCAGAAGGAAAGGGATCCAGATACAAGATCTAAAATTCCAGAAGAAATGGTGAATCAATAAACTAGTAAAGGGCTTCCCTGGTGGCGCAGTGGTTGGGAATGTGCCTGCCAATGCAGGGGACACAGGTTTGAGCCCTGGTCCGGGAAGATCCCACATGCCACGGAGCAGCTAGGCCCATGAGCCACAAGTACTGAAGCCCGTGCACCTAGAGCCCATGCTTTGCAACGGGAGAGGCAACCACAATGAGAGGCCCACGCACTGTGGCAGGGAGTGGCCTTGGCTCGCCACAACTGGAGAGGGCCCACACGTAGCAGCGAAGACCCAACACAGCCATAAATAAATAAAATGTTTTTAAAATAAATAAACTAGTAAAGTATGGGCAAATGTAGATAAAATTTGATTAATTAAAAGAATAATAATGATGACTAGTGTATTGGGCCACAAAATACTTATTCATTACAGAGGGAAAGGTAGTGGAGAAACCTGGCAGCTACTCCCTTAACCAAGCAACCAGTCAGCATCACATGAGTTCTGATGCAGCACCCTGAGGAGGGTGCCACATCACTTCTCTAGCATTCCGGCCAAAAAGGCATGGCCCAAATCTGAGGCAACATAATACAGACCCAAACGGAGAGACATACTATTCTTCTAAAATGTCAAGTTCTCAAAAGACAAAAAAAAAAGAGTGAAGAGCTATTCAAATTAAAGGTGATTAATGAAACAAGATGACTAAATTCAATGTATAAACCTAGATTGGATCCTGGACCACAGAAATGTGGCCCCCCCCAGCCCGCCCTCAGAGGACATTATTAGGTCAATCAGCAAAATCTGAATTAGATCTGCAGGCTAGGTAATAGGGTTGTATCATTGCTAATTTCCTGATTTTACTCACTATACTATAGTTTTATAAGATAATGTTTTTGGATTTTAGGAAATAAACAGTGAAATATTTAGAACCAAAAGGGCATTATGTTTGTAACATGCTCTCAAAAGGTTCTGAAAAAATAACATGTATGTATATGTACGTGAAAGAGCGAGAAAGAGAATGATGCAAGCCAACTTGGTAGAATATTAATATTTAGGGAATCTGGGTGAAGGGAATTCTTAGTACTCTTCTTGCAACTTTTCTGTTAGTCTGAAATTAGTTCAAAATAAAAAGTTTAAAAAAAATAAAGTGAATCACCAGGCCCTCCTTCCCTGCAAAAAGATGGAACTAAAGTACTGGATAACAAAGCTTATAGATTGGGATGGAGTGTTTGGAGTTTGTGTTAGTTAATTACACTAAGTTAACTAATGTAACTTAATGCTTCTATCATAAAAATAGAAACAGAAGGTAAACCTTTCGAACTAGTAGAGAGGAAAATTAACTGAAAAAAATAATCCAAACATAGCAAGAGAGGTAGAGAAAATTTTAGAAAAGGTGGGACAAGTAAAGGCACAAAAGAAGGTAGAAATAATTACAAATGAACCACTGTTTCAGCTAATATGGATTGTCAGACTGGTTTTAGAATTCAGGTATGTACTTTTGAAAGATGCATTCCTAACACATAAAGATACAGATAGTTCGAAAGTAAAAGGTTTAGAAAACACACACCATAATAGCTAGAAAAAAACTGGCAGACCTGTATTGATACTGGACAACAAAGACTTTGAGGCCAAAAGCAATACTGGAGATAGAGTCACTATGTATTTTTATTTTGAATTTTATTTATTGATTTATACAGCAGGTTCTTATTAGTCATCCATTTTATACATATCAGTGTATACATGTCAATCCCAATCTCCCAATTCATCACACACACACACCACTTTGCCCCGTTGGTGTCCATACATTTGTTCTTTGCATCTGTGTCTCAATTTCTGCCTTGCAAACTGGTTCATCTGTACCATTTAACTAGGTTCCACATATATGCGTTAATATATGATACTTGTTTTTCTCTTTCTGACTTACTTCACTCTGTATGACAGTCTCTAGATCCATCCACGTCTCTACAAATGACCCAATTTCGTTCTTTTTTATGGCTGAGTAATATTCCATTGTATATATGTACCACATCTTCTTTATCCATTCATCTGTCGATGGGCGTTTAGGTTGCTTCCATGTCCTGGCTATTGTAAATAGTGCTGCATTGAACATTGGGGTACATGTGTCTTTTTGAATTATGGTTTTCTCAGGGTGTATGCCCAGTAGTGGGATTGCTGGGTCATATGGTAATTCTATTTTTAGTTTTTTAAGGAACCTCCATACTATTCTCCATTGTAGCTGTATCAATTTACATTCCCACCAACAGTACAAGAGGGTTCCCTTTTCTCAACACCCTCTCCAGCATTTGTTTTTTGTAGATTTTCTGATGATGCCCATTCTAACTCGTGTGAGATGATACCTCATTGTAGATTTGATTTGCATTTCTCTAATAATTAGTGATGTTGAGCAGCTTTTCATGTGCTTCTTGGCCACCTGTATGTCTTCTTTGGAGAAATGTCCATTTAGGTGTTCTGCCCATTTTGGATTGGGTTGTTTGTTTCTTTAATATTGAGCTGCATGAGCTGTTTATATATTTTGGAGATGAATCCTTTGTCCGTTGATTCGTTTGCAAATACTTTCTCCCATTCTGAGGGATGTCTTTTCGTCTTGTTTATGGTTTCCTTTGCCGTGCAAAAGCTTTGAAGTTTCATTAGGTCCCATTTGTTTATTTTTGTTTTTATTTCCATTACTCTAGGAGGTGGACCAAAAAAGATCTTGCTGTGATTTATGTCAAAGAGTTCTTCCTGGGGCTTCCCTGGTGGCGCAGTGGTTGGGAGTCCGCCTGCCGATGCAGGGGACACGGGTTCGTATCCCGATCCGGGAAGATCCCACATGCCGCGGAGCGGCTGGGCCCGTGAGCCATGGCCACTGAGCCTGCGCGTCCGGAGCCTGTGCTCCGCAACGGGAGAGGCCACAACAGTGAGAGGCCCATATACCCCAAAAAAAAAAAAAAAAAAAAAAAAAAAAAGAGTTCTTCCTGTGTTTTCCTCTAAGAGTTTATAGTGTCAGGTCTTAGATTTAGGTCTCTAATCCATTTTGAGTTTATTTTTGTGTATGGGGTTAGGGAGTGTTCTAATTTCATTCTTTTACATGTAGCTGTCCAGTTCTCCCAGCACCACTTATTGAAGAGGCTGTCTTCTCTCCATTGTATATCCTTGCCTCCTTTGTCACAGATTAGTTGACCACAGATGTGTGGGTTTATCTCTGGGCTTTTTATCCTGTTCCATTGATCTATATTTCTGTTTTTGTGCCAGTACCATATTATCTTGATTACTATAGCTTTGTAGTATAGTCTGAAGTCCGGGAGCCTTATTCCTCCAGCTCTGTTCTTTTCCCTCAAGACTGCTTTGGCTATTCGGGGTCTTTTGTGTCTCCACACAAATTTTAAGATTTTTTGTTCTAGTTCTGTAAAAAACGCCATTGGTAATTTGATGGGGATTGCACTGAATCTGTAGATCGCTTTGGGTAGTATAGTCACTTTCACAGTGTTGATTCTTCCAATCCAAGAACACGGTATATCTCTCCATCTGTTGGTATCATCTTTAATTTCTTTCATCAGTGTCATATAATTTTCTGCATACAGGTCTTTTGTCTCTCTAGGTAGGTTTATTCCTAGGTATTCTATTCTTTTTGTTAAAAATGGGAGTGTTTCCTTAACTTCTCTTTCAGATTTTTCATCATTAGTATATAGGAATGCAAGAGATTTCTGTGCATGAATTTTTTATCCTGCAACTTTACCAAATTCATTAATTAGCTCTAGTAGTTTTCTGGTGGCATCTTTTTCTCTACCTATAGTATCATGTCATCTGCAAACAGTGACAGTGTTACTCCTTCTTTTCCAATTTGTATTCCTTTTATTTCTTTCTCTTCTCTGATTGCTGTGGCTAGGACTTCCAAAACTATGCTGAATAATAGTGGTGAGAGTGGACATCCTTGTCTTGTTCCTGATCTGAGAGGAAATGCTTTCAGTTTTTCACCATAAAGAATGATGTTTGCTGTGTGTTTGTTGTATATGGCCTTTATTATGTTGAGGTAGGTTCCCTCTATACCTACTTTCTGGAGAGTTTTTATCATAAATGGGTGTTGAATTTTGTCAAAAGCTTTTTCTGCATCTGTTGAGATGATCATGTTTTAGTTTTCAATTTGTTAATATGGTGTATCACATTGAGTGATTTCTGTACATTGAAGAATCCTTGCATCCCTGGGATAAATCCCACTTGATCATGGTGTATAATCCTTTTAATGTGTTGTTGGATTCTGTTTGCTAGTATTTTGTTGAGGATTTTTGCATCTATATTCATCAATGATATTGGTCTGTAATTTCCTTTTTTTTTAGTATCTTTGTCTGCTTTTGGTATCAGGGTGATGGTGGTCTCATAGAATGAGTTTGGGAGTGTTCCTTCCTCTGCAATTTTTTGGAAGAGTTTGAAAAGGATGAGTGTTAGCTCTTCTCTAAATGTTTGATAGATTACACCTGTGAAGCCATCTGGTCCTGGACTTTTGTTTGTTGGAAGATTTTTAATCACAGTTTCAATTTCATTACTTGTGATTGGTCTGTTCATATTTTCTATTTCTTCCTGGTTCAGTCTTGGAAGGTTATACCTCTGTCAGAATTTGTCCGTTTCTTCCAGGTTGTCCATTTTATTGGCATAGAGTTGCTTGTAGTAGTCTCTTAGGATGCTTTGTATTTCTGTGGTGTCTGTTGTAACTTCTCCTTTTTCATTTCTAATTTTAATGATTTGAGTCCTCTCCCTCTTTTTCTTGATGAGTCTGGCTAATGGTTTATCAATTTGGTTTATCTTCTCAAATAACCAGCTTTTAGTTTTATTGATCTTTGCTATTTTTTTCTTTGTTTCTATTTCATTTATTTCTGCTCTGATATTTATGATTTCTTTCCTTCTAATAACTTTGGGTTTTGTTTGTTCTTCTTTCTCTAGTTCCTTTAGGTGTAAGGTTAGATTGTTTATTTGAGATGTTTGTTGTTTCTTGAGGTAGGATTGTATTGCTATAAACTTCCCTCTTAGAACTGCTTTTGCTGCATCCCATAGGTTTTGGATCATCATGTTTTCATTGTCATTTGTCTCTAGGTAGTTTTTGATTTCCTCTTTGATTTCTTCAGTGATCTCTTAGTTATTTAGTAAAGTATTGTTTAGCCTCCACATGTTTGTGTTTTTGTTGTTCTTTTCCCTGTAATTGATTTCTAATCTCATAGCGTTGTGGCCAGAAAAGATGCTTGATATGATTTCAGTTTTCCTAAATTTACTTAGGCTTGACTTGTGACCCAAGATGTGATCAATCCTGGAGAATATTCTGTGCGCAATTGAGAAGAAAGTGTAATCTGCTGGTTTTGGATGGAATGTCCTATAAATATCAATTAAATCTATCTGGTCTATTGTGTCATTTAAAGCTTCTGTTTCCTTACTAATTTTCTGTTTACATGATCTGTCCATTGGTGTAAGTGAGGTGTTAAAGTCCCCCACTATTATTGTGTTACTGTCAATTTCCTCTTTTATAGCTGTTAGCAGTTGCCTTATGTATTGAGGTGCTCCTGTGTTGGGTGCACATATATTTATAATTGTTATATCATCTTCTTGGATTGATCCCTTGATCATTATATAGCGTCCTTCCTTGTCTCTTGTAACATTCTTTATTTTAAAGTCTGTTTTATCTGATATGAGTATTGCTACTCCAGCTTTGTTTTGATTTCCATTTGCATGGAATATCTTTTTCCATCCCCCAACTTTCAGTCTGTATGTGTCCCTAGGTCTGAAGTGGGTCTCTTGTAGACAGCATATATATGGGTCTTGTTTTTGTATTCATTCAGCAAGCCTCTGTCTTTTGGTTGGAGCATTTAATCCATTCACTTTTAAGGTAATTATCGATATGTAGGTTCCTATTACCATTTTATTAATTGTTTTGGGTTTGTTTTTGTAGGTCCTTTTCTTCTCTTGTGTTTCCCACTTAGAGAAGTTCCTTTAGCATTTGTTGTAGAGGTGGTTTTGTGGTTGCTGAATTCTCTTACCTTTTGTTTGTCTGTAAAGCTTTTGATTTCTCCATCGAATCTGAATGAGATCCTTGCCGGGTAGAGTCATCTTGGTTGTAGTTTCTTCCGTTTCATCACTTTAAATATGTCATGCCACTCCCTTCTGGCTTGTAGAGTTTCTGCTGAGAAATCAGCTGTTAACCTTATGGGAGTTCCCTTGTATGTTATTTGTCATTTTTCCCTTGCTGCTTTCAATAATTTTTCTTTGTCTTTAATTTTTGCCAATTTGATTACTGTGTGTCTAGGCATGTTTCTCCTTGGGTTTATCCTGTATGGGACTCTCTGTGCTTCCTGGACTTGGGTGGCTATTTCCTTTCCCATGTTAGGGAAGTTTTCGACTATAATCTCTTCAGATATTTCCTTGGGTTCTTTCTCTCTCTCTTCCCCTTTTGGGACCCCCTATAATGTGAACGTTGTTGCATTTAATGTTGTCCCAGAGGTCTCTTAGGCTGTCTTCATTTCTTTTCATTCTTTTTTCTTGATTCTGTTCTGCAACAGTGAATTCCACCATTCTGTCTTCCAGATCACTTATCTGTTCTTCTGCCTCAGTTATTCTGCTATTGATTCCTTCTAATGTAGTTTTCAATTCAGTTATTGTATTGTTCATCTCTGTTTGTTTGTTCTTTAATTCTTCTAGGTCTTTGTTAAACATTTCTTGCATCTTCTCAATCTTTGCCTCCATTCTTTTTCCGAGGTCCTGGATCATCTTCACTATCATTATTTTTTTATATATTTTTTAACATCTTTATTGGGGTATAATTGCTTTACAATGGTGTATTAGTTTCTGCTTTATAACAAAGCGAATCAGTTATACATATACATATGTCCCCATATCTCTTCCCTCTTGCATCTCCCTACCTCCCACCCTCGCTACCCCACCCCTCTAGGTGGTCACAAAGCACTGAGATGATCTCCCTGTGCTATGCGGCTGCTTCCCACTACCTATCTATTTTACATTTGGTAGTGTATATATGTCCATGTCACTCTCTCACTTTGTCACAACTTACCCTTCCCCCTCCGCGTATCCTCAAGTCCATTCTCTAGTAGCTCTGCATCTTTATTCCCGTCTTGCCCCTAGGTTCTTCTGACCATTTTCTTTTTTTTTTTTTAGATTCCATGTGTATGTGTTAGCATACGGTATTTGTTTTTCTGTTTCTGACTTACTTCACTCTGTATGACAGTCTCTAGGTCCATCCACCTCACTACAAATAACTCAGTTTCATTCCTTTTTATGGCTGAGTAATATTCCATTGTGTATATATGCCACATCCCCGCGTAGCCCAGGGAGATCAGCTCGGTGCTTTGTGACCACCTAGAGGGGTGGGATAGGGAGAGTGGGAGGGAGGGAGATGCAAGAGGGAAGAGATTTGGGCACATATGTATATGTATAACTGATTCACTTTGTTATAAAGCAGAAACTGACACACCATTGTAAAGCAATTATACTCCAATAAAGATGTTAAAAAAAGACAAATCCATCATAGTGGGATATTACTGACCTCTCTAAATTATTGATAGGTAAAGAAATCCAAAAATTAGTTAAGTTATAGAAAATTTGAACAAAACAGTTAACAATGTTGGTCTAATAGAATGTTTAGAGAGTGCTGATCCACTTCTAAATGGTGTCACACCATTCATGTATATAAATGAATGAAATAAGCTGCTTATTTAAGGGAGTTGATCCATGTTGTTGGTAATGGTGGTGATTTGTATCTGAAGTGATTACTTGGGAGGAGGGGAGATGAAAGAAGGAAGGGACTGCTTCAGTGGGAAGGGTCAGGGGATGAGGCTGTCAGGAGACCCAGGTTCTAATGGGAATTCTGACATAAACTTGTTGTGTGATTTTTTTTTTTAATATTTATTTATTTATTTGGCTGTGCCGGGTCTTAGTTGTGGCATGCGGGATCTGTACTTGCGGCATGCGAACTCTTAGTTGCCGCATGTGGGGTCTAGTTCCCTGACTAGGGATCAAACCTGAGCCTCCTGCATTGGGAGCATGGAGCCTTAGCCACTGGACCACCAGGGAAGTCCCTGGTTGTGTGATTTTCAACAAACTATTCTCTTGGATCTTATTTTCTTATTTATAAATTAGAGATGAGTGTTCACCCTACCTATTCCCCAGGAATGTTATCAGGTGCAGTTGAAACGTGTGAGTGAAGATGTTGAAAAATATAACGCACTAACATGGGTTAAATTAAACAAGTATTTATTGAATGCCTACTCATGCAAAGCCTGTGGAAGACAGCTGTAGGGGATACAGGGATCCCTGTAGGTGATACAGGGGATGCTTAGATTAGAGATTCTAGTCTAAGAAGTCACACAAATAACCATCAGGTTAACTGTTTATAACCCTTCAGTACCTCCCCCATGGGCCCCCATTGCTCTTAGCGGAAAGACCAGCCAGAGTATAGCCTCTGGCTTCATCTCATATATTTTCTCCCTCACTCAGCTTCAATCCCTCACATCTTTGGTTTCCCTCCCACCACAGGACTTCTATACCAGATGTCCCCTCAGCTTGGAAGACCCTTTCACCAAGTTAACACCTTCTCATCCTTCAGATCTCAACTCCATTTCTCAAGGCCCTGTCTCCTGCCTCCCTCAATAGGGCATTCTCCTTTCACATAGCATCTTAGTATAGTGTCCTCCTTTGTAGTAATTTTAATTTTAGGGAGCAATCATTTAGTTAACACCTATTTCCCCTAGTGACTCTAAGTTCTAGGAGGACAGGGTACATGTCTGTTTTTGTTTGCTGGCATATAATAGACGCTCAGTAAACATTTGTAGACAAGCTGACTCATTTTCTGACTGACTGACTGACTGAATGTGCCTGAAGAGAGATCCAAACAAGTACTGTCAGGAAACAAAGGAAGAGGTAATTTTAAAAATGAGCCCTAGAAGAGATTACAAAATGCTGCCTAGATGCTGGTTTGATGGATGATTGTGATTATCATTGATCAGCTTCAGGTGATCTTGGTGTTTGTTATAACAAAGAAATTGTGGGGTTTTAATTGTTCCCTCTTCGTTAGTATTTTTTAGTAAATTTTTGCTTAATTGATCTGGTCCTAGGAAATAACCCATTCTCTTTTGGCAGCCCAAGCATGAACCTCTCAGCATCTTCTGTGACCTCATGGCTGTGGACTTTGAGGAGATGTGTCACTGGCTCTGCCATCGGAAGCTGGCTACTGCCGCGGAGACATACATCAAGCCCATCTCCAAGCTGCAGGCCACGAATGCCCGTGATGCACTGGCCAAGCACATCTATGCCAAGCTCTTTAACTGGATTGTAGATCATGTCAATCAGGTTCTCCATTCTGCTGTCAAACAGCACTCTTTTATTGGCGTGCTGGACATTTATGGGTAAGTGTATTTGGCTTAGTGGTCTGAGCATTTCTTTCTAGAGACTATCTAGTAACTCTAAGTGGGTATTTGATTATGTTTCCTACTGGTGAGGAGAAGGGAAAATTAGAAGAGAATTTTTAAAAGTCTAATTTCATTTGCTAGTTTACCTTCTCTGGGTACCTTTCTTTAATGTTAAAACCCTTCCTGTACATTTGCACTGTACGATGCCTTTTTCATTATCTGGTTCAGTTTTTCAAAAGAGTGTATGAAATTTCTATTCCCCGTTCCTTTCTATGTGTATATAGACACTGTGCATCTGTGACCTGACAAGAGCAATGGCTTTATCGTAATTCTGATCGTTCCCTACTTGAGGGTGAATATGCCGTCCAAAGCATATACTGTTAGACGCATCCATAGGCTGCAGCCTTTAAAAAAATCTCTCTACCACCTGGCTGATGCTTATCTGCTGGGTACATATTTCATGTTACTGAGTTAAAAACCCTTATTTATCTTCACTGATGTGGAAAGAAAGTTTCACAATGTTGAGGAATTTCCTATTTCTTTCTTTCTGATTTGCACATTTTGAATATTTTTTAAAAGTTATTTCTTCCTTTTTCTCCTCTTCCCATATTATTTTTGGTTTTACAGATTTGAAACATTTGAGATAAATAGTTTTGAACAGTTCTGCATAAATTATGCAAATGAAAAACTACAGCAGCAATTCAATATGGTAAGAATTTTCTTGCTTGAATGATATTCTACCAAAAATTATTCTCTCGAATTCCTAGTATGTGTTTAAAGTTTGGTTCCAGAAATGAAGTTGTGAATTACGATTATTATCTATGGTTTAAAACAGCTAAACTGCTGAGGAATTTAGGATTAGTAAATGCTGCAACCTTGGAAAGATGTTTATGGTCCAGATTGGATTCAAGGTCATCCTTAGATTGCTGTCTGAGAATAGTGAAAACTTGGTCCAAATAAATTGAGAGAGGGAAGCCGAAAGTGTGTTAAGTAGTAATATAGCGGGTGTAAAACTTTGATCCCAGGGATATCCTTCAGTTGGTCGTTCCTGAGGCTAACTATATGTGGAGTTATGACCGTCTTAACTCTTACTTGCTGTATTAGCAAGAGGTCAGAACAAGAAAGCCAGGACAGATTCTCTTTTCTATATGTATATATATCAATAAATCAATAGATAATGTTTCAAATGAATAAATTAAAAAATAGCTGGTAAGCCTATTCTTTAGAGGTAAATATCAGAAGAAATAGCTGAGGGAGTTAAAAATGGTCACTTCCAGGGAATGAGACTGGGGTTGGGGAGGGATAGGACAAAGGATTGTTGCTCGTCATCATAAAACCTTTAAACTATTTCATTTTCAAAAAATATTGCATGTACTTTGATAAAAATTTGGACCACCTTTATTTAGCAAATTAAGCTACTTAGTACAGTGAAATAATGTAGAGGTGATCTTAAAATCTTAGGCTTATGACTGTTTCTACAAGAATATGACTGGTGTATTTTGCATCTCTGCATAAGGAACATTAATAAAAACCTATCAGAGACTAAATTGAGCTTTATTTTTTCTCAAGGTTTTCCTGAGTTTCTTAACATTTTAATCAGTGGCACAGCCTTCTGTTCTCTCCCAGTATATTGTGGCACAAGGTGACTAGAAGTATAAGGAACCAGTGCCAGCCTTATTAAGGACTGGCTAATTTGTTTATTTCTCAAGGACCTCATATCTCTGCATGTGTGTTTCTGACTCTCTCCTTTCTCTTTCCCTCTTTCTGTCTCTATCCATCTGTTTCTCCTCTCTCTCTCTCTCTCTCTCTCTCTCTCTCACACACACACACACACACACACTCACACTGCATCCTAGCATCTCTCTGCACAACTGCTCCACTCCCTCTTATCAGATGGCATATTTTTTTTTTCTGTTCTGTATATATTTTGTCAAGGTTTCTGCTTCCTCACTCACCTCACACTTCCTGTGAACCAAGCAGTGGTTGGAATGCTCCCATCCTCTTAACTTGTTTAACTCTCATTCATCTTGACTTCTTTCAGCATCAGCTTCCACTGTTAATTGCCTGTTTCCTAGTTTTTATACCCGAGAAACAGAATTTGATTAACCCAGTTCATTCGTTCATCAGAGATCTCTGGCACTTGACTAGCTGTGACTAGGAGCATGGGGTCTCACAGTAAAGAATTTGGTGCTTAGGACTGCTCCCTCAGCAGAGGCTGTGGGTAGGGCAGTGGGCAGGAGAAACATGGTGATTGGCAGGTTTAGTGCCTGGAGGCATTACCTTATCCACCAAGGATCTCTTGCCATATTGAACCTCATGCCCACCTGTCATTTTGGAAATTGAGAATCGAAAATTTTTGAGGCGCCATGGATTTTTCCAAACTAAATGTAGAGACTTGTATGAGAAACAGGCTCTAAAGTTTGGAGCAGTGTTTTTGTTGTCAATGTGGAAACTGCACTGCATGTAAATTAATGAATTTTTTAAAAGATAGGGCTCATTGTTTTGGAAATTATTGGTACCATCAGACAGGGCATCTTGCTGACACATGGTGCCCTATTTGCCTTCTCATTAATCAAAAGAACAGAAGAAATTTGCTTTCTGATTAACATGACATAAATATTCATATGGATGACAGGTTTGGTTGTTGTTGTTTTTTTTAACTAAAGCTTTTGTAGCTGGTTAGACTATAAATGCTATAAATGAGCCAAGAGCAGCATTATAATAAGTGTAAAATAAAGTGGAAAAGTTCCAGATGCGTGAGGAGAGTAAAGCATCAGAAATCTTGGTAACCCCTAAGTTTCATGGGGTTTTGGGTTCTAGGAAATATATGTTGTCTGGTAATAGCCACAGAGGGCTTATCTTCCCAGAAAAGTTGCAAGATGTGTGAGAGGAAACAAGGTGACAAAGGAGACAAGAAAGAAAGCAGAACCCTCCAAGAACAAATGAGTAGAGGTCATTAGCATCTGTAGAGACTAGAATTTATGGGTTGGCTTCATTGGCTGTGCAGCTTGAAGCAGGAGCTGCAGCAGTGGTTGGATTGCCCTTCCCTCCTGGACCAACCTAACTACCTTTCACTGAAGAACTCAGATCACACAGCCCTTCCTCAAAGAAGCCTTCCCTCGCCACCCTGTATCCAAACTGGATAAGGACTCCTGCTCTCATAGCTCGCCATTATTTTCCTCTGGAACATTATTACAGTTTGTAATTATATTTCTTGTGATTACTTGATTTCTGTTTCTCCCACTAGTCTTCAAAGTCCATGAGGGCAGAGCCCATGTCTATTTTGCTAATGGTATGCAGTGACTGGCCTAGGATAGGCAGTCAATACATATTTCTGCTAAATGCTTCAACCATTGCTTCTCAATGGAGATGAGAAGCATTTAGCAGAAATAGCAATGGATTCATAGTGGTTGCAGCTGCTTGCAGATTTGGATGTAGAAGCCAGAAAAGTGAGCCGTAGATTCCCTGACTGTGGAGGATAATCAAGGCAGACACAAAAGACCAACCGAATGTTAATCTAATTCTGAGACACATGAACTTCAACACCACAGTCCCTTAAGAGAATTACTTTGTTATGCTGCAAGCATCACCCAGAGTGTTTCAGTAGTCTGGAGGGCATCCTCTCTGCACAGTTGTTCAAGGCCAGCTAAGACATTTCTGTGCCCATGTGGTCAGCAACACTGTGCAATAATTTAAGGGACCAAAAAGTATATAGTGCAGTTTGGGATATATATCAAAAAATCAAAAAGACTGCCATATTTATCAGCTAGTTAAGTATTCACATACTTAGATTTTCTTGTTTGCCAAAAATCCTATACTGCTGAGGCTTTACTGTCTGCGGTTTATATTTGCTTTCTTATTTTGTTCTCTGCATGTAAGTCATGCTTCTCCAAGATTGTTGCTAGAAGCCATTGACTATCTCAAATTATGTTGGTGTCCTTTTATAAATGTTTCTTGACTAACATTATTTATGACAGTGATGCAGTAATGCCAACTTTTTCTTTTTCATTTCAGCATGTCTTCAAATTAGAACAAGAGGAATATATGAAAGAACAAATTCCATGGACACTCATAGATTTTTATGATAATCAGCCTTGCATTAATCTTATAGAATCTAAACTGGGCATTCTAGATTTGCTGGATGAGGAATGCAAGGTAAGTATGGTTTTCTGATGTACTTAGTATATGAAAATTGATACATCAAGGTCAAATGGTAAATGGGTTTAAGCAGAGATTCACTAGTATACCATGAGGTGCCATGGTGGCAACAAGTGTAGGTCACCCTAACTTGCATTCTGAAGGGTCACTAGACCCAAAGAGTTCAAAATACATTTGAAACCAGGAGAATCTCCCTTCTCATTGGCATTAGATACAACTACTACCAATTTTAGCCACTTTTGTTATTGATATGCTTATATTTGGTACTTTCTGTTCAGTGGTATGATATAGTTAAAGAAATGCAAGAAATTGTACAAAAGGCATTTTGAATAACACTTCTAAATATCCATAATTTTAAAATTGACTAGTTGTTCTTTAGTACTGATATATATGGTGGAGAGGGAGTTTTAGCTTTAATATTTGAAGATGCACCATGTGGAAAATATATCAGATCCCCAGCTTTACTGCTAACTGAGTTATCCTAGACAAATAACCTATCCTTTGTCTTAGTTGCTCTTTAATTTATATGCCATAAATTACCACTTAACGTAGGTTGATCCTCCTAAGAATCCAGATTTCCTGCAACATTAAGAATGCAAAGACAAATACTGTATCTTTTCACGTATATGTAGAATCTAAAAAATAAAACAAATGAATGTAAGAAAACAAAAAGAGCTTCACAGATACTAGAGAACAAACTAGTGGTTACCATTGCGAAGATGGTTAGGAGGAAGGGCAAGATAGGTGAAGGCGGGATTAAGAGGAACAAACTACTAGCTATAAGATAAATAAGAGATACAACAAAAAAAAAAAAAAAAAAAAAAAAAGAGATACAAGGATGTTATGTACAGCACAGAGAATATAGCCAATATTTTATAATAACTTCACATGGAGTATAATCTATAAAAATATTGAATCACTATATTGTACTAAAACTAATATAATATTATATGTCAACTATACTTCAGTAAACAAAAAGAATGCATGTAAAGGTGCTCTGCCTTGATTGAAATTAAATAAAATGTAAATCAAAACAAAAATGGGATACTGCTTTTTACCTATCAAATGAGTTTAAATTTGATAATACCATTTTGATATTTTTTTAACGACTTTTTTTTTTTTTGGCGGTATGCGGGCCTCTCACTGTTGTGGCCTCTCTCGTTGCGGAGCACAGGCTCCGGAAGCGCAGGCTCAGCGGCCATGGCTCACGGGCCCAGCTGCTCCGTGGCATGTGGGATCCTCCCGGACCTGGGCACGAACCCGTGTTCCCTGCATCGGCAGGTGGACTCTCAAGCACTGTGCCACCAGGGAAGCCCCTTAACGATGTTTTTGATGTGGACCATGTTTAAAGTCTTTATTGAATTTGTTACAGTATTGCTTCTGTTTTATGTTTTGATTTTTTGGCCACAAGGCATGTGGGATCTTAGCTTCCCAGCCAGGGATCGAACCCGCACCCCCTACATTGGACGGCAAAGTCTCAACCACTGGACCCCCAGGGAAGTCCACCATATTGACATTTATTGCATATATACTCTTGATGAAGGGCATGAGTTAGTACAACATATTTTTGACGAAATTTGACAATATTTGTGAAGATTTTAAATACACATACCTTTTGACTCAGCCGTGGAACTGCTGAGAATTTACCCTATGAATATGCTTACAAAAGTATTCAAGCTTTTTGTGTAAAAGGAGCCATTGTGGCAGTTTTCATAATAAAAAAAATCAGTATCAACCTAGTGGCCATAAATACAAGAATGCTATTGTTAAGAAGAAAAAAAAAATGCAAGGAGTTTATAGAATAATCCTATTTGTGTCCATGCCTTTAAAGACAGAAGGATAAAGAAATTGGTGGAAATGGTGAGAGGAGACTATTCTCTATTTTATACCTTTCTGAATTATATAAATGGCCCACTGTGTGCAAATGTTATTTTTATTTAACAAATTAAAAAAAATACATGATAGTCATGATATTTCATCTTTCATCTGTGAGGCTTTTGTTGCTTTAAAAGCATATCGAATATTTATTTGATGACCTCTGGTATAGGCAGGTTGAGTTGCTGAAGGTCTCAGTCATAGCTTTTCATTAGTCATTGGTTTGGGACCTCTAAGAGAGAAATGTGGAAGGAATGAGTTCCTAAACTGGATGTAAAATTTGTTAGGAAAGCCAAAACATGGTCTCTTGGTTGATGCATCAGAAGCATCTCATAACAATATTCACCTTGTTTTCTTCTTTTTTTCCCCCGAATGTAGATGCCTAAAGGCACAGATGACACTTGGGCCCAAAAATTGTACAACACACATTTGAACAAATGTGCGCTCTTTGAGAAGCCCCGTCTATCAAACAAAGCTTTCATCATCCAGCATTTTGCTGACAAAGTAAGGAAGTTTTATTATCTCTTTTCTTTTTGAATACTTAAGCTCAAAGAGGAAAAAAATCAGTAGTCAATAGATAGCATTTTTTTCTTTGCTGAGCTTGCATTCTTTAGCTCCGTTTAGGAAAAGTAAGCTTAAGTGTTGGCTTATTGGTTTTCTCTTTCTTTAACCTAAATGGGATTATATTAAGAAATAAATACATGTTTACAGTCCTCTATCTATAATTCTGAATTCTAAGAAACTCTGAAATCCATGTCTTTTCATAATTCATTTAGTGGCTAAGCCTGATTTTTGACCTGAATTAACATGAGGTTATTTATAGTCTTTATTTATCCCAGTTAGGCTGGATATTTATATATTTCAATGTAGAAATGTTAATGTGTTTGATTACAGATTGCTGCCTCAGATTCTGCTAAAAGATTCTGGGTTCTGAAACCCAGTGGTTTCAGAATAGAAACTGTGGACGTGTGTCACCCTCTGTGATTGATTCAGTGGGTCCCTACTAATGAGGCATGCAGACTTGCTGCTTCACAGGTTCTGTAGTATACTCAGAAAATCTGGAGCTATGACACTAGTTTATATTTCCAGGAGGTTGTGGGGTGGCCTTCTGGTAAGCTCCCCATGGTCCCCTTTAGGAACCCTTTAGGAGGGTTTTCTGAGTCTGTCCTGCTCCTAGCTGTAGACCTTGGAATGGCTTCAGGGCCACCTAATGGCTTTGTGGTACAGGCTGGGGACTCTGAGTGGTAGATGGCTGACGTCTTCTAGAAGCAGGGAGAGTCCATTCTCACGTAGTTCTACTTACCGGATCATACAGTGTTTACCCAGCCTCCATCTACATCTATCGTCGCCACTTCAACTTTCTGCCAGACAGCCATTTGTTCCTTCTGACCCTCTCTCCAGCTTTTATCTCTTCTCTCCCAGAGGAGACTTACCCCTGCGGGACGGTGAGCTAGGTTTGAAGGAAATACAGTGGGTCAGCCTTGGAGGAGCTCTCTTTGGCCTGCATGAGAGAAGAGAACAGCTTCTTATGAGTCTGCTTACCCATGAACTGGGATGATCTTAGATCACAGTTAATCAGCACTGCCACTCTTCCCTAGGAAAAACAATATTTGGGGAGTTTTACTCTAGAGTTAACATGCTTCTTACTAAGAATGGTACTAGTTTCTTAGAATAAACTAATGATAACACTTCACTGAGAGCCCATCACATAGCCTGAGCCTAATAAATATTTTTGTTGTTGATGACAATCATATCTATTCAAAAGTTTATTAGCTAAGGAGATTTTCCCATGTGTTTTCAGGTGGAATACCAGTGTGAAGGCTTTCTGGAAAAGAATAAAGACACTGTTTTTGAAGAACAAATTAAAGTTCTTAAATCAAGCAAGGTAACCATGTATAGGCTTTCTCCAATCAGGATATATTCATTAAAATGTTTCTTATTTAAGCATTAGCTTTTTAACAGTAATAATAATTGTTCTAACAAAATCAGCTTTACTGTTAGTTTTCTATTTATCAATACATGTGTCAGGTCCTGTTTTTTAAATGCCTTACAAGTGTTAACCCACCTAATCCTATGATGAAGTGATATTATCATTACTCCCATTTTACAGATGAGGGAACTGAGGCAGGGAAACTTCATAGCTAGTAAGTTTTCAAGCCAAATTATTGATAAAACCCAGGCTGTTGAGCTCAAAGTCTGCACCTTTAACCACTATGCGGTGGTATTTTATGTGAAATTTTTGCCTCCACAGCAGTTATAGGCTCTCTTGTGCCTTTGTGAGAGACCATGAGAGAAAACATTTTGTTGTTGTTGTTGTTTTTGGCTGTGTCATTTTGAAGGGATACGCTAGAGACATGGCCTTAAGCATTCCATCCAAATAAAGATTGACCTCTGGATCACTGAGTGCAATTTTCAGGTATGGTCCAAAGTACTTTGAAATTATTCTTCTTAGGTATAGATACCAGAAACACTGCTTTCTAGTGGGAGCAGAATATTCCAGATTGCAAAGAACTATGATGGCTCTCTGAGGTTGATCCCAACCTCCACCCTTTGACTCTCTTCAGGAAAGTATGGGGAGGGGAGCATGGCTCACTTTCATCCTGTAGGGAGCAAACCAGAAAGCTGGTTACTTACATTTAACAAAGTAAATATTCAAATATTCAGTGAAAGACTAAAAATAGTCATGTGAATTCTTCTGGATTTCTGACCAGCACCTTTTGTTTTTCTGGTTTATTCTAACAAAATCGTTTTAACTTCAATGGAATGTTATATGAACTTTTTTTTTTTTTTTTTTTTTTTTTTTTGCGGTACGCGGGCCTCTCACTGTCGTGGCCTCACCGTTGCGGAGCACAGGCTCCGGACGCACAGGCTCAGCGGCCATGGCTCACGGGCCCAGCCGCTCCGCGGCATGTGGGATCTTCCCGGACCGGGGCACGAACCCACGTCCCCTGCATTGGCAGGCAGACTCTCAACCACTGCACCACCAGGGAAGCCCCTATATGAACATTTTGACTCTTGTTTTTGGAATAAAAACTTTTACTTTCAATTATTTTGGTAATAGAAAGATGATGTAAGGACCAAATTCCAGTTTTAACCCGCAGAAAAGAATGAGTCTATAGTCTTAAATGTCTGTAGAAAAAATCATTTTTTCATTTATCCTCTTAAGCCCTGGACATTAACGCTTTATACCTTATAAGAATGACGTATAAGAGAAAATTCTCTCACAGTGCCGATCCCTGATTCAGTTAAAGATTATAAATCATTTTAGTTTATGAATACTGATGAAAACCCTGGAATTCTAGTGTTACTACTCTAAATAATTTAGCTGACACGGAACATTCACAGGTTCTCATTCCCCAGGCACCCATAATCTTTTGTGTCTTTTTTCTGACCTAACTTTTCTGACTGGGTCGTGGCTCCTTAATTTCCAGAAAGTAGCTATGCATTCTGAGGAATCATTTGGAGTGACTGCCAGTCTATATAGCACTGTTGCAGTTGGGTGGAGGTGGTGTGAGGTTTACATAGCTTAAAGGCCTACACTGCTCCCAGTCCGCAGAAACCCAACCCAAGCGTATGAACTTTATGTTTTAATTTTTCTGCACCTGATAGGAAGCAAGTGTAACCTAGTGTTGATTTGTCCTCTTGGAAGTACTAATTTTAGAAGATCAGTATTTGTGTTATGTGTTTTCAACAGAATTATTTTTGTGGTAATACAGTGTGGGGTTCTGTTTGTGTGTATGTGTTTTGTCTTTTATTTTTCTTTCTTTCATTTTGCAGCTTCTAGCCACTTTAAAAGGAATTAAGGTATAAAAAAACTTAACAGAAGGTGTCTTAATTTATGTTTTCCCACCATAAAGAAATCTGTTGCTATATCAAATAACAAGAAGCACATAAGTAAATTGCAGCTCGATGAAATACTACTAAGTTGCAACTCTACTAAATGTCATTAAAAAGAGTTAGATCCCCTACTTTCCATGTTGCTAATTGATGAAGGGAAGCACAGTTCGTCTACTGAGTTTATGCCTCAAATCTCTCATCTGTAAAATAGGATCATGATAGTATCTACTTTCAGAGGTTGTTATGAAGATTAAATAGGTTGTATTAAGCTCTTAGAGCAGTGCTTCATGTGTAAAAAGCTCTTAGTGAATAATGTTGTTGTTACTGAGATGATTTCCCACATCTTTATGAAGCAGTTACTTGGATTCTTCTGTCTTCTTTAACACTCTTTCCTAGACATATAAGTTCAGTCTGAAGCAATTCAGAGCCCTGTCTTAAGCATAGACAGATCAAAGAAACAAGATGGAAGTCCAGACATATCTACCTACTTACATATTTGACTTTCTGTTTATCTGCCTTTCTCTCTTCAAATGAAGTTGGCCTCCTCAGTCAGTGGGGAATGGCTAAATTTTTCAATGAATGATTTAAGAAAATTGGGGATTTAGCAAGGTAAACAGGTAAATGAGATAGGTAGAGGAGTTAGGTAATAACCACTTAACCAAATATTTAGATGATATCATATCATAAAGTGGTAAGTGCTATAAAGAAAGTAAAACAGGGCTTCCCTGGTGGCGCAGTGGTTGAGAGTCCGCCTGCCGATGCGGGGGACACGGGTTCGTGCCCCGGTCCGGGAAGATCCCACATGCCGCGGAGTGGCTGGGCCCGTGAGCCATGGCCGCTGGGCCTGCGCGTCCGGAGCCTGTGCTCCGCGACGGGAGAGGCCACAGTGGTGAGAGGCCCGTGTACCGCAAAAAATAAATAAATAAATAAAAATAAAACAGGGTACCAAGCTAGAGAGTGACTAAGCTTGGGCAGAGGTGAGGTGCTCCACCAGCCACAGTGGTCAGGAAAGGCCTCTCTGAGGATGTAACATTTGGGCTGTACCCTGAATAATAGGAGACAACTGTGTCAGTGGAAGAGCAAGTGCTGAGAGGAGTGCTGAGACTGTATAAGATGGTTGTGTTTGAGGTCCGTAAAGAAGGCCAGTATGACTGGAGCATGGTAGCTGAGTAGGATGGGTAGACAGGGGCCACTTTCTGGAGGGAAGTGTGGTAAAGAGTATAGATTTTATTTCTGTTCCTGTGGAAAGTCTGAACAGTTTTCATATGGGGAATGATATGCTACTGTGTGGAGATATGGTGGGAGGGCTGGGGATAGGGGGGTAGTAATCTAGGGGACAGATAGTGGACTGAGATACTGAAATTATAGCAGTGGAAATGGCTTATGATTTGTGGGTAGAGTTGACTGGTCTTGTCGGTCTGAGTATGGAGAGTGAGAGAAGGAGAGAAATTGAAGATGACTTCTATGTTTTGGGCCTGAGATGCTGGATGGATAATGGTGCCACTTACTGAGGTGAAGACTTGTAAAAGATCAGGCTTCAAGAGAAAGAATCAAGAGTTCTGTCTTGGACTTATGGATATGGAGAACAGACTTACGGCTGCCAAGGGGGAGGAGGTTGGGGGAAGGATGGAGTGGGAGGTTGGGGTCTCGCTCTGTATAGCACAGGGAACTATATTCAGTATCCTTTGATAAACCATAATGGAAAAGAATATGAGAAAAAAGAATGTATATATATGTATAACTGAGTCGCTTTGCCGTTCAGTGGAAATTAGCACGACATTGTGGGTCAGCTATGCTTCAATTAAAAAAAAAAAGAGTTTTATCTTGGACATGTTTTGCCTGAGATGGCAATTAGATAGTCAAGTGGACATGTCATATAGGAAGTTGTAAATGAAAGTCAGCAGGTCAAAGGCAAAGTCAGAGTCAGTGATATAAATTTGGTAGTCTTTAGAACTAGATGGCATTTAAAGCAGTAGGACTGGATAAGATTGCTTAGGGAGAACAAGTAGGTGAAAAATAGTAGAGAGTAAGGCATTCCAACTCCTAGAGACTGGCTTGAGGAAGAACCAGGAAAGAAGTCTGAGAAAAATGGCCCACAAGGAAGCAGAAATACTGCCTAAAGAAGAAATTGTAGAGTAGTTTCTAATATGACAATGTGAAATGTTCCCTTTTTTTTTTTAATGAAAACTCAATGTAGAGAATTTTAAATTTATAACTTGTATGAAGAGGAAGACATATATATGCATCTATATGTGTGTATGTGTTCTGAACTCTCAACACTGAGTAGTTTTCTGGTAGATATTGTAGAACTTCAGTTAAATTGTAACACTAGTGGTGAATATGATATTTCAACCCAGCTCCATTAACCATTTCACACAGAAGAGAGAAAAACAAAGTTTAGGTAGGCAGTGCTAATGTAGAGCTAGCAATTTACTTGGAAATGACAGAAGTGTGTCAGATAGATCCTAGAGTCCTTGGCCTATTATCGAATAGCCTTACATCTTAACTCTGTGCTGAGTTTTCAAATCAAATCTATTAGGAACTCGTATTTTTCCCCTTTGTGATACAAGATAATGGTAAAACGTTCCCCTACCCCCACCCCCTGCCCTGCTTTGTAGCTAACCAAGCTATATATATTCCGTAAAGCTAGGGATACATTCATTTGTGCAGCAAGCAACCATTATTGGTATGTCATGTGTAACAATTTGTTATATACATCATGAATTATATCCTAAATTACCCTTATAATTGATAGATACATTATACCAAATGAAATTAATTTTGTTTTTAAATGAAAGAACTCTCTTAAGAAAATTATTGCTTCTGGAGATATTCTGAGTTTATTAGATAAATAATTGGCTGTTGCGGTTACACTTTGACTTATAAGAAGGATTATTTTATGTATGTGGACTGTTTCACTGTTGTAAAGATATGTATATATATCAAAATGTTACTGTCGATTAGTTTGAAGTCTCTTTTGTTCCATAAAATGTCTTCCAACCACATTAAATTATACTATCCGCCCATTTATTAACTACCAGATCTTTTAATAGCCTTTCATTTCCTTAACCTGGTAGAACACAAAATTGATTGCAGGAATTATGCAGTCATGCAAAGCTTACAGGATACGGGCAGGGTTTCCTTTTACTTTTTTTTCCCCAATAATGCACATTACTTTCTAAAAATTACAGTTAATTCATGATTTTTTAAAATCTTATTAAATTGTAGAACTAGTTCATGACACCCTTCCTGATGAGATTTTCAGTGATAGTTTTTAGTTGGTACTCACCATTTGAGTTATTGGGTAGACAGATGAAGCATGATGATAAAACATTTGGTGGAACTGATGTAATAAGACTTTCAATTAGTATGTTGCTCATAAAATAATTATCGTTTAAAACCAGTAAAATGGTTAGAGCGGCCATTTCCTGTGGATTAAGATTTCAAGTCTCAGTGGAGTAGTTTTGATTTTGTTTTCCCCCAAAGAAGGTTGTAGAATTACTGCATTTTTTTCCATCTATATTTTTGTAGCATTGATGTCACCTCCTTCTCATATTTTTGGCTCCTAACACAGATACTGATTATTTCTGGAATGTGACTCTGAAAGGGGTTACTTAAGGAAGGGAATCACTATGGATTGCAAATCATCATAGTGTTTCTGCGAAGATTTCCAATTGAGTTTGGGTTTAGAGTGTGATTTCCTTTTACTGTTTTTGACTCAGTTTAAGATGCTACCAGAATTATTTCAAGATGATGAGAAGGCCATCAGTCCAAGCTCAGCCACCTCTTCAGGGCGCACGCTCCTTACCCGCACTCCTGCAAAGCCCACCAAAGGCAGACCAGGCCAGGCGGCCAAAGAGCACAAGAAAACGGTGGGGCACCAGGTGAGTTCAGGGAGCCGCTGCTGCAGCGCTACTTCCCCTCTGGCTCAGCTGGAGCCTCAGGTCTTCCTTTGTCAGCCTCCCAGGTGGGGTCCTCAGGTGAGGAGAGGCTGGAGCTTTCACTGTGAGAACACAGAACACTGTCCACTCATACTTCTCCCCTCCTAACATAGACCCGTAACTCTGCTTAAGCGTTTCCCAAAATAATTTTCTCTACATTTTAATTCTTCCAGTACATATCCTCCCTCACAAACCACTGCTGCCTTTGTTTTGTTCTCTGGCTGTTTCCTCTCTGGATTTGTACAGCTCCTTCAGCCCAGGAACCGTGCCCTCTGCTTTCTTTGATGTTTTATGCACCATGGGGACTGGGAAACATGACACACACATGTGCTTAGTGCCTGAACTAGGGCTGGGGGCTTTGGGCAGGAGGCTGAGTGCTAGTCAGCTTGTTTTCCTGAGCAGATAGGAAGCAGGGCCTGGCACAGGTCCACAGCCCCCAGTATGATCCCATGTCCCTAAAGGTAACCCCACCCTGGCTGTACTCTTCCATCCTCTGCCCCCCCCCCATTTCCTATACTCTTTTAAGTCATCTGCTACTTTTTTCAGTATCATACAGCAAAATTCCTACTGTACATGATTAAATGACCTTATTATTTTTAAAGCAAGCTTATATTTTTAGTCCAAGTTTTAAGTGTACAACAGAAAGCTACAGAAATCTTTATTAAAAGGGTGGGTGGAAGAATGAACTCTAATGTAATGATGATAATGATGTGTGATAATGATGTGTCTAAGTAGGTTCATCAGCTGTAACACATGTACCACTGTGGTGGAGAATGTAGATAACGGAGGAGGCCATGCCTGTGCCAGGGTAGGGGGTATGGGAGACATCTCTGTACCTTCTGTTTGATTTTGCTGTGAACCTCAAACTGCTCTAAGAAAATAAAGTCTATTTTAAAGAGGCGGGGGCAGTGGTGGTGGTGGGAGGAGCGAGAATATCTGTTTAGCAGGGTGAGCATGTAAATGGTAGGGTTTAAGCAAATTTGAACCAAAAGCCCTAGCAGCTCCACTGTTGAGGGCTGGTCAGGTTCACAGGTGGCAAAGTCATCTCCACTAGTGTCATTTGAAGAAAATTTTCAGTTGTTTTATGTCATCTTTGACAAAACCTTGGTGCCCCTTTCTGCTCTTTTCCATGCAGTTCCGAAACTCCCTTCACCTGCTTATGGAGACCCTGAATGCCACTACCCCTCACTACGTGCGCTGTATTAAGCCTAACGACTTCAAGTTCCCATTCACGTAAGTATTTCTCAACTGCTGAATTTAAAGTATCCATATCTCATAAGGATTGCCAAACCAGCAGCAGAGAAGAAATACTTAGGTAAATCTTCGTGTCTTGTAGAGGGAAACAACTAGTTAATAGAACTTTTTCCGTTTTTGTTCCCTTTTAAGAACGTGAAAACAGGGAATTCCCTGGTGGTCCAGTGGTTAGGACTCCACGCTCCCACTGCCAGGGACCCGGCTTCCATCCTTGGTGGGATCAGGGAACTAAGATCCCACAAAGCCTCATGACGTGGCCAAAGGAAAAAAAAAAAAATGTGAGAACAAATTAGTAGTTGGCCTTCTGATAATTTTAAAAGTTGAGATCAACCACACATTTCTAGTACTATTTGTAATTTACTTCAAGATCTTTTTGGTTAACTTGGGCTTTAGTTAAAACCAGAGCTGGGTGAGATAAGGTTGCTTTGGCAAAGGCTCACAATCATCCCTGCTACTTTTCAACTGTTGAAACTATCAGAGAATGTCTGCTTTTACCAAACATCTTGTCCTGTGTCAAATACCATTCGTGAGAGGAAGTTTTTTCCAAAACGGAAATATTTCTCTAATTTTGAAAGTAATACATGCACATTATAAAAACAATTTTCAGGAAATATAAAGTGGTGTAAAGATAAATGAAAGAGCATTTCATTATACCCAGAGAGATAATAAGTATTAACTGGCATAGATCCTTCTTGATCATTCCTTCCCTGCTATGTGTGTGTGTGTGTGTGTGTGTGTGTGTGTGTGTGTGTGAGAGAGAGAGAGAGAGAGAGAGAGAGAGAGAGAGAGAGAGATTAATAAAATGGAAGAGATCATGCTGTAATTGTTTTGTATCTGCTTTCAACTTATGGGTGTTTTCCGTGTTAGTAAATACAAATCCACATCATCGTTTTAATGGCTACGTCATATCCCATTATATACACATAACACCATTCTTTTAAATTATTCCCTATTGATGGCCATTTGGGTTATTCCTATGGTTATGATAAACATCTTTTGCCAAACATTTTTATATATTTGCCTGATTATCTCCTTAGAATAATGTATTTCTAGAAGTAGAATTTGTGGGTCAGAGATTAGGCACACTTACCAAATGCTGTAATAACTCCCACTCCGCAGTGTGTGCGTGCTCCTTTACCTACACCCATGCCAGTCTTGCCCTTGGAGGGTCGGCCTTAGACTGCAGGGCACTTCTCAAAGACTGTTGTATTCTTCTCATTGCCAAGAAGCCCTTTCTGGAGGAAGTGAGAAGCTGAAAGATGCTGCCACGCCCTGGGTGACTTTCCTGGACAGCCCTAGGGGCCATTACCTTCTGTCAGCCAACCGCATCTCCCATTACCAACAAAACACTTGAGAAGATAGCGCAGCAGAAGCCTCGGATAGGTTACTCAGGGCTTAACTTGGGAGTTAGAGGAATCATCATCCCGTAAGAAGCAGACCTTGCTACTTCTTCTTTTAGTGTCAATTTAACATTAAGGTGCCGTTTATCTAGAGTGAAATACACATAAGATATAATATAAAATATTTTTCACTGACATGGACACTATTAATGCTTAGTATGTATACACTGAGTTGAATAGCTTTTAGAACACCAATAATTTTTTAAAAATACTTGAATGGGGCATATTTAATTTGTTCTTCTTGTTAGAGAAATCTCCAGGGCTGGCCAGTCTTTATGCCAGGGGAGCTCTGCATGGTGAACTAAAGAGTTATGAGAACAGCTAGTCAGGCCAAGGCATGTAATGAGCATGGCACAGTGCAGAGGAGTTTGGGCTTTTTAAATATGTTTAATGGCATTTCTTATAAGTTTGTGGTATGTATTTTTACTGCTAATGGTCTCTTCCCCTCTCTTACATGGAGTTTTCCATTCTGATCACTGTTCCAACTTTTGAATTTTTTTTTCTGATTTATCCATTTGGCTCTTTACAAAAGAATTCAGTCTCTGGACTGAGGAAAGTAGTTTGTGGCTAGAGCCACGCTTCTTTGTGTATTAATGATTTCCATTTTTACACATAGGTTTGATGAGAAGAGGGCAGTACAGCAGCTGAGAGCGTGCGGTGTCCTGGAAACCATCCGAATCAGCGCAGCAGGTTTCCCCTCTCGGTGGGCTTGACATTTTTCAAATATAAGGGATCCTAAAGGGGGAGGTTCCTGCTTCTTTAAATAAGCTGACATGAATTTCTTTTTATAGGTGGACTTACCAAGAATTTTTCAGCCGCTACCGTGTCCTAATGAAGCAAAAAGATGTGCTAAGTGAGAGGAAACAAACATGCAAGAATGTTTTAGAGAAACTGATACAGGTAAGAAAGATTTTTCACTTACCTTTATCGGAACAGATGTTTGCCAAAGGCCTTGTGATTGTAACCTGTGAATGTCCTAGGAATATCCATATACTACTAATCCGGGTTATTCAAGGGTGGAAAGGTGGAGAGGCACACTGTCTTGGAGGTCAAGGTTCCCTGTCTTTACGATGGAAGGGCTAGTAAAGATGATGGTCCAGTATCAAGATACAGGATGGTGAGGCCTGGACCCAGACTTGAGACACATTCTTTTTATTTATTTATTTATTTATTTTGCGGTACACGGGCCTCTCACTGCTGTGGCCTCTCCCGTTGCGGAGCACAGGCTCTGGACGCGCAGGCTCAGTGGCCATGGCTCACGGGCCCAGCCACTGCACAGCATGTGGGGTCTTCCCGGACCGGGGCACAAACCCGTGTCCCCTGCATCAGCAGGCGGACTCTCAACCACTGCGCCACCAGGGAAGCCCCCAAGTACTAAATTTTTATTGAAAATTACTTATGACAGACACCAGGCCAGATGCTGTGTGATTAAGAAAAATAAGTTTTGTCCTCAGGTGACATAGTGTGTCTTGGAAGTTAATGCATTTTAAAGATAAGTATAATATACCTTAGTGTCTGTCAAATGCTGAGTGAGTGAGACAAGAAATCAACGGAAGACAAAGCCACATCTGCTGTGGGAAGGAGGAACTATTTCATGGAAGACATGTATTTTGAGTCAGACCCTGAAGAGTGGGTACGATTGTATAAAGTGGAAGGAGACTATCCTTCTAGGGAGCAAGGAGCAGAAAAGCATAGTTTTCTCAAAAAGCAGTTAGAGTCGGATTTTTGTTTTTGCTTTTGCAGTAAAAAAAAAATGGTGCATGGGACAGTAGGGAATTGGTTAGGAAATGTGGGTTGGTGTTTGAAGAGACTTGCATACCGAGCTAAGGCGTTCGCCGACTTTAGAATGCACCAGAGTCACCTTCAGGGCTTGTTAAACTTCAGAGTGCTGGGCCCCACCCCTAGAACATCTGATTTGGTAGGTCTGGGACGTGTCCAATAATGTGCATTTCTAACAAGTTCCCAGGTGATGCCTATGCTGGTTTGAGGACTACATTTTGATAACCACTGATGTAGGTTGTAGAGAATTTAAGACTCATGAGATGCTGTTTAAAGAATATTTTCACTTATTTGACACTAGGTTGGATGGATTACCTCACTTTGAAGTAATTAGTCATAATTATTAGCTATTAACTAGATGTAATATCTCTTCTTTGGTGATAATAACTTTATTTTTCTTGAAAGCACTTAGGCCACTTTCCTGGTAATGTGTAAAAGAATCTAATACATTTTGAATCTGGCCTAAGTCCTTTCTAGGGAATGGAGAGCAGAAAGTAGGGAAAGCCTCCTCCCCCAGACTGCTCCCCGCTGCGCTTGGGGCCACAAGGTAAAGGAGTGCAGGCTTGGGCGCGAGGGAGAGAGAGCTGAGATGAAATGGGGCAGGGAGAAGGAGACAGGGAGAGGGAACCACTTTCTAGCTCTTCCAGCTAGCCTCCTTTGCAAACTTTATTGATTTAAACTGAAACAGTTTTAGATATATGTGGAGATTTCTGACTTTCTGTTTTCATGTACAAGATAGGAAATATTTGCTTACAGTGAAAAGTGATTTTCTCTGTTTTCACTTAGAATTTCAGATCACAGTATTGATTAGTATAAATAAATTCTACTCTTCTTTTGATATAAGATGGTTAATAACTTGCATGCTTCTAGATAAGTTGGATCAGAATATAATAGACCAAAAATAGCATGCATATATATCTGTGTTTACTGCTCAGCTTTGTTTATAATCAGAAGTCAATGAGCATTATAAATGATTACATTTTTGTAAAAGGAGTTTTGAAATTTGTAGGAAGATTTACTGTTGATAAAACCAAGAGATAACTGTTGAGAAACTTAACTCTTAACATGAATATGCAAGATTTTTTATCTTTTAGTTTTTATTTTGTGTGCATTACTTCCTGCCTTTTTCTTCATATTGGTGTTTTTGTTCCTTCAGCTTTCTCATGGAACACACAGCCCGATGTAATTCTTACAGCCTGGGTCAGTCAGAGGGAGTGTCAGCATCTCCATTTCCTTGAGATATTTAAAATACAGACAAGCAAATAGTAGCTGCCTATAACCCACAACCAAGTTTTGGGCCTCAGATAATAATTCCAGGTAGAATAATTCTGGAAAATAACTCTTAACCTGCAGTTTTCCTTAAAGTCCCTTCTATTTGCTCCACTTGCATATGATCAAAAAGCTGGCTCCATTAGTTAATTGTGATGTAGCCCAAGTTTTAGCTAATAGTTTTATCCCTTTACTAATTCTGCTTTTAGACATATATTTTCTCTTTAAAATTCATTTATCTAGTCATCATTTCTACTTCTGAGTATACAGTTTCTTCCAAAAATAGGACAAGGACAAATACCAGTTTGGGAAGACAAAGATCTTTTTCCGTGCCGGTCAAGTGGCCTATCTGGAAAAATTGAGGGCAGACAAATTGAGGGCTGCCTGCATCCGGATCCAGAAGACGATCCGAGGGTGGCTGCTGCGGAAGAAGTTCCTGCGCATGTGCAAGGCTGCCATCACTGTGCAGAGATACGTGCGAGGCCACCAGGCCCGATGGTAGGTCTCCTGGCAGCATGTCCACTCTGGCTCACGGGCAACGAAGATTGGCGGGCTCATCTGATTGATTGTCTAAACTAGGACGGTTGTGAGTGGTCACCCTACCTGAGAAGGCAGCACCTTACCTCTTCTTAGGTCCAAGGAATTAACTCATAAGACAGTTAAATAGAATACAATTTCACTCACCTTTGTGAATGATTCAGATTGAACCTCAAAAAAATAATTAAAAATTACTGCCTACTCATG
This sequence comes from Phocoena sinus, assembly GCF_008692025.1. NCBI lineage: Eukaryota > Metazoa > Chordata > Mammalia > Artiodactyla > Phocoenidae > Phocoena > Phocoena sinus. The sequence goes on from NC_045764.1 coordinate 82,081,135, forward strand.
TCCTCAGTATTTATTTTTTATACATTTATATGGGCTTGAAGAAATCACCTGTAAATTCGAACAGTCATGAATATAACTAGTTAATAATGACTCTGTTGAGGAGTTTGGGGTAGCAGTTAACTGAGAAGGTGTAGAAGAGAGTTAGTTACACTTACGTGTGATTACATATTAGGATAATTTTAATTTAGAGATATCAAAAGACATGAATTAATGGTAAAGAACTTGTGCCCAAATGGATAGATTAAGGAAAAACATCGTGCATTAGCAATGGACAGAGCTAAGAAGGCTGGGTGATAAGTAAGTACAGGATTACTGTGTAAGCTCGTCTGCTATGTAAAGGGGACATAGCCTGGGGTAATGAGCACAGTCCTAGAAGGAATAAGCCTTTATGACCTTCACTTTCTGTATTGTAAAATCAAGTAATATGGGACATCCCACTTTTCAGGGTTAGGTAAGGCTCAAATGAGATAATGGATGCACAGATATTTGGGGGATCATCAAATAACTATACAAATATAAGAAATATAAATGTTGATTTAACGTGTATGTTATTAGAATAATACAATGGAGGTGCTACTTATTCTGCCAGAGATATTGGTGCTTTCAGCCTCTCCAAAATGTGTTCAAGGGTTTTTCTGATTACTGACTACGCACCACTCTTTCTCTGGCCAGTTATGCTAAGTTCCTGCGCAGAACCAAGGCCGCAACCATCATTCAGAAGTACTGGCGCATGTATGTAATCCGCCGGAGGTACAAGATCTGGCGGACTGCCACGATCGTCCTTCAGTCTTACCTTCGAGGCTACTTGGCCAGAAATAGGTATCGCAAGGTGAGGCCTTGTTTTCAACTTTGTTTATTCATTCCATTAACGTTAATCAAATTCCATGTCTGTACAAAGTGCCACAGGGGCTCCTATGGATGTAGGAGTCATATGGAGACAACCAACAATTGAAATACATTTTTAAATATTAAATAAGCCACATATATTTATTAACATGATGTTGAAAAAGAAAATTTACTTTTTTCTTCCCCTGTCTGTAATTTGAAAAAAAAGTGAGTATATTAGTTTCCTGTGGCTGCTGTCATAAATTACCACCAACTTGGTAGCTTAAAACAACAGAAGTTTATTTTCTCACAGTTCTGGAGGCAAGAACTGTGAAATTAAGGTGTCAGCAGGGCTGCTCTCCCTCCAGAAGCTATGGGGGAGAACCCATTCCCTGCCTCTTCTAGTGCTGGTGGCCACCAGTATTCCTAATAATTGTGGCCATATCACTCCAGTCTCTGATTCCATCTTCACATCATCTTCTCTCTGTGTCTAACTTCACTTCTTTTGTCTGTCTCTTAAGAGAACACTTGTGATGGATTTAGGGCCCACCCAGATAATCCAGGATAATCTCTCCATCTAGAGATCCTTATCTTAATCGTATCTGCAAAGGCCCTTTTCCCAAATAAGGTAATATTTACAGATTCTTAGTATTGGGGGCCTTTATTCAGCTGACTGTGGTGAGCTTTGAATAGGTAAAAATATTGGGTAGGCCAAAAAGTTCGTTCGGGTTTTTCTGTAACATCTTACAGAAAACCCAAACGAATTTTTTTTTTTTTTTTTTTTTTTTTGTGGTACGTGGGCCTCTCACTGCTGTGGCCTCTCCCGTTGTGGAGCGCAGGCTCCGGATGCGCAGGCTCAGCGGCCATGGCCTACGGGCCCAGCTGCTCCGCGGCATGTGGGATCCTCCCGGACCGGGGCACGAACCCGCGTCCCCCGCATCGGCAGGCGGACTCCCAACCACTGCGCCACCAGGGAAGCCCCAAACGAACTTTTTGGCCGACCCAATATATGGCAGATGAACAGAGTAAGAATGAAACAACCTTGGAACAATTTACCATGGTAAAAATGAAATCAAATATAACATCAATGTGGTCAAAGTTATATTGACTGGAGTGTTATGCTCTAGAAATTTTTGACAAATAATCTTTATGTCTAGCAATAATCATCATGGCTATAGACAGTGGATCACCAGATTAGTCTTAGTCATCACCTCTAACAATATATGACCTAGTCGATGAAAGTTTTTCCTCTTTCATTTCAGCAAGGTTTTGAATCTGTTCTTTAGAATATAGCCCTAATAAGCCAAAAATACAGTCTGGATCTTGGAGCTCTCTGGGCATCACTGTTAGGAGTGTCAGTAGAGTGATGTGAAGGACATTTCTCTAATCACAGGCAGTGATTATGTGGGTGTGCCCTAGGCCCTATTCATGTATTTATTTTATTTTCTTATTTTGAATTAATTTTATATAACAAAGAAAAATGGAACGCTAATGATGCTTGAATGAGCATATTTAATAGCTGTGTTTTGAAGAAAATTTGAAGACTTAGCTACTCCAGGTCTTTCTGCCCACGCCTGCTTTATAGTCAGATGTTCTTTCTCTTCAAGCATGAGCTTTCAAGGGAGGGAAAAGCCTTATTAAACTTGACCTTTTAGATATACCAAACCAGTTACCCTCCTGTTTTCCTCACTACTTTCCTCAGGAACATCTGAACTGGCGTGTGAGGCCTTTGGTTTAGCAGTAGCAGTCTCTAGCTAGCTTAGCTCCCAGTGTGACTGGACGTAGTAGGGGAGGCAGGTTAGAGACAGGCTCGTGTGTAGGCCAGTAGTACCCCCTTAGTGATCCTTCTAGCTGTGATTCCAATCCAAGCTTCCCCCAAGCTTTGGGGGTCTTAAAGTGAGAGCAAGTGTTATTTAATGTCTCTGACTCACCGATGGAAATGAGATTGAGAATGGAAGCTCTAATTATATACTGTTTCCATTTGACTGAAATTAGAGAAATGGACCAGTATCTGAAGTTACATGGGGAGAAGGAAATGGAACAGGAATATTGGCATTAATACCTTTGCCTCTGTGTGCTGCTTGATTTTTTTTTTTTTTTTTTTTTTTTGCGGTATGCGGGCCTCTCACAGTTGTGGCCTCTCCCGCTGCGGAGCACCGGCTCCGGACACGCAGGCTCAGCGGCCATGGCTCACGGGCCCAGCCGCTCCACGGCATGTGGGATCTTCCCAGACCGGGGCACGAACCCGTGTCCCCTGCATCGGCAGGCGGACTCCCAACCACAGCGCCACCAGGGAAGCCCTGCTTGAGTTTTAAAGTCTGAAAGCCTTCAATTTGCCATCACTGAGTCTTATCCAGTTTGTCACTAGTCATCCAGATAAGATAGGTGGCTCCCTTGGGATTGTGTTGTTGAGTGAGAGCTCAGGATGCCCTGCCTCACTGCGGCATGATGCACGGTGGGTGACTGCACTTAGTGGGAACTGAAGGCTGCCTTAGCATTAGGAAAACATCCCAAAGGGACAGCCTTGAGTTGGCTGAAAATACTGTGAAGGTCTCCTAAACACCTGTGTTTATTTTGTATTTGTTGGCTTTAAACACAACGACTTATTTCTTAATTGTATCCTCTAGGATGGCATATGTTTTTCATGGTTTTTCTCAGCTACATAACCTAAAAATAGGAACTGTTCTTTTAATGATCTTACTAAACTGCTACCTATCTGAATAGATGGTTTCAGAGATTTTTTACATTTAAAAAGTTTCATAAAAGATACATTGTATCCATTTATAATAATCAGTAATAAGTACTTAATCAAGTGCATACATTTAAACATTTATATCACACAAGACTTACTTTGTAATATCGTAGACTTGAAAGGACATCAAAGTTTTGCTAGTTCCACTGTTCTTAAAATTTAAGAACTTCTTCCCCATCATTCCTGGAAACTGTTTACACAATCTCTGCTTGATGGTCATTAGTGACAAGAAATTCATCTCATAAGGCAATCTTATTTTTTAAATTCTATTTTTATTATTATTATTTTTTTGGCTACATTGGGTCTTCATTGCTGCCTGAGGGCTTTCTCTAGTTGCGGCGAGCGGGAGCTACTCTTCGTTGTGTTGCACGGGCTCTAGGCAAGTGGGCTTCAGTAGTTGTGGGACGCGGGCTCAGTACTTGCAGCGCGTGGGCTTCAGGGCACACAGGCTTCAGTAGTTGTGGCACACGGGCTTCAGTAGTTGTGGCATGCGGGCTCAGTAGTTGTGGCCTGAGGGCTCTAGAGCACAGGCTCAGTAGTTGTGGCACACAGGCTTAGACGCTCCATGGCGTGTGGGATCTTCCCAGAGCAGAAATCAAACCCGTGTCCCCCTCATTGGCAGGCGGATTCTTAGCCACTGTGCCACCAGGGAAATGCAAGGCAATCTTATTGTTATAAGTTGTTTATAAGTTTAGGGCAATATCTTTTTTTTTAAGAAAATACAATATAAAATTAAGATTTGTAGCTTTCCTTTTAAAGTTCTCTCCCTACTACCTTTGAATCCCGTAAATGGATTTGTGCTGCATTTATAATAGCAATGGGAAATCCTCACTAGAATGGTATTCCTCAAATATGGCAAACAAGAGTGTCATTTTTTTGTTGCTGGGGAAAAAAAAATCAATAAATCAGTAATAAACTTTGCAGTACCCCAAGTGTCGTCTTCTACAGCCTGCTTACTGGCCATACCCCATGTCCTCAAGCAGAGACCTAATGCACAGTGGCATGGTATCAGCAGTAAGGGTAGTGGGTAAATCTCTTATTTTAATAGCACGTAGTTCACAGGGTACCAAGTTCTGCTTATTTTCTAAAGGATCACCTGTTGCTTATAGAAATCATAGAGCAATAAGAAACCTAATGCATTTTTTCTTTCTTTGTAGACTAGTTTTCTATTTATTAATCTGGTACCTTTTATTTAGACAGCTTCTATCTGTATACTGCATTTACCATCATACATATACATGTAATCATACATATGACATGTGGATATAATACATATTTTTATATATGTCTCTCAAATTTCCTCTTTTTTTTATAAAATGAGTTGAGTTTTTAAAAAATTTATCTTTATTTTATTTATTTATTTTTGGCTGTGTTGGGTCTTCGTTGCTGCATGCAGGCTTTCTCTAGTTGCGGCGAGCAGGGGCTACTCTTTGTTGCGGTCCGCGGACTTCTCATTGCAGTGGCTTCTCTCGTTGCAGAGCACAGGCTCTAGGCGCGCGCGCTTCAGTATTTGTGGCTCGCAGGCTTAGTTGCTCTGCAGCATGTGGGATCTTCCCAGACCAGGGATCAAACCTGTGTCCCCCGCATTGGCAGGCAGATTCTTATCCACTGCGCCACCAGGGAAGCCCTCAAATTGCCTTTTAAAGACTACATTTCAATCACCTTTTAAAATAATTTTGTGCTTCCATATATTTGTGATAAATACAGTCCACATAATACATTGTTGCTTCAACTTTTATGTCTTTTCCTTTAGGTAATGTGTGGGTTCTCAGCCTGACATCCATAGGTTGATAGAGTTGAATATTGAGTCTAGTCCAGGGTCTGACGTTACTTGCACTTACCCTCTTCTGCAGATACTCCGTGAGCACAAAGCAGTCATCATTCAGAAGTGGGTCCGGGGCTGGCTGGCTCGCACCTACTACAAGAGGAGTATGCACGCCATCATCTACCTTCAGTGCTGCTTCCGGCGGATGATGGCCAAGCGCGAGCTGAAGAAGCTCAAGATCGAGGCCCGCTCCGTGGAGCGCTATAAGAAGCTCCACATTGGCATGGAGAACAAGATCATGCAGCTGCAGCGCAAAGTTGACGAACAGGTGTGCTTTAAACAGGAGTCCTGAAAGTGCAGCATGCCTAACAAAATCCACTGGGGTCATCTTCAGCATTGTCCCCTCTTGACTTTACCTTTCAGTCTTCGCAAAAAAAGTAAAATAATAATGGCATTAATGAATGTGGAAATAGTGACAAGCTCATAGGTAAGATTATAATTGCAAGGACCAAGGCAGGAAATTATTTTCGAGAACACAGACAGGTTTACTAGCACTCCAAACAGTTAGGACCGACAGTCATATTGTACTTTGTATTTTACAAAGCTCTTTCATCATTATCATTCATTTGTGTATAGTGTATTGTTCCTTTTAAAGATGAGTTGTTTAGCATTGAGATGACAAAAGAAGCAGGAAAATGTCCATGCTTCTTGGAAATCTGCAGTCTATTTGCAGAGATAAAAGTTTGATTTCTTAGAGATAGTTACCAAGTAATATTTTAGCACATGCAAATGATATAAAGGTAGTTAGTAATACATAAATGCTAAGGATGACAAAGAAAAACAGAAAACAGAATGAAATAGGATTCATCAGAAAGGTTTTCTGAGTGGGAAGAGGAGTTTCCAGATGGTAAACAAAGGGATTTGTAAGAAACTTGTGATTTTTGAGGCCATTTTATCATTCTTATGTATCACTAGCCGGCACATGGCTTTCAGTAGCACACTGATTTGTTTTCAAAAGCAAGTATAGATTTTCCTATTCCTGGATTAAGAATCAAGAAAGAGAATTTACTGTGGGAACTCACCTTGTGACTATGAGAAAATCACATCTATGTTGCTCATCGTGTAAAACAGAAATAATTGTGCCCATTCTCTCTTTGTATCGCTAAGAGGGTGCTGATGGTGTTATTTTAAATATTGTCATTAGTAATTTTGGTTAGACACTATATCAGCACTATGATGATATAGCATGAATACGATGAATAGGCATGGTTTTCTCACTAAATACATTTGTGGTGTGTATATTTACTTTTTGTCACTTATGTGTGTGTTTAAAGAACAAAGACTACAAATGCCTCATGGAGAAACTGACCAATCTGGAAGGAATATACAACTCTGAGACCGAGAAACTACGAAGTGACTTAGAACGTCTTCAACTAAGTGAGGAAGAAGCTAAGATTGCTACTGGACGTGTCCTCAGTCTGCAGGAAGAAATTGCCAAGCTCCGGAAAGACCTGGAACAAACTCAGTGTGAGAAAAAATCCATTGAAGAGTGTGCTGATAGATACAAACAAGAAACTGAGCAGGTAGGAGCTAATGTTCATATCCCCATCTACTCCTTCCACAAAGGAGTTGTGCTGTCATCTTGACCTGGCCCTTGTGGCTCAATATTGGTTTCAATCGAAGGTAAACACACATTTCAGTTGGTTTACTGTTCATTATTAGTGTTTCCCCCAAGCAGCTGTTCCATATGCTGGATGAGTACCTATAGGTCTTTTAGTAAAACCTTTTACTCTCCTAAAGCAGAGGCAAAGCAGTGTTATAAGAAGAGAAGTGATGGCCAAGAACCTACTATACACCCTTTTTCTTTGAATGAATAGATCTGTGTGGAGTGTAGACTCTTTTTTCTTCAGCAGGTTAAAGGTGATTAAGAAGTAAATCACAATGAACTGTCAGTAGCTGATAGTAGGGATCTTTATGGAAACCTGCATTAAGACTGTTTTGAGAAGTCCAACAGGAAAAAATCCAAATGTCTGCACACTGATCGTAGCCAAGAGCTGCTATGCAGATAGAACAACAATGCAAATGCTTACAGATTGACCAGTGCTTCCACACTACAAATTTGTATTAACTTACATCAAAACTTTATTAAATACAGAAAACACTAAGGTTCTCAAGCAGTAATGAGATGTATTGGTTAAACAAAGTAAAGATACCTCAACATAAGGCTTACTGGAAAAAAGTAATAGGTTTTCAGAGATTCCACTAGTATTACCATCTTTAAATGAAAACAGAGTTGACTGATGGCTGTAACTATGGCAAGAATCCCAATATGCTTTTTCCTTACTGACTTCTGAACCTTAACAGCAGCTTATACAGTAAGAACCTCGAAGGAACTTAGACACAATTCAGGTAGGATAGTGTAGCTAATAAAGTTGCAATCCTTCCATGGTATTCAGGGTCCTGATAAAATAATCCCTTCTATATCTATAGCAGATCTGGGCTCTGATCTGGAAACAGCAGTGCTATTAATATGTTACTTTGACATAGCAAGCTTGTTCTCTCAGAATTCAAATATGTATCCAATGGGATACTGTTGAGGTTTAAGATCTCTCTTGTGCTCTCTCTCTCTTTCTTCCCCATTTCCTGAGTCCCTGGAAGCTTTCCAAATTCCTCCGAAACTATAGAGAATTAAGCTTGGTAGGAGTATTCTTGTTTCCTTTTCAAAGTCAAGTTCATACCTTTCTCATCTGATAGAATAGTATACCTGAACATATTCAGATTTCTCCTTTCGTTTTATTATCTGCTGCCTTCACAAGGATAGCTGTAGGCACTACCATTAATTCTTTTAGATGGAGTGTGATAATGAGGAAGAATGAAAAAATTTCCCTGTGAGAGCTAGCTTTGTGGTCTGGAAAGCTACATTGCCAGTTAGCCTGACCAAGGAGCCTAGAAGGTCCAGCAGAACTGTGGTTCTTAAACAGGAGTGTATTTCAGAATATGCTGGAGAGTTTTTAAAAAGATACCTGCCCAAGCTCTGGGAGTGTGGGCCAGGCACATGTATTTTGAAAAAGCACCATAGGTGATTGGTTGCATACCCTGACAAAGAGCAACCTCTCTCAAGAGCACATAGAGAACTCAACCTTTCTACTGAGAGCAGACGTTAAGACCTTATCAGCACAGAGGGAAGGCACTAGACCATCAGAAGGAACGCCTTCTGGCCTGACACCGTGCTGTAATCTCAGTTCCCTGTTCTTCAGGGATCCTTAGTCAGAGAGCCCGCTTTCTCTGTCTCTGAACTCCTAAACTTTCTCTTTATTAGTAAAGCTGTTGCTTTAAGAGTCCCTTGAACTTATGCTTAGAGAAAGGAATTCAAATTTCACTTATAACAAGCACACATTCTATTCCAAAGGTGAACTGTATAAATTATGAACTTAGCAAAGTTTCCTTTGGTTTTGATTTTTGCTTCCTGAGAATCCTTATCCAACCAGGAAATAGAAAGTTAAAGGTCAATATTTTTTTATTATGGTAAAATATGCTTATATGTAACATAAAATTTACCATTTTAATCGCTTTAAGTGTACAGTTCTGTGCATTAAGTGTATTCACAGTGTTGTAAGGTCAATGCTTAAATGTGGAATAAAAGTTTACAACCTTGCAAAACTCTTGAAAGGAGATGAAAATGAAATTCTCTTTCTCAAGACAGAGAGCAGGGAGCTTCGGAAGGTCTTCAGTGAATTTCCAAAACCAAAATGCCTTTCATATTTTTCTTAACCTCTGTAATCTCTCTGCTTGAATCATGGGTACACATAAACGTTGCATTAGGTTGTTGGTGTGAAAAGGCATTATCATTGCTTCAAGCGCAAATGCTTACTAGGTGCCAGGCAATTGCTAAATGCTCAAGGTACAAAGTAAAACAATAACAGCAAGTCATTTTTGTCCTCCAAGAATTTCTAGTCGATCAGGGAAGTAAAAGTAAATCATTTATAAGGGCTATAAAGAGGCATATTCAGGGTCCTGTAGTAGCCCAAAGGAGAGACATGTAATTGGAGGGAGTTTCTGGGAAAGCTTTCTGGAGGGTAATGCTAGAAACAAGTTTGAAGGATGACCAGATATAACTCGGCAAAGAAGTGAGGCAGTGAGATGTGGAAGTAAGGAGTGACTGCTGTATGTATGGTCTTTGTATTCAGTATCGGGCTGCCTCTGTCTGTGGCAGCCATCTCAGTTTATTGTTTCATTTTATAGTTGGTATCAAATCTGAAGGAAGAAAATACTTTGCTGAAGCAGGAAAAAGAGGCCCTCAATCACCTTATCATGGAGCAGGCTAAGGAGATGACAGGTAAGCCTCATGTGGGACCAACCTACTGTACTCCAACCAACCTCAGACCAAAGGTTTATAAGTTACAACTTTGCTTAGACTGTCATCAGTAAATTTGCAGAGTTCTGGAGGCAGGCACTCTAAATATTTGGTTGAATTAGTTGGTGAACTTGTAAATCTGGTCTCCCTATGTACAAATATCAATTCATATTAGTCAGTATCATGGGACTTTTAAAAAAATTGTTCTCTATGTATGATCTATGGCTTATAGGAGTCCTGTTGTTTTAGGACCAATTCTTGAGCTAATATGTATATGAATATATGCATCTGTATATATTATTTATTTTGCTAAACCAATGGATATTATTTTCCTAAGATCAACCACTTTTTGCCACCTTAAAAAAAAAAGGCACTAGATGTGGACATTTATTTCATTTGCTGTTTGTAAGATAAATTAAAATGGTGATAATTTACAAGGAATCCACATGTACATAAACATGAGCTAAGAAAATATATATCTAAACTACAATAATTGGTGATAGAAATAAAAAGGAAGAGATTTGATTAGAGTGAAAATATATGAAAAGAATTGTATATCATATATCATCATTTTTGATGTGGTATTCAAAAAAGGAGTAAAAATTTTCTAAAGTTTCTGAAAATTTTCTAAAGTTTTGAGATGAGTTATCAAAACAATAATGTGTTATTAGTAATGAGGAAATTGAGGGGAACAAGTCTCTGTTTATGAGGGAAATTAACGAGGTCAGTTGTTTGAGTATTAAAATTTGGATGTCAGCTGGGGTCTCCAGATAGAGATGATGTGAAAGCAAATTGAGATGAAAGAGAGAGCCCTCTGTGGTTTTCCCCATACTGCCCCATTCCTCCCAATTAAGGGGAATACTATATAGAAAAGAGAAGAAAATCTGGAATTAAGCCTTACAGGATAACCATAAATAAGGGATAAGGTGAAGAAAAGGAGCAAGAAAAGAAAAGAGGGAAGGAGAAAAGTCATTGAAAACATGGAAAAAAGGAGGCTAGGATGCAGAATGCAGTGGAAAAATCCAGAATGATGAGAATTCTTGAAGGAAAATAGAAAATGTTATTTGATACTGAAAGATAAGAACAAAGACAATAACAGTGGATTTGCCTAAGGAAAATTTGTTGATAACCTTGGGCAGCTTCCACAAACTTGTGAGAATAAAAAGCAATTTACAGAACGTTATAGAGAGAAGAAGTTCTTTCATTCATTTATTTACAAATTATTAAAGCCCTAGGGTAGGGAAACACTGTATTGGACACCAGGGAGGCAGTTGTAACAAGACATTTGGCAGCCCTTGCCGTCATGGAGCTGACAGAGAAAGAAATGGTGAAGCAATAGAAGCAGGCAGGGCAGATTAAGATATAGCCACAAAATATGAGGGTAAAATGGGCCATAATGGTAGGAAGCTTAATGTTTATAAATGTGACTGGGTCAGCTCATTGAGATAAAACATAGAGCTGAGATTTAAGGCTTTTTTACTGTGCTTGATTTGCAATCAAGGGCTAGTCTCCGATCTCCAGATGATGTCCTATCTAAGTGCCAGCCCCTGGCAACAGAGAGAGTAGAGTGAGGTGAGTAAATGGAAAGGTCAGGTCCCCCAGCAGCACATAGGAGTGGTAACAACAGAGGACCAGGTGTGGGGATCTTACCTGATTAGAATCGAGGGAGTAATAGGACAACAAGGGAGCTCACAGCGTTGGGAAATTGTAAGACAGAACCTGGGGACTGAGATGAGTGGAGACACTCTGTAGAGTAGTACAGCTGGGTCCGCTGAGAAGTCGTTGTTCCCCCAGAGGCTTGAGGAATGTCTCTGACTTTTGGGACAAAAGAATTTTATGAATAGCCTGAAACAGAATAATAAAAAAATGTATACTCTAGTTACTAGACGATGGCTAGTGGAAGTTTATGAAGGATGTGCTGTAACCAATGAATGAACTAGTTCTGTTCATGGAACAATGCAATAGATGATGGTTGTTGTTATTAATAAATTATTCTTTGGTCATGGTATTTTCTCTTTCCCTACCTCCACTAAGATACTCTTCATAGATCATAGTGGTGCTAAAAGTAGAACCCCTCCCAAAGAAACTGGAAGTCAGTGTCCATGTTTGTATTCTTGCATTCTGTGGAGCCATCTTTGGTATGCTTTTCCCTCTCCTTTCTTTCAGAGACTATGGAAAAGAAGTTAATAGAAGAAACAAAACAACTGGAACTCGATCTTAATGATGAAAGGCTGAGATATCAGAACCTTCTGAATGAGTTCAGTCGCTTGGAAGAACGATATGATGACCTCAAGGAAGAGATGACTTTGATGGTTGTGAGTCAAATACTTTTGATTTTTTTTATATATAAAAATTTGAGGGCTTCCCTGGTGGTGCAGTGGTTGAGAGTCCGCCTGCTGTTGCAGGGGACACAGGTTCGTGCCCCGGTCCGGGAAGATCCCACATGCCGCGGAGCGGCTAGGCCCGTGAGCCATGGCCGCTGAGCCTGTGCTCCGCAACGAGAGAGGCCACAACAGTGAGAGGCCCATGTACCGCAAAAAAAAAAAAAAAAAATTGAAACATATGCAAAACTAGATAGAAAAGTAGAACGAACCCCCCTGTACTCCATGTATCCATCACTCAATCCAAAATGGTCAACACGTTTCTATCCCCCATTCTACCCTCCATCCCACTCCAGCCAGTGGATTGGATTGTTTTAAAGCACATCCCAGAAATCATATCACTTTTTTCATAAATATTTTGTAAAGTCAAACACTTTGAAGACTGGATTATAAGATAGTATAGTCAGTGTAGGTGGACTTTGTTTTATGTATTGAATGACTTAAAATAAAATTTGCTTATAAAGCAAATATTTATATAATCAAGTATTATATAGTTTTTGTAATTTCAAAGATATAGTCCTAGAAAAAGAAAATTCAGCCTCTATTTGTAATAAATTGTCTTATCTATTTCAAGGACTCTTCTGCATCTGCCAAAGTACATTTTGAACTTTTAATAGTTCTGCGCACCCTCCCTGTTCTACTTATCCTGCTATCAGGAAACAAAGAGTTCCCTAGCAATCTTGTTCCTACAGCTATCGGCCTTAAACGTAACCTAATGGCACAGATGGCCAGAAATGCTCTGAAATATCTGTTATAAAACACAAGGTAATTTGGAGGGGAGTGGCCAAGACGGCAGAGTAGGAAGACCCTGAGCTCACTTCCTCCCACAGGCACGCCAAGATTATAACTATTTACAGAGCAGCTGTATATAAGAATGACCTGAAGACTAGCAGAAACTATTTTATGAAACTAAAGATATAAAAGGGAACCTCAACAAGATGGGTAGGAGGGGTGGAGACACGTATAGTCAAGATCCACACCCCATGTAAATGACCCACAAACAGGAAGATAAACACAATTGCAGAGGTTCTCCCCAAGGCACAAGGGGTCTGAGCCTCACATCGGGCTCCCCAGCCTGGGGTTCCTGCACCAGGAAAACAAGTCCCCAGGCATCTGGACTTGAAGGCGGTGGGGCTTGTGTACAAGAGAGCCACAGGGCTGTGGGAAACAGAGACTCCACTCTTAAAGGGCATATACAAAATCTCACATGTCCAAGACCCAGTGCAGAAGCAATAATTGGAAAGGAGCCTGGTTCAGACCCACTTGCTAACCTTGGAGAGCCTTCCAGAGGGCATGAGGCCACTGGAGCTCACCCTGGGGACATAGACATTGGCTGCAGGCATTTTGGGGAGCTCCAACCATGAGGACACTGCTGCAGACAAGTTTCATTTTGGAGTCCTCCCTCTAGCCTATTAGGGCCAGAGGTTTACCTGCTCACAAGTGAGCTGGCACCAGCCCCATGAGCCCCCCATCCAGCCACCCTGGTCACTGACCCATCCATCCGTAACCTGGGACCAGCCTTGAGACACCCCCCAGGCTATGCAGCCTCTGCCACACCAGCACCCAAAGCCACCACCAGCCGGCTGGCAGTTATTGCACTAGGTAGGACCTGGAAGCCAAGCAGGCCGAGGGCCATCCCAATGTACCAGTGCATCCAAGCAGTGATCCCCACCACAGCAGAAGGGCCCATGCAGCCCACATAGGGGCACCCGTAGAGCATATAGATCTTGTGAGTAAAAGGATGGGCTGCTGGGGCCCATAGGATGTCTCCTTCATAAGGCCACTTCTCCAAGACTGGGAATCCTAAACAACCTACCTAATGCACAGAAATAAACACAAACAGTAAGCAACACGAGTAGATAGAGGAATATATTCCAAACAAAGGAACAAGACAAGACCCTAGAAGAAGAAGAACTAAACGAAGTGGAGATAAGCAATCTACCCAATAAAGAGTTCAAGGTAATGATCATAAAGGTGTTCAGTGCACTCGGGAAAAGAACGAATGAACATGGTGATAAGTTTAACAAAGGGAAAATATAAAGAAGAACCAAACAGAGTTAAGGAATACAATAACTGAAATTTAAAAATACACTAGAAGGAATCAACAGTAGGTTAGATGATACAGAGAAATGGATTGGTGAACGGCAAGACAGAGTAGTAGAAATCAACAATTCGGAACAGCTAAAAGAAAAAAGAATTTTAAAAAATGAGGATAGTTTGAGAGAGGCCTCTGGGACAGCATCAAGCATAATAACATTCTCATAGGGGTCCCAGACGGGGAAGAGAGAGAAAGGGGCAGAGAACTTATTTGAAGAAATAATAGCTGAAAACTTCACTAACCTGGGAAAGAAAAGAGACATCCAGGTTCAGGAAGCAGAGAGAGTCCCAAACAAGGTCAACCCAAAGAGGTCAACACCAAGACACATTATAGTTTAAATGGTAAAAATTAAAGAGAAAGAGAGAATCTTAAAAGCAGCAAGAGAAAAGCAACTAATTACATAGAAAGAATTTCCTTGAGACCGTAAGCTGACTTTTCAGCAGAAACTTTGCAGACCAGCAGGGAGTGGCATGATATATTCAAAGTGATAAAAGGAAAAAACCTACAACCAAGAATACTCTACCCAGCAAAGCTATCATTCCAATTTGAAGGGAAGATAAAAAGATAAAACAAGCAAAAGCTAAAGAATTCAGGACCACTAAACCTTTTAACAAGACATGTTAAAAGGACTTCTATAGGCAGGAGAGAAAAGGCCACAACTAGAAAGGGAAACTCTCACTGATAAAAGTAAACATACAGTATTGGTAGTAGATCAATCACATATAAATCTAGTAGGAAGGCTAAAAGACAAAAAAGTAGTAAAATAACCACAGTATGTAGTTAAGGGGTACACAAAACAAAAAGATGTAAAATATGATGACAAAAACACTAGTCATGGAGAGGGGACTGAGAATGCATGGTTGTTAAAATGCGTTTGAACTTGAGATCATCATATTTAAATAATTAAATATATTTGTATATGTATGTATATCTGTGTGATTGAACCTCATTTATTGTTGTTTTTATGAACTTCATTGTAACCACAAACATATTATAGATACATACACACACACACACACAAAGACAGTAATCCAAATATAACACTAAAGAAAGTCATCAAATCACAAGGGAAGAAAGCAAAAGAAGAAAGGAACAAAAAAGAACTACAACAACCAGAAAACAACTAACAAAATGGCAGTAAGTACATACCTATCAATAATTACTTTCAATGTAAATGGACTAAGTGCTCTAATCAAAAGACATAGAGTGGCAGAATGGATAATAGAAACAAGACAAATACACACACACACACACACACACACACACACACCTGTGAGAAACTTCAGTTCTAAAGACACACAGACTGAGAGTGAGGGGATGGAAAAATGTATTCCATGGAAATGGAAAGACAGCTGGGGTAGCAATAGTCAGACAAAATAGACTTTAAGACAAACACTATAACAAGAGACAAAAAAGGACATTACATAGTGACAAAGGGATCAATCCAACAAGAAAATATAACAGTTGTAAACATATGTTCACCCAACATAGGAGCACCTGAATACATACAGCAAATATTAACAAACATAAAGGAAGAGATTGACAGTGACACAATAATAGTAGGGGACTTTAACACCCCGCTTATATCAAAGGACAGATCATCCAGAAGATTGAAATTACATCAAGCATCTTTTTCCACCACAATACCGTGAGACTAGAAATCAACTACAGGAAAAAAAAACTTGAAAAAGCAAACACATGGAGGCTAAGCAAACCACTACTAAACAACAAATAGGTCACTGAAGAAACCAAAGAGTGGAAACAAAATGATTAAAATCTATGGACTGCAGCAAAAACAGTTCTAAGAGGGAAGTTTAATGGTGATACATGCTACCTCAGGTAACAAGAAAAATCTCAAATAAACAATCTAACCTTGCACCTAAAGGAACTAGTAAAAGTACAAACAAAGCCCAACATTAGTAGAAGGAGAAAAAAAAGATCAGAGTGGAAATGAAATAGAGACTAAAAATCAGTTTAAAAGATGAACAAAACTAAGAGCTGGTCCTATGAAAAAAATAAGCAAAATTGATAAACTATTAGCCACACTCATCAAGACAAAAAGAGAGAGCCCAAATAAATAAAATCAGAAATGAAAGAGGAGCGGTTACAGGCAACACCACAGAAATACACAGTATCATAAGAGATTACTACAAACAATTACATGCCAATAAAATGAACAACCTGGAAGAAACGGACAAATTCCTGGAAACATAAAATATCCCAATACTGAATCAGGAAGAAATAGAAAATATGAACAGATCAAATATCAGAAATGAAATGGAATCAGCAGTCAAAACTCCCAACAAAAAACATTTAAAGAAGAGTTAATACCTATGCTTCTCAAACTATTCCAAAAAATTGAAGAGGGAGCAGTTTCCCAACTGATCCTGTGAGGCCAGCATCACACTGATACCAAAACCAGACAAAGATGTCACACACAGAAAAAAAGAAAATTACACTAATGAGCATAGAACATACAGGTTGGACTGGGCTGAGGGGCTTTCAACTGCCCCTGGGGGCTGGCTTCCCTGTGGTTGCACAGATGGGTCTGCTCTCTATAAGCCTGGATGTTGGAAGGAAAGAGGCAAAAAGCTCTTTGTTGGCTTCTGGCTCTTTTCCTGCACCTGGGAAGGAGTAAAGGAAATTGGACAGATCCCAAAGCTCTTGGAGGCCTTTCTGAAGCTCTCAGGATTTGTAACCCTAGAAAATCCAGGCCACTGAACCTTTCCATGTCTTCTGCTAGGGGCACCCTAGGAGTGAGGGGCCCAAACCCAGCCTTTTTATTCCTTCTTCCTTCGAGTCATTCTCTAACCCCTTTTCCTATAGAAAGGAAGGGACTACAATTGCTTAACTTTTCTGTTCCCCACAAGCTTTCTGAACACTAGTTCATATGCCACATGCCTTAAAAGTGTCACCTGGACTCCCTGAATTAATAACCCAAGGATCTTCCCAGGATTCTTCGAGCAGCTTCCTTGCCTCTTCTGCACATTCATCCTTCCCACTGCTGACTTCAGAGATTCAGCTTCAGGCATAAAACTAACAGAAATTGTAGTCGCCTAAGTGGAAACTCCCCTCCCCTGACTTTTTTTTTTTTTTTTTTTACCATTTATGCCCAAATACGGTGCAGTAAAATGATTATGCTATCATTAAATATATCCTATGAACTTTTTGGTAGGTTTTATTTGATTGCAACATGGAAGTCAGTTGCAGTCCTTAGATGCTGAGGCATCATACCTATGCTTCACCCAGTGCGACTAGCCACTCACAACTTTAAAAAGCGGACTCTGCCAGTAATCACAGATGATTTTTGTTCGAGTATTTGGTTTTGTGACTGTGCTTGTCATGCCCTCCTGGTGCATCTTTCTCATTCTTTGAGGAGCTCCGAAGGTGACCCTTTTGTAAGAGTTTGTTAATACAACATGGAACAGATCGTTTGGGCATGAGAACATTAAGTCAGTGAGTGAGGATTAGAACTGAGTTAAGGTGGATGCTGTCTTAACTATGCCTAGTTCAATTATTTAATTATGTTGTGTTAACTGTAACTGCTTATTTGTCTTGCAGAATGTGCCTAAGCCTGGACACAAGAGAACAGACTCCACCCACAGCAGCAATGAGTCCGAATACACCTTTAGCTCTGAAATTGCAGAAACTGAAGACATTCCATCTAGGACAGAGGTACCTTTTAGACAACTATCAGTAAAAGTAAGATGTGCCCATGCTGTTACTAACAGAGAACACTTTCTTTGCAGGGAGGACCCCATTTGTCCATAAACGTAACATTTGTTTTATGCTGTTTATTCTTCATAAGTGACTTAAAAGTCCTTAATTAGCTGTGTACATACATACTTATTGCATATATT
Organism: Phocoena sinus; assembly: GCF_008692025.1. Lineage (NCBI taxonomy): Eukaryota > Metazoa > Chordata > Mammalia > Artiodactyla > Phocoenidae > Phocoena > Phocoena sinus. The sequence goes on from NC_045764.1 coordinate 82,099,170, forward strand.
TTTTTGTCAATAAACATTTTAATTTTCATTTTTAAGGTAATTTTGAGGATCAGATTTTCCCTTCTGTAATTCCCTTTTACACCTTAACATGTTCTATGTGCAAAAAACATAGCCTGTCATGAATTTATTTCAGACTGAGGTAAATTATTTGAAAGATAAGCCCTCTGTCCTAGAATATTATAAATACCAATGCCCAGGAGTTTAGCAAAATTGCTGCCTGTTTGATGATAGTTTGTACCAATGTAATTCTCTCCCACAAAAATGCATGAAAAACAGCTTATAAATCTGCCTTAGTGTTTTGTGTTACATGGTTTGAAATCAAAATGACATGTTACTGTAACTCCAAGAGTACAGTGACTTTAAGTTAGATCATTCCCAAACCAATTCTCACATCTTCTTCAAATATGACATTAGTTTCTGTAATGGGTAATTCAGGCACAACTCTTCTATTTTTGTATCATATTCTGAGAGAATGGCCAAGTCAGAAATAGACTGCTTCTGACAGAACAGCTGAAAAAAAATGAATAATTCTTTCCTTTCTTGTCTTAGTTCCACTTGGGATGAAAAGTTTCTCCATCTCATTCTGTTCCTTTTAAAGAAAAGTGTCATATAATTGGACTCATACATAGGAGTGGGCTAAGTTGCTGGCCCAAGGTCACAGCTTGTAAGTGGCAGAGCCAGTATTCTAACTGAGGCCTGTCTGTTCAGAGCTCCACACTCTACCTCCTTGCACTCAGGGGTTCTATACTGCAGTTCTCCAGTCCCATTTCTGTCTACAGATAACGTTAGGCTGGCGATATTGATACAGCAGTACGACCTGTATACAGCAGGACAGAGGTTGTTCAAGTTACCTATTGTTGTGCAACAAACCATCCCTGACATTAGTGGTTTCAAACTACAGCAATTCATTATTGCTCACAGTTTTTTTTTAATTTCTTTTCTTGAATTTTTGAATTTTATTTATTTTTTTATACAGCAGGTTCTTATTAGTTATCCATTTTATACATATTAGTGTATATACGTCAATCCCAATCTCCCAATTCATCCTCCGCTCCCCCCACCCACTGCCGCTTTCCCCCCTTGGTCTTGGTGTCCATATGTTTGTTCTCTACATCTGTGTCTCTATTTCTGCCTTGCAAACTGGTTCATCTGTACCATTTTTCTAGATTCCACATATATACAGTTAATATACAGTATTCCACATATATACAGTTAATATACGGTATTTGTTTTTCTCTTTCTGACTTACTTCACTCTGTATGACAGTCTCTAGGTCCATCCACATCTCTATAAATGACCCAATTTCATTCCTTTTTATGGCTGAGTAATATTCCATTGCGTATATATGTACCATTCGTCTTCTTTATCCATTTGTCTGTAGATGGGCATTTAGGTTGATTCCATGACCTGGCTATTGTAAATAGTGCTGCAGTGAACATTGGGGTGCATGTGTCTTTTTGAATTATGGTTTTCTCTGGGTATATGCCCAGTAGTGGGCATTACATTTTTAAACTCAAAACTCTTATATGCTTTACCTAATTTTTACTAGTAACAGTTTTTGTCAGGGTCTCTATTCTTTTCAAGTTTTCTCCAGATTCTTACAGATTTGAGGGGAGGGGTAACCTTTTCATTTCTATTCTCACTTGTTTTCTGTCAAGTCTTTTCTCAAGTTAAGAGATAGATTAGAGTGGGATTTGGTACATTTTTCATCTTTTTTGAATAATGAAGTGTGTGAATTGTGCTCCAGAAATCACCTACAGATCTTGGATTATTGTTAGTGTCTGTCATGTGCACTGACCACCAACAGTAGGTCATACACTGGAAGCCTTCTCTCAATAATGAGGAAGGCTGTTGACAAGTAGTCATGCTTGTTTCTTGTGACTAAGTGCATGCATCTGAGATGTGGCTGGCTTTGGTTAGTGCTGTCTTTACCATGGGACAGACTACAGTAACTCTCTTCCTTGGGACTGAGTCCATAACCTTAGCCTCAATCTCTCTGTGTTTCAGTTTCCTCATCTGTGAAGTGGCAATGCTATTATTATCTTACTTTATAGTGATATTTTGAAGATTAAATGAGTTAATTTTTATAAAACACTTGTAGCAGTGTTGATACATAGTAAACTAGTGTTCAATAAACAGAGGTTTTTGCTCTAATAAACAGGCTTCCAGTGACCACCCTACAATTCTGACTGGGTGTGGCCAGGATCAGAAAGATGGAAATCTACACAACTAGTAATGGAAAAAGAGAGATTGATTATCAGAAGGGAAATTGTGCAGGACGTAACTTTGTACTTCGAATTACTTATGACTTGCAGGTTTGCATTTCTTCCTGCAACTACCTCTGTAATGGCCAGGTTTACAAATTGCCCCTTTCAAACTAAAGGAAAACTTTCAACTCCTATGTGTAATATTCCCAAGTAGCTCTTTTAGAATCCAGTGCCAGGAAAATAATGGGATCACTCTTGTTTATGAATTGATTTTTTAAAAATTAAAACAGATAAATTGTTTTGAAACACAGAATTCCGACCTTAGTCGTGTAATAATAGCAAAATTTGATGTAAAAATAAAAGATTAATGTCTCTCTAGTCACAAATCAGAAACCTGTGATTGTTTGTTCACAAGACACAATGACATCTCCATTGCTGTTTCTCTCTGAAGAACTCACCTGCCAGCTCTACTTGCCTTGGAGCCCTCCCACACTTCCAGCATCTTCGTGGTTTGGGGTTATTTTTTTGGAACCATTGCTTCTCCACGCTCTGTAATGCCCCTTTCTTAGTAGCCATTAACAAATTATCTCAGTTCTGCTATTGCTGTCGAGCTTTCTCATACCTGTCAAATCCAGGAAAAGCGTCACCATAACTTTCTCAGCTATTGTCAGCAGTAATTCCAGAATGACTGCCAAGCCTGTTGTGGTAATTTTGTGAACAAATTCTGTTATCTTCCTGATTTTCCTCTAATGAGAGACTGTTGCTATTTTTTAGATTAATTTTAAAGCTTCACTTTCTTGGAAAAGCCCTAGATGACAAAGTCCTAACAAAGGAAAGAAAGCAAAACAAAACCCCAGAAACTTCCCTGAGCCAGATGGCCCAAACTTCCTTCTTGCTTACGTGGTATAGAGAGGACAGTATCTCTTTGATTTTACGTGTCATTAGGGATAAGAATGGGCACCATTTGGAGCTCTCTTAATTACTAATCATTATGCCTCAATTTTTGCAGTTGTCAGATGTTCCTATCTATAGGTACAATGATGAAATATTATATTCATTCATAGAATGAAGGCTTCTATCATAGTGTGAAAAAAGGATCAAATAGTTAAAAGTTTTCAGGGATACATACACCATTAATAGAGGAACAAACATTAAAATACATAAGATAGAATGTTTACATTATAAATAAGCTAAAACATAAGTATTTGTGGGATGTATAGAAATGAATTTTCGTATGAATGAAATTCTGTAGTAATTTCATGCTCAGGGAAGATGTTACCTCTGTTCTACTAAGTCAGGACAGACTTTATGGTTAAGGTCATCTACCTAAACTTTTTGTTACTCTGAGCAGTGCAAAAGTGGACAGATGGACTTCCCTGGTGGCGCAGTGGTTAAGAATCCGCCTGCCAATGCAGGGGACACGGGTTTGAGCCCTGGTCTGGGATGATCCCACATACCACTGAGCCCGTATGCCACAACTACTGAGCCTGCGCTCTAGAGCGCGAGAGCCACAACTGCTGAGCCCGTGTGCCACAACTACTGAAGCCTGTGCACTTAGAGCCTGTGCTCCACAAGAAGAGAAGCCAGCACAATGAGAAGCCCATGCACCACAACAAAGAGTAGCCCCTTCTTGCTGCAACTAGAGAAAGCCCGAACGCAGCAATGAAGACCCAACACAGTCAAAAATAAATAAATAAATAAAAATAAAATTTTTTTTTTTAAAGTGGACACAAAGAAAAAGACCAGGTCTAACTAGTTTGTGGATAAATGACCCTGACAGCCTATAAATGCCCCACTTCTTAGTTTAGTTGATTCTTCTTAGGTGTCTTTTTAGAACTGGAATAATACTGAACTTAGCACTACCAAGAATTCACAAAAAATCAAAGATTGCTCATGAATATAAAAATTATTCAACCTCATCAAAAGATAAAGAAATACAAATTAAAACAATAATGAAAAACCACTATTGGTCTACCAGCTGAGCCAACTTTTTTTAATGATGACAGTCATTGCTGTTCCAGGCAAGTTGGTGGCTGCTGATGGAAGTATAAACAGGCTCAACCAATTTAATAGACTTAAAAACATTAATGTTTAGATATTTATGTACTAGGTTGTTTATTTTAGTATATTTCAATAGCAAAAAATTAGAAATAACCCCAGTGATCACCAGTAAGGTAATAGCTAAGCAAATGATGGTACACATGTCAATACAGCCATTAAAAATTGTGCTTTCAAGTATCATATTATAAATTTGGAAAACGATTATAATACGATGCTAAGTTTTAAAGACAGTACAAAATTATAATGAAAGTACTATTCCAGTTCTTTAAATTTATTTAAAAAAAGACTGGACAAAAATTGTGGGTTTTCTCTGGATATGAGATTATGCTTACAGCTCTCTTCTTTGTACTTTTCTTATTTCCTAAACTTATTTTGCTTTTATGTGAGGAAAAAACATTTTTTAAAAAATTGACAATTGGAAATATAAGATTTGCTGACCACTTAAGAATTATACTTCGATCATTTAATTAAATAAATAAGTTGTTGTTACCATTCTCTTTCTCTCTAACAAAAAGATGATCTTTATCCTCTCAAAATCTAATGATACAATTGTTTCTCTTCTTACCTCATTAAAAATTCAAACCCAAAGTAAAGAAAGTAAAACAATTATGGAGCCTCCAGAATTTCTATGATGGTGGTTAGGGGTTAATTATTTCCTTTTGCTTAGCTTTAGTTAGTGTATCTTTATTTATCCTACTAGTTCTCCCTGTGACTCTGTTTTAGAACCAATTGACATGCTTTTAAATGCTACTAGGTTATCTTTCAGTTTATTAAGTGCTGTATATATTTTGTTTTTTTAGTTTTCTCTCTGACATCAATATATTTATGCTAGCATCTCACCTTTTCAAAAATCATTTTTCCTAATTACAAAAGTAATACATGCTCATTGTAAACAATTCAAATATAGAAATGTGTGAAGTAGAAAATGAAACTTTCCCACAGTACCTCCCATTCTCTGAGATAACCTCGATGGCCTTCTAGATATTTGTATGCCATGTGCTAGGTATACTTAAAAGTCACGTGTATTGGGTTTTGTTTTTTTTAAGAAAAATGAGATACTATCCTGCAACTTGTTCATTTCACTTAATACTTTTATCTAGAACATATTTATCTACTCATATAGATCTACTTCATTATTTTTAACAGCTATAAAATACTTTATAGTTTGGCTATACCATAATTTATTTAAGCAACTCTCCTATTGACCAACATTTGAATTCTTTTTAGTTTTTTGCAATTACAAAAAATATTACAGTGAACATCTTTCCCCATATATTTTTGTGTACTTGTGTATTTGTGCAGGATTAATTCTTAAACATATATTGCTATGTTTGTCCTGTGTTAAAGAATATACAGACTTAAATTTTAATAAATACAGCTAACTTGCCCTTCCAAAGGGCCTACTTATAACTTCCACCAATATCTTATAAGACACTGTTACTAACACATGGCCTTATTAATCTTATTAGTCTTTGCCAACATGATAGGGGGAAAGTGGTACCTCGCTGTTGTTTAATTCACATTTCTCCATTTATTAGCTGGTTGGATGTGTTAGTTGTATATACTTTGGCCATTTATATTTCTCCTATAAGTTTGCCTGTTTCTCTGTTGAGCTGTTCATCATTTTCTCATTGGCTTGTACATCTTCCGAACCATCTTGACCATCTTCTGCTTTCTGGGGTTTAGGAGCCAAGCGAGAAGAAGGTGCCTCTGGACATGTCATTGTTCCTCAAGCTCCAGAAGCGGGTCACAGAGCTGGAGCAGGAGAAGCAGCTGATGCAGGATGAGCTGGACCGCAAGGAGGAGCAGGTGCTCCGAAGTAAGGCAAAGGTGCGCAGTGCTCTCCCACCCTAGGGCCATGGCAAACCGAGTTCTTCAGTTTCTTCTTTAATGGCAACTCAGCCCAGAAGTACTTTAACTTTAACCAAGTAGGTTTTGGTTCAAGTAGTGAGGGCTTAACTCTCCTCACTCTTTTCTGCTGAGCTAGGAAATATTCTAAGAGTAAAAATGTGACGATTAAAATATAACTACTTACTTATAAAGTTTTTAACTTTGTGTGTTTCCCTAGGAAGAAGAAAGACCACAAATCAGAGGTGCAGAACTGGAATATGAGTCACTCAAGGTAATGGGCAGTTTCAGCCCAAGACTTTGAATATCTTGTGGTGAGAGACCTGCTCAGAGCTTCTTTCTCTCAGAGAACATCCTTAAGGGGACCTGAGGCCCTAGCTTAAGGCTTATTCAGGCATTAGTTGTAGCCCTGTGTCATTCCCTTTTTAAAATTCTCTTTCATATAAGCTAGAGTTCAGTCTAAGCAGAAGCAGGAGCAGTAGCTGCCATTTGAGGCTGTAGAAGGTAGTAAAGGACATGGACCCAGGTGACGCACTGCCTGGGTTCAAATGCTAGATCTGCCACTGTGTGCAAATTCTCCTTTCTGTGCCTTGGTTTTCTCATCTATAAAGTGGGAATAATGATAATATGTATCTTATAGGACTGTCATGAGGATTATATGAAGTAATTCATGTAAACTGCTTAGAATAGTGCCTGGCACATCATAAGGACCCAACAAATGTTGGCTGCTGTCATTACCTTCATCATTTTAAAATACAAGCACTTTACACATTAGCCTTAATTTTTAACAACCATCCTGCAAGTAAGCATTTTAATTCCCATTTTATAGATGAAGCAATTGACACTAAGAAGTATAAGTAACTTCCCTAAGATGACCCCACTAGAAACCGACAGGAATGGAATTTGAACATTGGTATCTCTGGCTCCAAACCCCATGCTCTAACCATCAAACCCCACTGAAACTATGTGTTTGTAGAGAAAGACAGTTCCCAAGTATTAGCTCAGTGTTTCGAAATGTCCCTGGTCCATCTGCGTCAGCATGACCTGGTAATTTGATGGAAATGCAAATTTACGGGCCTCACACCAAACCTATTGAATCAGAAACCGTGGGTGTGGCACCAAGCCATCCGTCCTCCGGGTGATTCTGATGCACACTAAAGTTTGGGAAACATGGCATCAGAGCTTAGGTGTCGAAGTAAAGACATTCATACGTTTTCAGAAATAGCAATACGAATCTGATTACCAGTTGGTAGGAGACTGGGGATAGGAAGGAGCATTCATTTTCACGTTTGAATGGACTAATTCACGAAAGAAAGTGTTATACATTCTTAAACTAGGGGGAAAAAAGGACTTTAATTAGTCTTACTATAACATGTTGAAAGGTCTGATATGGTGCTATAAACCTAAGATTGCTTCTCTGGAAGAAATGGTAAAATATTTTATCTCTGTGTGGAAGTGTCTCACTTCCACTATCATAAAGCCTTAATGTCATGTGCTAAATAAATCAGCATGGTGCTTCTAAATGCCCGTCTGCTTCACTATTTCCCAACCAGTATCCTGTGACATTTGTATTTTAGGGTCAGTAAATAGAGTTTAGCGGCAGATCTCTATCCTGGGTTCCACTGCCGTTGGTTGAGCAGAGCCTACAAAGGGCAGCACTAACTGGTGATGGGAGGATGGCTGGTAGTATGTGAAAGTATGGAGATGGTAAAGGATGTGTATGTCCATCTAGATGACTGAAGGAAGAGGTCACCCATCCTCTCCTCCTGCTTCTCAAGGCTTCCGCCAGCAGCTTCACAATCATGTCACACAGGAAAGAAGTTTCAAAAATATATTGTTTGTTGTTACTGAAACACTATAGAGAATTTTATTAGTTTAAATGCTATGTAATTTTAAAATTAGAAGTTAAAAGCCTAAAATTTCAGTGGTCTTTCCCCTCTCCTTTACAAAAGAAATAAGAGGGTACTACTCAACACTTCAGGGATCTGCTCTCTGAACCATTCATTGGAAATAACCTGACCATTTGGACCTTCATATTTGTGCTTGTATTTACCCATAAAGAAAACCTGGGCTTCTTAGTACTGAGATAAATTCACCCCTTAGGACTCAGCCTTCTCTTCAGGCCTGTGACCACACCCTGGGCAGCCTGGAATAAATTTGATTCTGGAATTTAGGTTGATGAGGCAAACTACCATTCACCTTGCTCAATTCCACTTGACGTTGACTTTCTTAATTTTAAGAGCAGAGTTCCCAGTAGAACCAGGGGAGCCATTCACTAGGGGAGCTCTGGCGATCTTTTCCAGCAGAATTCTTCTACTATCTTAGGGAAGGATGAGTATTCCAATGTAAAGTTGAGGGTGACAGTGATGAACTATTCTTTATCTATTCATACAGCGTCAAGAACTAGAATCAGAAAACAAAAAACTGAAAAATGAGCTGAATGAGTTACGCAAGGCCCTTAGTGAGAAAAGTGCCCCCGAGGTGACCGCTCCAGGTGCACCAGCCTACCGTGTCCTCATGGAGCAGCTGACCTCTGTGAGTGAGGAGCTCGATGTCCGCAAGGAGGAAGTCCTCATCTTGAGGTCTCAACTGGTGAGCCAGAAAGAGGCCATCCAACCCAAGGTAAGCATGAGCAAGTGGCTCAGGTGGGTGTTTGGGGACTGGCCTCTTTCTTCATACCCTTTCCCTCCAATTTATTTACTTATGTATTTATGTATTTTTGCGGTACGCGGGCCTCTCAACTGCTGTGGCCTCTCCCGTTGCGGATCACAAGCTCCGGACGTGCAGGCTCAGCGGCCATGGCCCACGGGCCTAGCCACCCGACGGCATGCGGGATCCTCCCGGACCGGGGCACGAACCTGTGTCCCCTGCATCTGCAGGCAGACTCTCAACCACTGTGCCACCAGGGAAGCCCTCTCTCCAATTTATAACAAAGCAAACATTTAAGAGCATTTTTAGTCTAATTGAGGATATCATCATTTTTGGGGAAAAATCTCAATGTTGTTTTATAACTGTTGCAAATACCAGTTGGAGTGAACAAGAAGCAAATGATATCCCAAACGCTCTTCAGAGTTTCACCGCTCACTCATGAGCAAAGGGCTTTTAAAATTAATCATTTTTTAGTAATCTGGTCATGATAAATTTTGATCAAAAATACAATTCTATTAAATACAAAAATCCATAAGTTGTCTTGCTATGGGAAGGCATTAAATACAATTTTAAATTATTTGTTGAAAATAGCCTGTTTAAAGATAGGAAAGATAACACATGAAAAGGTTAGAAATGAGATCAGTGAGTAGAAGTGACATGGTGATGATTTCTGCTCACTTCAAGAAGTTCTGTTTAATGGTGGGAGTTGTGCCAGCTAGGAGGGGCTGTGTTTAGTGATTCCACAGAAGGGACCCAGGCTGAAGCATATAGATGGCCCTTTGAATGCCTTCCCTGACCTCAGATAACTTGTGACCCAGCTGCCATGTGTTGGTGAGAAATGGACCTTTTAGTCATTTGACATCGGGGGGAATCTGAATAATCATCTTAAAACCTGGTTTTTGTCCCTACCCATGTTCATGAAGCAAAGTGTTACCAAGAATTAGGCAATCCAGTATCCCAGCTGCATGACCTGCCACATAAAAAATGACTATAAGACAGAGAATGAAAAAAAAAAAAAGACAGAATGACACATCCCATATGATTTCACTTAGTATGTGTGAAATCTAAAAAAACAGAAACAGACTCATAGCTAGAACAAACTAGTGTTTGCCAGAAGGGAGGGGTTTAGAGGGTTGGGTGACATAGGTAAAGGGGATTCAGAGTTACTGAATATAAATATAAACTTCCAGTTATAAAATAAATAAGTCACAGGGATGTAATGTACATCATAGGGAATGTAGTCAATGATATTGTAATAACTCTGTATGGTGACAGATGGTAACTAGACTTATCTTGGTGATCATTTCATAATGTATAAAAATATCAAATCATTCTGTTGTACAAATGAAACTGTTATTGTATGTCAATATAATTCAATTTTTAAAAGACTATAACATATAATGAATGGGATGCCTGAAAGATCTGAGAGCACTTCTCTTAGAAATGGTAGTTCTGGGGCTTCCCTGGTGGTGCAGTGGTTAAGAATCCTCCTGCCAATGCAGGGGACTTGGGTTCGAGCCCTGGCCCAGGAAGACCCCTCATGCCGCAGAGCAACTAATCCCGTGTGCCACAACTACTGAGCCTGCGCACCTAGAGCCCGAGCTCCGCAACAAGAGAAGCCACTGCAATGAGAAGCCCGTGCACAGCAACGAAGAGTAGCCCCTGCTCGCCGCAATTAGAGAAAGCCCGCGTGCAGCAACGAAGACCCAACACAGCCAAAAATAAATAAATAAAAATAAAAGAAGATTGAAAGCCTCCAAATTCTAAAAAAAAAAAAAAAGAAAAGAAAAAAAGAAATGGTAGTTCTGCATGTGGTTAAGATACCATACCTGGCACATAACATTTGTATTTGATAACGACAACTCACACCTGGGATTGGGCCTCAAGAAACAAGCCTCCCTCTGCATGCTAGCTGGAACAGAGTCCAAAATTAGAATTCCTTTCTCTGGTTCCCTGTGATGAACTAATATTCTAACAAGAAACTTTAGTAAAAGTCAATAGAAAGAAAAAGGAAAATGAGCCAAGGGGTATAAAAACAATCCAGCTCACAAGAGCACATAGCTCTGGTACCTCACACTGTCACCTACCCAGCTCACATACTCCATGTGACAACTTATCTCCAGCGCCTGATGGGCTGGCCCTGTCTAACCAAGGTCCCTGCTCTCCAGGCTCCAAGCCTACACATAGCATCAGCTTGTTTTCTCTTAGGAGAAATGCCCAGGACACTGACTAAGCCCCTTCAAACCCAGGGCTGTTTATCCCACTCCGTTTCTAGTCAAGAGACACATCATTTCACAACTCCTTTGCAAGCAAGTGGTAAGTGATATCCCGTGAGCCAGGTGATGATCCAGCCCAGCCAGCCACATCTAGTTTACGTGCTCCACCTCCACAAGTGTTCGGGAGGCTTCACTTGGACAAATGACCTCCTACCAAGGCGTTACTGTTAACTCTCACAGACCTGGGATAAGAATTTTACCATAATACATTAAAAGGAGGTTCATTTTCCTCATACCCTCACAAATACTTTATAATTAGAAAAATCAAAACAACTCAAAAGAATTTCAAGAGTCTGTTCCTGACAATTAAGAGTTGCCATTACATAAATATATATTAATGTCCACGTCATGCCAGTTCCATGGATAGTAATTTACATACAGACTTAGTTTTAGGAGAAACAAACTTGGTTGTTTTCACAGTTAGCTTTTATCTGTTTTGATGAGGACTCAAGATGGAATTTATTTGTGGAACTAAGCGTTTGTTGTTTTCTCCATTTGTTTTTTGTGCCTGCTGACTTGTGATTTTCAGGATGACAAGGTAATTATATATTTTTAAAAATTTTTAGTAAACACTTCTATTTAATCCTGATTTTTACAAGTATCCCCCAGTTTTGCAGTTGATATTTTCTGGCCAACAAGTCTATTTTGATATTTACAAATTAATTTCCTATTTGACCCCCTGCTATTTGAGAAGTCAGTGGGAAAATAATGGATGTCATAGGCTCCAGTCTGGATCGCAGAGAGGCCTCCATGACTTTTGAATTCGTAGTCAGCTCTGTGACTCATAGTGGTAGTTATGGCAGGCCATCCACAAGCCGGGGAGGGAAGCCCTTAACTCGGAGCACCCTCCAAAGTGCAAGCTCTCCCATACTCTCATTTCTACGAGCTGTGGGTTTGTTGGCCAAGGGAGAGGAAGGGCCTGAGGAGCTGAGCATGCCCTTCTTGGGAAGAGTGGGATTTTCCTGCATGACGCAACCCTTTCAGAACTTCTGGTCCTGTCTTGGCAGGGACTCTTTGAGCAGTGAGTCAGGAACTTCCTAGCGCTGGCAGTCCAAGTCTGACCCCATGCCCAGTCCCTGCTTCTTAGCTATGATAGGCCGGACAAGGGAAGGACTGGCTACTTTCTACTATCTTTCCCTTGGATGAGTTCATTAGATCTACTTACCTAATTTACTAAAAGTTAAAAACCAGATCATGTAGGTCCTCAGATGTCAAAGAATACATGTAGCGTTATTTAACATAGAAACTGGTTCTTTGAGTTACTATCTAAAACTTAAAAATCTGAGTATGGTCCTTTATAGAGTAGAAAGATTTTCTGCCTTTCAATAAAAGAGAAAAAGAAATTTTCTATGAAATATGTACTAAAATATTTATAAAACATACCTAGAATATTTATAAAAATGCTATATGTGGTGCTTATGGGAAAGATTTTTTAAATCAGTAAAGCATAAGCTCTTGTTAATAGCTCTCATCAGATTATATTTGGTCTTCTCTAAGTGTGCATTTATAGACTCACAAAAGAACAGCATTAGGATAAAAGTGGGATTTTTTTTAAAAAAGGATGTTTTTTATTATAAACACTGGAATTCAAAAGCGAGTATTTGTAGGCCTCTAGTTGACATTAAAGTTATCTTGGTCTCTAGGATAATGTTATTTTTTTTTTTTTTTTTTTTTGCGTTACGCGGGCCTCTCAATGCTGCGGCCTCTCCCGCCACGGAGCACAGGCTCCGGACGCGCAGGCCCAGCGGCCATGGCTCACGGGCCCAGCCGCTCCGCGGCATGTGGGATCTTCCCGGACCGGGGCACGAACCCGCGTCCCCTGCATTGGCAGGCGGACTCTCAACCACTGCGCCACCAGGGAAGCCCGGATCATGATATTTGAAGTGTCTTCTATAATCTCCACTTCACAGTGAGATCTGGCTTTAGAGCAAACGTTGACTAAAGGATCAGACATATACTATTTAGACAAATAGAATGGGCTCTTGGGTTCTAAAGAGTATTATTCTTTAGAGGCTATAGAGCAGTTGTTCTTATTGTCTGTTCTTGCCCTGGTTTAGGAGAGAGAGAGAGTGGCTGAGTAGAAGCAAGATTTTGAAATTACGTTGGTTGTCAGACAGATTACACCAAAAAGGAAAAATAAAAAAGGAAGTAAAAATGTTAGCAGAAAAGTCCTTTCTATGCAAAATCGTTAGTAATTCTGACCTGCCAGATGTTTATTTCAAAAGCTTATGTACCATGCTATACTGTAACAGAGGAAAAAGGAATTGAATAACAGCAGATGGTAGACATTTCCAAGGAGCTAAATCCTTCCCATTTATATATATCTAAAGACGTGAGGAAAAAAACATTTAATTTTGCTGAAACACATGATCTGAACACCACTTGTTTTGTACTGAGTTGTTAATGGAAAAATGAGCTTTATGTCAAACTTTTCGTGTTTATTAGGGCATTTGTTTTGTTATAACTGGTCCGGAAGTAGAAGAAAGAACAGCTTTGTACATTGCATTGAATACTTGGTGTTCTTGCCTGGTTATTGTTTTAATGCTGTATATAGTTTATATCTATATGTATATTTTTTAAAGTATATATACAACATTAGAATAATAACCAGGCAAGGACACTGAATATATATATATATATATTTACACTGTGTGTGTGTGTGTGTGTGTGTGTGTGTATACACACACACACACACACACACACATAGTGTAAAACACATGGGGCCCATCAGTGATTTTATTTACTCTAGAATCACACCATCTTTGTAGTAGAGTGTTAGGGATTCTCAAGAGAGGGACTGGAGGTGCCTCTTCCTCTTAACTGCCTGTGCCCCACTCTCTGTAGTTGTACCCGGGCTAGGGCAGACGCTCTGGTGGGGCAGAGGTGTTGTAGAACACATAAACCCCCTATTCTGGAGGAAAGAAAAATGTTGTATGAGGTTCAAAGCTTTAGAGTTAACACTTAATGTGGAAATGTGTCTTTTCCCCCTTCAGAATACAATGACAGATTCCACAATACTTTTAGAAGATGTACAAAAAATGAAAGATAAAGGCGAAATAGCACAAGCATATATCGGTTTGAAAGAAACAAACAGGTAAGTTGATGTTTCTTTTATTCATTTTGGTTTAATCATATTGATCTTTAATCTTCAAGCCAGCCTCTTATACAGTAAGTCCAAGTGTTTATGCGTTGTTTTGTTAGACATCAGCTGACCTTCAAAGGGGATCCAAGGTTTCCAATATATTCCCAGTTAAAATCTCATTTATAATAATATAAGGTAGCATTACCTTATATTATTATAAGAGATGAGAGATGGAAAGGAAAATATTCTTTACATTAAGGGAATATATTTCTGTATATTTAGGGTCTTAGCCTTGAGAAGAAAACCAGTTGCTTACTATACAGCTTGGTCTATCTTGGGTAGTCACTTCCATTTGTTATTCAGGATGGTTATTGTGAAAGTTTGTAGGGACAGCTGCAGCTTTCAATAATTGAAATTTAGTGTGAAGAGAAGTGATGAAGTAGCGGAACCACATCTGTGTTGGCCATGTAATTCTAGAAGGATGCCATGACTTCTAGGATGGGACCCTGATATATGGGACCAAGTTTTTGTCACGTTTCCTAAGGTGTTCTGAGAAAATTCTAACCTTGGTTTCATCTCATTTACTCATGAGTGAAGTTGTAGATGGCATTTAGCTCAGTCTTAAGAGCCTTGGGTGGGCTGAGAGTACAGATTTGCAGTCACTAAATGACCAAACTTTCCCAGAAGTTTTCCCTATAGCTTAGAGTATCACAGCTCATTTCTGGAATTCCTCAGCCTTCCTACCATTCCTGCTTCCCAAAAAGCCTTCATGCTATTGAACTCTGAACTTAAAAGACTACATGCTTAAAAGAACACAGCCAGTGATGATAACAGAGATTTATCAGTGTACATCTAGGTCTCCTGATGCGTAATGTCAGGATTGGTATACAGAAATACTTCACAAACTAAAGAATATTACCAGGCAAAATGTAAGGTACTTACTACCTTCTTTTATGGGCAAGAGTGGAGAATGCTTATAAAAGTATTTGGTTAAACTTAAATTTTAATTTATGTATGTAGGTTGTAAGCATATCTTATAGCTAAGAATGTGTTAGTATAAAAAGAGCTATATGACATTGTTCATCCATCCACTCAGCTATTCAGTCACCAGATATGTATTGCATGCCTGCTTCATCCCAGGCCCTGTGCCACACACTGGGAATATAGCAGTAAGCAAGATAAATACAGTCCTTCCTTTCACAGAGTTTATAGGCTGTTGGGGAGACAGCCAAGATAATTTGGACTTCCCTCCAGTGACAGGAAGGAAGTCATTTTTTTTTTTTAATTTATTTATTTTTATTTTTGTCTGCGTTGGGTCTTTGTTGCTGCCTGCTGGCTTTTCTCTAGTTATGGCGAGCAGGGGCTACTCTTCGTTGCCATGCATGGGCTTCTCATTGCGGTGGCTTCTCTTGTTGCGGAGCACGGACTCTAGGCGCGCAGGCTTCAATAGTTGTGGTTCGCGGGCTTAGTTGCTCTGTGGCATGTGGGATCTTCCCGGACCAGGGCTCAAACCCGTGTCCCCTGCATTGGCAGGCGGATTCTTAACCACTGCACCACCAGGGAAGCTGCTGAAAGATTTTAAGTAGGAGAATGATATGATGAGATTGGAATTTTAGAAAGCTAGCCCTGGCTTTTATGTTAGAGAATAGATTGTAGTGGAACAAGATTGAGAGCCTAAAGACCAGTTAAGAGGTTATCACCATAATTGAATGACTGATTATAGTGACTTTGACTTAGTTGGTAACAGTTGGGATTGAAGAAAATGGGACACTTTGAAAGATACATAAGAAGATGGGGTGTGTAGCCTTGCAGTTTGTTGGCTGTGTGCGATGGGGACCATGAAGGGTAACTTTGCAGTGTCTGCTATGGATACTTGGTTGGATATAGTGATGCCAGTTTGTGATCCTGGGTCTGGGATGTGGGGAAGTACAGGAAATGATCAGTAGATTTACAAATATTTAAGGAGGTAGGAAAACATCCAAGGAGAGAAATTCATTAGGCAGTTGAAAATATAGATCTGGAGCAGGAGAGATATGTAGGCTGAGATGTAAATATTGAAGTCATCAGCATGTAATAATACAGTTGAGACCATGCAAATAAATCAACTCTCTAGGGATAGACGGTAGATGGAAAATAGAAGAGCAATGTCTGAAATTTGTTTTATGTAAACATCGTATCAACAAGAGAAGTCTAGGGGCTTCCCTGGTGGCACAGTGGTTAGGAATCCGCCTGCCAATGGAGGGGACATGGGTTCCAGCCCTGGTCTGGGAAAACCCCACATGCCACGCAGCAACTAACCCCGTGTGCCACAACTACGGAGCCTGTGCTCTAGAGCCTGTGAGCCACAACAACTGAAGCCCACGCGCCTAGAGCCCGTGCTCTGAAATGGGAGAGGAGAAGCCCGCACACCGCAACGAAGAGTAGCCCCTGCTCGCCGCAACTAGGGAAAGCCCGCGTGCAGCAACAAAGACCCAACACAGCCATAAACAAACAAACAAACAAACAAAACAGAAGTCTAGTAGGAGAAGTAAGAACCTGGGCTCTGGAGTCACATAGCCCTGGCCTTCACCACTTGCCAACTGTGCAACCCCTGCAGGTATCTTACGTCAAAGCCTCAGCGTCTTCTTCTGCAGTGTGGCAAATGATATATATTGGGTTACTGGGAGAACTAAATGAAATGATACATGTGGAAGGTTGTAGAATGGTGTCTGACACTTGACAAACAGTCAAAAATATTATTTTTATACCCTCAGTAGAAAAAAACTATAACCAACTCTGTCAGTTTTGTTAATTCTACATACTTTTAATAAAATGTGTCACACTTCTAGTAAAAAAGAAGTTTCCCCAGGTCTTAAAATTAATTTTTGACACAACAAACCTTTTAAAAGTTGTGTCATAAAAGCTGGGAACTTTGGACATATACTGGCTTATAAGTTACTCCTATAAGAATTTTAAAAAATAATTTTAAAAATACAAAATCAGATTTTATTAAGCTAAAACAAATTCCTACCCAGAAGACTTAAAACTTCATTTTGAAATGAATTATGAAAATTGCCACATGAAGACAGTAGCTGAAATTTTCATTCTATATGTATATGACTATTTTGGTTAGTCTCTAACATAATATGTGACATATAAGATCACTCTGCTAGCTGAAGTGGGAAGCAGCCACATAGCACAGGGAGATCAGCTCGGTGCTTTGTGACCACCGAGAGGGGTGGGATAGGGTGGGAGGGAGGGAGACACAAGAGGGAAGAGATGTGGGGATATATGTATATGTATAACTGATTCACTTTGTTATAAAGCAGAAACTAACACACCACTGTAAAGCAATTATACCCCAATAAAGATGTTAAAAAAAAAAAGATCACTCTGTTAGCTGAATAAAATGTTAAAAATAGAACCTCCTTCTTACCTCTTCAGTCATTTATTATTTTGCAGGAAAAGTAGCTCTAGATGTTGATTATTTTGTTTTAATTTCTACACATTTACATGTGATGTTACATGTTACCCATTTTTTTAAAAAAATTAACCAAAAATGATTTTTGTGGTAACATCTTAAAGTCATCTGTAATTAATAAAAACAGTCCTGTTGACTTAATAAAATATTGAAATATCACATGCTGCTCTTGACCATCATCATCTCATTACCATCGCTTTGTGTTTTGCATTATTTTTCCTTTTGCATGGAAGATCATCTGCTATGGATGGCCATGAGTTGAATGAGGATGGAGAGCTGTTGCTGGTTTATGAAGGGTTGAAACAAGCCAACAGGTTATATTTGTCTCCTCAAAATGGAATGTTATTAATTTGTTGTTTTTCTTACTAACAGTGGCCTCTGGACTTTAACTTCTGTATTTCTTATTCATTAAGTGTCTTCCTGGGTAAATTTCAGACACTAAAGTTTGTGAATGTCTCACTAAAAGTGGAAGAAATTCCAAACCTCTCAACTGGAGCCCAAGCTACTACTGCAGGAGAGATTAATACCTATTACGTAGTGGTTTCTTGTTTGGAATAATGATCAATTTAAAGGATGTGTGTGCCTGGGCAACGTGTCTACATTCTCATATATTATGATCATGCTGCCTAACAGCAGTGTTAAGCAGTGTTAAGTGCACGATTTGGCATTCTGTGTGGTTATTGTGAAATTCCGATTTATGAAACCGCAAGCAAAGAGGGTTTCCTGCATTGCTACAGTTCAAACTAATCACCCTAACTCAACATGTTAAATATGTCTAGGGGAAAGCAAATGAAATTGAAACAGCCGCACCTTTCTAACACAGACACTCATCTCCTCTAGTGAGATTTGTGTCTTAAAATCTCTTAAAAATGCCATTTTAGTGATGAATTTTTAAAAATATTTAATTTTTAATATTTATATTAAATATTAATATATAAATATTTAATTTTAAAATATTTAGACTCTTTGTTCGAGGGGCTTCTACTTATTCTGCTTTGTTCTAATCACAAACCATTGTCATTAACTTTGTGGTGTTATGGATTCAAATCCTTTTGAAATTTTATAATCATTAAAATATTTTTAGTCTGCTGTTAACTGTTTGCTTGCAATGGCATCAGTGTTTCCCAGCATTTGATAACTAAGGGGGTTCGAATAAAAGAACATCTTTGCTTTCTTCATGTTAGTTAATTCCTATCCATAACTTTGTCTTGGCTTTGGAAAAGGGGGTGAATGTAGAAATGGGGGTGCCTGGTGAAGGGAGGATGCCAGTTCACTCTAGTATCCTCCTGCCCTAGACTACTCACGGCGCAGCTGACTTGTATGTTTGCTCAGAGAAGCAGTAGCTGCTTTGTTGGTCCCACTAATATTGATGTTCTAAAACCATATCTTGTTAGGATTCTGTTACTGATAAGGAAGTTTATGGGGAAAGAGAAAATGACAAATTATATATATATATATATATATATATATGAAATTTCAGAGCTATCTGTCTGGATTTGGGTAAATCTGTATGTATTTCAGAGTAGCACTCCAGCCTTTCTGCCCTTCAGAGATAAAAGTAGAAAGTAAAAATGGGACCCTGGTCATACCCTCTGCCTGGAATTAGTAATGCTGAAAGTCTTCAAGGCATATTTAATTAGATGGGGCATTTGTAATCTTGCCCTCCATAGTGCGGTGATTTTGTGACGAAGGTACTAGCCTTGCCAACTTTAATGCTAGTTTGTGAATGTAGTAAGCCAGGTTCTTTAACCTATGTCTTTTAATTGATTGATCAATTTTTAATTGATTGATTGATCATCATTTCCTATGAACCTTTCAAAAGAGCTAAAATTTTCCTGTTTCTAGGGGCCTTTGAGAACTTTGTAGCAGGGTCCACAGTTCAGAAAGACACAAATGTGAGCACATTTGTTTCCATTTCTGGCCCTTGGTTGAGTTCCTAGACTCTAATCAAGTCAGAAGCTACACAGTCACTACAGAGCCCCCGCTTTTCTGCCCTTGCAAGTGAGCATGGAGTCTTGCACCCTTCAGGCAGGGACTCTGGTGTCACCTCCCTTTCCTACTCGTGTGGCTTCTCCGCAGGCTCCTGGAATCCCAGCTGCAGTCGCAGAAGAGGAGCCATGAGAATGAGGCCGAAGCCCTCCGCGGGGAGATCCAGAGCCTGAAGGAGGAGAACAACCGGCAGCAGCAGCTGCTGGCCCAGAACCTGCAGCTGCCCCCAGAGGCCCGCATCGAGGCCAGCCTGCAGCACGAGATCACCCGGCTCACCAACGAGAACCTGGTAAGGGAGGTGCCAGGCCACACTCCTCAGCACGCAGGCCCTAGCCCTGCAGGGCGGCCTTCCTTGCTTTTTGAGCAAAACGTCTTTCCTGACTGGGAAACACTCACTGCCCCACACTTGTTACCCTCTTTCCCTATCAGGGACAGAGTAAGGAAAATAGGACTATGTTGGTAGAAGTGAAAAAGGCGTGTACTCGGGTTGTTTCTCACAGAAGGCTCTGGTGCATCTCAGCATCCTCAGCCCTCACTTGGAGGGTCTGGAAGATATCGGCCGACTGTGTGCTGGGCTTTTGATATCCTCAGGAACTCAACTTCCTCCACGTCAGCTGCAGCTTCTCTGCCATCGAGGAGGTTATATAGTTGTCACAACCTTTGGTCCCCAAGCACCACTGTGGCCATCCCAGCCCCTGTCTCTAGCAGACAGCGGGGTTAGAGTTAGGGTCAGGGAAGGCAGTTGGCAGAACCAACGTGGGGCTGTAGGTTGGCCTTGGCTGGAGCTCCAAGGTCAGGGAGGAGGAACGTCAGGATTCAAGTTTATACATTCGTGATTCTTTTTTAGCAGAACTTGGGCAGTGAATGAGGAGATTTTTTTCCCCTTGCCAGATTCTGAGTGCTGGCACAGAGTCCAAGTTTGTTCTTTTTCTCTTTTTTTCTTTCTCTCCTTCTTTCTTTTATAGAAAATATTTTCTAAAATGTTTCTTTCTCAGTCACAAAGTAACTTTTATTACAGATTTATACTTAAGTTTGATAAACATATTTATTAAAGTAAAAGTCATTGAAAAAGTATAATTCCACTTTTTTTTTTTTTTTGGCTGTACCACATGGTTTGTGGGATCTCAGTTCCTCAGTTACCCGACCAGGGAACTCCCAATGCCATATTTCTATAAAAAAATCTATATTGTAGTGTCAGTCTGGTTTTGAGAAAAGCTGTTTAGGGCTAGTGGTAATTTGTTTCTGTTTTGGGTTATTTTTAATTAATTAATTTGTTTGTTTATTTATTTATTTATTTTTGGCTGTGTTGGGTCTTCGTTGCGGTGTGCAGGCTTCTCATTGTGGTGGTGGCTTCTCCCGTTATGGAGCATGGGCTCTAGGCATGAGGGTTTCAGTAGTTGTGGCACATGGGCTCAGTAGTTGTGGTTCACGGGCTCTAGAGCACAGGCTTAGTAGTTGTGGCGCATGGGCTTAGTTGCTTTGTGGCATGTGGGATCTTCCTGGACCAGGGCTCGAACCTGTGTCCCCTGCATTGGCAGGCAGATTCCCAACCACTTCGCCACCAGGGAAGCGCTGTTTCTGTTTCTTCAATTCAGGGTTTTAATGAGCTGTACTAAAATAGTTTGGATTTTCTCTGAAGATTTAACAATCTGAATTATCCCTCCATTATTTCATTAGTGATCATTTACATTACAAATAGTTTTCTGGTGTCATCTATTCAACCATCTTTTATATTAATTTGAAGCAAAACTCAAAGGTATGGGACTTCCCTGGTGGCGCAGTGGTTAAGAATCCACCTGCCAATGCAGGGGACACGGGCTCAAGCCCTGGTCTGGGAAAATCCCACATGCCGCAGAGCAACTAAGCCCGTGTGCCACAGCTACTGAGCCTGTGCTCTAGAACCCAAGAGCCACAACTCCTGAGCCCGCGTGCCACAGGTACTGAAGCCCGCGCACCTAGAGCCTGTGCTTCGCAACAAGAGAAGCCACCACAATGAGAAGCCAGCACACCGCAGTGAAGAGTAGCCCCCCTCACTGCAACTAGAGAAAGCCCACGCACAGCAAGGAAGACCCAATGCAGCCTAATTAATTAATCTAAAAAAAAAAAAAAAAAAAGCTCAAAGGTATTCTTTTTCCAGTCTGTGCTTCCCTCTGAGGACAGCTTGCTGGTGAGGCTACATTGTAGGAATGGGAAAGGTGGGTGAGGGCAGAGTTTGGACTCTTTCCAAAGGGCCTGAAATATCACTAATTTGTGGGGGAAGGTCTTCTGAATCATGGAATATTTCTGAGATGTCATTTTATTACTCACAAATATATTGTTGCTTAAATTAAACTAACAATGCTTTATTGCCTAAGAATTGATATACTAAATAATATAATAATAATTGATCAGCATATAAATTCTGTGCTTTTTAAATGATTATCTTAAAATACAAGGTGAAACCATGAAATAAAGATGAATCTGGGTGGTAGATTCTCAGAGTTTTTTCACTAAGCTGGTTAAGCATTTCCCTTTCAACCTTATGCACAGTATTACTTTTCTTCTCAATTTTTAATAGCTAATACAAACATAAACTAAGCCCTCAAATTCTCAACTGGTAGAATCTAGTTAACGAGTTTGAATTTTAGGACAACCCTTCGTAGGTCAGCTGCTTCTGCCTCGCTGACTACTTATTCAGGAGAGTGGATTCAAACTTACAGATAGGGGATGATGTACTTTTTCACAATCATTATAGTGTCTCAGTCTTAATTGTGCATTTCTTTAGGAAACACTTGGGCAGATATGAAAGCAGCAGTGGGCCTAGGCTTAGTGTTCTGAGAAACTACCCTGCAAATCCTTCCCACCCACCTTCCCCCCAACACAATCACAGAAATGGTTTTTCTCCCTCCTCTAGTGGACAAGCGTCACAGGCCACCCGCAAGCTGCCTTTCAGGGAAGGAAGGCACACAGCTTCTCATCAGTCTTTCCAACGTCAAACAAGAGCTCCAACTTTGCCATTATTCTCACTTTTGTTTTAAGGGAATTCCCCACTCTTGCCACTGCTACTGGCAGCAAAGAAAGTGCAGCAACTTGTGAGCAGGTCTGAGAATTGAAATAACAGCCTTATCTGGGGAATATGGACCACAGCTCTGTTTACCTGCTAACATAGCCTGTTTCCTCTGAGCATGTGAAAATATATTTGTGTATATATAATCAGAATCATCTGTACTAGAAAAATTAGAGGGCAATGGCAGGTGACAAATCAGAGCCTTTTGAGTATACGTGGTTTCATTATTTGTGTTTTAAAATATTTTAAAATTGATTTTGCTGAGAGGTAGCATTCCCCTCACAGAGAAAAACAAATGTCCATTGTGCCTGTTTTTTCAGTATTTTGAGGAATTATATGCAGATGATCCTAAGAAGTATCAATCATATCGGATTTCACTTTACAAACGGATGATTGTATGTAAACTCAGAGTGCTTCTCTGTCGTCTTCCCTGCTAATTCTAGCCCTCTGTAACTGAAGAGCACACCGCTGCCTGCCCCGCCCCAGGAAGTCTCTTCAAAAACTGTCACAAAACCTTTCTCCCCACAGCTGTCTGTTACCCAGTGATGTTGCCTCTATCAATGTCCTACGTCCATTGTCACCTTCAGTTTGTTATTAACACTAGGCTTACAGTGTGATGGAAGCAAAATTTGAAAGATAAAGTAAAATCCAAGAAACAACTGAACGCTTTGAAATGTTAGCAACTGTTCCTTTTGAATCATTGATCTAGTATCTAAATCAGCCTTGTCTAAACTAAACTGGAAAATGAATGAATATTTGTATTTATAAAAGCTTTTCTAATCCATAACCTGAATAACAACCACAGACTTATTAAATCACTGATTTATTTCCCTTCCAAGTTCCTAGTCTGCTGTTGTCCACTTTCCTTCTTAATTATCGATCTTTTAATTATGCCGGTCATTTGAAATAATTCTTGATTAGAGAGCCAATTATCACAGTTTTTTTAACCCCCCACCTTTGAACAAACTGCTTTTGTTTTCTCTTTTTGCATAAACCATGTGGAATTATCCCTTTTTCTCTATAAACAAACTTATATCACCTGGGAGATTTTTATGGGAATGTTATCCAACCTGCCACTTGGTCTGCAGACCACTCTATCCTGTTTTCTGTCGTTATTTATTTTTTTTTAAACATCTTTATTGGAGTATAATTGCTTCACAATGGTGTGTTAGTTTGTGCTTTATAGCAAAGTGAATCAGCTATACACATACATACATCCCCATATCTCCTCCCTCTTGCATCTCCCTCCCACCCTCCCTATCCCACCTCACTGTCGTTATTTTTTAACTTACCTTTTAATTCCCAAAACTTCTTAACTTTTCTTAAGTTACAGGACTAGTTTTAGCCTCTCCAAAGGGCGGGACTCATAGAGACAGTGCTTCACACACATAGGTGTTAATCAAAAGCCCCTAAGTTCAACCATCCTTAAAACTTCCCAAAAAACTGTGTGCATTCATCAGAATTTACTTTGCCTGTTCCCCGTTTAAAAGAAAAACTTGCTACTGGAATAGCAGTACATTTTACGAGCATTTTAATTGTTGTGGAGTCTACTGGAAAAGACTCCACAGTGAGCCTGCTGTCCATCACGCTGTAAAGGAGTTTACTGCCTTGTATATTTTAACATTTGGCTTTTATTATAGCTGCATTTCCCATTGCCTGCCAGTTTTAGCCAGGTGGGGCTCCACCCATGAGCTTTCATGGAGCTTTTATGTAAAACTAACAAGTGCTGTTTCTGTAATTTTGTGTCTGCTCTCCTTCTGTGCATTTTAGAAGGTTTATTTTGGTCTTTCTGTTCTATTTCTCATTTTGATCTTTAGGATTTGATGGAACAACTCGAAAAACAAGATAAGACTGTCCGGAAACTGAAAAAACAACTGAAAGTATTTGCCAAAAAAATTGGTGAACTAGAAGGTATTTAAACATGTTTCTGTGACAGTTGCTGAACCTTGGTTTTATATGCAATACTAGTGGCTTAAAAGGTTTTTGTGTGAATATTAGGGACAATAACAAAAATGACGTTCAGCAAACCTGGCCTCCGTGGAGTGGAAATTTTCATTACTAGGTGGGCGAAAATGTTCTTTTCGTGGTAGTAATAATTTACAAAAAGAGAATTCATTCAGCAAACATCTAATGACCGTCTTCTGTAGACCAGGCACTATGCTAGGCAGTATTACATAGTGGTTAAAAGCATGGATTCTGTAGCTAAGCTTCTCGGGTTTAAATACTGCCTCTTCCACTATTAGTCATCTGATACTGGGCAAGTTACTGAACCTCTCTATGCCTCAGTGTTCCCACCTGTTAAATGGGAATGATAATGGTGTCTACCTGACACGGTTTGTAAGGGTTAAATTAATTAATATGTGGAATGCGTTTGGTATATTTCCTGACACACAGTAAATCCTATATACAACTTATTTTTATTACTGTTATTCTTAGTATTAGGGATACTAAGATGAGTAAGACAGAGTCTGTGTCCTCAAAGAACTTACATCTAATGGAGAACAAAAAGAGAAGTAAATAAGAAAAAAAAGAATTATGATTATAAAGAAATAAGATTTTAGAAAACATCTCATGATTTATATATGATGATGGGAAAACACCTTGAGAAGTGATCAAATATCGGTTATTATTATATACAAATGATTCTTGTCTTGTGGGTTAGTGTTTGTTCCTTCAGTAAGTAGGTGCCAGGGATATAGCAGTGAACAGGGCTAAAGCCACACTCTCAGCTTAGTCCAGCAATGATCTCATTGTTCAAGAGATTCTGAGACCCTCTTTGGAATTGCCTTCAGACCTATGCAGGGTATTACCATTTTGACCCATCTATTACCATTTGACCCATCTATTCTGTCATTGTCACTCTGAATAATTTTTGCTCTGCTCAAAGGGTGAAGATTCCCCATCACTGGGAATGTCCAAAAGAATCTACCATGATTAACTGTGTGGCTCTCATTCCTCCAACGTGCCAGGCCTGTCCTAACTGTTCCATCTGTTTGATCTTTTTGCTTCTCTTAGTCAAGTCCTGCTTATCCTTTGAGACCAGAGTTATATGTCACATGCTCAAGAGCAGCCTTTCCTGATCACACAGGTAGACCCTACGGCTCTACCCTCTGTGTACCGCAATTTGCCTCCCATCTTTTGTGGTTTTCACTGTCATATTTTTAGCAGTTTTTCTGTTTGAATTACTGCCTTCCTCAATGGACTATGAACTTCCTGAGCATGGTGACCACCTCTTATTTCCTCTTGTTTTCTCGGCACCTAGTATATTGTCTGACCTGTCATAATCATTCCATTTATTAAAATTTTGAACCTCTGAATTACAGAACCAGACTATATGTCTGTTGGCGGAACTTTAAAAATATTTATTCAGGGCTTCCCTGGTGGCGCAGTGGTTGAGAGTCCACCTGCTGATGCAGGGGACGCGGGTTCGTGCCCCGGTCCGGGAGGATCCCACGTGCCGCGGAGCAGCTGGGCCCGTGAGCCATGGCCGCTGAGCCTGCGCGTCCGGAGCCTGTGCTCCGCAACGGGAGAGGCCACAGCAGTGAGAGGCCCGCGTACTGCAAAAAAAAAAAAAAAAATCTTTATTCAGAGAACTTTTCTGCACTTAACTCTGCATTAATTATATCATGAGATGATAATTAGACAGCAGAGTATCCGCTTGAACGAAACTGATTTTAAGGGTATTAACTTGTAAGATTATTTTTTAAGCTCCTAATCGTTTCTTTACCATATGTTAGTAACTTTTGATAAATAGAAAAGCCATTTATTATTTTACATTTTTACTTAGCTTTCTTTGATATGTATATTTTACTTAAAGTGAAAGCTTAGAGCAATTTTAAGCCATTATCAATCAGAATTCAACCTCATCAGTTAAACTATCCTGCCAGCTATATTCTTAAATCTATAAGTACATTTGAGAAGGCAATTCATAGATTAAACAAAAAAGTCATTATGATATTCTTAAGAAAAGTTGAGTTACATAATACATATCTACAGAATAAGATGAAATAGATTTATGTGACTTGAGCGTTTGCTGAGTGCAGTGTACCTCCCCTCCCCAAGGCAGAGAAGAAAGACAACACGCTTTTCCAACACCTTTCTCTCCTGTCCCCTTATCCCCACAGTGTACAGAAAACACTGATAACCTTGTACAGCAAAGCACCTTCTAATATCTAAAAGTTTTCTTATATTTTTCTAAATATAATATACTTAAATGCTTCTGGTTTAAAATAGCAAGACTCTTACCTCTTCCTATGGGCTACACTTAATTAAGGAGACATTTTTAGAAGCCAGTGAAGACTTTTTAAATGCCAACATACATAATTTTTAGCAGAAATTATATGGCTAAATTGAGAATGTTTCAAAATTTGATATGCTTTATGCTGTATTTTAATCCAGGAGTGGGTGTTCCATCTCAATTTTCATAGAGTCGGGGAATTTAGACCTAAAAGAATTCTAGAAATCAGTTAATTATTTCATAGGAGAACAGAGCTGAGGCCCAGAAACCATAAGGGACTTCCAAAGTCTCAGCCACTTAGTGGCCAAAATGGGACTAGAACCCAAGCCTTCTGAAGAGCACTGACTTCTTTGTGTCATATTTTCCAACAGACCCTCTCTACTTATAATAATTCATTTGACTCTCAATTAAACCTGAGATCAAGATCTTCCCTGTACCAAAGTGAGGGAAGGAAAAAAAATTTTCCAATTTCCTTTCTATTTCTAGGACAAAAAGGTTCAGGAATGTTTTTCTCTCAAGCATAAAGAATCTATTATACTTGAAAATGGAAATAGATGTTGCTTCACATCTTCCTAGAAGATTGCTGTATTAGATGGAGCATTCGACTAAATGACCCCCAAGCTCCCCTGAGTCTCTTAAAAACTGGGTGGTATTCTGGCTTCTCTCTTTCAGGCTTTATATTTTCCTGATACTACGTAAGGGTTGACATTTTAATTATATGATTATTTTAATTATATGATTTGTTAAATAAATCAAGGTCATGTTGAGCTGACATCTATATTTTACCTGTGAGTTTTTGTGAAGACTCTAATCTCTGGGAAGAATTCAAAGACAGTAAAATTTTAATGAAAGTATGGCAAATTTTATCTCTGACATTTTTGTACAGAACCAAAAATATCTTCGTTAGAGATTTTGCAAAAGGAAAGTGAAGCTTTCTTTTAAAACGTAATATCTCTTAGTTAAAATATTCACCATATTCATAAATTCTGTGGTGCACAATTTTTCATATTTTAACATCTCTGAAATTAGGATGTATCTTACAGAAGTTGATGGGTTTTAGTTTAACTGGCAATATTTTTCCTTCTTTAGTGTTATATAAAATAATACTATATGTCATAATCAGTGGCACCTTAGATATGATAAAATCAGTAGGTTTAAAACATTCTTTTTGAGTTATACAGAGTCCAAATGTGTGCATTTGTTGATAAACTTAGTATGTTGAATCTGTTTTCTCCCAGTTTCCCCTCATTGAACTGTTTCTGTGGCTTAAAGCAACCAGTAACATAGATGGCAGGGATCTTATTATTTTGTTTTACATGCAGAATATATACAGGAGCTGTGAAGGTCACAGCTGTGTACTGATCCTGAGATCCTCATGCTGTTGTGTTTAAACTAATTCCAGAAATAACTTATGTAAAACTAAATAGTTTGAATCTCCTATCTCTTGTAGAGAGGCATACAAGGCATTCAGTTAGTCCTGCGGTTTTGGACTGCATCATGCATATGAAATGCTAGGTTATGGGAGGTGGCCACAGCCCTGATTTGTCCAATCACAGTATGATCGCTCTTTAGATATCATAACGTTGGTGGATGGTGGTGATTTTCAGCGCTGATAGTCCCGGTGTGTGATGCTGCGGCATAAGGTGGACGAGGTGTCACCAGGCTCTGTGCTACATGAGCAAGAGCACTGGCAGGTATTGGTGTTCTCTGTGATAACCTCATGCTGTGGAACTGGCTTCCCAGAACTAACACCGGAAGTTGCCCAGAGTGACAGGAGAAGCATGGCTGATACCTTGTGGAGTCAGCAAGATTAAACTTTCTAATGCATCTGATCTGCGTTTTGTTTGTTTGCCAGCAGTCTCTGAACTCAAACTTAAGCTACACCCAAATAGATTTCTTTTTTTTTTTTAACATCTTTATTGGAGTATAATTGCTTTACAATGTTGTGTTGGTTTCTGCTGTATAACACTAAATAGATTTCTTAACTGCCCCCCTTCCTGTAGATAAGAGAATTAAAAATCTTACTAGCATATAGCTCCACAAACACCATCATAACTCAAGTTTCCCTTTACCTTCCCTTGAATTTCCCATTCAATTCTCAATTTTGAGATGAAATTGGAGACTTTTTCTTAACTCTCAGTTTTTCTCTGGCAGCTGCCATCAACAGTGGTGATCATTTTTAACATCTGAAAGGGTTGTTAGCCAGCTGTTATACTTTAGTGGTTGCAGCTTTGTGGTGGGACTTTTAGCACTTTACTAAAAACAAACAAACAAAAAGTGAATAATATTTAGGAAATCATATTAAATACAGGTTGTTTTATCTGCTCATGATTTCTTTGGGAGTGAGGGGTGACAGAACATTAAGCCTTTTCCTTATGAAGGCTTTGTGAGAAATAATACATTTCACATCAACTAGTGTGAAGAAACTCGGTTCTACCAGCTATCTTGATGTGGTTTGAACTGATTGCAATGGTACATTTAAAGTAAATGTTCTTTTTCTTTAATGACCAGATTCATAGAGCTAAAGGTAAAGGGGAATCTTTTATAGTCTGGCTGCCTCTTTGTAGAATATTGCTTTTTCCTTCTGTAAATTAAAGTCGAAATATATTTAGATATTTATGATTGATACTGATTAGTTAACTAAGAAGTTAAACCACTTACTTTGGAGACATTTAATCTTATTACAAAGTAAACCTTATTACCAAAAAAAATGCTTTTGAATCTAGTAAGATTCTTTGGTGTTCATAGTAGCCAAGCACTAGTGGTTGTTAGAGTGACATTACCGTATAATTTTATCATCTATCCACCCAGTTTTACCAGAAAAAATACTGAAAGAAGGGACAATTAAGTGGTAAATATGGCAAACTTCTGTTGTTATAGAGTTTACTTAAAATTATAGGAACATGGAAACCTCTCATCTTTTCTACCTGGAAGACATTTTTCTTCTTTTTGTTTCTGATGAAGTGGGCCAAATGGAGAACATATCCCCAGGACAGATCATTGATGAGCCCATTCGTCCAGTCAACATTCCCAGAAAAGAAAAGGATTTCCAAGGAATGCTGGAATACAAGAAGGAGGATGAGCAAAAACTTGTTAAGAACTTGATTCTGGGCAAGTATTTCCTGCGTGAGATAAAAGGTCTTTCTGGTACATGTGTCAGTGGTGGAAAAGGCTAGTCACTCATTTATTAAATATTCACACTGGTTTCTTTAGTCATCCTTGACTGCTGTGCGTATAGTGCTGTAGCAGCATCCTGACCACATCATGGATGTCAGTCACACTGCAGGGACACTTGGTAGGACCCACCTAACTCCTGGAAGAGCAGGTTCCATAGGGAATGAAGAGTTTAGTTTGGGATGGGCTTAGTTTGACATGCCTGAGCAGAGATGTCAAAAGCCACTTGATACATGAGCCTAGAATTCAAAGGAAAAGTCAGGGCAGGAGATAGACATTTGGGAGTTGTTGTATAAGCAGCTAAGATTCACATGTTCCTACCCTCAAGAATTTCTCCACTTAGTCAGCCTTTAAAATATGCTTTTTTAAAAACACGACCTATTTACCCTGAATGATTGAACTCTTACTTGAGAGCTGTGCTTTTGTATCTCAAAAAGCATTCCTCGTGAAGACTTTCAAAGTTATATAAGATTATTTTTCCTCTTTTCTTTTTTAGAACTGAAGCCACGTGGTGTAGCAGTCAATTTGATTCCAGGGTTACCAGCGTATATCCTGTTTATGTGTGTTCGACACGCTGACTACCTGAATGATGATCAGAAAGTAAGGTCGCTGCTAACATCAACAATAAACAGCATCAAAAAAGTATTAAAGGTCAGTTCATGTTCAACAAAATTCTCATAATGAATATGAATGATGACAGAGTCTGCACAGAGGTATTTTTCCTTCCTTAGACTTGAGCTAAGTTTCCAGTTATGACCACTTTCTAGTCTTAATCTATACCTTCCATTGTAGGAAACATTCATTCTGTAAAGTGTCTATGTGCCTTCTTTCAAAACAGGGCTCAGGTTGAACAGTAATCAAAATTAAGTCAATATACTTGATTGTGAAGCAAATTCAGTTTCGTCATAGAAGTTTTCTGCTTTGAGGTCTTAGAAGTAAATTAAAAATACCTAGTGAAGTTCATATATACAGGGAATATGATGCTATAGTTAAAATAGGTATTAAGTAAGTTTAGTAATACCTAGCCCATTCATATAAAAAGATGTTTGATAAAACATTTAAAATTCTCTTCTGACTTTTCTTCCCATTATTCTCCAGCTCATCTCATAATTTTCCTTGTTACCTTAAATGCCTGGTTCCATGTGAGAAGCAACACACAGATACTAATCAGAGAGGAAAGACTTGGAAAAGGCAGCAAAGTTACATAATAGAACAGAAAGCCCTGCATAACTCAGTAATCACTGAGTCACTTGCGTGATCATCCTCTTGACAATCTAGAAAAACAGTGAACATTAACCTTAGTTTTAACCATTTTTCAGTTCTGTGGCATTAAGTACATTCATACTGTTGTATAACCATCACCACCATCATCTCCAGAACTTTTTCATCTTCCCCATCTGAAACTCTGTACCCATTAAACACACCCTCCCCCAGCCCCTGGTCATAACTTTTAATGCCGGTTCTCAGTCCCTCCTGCACAGATAGTCTATGTGGTTACTTTCTACAGTGCTTACTAAAGTGGAGTTTCTGAATATTTAACATTCAAACATTGATGAATGTCTTCTGAATGTAACTCATTTAATTTTTGGTGTATTGATGCTGTATTACATTTGGATAGACGAGTTTTACTACTTCTTAAGTCAACTCCTACAAAGACAACAAAGCCAAATCGTAAAGTTTTCTCCCTCTCATCTTACTTGCAAGATGAGAAAATTTGGATAAATTCTTCCAAATTTATCTAATTTGACTAATTATTGTACCAAATTGTTTAAAGATTAAAAAGGAGTAGATACTTGAACACAGCACCCTTTTGATACCATTTTAAATGGATGTGCATTTGTTTCACATCCTTTTTTAAACTGAAGTGTATTTGTCGTGTGTCCCTGGTTTGATTTCGCAGAGGTGGTTTGACACGTGGCCCACACCTGATGAAGAGCCAAACTCTCCACTGCTCTGCACAGGGCTTCCTCCATTCCATTTCTGATTAGCTCCCCAGAAATTTTATCTTATCATTGACAAGATTTTTAACCTAATCTGGGTTTCAGTGCTTCACAGTATTTGTAATTCCCTTTTGTGCCTTTAGTCCTCTCTGATTCCCTTCAGTAACCCTCAGGGAAGTGAGTTTGGGTAAGCTGTGGCTTGGTGAATTGTTTTCTGCTTAAAGGGACTGCTAAGCGAATATCAATTGCATGACCAGGCATCATTTTCTAATGGCATTTTCTAATTGCCAAGCAAAGTAACAAACAACCAGTGAACCCAGTGGTTGAAATTCTCTAGCAACGATATGAGGCTTTACAACTGCAATGTGATTTATTTTTATAACTGTTGTTAATGGTGAGTGAAGGAAATGGGCCTTCTGGTATCTGTTTGGTTTTCTCAGGCTATTATTTCCCTAAGGAAAAAGCTAATTTAGGCTTATTCTCTCTTTCAGAAAAGAGGTGATGATTTTGAAACTGTCTCCTTCTGGCTTTCTAACACATGCCGATTTTTGCACTGTTTGAAGCAGTACAGTGGAGAAGAGGTGAGAAAGCCTTGATCGCAAAACCAGCATGCTATACTTTCTCTGACCTTTTTAAGGAAAAAAATTTAAAGCACAAACTATTTAGCCATTTGTTAATTTAGAAACCTGAATTCAGAGGTGGCTTGGAAGTTCATAGCTTTGTTTGGTGTTCATTATTTACAAAACTGACTTGGGAAGTGACATAGTTTCTTCCCTCGGAGAGTTTGTATTATGAGCAAGCACAGCAGAAATAAAATGAGCATTGGTCATTGAATGGTTATCACACTGAAACTTTTTGTTAAGATGTGAAAATGGGCTTTTCAAGGACTGATGTAGGAATATTGAGCTATTTAAAGAAATTAATCCATTTTGGCTTGTGTAATACATTAAAGGTGATCAAGGTAAAACATGTCTCTTTAGATTTGTCCATAGATATTTTTGCTTTTGCTTATAGTGATGTGGTCATCAGTTGCTTAATAGACTTCATATTTCAAAACTATGTAATATATTAATAATTATCATTTATTAAGGGCTGCTTAGTATGTATCAGACAGCATTTATTGTACATTATGTTGTTTAATTCTTGTTTAACATCTCAGTGAGGTCGGAATTATAACCCAGTTTTACAGATGAGGAAACTAAATCTCATCACTTTGCCCAAGTGCTCTCAGTCATAAGGAGCTGAGCTAGGATTCTGGGTCTGTCCACCTCCAAGAGCCTCTGTCCATAACCACTGCCCTTCATACCTCCCCATCCTTTGCCAGGAGGGCAGGCAGAGAAGCTGAGCAGTAGTACTTTCTGAGCACCCACAGGCTAGGGGCAGAGGACTGTCCTGGCAGATGATGGGAAATGCAATATGAGCAAGACATGGTCCTTGAGCAGATGGGACTAGCAGAACAGAATCCTCCAGAAGGCCTATTAACTGTCCTTTCAGTCCCCAGTTCTAGACCATGTTGTTAAGTAGGTTGCAGGGAGGCAGATGCTTGAGTGTGGGCAGAATCCATCAAATAGGCAATTGTCTTTGTCAGGCAGTGCCTGACAGAAGTACCTGCCTGTACAGTTGGCTTTCCATTTTAACAAATACCACCAAAAGATTCCATTCTAAGCTCAGACTGAGAATCATGTGTGGATACAGTAAAATATAGTAAAGAGAATTTTTTTATTTATTCACCAGTCTCTGTAGACATTGATCAATTTTAAGAAGATTATTTACGTCCTTCCAGTGTAGTATTTATAAATAGGGCTATATTTAATGAACTGAAGTTAAGAGATTACCACTTTAGATAATTTAGTGCTTGGCAGTGAACCAGCTGTTTCATAAGTGAAAACACTCATTAGTTTTTTTTTCAAATCAAGTTCCCCCATCTTGTTTCATTGACATTGCTGGTGGAAAAGCTTAAATGCTAGGTTGCCAAGTTTAGATTATTCAAACGCTAGTAAGAAGTGGAAGGGGAGACGTGATGGAAACAAACACACAGAATTTGAGAAGGAGTATCCTGGCATTTATGTGTAGGTTGGAATGGGAACTCTTTGGAGAAAGGAAAAAATAGCATGAGGATGCCGATCAAATGAGAGAGTTAAACAGAAGACATTTCACTTCATCTGTATCATTAACTCTCCATTATGGCTCTAGGGCTTTATGAAACACAACACATCTCGCCAGAATGAACACTGCCTCACCAATTTTGACCTGGCTGAGTACCGACAGGTGCTAAGTGACTTGGCCATTCAGATCTACCAGCAGCTCGTGCGGGTGTTAGAGAACATCCTTCAGCCAATGATCGGTAAGGCCAGGGCATATTGCTGACATCCAGGTCTGTCTACCTCATGTGTCCGCCAATAGATGACCACCAGTGGCACATGTGTTGGAGCATGTATTCATATGGAGAACATAAAGTAGTAAGACTCAGTCTCAAAATTAGCTGAGGAATCCCAGAACCCCAGCCATGATGAACTGGGGTGCCTCAAAATCACTGCTTCCACATGATGGAAATGGCAGTATATAGTTTACTTCCCTAATGTGTAATGCCTCTCTCTTATGATTGGGTCATGCTTTATACCCAGCAGTAGACCTCAGACCTCATCCAGTTTTCAAAAACACTTTAAACTTTGGTCTAACATACTACTACACAGAGCTTCCTAGGAACCCATCTGAAATGAAGGAGGCTTGGGAGGGTATGTAGTTTGCCTATTAGGCTACAGTAAGAGGGCTGGGAAGGTACCATGGCAACAAGAACAGGTCTCAGACACTCCATGCTGAGTGGAACATCTCATGACCCCTATGGAATTGTTAAAAGCAATTTGGTTTAAAGTAGCAGTTTCTCATTGGATGAGAAACTGGGGTGTGTGTGTGTGTGTGTGTGTGTGTGTTTCTATGTATGTGTGATTTCATGTACCTATCTTTATATGTGTGTACTCACTCTGGGTGTGTATTTATGTATCGTTCTACCAGTATTCCTTTGGAATGTGTAGCAGGTGTGAAATAGGAATTAGAAGGCATGTACAAATTGCAGGCTGCTAATTTTGAATGCATTGAACTTTTTTTTTAATTTTTTAAGTTACCAAACTGTATTATTGTCAAGCAAATTATCAACAGCCTCTTAAGGCTACTACCAGTTACCCTTTCTTTCCCCATCTATGTGTTTTCCACATTTCTACAACTTCGTCTCACCTCTGTGGGCTCCTAGTGTCCCATTTTTTATTGCAGGCCCCCCTTTAACCAACTAGAAACATAGAAGGCTGAGGAAGCCATGGGGGATGGCAGTGGTTTCTTCAGCTGACGCCTAAAAGGTCATGAATTTAAAGCAACCTAGGTCAGCAAAAATGCTTGAGGTAACACAGATGCAGAGGTCAGCTTCAGTCCATTCTCTTCTACTTTTGCCTGGTTTCATTGGCTAAATAAGAAATTTTACCTTTAGATGTGCCACTAGCTGCATCTCCCAATGATTTTACAACAACAAATGTTTTGAGTCAGTATGAGGTTCTTTGGAAGCTGCATTTAGCTCTAGGACATATAACAATGAATCAGGAATGGCCCCTGCTCTCAAGGGGGCTTCCAGTCCAGGGAGTGGGCATCCCAAAACCATCCTAGAGGAGGCATAAGCCAAATGCTGCAAGGGCGTAATAGAGGGAGCAGCAGTGCCCCAGATGAGAAGACTGAGTCCTGGGAGGCTAAGGCCAGCCCGAGGTCTCCCTGCTGTTGTGGGAAGCTCAGGGCAAGGAAGGGCCCAGCTCTCTAGCCCCACACAACTGCCCTCTCCCAAGTCTTCTCCAAGACCACTGCCTGATCTCCTGCCTTTCTTGCTACTTGATTTGTTTGCCTCTGGGGCTCAATATTACTGGAGAATTTTTTGTGTGTGTGTGGTATGCGGGCCTCTCACTATTGTGGCCTCTCCCGTTGTGGAGCACAGGCTCCGGACGCACAGGCTCAGTGGCCATGGCTCACGGGCCGAGCCGCTCCGCGGCATGTGGGATCTTCCCGGACCAGGGCACGAACCTGCATCCCCTGCATCAGCAGGCAGACTCTCAACCACTGCACCACCAGGGAAGCCCTACTGGAGAATTTTTATCTTCTCCCTAACTGCTCCATACATCTCTCTCAAAAACCCTCCCAAGATACCTCACACGTGCTATTACAAGGCTTCATATTTCAGAAAATGGGCCATTAAGAGTTCTTAATTTCATGGTAAATTTTTGAATTTAAGAATTATTACTATTTTTTTGAATTTAAGAATTATTCCTTCATTAAAGTTTAAAATCCAGAAGCCCTTTTATTGAGTTCTTTTTCCCACTATGTTGATACTCAAATCATTTTCATAAACTGAATGTGTGTATGTCTGTGTCTTTGTGTGTGTGTGTGCGCACGCTTCCTTCCAGATCTTCTTTTCTGACACTTGAACTTCTCTTGCAGTCTCCGGAATGCTAGAGCATGAAACCATTCAGGGTGTGTCTGGGGTGAAGCCCACAGGGCTAAGAAAGCGAACCTCCAGCATTGCTGATGAGGGTACCTACACACTGGACTCCATCCTGCGGCAGCTCAACTCTTTCCACTCAGTCATGTGTCAGCACGGCATGGACCCCGAACTGATCAAGCAGGTGGTCAAGCAGATGTTCTACATCGTGGGGGCCGTCACACTGAACAACCTCCTCCTCCGGAAGGACATGTGCTCCTGGAGTAAAGGCATGCAGATCAGGTGAGCGAACGCCAACAGCTGCCATGGCCTTTCCATGCTGCCCAACCGCTTGCCAGGGCTCGTGTGAGGCTAGTGTACCTGATGTCCACTGTCCCCCCCACCGACTCCCCGCCAGGCGAGCAGCCAGGGCAGACCGAGCACAGAGCTGCTTCCTCTTGTCTGGCTGGACCCTCCACTCTCATTCGTGATTGCTCCTGGCCGTGCCTAGCAACCCACTGCTTGTTAGGAACCTGCTCCATGTGAAGATAACTCGTTATTGTTTTTTTAAAGGGAACATTATTTATTTTTATTTATTTATTTTTGGCTGTGTTGGGTCTTCGTTGCTGTGGGGGCTATTCTTTGTTGTGGTGCGCGGGCTTCTCATTGTGGTGGATTCTCTTGTGGAGCACGAGCTCTAGGCATGCGGGCTTCAGTAGTTGTGGCACGTGGGCTCAGTAGTTCTGGCTTGCGGGCTCTAGAGCACAGGCTCAGTAGTTGTGGCACGTGGGCTCAGTAGTTGTGGCTTGCTGTCTCTAGAGCGCAGGCTCAGTAGTTGTGACGCACAGGCTTAGTTGCCCCGCGGCATGTGGGATCTTCCCGGACCAGGGCTCAAACTCGTGTCCCCTGCATTGGCAGGCGGATTCTTAACCACTACGCCACCAGGAAAGCCCCGATAACTCGTCAGAGGGAGTGGGGAGATGATGAAAACTACATAAAGATGAGATAGCTGCTTCCTCTCCTTTTGTGTGTGTTTTAATTGTACAATAACAAAATATCAAATTATAATGAAGATTGCTAATGTTTGATTGCTCTTATAAATTTATTTTGACAAAATACCTTTTTGTACCTATGGCAACAAGAACATGTCTAATAGATCTTTTACTGATGTTTGAAATACGCCCCTCTCTATTTTAAGATAAGCTGTGCTCAATTTTGTCCAGCTGCTCCTCAGCATAACCTTATTAGCATAATGGAATTTTTTTTTCAAATAATTTATTTTAAAACAGCTAGAAAATTCACCAAGAGGGGGAAGAAGGATTTCTCCTATGAAAGCCTGTAGTTAATCTCAGGAAGCGTTGGCTTTCTTTTCAAATTTTCCATTACTCACATCCACTGTAGGTAGTGGTAAGAAGATAATGCTTTCCACTCAGGTCGTAGAATTTATTTTTCTGCAAGCTCTGTTCATACCTATGAAGCCCCTCTTTGCCTAATTACTAAGTCCTGACTGTGGGTCCATTTATCTCACTCTCATTTGCGAACCACTATCACTTGGTTGGCCACCTCTTAAAACCTCGCATCTGTGTAGTTTCTATGTCTCTCTTCATATTTGGGGTCTTTGTCTCTTCCCGCGGCCCCCACTTGCCCTTCTCGCCTTCATCCCTGAGCTCCCTCAGGCCACTACCTCCATCACCCAGACTCTTCCCTAAAGAGGGCCGGAGCACAGGGTCTATGTGGGGATCTTGTTATTATGTCTACTAGCTTGGAGTCTGACTTAAGGAAGAGAGAGTACTTAAAGGATTATCAATTCTCACCTCTCAAGTTGTAAGAAACTATAAAGTGTTTTCTGCTTGGCTCTTTAATAAGGACACAGCCATATTATGTGTTCTATTTTGGGTTTTAGCACATCTTATTTCATAACTTGCTGTAATGGCTACATTTCTATCTCCCATTAAAGAGAATTATAGTCTCTAGAATTATACCTACTCTTAATATAATTATGATTATAAACCTCCTGATTATGTATAGTGATAAATTTTTAAGCACAGCTAATGATTTAAAAAAACAATTTCACTGAAATTCCTGACAAAGCCATGCACAGAAAAATTAAGACATTTATGATAACATTCAGTAAATTTGCATCACCCCCCTTTTTCTGGCATAGGTACAATGTCAGTCAACTAGAAGAATGGCTGCGTGACAAGAATCTGATGAATAGTGGGGCTAAGGAAACCCTGGAACCTCTCATTCAGGCTGCTCAGCTTTTGCAAGTGAAAAAGAAAACAGATGATGATGCAGAAGCCATTTGTTCCATGTGCAATGCTTTAACTACTGCCCAGGTAAGGCGATTTTCCCTATTATAAAACAAGTTAACATTCATCAACGGTGACATTGGGAAGTAAAGAAGGCTTCTAGCTATTGCTTTTGTCTCTGAGCTGACTTCATCTGTGTCAGAGATGATATATATCAATATTGTAGATCTTGAAGAAGGGAGATTTTACCACAAAGTATATTTCAGTACTAGTCACAGTCCTGCACATTCAACATTCAGTACCTATTTATCCACTCTCTACACTGTTCTATATAATGTTCTAGCCACTAAGATAAAACCATGAACAAAACAAAGTCCCTGTTTTCATGGGGGTGTACATTCTACACATTCTATGGAGTTTGTACTCCATAAAAGAATTTTCCATATTATTTAATAATTGAATGATTCTTTAGACTTCTCTATTTTAAGACAAATAATTGTGTTTTTTTAATTGAAATATAGCTGATGTATAATATGATGTTAGTTTCAGGTATACTACACAGTGATTTGACATTTCCATACATTATAAAATGATAACCGTGATAAGTCTAGCAATCATATGTCCCCATACAAAGTTATTACAATATTATTAACCATATTCCTTATATTGTAGATTACATCCATATGCTTTATTTATTTATTTTATAACTGGAGGTTTGTACCTCTTAATCCCCTTCACCTATTTTAATACCCCATGCCCCTCCCCTCTGGCAACCACCCATTTGTTCTCTGTATCTGTGAGTATATTTTCATTTTTTTGGTTTCTTTGTTTTGTTTTTTGGATTCCACATATAAGTGAGCTCTTATAGTATTTGTCATTGTCTGACTTATTTCACTTAGCATAATGTCTGCAAAGTCCATTCATAGTGTTGCAAATGGCAATATTTCATTCTTTTTTATGACTAAGTGATATTCTTGTGTGTGTGTGTGTGTGTGTGTGTGTGTGTGTGTGTGTGTACACCAGTATTCTTTATCCATTTGTCTGTCGACAGACACTTAGATTGCTTCCATATCTTGGCTATTGTAAATAATGCTGCAATGAACAGAGGGGTGCATATATCTTTTCAAACTAGTGTTTTTGTTGTCTTTGGGAAAATACCCAGAAGTGGAATGGCTGGGTTGTATCATAGTTGTATTTTTAATTTTTTGAGCAACCTCCATAGTGGCTGCACCAATTTACATTCCCACCAGCAGTGCACGAGGATTCCCTTTTCTCCACATCCTCACCAACACTTACTATCTGTTGTCTTTTTGATAATAGCCATTCTGACTAGTATGAGGTAGTACTTCATTGTGGTTTTGATTCGTATTTCTCTGGTGATTAGTGATGTTGAGCATTTTTTCATGTGCCTGTTGCCCATCAGTATGTCTTCTTTGGAAAAATGTCTGTTGAGTTCCTCTGCCCATTTTTTTAATCAGGTCATTTGTTTTTTTGATTTGAGTTATATGAATTCTTTGTATATTTTGGATATTAACCCCTTATTAGATATATTATTTGCAAATATTTTCTTCCATTCAGTAGGCTGCTTTTTCATTTTGTGGATAATTTCTTTCACTGTGCAAAAGTTTTTTAGTTTGATGTGGTCCCATTTGTTTATTTTTGCTTTTGTTTCTCTTGCCTGAGGAGACAGATCAAAAAAATATTGCTAAGACCAGTGTCAAAAATGTACTGCTTGTATTTTCTTCTAAGAGTTTAAGGTCCTAAATTTAAGTCCTTAATCCATTTTGAGTTTATTTTTCTAAGTGGTATGAAAAAATGGTCTAGTTTGATTCTTTTGTGTATAGCTGTCCAGTTTTCACAACACCATTTCCTGAAGAAACTGTCTTTTCCACATTGTATATTCTTGCCTCCCTTACTGTAGATTAATTGACCGTAAAAGAGTAGGTTTATTTCTGGGTTCTCTTTCCTTTTCCATCAATCTATGTGTCAGTTTTTGTGCCAGTACCATACTGTTTTGATTACTGTAGCTTTTTAGTATGGTTTGAAATCAGGGAGTATGATACCTCTAGCTTTGTATTAGTACTTCTTTCTCAAGATTGCTTTGGCTACTCAGTTTTTTGTGTTTCCATACAAATTTTAGAATTATTTGTTCTGTGAATAATGCTTTTGGTATTTTGATAGAGATTGCATTGAATATGTAGTTACCTTGGGTAATATTGTCATTTTAACCATATTAATTCTTCCACTTTATGAGCCCGGTACATCTTTCTATTTGTTTGTGTCATCTGTACTTTCTTTTATCAATGTCTTATAGTTTTCCAAGTTCAGGTCTTTCACTTCCTTGTTTAGATTTATTCCTAGGTATTTTATTCTTTTTGGTGCAATTATAAATGGGATTGTGTTCTGATAATTTATTATTAGTGTATAGAAATGCAAGAGTTGTCTGTATATTAATTTTGTATCCTGAAACTTTACTGAATTCATTTATTGGTTCTAATAGTTTCTTGGTGGCATCTTTAGGATTTTCTATATACAGTTTCCTGTCATCTGCAAACAGTGACAGTTTTACTTCTTCCGTTTCAATTTGGATTCCTTTTACTTTTTTTTTCCTGTCTAATTTCTGTGGCTAAGATTTTCAGTACCATTTTGAATAAAAGTGGTGAGAATGGGCATCCTTGTTTTGTTAGAGGAAATGCTTTCACCGTTTTACCATGAGTATGATGTTGACTGTGGGTTTGTCATATATGTGTTTTATTATGTTGAGGTATGTTCCGTCTATAACCACTTTGTTGAGAGTTTTTATCATTAATGGATGTTGAGTTTTGTCAAAAGCTTTTTCTGCATCTATTGAGATGATCATATGATTTTCATTCTTCAGTTTGCTAATGGGGTGTATCACATTGACTGTTTTGTAGTAATTGTAAAATCCTTGCATCCCTGAGATAATTTCCACTTGATCGTGTTGTATGATTCTTTTAATGTTCTGTTAAATTCAATTGGCAAATATTTTGTTGAGGATTTCTACAACTATGTTCATCAGTGATACTGACCTATAATTTCCTTTTTTGTGGTATTTTTGTCTGGTTTTGGTATCAGGGTGATGTGGACTCGCAGAATGAGTTCAGAAGTTTTCCTTTCTCTTCTGTTCTTTTGGAATAGATTGAGATGGGTAGATTCAGGTGTTAACTCTTATATTTGGCAGAATTCCCCTGTGAAGCCATCTAGTCCTAGATATTTGTTTGTTGGGAGTTTTTTGATTACTGATTTGATTTAATTACTTGTAATTTGTCCATATTTTCTATTTCTTCCTGATTCAGTCTTGGGAGACTGTACATTTCTAAGAACTTATCCATTTCTTCTAGGTTGTCCATTTTATTGGCATATAATTATTCATAATAATGTCTTACGATCGTTTGTATTTCTGTGATGTCAGTTGTAACTTCTCTCTTTCATTTCTGATTTTATGTATTTGGGCCCTCTCTCTTTTTGTCTTGATAAATGTGGCTAATAGTTTATCAATTTTGTTTATCTTTTCAAAGGACCAGCTCTTAGTTTCATTGATTTTTATTCTGTTGTTTTTGTAGTCTCTATTTCATTCATGTCCTTTCTGATTTCTTTTCTTTCTACTAACTTTGGATTTTGTTTGTTCTTCTTTTTCTAGTTCCTTTAGGTATAAGGTTAAATTGTTTATTTGAGATTTTTCTTGTTTCTTGACCTAGGCTTTTATCTCTTAAACTTTTCTCTTCCCTCCCTTTTCATATTTCTAGTTGTGGCCTTTTCTTTTCCACTTAGAGAAGTCCCATTAAAAAAATAAAAATATAAACATAAAGCTAGTTTGATGGTGCTGAACTCCTTTAGCTTTTGCTTGTCTGTAAAACTCTTTATCTCTCCTTCAAATATGAATGATAACCTTGCCAGGTAGAATATTCTTGGTTATAGGTTTTTTCCTTTTATTACTTTGAATATATCACCCCACACCCTTCTGGCCTGTAAAATTTCTGCTGAAAAGTCTGCTGATGTTGTTATGGGAGTCCCTTTTTATGTAACTAGTTGCTTTTCTCTTGATGCTTTTAAGATTTTCTCTTTATCTTAAATTTTTGCCATTTTAATTATAATCTGTCTTGGTGTGGACCTCTTTGGGTTAGCCTTGTTTGAGACTCTGTGCTTACTGGATCTAGATGTCTGTTTCCTTTCCCAGCTGTTATTTCTTCAAATAAGTTCTCTGTCCCTTTCTCTCTGTCTTCTCCTTCTGGAACCCCTACGATGTGAGTATTAGTGCACTTAAGTTGTCCCAGAGGTCTCTTAAACCATCCTCATTTTTTTTCATTCTTTTTTGTTGTTGTTCAGTTTCAGTGATTTCCACTATTGTCTTCCAGCTCAGCTCACTGATCCATTCCTCTGTATAATTTAGTCTGCTGTTGTATTCTTCAGCTCTTTTGGTTCTTCTTTATATTTTCTAACTCTTTGTTGAAGTTCTCACTATATTCATCCCTTCTTCTCCTGAGTTCACTGAGCATCTTTATAATCATAACCTTGTAGATTGCTCATCTCCACTTCTATTAGTACTTTTTCTGAGGTTATGTCTCATTCCTTTGTTTGGAACATATTGCTCTGTCTTCTCATTTTGCCCAGTTTGCTGTCTTTTTTCTGTGTATTAAGTAGCTCATATACATTTCCCAATATTAAAGAAGGAAACATCCTATAGCACTCAGAAGCATGCTGCCCTCTTGTCACCAGAGCTATATGTCTAGGGGTACCCGCTATGTGGGCTGTGTAGGCCCTTCTGTTGTGGCAGGGCTGAACTACTGTTGGCTCAGTGGTGGGTGGGGCTGGCCCCTGGCCTGGTTGGCTGCCCCACCCTGTTTCCTTTGGTTTCTGCTGCCCATTTTTTGGCAGGGCCAGCTTATAGCACGGCTGGTCACAGGGCTCATGGGAGGCCAGGGCTGGTGCTGGCCCATTGGTAGGTAGTTAAGCCCTCAGCACTAATTAGCTAGAGGGAGGATTCCAAAATGGTGCTGAGGGGCAATAACTGATCGTTCAGGGAAAGTCTTATTTAGCTGTGCATTGAATTTAAGGAAATGAAAAGATGGGA
Organism: Phocoena sinus; assembly: GCF_008692025.1. Taxonomy (NCBI): domain Eukaryota; kingdom Metazoa; phylum Chordata; class Mammalia; order Artiodactyla; family Phocoenidae; genus Phocoena; species Phocoena sinus. Next base: position 82,142,933 of record NC_045764.1, read on the forward strand.
AGGGCATTTGAGAACAATGGCCACAGCATGAAGCAAGGCATAGGCATAAACATACCCACATTTCTTTTGCCTAGTTATTTCTGTGCTGACTCTTGGATTTTTTAATGTCCATCACTTATCTCAAAACATAGAAATCTTACATAGATTACACATAGAATACATATAGAAAGTAACTAGCTGAATACACAGGACACTGTTAACTATTGTTACTTTGAGAGACTGAGAGCATGCAGGTGGGAGCACTTTTACTTTTCATGTTTTTTCAAATTTATGTTGCTTCTTAAAGTGTAAAATATTATATTAATACATTCTTATTTTAAAAATTCAGCTAATAAAGGTAAATGTGCCTTCAGAACCACTCCCTCTCCCCTCTTGCCCTAACCAAGCCCTGAGTAGAACTGAAAACTGTATGCAGAGATCCTTTTAGTTTTCCAGATAACAGGTACCCAGCATGTATGTATTTGATAATATGCTAAAGACTTTGATCATTTTATTTCTCCCAGATTGTCAAAGTGTTGAATTTGTATACTCCAGTTAACGAGTTTGAAGAAAGAGTCTCTGTGTCATTTATTCGTACTATACAGGTAAGATCTCCCAGGCTTTCTTTTGCTTTGATTCACCAACACAGTCGTTTGAATGGAAATTTTATAATTTATTGAAGGGTAATGCAGCTTTTATTATAATTATTTTATCTCATTTTTATAGTGCATTAACTTTCTTGATAACACCTTATTGGAAAAATGAAGTGATTTTAAAACAAATATAAATATTCTTCATTAGTTGAGGATTTTTGGTAGAATTTTGTCAAAAAAAATCTTTATAGATTCAAAGAATTGATGCTCTGTTTTTTTGTTTTTCTTTTTTTAATCTTCTCAGATGCGTTTACGAGACAGGAAAGACTCTCCTCAGCTGCTCATGGATGCTAAACACATCTTTCCTGTCACCTTTCCTTTTAACCCATCTTCCCTTGCACTAGAAACCATCCAGATTCCAGCCAGCCTGGGCCTGGGATTCATATCACGGGTCTGAAAGTGATATCAAGGAAAATATTGACAATACAATACTTGCCTGAAATAACCCATTATTTCAAGTGAGGTACTGAAAACACATTTTAAAAGAGATGGTACTTATTATCTCCCAAACAAGGGGTTATTGACTGGAACTCCCCCTAGAATACTTTTCATCATCTTGGAAAGAAAGATAGGCTCCTTTGTGCTGTGTTACCTTTTAACAACACTCATCCTTGATCAGTTAGGTATCTGCAGTTGACGTGCAGGTGAATGATGGAAGGAAGGAAAAAAATGTGTCTTCAGCTGCCAGCATTTATTTTGAATCCTTATCACTGCATCTAAATGATATCAAAAACCTAAATTCCAGATATGAATATGAGCTGTTGTTAGAAAGGTACCAATAAGGAACCTCCTGTGTGCTAACCAGAAGAATTGAAAGAAAAATCATCACTGAGTACATATCATACCAGTTTAGGAATCAATTATGTTGCTACTGTCCAACTGGAACAAAGAAATAAACTGGCAATATGTAAAGTAACTGGCCAAGTAGCTCCCCTCTATGTGTCACTATGATGTAGAGATACTAAGAGAATGTTGGTTTGCTATAGAGCATGGAAGTCCGTTTGTACCATAGTTTACTGAGCATTTTAAATTGCTGCTACATACTATGTTCTTTAAAACGTAAGCGATATTCATATTAGGCACTACAATAATAAGCTTCTCTTTTATCAACTCTGTTTACAGTTCAATCAGCTCAGTTTCAACTGGATTATGTGCACATAGCTACAGATTCACCTGCACAAGTAGCAGACACTGGGAAGTCATGTAGTAATATGACACAATGTTTGACATTTAGGGATAGGATTAGGCAAAGTGGCTATTATTGATGTCCTTTATTCAGGATGTGTTACATTGATGTGCTCATTAATTTTCCCTGGGCACATATCACATCAGGGTACAGTGTTCTGTGAAGTGACCTATTTTTAGTTATCAGATCTGCTTCCTGCAGTGCATATTTTCAACCTTGACAGGTTTTCTTTCTTCTTAATTTATTTAAGAATTAATGTCAGTCAATATCTAGAGAGGATTGTCAGAATATTCATGATTTAGGTCTTGAAATCTTAATTATTTTATAAATTATGCAAAAGAAAGTATATAACAAATAATTACGATTCCATTTTTTAGGCTTTGCAACTTCTATAAATGTTCTCAATACCACTAGATACTTTAAAGAGCATCATATTAGAAATACATTGACCTATATAAAAATATAAGGAGATTGCTGAATTTTACAGAGGATTTGGTTTAATAAGACCCAGATTCTATATGTTTTCATTCTGAAATTCTCATTAAACGTAGTCTCCATTTTTCCTACAAATCTTATACAATAAATGTTTCAGGTTGTGCAAAAGCAAATTCTTAGCTTTCTTTAGAAACTTTGGTTCTGAATTACAATCATAGATTTATATAAATTAACTATTAGATGATCTATAAAAAAAGACATCTTATTAAAATATGTGCAATATTATAAATGCAAGTGAAACATTTTCAAATCAGTGATAAATATTGCTATTAAAAGATAAATTCTGTCTGTTAACTTATTTGGGCCTCAAATTCCTCATTTATTCAGTGAGAGTGTTAGACAGCTGGTTCTTAAGGTCCCTTCCACATCTGAAGTTCTCTCCTCGCCGTACCTGAACCACAGAGAAGTGAGATGCAGGTACTCAGTAAGGTTACCCTCTAATGGAAAGACTAGTGTTTGGTGCCTGTTAATTTTGAGGGATTAATAAAATGTAAAATCACAGGTTTGTGTAGCTGTAATCTTTCTTAAATGTACATGATTTATGTACATGCTTTTTCAAAGTTAATGAGTTTAGGTAGTTTTTATTGAATTGTGCACTGCTGTATTCAGTTTGGATACATTTATTCATTTGCAAAACCAAGAAAAATACTAACTCAGTTCAATTTTCTCTATTTTCCCTGGTTCTCAGTGTGGTTTTCAATGAACTGTTGAAACCACGTGGTTAGTACTGAATCTGTCAGAGTCTTAAGAACATAGATGGGACTTGGGTGGGAGAGATGCTCCAAAATATGCCACCATGATTGTAGGCTCTCCCCCTCAGACCTAGAAATCCTCCCAGGCCCTTTCCCAGCTCAGTCCTGTGTAGCATGTCCCGTACACACCCTGAGTCTTGTCAGGTCTTCAGGATCACGCTCTAGCTTCCACCGCCACTGCAGCCCTTTATCTTTCCTGCAGACAGCTCATATCCTGAAGCATGTCTTGTCTGGGCCTTTCTCTCTCTCCTGTCTTCCATCTTTCTGCTGCAAAGTGCTGGAGCCTCTGTTCCACACCTGGGCCAGAGTCTCTCCTGTTCAGGGATGGCCACACAAAGATTATGATATTTCAGGGCTCCAACTTCCTCCAAGGCCTATCTAAAACCCCAGAAGCGGATCTGAATTAATTTCTCTTAGTGGTCTAAAGATCTTTAGTCATAACAGAAATACCTTACAACCAGGGAACCCCAAGTCCTGGTAAGTCATTCTGTGTCCTACTTTCTTGAGGATGCAGGAATATTCTGCTGACTGTGGGTATCCTCGGCCACTGAGGACTGCTCACCTTTCCCTTTGTCCATCCACACTTTCTCACCCAGCTTCAAACACACCTGCACCAGCCCTCCACTCCGTCCACCCACTCATTTATCTGCTCACTCTGTCCCTTCCTTCAGCCGCATCCTGTGTCCCATCACCTGTCCATTCACCTGCTCTGACTCTTTTGAAGGCTGTGGGTGAAGGCAGTCCTCAGTTGCCCCACTGGCCTGCCTGGGGCCTACCCTTCAGGCCACTCTTTGCATGAGTTCTTGCTGTTCTCACTTCTCTGCAGTACGATCTTTAGCATTATCACTAATTTGCTTTTTCATAATTCCTCTATGACATACAATAGGAATTCAAAGAAAGAATTATTTGAGAAAGCAACAGTTCATTGTTTTAATAGCCCCTTCTCAGTAGTCTCCTCCCCACTCACTGTACAGAGAAACTCAGCTCACACCTTGGAAAGCAAAGCTGAAAACTTAGAAGCAGTTTCCCTTCTTGTAGCTTTTCTTAGGTTAAGGCTTTGCTCTGCCTGAGAGTAACTATAATGAAGGGGAAAGATGAGTATGGGGTAAACTCCATGAAGTGTAGCTTCATTATTCCTTTGGAAGTTGTGAAAATGCACCTGACACTTCTTTCGTCAATTGCAAAAGTACAACAATATATATTCCAAAGCCACCTGATAGGAGATTTGGGGATTCGGGCCAGTTTGTGTCATTTACTTTATTATTTCCTTCATTTTAATGGATAATTGAGAGTTGTCTCTTTCTGAGTAAGTGATTACGTATAATATAGATCAAATCTTTTAATAACAGTGGCGGAGGCCGTGAAAATATTTTATTAGAATTTCAGTGTAGTGATTGTTGTGAGAAATGACTTCCCTGGTAACCCTAGGTAAAAGGGCATCTGGCACCATCCTGAGATGTCCTCATATTCTCTCTCTCTCTTTCTCTCTCTCTCTCTCTTTCTTACACACACACACAGAGTCTTCAGTATCTTCAACTATTTAGAATAAAACAGAAAGCAAAATGTCATGTGTGGCCCTTCAGTTCTCCTGGTGAAAGGTAATGTAGAGACAGTACCTTGTGTCTGGCTATGCTTCACTTCAGCCTTTCTCTGTTACCTCATTGTGTCCTCACAGCAGCCCTAGAAGGTAGAAGGGCAGCTACTACAGTCCTTAGCTGATGATAATTTGAGAGAGAGATAAGGGCAGTGACTTGCCTGAGGTCACTCAGCCCTCCAGCTGTGCTGTCTTCCCATATGCAGCAGTGGCACTGAGGGCACATGCGGGGCAGGAGACTTTAGAAAGCCCTGAGGTTCCATTCTGTTCCTCCTGGTACCTGTGGGAGGCCCCAGTCCAGCAAGAGGTGCTCCTTTTCCTTATCAGAGTTGGCAACTGGCATATGGGAGGTGAGGAAATGATGGGTACCAAGTTCTTGGTGCTAATCAGATGGGGTGCCTTGTGGTTTCCTCTTTGTTGTAGTTACCTGCTATAACTAGGTTTGGCTTTTGTAATGAATCAGTGCCCCCCTGGAGGGTACAGTACTCTGTTTTGGTCATTAATTAGTAGCAAGCTCTCCCAGCCTGACAAGAGGCGGTGAGAGCCTCCCAAAAGGAAAGAGGAAGGTCGCTCTCAACACACAGACCTCAGAGTCACTGTCAGAGCCACCAGGTGAGCTGTGCAGCCTGCAGAGAACCTGCAGCTGCAGGCCAAGCCCCTGGGTCCCTTCTGAGGGCTGTCTCCCAGGCAGGCCACACATAAGTCAGTGTGTAGTTGAACATGACGGTGTGTGCATGCTTCCAGTGTTGGCTTTGGAGCCAAGAGGTGTGCTGTGTGCATGTGTGTTAGGCTCAGTGTATGGGTAAGTGCATTGTGATTTCTTCTCAGGCTGTGCTGTGAGGGCCGCCTTAACCCCTGCTCCCTTCCCTCCTAGAGCTGCCTTAAGTTCTCTGGAACTTCTCCTCTGTAAGGGCATGTCTTGCCTGGAAAGGGTATCTTGCCCTGTTTCTCAAGGTGTTGTGAGGGTTTGGGTGGGTGTGGCCTCCTTTCTTCCTTCGTTCCCTTTCTGCATGACCCTCCCCTCCTGTTACTTCTCCTTCCGTTCTTTTCTCTCATTTCCAAACAGGTATTAGAACTGTGAGGCAGCAGCAATCTCAGAGCCAATGAAATGTGGTCTGAGAGAGTGTTTCCTGAGGTTAGGGGGCTCTGTGTTACAATTAAGCAAATGAATATATGGAAGAAATATAGAGATAAGTTAGATTCTTGGTAATATTTAAATGGCTTGTTTTCCACTGAACTGACCTGTGCTTAGTAAAGCTAAAAGGTAGAACTGTAAAATCTTTCATGGACATTCATTAAAAAAAATTTTGAGAACCCTTTACGCATATCAAAGATGGAGTGAAAATAGGAAAGAGTGCTATAAATTCTAATTCACTGTATTCAGTATTACCCTAAATTAAGTGAACCTGAGTTTACAGTAGATTTCTCAATAGATCAGGAACTGAAAAGCACTATGTAAAATATCTGCCAAAATGCATTTTATACATTTTTTTTTAATTTTATAATTTGGTTTAGCTAAAATGTTCATTAGCTCAATTTAATGGGTGTTATTAGATTCATTAAGATGTCTGAAAATGACTAACATTTCCTTAGTATTGTAATGTTTCTTGAAATATTTGGAAAAAAATGTTTTTTGAGTTGAATCTGGTATGTGCAATTCTGTGCTTGGTAGGTCAGTACATTTTCATGGCATTTTTCAGAGTCAGTAGTTTTCAATATTGTCATTATATGTTATAAAAACGTGGTCGACATTTCAGGCTCTCTACATGAGCCATTTAATTTTATCCAACATATGCTGAATTTTTCCTTTAAATGTGGGTATGTGTGTTATAATTTATGATTCCTAGTTATGTATTTTTGTGGAACACTGGAGTTAGGTTGATTTTCATGTGTCCTTGGAAAATTTAAATTGCTGTAACAGTGTTGCACAGAAATGAGCTTATGACATTTGATATATTGTATTTTGATTACTAACTTTAATTGTTAACTTACTGTGAAATGGATATGCCTTTTAACTACAATGACATTGAACATTGCCCATTGCAGTTTTTCAAATGTTTTCCCTTGTTGGATCTGGAAAAGAAATTCTACTCTGATCTACATAGAAAAACATGATATAGTTAATGTTTGAAAAGTTCTTAGGTAAAATAGTCATCCATTAAAAATCAAAAGTAGGGCTTCCCTGGTGGTGCAGTGGTTGAGAGTCCACCTGCCAATGCAGGGGACGCGGGTTTGTGCCCCGGTCCGGGAAGATCCCACATGCCGCGGAGCGGCTGGGCCCGTGAGCCATGGCCGCTGAGCCTGCGCGTCCGGAGCCTGTGCTCCGCAACGGGAGAGGCCACAACAGTGAGAGGCCCGCGTACCGCCAAAAAAAAACAAAAAAACAAAAAAAACAAAGCAAAAGTACTGAGAAGTGAAACGCATTATCAACCAATACTACTTTTAAACTAAACCTACCCCAGCATATCTCACATGGAATTTTAAAGAATAAGTTAATAATACACCTCATATCAACAAAAGCCTTTGAAACATGGATTTTCACCAGATATCACCTAGTGCTAAGATGAAAACCAAAACAATATCAGATTGACATTTATGCTCTAAATTTGTAGTTGTCTAATGTTGTACTTAGTAAGTGTGCATCACTAATGCTGTATTCTCCTAGATATTATAGAAAATTGTTCAAATAAAGATATGGATATAAAGGATTTTTGGTAGTGTCTTATAAATAAACCCACAGCACATACACCAACGTAGATCACATTTGGGACTATAAAACACACCTTTAAAATTTAAAAGAATAGAATTAAACTAGAAATCAGTGACACAAAAATAGCTGGAAAATCCCAGAATACTTGGAGATTAAACAACACACTTCTAAATAACACATGTATCAAAGAAGAAATTGCTAGAGAAATTTTAAAATATTTTGAAGTAAATATAAAGGAATATACAGCTTAAATTTTCTGGGACGCAGGGAAAGCAGTACTTAAAGAGAAATTTATAGCATTGAATGCATGTATTAGAAAACAAGAAAGACCTAAAATCAATCTTCTAAGTTTCCACTTTAGGAAACTAAGAAAAGAAGAGAAAATTAAATACAAAGTAAGGAGAAGAAAAGAAATAATAAAAATTAGAGCAGAAATCAATGAAATTGAGGATGGGAAATTAATAGAGAAAATCAATGAAACCAAAAGCTGGTTCTTTTTAAAGATCAATAAAATTGATAAGCCTCTAACCAGGCTTACTAAGAAAAGGAAAGAGATGACATGTAGTAGATTGGTGGTTGCTCAGGGCTGGGAGGAAGAGAGGGAGTGAGGGGATAGGGAGCAATAACTAAAGAGCAAGGAGTTTCTTTTTGAGATGATGAAAATGTTTTAAAATTGACTGTGCTGATAGTTTAACATATCTGTGAATATATTAAAAAACACTGAGTTATATACTTTAAATGGGTGAAGTGTATGCTATGAGAATTGTATCTCAATAAAACTATTTTTGAGTAAACTTGTGACCTCTAATATGGCAGACTGAAGAGCTCAGCAAATTCTCCCCTCAAAAAAGCAAGGACAGGGGCTTCCCTGGTGGTGCAGTGGTTAAGAATCCACCTGCCAGTGCATGGGACATGGGTTCGAGCCCTGGTCCAGGAAGATCCCACATGCTGCAGAGCAGCTAAGCCCATGTGCCACAACTACTGATCCTGTGCTCTAGAGCCCGTGAGCCACAACTACTGAGCCCAAGTGCTACAACTACTGAAGCCCGCGCACTCTAGGGCCCATGCTCCACAGCAAAGAGAAGCCACTGCAGTGAGAAGCCCGTGCACTTCAACAAAGAGTAGCCCCTGCTCGCCATAACTAGAGAAAGCCCGTGCACAGAAACGAAGACCCAATGCAGCCAAAAATAAGTAAATAAATAAATTTATTTAAAAAAAAAAAACCAAGGAGATGAAAGACCCATATGCTGAAAACTATAAAACATTGATAAAGGAAATTGAAGATGATTCAAAGAAATGGAAAGATATCCCATGCTCTTGGGTTGGAAGAATTAATATTGTTAAAATGGCCATACTATCCAGAGCAATCTACAGACTTAGATAGCAATCCCTATCAAAATACTTATGACATTTTTCAAAGAACTAGGACAAATAATCCTAAAGTTTATATGGAACCACGAAGACCCAGAACTGCCAAAGCAATCCTGAGGAAAAAGAACAAAGCTGGAAGCATAACCCTCCCAGACTTCAGACAATACTACAAAGCTACAGTAATCAAAACAGTGTGGCACTGGCACAAAAACAGATATATAGCTCAGTGGAACAGAATAGAAGGCCCAGAAATAAACCCACACACCTACCTACAAAAAAGGGGGCAAGAACATACAATGGAGAAAAGAGCCTCTTCAACAAGTGGTATTGGGAAAGCTGGACAGCTACATGTAAATCAATGAAATTAGAACACTCTCTCACACCATATGCAAAAATAAACTCCAAATGGTTTAAAGACCGAAATATAAGACATGACACCATAAAACTCCCAGAAGAGAACATAGGCAAAACATCCTTGGACATAAATCATAGCAAAATTTTCTTAGCTCAGTTTCCCAAGGCAAAAGAAATAAAAGCAAAAATAAACAAATGGGGCCTAATCAGACTTGAAAGCTTTTTCACAGCAAAGGAAACCATCATCAAAACAAAAAGGCACCTATGGAATGGGACAAAATATTTGCAAATGCTATAACCAACAAGGGGTTAATATCTAAAATATACAAGCAGCTCACATAACTCAATACCGAAAAAACAATCCCCTTAAAAATGAGCAGAAGGGGGGAGCTTCAAGATGGCGGAAGAGTAAGACACAGAGATCACCTTCCTCCTGACAGATACATCAGAAATACATCCACATGTGGAACAATTCCTACAGAACACCTACTGAATGCTGGCAGAAGACCTCAGACCTCCCAAAAGGCAAGAAACTCCCCCACGTACCTGGGTAGGGCAAAAGAGAAAAGAAAAAACAGAGACAAAGAATAGGGACGGGACCTGCACCATTGGGAGGGAGCTGTGAAGGAAAGGTTTCCACACATTGGGAAGGCCCTTCGCGGGCGGAGACTACAGGTGACAGAGGGGGGAGGCTTCAGAGCCATGGAGGAGAGCGCAGCAACAGGGCTGCAGAGGGCAAGGCAGAGAGATTCCCGCACAGAGGATCAGTGCCGACCACCACTCACCAGCTCGAGAGGCTTGTCTGCTCACCCGTTGGGACGGATTGGGGCTGGGAGCTGAGGCTCGGGCTTCAGAGGTCGGATCCCAGGGAGAGCACTGGGGTTGGCTGCATGAACACAGACTGAACGGGGCTAGTGCGCCACGGCTGGCCGGGAGGTAGTCCGGGAAAAAGTCTGGAGCTGCTGAAGAGGCAAGAGACTTTTTCTTGCCTCTTTGTTTCCTGGTGCACGAGGAGAGCAGATTAAGAGCACTGCTTAAAGGAACTCCAAAGATGGGTGCAAGCCGCGGCTATCAGTGCGGACCCCAGAGACAGGCATGGGACACGAAGGCTGCTGCTGCAGCCAGCAAGATGAAATAATTCTCCACACCTCCCCTCACGGAAGCCTGTGCAGCCTGCCGCTGCCAGGGTCCCGTGATCCAGGGACAACTTCCCCAGGAGAACACACAGTACGCCTCAGGCTGGTGCAACGTGACACTGGCCTCTGCCGCTGCAGGCTCAACCAGCACTCCATACCCCTCCCTCCCCCCGGCCCGAGTGAGCCAGAGCCCCCAAATCAGCTGCTCCTTTAACCCCGTCCTGTCTGAGGAAAGGACAGACACCCTCAGGCGACCTACACGCAGAGGTGGGGCCAATCCAAAGCTGAACCCCAGGAGCTGTGCAAACAAAGAGAAAGGGAAATCTCTCCCAGCAGCCTCAGGAGCAGCAGGTTAAATCTCCACAGTCAACATGATGTACGCTGCATCTGTGGAATACCTGAATAGACAACAAATCATCCCAAATTGTGGAGGTGGACTTTGGGAGCAACGATATATATTTTTTTTCCCCCTTTTTCTCTTTTTGTGAGTGTGTATGTGTATGCTTCCATGTGTGATTTTGTCTATATAGCTTTGCTTTTGCCATTTGTCCTAGGGTTCTGTCTGTCTGTTTTTTTGTTTTTTGGGTTTTTCTAGTATAGTTGTTAGCACTTGTTATCATTGGTGGATTTGTTTTTCGGTTTGGTTGCTCTCTTTCTTTTTTTTTTATTACTTAAAAAAATTTTAATAATTATTTCTTATTTTAATAACTTTATTTTATTTTATCTTCTTGTTTCTTTCTTTCTTTTTCTCCCTTTTATCCTGAGCCGTGTGGATGACAGGCTCTTGGTGCTCCAGCCAGGCGTCAGGGCTGTGCCTCTGAGGTAGGAGAGCCAAGTTCAGGAGGTTGGTCCACAAGAGACCTCCCAGGTCCATGTACTATCAAACGGTGAAAATCTCCCAGAGATCTCCATCTCAACACCAAGACCCAGCTCCACTCAAAGACCAGCAAGCTACAGTGCTGGACACCCTATGCCAAACAACTAGCAAGACAGGAACACAACCCCATCCATTAGCAGAGAAGCTGCCTAAAATCATAATAAGGTCACAGACACCCCAAAACACACCACCAGACATGGACCTGCCCACCAGAAAGACAAGATCCAGCCTCATCCACCAGAACACAGGTACTAGTCCCCTCCACCAGGAAGCCTACACAACCCACTGAACCAACCTTAGCCACTAGGGACAGACACCAAAAACAACGGAAACTATGAACCTGCAGCCTGCGAAAAGGAGACCCCAAGCACAGTAAGTTAAGCAAAATGAGAAGATAGAGAAACACACGGCAGATGAAGGAGCAAGGCAAAAGCCCACCAGACTTAAGAAATGAAAAAATAGGCAGTCTACCTGAAAAAGAATTCAGAATAATGATAGTAAAGATGATCCAAAATCTTGGAAATAGAATAGAGAAAATAAAAGAAACGTTTAATAAGGACCTAGAAGAACTAAAGAGCAAACAAACAGTGATGAACAACACAATAAATGAAATTAAAAATTCTCTAGAAGGGATCAATAGCAGAGTAACTGAGGCAGAAAAACGGTTAAGTGACCTGGAAGATAAAAGAGTGGAAATAACTACTGCAGAGCAGAATAAAGAAAAAAGAGTAAAAATAATTGAGGACAGTCTCAGAGACCTCTGGGGAAACATTGAACACACCAACATCCAAATTATAGGGGTCCCAGAAGAAGAAGAGAAAAAGAAAGGGACTGAGAAAATATTTGAAGAGATTATAGTTGAAAACGTCCCTAATACGGGAAAGGAAATAGTTAATCAAGACCAGGAAGCACAGAGAGTCCCATACAGGATAAATCCAAGGAGAAACACGCCAAGACACATATTAATCAAACTATCAAAAATTAAATACACAGAAAAAATATTAAAAGCAGCAAGGAAAAACAACAAATAACACACAAGGGGATCCCCATAAGGTTGACAGCTGATCTTTCAGCAGAAACTCTGCAAGCCAGAAGGGAATGGCAGCACATGTTTAAAGTGATGAAGGAGAAAAACCTACAACCAAGATTACTCTACAAGGATCTATGAGCAAGGATCTCATTCAGTTTTGATGGAGAAATTAAAACCTTTACAGACAAGCAAAAGCTAAGAGAATTCAGCACCACCAAACCAGCTCTACAACAAATGCTAAAGGAACTTCTCTAGGCAGGAAACACAAGAGAAGGAAGAGACCTACAATAACAAACCCAAAACAATTAAGAAAATGGTAATATAAACATACATATGAATAATTACCTTTAATGTAAATAGATTAAATGCTCCAACCAAAAGACATGGACTGGCTGAATGGATACAAAAATAAGACCCATATATATACTGTCTCCCAGAGACCCACTTCAGACCTAGGGACACATACAGACTGAAAGCGAGGGGATGGAAAAAGATATTCCATGCAAATGGAAATCAAAAGAAAGCTGGAGTAGCAATTCTCGTATCAGACAAAATAGACTTTAAAACAAAGAATATTACAAGAGACAAAGAAGGACACTATATAATGATCAAGGGATCAATCCAAGAAGAAGATGTAACAATTGTAAATATTTATGCACCCAACATAGGAGCACCTCAATACTAAGGCAAATACTAACAGCCATAAAAGGGGAAATTGACAGTAACACAATCATAGTAAGGGACTTTAACACATAGTAGGGGACTTTAACACCCCACTTTCACCAATGGACGGATCATCCAAAATGAAAATAAATAAGGAAACACAAGCTTTAAATGATACATTAAACAAGATGGACTTAATTTATATTTATAGGACATTCCATCCAAAAACAACAGATACATTTTCTTCTCAAGTGCTCATGGAACATTCTCCAGGATAGATCATATCTTGGGTCACAGATCAAACCTTGGTAAACTTAAGAAAATTGAAATTATATCAAGTATCTTTTCCGACCACAACGCTATGAAACTACATGTCAATTACAGGAAAAAATCTGTAAAAAATAAAAACACATGGAGGCTAAACAAGACACTACTTAATAACCAAGAGATCACTGAAGAAATCAAAGAGGAAATTAAAAAATACCTAGAAACAAATGACAATGAAAACAGGACAACCCAAAACCTATGGGATGCAGCAAAAGCAGTTCTAAGAGGGTGGTTTATAGCAATACAATCCTACCTTAAGAAGTAAGAAACATCTCAAATAAACAACCTAACCTTATACCTAAAGCAATTAGAGAAAGAAGAACAAAAAAACCCCAAAGTTAGCAGAAGGAAAGAAATCATAAAGATCAGATCAGAAATAAATGAAAAAGAAATGAAGGAAATGATAGCAAAGATCAATAAAACTAAAAGCTGGTTCCTCGAGAAGACAAACAGAATTGATAAACCATTAGCCAGACTCATCCAGAAAAAAAGAGAGAAGACTCAAATCAATAGAATTAGAAATGAAAAAGGAGAACTAACAACTAACACTGCAGAAATACAAAGGATCATGAGAGATTACTACAAGCAACTCTATGCCAATAAAATGGACAACCTGGAAGAAATGGACAAATTCTTAGAAATGCACAACCTTCTGAGACTAAATCAGGAAGAAATAGAAAATGCGAACAGACCAATCACAAGCACTGAAATTGAAACTGTGATTAAAAATCTTACAACAAACAAAAGCCCAGGACCAGATGGCTTCACAGGTGAATTCTACCAAACATTTAGAGAAGAGCTAACATCTATCCTTCTCAAACTCTTCCAAAATATAGCAGAGGGAGGAACACTCCCAACTCATTCTACGAGGCCACCATCATCCTGATACCAAAACTAGACAAAGATGTCAAAAAGAAAGAAAACTACAGGCCAATATGACTGACGAACATAGATGCAAAAATCCTCGACAAAATACTAGCAAGTGGAATTCAACAGCACATTAAAAGGATCATATACCATTATCAAGTGGGGTTTATCCCAGTAATGCAAGGATTCTTCAATATATGCAAATCCATCAGTGTGATACACCATATTAACAAATTGAAGGAGAAAAACCATATGATCATGTCAATAGATGCAGAGAAAGCTTTCAACAAAATTCAACACACATTTATGATAAACACCCTCCAGAAAGTAGGCATAGAGGGAACTTACCTCAACATAATAAAGGCCATGTATGACAAACCCACAGCCAACATCATCCTCAGTGGTGAAAAACTGAAAGCATTTCCACTAAGATCAGGAACAAGACAAGGTTGCCCACTCTCACCACTCTTATTCAACATAGTTTTGGAAGTTTTAGCCACAGCAGAGAATAAAAAGAAATAAAAGGAATCCAAATCGGAAAAGAAGAAGTAAAGCTGTCACTGTTTGAAGATGACATGATACTATACATAGAGAATCCTAAAGATGCTACCAGAAAACTACTAGAACTAATCAATGAATTTGTTACAGTAGCAGAATACAAAATTAATGCACAGAAATCTCTTGCATTCCTATACACTAATGATGAAAAATCTGAAAGTGAAATTTAAAAAACACTCCCATTTACCATTGCAACAAAGAGAATAAAATATCTAGGAATAAACCTACCTAAGGAGACAAAAGACCTGTATGCAGAAAACGATAAGACACTGATGAAAGAAATTAAAGATGATACAAACAGATGGAGAGATATACCATGTTCTTGGATTGGAAGACTCAACATTGTGAAAATGACTCTACTACCCAAAGCAATCTACAGATTCAATGCAATCCCTATCAAACTACCACTGACATTTTTCACAGAACTAGAAAAAACAATTTCACAATTTGTATGGAAACACAAAAGACCCCGAATAGCCAAAGCAATCTTGGGAAAGAAAAACGGAGCTGGAGGAATCAGGCTCCCTGACTTCAAACTATACTACAAAATAGACAAAATAGACTCAGACAAAAAAATACAAAATTCTAGAGAAAAAAAGGACATTTCATAATGATAGAAGTCAATTCATCACAAAGATATAGCAGTTATAAATGTACCCTGGGTAAATTAAGAGAAGCAGGCAGTTTGTGGTGGGAAGAGATAAAAAGGCACATAAGAAGCAGAAATGAATGAAGGACAGTGACTGAGTCCAGTCATGCCACGTGCAGATCTAGAGACTCACTGCTCAGTGCATGGGGAACCTGGCCCAGATCTTGGTGAGTTATCTTTCACCAGATCCAGATCTTAGTGAATGCTATTTTTCTGTTCCCATTCCACTATGATTCCCTTGCCGTGTCTGTCCACTCCCCAACTTGCCCAGAGTTTCCCAAAGAAGGGCAGTCAGAGATTAATATCCATTCTCCCTTCTTTCAGTCAAAACCTACATTTCCTAGGCTCCTTTGCTACTAGGTGTGGTCATGCGACCACGTGGCCTGAGAAGGAGCAGATCTTCCCAGGCCCGTTTCACTTAAATGCAACATGTGGGGAGCAATCTTGGACCATTTGTTTGAAGGACAGTGGAAGCACAAAACAGAAGTTTCTTTGTCCCTGGCACTGAGATTACCACCCCAACTCAGACTCCTGTGTCCACCTTCTATATGAGAAAGAAATAAGCCTTGCCTGAGCCCTTCTTTTATAAAAAGAAAAAACTGTAGACACCTAACAGAACCCCGAGATACATGAAGTAAATGTGACAAAATTGAAAGGAGAAATTGACAACTCAGCAATAATAGTTGGAGCCATCAATATCCTATTCTCAAAAATTAGCCGAACTAGACAGGAAATCAGCAAGAATATGGAAGACTTGAAAATAATATCAAGCAGTTTGATCTAACTGACATTTATAGAACATTTTACCCATATTCTTTTCAAGCACACAGATCACTCTTCAGGATAAATTATATGAAGACAATGAAACAAATCTTAGTACATTTAACAATATTGAAATCACATAAAGTATGTTCTCTGACTACAATGGAGAATGGAATCAAATTAGAAATCAACAGAATCAAATTAGAAAACTGAAGGAAATTTGAAAAATATGCAAGTATTTGGAAATTAAGTAAGACGCTTCTAAATAACAAAGAAGAAATCACAAAGGAAATTAGTAAATATTCTGAGTTGAAAAAAACAAAAATGCAACAAATCAAAGTTTATGGGATGTAGCCAAAGCAGGTTATAGAAGGAAATTGATTGCCCTTATTAGAAAAGAAGACATGTCTGAAATCAATAATTTAAGCTTCTATCCTAAGAACCTAGGAAAAAGAAAAGAACAAACTAAACCCAATGCAAGCAGAAGGAAATACTAAAGGTTATAGTGGAGATCAATGAAATGGAACACAAAAGAGAAAAATTTATGAAATTAATGAAACTGATGAAAAGATTAATAAAATGACAAACTTTTATCCAGATTAACCACACAAAAAGAGAAAAGATAAAAATTACCAAAATCAGGAATGAAAGAGGGAACAACATTTCTGAGCATCATTTCTAGGGTGCAAAATTTAGAGAGGCAGGATCAGGCAAATACAAGCTCAGTACCTGAGAATGAGTAACATCCCCCTAGGCACCTCACTTTAGTCCCGGCCCTGCTACAGAGACCCTAACAAAATGTAAAGAATTATAGTAGAATACCATGAATGACTTCACAGCAACAAATTAAACAAATGAAATGGACAAATTCCTAGAAAGATACAAATTATGAAAACTGACTCAAAAAGATATAAAACTCTGAATATATGTATAAGTAAAAAATTAAATGAGTAATTAATAATCTTATAAAGAAAAGACCAGGCCCAGATGGCTTTATTGGCAACTCTTATCAAATATTTAGAGATGAAATAACACCAACCAACTTTGACAGCAAAGGCAAACAAAATACACCACAAGAGAAGAAAATTACAGACCAATACTCCTCATGAAAATAGAGCAAAAAGCATTACAAAAACCAAAACATTGGGCTTCCCTGGTGGCGCAGTGGTGGAGAGTCCGCCTGCCGATGCAGGGGACATGGGTTCGTGCCCCGGTCCGGGAAGATCCCACATGCCGCAGAGCGGCTGGGCCCGTGAGCCATGGCCGCTGAGCCTGCGCTGTCAGGAGCCATGGCCGCTGAGCCTGCGCGTCAGGAGCCTGCGCGTCAAGAGCCTGCGCGTCCGGAGCCTGTGCTTCGCAACGGGAGAGGCCACAACACTGAGAGGCCCGTGTACGGCAAAAAAAAAAAAAAAAAAAAACCAAAACATTACACACTAAATCCAGCAATACATAAACAGGATTACATACCATGATCAAGTGGGGTCTATCCCAGGAATGCAAAGTTGATTTCACATTCAAAAATCAATTAATATAATACACCATATTAATAGAATAGAGGACAAACCCCACATGATCATCTCAATAGATGCAGAAAAAGCATTTAACAAAATCCCATTCAATGTTTTTTTAAAAATCTTATAAACTAGGAATAAGAGGAATTCCATGAATTAGAATACTCGGTGCTACTAAGATGGCAGTTCTCCCCAAATTGAAATACAGATTCAACACAGTCCCTAACAAAATCCCAAGCTGAAATTAAAATTTATATAAAATTTATATGAAAATGCAAAGGACTCAGAACAGTCAAAACAATTTTGAAAAAGGAAAACAAAGTTGGAGGAATTACACCTTCCAATTTCAAAGCTTTGATGCTACAGTCATCAAGACAGGCACGGGTGGTACTGGCACATGTGTTGACATAAAATCTATGGAACAGAAATGAACATCCTGAAATTATGGTCAACTGATTTTTGACAAGGCTGTCAAGGCAATTCAATACAATTCTTTACAATAAGTGATGCCAGAACAATTCAATATCCAAATGTAGAAAGAGATTAATTTAGACCCTTACCTAAATAGCACACACAAAAAGTAACCCAAAATGGATCATAGTCTTAAATGTTAGAGCTGAAAGTATGAAACCTGTAGAAGAAAATTTTTGTGACTTTAAGCTAGGCAAAGATTTCTTAGATACAATACCCAAAGCATGATCCATAAAAGAAAAAGAATAGATAAATCGGCTTCATCAAAATTTGAAAGTTTGTACAGCAAAAGACACCATGAAGAAAATGGAAAGATAATCTACACAGTGGGGCAAAATATTTGCAAATTATATATCTGATAAAGGATTTGTGACCAAAATATATGAAGAAAGATGGTGGATTCAATGCTTTTATTGACCTTCCTTTCCTCCTGAAATGCCCATAAATGATGATAAACACAATATGAGAAAGAGAATGGAAGAGAAGTGACAACAAATTTTGGAGGATGAAAAACAGACAATTGTTGCTTATTTTCATAAATGACAGGAAGGCTGAACCTAAACTTGCAAAGGTGGGGAGTCCAGAAGTAGTAGCCTAGTTCACGGAGCAGAAGTCTGAAACACTCGGGAACAGAACTCAGAGACAGCAGCACAAAGTGATGTGGGGCTGAAAATAGAACTTCTGTTTAAATAGCAATCGAAGTGGCCTAAAGGCTCGAACAGATATTTCACAAAAGAGAATACCAATATGGTCAACAAAGTGTCATCGTGGAAATGCAAAGTGAAACCACAATGAGATATCACAACACACTCATCAGAAAGGCAAACATTTAAAAAGCTGACATGTCAAGGTTGCTGAGGATATTAAGCAAATGAAAATTTCATATACTGCTGATAGAGGTAGAAATTGATACGAGTTTTGGAAACTCTTTCAATATCTACTAAAGTTGAGCATTGCATACCTTATGATCCAGCAATCCCATTCCTTTTATGTACCCAACAGAAATGCATAGATCTGTGCATATAAAAAGTTCATAGGTCCGTATAAAAAAACCCATATAAAAAAGGTTCATACCAGCATTATTCATAATAGCCACTTTGGGGAGAGGGGTTTTCTTCTTTTAGTTCTTTGGGCTGGCAATTAAAATGAAGTAAAGCTGATAAACAGGAAAAAATCAAACTTATTACATGCGCATGGGGAAACCACATATGCATGAAGAATTCCAAAGACAGCAAGGCAAGATGAGGTGTGTATATATTCTGGACTAAGAAGAAGGAGGTGAGAGGATCTGAGACTTCAAAAGGAAGTAAGGTAATTTCAGGAAGATAAAAATAGTTGATGTTTGGTAAATAAATATTTGCTGGCCCATCCAAAGGCAACTGGGCAGTGAGAGGACTTTGAGTAAACAGACCTTGCTAGGTTCCTCCCTGCCTACCACACCTAATTCATACTTTACTATAGTTGTCTATGGTGATAGCTTCTTCCTGGGACAGGCCTCTATCTTAAATTCTTTCAGGCAGCAAGGGTGGGAGTTCAAAGGTTCTTCCGTAGTCTTTTGGGTCCTGCTTCTTTTCAGCTCAAAATAATCCACATGCCAGAGCAGCACATACTGGGGCAGCTTGCCCAGAGCCTCATCACCACAAACCAAAAGAACCCAAATATTTATCAATAAGAGAATGAATAAATAAATGGTAAACTATTTATACAGTGGAATGCTGTACGTGACAAAAGATAGCAAACTGCAGCTACATGCAACAGCATGGATAAATGTCATGTAAAAACCAAATGCAAAAAATTACAAACATGATTCCATTTATAAAAACATCCAAAATAGGTAAAACTAACTCGTGGTGATAGAAGTCATAACTTCGGTTATCTTTGAGGGGTAATGGCTAGAAGGGACATTGAAGGTTTGAGGATGTTGAAAATGTTCTGTCTGGGTTGGGTGGTGTTTACTTGAGTGTGCTGCTGTGTTCCATGTATAAGAATACATTGAGCTGTACATTTATTATTTGTGCACTTTCTGTATATAATTTTATTCTTCAGTAAAATTTCTATTTAAAGAAAAAAGTAGTGAAATCCTTGGTGGTCCAGTGGTTAGGACTTGGCGCTTTCACCGCCATGGCCCAGGTTCAGTCCCTGGTCAGGGAGCTAAAATTCTGCAAGCCATGCAGCATGGCCAAAAAAAAAATTTAAAAATAAAGAAAAAAGTAGTTAGACATTTGGATTCCTTTCTTAACTGAGGAACGACACAGCTATCCCTACCCACTTTATGCCTTTTCCTTTCTTTATGTTATTTTGAAAAATAAGTGTACAAAATTGAATTTACCATAATTCTCTTTTTCTGGCACCTATCGTGGTTGGTCCATGTCAAGCCCTTTTTCATATTTTTGGTTTCCCTTTTTTCTTTATACCCAGTCTCACTTCCTTCAACCTCATGAATATCCACTTTTATATATTTAATGGATGACTTTGCAAGTTATCATCCAACTTTTATTTACACATGCTGATATCCATGGACAACATATAGTATTGCAGTTTTTGTGAGTTTTAAAATATATATGTTCATTGCAGCACTATTTACAATAGACAGGACATGGAAGCAACCTAAATGTCCACAGACAGATGAATGGATAAAGAAGATATGGCACATATATACAATGGAATATTACTCAGCCATAAAAAGAAACAAAATTGAGTTATTTGTAGTGAGGTGGATGGACCTAGAGTCTGTCATACAGAGTGAAGTAAGTCAGGAAGAGAAAAACAAATACCATATGCTAATGCATATATATGGAATCTAAAAAAAATGGCACTGATGAACCTAGTGGCAGGGCAGGAATAAAGATGCAGATGTAGAGAATGGACTTGAGGACATGGGGACGGGGGAGGAAGGGGAAGCTGGGGCGAAGTGAGAGTAGCATTGACATATATACACTACCAAATGTAAAATAGCTAGTGGGAAGCAACGGCATAGCACAGGGGGATCACCTCAGTGATTTGAGATGACTTAGAAGGGTGGGATGAGGGGGTGGGAGGCAGGCTCAAGAGGGAGGAGATATGGAGACACATGTATGCATACGGCTGATTCACTTTGTTGTACAACAGAAACTAGCACAGCATCGTGAAGCAATTATACTCCAGTAAAGGTGTGTAAAAAATAAAAAAATAACAAAAAATACATATATATATGACTTGTGCTAGACATCTATTCAGCATTGTTTTTTATATCTCTCAGAGTGGTATAGGTAGATCATGTCCATTCCTACCAGCAGCTGTACAGTTTTACGTTGTATGTATACACTATTTTACTTATTCATACCCCTTCTGATGGATATTTAAGTGTTTCCAACTCTTTGATATAGAACTGTGTTGTGATGAACATCTACATAATTATCTCTTTGGGTGACTATGTGAGAATTTTTCTGCCTGAGTTTATTTTCAGTAAATATTCTCAAATTGCTCTCTTAAATAGGAGGATCAGTACAGTCAGCCCTCCATACCCACAGGTTCTGCAAACACAGATTCAACCACCTCAGATCCAAAATATACACTTTTTAATTCCAGAAATTTCCGGAAAAGCAAAACTTGAATTTCCATGCTTCAGCAACTATTTACATAGCATTTCCATTGTATTGGGTATTATAAGTAATCTAGAGATGATTTAAAATATGCAGAAGGATGTGTGTAGGTTATATGCAAATACCATGCCATTATATCAATATATTAGGGACTTGAGCATCCAAGGAGTTTGGTATCCTTGGGTGTCCTGGGACCAATCCTCCCCCGAATACCAAGGGGTGACTGTATAGTTCCCAACAGCTGTGTGAGCAAAAACGTTCTTGTTTTCTCACATCCTAGGCAGCATATGATGTTGTCCAACCTAAATATTGTTGCCAATATGGATGTGAAGTGATCTCATTGTTTTCATTTTTATTTATTTTATTTCTCTACTAATAAAGTTAACATCTCTTTATATGCTAACCAGCCATTTGAATATCCCCATGTGAAAATTGCCTATTCATTTCCTTTGCCAACTGTCCAAAATTTAAAACTGGACTTCCTATCTTTTCTTTAACCAATTTACAGTAGTTTCTTACATACTCTAGATTAATATTCTAGATATTAATCACTTGTTTTTTAAATTGCAAATATATTTCCTAATCTGTCAGCTTTCTTTGCAAATGGTGTTCTTCACTGAACAGAAATCTTTCATTTTGATGACCTTAAATCCATAATTTCCTTCTATAGCTGTGCTACGTTGTATCTTAACTCATTCTTTCTTAACCCAACATTTAAAAGATATTACCCCTATGTTTTTTCTAGTAATTTCCTCATTTTACTTTTAAGTTTTAATCATGAATCCATCTAGAGTTTATTTTTGAATGTACTGTTTGCCATGCACTTGCTTTTATTTTTATGTTTTTTTTAATATAATGACTCTTCTATTAAATAATCTTTCCCTTCCTCCTCTGGTTCTCCAGGCCACTATATAACGCAGGCTTCTGTTGGTAGATTCCATTCTGTTCCATTATTCATTTTTCCATTCCCATGCCGGTGTCACACTGTTTTAATGACCATGGCTTTGTGATATCCCTTAATACACGGTAGGGCTAATCTCTTTGTTCTTTGTTTTGAGCATTGTCTTAATTATACACGGACTTTTATTATTCCGTAAAAAATATAAAATCACTTTACAATTCTCCAAAAGTCCTGCTAGGATTTTTTTTTTTAATTTATTAAATTTATTTTTTGGCTGCGTTGGGTCTTTGCTGCTGTGCACAGGCTATCTCTAGTTGCAGCAAGCCAGTGCTACTCTTCGTTGCAGTGTGCAGGCTTCTCATTGCGGTGGCTTCTCTTTGTTGGCGAGCATGGGCTCTAGGTGCACAGGTTTCAGTAGCTGTGGTACGCAGGCTCAGTAGTTGTGGCTCACGGGCTTAGTTGCTCCGCCCCATGTGGGATCTTCCCGGATCAGGGCTTGAACCCATGTCCCCTGCATTGGCAGGCAGATTCCCAACCACTAGTGCCACCAGGGAAGTCCGCCTGCTAGGATTTTGATTCCAGTTGTATTAGGCTTATATATTAATTTGGGTACAATTGACACCTGTACAATATTAAATATTCCCATCCATGAGAATAGCACGTTTCCCCATTTATTCGGGCCTTCTTTTATACCCTTGAAGAGAAATTCAAACACTTTCTCCACAAAGGCCAAGTGCATTTTTGTTAGTGGACACTTTATAGTTTCGTTTATATTTCAAATATCTTATTTTCTAACCAGTTTTTGCTCATACAAAGGAAACTTATTCACTTTAAAATCTGATTTTGAATATAGTCACTTGGCTGAACTCTTTAACAAGTTCTAGTGGCTGATTCTCTTGGATTTTCTATGCAAATGGTTATATCCTCTGCTCTTTCCAATAAGCACGTTGAGACCCTTATAAGGGAGCTAAAACTTGGGTCGGGAACTCCTCGGAACACACCTGCTTCCTCCCTCGAGAGCCAGCGAATCCCGTGACCCGCGGGCTCTTGGCTGAGCACTCTGCCCCAGCCAGGTGGACCCACTTCGCCGCAGGCACCCGCCCGGAGGAGGGGCGCCGCGCCCGCAGCCCCCGCCCCGCCAATCACAGCGAGGCCTCGCCACGGGCCGGGAATGACCAATCCGCGACTTCTCTCCTTCGGGGCCGCCAACGCTCTGCAAAGTTAGTTGGCTTCTGGGAAACTTCTTCCGCAAGATGGCCCAGCGCTGATTTGCGGGACCCGCAGCGACGGTTACCTGCCCCGGGGCCACAGAGCCGCCGGCCCAGCCCCCGAGCCTTGCACCTCCGCAGCCCTCGAGCTGCCCTCTCGCGCCCATGGCGGTGGCCGAGCTGTACACGCAGGTAGGCAGGGCGGCCCGACCTAAGGGAAGGAGCGCGGGAGGGAAGCGGCCGGGCGCTAATGCTGACTGTACCTGGCGCCCGGGCCACACCTGTGCACCTGGCGCGCTCGCCGCGGGGAGGGGCCGCGGAGCCTCGTATCCCCCGCCCCGCCGAGAGCTCGGGTCCCTATCGGTGGGGATGGCGCCCCCGGGAGCCTGGGTCCCCTCGGGATGGGAAGACGGAGTGCTAGGGGCTGCTTCTCCGGCCGGACCCGAGCTTCCCGGTGTCCAGGAGTTGCGGGTCCGTCCCTTCTCCCGCGCCACAGAGGGAATCAGACTTGCCCACGGAAACTCAGAAACCTCAGACACGGGCGAAGAATAGTCTGTAATCTTACCCCTTGAACAACTCGGCACAGAAGCTCGGACCGCAGTATTCAGGATGCTTTCTAGAATTCCCGGGTCTTCAAAATACCTGCACGTGCACTGAAGTTCATCTGGTGCCTGGAGCTGCGGGTGCTTGGGAGTGTGGCCCAGGCCTTACCCGTAGTAGAAGTTGAGGGCTCCTGGGAATCCAGGGATCCTGACGCTGTAGTCACAGGCTCTTTACTCACATTTATAAGGTGCTTTACCGCTTATAAAAATACCTTTCACGTACACCCCGAGTCCGGGAATCGCTCTAGAGCATTCCTCTGAAACCTCCTCTTCCCGCAAACGAGGGCTCCCCCCCTTCGCTGGGAAGGTCAGGATTCCCACATGGTGCCCAGAACCTTCTGAGATGAGCTTGGTTAATTATTTGGATAAAAAGTGTGAAAGTGGGGCTTTCCTGGTGGCGCAGTGGTTGAGAGTCCGCCTGCCGATGCAGGGGACACGGGTTCGTGCCCCGGTCCGGGAAGATCCCACATGCCGTGGAGCGGCTGGGCCCGTGAGCCATGGCCTCTGAGCCTGCGCATCCGGAGCCTGTGCTTCGCAACGGGAGAGGCCACAACAGTCAGAGGCCCGTGTACCGCAAAAAAAAAAAAAAAAAAAAGTGTGAAAGTGTTGGAAAAAATCCACTCAAATAGCCATAAAGCCAGATACTCCTGTACCCCAGTGGGGGAAATATATGGTACCCAGTATTCAGATAGATGAGACTAGAATTCATCCATTTCCCCTGACAAGTGCACTAGCTTTATAATAAAGAGACACTTTTGCTGTAGATCTATACCATGGCTGTAAATAATTTGTTTCAATGGTTTAAGTAAGCGTTTTTTCTTCTACTTTGTTTAATTAGTTAACAGTACAAATACAAACTAACCAAACAGTATTTCCCCCTCTATTAACTAGAGTTCTAAATGGCAGTGGTAGAATAGTTTTACCAGTGAGAATGTGAGACATCAAATATCCAGCAGTGCTTCTTAGATCTTCAGCTTACTGGAGCTAAAAAAAAAAACTTGAAAAAAACCTGTTCTTGGAAGATACTTTGGAGGTTGGAGGAAAATGCTGATTAATCCATTCTAAGTAACAATTTTTCCTGAAGCAAAAAGACACAAGTGTGAATACCCCTATCATAAAGTGACTCATGCCACAAATATTTATTAAATACCAACTAGGTACCAGGCACAATGTAGGAAAACTAATATGGAAGAGTTTTCTAGAGGTGAGCTTGGATGGACAAAGACTGAGAATCGCAGAGCCAGAAGAAGCCTTGATGGCCATCTCTACCCACTTTGTGTCCAAGTAAGCACCTGTGTCCAGGCACCTCCCTTCCCAGTGGTCGATCAGCCTCCACTTTGTCAGTTCCAGAGGTGGGAAGCTCCCCCATTTGTGTAGCTACCTGTTTAGGTTTTAGAGAACTTCTTTGTTAAAGAGTTCTTCCTTAAACTGACACAAAAATCTTAAGCTCTCTCCCTTGCTTCCCTACCACTCCCTCCCACACTCGCGAGTCTGCAGATCTAGCCATTAGTCTAAGTCAAAGTGTGTGACGGGGGAACCTTGGCCACAGTGAACCCACAGGAGTGCTCTGTTTCCCTGCACAATCTTAGCCACATAATGTTTTAAAACAACCTGAAACCCATTGCTGCACTCAGAGGCAAGTAGTCACCCTGTAGCAGGGTGATGGGTGGGCTGTCCAATCAGGGATCCGTGTGTGGCAGCCAGTTCCTGTGTGACATCCAGACCCGCCCTATGATCTGCCCGCTGCCCCGCTCACCCACTTTACACTGCTGTTACCTGCCTGGCCCCTGACTAATTTCCCTTCCTGCACTGAAGACAGGCATATTATCTCCCATAAAACATTTGTTTAGCCCTTTTTGTATATAAAACATTATGCTTGGGGAAGGTTAGTCTTGCCTCAGGGAGTTTTCTGATGAGTGAGAAATGAGAAATGTCAAGTAATTCAATCTGCTGAGGCCTGGAAGGCATGGAGGAGCCTGCTGGGGGATGGGGCTTAGCAGGGGAGAGTCATGGCAGCCAAAGAGTTAGGTCAGGGCTTTATATTCCATTGAATATTTTGAATGGGGATGACAGGATCCAGGGTGGTGTAAGTCAGATATGCCAGCGGTGACCATGAGATTCTGTGCCCATGGGAGAGAGGCTGGAGCCAGGTAGCTGAATTCTCAGGTCATCCTAAGTGCATGGGGGAAAAAATTAGGGCTGCAGTGTTAGACGTGGAGGATGGAAGGAGCTCGCAGAGAGCATGGAGAGGTAGGTGAGAATGGGAGACGGCACTGGGGCGTGTGAGGAAGAGGGATGACCCAAGGCTGACATGAGGTTAGAGTCTGAAAGATCGAAGCAGGCTGGTGCTGTTGACACAGGGACTTCAGGAGGAGGAGACGTTAGGGAATTCATGAGGCAAGGTTTGTACCTGCGGGGGTTGATGTGGGGAAGGGGCTTCCAAGGGAGAGTGCCCTGAGTGGTTGGAGGTTGGTATAGAAGATGGGCCAGGAGTTTTCCCCGTAGGTGGTGATTGAAGCCCAGGCATGAGGGCATCATCAAGGGAGAGAAGAGGGCTAAGACAGGACACTGGGGATGCATCTGTTCAGGGAGGAAAGGAGGCAGAGGGGCCGCAGATGGAGCCGTCACAGGGAGGGGGACACGGGAGGCCTGGCACGGGAACCACAGGAAGAGAGGTTCTGAGAAAGGGGACACTCCGGAGGAAGTGGGTTGAGAGTAGTTGCTGCCAGTTGAAGTGTGAAACGACCCACCCCTTTTCAAAAGCTCTGGCAGCGTGCCTTAGAAACGTTCAGAGCATTTGCTGCTGTTCAGCAGTGCCACTGTTTGAAATCTCTCTGAGAAAAACCGGTCCGGCCATCCTCTAATTGAGCCCCTCTGGAGGCCCCTGTCACTTTCAGACTCACTGAGCAGCCGCAAGGCCCCGCCTCTCTATCTTCCCCCGCTGCCTGCCAGCTCCTACCTTGGCTCACCCTCTGCCCAACTTCTTGCCATCCTGCAGTGCATTCCCGCAGTGTCACCACTCTCTGTCTGTTCTGCTCACCGGTGCCTGCACCTTTCAGATTCAATGTGAGCAGTGCCTCTTCGTCTTTCCTATTTTTTAAATCAAAGTATAGCTGATTTACAATATTGTGTTAGTTTCAGGTATACAGCAAAGTTATTCATATTATTTTCCATGATAGGTTAATACAAGATATTGAATACAGTTCCCTGTGTTATACAGTAAATCCTTTTTGCTTGTCTATCTTATGTATAGTAGTTTGCATCTGTTAATCCCATACTCTTAGTTTATCTCTCCCTCCCCCGCTCCTTTTCCCCTTTGTAACCATAAGTTTGTTTACTATGTGAGTCTATTTCTGTTTTGTATATAAATTCATTTGTATTATTTTTTATATTCTACATATAAATGATATATAATATTTGTCTTTCTCTGACTTACTATGATAATCTCTAGGTCCATCCATGTTGCTGCAAATGGCAATATTTCATTCTTTTTTACTGCTGAGTAATATCTATATCTATATACACAGTCCATTTTGTGTGAGATATATATATATATATATATATATATATATATATCTCACATCTTTTTAAACCAGTCGTTTGTTGATGGGCACTTTCCATGTCTTGGCTGTTGTAACTAGTGCTGCTATGAACATTGGGGTACCTGTATCTTTTCGAATTAGAGTTTTCATCTTTTCTGGATATATGCCCAGGAGTGGGATTGCTGGATCATACGGTAGCTCTAAGGAACCTCCATACTGTTTTCCATAGTGGCTGCGTCAGTTTACATTCCCACCAACAGTGTAGGAAGGTTTTTTCCTCCACACGCTCTCCAGCACTTATGAGCTGTAGACTATTTTCTTTTAATAAATAAATTTATTTATTTATTTTTGGCTGTGTTGGGTCTTTGTTGCTGCACGCGGTCTTTCTCTAGTTGTGGCGAGAGGGGGCTACTCTTCCTTGTTGTGCGTGGGCTTCTCACTGCGGTGGCTTCTCTTGTTGTGGAGTACGGGCTCTAGGCATGTGGGCTTCAGCAGTTGTGGAGCACGGCCTTAGTTGCTCCGCGGCATGTGGGATCTTCCCGGACCAGGGCTTGAACCCGTGTCCCCTGCATTGGCAGGTGGATTCTTAACCACTGTGCCACCAGGGAAGTCCCAGTTGTAGACTTTTAGATGACGGCCATTCTGGTCAGTATGAGGTGATACCTCGTTATGGTTTTGATTTGCATTTCTCTAATAATTAATTAATAATTATTAATTAATTGCTAGTCATTAGCAGTGTCGAGCATCTTTTCGTGTGCCCATTGGCCATCGGTTTGTCTTCTTTGGAGAAATGTCTGTTGAGGTCTTCTGCCCATTTTTTGATTGGGTTGTTTGTTTGTTTTATATTGAGTTGTATGAGCTGTTTGTGTATTTTAGATATTAACCCCTTGTCGGTCACATTGTTGAGCAGTGCCTCTTCTGAGAAATCTTT
Organism: Phocoena sinus; assembly: GCF_008692025.1. Classification (NCBI taxonomy): domain Eukaryota; kingdom Metazoa; phylum Chordata; class Mammalia; order Artiodactyla; family Phocoenidae; genus Phocoena; species Phocoena sinus. Next base: position 82,171,643 of record NC_045764.1, read on the forward strand.
GCAGCCAGCCCCTCCATCCAGGCACTTTTCATGATGACTTGTAACAGCTCCTTAACTCTGTCTCCCCTATTGACCAAGGGTTTCTAGAGAACAGGGAGCAGTAGAGACTCAGTAAATGTTTGATGTGTGCACGCGTGAATGAATGAGTTTTTTTGCTTTCAGAAAGAGCTATGGTCATGACGATGATGATGTTGATGATAGTTACTTTTATCTTATAGTCATTGAGTACTTCTTATGTGCCAGATGCCATCCTCAGAACTCTGTGAACTTTATCCGCAGAACGTCTTTCATTTAATCTGAATAAACAATGCCATGTGTTAGTTATTGCTATTCCATTTTTACAAATGGCTCAGGTTAAGTAAGTTGCCTAAGGTTACATAGAAGCGATGAGCTAGGATTAAAAACCTATCTTCTCGATACCTCCTACTCTCACCACCTTATTCAACGACCTTATCATCTTCCTTCTCTTCAAGGGATCTGACCTTTCCCCCAACACACAGAGGATTTTTGGAAAGTCCATTCATTTCATAGCTGCCTCCTCCAACATCTGGTTATTTATCAGATTATTCCTTCTAATAACTAAAATGGAACCAACCCCAATGTCCAGGAAGAGGGCTAGAGTTACGTGAATTATAGATTGAAGAATAGAATAGTATGAAGCCATAAAAAATGCTACTGTGAAGAGTTCATAACAACATGGGAAAACGTTTATGTTACGTGGAAAATGATGGCACAAAAATGCATCTGCTCTGTGATCATAAACATATAAAATATGCAAAGTAAGAAGACCATGTGTATCAATAACAATTCAGCAGTCAGTTCTATAGCTGCAGAGAAGTCAAGGAGGATGAAGGCTGAGGAAGTGTCATGGGATTTGGCCACCAGGAAGTCCTTGGCATTGCTTCTCTTTTAGTAGAACCGTGCGGGAGAGAGGGGACAGCTGGGCATGGTCACAGTCTGAAGGGATGGAACTGGTGGAGGACTGGAATCTGAAGATGTAAGAAAGGCACCAGGCATGGAATAGCTTCAGAAGGTAATGGTGGACCTGAGGCTGGGTGGCAGGAGTTGAAAGACATGGAGCTCTTTAGAATGAGCTGTGGGCAGGACTGAGAGCTTGAGGAGAGTGATGATAGCACCAACTTTTTCTCTTACAGCATCATTCCAGACCCTTCACCATCAAGGGCACCACCCTCTGGGTGAATTTCAATTCCTTGATGCCCATCTTTGTGGCACTATTCTCTAGATCTGGTCTGCTCAGCCAGAGTACCGTGGAACTCGTGGGGCTGCAGCCTCCTGTGAGCTGCCCTTAGTGCAGGCGAGCATTAAGTCAGTGTTCTGTTTGTTTTAAGCAGAGCTGCTACATGCTGCCCCTGGAATGCACATGCATGGTGGCTGGGGCTAAGTCTTGGTTCTGCTAACTGGATGACATTGAGCAAGTTACTTAATTTCTCTTGAGTTTCCACACCCGTAGAATGGATTTAAGTCTTACCAGTCATTGTAAGGATTAAATTACCTGTGGAAAATCCTTAGCACAATTATCTGACACATAAGGCTTAATAAAAGTTAGTTGCTTTTTATATTGATGCTATTGTAATACAGTTAATTTTTGGTACCTAACTATTGGACTTCACATTTATTCCTTTTAAATTTTCCGTCTTGTTGTTTAGTGTTTAATGTTCTGCAGCTTGTCAAAACCTTTTTGAAGCTTTTTTAAAACCTTTTTGTATCTTGATCATCTTTGGCTGATCATTTTATCTGCATATTTGATATACATGTGTTCTGGTTTTTTATCTAAGATACTGGTGAAAGTGATGAATGGAGGGTGAGGCGGTAGAGCTGTATAGCATGCCTCTAAAGACCTTTCTAATTAACCAGAACTCAGGTTTTAGCCACAGATTCACAAATCATATTATCGTTCACCCATCTCTTTCTCTTCCTTGTGCTTGAGGAACTCACAAGACATCTTCACAGAAATTCTGTGGAAACTCCGATATGCAAGGTCAAGAGAAATGCAGTCCAGGGCCTCTGTCTCAAATAAGGTCAAAGCTCAGTTTAATAACTTTCCATTAGCTATTCTAAGCAGCTTTTAGATTTCTATGTGACATTAACCACCCTGGAAAATTAGGTTTTTCTATTGTATTATATACGGATAGTTCAAAAGAGTAAAAAAAGGGACCTAAAGACTAAAATACCAGGTTGATTGGTGCAGACTACTTGGAATTTGAGTTTTTGTTCAGTAGATGTTTTTATGGAGTGCTAGCCATGGGGAAATCGTTGTATTGAGTTCCAGGGCACAAAGACAAGGCTCTTGAAGCTCACATGCCAGTGGGCGAGATGGGAAGCTACCTGAAAGCTGGGGAGGGAGCATCCAGTCCTGCCTCGGGGGTGGGTGGGGGAGGGTGGTGGGGAAAGTACCGCAGGTGGGAATGCTGAGCTGACTCTTGACTGCTCAGAGCAGTTTGCTCACAGATGGGGAGAGGAGGGGTGGCACTGCGAGTGGAAGGAACAGAAGTGCAGAGCAGAGAGCCAGGAAGAGCTTGGCATGTTCTAGAAACTGCTGGTGGTTTGGGTGGCAGCAGGCAGAGGGTGGATTGAAAAGAAGGTGAGGCCTGAGTAGGAAAACTGGCCAGGACCGTGGTTCCCAGGCCTGGATGTTCATCAGAATCCATCAAGGGGAACTTTCATCTTGCTGGGCCCCACCCACGGAAATTCTGATTCAGGTGTGGGTAAAGGAATCTGTCTCTCCACAGAAACCGGTACTCAGCCTGGTTGAGGAAGCACTCCGCAGGTTGCGGTACCCATCAAGAGAAGATTGGTGGGCACAGCATAGGGAGAGCTGATTGATGGCCATAGCATTGCGGGTGGATGGGGCAGACAGGTGAGACCTGTTTACGTATAGGCGTCCTAGCACCTGATAACCATTTGATTGTTGGGGGCTAAGGGAAGGAGGGAGAGGGTGTCCAGCGCTGTCCCAGGTTTCTGATGTGACGGGTGGGGGAACTGAGGAGGAAGGTTGTGTGTGGGGCAGGCGTAATGATCACTCAAGCTTGGGATTTGTGACTGTCAGAGGACATTTAGGGGCTGACGTCTGGGAGACAGTTGGAAATGTGGTCTAGACCCACTGAGAGATCTGGGCTGGAGGCCTCAGTGGTGCACAGTTGCCAGGGCAGTCGTGGAAGCTGCGGGAAAGGGTGAAACGCTCCAGAAACAGCCCGTCATGAGGAGAGGCCGGGAGGGATTTAGGGAGACACGGGAGGAGGCTGGGGAGCTGGGAAGGCCTGGAGGAACGAGTGAAGAGAAGAGAGGGAGCGTGGTGTCGCTGCCCTGGCCTGGCTGACGGAGAACGTGGAGACTCCCTTCCAGTCCAGAGTGTGGCTAGGAGAAAACCCCTGTCATCCCATACGCCATGTAAAGTCTCCAAGCCATTTCTGTGGCTGATGCCGGTAGACCCCTCAAATAGACGGGAGACATGAGAAGATGCCACTCTGGTTGTATCTGAGCATGTGGGGTGGGTGGGTTTGGCCTGTTCCTGAGGACGTGGCCCTTCCTCTTGAAGCCTTTGCCTCATTCCGGAGCCTTCCCGGATGTGGATGCACCCTGATCTCCCTCCACAGGGGAAGATTCCCAGGACAGGCGTGGGCGGCAGGCCTCGCTGCTCTCCTGGCCCTGCTGCAGGCAGCCCCCGGAGGGCTTGGCAAGTGACCTGAGTCAGGAGGCCCCTGCCCCACAGGAAGGAGCCACCCTGGGGAGGTCCTATGACCTCATGTCGTTTGTCCAGACACTGCAGTTAGCTCTCTCTCCGGTTTGAAGCATTGCCTTGTGGGTTGAGGAATGTGAGGCAGAAGGGAGGGACCGAATGGGTGTAACTGAGGTGGAACCAGGTAAACTTGGGCATGTTTACTTACCAGGCTGGGTCTCAGCTGCGGGGCCCTAAATGGCCGACAGCCTTGCCGGCAGAGGCATCAGGCCTGGCGGGATGTGCGCAGCCGGGGGAATCCGGGGCTGAGGAAGCCATTTGTGTTCACGCCAGAAGAGAAGCAGACCTTTGGTTCCATACGTCCTAATGCATTTAAGGCTGCTTTTAGCTGAAACAGACCAGCCTGTGCACTCTCAAGTAGATGGCTGCCGTTGAGAGTTCAGGATTATTTTCAGAGCCAGACTCATTTAATTAACAAGTAGTTCAAAGAAGGAGTCCCAAGCTCTGGTTACGTGGAGTCCTGGCCTTTGAGATTCTCTGTGTGGTATTTGGTGAGTTATTGACCTCTCTGGGCTTGAGTTTGGGGATCAGGAAAACAAAGGCCTTGGGTTAGCTTAGTGACTTGCATCCCTTCTCAGAGCCTCAGGTTTCCATGGAAGGGCCTGAGAGACCTCAGCTGCAGAACATGGTGGGCTACCACCATTTCATTTGAAGCAAGCTTTGAAAAGAACTTTGACAGCTTGGAGTAGACAGTCTCCTGGGACCCTTTCAGCTATAAAATTCTGTAGTGGCCAATTCTTGATAAATGAGATATTCCCAATTATCATAAAAATATTATCCTATAAAAAAGTATTAATGATTTCAGCTTTATGAGGTTCGCAATAAATACTTTCAAGAGCAGACCTGACATGGAAGATAGTCGTCCATGGCAACAAGTGTGTGTGGAGTTTGGGTGTGTGTGTCTGTGTGCTTGTGAGGCTTCTCTCCACCTATTTGCATGGGCGCGTGTCTCTGAGTGTGTGTCATTGCCCGCCAGGTCATTCTTCCATTTTCTCTCTCTTTCCCTTTCCCTCCCTCTGTCTCTCACAAGTATCACTCATCCCGTGCCACATTTCAGCAAACTTCTGCTCTTAGCTAGCTGTCAAGAATTAAAGCAAACCCAAATAACTTAGGGAGTCATGATTGATATTCAACCAATGATACACATATATCTTTTGTTTGATAAGTGAGGCAGCTTATATTAACTAGTAGTTTAATAAATGTGCTCCTCAACCAACTTTGTCCTAGTTTAGTCCTGACACCCCAAACTTTGTTTTATACTTATTCTTTGTTTCCTTCAACATCTTATTATGAAAATTTAAAGGATACAAAAACGTTGAAAAAATTCTACGGTGAGTATCTGTCCCACCACCTAGATTCTAGCATGAATATTTTACCATATTTGTTATATCACATGTCTATCCATCTTTTTATACTTCAGTCCTCAGCCCATCTTATTTTTTGAAGTGTTTTAGGGTAATCGCATACATCAGTACATGTCCTCCTAAATAGTAGTATGCGTATTGTTAAGAGTTCCGTTGTTGTTTAGTTCTTTTTATAAAATTTCCAGACAGTGAAAGGTACAAATCTTAAGTGTGCGTTCTCTGAGGTTTGAAAAAGGGCTTAACACCTATGTAACCCAGACCCCTTCAAGGTATAGAATGTTGCCATCGCCCCACAAGATTCCCTCCCCAGACCCTCCTACCCCCAGAGGCAACTACTGTTCTGATTCTTTTCCCCACGTTGTATTTGTTTTACCTGTTCTAGTACTTCATTTAAAGGACTCATACAGAATTGTACTCGTTTGTGTACAGATTCTTTAACTCAGCCTAATACTTTGGAGATTCATTCATGTTCTTGCTTGTATCCGTAGTTGATTCTTCTTATTGGTAAGTAGTATTCCATTGTATGAGTATACCACAGTTTTATGTTTTTTTTAATTTACTCTCATGTTAGTGGACATAGGGTCTGTTTCTAGTTTTTAGCCATTATGAAGAAAGTTACTATGAACGTTCACGTACAAGTCTTTTTGTGAACATATATTTTGATATTTGCCTTTAAAGATGGCATGTTCTGATTATAAAAGTAAAATATGCAGATTATAGAAAGTACATAAAACTATAAAGAAGAAAAGTAGAATGTCATAATTATTGCCCAGAATTTTTTTGTAACTGAAAACTCCTGAAGGTGCGGTCTCTCAACCCAAGGGAAGATTTCCTCACAGTGGAAAGGCCCCAGCAGTCCACAAGCCACGTGTTCAGCTGGCTCATATCCAGGTCATCATTTGGTCATGATGTTTGCCCTCAGCTGTTAAGAAGCAGATATTCACAAAGGGCAGTGTCTTGTTTGTGACTATCCCCAGAGTCCAGGATGATGCCTGGTGCCAATTCAGTGCCCAGGAACTGTACTCAGAAGGATGGCAGGCACTTAGGCAAAATGCAGCATTCTTGGGCTTCCCTGGTGGCACAGTGGTTAAGAATCCGCCTGCCAATGCAGGGGACATGGGTTCAAGCCCTGGGCCGGGAAGATCCCACATGCTGTGGAGCAACTATGCCCGTGCGCCACAACAAGAGAAGCCACCTCAATGAGAAGCCTGCACGCTGCAATGAAGAGTAGCCCCTGCTCGCTGCAACTAGAGAAAGCCCGCGTGAAGACCCAACGCAGCCTAAACAAATAAAATAAATAAATAAGTGCAGCATTCTCTCCTAAAGGCACAAACATTCCCTGCTACAGGAGTTTACACACTCGACAATTACCTTCAGAAGGTCCATTTGTCCCATTGAGGGACAATGCCAGAGGACCAATATTCCTTTGGCCTGTGAATGTAAGGAGGTGGAAAGGAGATGCCACTGTAGGCACCAGCCTGAACTGGGTGCTCATGTCAGCTCTGCTCTTGGAGGACTTGGAGTCCCTGAGGCCAGTTTTCTCTGGGAAACGAGGGTTAGACGCTGCATGGCTTCTTAGGCTTCATCTAGATCTGGGATCCCGAGCTATTGAGCCTTTGGATTCAGGAGCTTTCCCGGGTGCTACGTCATATCTCCATGTGAGTGCTTCCCAATTCTTGTTCCTTTTGGCCTGGTTATGTCCCAGGACATCAGGGTATCCTGTAGGGGTGCCCGCATTGATAGAAACCACCGATATGTGAGCAGAGAGTTGCAAATATACACATAATGCCCTTGCAGCTCCAGGTTAGAGATTGGCTGAGTTAGTAGGAAGACCATGATGATTAACAGGAGATGCCTTTCTTTCTTGGTAATCCAGCACTGTGCCAGACGCATACATAAGAGATGCCCAGGTGTTTTTTGTTTTAATTTTTTAGGTTTATTTATTTATATTTATTTATTTATTGGCTGCGTTGGGTCTTCGTCGCCGTGCATGGGCTTTCTCTAGTTGCAGCGAGCAGGGGCTACTCTTCGTTGCAGTGCAACAGAGACTCTCCCTGAGTCTGGTTGTGGCACATGAGCTTAGTTGCTCCTCGGCACGTGGGATCTTCCCAGACCAGAGCCCGAACCCACGTCCCCTGCACTGGTAGGTGGATTCTTAAACATTACGTCACCAGGAAAGTCCCAGGAGGTGCCCAGGCGTTGGATGGATGGATGGATGGGTGAATGAATGAACGAAAGAGTGAATGAACAAACAAACAAATAGACGACCACAGGAGAACATGAAATGTGGGGTCTGGGTGAAAGCAAGAGTAGTCAGTGCGTGATGCGTGATGAGAGAAGAATGACTCACGGGGCCCTGTGGCAGCTGCAGTGTAGAGACATGGCAGTCACTTTGTGTTTCCCTCAAGCTGCATTCAGGTGCCACTGGTGACTTCTGGAGAGTGAGCCTGCCCCCTTCCCAGTGTGTGAGTGTGAATATTAGATGTGTGTCTTGGTCGGCTTGAGCTGCCATAACAACATACCACAGACTGGGTGCTTAAACAACGGACGTGTATTTTCTCACAGTTCTGGAGGCTGGGCAGTCCAAGATCAAGGTGTTGGCAGGGTTGGTCTGGTGAGGGCTTCTCCCCTTGGGTGCAGACAGCTGTTTTCTCACTGAACTCCCATGGCCTTTCTTCTGTGCGTGCAGGTGGAGAGCGAGTGTGCATGCAAGCTCCCTGGTATCTCTTCTTATAAGGACACTAATCTTACCGGATCGGGGCCTTATGACCTCACTTAACCTTAATTGCCTCTTAAAGACCTTATCTCCAAATGTATTCACGTTGGGGGTTAGGGCTTCAACATATGAATTTTGAGGGGATAATTCAGTACATAGCAATGCAGTTCTGCTTAAGGACTTGCACATCGGCGCTGAGCCAGGTGGGACATTGAGCTCGGGACTTCCACGTTTCCCTTTCCCACGGTGGGAATCCTTGGCTGCTGACCAGTGTGATAAGACTGTGATAACACTGCTGTAACACTACTTCCACAGCATTTTGCAAAGTGCTGTCAGCTACTCAGTCCAATTTAACCTCCCAGCAAACCTTAAAGTATTGAGTAGGTATTGTTGTGCCCATTTTATAGATGAGAAAAATGAGCACAAGAAGTTAAGTGTCTGGCCCAGAGCCCCATAGTTCATCAGTGGTGAACCACATCCCTCTGCTCCAGCTCTTGTAGACAGTGCTCAGATCTTCCCGTTAAAGAGACTCACAGATTTCCTTTCCACTCCCAGGCTTTCCTTTTTCAATATGTATTTAAGAGGCTTTGGGAATTCTATTACCTGTGAAATGAAGCAGCTAGGCCTGGTGCATTGCAGATACACTAGCGATTACCTCACAAGCAAAAATTAGGTAAAAGTATTCCTAATGAGTTTACTGACGTTAGTGGACAGAAGGAAATCTCCCTGAGTCTAATCATCTAACGATTTGTGTTTTGCTTTTAAAGTGCTGAAATTAAGCCTTTCTTCTTCTGTTGATCAGTACAACAGGGTTTGGATTCCTGATCCTGAAGAAGTTTGGAAGTCTGCCGAAATAGCAAAGGACTATAGAGTTGGTGCCAAAGTCCTGCGTCTCCTGCTGGAGGATGGAACGGTGAGGGTCCTCGATCATAACTACCATGATGTATAAAGGAGAAACTGTAGGGTGTGTGTGGGAGGGGAGCACCTTCGGCAGAGGGCACATGAGGGGGCACCTAACGTGGCCAGCTGGTGCTGTGGATCCACCCGTGTGTTTGTAGCCCTCCCCACCTCCCTGCCTCCACCCCCCACTACCCTAATGAAGACATAAAGTGTCCTGCGTCAGCTGGGCCTCTCTCTGGAATGAGATACAGTGGACAGGTCTGTGCTCTGTGCTGCCTTCCTGGGGATTCAGCAATGTTGGGAGAATGCTGAAAAATGATCACCATTTTGGTTTTATGGGTCTCAGCACAGAGACTGGGTGAAGATGAGAAACTTGGAGAGGAAGTAGTTTGAGCCCAAGACATAAACTGGTAGAGAAAAACATCAAGATGGGAAGAGGAAGAGACATAGAATAAGGGAGATAGAAAACAGGAAGGGAGGGCTTCCCTGGTGGCGCAGTGGTTGAGAGTCCGCCTGCCGATGCAGGGGACGCAGGTTCGTGCCCCGGGCCGGGAATATCCCACATGCCGTGGAGCGGCTGGGCCCGTGAGCCATGGCCGCTGAGCCTGTGCGTCCGGAGACTGTGCTCCGCAACGGGAGAGACCGTAACGGTGAGAGGTCCGTGTACCGCAAAAAAAAAAAAAAAAAAAACAGGAAGGGAGAGGGAGGTGTGGGAGAATGGAGAGTCAGTCTAAGGATGGATAGAAACAGGTAAGAATTGGGACCTCCAGGAGGGAGTGTAACAGGGCAGTTGGAGGAGTGACGGGAGATGGGACAAGGGGACAGGAAGCCCAGCTGGGTAGGACATTATGAGGAAGCTCTGTGGTGCCAGTGTGGCAAGGGAGAGGCAAAGGATGACCAGGAGGTTGGGCAGTTGTCCCCATGGTAGAGCATGCTCGTGAAGAGTTCCTCTCAAAGGCTGGTCATGGCTTTCGATTACCAGTTTCTACGGATTTTATCTCCGCTTTAAGTTTCCATGATGAGTCGTCCTTTCCCCCCATAGCTGTAATGACATCCCACTGGATCCATAGCTAGGCTGACCTTAGGTTTTTAGAATCAAGTATCTGGATGCAGAATTGGACAAAGGATTCATGATCCATCTGGATGTCAGAGTTAGTCCTGGGAATTTCACATGAATATTAAAATGCTGGAATTTCCAAGGCATGGAAATGGTCTCTGCAGAGACAGGACATATTACTGCCAATCAGACTGTCCTGGATTTGGAGTCATCTCCTCAGATCCTGGGAAGGGAGATAAACATAGCAGTTAAGAGCACATCCTCTAGAATCAGACTATCTGAGTTCAAATCCTTCCCAGTCTGTGGCAGACTGTCTGGGTTCGGATCCCACTAAGTCTGTGACAGTGAGCCCCTCGGCTTCCTCACATGTCAGATGGAGTTAGTAACAAACAGCATATCACAGGGCGGCTGAAGATCAGATGAGATAATCCCTGGGGGCGTGTGTAAATGCAAAGGGGGAGGCAGAGGAGCTGCTATTTCCATTTAACCTTTCCCTTCCCATCAGAAACTCCTTGGGGGCATTTATTGAGTATCTCCAGTGCAGTCAAGGTTCTGATTAGGGATCAGATGGCTTTGGGGAGAAAAATCTCAGGGCAGCAGCTGCAGTGGCAGTTTGCTGCTTTAGTAATATGAGCAGGGCTTCAGGAGGCGACATTCCTGGCCCTGAATGAGCTGCTCAGAGGAGGAGGGGGAGAGGCAGGTAAGATGGCAGGTGGCCAGGCTGCTTTTTTTTTTTTTAACATCTTTATTGGAGTATAATTGCTTTACCATGGTGTGTTAGTTTCTGTTGTATAACAAAGTGGATCAGCTATACATATGCATATATCCCCATATCCCCTCCCTCTTGTGTCTCCCTCCCACCCTCCCTATCCCACCCCTCTAGGTGGACACAAATCACTGAGCTGATCTCCCTGTGCTATGAGGCTGCTTCCCACTAGCTATCTATTTTACATTTGGTAGTGTATATATGTCCATGCCACTCTCTCACTTCGTCCCAGCTTACCCTTCCCCCTCCCCGTGTCCTCAAGTCCATTCTCTCCGTCTGCATCTTTATTCCTGTCCTGCCCCTAGGTTCTTAATAAACTTTTTTCTTTTTTAGATTCCATATATACGTGTTAACATATGGTATCTGTTTTTCTCTTTCTGACTTACTTCACTCTGTGTGACAGACTCTGGGTCCATCCACCTCACTACAAATAACTCAATCTCGTTTCTTTTTATGGCTGAGTAATATTCCATTGTATATATGTGCCACATCTTCTTTATCCATTCATCTGTTGCTTTTTAACTTAACCCTTTATCTATACCATGAAGGACAAAGCCTGCTTTATGTAAGAAGATATCACCTCTGTTTCCAGCTGTCGAGCTCATGTTCTTCACATTCATATTTTCTCCCCTCCCCCAAAGACTGTCTGTTCTATTTGTCTTTCTCTCTCTCTCCTTCTGTTTCTTTCACACATAAGACACACACACACACACACACACACACACACACACACACAATGGCTGAACTGGAAAAAGGAGGTTGTTGATTTAAAACATAATGGAGGGCTTCCCCGGTGGTTGAGAGTCCGCCTGCCGATGCAGGGGACGCGGGTTCGTGCCCCAATCTGGGAAGATCCCACATGCCGCGGAGCGGCTGCGCCCGTGAGCCGTGGCCGCTGAGCCTGTGTGTCTGGAGCCTGTGCTCCTCAGCGGGAGAGGCCACAACAGTGAGAGGCCCGCGCACCGCAAAAAAAACCCCGAAAAACTCAGGGTAAGTATAAATTATGTATGAGCAGCACTTTATCTTATTCTCAAAAGTGTGTAGGTTAAAAATATCCTGCTTGGGGCAGGTCCATAAATATAATTGCATTGATAATGAGCAGGCAGCTGCTGTGAGGATCCATGCCCAGTTGTCCCGGATTGCCCTGAGCTGCTCTCCTTATGGAAAACAGTCCAACCAGCTAACAAACCAAACGCCTGTCAGTGTTGACCAGGCATCATGACACAGGCTTCAGAGTCAGCCAGACCCATATGAACTGTGTGACCTTCAACAAGGAGCTTAACTTCTCTGAATCTGTCTCCTTAATGCATAGTTAGGGATGTCATGCCCTCCTTAGAAAGCAGTTTTGAGGATCAGATGAAAAACCAGTGCTGAGTCCTTGGCACAGGGCCTGCAGAGTGGGCTCTTGCTAAGGGACAGCTGGGTCACTTTGTGCAGCTGTCCAGGACCAGGTATGGAAAGGAAGGCAGCTTGGGCGGTAGAAGGGAAACCAGCCTGCTGGGTGTCCTTGCTCAAGTCACTTCCCCAAGCTGTGAAGTGAAAGTGAAGGGAGGTAGAACAGGTGGTAATAAGGTCCCTTAATGCTCTGACATCTGCAAAGCCTGCAAGGCATGCTGACCTTGCCTTTATTCTGCTCAGACAGCTACTTTCAGAATATACATTGGTGAAATCTAGCAGATGACAGGCCATCCTGGGCCAGTTACTCAGCCCAGGGCTGAGAATCATAGAAATAGGCAGCCCTGCAGCCCTTGGGAACACAGGTGGCTGCAGACAGGAGCCACCTGTATAGGGGGCCCTCTCACAGAGAGACCATCATCCCACGCAGACTCCTTTAGACGCTTGTCACCACCACGAATGTCAACTTCCAACAGAGATTCGGCAACCTTAGAGCTTCAAGGGACCTTAGATCATTGAGTCACTTTAGCAACAGAATCCTGTTTCCAAATGAAAACTTTCATGGCACCAGCAACTAAACCGCATGCAAGTAGAGCCCCTGTAGTAGCATTGGGATGGGATGCCCAGGTCCCTGACCATGTAACTTCCCTGCCACGCCTCATTGAGGCCTCTGTAGCTCTGAGGACCCCTGATCTGGTCCAGCCAGGCTTTTCACAGATGAGAGAAGGGAGGGCCAGAGAAGGTGAGTGACACACCCTAGGGCACACAGCCAATACCTTGATCACCTGGCTCCCAAAAGTCAGCCATGAAGGTTATTTTCTCGCTGCTATACATAAATTTGTTTTTTTAGAGTGTCAGGGGTCACTCCAAAGTGGGGTAGATAGGAAAGAGGACAGTGATTCAGCAGAAACACCAAAAAACTTTTACTTCCAGAACTTTAATTTCATCTTTGTCCACAGGAGCTGGATTATTCCGTTGATCCAGAATCTCTGCCTCCACTTCGGAATCCTGACGTCCTCGTGGGTGAGAATGACCTCACGGCCCTCAGCTATCTCCACGAGCCCGCTGTGCTCCACAATCTCAGAATCCGCTTTGCAGAATCCAAACTCATTTACACCTACAGTGGTAAGGAGAGCAATTCTAGGAGCGCAGGAATGACACTGAAACTTAATGCTCGTTGTCTAGAGCATCCTGATTATGTTTTATATTATGTTTATATTAGAAATGTTGACTCTGTCAAAATGTGTAATCACACCTAAAAATTTGCCCAGATTTCTATCTAAAAGGTACACACATCTGATCTTAGAGTTTGTTATAAAGCGAAGTATCTAGGTGGGGAGAGTCTTCAACAAAAACTAAGATTGGACTACCAAGAAAAATATACGTGGTTAAAGCTTGTGTGTGAGTTTCTCATTGGATATGATAAGTTTATTACTTATTTTGGGCAGTGGTATTATCATTATGTTTACACTGAGAATTGTAAGAGCCTCTCAGTTTTAGGGCATTGCCACCTGTCATCTCACCTAAGCTTCAGAGTAGCCTAGAAATGTAGGTGACCTCAGCAGGGAACTGAGATTCGGAGCATTAAGTGACCTGCCCAGAGTCACACAGGAGATTTAATAAGTGACAGAGCTGCGGTTTCTCAAAAGAACTTGGAGAAAGAGGTGACACTAAGAATCCCATCACTGCGTCTGACATCTTTCCTCAGGAATCATCCTGGTGGCCATGAATCCTTACAAGCAGCTGCCGATATATGGAGATGCCATCATCCACGCCTACAGCGGGCAGAACATGGGCGATATGGACCCGCACATATTTGCTGTGGCAGAAGAGGCATACAAGCAGATGGCCAGGTAGCCTCCTGCCAGGCAGGGCTTCCTCTTGCTCTCCCGGTGCTCCTGCATTTGCTGGGCCTTCACATTGATGGTCGTTAAAAGTGACCATCAATCAGACCGGTGGGGGTGCTTGGTAGAGTAGACTGACTGTACCAAGTAGCAGATGACTGTTTGCGCTATTACTGTCTAAACCAAGTTTCCTGGTTTTGCCCCTTCTAGGTAGTTAAGTCAGTCCTACCGATCTGGGAGTAGCCGATGCTTTTCTTGCAGTGTGTTTGGTTGGAAGAAAACTGATTTATTCTTCACTGTGAGATGCTTAAGCATTTTTACCCACCCATGGCAGCAGACTAATGATAGATGAGCACAGGTTTTAGCTGTAGGAGATTGGGGGTTTTATTCTAATTTTGCCACTTGTTTTTTGTATGGCCTGTGAAGTTATTGTTTTGCTAGCAAACAAGGAGGCTTTTATGAAAAGCCTCCCGTGGACCAGGCACTGTGCACACACTCTCACACATCATCTTGAGTGCCCTCCCAAGAGTGTGTGATGAGGATGCCTGAGCAGTAGTCAGACAACTGAGATGTGAAGCCATCCACCCAAGGTCACCCAGCAAGAGAAAGGCAGAGCTGGGATTTGTGCTCAGACTTCTAGACTCCATGTGTAATTTTTTTTCCCCGTAACTATCCTGTTTTGGCTTCAACATCCTGATCTGTAAAAGGATCTTTGTAGATCCTTACAGTTTGCAAAAGAGCTTTCACAGGCAGTGGTCTCCTTTGAGTCTTAGAACACCTCTGTGAAGTCTGTTGAACCGCCATCATGACCTTATTTCACAGATAAAACCCGAGACACAGGACCTGGGTCTGCTACGTTTACTTCATAACCCTGGACACATCCCTGATCTCCCTCAGCTTCAGGATCCTCATCTGTGAGCTGGATGCTCAGAGAGCACCCATTCCAAGCTCTGCTTATAACCAGGAAAAAACAATGGTGGCTTATACAAGGTAGAAATGCATGATTCTCTCCTGCAGAGAAGTCTGATGGGCAGTCCAGGGCTAGCACACCACCTCTACCAAGTCATCAAGGATCAGTGCCTTCCAGCTTCCCAGTCCTTGGCGCGGGATCCTTGGCTTCAGGGCCAAGCAAGTACTCAGCCTTCTTTCTCTCTTTTCTAGGCTACAGAGTGTCCCAGGGGAAGGGTGTGCCCCTCCTGGTTAAGGAGCCCTCCCAGAAGCCCCCACAGAGCACTTCTGCTCATAGTTCATTGGTCAGGTCCTACTCACATGACCATGCCTAGCCACAGGGGAGGCTGGGATATGTAGTCTTTCATATACACAGCAACATGTCCACTAAGAATTGGGGCCTAGTCCCTAAGAAGCAGGGGAGGATGAATGTTGGGTAGAGAATTACTGATTAAAAGCCAGTAACCTGGGACACCCGAACCCCACGTCCTCAGTCTCAGCAGGTGCCCTCCATGCCTCGTGCACCTGTCAGCCCACAGCAGATTGTGTGACTCCCTCTCTTTTGTATACACATCAGAGGCTGGGAGCCCAGCCAGGCTCAGAGGACGCCAGCTGGACCCGAACCTGCCGTCCCCACTCTGGTGCTGTGGCGAATGACGTAAAAGTCTCCCCCCTTTCCTAAGCCCTGCGGGTAGTGTGGAGGCTCATGAGCAGGGGGCAGCCAAGCCCAATGGTACCAGGAAATGAAAGATCCTGGAGGTTCCAAAAAAAGTTGCCAATTACCTTGGCTTCTGCCACAGCAAGGTTCTTTCCGGTGCTAAAACACCCATGGTTCTGGGATTTACCCTGGCCCCTGCAGGTCTCCAGGGCATCTGCAAGATTAGAGTCGGTGTGGCTCAGAGCCTGACAGGCCGGGACTGCTCCTGGGTGTCAGTAGCATGAGCTCGTTCGAGCTGCAGGACTGAGCCAGCTTCAAGCTTGAAGAGCCAGTTTCCCCTGGAGGTCTGTCTACCTGTAATAGCAGAACCGAACCTAAGGCAGGCTCTCACTGGACTTGCTGATGCTAGACGAGGAGTCCGGAGAGCCCAGCTTTAGTAACCCCAGTCCCACTCCATGCAGCTGAGGGGCGCTGGGAGTGTCGTTCACCTCCTGAGCATCTTGGCTTCCTCGCTGAGGCCAGGAGCTCTCTCTCTAAGGTCCGCTCCAGTGTTCACAGGGAGGTTGTGTGTTCTGTGCCTCGCTGAGTCACTGTTCTACTCATCTGTAAAATGGATACACAGTGTGTGGCATAGGATTTTTGTGAGGCTTAAATGAGAATCCCTGTAAAGTTTTCACCAAGCACCTGGCACGTAAGTGGTGCTAGGACAGCACTATAATAAGGTTCTGCCATCATGATCTCATGACACAAAAAGTTTAATGCATTTTTTAAGATCTCTAGGTTGTGTAACAGAGCATGTTGGCTTATGGAGCACACGTGTTCCCAAGCACATTTCAAGTAATTTCTCTCCAAGTGATGTCTTTAAAATGGTTTTATATTTAAGTGGGGATATACAGAAAGGAGTTGACATAGGCTTGAGACTGCTATCTTTAGAAACCTGCTTGCAGGTTTGACCTGTGGCCAACCTCTGGGAACTCGGATTTCAGGAAGGTCCTCAGCATTTCCTAATTGCTAAGAGTGGCTCACTGCACCTAAACTGTTTGTGTGAACAATGTGGTCCTGCTGAATATCTGCTTTCCTTCTGGGCATCTGGAATTTTGGTGTGTGATAGCAGAGGATGCCTATGCGACCGGCCCCCAGTAAAAACCCTGGACACTGAGTCTCTATTGAGCTTCCCTGGTAGACAGTGTTTCCCGTGTGTTGTCGTAATTCATCGCTGGAGGAAGTAAGTGCATCCTGTGTGACTCCACTGGGAGAGGACTCTTGGAAGTTTACACCTGGCCTCCTCTGGACTTGGCCCTGTACGCCTTTTCCCTTTGCTGATTTGCTTTGTATCCTTCTGGTGTAATAAATCTTAGCCATGAGTGCGAATGTGTGCTGAGTCCTGGGAGTCCCGCTAGTGGATCACTGATCTGGGATTGCTCTTGGGGACTCTCAGCACAGGGGACACAACACGAAACAAAGCTGTGTGTTTAGCAGGATCACAGAGAAAAAGACTAGAAGGAAATTCACTGGTATGTTAAAAAGAGTTACTTTCAAGTGATAAAGTCCCTTCTTCAGGCTTATCTGCATTTTTTTTGATGAGTATATATTGCCTAATAGGAAGAAATGAATATTTTTAAGAATCCTTTTATTTATTTGCTTTAGAAATAATAAAAATCAGTCAATAATTGTAAGCGGGGAGTCGGGTGCTGGAAAGACAGTATCTGCTCGCTATGCCATGAGGTACTTCGCCACCGTCAGCAAGTCCAGCACTAATGCTCGCGTGGAAGACAAGGTTCTGGCGTCGAACCCCATAACTGAGGTGTGTACCTGGTGGGGGTGGGGAGTGAGGACAGAGGCAGAGGCGTGTATGGAGAAGTGGGCTGGTTCGTGTATACAGGCATACCTCGCTTTGCAGATATTGCTTTTTTTCTTTTCTTTTTTAACTAGTTAAAGGTTTATGGCAATACTGCATCGAACAAGTCTATCAGCGCATTTTTCCAACAGCATTTGCTCACTTTTGTCTCTGTGTCACGTTTTGGTAACTCTCGCAGTATTTCAAACCCTCCTCCAGCAAAAAGATTCTGACTTGCTGAAGGGTCAGATGGTGGTTAGCATTTTTTAGCAATAAAATATTTAAAATTAAGGTGTGTACATTGTTTTTTTAGACATAATGCTGTTTCACTCTTAATAGACTATAGTATAGTGTAAACATAACTTTTGTATGCCCTGGGAAACCAAAGAATTTGTGTGACTTGCTTTATTGTGACATTTGCTCTATTGCGGTGGTCTGGAACTAAACCCACCATATCTTCAAGGTATGCCTGTATGTTGTCCTTGTTAACTTGAGTTCCCTTCCTTTAAAAACCAAAGAAGTGAGGGCAGGGAAGGAGCAAGAAAGTCTGTTCCCCGGTGGGATTTGAAGGAGATTGGGGCATAGATTGCTGCTTCCAAGGCCTCTCTCCTCTACCTGCTGGGCTAGAAGTTCCACCATCAGGATTTCAGGAGTCCCCTGTTTACGTTTATATCCCAGGGGAAATTTCCTCAACCACAGAGACAACTGGTACACCAAGACCAGTGGTGTTCTCCAGCCAAACCAGCACCAACTTTCATGAGCTGATTGTTAAACAATCAGGAATTCTTTTTGCAAGTTATTGTTAAACCTTTGGTAGTTTGAAATCAGTCATGGTGGAAGTATTTACACCTTACAAATTGGCAAATGTCACATATCCAGGCTGTTCCTCCTTCCCTCCCCGAGAGTGATTCATTAGCACACCACTGGCTGGCTCAGATATGTGGGCAAGGCCAACCACGATGGCACCCAGTGGTAAGGAGACAACCCTCAAGGAAGAAGGGGCATCTGACAGCTTACGAGAGGGCCCAGAGGCCAACTCTGGCTGCCTTGCAAATTGGGAAGAGGATTGATTTGGATTTATTTGGAAGCATAGCAAATAATCAAGAACGTTAGATTCCTAGACCCTTTCTCCCTGTTTTCTTGAATCAAAATCCTCCATGAATATTTATCAGACCACCTATTTTGTTTAAGCCACTGTGCCGAAATAATACAGGAAGTAATGAAAATAAGGTCCAATCCCCAAGTTTTAAGACTCCTCTAACATAACATATTTTAAATTTTAATAGAAAGATAAATCATGATCCAAGATGGCAGTAAAAAGGTTGTCAAGAAGCACTACCCTGTTAAATGCCCAGTGGATGATATCGTGTGGTTATTTGTTTAGGGTTGGTCTCACCCGCTATTGTAAGCTCCATGAAGGCAGGACCATGTCTACTTTGGTTTACCTGCGCCTGCCAGTAAATAAATACATGTTGTCCAAAAGCATGACGGCCTGGACAGGAATGCGACGTGTGTGCATAGGAAGGGTACTTCCAGATAGAAGGTGCCCAGGAAGGGAGAGCAGGGTAGGCAAGAGGAGAGACAGAATTCAGTGGCAGAAGTAAAAAAGAAACAATCATGCTCAGTGTGGGAGGGATGGAGGAAGGCAGTTTTTTGGTTGAGTAGAAAGTTCGAGTAGGGAAGTGGTAAGGGATAAGGACAGAAATAAAGGTTGGGTGGAGGATGTAGACTTTGAATTGAGCATCTCTAATATTTTAGGCATAGATGAGTTGAGGCACTGTATATTATCTCATTTAATTCTCCCAACTCTGTAAGATGCATCCTTCCCCATATTACAGCTAGAGAAATTGAGACTTGGAAAGATGGAATAACTTTTCTAGCATCACACAGATAGTAAAAAAAGGAACCTGGGGCCTTGAAACATCAGAACCCGTGTGTTTTCTCATCCCGCTCAGTGTCTACCAGTAAGATTGAGGAGAGCCTTAGAGGTGAGACTGAGGAGACCTAAGGATGTGTCTTATTCCTTGCGAGCCCCTGCCTCCCGGCTGCCCCCTATCATCAGACTTTTCCCCAGCATACAGGACTGGAATTTACTGTAACTGCTCCAATAATATTGATGCAAAGGTTT
This sequence comes from Phocoena sinus, assembly GCF_008692025.1. Classification (NCBI taxonomy): domain Eukaryota; kingdom Metazoa; phylum Chordata; class Mammalia; order Artiodactyla; family Phocoenidae; genus Phocoena; species Phocoena sinus. The sequence goes on from NC_045764.1 coordinate 82,191,013, forward strand.
TTTTAATGTTGTTACTATGTTTTGTAGGCTGTTGGAAATGCCAAGACCACCCGCAATGACAACAGCAGTCGGTTTGGGAAATACACAGAAATCAGTTTTGATGAGAGAAATCAAATTATAGGAGCCAACATGAGAACTTACCTGCTGGAGAAATCCAGAGTTGTCTTTCAAGTAAGGATAAAAATATTAAATTTCCTTTTCCCCAACTTTTGTAGTATGGTTCACATTCATATATTCATTAGACAACCTACATTGTTCTGTGACTTGAAGAATACAGTTTTCCTATATTTCGTTTGCAGTTTGGGTTATTTTATTTTCTATTTCTTTTTTTTTTTCTATTTCTTAAAAATGAAAATTGATGAGTAGGTGCAGTATTAGTGGAATTATATGGTTGAGGGAAAAGTTTATGACTTTCAGTTTTAGGCACATAAGTCCTTAGCATTTAAAAATCAACTTTGGGGCTTCCCTGGTGGCGCAGTGGTTGAGAGTCCGCCTGCCGGTGCGGGGGACGCGGGTTCGTGCCCCGGTCTGGGAGGATCCCGCATGCCGCGGAGCGGCTGGGCCCGTGGGCCGTGGCCGCTGGGCCTGCGCGTCCGGAGCCTGTCCTCCGCAACGGGAGAGGCCACAGCAGTGAGAGGCCCGCGTAACGCATAAAAAAAAAAAAAAAAAAAAAAAATCAACTTTATCTTTCTAGAACACAAAGACTACTTGAAATAGACAAAGCTGTTAGACTGGCTTTTGTATCAGGAAGGGAATGGGATCAGATCTAGAGAGGCGGGGTTTAAGAAAAAGGCTTCTGTCCATAAAATGGAGAAAATTCTCATCGTTTTGGCCCAGAAGGAGAGTAACAGTAAACCTTGTATTGCAGGGAGTTTCTTTAAAGTTTCACCTGGTACTAACTACATTATTTCCATTTCGTAGAATGTTTCGTTTAATAACATTTTCTCTGTGGTGGTTATTTGGAAGGTGATCTTGGGCCACCAGTTCTCCCTCTGTGAGCCAGTGGAGGCAAGAAGTTGGGTCACAGCAAAAACACACGTAGATGTCCGTGTCCGTGAGAGCAGAACTGTCAATCCAGATTAGCCATCTAAGACCCTCTTGTTGAAAACCTCACATTTTCATTTGTAAAGGGCTTGTGTAATTTCAGGGCTTTTCTTTATTTTACAGTCAGAAAATGAGCGAAATTACCACATTTTCTATCAGCTTTGTGCGTCTGCACAGCAGTCGGAATTTAAACATCTTAAATTGGGTACGTAATGCATGGTGTGTGGAAGAGTCTCTTTTTTATGTAGGAATTTAAATTCTAGGTTAATTTCATCTTATAATATCGTCACTTAAAAAAAAAAAAGTATTCTGTCCAAAAACATAAGATCCTTGGGTTCCAGGGGTGGAAATGATGCATTTAACTAAGGAGATAGATTAGTTAGGGGCAAAGGGAGTCCAGGAATAGGGGACCCCTTCAACTCCAGGGTTCTTTTCAAAGCTCCAGAGTGATTGTCGTCCATCCAGCTAGAGCTACCTGAAGAAGGCCTTCTGACCACTGGGACTTACTGATCTAAGTCCCCAAACTTTCCTTTTAATCTGAACTTCTTGGATGGTCATTTTTCTAACAGCTATGACATATTTCTGTGTCTTCTGAGACAGAGTACCTCTATCATAATTTGAATTTCCTTGATGACTCAAAATCATTATTAATCGTAACCATAATTAATTAGCTATCTGTCGGTTCGTGCAAATGGCCCGACTCCGGTGGTATCTCGGCTCTCCTGTCTTGGTCGTTTGTGCCATGTCGGTAGACAGAATTGTCTAGTGTCTCGGAGTTGAATGCACACTCCCTAATCCTGGAGAACTTACTTGCACTTGTAGAATCTAAGTTTCTTCAGATTTCGTAGAATGATAATATCCATGCCTTGTCTGCCAAATAGAATGTGAAGAGCGAACATGGAAGAGCTTTCTGAAGGCTCCCCTACTGTTCAAATATTAGATGCATATATGGTTATTATCTTGACCATAGTGATGTTTTTATACCGGTATATGTTTATCAAAACGTATCAAGTTTTCTACAGTTAATCGTACGTTCAGTAAACCTCAGTAATGCTGTATAAAGTTATTAGGTATGGGAGCAAAAACCATGCGCTCTGGAGTCAGGCCGGTGTTTTAATTCTTGCCCTGCGGTCAGCTGTGGGTCCATGAGCAGGCCACTTCACTTTTCTGAGCCTTAGCTACTGAGTGAGCACCGTAGAATTCTAAGGAATAAGTGGAAAGACATTTGTGAAGTGCTTAAGATAGCACATTAAGTGTGAACTTTTCTTCTCGCTTCTGATGTACATGTACGTTCAAATTTCTGTGTCACAGATATCACAGCCTGACTTTTGATTTCAGGGAGTGCAGAAGAATTTAATTATACGAGAATGGGGGGCAGTACCATCATTGAGGGCGTGAATGACAGAGCCAACATGATAGAGACTCAGAAGACCTTCACACTACTGGGTAAGTGAAAGCATCCTATCCCAGGAGTGGCCATTTTCTCCAAAAAGGCTGGGATGCCCAGCATGCATGTGTTCTGAAGACACCTAATAAATTCTGATTTTAAGATGAGCCAATCAAAAAACATATTTGGAGACCAAGCGGTCAAAAAGGTGCTTTTCCCTTAAAAGATATAGAAATCAACTCTGTGCTCTATGATGACTTACATGGGTGGGATTGAAGAGGGGGTGAGAGGGAGGGGATATATGTATACATATAGCTGATTCACATCGTTGTATAGCAGAAACTAACACAACATTGTAAAGCAGCTATACTCCAATAAAAATGAATGAATGAATAAATAAATAATTTTAAAAACCCTATGGCAGGGACTTCCCTGGTGGTCCAGTGGTAAAGAATCCACCTTGCAATGCAGGGGACACGGGGTCGATCCCTAGTCAGGGAACTAAAATCCCACATTCCACCAGGCAACTAAGCCTTTGTGCCACAACTACTGAGCTCATGTGCCTCAACTAGAGAGCCTGAGTGCTGCAAACTACAGAGCCCACATGCTCTGAAGCTGCGCTCCACAACTACAGAGCCCATGCACTCTGGAACCCGGGTGCACAACTACAGAGCCCACACACCCTGGAGCCTGCGTGCCACAACTAGAGAAGAGAAAACCTGCATGCCACAACTAGAGAGAAGCCCTCATGCCGCTATGAAGAGCCTGCTTGCCACAACAAAAGATCCCCGATGCCTCAACGAAGATCCTGTGTGCTGCAACTAAGACCCGAGACAACAACAAAAAAAAATAAATAAAATCCTTAAAAAAAAGAGAAACCTTATGGAAGGGGCACCAAATTATAGCAGTGGTCAAAGTATTCTTCACCTCCATGGGCTCACAGTAAAAAAAAGTTTTACTGGGCTTCCTTGGTGGTGCAGTGGTTGAGAGTCCACCTGCCGATGCAGGGGACACGGGTTCGTGCCCCGGTCTGGGAAGATCCCACATGCCGCGGAGCGACTAGGCCCGTGAGCCATGGCCACTGAGCCTGCGCGTCTGGAGCCTGTGCTCCGCAACGGGAGAGGCCACAACAGTGAGAGGCCCGCGTACCGCAAAAAAAAAAAAAAAAAAGTTTTACTTAAGAATATTCTTGGGAGGGTGGGATGAATTGGGAGATTGGAATTGACACATATACACTAATATGTATAATAGATAACTAATGAGAACCTGCTGTATAGCACAGGGAGCTCCACTTCAGTGTACAGTAGAAACTAACACAACATTGTAAAACAACCATACCCCTATTAAAAAAAAAAAAAAGGAAAAAAGAATATCCTTGAAGAAGCAATAAAAATAATTAATTTTATTAAAAAGTAAATAAATGATCTTAACTAAGAGTATAACTCTTTGAGAAACAGTGACTTATTGCCAGTGGTTCTGAATACTAGAATGTCAGATCACCCGAGAAGATTTTTTTTTTTAATTCTAATATCTAGATATCACCCCAGACCTACTAAATCTGAATGAGAATATTTGAGAACAATGATATACCTAAAAGAGAAGAAATAATCATGTAGAAGCTTCTCATTCTAATATGTGAACTGTGTGAAAACCTCAAGATAGACCTTTCAAATAAAAAGTGTCTAACTTTGGGCTTCTTCCTTTCCATCAGGAATTTATGAACTAGCATTCAATTTCTACCCTAATCAGCCGTTCTAACAAAACTTCTAATTTTAAAAAGATCAGATCTTTTTTTTGCTACAAAATTTAATTTTGCAAAGTTCACTTAAACTGAACAAAAGAAAATCTTTGTAGAGAAATATGCAGCTCTTAATGTTGCTCCACATGCATGCATCGGACATGGCTCTGAGTCCTCTAAGAACAAGAACTTTATCTTTCTTAAAATGGCAATTTATTATTATCTCTTGTGATTCCAGGCTTACTGGGCTCACCTGGGCACTTCTTACTTCGGGATTCTCGTATGATGGTGGCAAGGGCTGGATCAACTGAGGGCTTCTTCTGTCACATGGGCTGGGATGGCTAGAACTACTGAGGGCTGGGTGGGCATTTCTCTTCCTCCACGTGACCTTCCTCACAGCATGCCGGTCACATGTGGCTAGCTTCTCCCAGAGCTAGTTCCAACAGGCTCACGTGGACTCTGCAGGTTTTTTTATGAACCAGCCTCGGAAGCAGTGCAGCATCACTGCTGCTGTGTGCTAATAATCAAAAGCAAGGCATAGGGCCAGCTCAGACCTTTGACCCACGGGGAGAAAACTACACAGGGCATGAACAATGGGAGGGTAATGCATTGGGGGTCGTCTTTGGAGAGTAGCCAGCACAGTAGCTGTTGGGGATGTTGTGAGGGTTAAGAGATAACGTCTCTTGGTTTATGAACTGTGGCGTGCTCTATCAGAATGAGAGATCAGTACACATTTAATAAAAGCATGACCTCAAAGTATGAATCACTAAAAAATGTCCTAGGCCAGAGGTTGGCAGATTGCAGCCTGTTTTTGTAAATAAAGTTTTATTGGAACACAGCCACGCTCATTTAAGTATGATCTATGGCCGTTTTCATGCTATGGTGGCAGAGTTGAGTACTTGTGCCATAGACTCTATAGCCTGCAAAGCCTAATAAGGAAACGTTTGCTGACCCTTGTCCTAGGTGATAGAGTGAGCATAGTTGATGGGTTCCTTATAGTTTTCTTGCAATTTGTGAAAAGATTCGTGGGTGGAGTCATGAAGCTAAGCTTCAACCCCAGTGCGTTTAAACATGGATGTCCCCTGAGGACCCCTGGCCAGGCAAAGAAGTTTGAGCAGGCTTCGGAGGTCTGTTTGCTGCTGTGGAGTAGATTCATGCGTGGAACTCACTATAACTTTGAGATTGCCATCATCCAGTGACCCCCACAGCCAATAATCTCATGCTGTGTGTTGATTTCATGGTCTCTAAACCTGCGTTGCCCAACACAGTTAACTACTAGCCACAAGTGACTGTTTACATTAATTAAAATGAAATAAATTTTAAAATTCATTTCTCAGTTGCACTAGACATGTTTCAAATGCTCATAACCATATGTAGCTAATAGCTGCCATATTGTTCAGCACAGATAAAGAACATTTCATCCCCAAGGAAAGTTCTATCCAATAGCATGTCTCCAGCAATGTGAATATCTCGTGTATACTGCTTGTGCCATTGGCTGTGTCCTCTTGTTTGTGTCTCAGTGTTATCATCTTAGACAGAGACCCCCCTCAAGGGCAGACTGCCCAACACGAATCATACATTCGGGCAGATACCTTTTTTAAATGTAATTGCTAAACACGTACTTGTTGGTTGATTTGTCCATTGCTGTGGTTTGCTCTGGAGACAGTTTGGAGAAACAGACAAGGTTAGCAGTGAGGTCATCTAGTTCAGTACACAAATCCACTTCACAACACGCCCAGTAAGCAGACTTCTGGGATCTGCTCAGACTTCTTTGCCTGGTGCAGGGTCATAGGGAACCATCACTTTTATACACCCTGGGGTGAGCTAAGGCAGCTTCATGACTCCGCAGGTCTTTTCACACACTGCAGTGGTCACTGGCGGTACACTGGTTAGCCATGATATACCCGGTGTGATTGTAACTTTGGCAGGTTCCCTAACCCTTCTATGCCTTAGTTTCCCCCTCTGTAAAATGGGAACAGTACTAGTACTTTATATAGTTTTTGTAAGCATTAGACGAGGTGATATGTAGAAAGTACTAAGGATAATGCCTGCTGCAGAGCTTCATTTGCTTTCCCTTCTGGCTCTGCTTCTGAGGTACTAAAATGGTTCTGAGACCCAATTCCAGTGTGTGCTGGGGGGGAGGGGGAGGGGAGGGGAGGGGGGTCCCCACACCAAGTGATTCTCTGGACACCAGCTGTGTGTCCTACAATTCGCCTCAATTCTGACACTATCTACCTGGAGAAAGCCTCAGATCCCACAGGTTGAGGGCTCAGTTCTGCAGGACTGCCCCCAGCCCACCCCGCTTCAGATCAGGTTGTCACCTGTGATTGTAACCGAATGGCTGTAAATCACAGGTTCCCACAACCACCTCCTTGGATTCAATTAATTTGCTAGAGCAGCTCACAGAACTCAGAGAAACATTTTACTTACTAGATCATCAATTTATTATAAAAGGATAGAACTCAGGAACAGTCATTTGGAACAGATACACAGGGGCAAGTATGTGGGAAGGAGCACAGAGCTTCCATGCTGTCTGAGTGTGTCACTCTCCACAATCCCCACGCATTCACCTGGGGGCTTGCAAACCTCGTGCTTTTGGGTTTTTATGGAGACTTCATTACATAGGCACCGTTGATTAAATCATTGGCCATTGACAGTTCAACTTCTAGCCCCTCTCTGCTCCCTGGAGTTTGAGGGCTGAGACTGAAAGTTCCAACTCTCAATCACAGGGTTGATTCCCCTGGCAACCAGCCCCCATCCTCACATGACCTAGGGGCATTCCAAAATTGCCTCATTAACAACAAAAGACATCTTAATCTCTCTCAGAAGTTAGGAAGTTCCCGGGGTTTTAGAAGTTCTGTGTGTTAAGAAACTGGATGAAGCCCAAGTATATACTACTTAGTTTAAATCACAATATCACAGGTACTTTAGCTAGCCACAGTTTACCCACTGAGGAAGCAGAATGGGGGTGCATTTTGATCAAGAGCTCATTTCCTTTGTTCTTCTGCTGACTCTCATTTAATTCATCCTTTGATCTTTGCCTAGCCATTAAGATCTCTGACAGAAAGAATACTCTGGAAACAGACCTATCCTGGACCTCAGGCTCAAGAAACTTGACCACTATGTTTCTCGTTGAAATCTACCTCAGGCCAGTGGTGCTTTTGCAGTGATTTTATCTTACTAAAAGTAATTACTTAAGTGAGGTCTTAAGTTCTTTCTTTGACATCATTGCTTTGCAGTTGTCATTTCACTTTTGTCAGTTTTGGAAAGCATGGGGTAAGTAAGCAATGGATCATACAGAGACTGGGAGTGCCAGAGCAGATTCCCAAACTTTGTATATTTAGTTGCTTTTCTTCATCACTTACCTGTCACTTATCATGGTGATGCTCAGGGGTTTATTTCTGTTAGAATCGTCTGTCCTTCAAATGTAGGCATTAGCGCGAAATGGAACAGCTGCAAATGCCTGGACTCAGATTGAACTGGAGGCTTCCATGTAATTTTGGTTTGAAATTTTTTTTTTTAATTTTTATTGGAGTATAGTTGTTTTACAATGTTGTGTTAGTTTCTACTCTACAGCAAAGTGAATCAGCTATACGTATACATATATCCCCTCTTTTTTTGGATTTTCTTCCCATTTAGGTCACCACACAGCACTGAGTAGAGTTCCCTGAGCTATACAGTAGGTTCTCATTAGTTATGTATTTTATACATAGTATCAATAGTGTACATGTGTCAATCCCAATCTCCCAATTCATCTCCCCCGCCCCGCCCTTTCCTCCTTGGTATCCATACATTTGTTCTCTATGTCTGTGTCTCTATTTCCATTTTGTAGATAAGCTTGTCTATACCAATTTGTTCAGATTCCACACGTATGTGTTAATATACGATATTTGTTTTTCTCTTTCTGACTTACGTCACTCTGTATGACAGTCTCTAGGTCCATCCCCGTCTCTACAAATGACCCAATTTCATTCCTTTGTATGGCTGAGTAATATTACATTGTATATATGTGCCACATCTTCTTTATCCATTCCTCTGTTGATGGACATTTAGGTTGCTTCCGTGTCCTGGCTATTGTAAATAGTGCTGCAATGAACATTGGGGTGCATGTGTCTTTTTGAGTTAATGGTTCTCTCTGAGTATATGCTCAGTAGTGGGATTGCTGGGTCATATGGTAGTTCTAGTTTTAGGTTTTTAAGGAACCTCCATACTGTTCTCCATAGTGGCTGTATCAATTTACATTCCCACCAACAGTGCAAGAGGGTTCCCTTTTCTCCACACCCTCTCCAGCATTTATTGTTCATAGATTTTTTTGGTGATGGCCACTCTGAGTGGTGTTAGGTGATACCTCATTGTAGTTTTGATTTGCATTTCTCTAATAATTAGTGATGTTGAACATCTTTTCATGTGTTTGTTGGCCATCTCTAGGTCTTCGTTGGAGAAATGTCTGTTTAGGTCTTCCACCCATATTTTGATTGGGTTTTTTTTTTTTTTTTTTTTTGATATTGAGCTGCATAAGCTGCTTGTATATTTTGGAGATTAATCCTTTGTCAGTTGCTTTGTTTGCAAATCTTTTCTCCCATTCTGAGGGTTGTCTTTTCGTCTTGTTTATGGTTTCCTTTGCTGTGCAAAAGCTTTTAAGTTTCATTAGGTCCCATAGGTTTGAAATCTTTTATGACTTTGATTTTGTGTGATCTTAGTAGAGAGAAGTCTCTCCAGGTTTGGAAATTATTTAAGAACGTGACCTAGCTGCCATTGAGATAGTCCAGATGTCCTCAAGTCAGAAGCAGAAGGTGGCTGCAGTGGCTCTTACGGGGCATTTAGGACCTGCTGCTCTTTTGCTGGAGGAGTCGAGGGTCTCCAGTTAACTGAAAAAAATGCACAACCTAAAAGTTGAATTATGTTTTATTTGGAGGACAAAACTGAGGACTTAAGCCTGGCACACAGCCTCTCAGCTAGCTCTGAGGGACTGCTCCCAAGAGGTAAGGGAGGAGCCAGGATATGTAGGAGTTTTAAGTCAGAACATCAAAAGATTACGGTTAATTAAAGAAAACCAGACATCTCAAATTAAGGAATTTAGCACTTTTCTATTTATGGGAAGATTCAGGAGTCTGGGTTCATTGAAATCATTCCTTTGATATGCACCTTAGCTATCTAGGACCCGTATCCTGCTTTTCTCCATCCGGAATCCCCTCAGGGTGCACCATTGTGGGCAGCGATAGTGGCTGATGGTCTGATGGCCACAGCATCCATTGTTTGATGATATGGCAGGCAACATTTTTCATTCACGAGTGATATTCCACATACATTGGTCGGGGTCCCATCGAGGAAACATGGGGCACATTCAAATAGGATAAAAGGAGGAGGGCTTATTTATGAAGGGAGCAACTACAAACTGTGTGGGGCTAAGGGGGCTCCGAGGAGCAGTAGGGACCTGGAAACAGCAGCGCTTTCTGTTCAGGCACAGAGCCTGAAGGGAAGGGTGGGGAAAGTCAGTGCTGACTCGGAACAGTAACGTTCTGTCAGTTGGCAACACAGCCAGGCTGAGGCAACTTTGCAGGGAAAGAGATGGGGAGATGTACCCAGCACCTGTCTCCTCCTGCTCTCTGATCTCCTGCCAGGGTCCCCACTGGTCAAACCCCACCAGAACCCATTGCCTTGGTCCAAACAGGCCAGTCCCCTGGGGCAGAGAGCAGGGTGCAGAGCTGGAGGGGCAAATGAAATCCGTCCAGCATCCATCATAAAAAGCATCCAGAGAGCTTATGAGCAAAAAAGAAAAAAAAAAAAATTAACAAGAAAGCACAGCACACAGAATGAATGAGAGCTGGTTCTCCCAGGAACCCGACATGAAGTGGTTACTCAGATACTAATTTCTGTGTTGAACTTCCTAGCAGCCACAGCAAAAGGGAAACCTGGTGGGTTGTACAGCTCACATTGTGTGTCTGCACACGTCAAACTAGAAAGACAGTGAACTGGATTTTCCCTGGGGTCTACTCATTGTTCCCTGTCCCAGCTCTTGGCACTGATGGTACTAGAGTGTCATGAGAGAATTCAGGTGTTTATCTTACTAGTAACTGAGCAAGAGAAGAAATGCAGTATTCCTAATTTGGGAAAAATTTTGTTTTCAGGTTTCAAGGAAGAGTTTCAGATGGATGTTTTTAAGATCCTGGCAGCCATCCTACATCTGGGCAATGTGCAGATCATAGCAGTGGGCAACGAGAGATCGGCGGTCAGTGTAAGATATGTGTTTGCTTCACCCTTCCTGTGTTGGGAGGATTATCAGTAGAAACCTCTCATGGTTACCCTGCTTTTGCATTTTAGCACCAGGCACATTGGGCCTACTGGGGAGACCAGTTTAACAGGAACAAGGAAGGTAGGAGTTTCCATGGGTTACCTTCAAAAAGTAAAGCTTCTTCCCCTTGCAACAGTAGAGAAGGGGGAAATGCATTCTCTGTTTTTCTTTTATTCAACAAATTTTTACTGAGTGCCTACTCTGTGCCAGACACTGTTATAGGCTCTGGAGAAACAGCAGTGAACAAAACAAGATCAGAAGGCCTTCATGAAGCTTATGATCTGGGGGAAGGAAGTGGAGGAGGAGGAGACACAATAAACAGTTACAGGCTCTGGCAGCTGGCGATAGCCATTAAAAAGGAAAATGAAGCAGAGTAGGGGTGGGGCAGGGCTGTGCCTTTTGTATCTGGCATTCAGAGAAAGCCTTTCTAATTCCATAAGGAAGTGAATTGTATCACTTCACACACACACTTCGAGGAAGAACATTTGAAGTAGAGGGAACAGCAGGTGCAAAGGCCCTAAGGCAGGAAGTGTTATTGGAAAAAATAGCCAAAAGGTTGGTAAATGCAGAAAGGAGTGAGAGAAAGGAGGGGTGGTAGATGAGGCCAGAAAATGGGGGGTAGGCAGGAGGGAAATGTGCAGATCATGCAGGGCCTTAAGGGCACTGGACAGTTTTAGTAGAAAGGACACCTCCTACCTCCCGACACATGCCTGATTCAAACACCAGTGGTGCTGTCTATGGAAATATATTCCCATGTAAGTCTTGTGATGGATTTCTTTTATTTAATGGACACAAGATAAGTTTATGTGTGTGTCTCTTTAGCAACAAATGTTATGAGTGGTGATTCTTGGTGGGGTATGTGTTTGCTTATTCTCAACAATATCCATGTAAAGAGGACAGTCACACAGTTAAAAATGTTTCTCTGAAGTGCAAAATCTTCTTATCGTTAAAGCTTTGTATTAACATTTGTGTCTTAGTCATCTCTGGTTGCCATAACAAAATACCACAGGCTGGGTGGCTCAATAACAGAAATTTATTTTCTCACAGTCCTGGAGGCTGAAAGTCCAAGATCAAGGTGCCAGCGTGGTTGAACTCTTGGTGAGGGCCCTCTTCCTAGCTTGCAGACAGCTGCCTTCTTGCTGCGTCCTCACACAGCAGAGAGAGAGAGAGATAGCAAGCTCTAGTCTCTTTTCTTATAAGGACACTAATCCTATCATGAGGGCCCCTTCCGCATGACCTCATCTAAACCTAATTACCTCCTAAAGACCCCACTTCCAAATACCATCACATTGGAGGTTAGGGCTTCAACATATGAGTTTTTCATTTGACTGAAACAAACATTCAGTCCATAACAATATCTACTTTCATGTCCCCAAAACAACAGATGGGAACAATTGTTAATTTTGTACACCTGGTAATTTCTCAGCTCTGGGACCTGCGGTTTAAGGGGAGAGAGCGCTGAGCAGAAATGGAGGGTGTGTTTTTGGCCTGCTGCCCTATGACCAGGAAGTAATTCTCCTCCCTTTCCTCAGAGTCCTACACTAAGCGCCCTGCCCCCATCGCCACCAATATCCAGCCCTGACAGAGTCAGTCCGTTCACAAAGGAATGGGAAGTTCGGAGAAAGGTGATGGTAGGCCTGGAATGTGTGTAGGTGTGGTTCTCCCTCTGGATCCTGGCTCATTTACCCCAGAAATGGGCTGCTGCGCTTTTTCTTCTGAAACTCCCATGACTTCCACCCAACAAATACCCTTGCTTTGAACTCTGTCCTGTGAAGTTTGTTGTGAAGGTAGTATTTTGGAGGAGGAGTTAAAATTGATAGACTAAAAATCCTTTGTCTATCAATCTTAGGAGACAGATTCCACAAAAGAGATGTCAAATCTTTGTAGAAAATTATCAGTCCTGTAATTTTCAGTCATTTGCATCAAGAACTTGAAATATTGGGCAAATTCAATCGGATGAAGCCAGCTTACTTTTTTAAAACTTGCTGCCCCTTTGCATTTCTCCCGGTAGCTGCACCTGTAGCTGAATGTTTTTAACTCAGAAGGTTTGGTTCCTGCTTAGAAGGAAGGAAACCAATGGCTCTGCCAGTCCCCTCCCCCAGTGAGGGAATCAGGCACATTAAAGACAGGCTTCATATTATTGTGGTCTTGGTCAGAAGGGATGTGGGTTGGCTGCAGGACTTTTTAGGTTGTTATCTCCACTGTAATCTAATGCTTTTTTTTTTTTTTTTTTTTTTTTTTTTTTTTTTTTTGCTGTACGTGGGCCTCTCACTGCTGTGGCCTCTCCCGTTGCGGAGCACAGGCTCCAGACGTGCAGGCTCAGCCTCCATGGCTCACGGGCCCAGTCGCTCTGCGGCATGTGGGATCCTCCCAGAACGGGGCACGAACCCGCGTCCCCTGCATCGGCAGGTGGACTCTCAACCACTGCGCCACCAGGGAAGCCTTCTGATGCTTTTTAAGTGCAATCATGTGGTTTTCCCGATTGGCTGAGATGGTGTCTACAGATCAGCCTGCCTCAAGTTCCCCTTCCCGAGAGGAATGATGGTGTGCAGTCACATGGGATCACATCTCCTTGCCTAGTGACAAGGACCCCTAGTCCATGCTGCCTGAAGACAAACAGGAGGAGAACTCTCCTTGCCTGCTGGCCAGTGGGGCAGCTCTGCTGCCCAGGCTTGGGAGAGAAATAAGATTCACTTTGTATGTCCGGGAAGAGTCCCCACCACAGCCCTCAAGTTGGCTGGGAAGCTACTTTAATCCAGGGAGCCCACCATGTTCTCTCTGACAATGACACCTAGGTACCTCCTGGGCCAGACCCCCCGGGCAAATCCCAACAACACAAGGAGGGACAGGGTGAGTGTAGGCTCTGACAGGTGGCCTGGATGTGATGCAAAGGGAAGAGAGGCTTCAAGGCTGTGTCCACATGCACAGGAGAGGGGAGAGGATTGCTTCTGTGGCCTAAATCACTACTGACAGTCTTTGGCCAGAACGAAAATCCAGGTGGGACCAAGCCCAGGGCTGCCTGGCATCACCACAGCGGTGCCCTGCCAGGGACCAGGTGCGGGCTGAGTGCCACTGCAGGTCCTCCTGCTTCACTCCCAGACCTGGCTCTGTGTCCTGAGGCCTGGTCATGCAGAGGCCGAGGGACCTGGCTGAGTGGGCCAGTGCTGGTTTAGATGGCCCAATGGCCCTGACGGGGCTTGTGTCTTGCTTTTGAAGGAGGACGGCAGTCACCTGGAGGTGTTCTGTGAGCTCCTGGGCCTGGAGAGTGTCAGAGTCGCTCAGTGGCTGTGTAATCGCAAGATCATCACAAACTCCGAGACGGTGGTGAAACCCATGACCAGGTCCCAGGCCATCAACGCCAGGGACGCGCTGGCCAAAAAGATCTACGCTCAGCTGTTTGACTTCATTGTGGAGAGAATTAACCAAGCCTTGCAGTTTTCAGGCAAGCAGCACACTTTTATTGGTGTTTTGGACATTTATGGGTAAGAGTCTCTTCAATGAGCCTGTCTTTCCTCATTTTAATGTCGAATGCCTGTTATTTTTACGTCATTTTGTTCTGGTTGCTTTTTTATGTTTCACATGATCAGAAAGATGGTGTTCAGGGCTTCCCTGGTGGCGCAGTGGTTGAGAGTCCGCCTGCCGATGCAGGGGACGCGGGTTCGTGCCCCGGTCCGGGAGGATCCCACATGCCGCGGAGCGGCTAGGCCCGTGAGCCATGGCCGCTGAGCCTGCACAGCCGGAGCCTGTGCTCCACAGCGGGAGAGCCCGCGACAGTGAGAGGCCCGCGTACGGCAAAAAAAAAAAAAAAAAAGAAAGATGGTGTTCTCATTTTTTGCATATATATGGATGTTAAATACAGTCTCCTGGGCTACAGTGTCTTTTTTCTAGGGTGTATTAAATAAATTCTAAATCAATAATGGCCAACTTCCAGAGCCACATGCCAGCTACCATGCTGAGTGGTCTCCGTGCACCTTCTTATTCCTCAAACAACCTTATAATTACCCTCGTTTTACAGGTGAAACAACTAAGCCTTAGGAAGACTCTTTCACAGTTGCTCTGCGGGTGTGAAAACCCAGCACTGTACGAGGCTCTCACCCACTTCTGTTTCCCTATAGAGGCCCTGTGAGGTGTAGAGCCCTGACATACCTTTCCCGTTTCGTAGGGTGAAAATAACATCCCCAGCGGTCCTGCACCTTGCCCACACTCACACTGCCAGAGGTAGACTCAAACCCAGGCCTTTTACCAACCAGCCTCCTCACACCTAAAATCTTCTTCCATTCTTGGATCATGAGGGTCATGTGTTTGCCCCGTTCTCCAAGAATCCTTTTTTTTAATAAATTTATTTATTTATTTATTTTTGGCTGTGTTGGGTCTTCGCTGCTGCACGCAGGCTTTCTCTAGTTGTGGCGAGCGGGGGCTCCTCTCTGTTGTGGAGCACAGACTCTAGGCGCACAGGCTTCTGTAGTTGTGGCATGTGGGCTCAGTAGCTGTGGCTTGCGGGCTCTAGAGCGCAGGCTCAGTAGTTGTGGTGCATGGCCTTAGTTGCTCTGCTGCATGTGGGATCTTCCCTTACCAGGGCTCGAACCCTCGTCCCCTGCATTGGCAGGTGGCTTCTTAACCACTGCGCCACCAGGAAAGTCCCTCCAAGAATTCTAATACATTTGGGGGACCAAGTTCCCACACTGGGGTTTTTTTCTTGCTTCTTTTCATTGCCCAGTCCTGCTTTTCCAGGTCAGACTTGTGCAAAAGACACTTGTAGAACAGCCAGGAAGAGTGAGTGAGGCCTGGCCAGCGTGAGGGGAGTTAGCACCCGGGCTTTTGTTTGTTAGCAACTGGCCTTCAGCGCCCAACCCCTTCCCCCTCCCAGGACCCACCCTGGTTTCTCAGGGGGAGGAGGGGCAGATGGTCCCAGGGAAGGCATCACAGAGTATTCCACCGAGATTGGGGAGTATCCCCCCACACCCCGGGAAAAGCAGCTCTCCCTCCCCTTCCCATTTGGAGGGGAGAGCCGGCTGGCCTGCTGGGAGGGCAGGCAGAAGGGGCCGCTGAACTTTTACTCATATAGAGAGAAAACGCTTTTCCCACAGCTGTTTAATGTGAGGCTGTGCCTCAGGGGAGTTCCTTGTTTAACTTAGATTCTAAGTTAATACTATACATATGACTCCCAATTAATAGTATCTGTCAACAGTTATAAATTAGTGATACATTGCTGGGGTAGTCTAGTAAATTATTTACCTTGTCCGTTCAAAAAAAAAAAGGATTTGAGCAGCCAATAATCATTTAAGCAGACTTCTAAATGGGAATAGCCCTGCTTAACAATAGTCTCTCTCATTGTGGTGGAAATGTGACTGTTATATTTTTTCTATTCTTTTCTGTGTTTTTAAAATGTCTTTAAAATAAATAGCCTTTATTTATTTATTTTGCGGTACACGGGACTCTCACTGTTGTGGGCTCTCCCGTTGCGGAGCACAGGCTCCGGACGCGCAGGCTCAGCGGCCATGGCTCAGGGCCCAGCCACTCCGCGGCATGTGGGATCTTCCCGGACCGGGGCGCGAACCCATGTTCCCTGCATCGGCAGGCAGACTCTCAACCGCCGCGCCACCAGGGAAGCCCCAGTAGCCCTTTATTTTAAGAATATATTATTTCATTCAAGAACAAATATGCATGTGCCAGGAACTATGTCAGGTGTGATTGTTCAAGAAAATAGACATGGCTTCTGACCTCTGGGGACTTAAATTTTAGTGGCGGGGGCAGGCAGGTACTTAGAGGTTGGGATGATTTCTGGGCAGGGAATAAGTAGATGGATGTGCTGCAGGTTAGCAGGGCAGGAAGAAGAGAGGGGGCAGCTGAGAACAGGGAGCTGTGAGTCAGGAGAATGGCAGGCCGGCGTCACATCCACAGGCTGATAGACCGCTGTCATAAGGAAGTTGAATTTTTGGCTAAGTGGGCAAATCTTTGACAGGAGTAATTGTAAATTTTTAAGAAGTTGTTAGAGTAGATTTTAAATTTATATTTTAAAATTAAATTCCTCCTTGGATATTTAAAAAGTAACATGCTCACTGCCACCCATGAATTCATTTCATCCCTCCAAAAAAATAAGCTCTCCTCTTTAAGTAAGAGTGTTACTGTCTGGGGCGAATCCTTTCACACCTTTCTCCAGTATGCTTATGTCTAGGTGAGCCCTCGTGCATGCACACCTGCAGCTGTTGAGAGGACTGAGCTCAGGGTGACCTGGAAATAAGACAGCCTGAAAAGGAAAGTTACCCTCTGTGAAGGCGATGAAAGCCAAAGCTATGAGCGTTGAGATTTCAGCTTGGAAAAACATGGAGGCTTGTGGTTCCCCAGCCAGTCGTGTATTTATGTTCTCTAGACCCAGAGTTGGAAAGGCCTGGGGCTTGGAGTCAGACCGCAGGGAGTGAGCACGGCACCACACCTGTTGTGTGGCCCCCAGAAAGTCACAGAACCTCTCTGAACCTCAGTTTCAGAGGGGACCTCTCTGGCAGGGTTATTACAAAGGTCAAATGGAAGAAATCGTGAAGATATTTTAAGAACCATAAGGATTGTTCAAATGTGAACAGGAAAACAGTCATTAATGTTTGACATTCCGCCCCTGCCCTAGGAAGTCCGGCCTTTGGCCCCAGCTGCGGGCTGCAGGGCGCGATGAGGCCCTTTTGTCTCCCCTCCAGGCCCAGCCGTGGCCTGTCTGCAATGTCCAGGCCGGCAGAGCCTCTGGACCACCCAGGGCGCGTGTGGAATGGGGCTGTCAGGACTGCGGGTTCTTCTCCTGTTCCAGGTCACCCTGCAGCTGCCCAGAGGACAGTCCGTGCCCTTAACCTCCCCAGGAATTCTAAACTGAGCCACACGGGCTCAGTCAAGTGAGATTCCCAGGGGACCCATGGCTGAAGCTGGCAGGAACCTCTCGGGATTAGAGCGATTAAGAACTAAGCCTTTAGGGGGCTTCCCTGGTGGCGCAGTGGTTGAGAGTCCGCCTGCCGATGCAGGGGACACGGGTTCGTGCCCCGGGCCGGGAAGATCCCACATGCTGCGGAGCCTGCGTGTCCGGAGCCTGTGCTCCGCCACAGGAGAGGCCACAACAGTGAGAGGCCTGCGTACCGCAAAAAAAAAAAATAGAACTAAGACTTTAGAGGCACCAAGAGCTGGGGTCGAATTGCATGTCTGGCACCACATTGCAATGGTCACCATCTCTTCTGACCCTCGTGTGTAACAGTGGGGTCAGGGCAGCTCTTCACTTAGGGCGGTGTTGGGTTAAGTGAGGTGATGAGCATCAATGCTAACACCTAAAGTATTCAGCCTCCTTCTGGCAGGAGCACTCATCTGGACAGGTGGTGAATTGGGTGCCCCAGTTTTGTTCAGCCCACATCGTAGAGTGGGGTGATTCACATAAAATCAGGGTTCTGGATTCTCTTGAGAATCAGGTGACCTCACATCCTGACCTGCATTAATCCATGGCCACAGCTGGCTGGAGCTGAGTAGTACCTGCCCGTTGGGCAATCCTGGTTATCATGGGCCCCGCACAGTTCCAGCCTGCCCTGCCATTCTGTCATCTACTGGTCTCCTCTCAGCTTGTGAGTTTGCAGCTCCAGAGACAGACACTGAAAGTCTGTAAATGGAGGTGGGGCTGTCCGCCTTGGACCTAAAGGGGTCTGCTGGGCTATGGGTATTAGATGGCCTTGCCCTTTTCCTCCAAGGACTGTGAAAGCACCCCTTGGGAGGCAAAACCGTGCTGCCTCTGCGTGCAGCAAAGAGTGGGGCAACAGGAAGCAGCATTGCTTTTTCACTGGAAACGTAAGTGTTACAGTCAGGTCAGCTCACAGCTCCGTCTGACACTGTTTGTCCTCAGACAAATGTTTCAACTTCTCAGTCTTATAAAGTGAGCATAATAGTGCTGATGACAGTGTTATGGTGTGGGTTAAATGATAGGCCATATTGTACCATGCCTATTTTAATGGCTGCCTCAGGTAGGTGTTCTGTACACACAAGATGCCTTCCTGGGGCAGCCTGGAAAAAGGTGACTTATAAACTGAATGCTAGGATATTTAAACCAGAAGCTTTGAGGCATATTTAAAACTTGCAGAAAACATAGAAAACTTTTAAACTGTAAAATCTGTGAAAAAATGCTAACCTATAAATGAATGAATATATCCTTCAAGTTATATCTTAACTTGTTTAAACTGTATTTCAGTTTTGAAACCTTTGATGCGAACAGCTTTGAACAGTTTTGCATCAATTATGCTAATGAAAAGCTGCAACAGCAGTTTAACCTGGTAAGTGACTTTTCTGCCTTGAAACTAGCTCTCAGCCGTGTGTGTGTGTGTGTGTGTGTGTGTGTGTGTGTGTGTGTGTGTGTGTGTGTGTGTGTGTGTGTGTGTGTGAGAGAGAGAGAGAGAGAGAGAGACAGAGAGACAGAGAGACAGAGACAGACCATGGAGAGAGGCTCAGTCTGGTTCTTTCCCTCTTCACATCTTGCTGGATCACTCACATGCTGGGTCACTGCACCATCTTGTGGCCATATCTTGAAACTGCACCTTCCCTTCCTGTTTCATCTTTGTGGAGCCACTTGCCCACTTCTGTTTGAGTTCATCACCTGCCATTCTTGGACACAGGCCACCCCCGCTGCAGCCAGACCAAACCACTTAGTTTCCTGAAGGCTCCAGTCTTTGCAAGCCTCAGTATCTGCACCTGCTGCTCTCTCTGCCACAACCCACCTGCCCCTGTCCTTTCCCCATCCCTTCATCTTCACCTGGAGAACTGCTTGTCGTTTGAAATTCAGCTTCTCCCACAAAACTCATGAGAAGACAGTGTGACATCACGGAGAGCATGGGCTTTTGCTCAAACTGAACTGGGTTTGAGTCTCAGCTCTACCACCTCCTTCCTCTGGGACCTTGGGTTCTCTGAGCCTCATTTTTCTTATTTTGAAAACAGGTCCGTAGTATCTGCCTAGTATCCTCGTAAGGAGAAGACCTAACGTTGAATCATACCCAGCAAATGTTTTTTTGCTTTGCTAGTCCTTGCTCCAGAATTAAGTCATGTATGAGCATAAGATTTCACCCTGTTGCAAATTTGTATTCTGTTAACATTCTCAAGGATTCCCTGGAAGTTTAGCATTTAATAACTGAAACCAAGATTTATTCCAAGTGGGTGTGCAGCATAACTCACCTGAGGTCAAGCTGTGTCTGTAGATCCTGCCCCTCCCGGGACGCCAGTGCCGTCTTGCTCCCCGACATACACGTTCACCTCAACCTCAGAATAACATGTGCAAGACACCTCC
This sequence comes from Phocoena sinus, assembly GCF_008692025.1. Lineage (NCBI taxonomy): Eukaryota > Metazoa > Chordata > Mammalia > Artiodactyla > Phocoenidae > Phocoena > Phocoena sinus. The sequence goes on from NC_045764.1 coordinate 82,210,763, forward strand.
TGAAAATAGCATGTCAGAGGCTGCAATTCCATTTTCCTCTTTTTTTATTCTGGTTTTTCCTCCTCTTCCACTTCATCCTCCTTCTCCCCTGCCCCACTTATTTTGGGGGTGTGTGGGGTTGAGTCTTCTATCAATGTGCAGATCCTCCTGGAAGAGGTAAAACCTTAAAATATCAACATAAAAGCCTTAGCCCTCTCCTAGCTCCAGTCCCGTAAGTCTGGCCGCTGCTGGACCCCTGCATCTGGGTGGCCTCTGGGAGTTCAGCAGTGACAAAGTGAACCTGCCACCTTCCCTTCCTGGCTCCTTGCCTTCTACGCTCCCTCTTGCGATTAAAGCACCACTGCTGACCCAGTGTCCTGAGCCTCACGTTCATCCCAGCCTCGTTGCTCTTGCCCACCTTCCTTGCACAGTGTCTGGCCTCCACAGAACCCTGGGCTGAGTCCTGACGGGCCTTTCTGCCTCCAGTCCTGCCCTCTTCAAAGCCATCCCCACCCCCAAACCAAGTTATCTTTCCAGAACTTAGGTCTCATCGTGAACTCCGTGGGTCCTCACTCTCCCTAGGAAAAGGCCACAGGTCTGAGATTCTCTGGGTGTACACAGGGGGCTGGTGTGATCTCCCCTCTGCTGTCCTTTGCAGTCCCATCCATTGCCCTCCCCCATCACTGTTGCGCTGTCTCTCTGGCCTGTACGGGCGCCGTTCAGTTCTCAACCACCTATTGGGCTTCTGTGCAATTCCCACTGGGATTCTCCTGTGGGCCCCTTTCTCCTCGTAGCCCTTCCCCCTTCTGCCACCTGCGGCCAGGATGAGCCTGAGCCAGCCCTCTGGGAGGCCTCCCTGGTACCCTCATGGCCCGAACAAGTAGTGTACAAAGCTCTCCAAGTTCTTAGCTTCTCATACTGGCCCCAGAGCCAACATTCTCAGGTGGGCTGGTTCCCACCCGGCCAAAGAGGCTGGGTCTGCCTTGGACAGCAGCAGTGACTGAGCAGGAAGGGGCTCCAGGACAACCCTGAGTGCTACAGGTGGCAGGCTGGCTCAGGCCTTACACCCCAGGATGTGGGGACCCCCTGCGAGTGGGCTGGAAGATGACAGCTACACCCACGTTAGGACCTCAGCAGCACTGATCGTGGGTAAGGAGGGTGGCGTGCATCTCAGGGTCTTCCATAAACATTCAAATCAGTCATATATCTACATTTTCCAAACGTTTATGTCCTGTTCTTCAGAAGCACACTCTAATGTTCTCTTTTACTTTCTATGTTGACTTCCGGATTTCCAGCATGTCTTTAAACTTGAACAAGAAGAGTATATGAAGGAAGATATTCCTTGGACTCTGATAGATTTTTATGACAACCAACCAGTTATTGACCTGATTGAAGCCAAAATGGGTATTTTGGAGTTACTGGATGAAGAATGCTTGGTAACTTTTTAAAATAATTGTTGTTTTTAACTTCTGAGTAGTAATCGATGAGCATATTGCAAAATGGGTTTTTTTTAATGTACATGTAAATTCCTGACGTTTTACTATTTGGTTGGATGTTAATACTGAGACAGCAGTCCATAGCAGGAACCCCAGAGGGTCCAGGGAGCCTCCCGCCCTCAGCAGGTGTAGCCCACCCTTGGGTAACATGCATGACCTCTTAGGTCATGTCCAGCAGGGAGGAGCCCTTTGAAGCTGTCGCTAGGTGTATATATAGAGTGGACATGGAAACAACAAGTGACTATACACCAGTTGTTAATGACTAATAGGAACTGAGTTTTCTCTTACTTCCTGATTCCATGAGTCACCCACTGGGAGGTGCAGCTGAAAACCCAACATCATACAATTGACAAAAGAGTCTCTAGGAATTTTCCTATTATTATTACCCTCTGGGAGGAACAACTTCACAGTGAGTCAGCCTAGCAGTGTCCTTTGTCAGGCCACAGGAAAAAATAATCCCTAGGACAGTATTCATTCTTTTGGTTTAAAGGTTATATTTTAACGTTTAAACACACATCTTGTTTCTTTTCCAAAGATTTATTTTTACCACCCCCAGCCCCAAATGCTTGTAACGTTGAAAACTTACTGGTATTTTCTCCCTAGAATTCTCAATTCCATGGTTCTTCTCACAGATTAGCCTTTCTGGTGCCACCTACGCTTTAGCCCCTTCAGTGATGTAAGATTAAAAGACAGGCATCAGGGCCAAACATTCTGGACTGATCTACTGGGGGCAGGGTGCAGAGGCCAAGGTAACCTCTAGGAGTATTTGTACCCACTCTACAGAGTTATTCCCTATATGGAGTATTAGATTCACAGAGTTCAGGCTGAATATAATTGGTAGCTTCACAATCACCAGTATCAAGAACAAGTTTTGCAACTAGCTTAGTTTAAGTAGGTAAGATCTTAGTTCAAGAAGGTAGTTATTAACTAGGCAGTAAAACAAAAGAACAGCTTTCTTCTTGAGGCAGGGGGTGGGGAGGACTACATTTGGGTTCCAATCTTCCCCCATTCAACCAAGAATAAAAATCATGTTCACATAATTTTGGGGGGAAGAAATGTTAAAATACTGCCAATTTTGCAGAAATAAAATCCTTCATTCTTACGTCATTATGTGACCGTTTCCTTTTCATCAATAACATTTTGTTCTTCTAAAAGAGCATTGATGGGCTTCCCTGGTGGCGCAGTGGTTGAGAGTCCGCCTGCCGATGCAGGGGACACGGGATCGTGCCCCGGTCCGGGAAGATCCCACGTGCCGCGGAACGGCTGGGCCCATGAGCCCTGGCCGCTGAGCCTGCGCGTCCGGAGCCTGTGCTCCGCAACGGGAGAGGCCACAGCAGTGAGAGGCCCGCGTACCGCAAAATAAATAAATAAATAAATAAATAAATAAAAATAAAAGAGCATTGATAAGTCCATTTAAATATCACTCTAAAGAATAAGATCAAAGACAGATGTATGCCTAGAGTTGCATTTGAAACAGGAGCCTCTCATGTAGAACAGTTCACTCTGAGGTGCAGCTCATCTTGGTTTCTTAGAATTAGTGCTTTTCCTCCCCTCTGTTTCCATACTTGCTATTTGATTTGCTTTTCTCTTCCAGTTACCACATGGGACTGATGAAAACTGGCTTCAAAAGCTGTATAATAATTTTGTCAACAAGAACTCTTTGTTTGAAAAACCCAGAATGTCAAACACATCCTTTATCATCCAGCACTTTGCTGATAAGGTACAGTGAGAGTTTGGAGCAGTGCTGTCTGCCCCTGGCCCACAGCTGTCTCCTGGGAGGAGCAAGCAGGCCAGGGCCGTTGCTGGTCAGAACCATCACGCTTAGCACGTAGCTTTGATGAAGGATACCTGTGTGTATGCGCGAGCGTGTGAGCATAACAGTTCTTAATTTGTCTTTATCACAAAATATATGCGTTTCAGTCATACTGCCTTAAAGATAAACGTGTTGCCAATGGACCTCATTTCTGATTTGGGGCTTATTGTGAGTTCATTAACCTTTCATCAGTTTATTTTCTCCGTGATATTGCTATAATCAAGACAGCATAGTTGTTTCCTACATTGAAAGGAATATCTTTTTGTTGACCCTTTCCTTTCTTATTGTCATAATATATTTTTACATTGGTAACAGAGACTGACTCAAGATGATGGGTTTTCTAAGTGATCTTTATTTTCTTTATATGTCTCCAATTTCTTATGAAAAAGATGTTTAGTAAAAAAAAATTTTTTTAATCAAATTACAGAAAGCTTAGGAAATGGAAGGAAAAAAAAAAAGAAAATGTACCATAACCACCTGCCCTAAACATGCTTTCTCATCTTGCTTTCCTTCCGTAAGGAAACTCCTGCCCTCTGTGTTATTGCCGGGTTGGGTGTTACTCCAGTGGCTTGGCCAGCACCTGGGGACAGCCTGTGCTTGCCTGTCCTAGAGGCTATTGCTGTGGGTCAGTCTGCTGGTTGTGCCTGAGTGTCCACGGGGGCAGTGGAGGGACAGCCAGCCAGACAGCTATAATAACCTTTGTGGGCCAGAGGAGCAGAGTTAAAGGTGACCGCCTTTTAGTGCTTGGAGTTTTTCAGATAGGCTTCTGAAGAGACGCACATGAAATGAGTGATGATATATCAAGTTATATTTTCTAGTTGCTGTCCTTTATAATTCCACAGTTGTGATCCCAAGGGAAAAAAAAGGATCAGACTTCATGTAAAGCACGTATGGGATTTACTTCAAGAGACCCTCTCTATAGTACATGGTGTCTGTACGTTTAATTCTTGTCACCTGGCACTTCCAAGAAGACCCTCTTAAAAGAACTAACAGTGTGGCATTTTGCGTGTACTATGGATGGGTGAGAAGAAACCATACACACTGTAGGGTCAGCTTAGGTTCTCAATTTCACTAACCAAGGAAATAAAATTGTTTTGAGAGCGAGGCAGCTGTGCTTAGATGCAGAAAATCAGCACACTTTGCCATGGTCCCCAGTGCCCCCAACAGAGGCACTCAGGTACCGGCTACCCTGTCCCTGCCAACAGTCTCCTGGGATTGGGAAGGCTCTATATTTGTTACACCTTTTTTCATTTATACTGGTGGCTCACACACTAGCCTGGAAGAATTTATACAACAGTCCATGTGCTGTACTCACAAGGGCGTGTTTCCAGACAGCCAGTGTTCCTGGTTCATAACCCGAACTGTGCACCAGGAAGGACACTTTCCTACCCAGGGGTCCCTGAACACCCTCTCTGCCTCCATATTCCAGCACCCCTGAAAGCCTGTTTGTTCACAGTTTGTAAATTTTTATTTTTTTATTTATGAAGAATATATATCACATTTAAAAATATATAGTCCAGAGATTTGGCTATTGTAAACAGCGCTGCAGAGGACCTAGGGGTGCATGTATCTTTTTGAATTCGTGTTTTTGTTTTCTTCAGACATATACCCAGGAGTGGAATTGCTGGATCAAATGTTAGTTCTATTTTTGAGGACTCTCTATACTGTTTTCCATAGTGGCTGCACCAATTTACATTCCCATCAACAGTGGACGAGGGTCCCCTTTTCTCCACACCCTCACCAACACTTGTTATGTGTGGTCTTGTTGACTTTATCCATTCGGACAGGTGTGAGGTGATATCTCATTGTGGTTTTGGTTTGCATTTGCCTGATGATTAATGATGTTGAGCATCTTTTCATGTGCCTGTTGGCTATCTGTCTTCTTTGGAAAAATGTTTATTCAAATCCTCTGTCCATTTTTTAATAGGATTGTTTCTTGTTTGGAGATGAGTTGTAGGAGTTCTTAATATATTTTGGATATTAAAACCCTTATTAGATATATCATTTGCAAATAACTTCTCTCATTCAATACGTGGCCTTTTCGTTTTGTTGATAGTTTCCTTCACTGTACAAAAGCTTTTTAGTTTGATGCAGTCCCATTTGTTTATTTTTGCTTTCGTTTCCCTTGCCTGAGGAGACATTTATGAAAAAGTATTACTAAGACTGATGTCAAAGAGCATGGTACTGCCTGTGTTTTCTTTTAGAAGTTTTATGATTTCAGGTCTTACATTTAACTCTTTAATCCTGTCTGGAAACACGCCCTTGTGAGTACAGCACATGGACTGTTGCATAAATTCTTCCAGGCTGGTGTGTGAGCCACCAGTATAAACGAGCAAAGGTGTAACAAATATAGAGCCTTCCCAATCCCAGGAGACTGTTTGCAGGGACAGGGTAGCGGGTACCTGAGTGCCTCTGTTGGGGGCACTGGGGACCATGGCAAAGTGTGCTGATTTTCTGCATCTAAGCACAGCTGCCTCGCTCTCAAAACAATTTTATTTCCTTGGTTAGTGAAATTGAGAAACTAAGCTGACCCTACAGTGTGTATGGTTTCTTCTCATCCATCCACAGTACACAAAATGCCACACTGTTAGTTCTTTTAAGAGGGTTTTCTTTTTTTTTTTTTTTTTGGTGTACGCGGGCCTCTCACTGTTGTGGCCTCTCCCGTTGCGGAGCACAGGCTCCGGACGTGCAGGCTCAGCGGCCATGGCTCACGGGCCCAGCCGCTCTGCAGCATGTGGGACCTTCCCGGACCGGGGCACAAACCCATGTCCCCTGCATCGGCAGGTGGACTCTCAACCACTGCGCCACCAGGGAAGCCCTAAGAGGGTCTTCTTGGAAGTGCCAGGTGACAAGAATTAAACGTACAGACACCATGTACTATAGAGATGGTCTCTTGAAGTAAATCCCATATGTGCTTTACATGAAGTCTGATCCTTTTTTTTCCCTTGGGATCACAACTGTGGAATTATAAAGGACAGCAACTAGAAAATATAACTTGATATATCATCACTCATTTCATGTGCGTCTCTTCAGGAGCCTATCTGAAAAACTCCAGGCACTAAAAGGCGGTCACATTTAACTCTTCAATATTTATTTATTTGGCTGTGCCAGGTCTTAGTTGTGGCAGGCTGGCTCCTTAGTTGTGGCATGTGAACTGTTAGTTGCAGCATGCGTGTGGGATCTAGTTCCCTGACCAGGGATTGAGCCCAGGCCCCCTGTGTTGGGAGCACGGAGTCTTAACCACTGCGCCACCAGGGAAGTCCCTGAAATTTATTTTTGTGCATGGTGTGGGAGTAGTCCAGTTTGATTCTTTTCGTGTAGCTGTCTAGCTTTCCTGGCACCACTTATTGAAGAGGCTGTCTTTTCCCCACTATATACTGTTGCCTCCTTTGTCGTAGATTAATTGCCCATAAAAGTGTGGGTTCTTTTCTGGGCTCTCTGTTCTGTTCTGTTGATTTATGTGTCTGTCTTTATGCCAGTACAATACTGTTTTGATGACTGTAGCTTTGTGATTAACCAGAGATTTGAATGTTTAAGCAGCCACCCTGGATATGTTGTTTGAGGGATCTGAGAAGCCTTATGAATCAGAAAGGGCTGCATAGAGGGTTTTTCTAAGCCAAGTTCAATCAGGGCAAACACTGACCCACTCTAAACCTGACTCTAAGAGTTTTGTGGTCCTGGAAGGTTTTGTGATCAGCTGGTCAATTCTTCTTTCCTTTCTACCACATTAATGCTGATTCAGGAAAACATTTCTGTCTGACTCAAAGGGCACCACTGAGCTTTTTTCCTCCTCCTGGTGGCTTCAAAGGCAAAGGGAACCCTAAGCCAGGTCTTCCTGTATTAGCTGCACATGTTACAGGGAAAAAACAGTCACCTGGGGCCAGTGGGAACTAATGGGTGAGTGTAGAGTGACCAGCGGCCAGTGAGAAGTCCAGGCAGCGGGAGAGCCTGGCGCTTTGCATCAGATGACATATTCCCAGCTTCCTAAGCTTTCTGTAATGGCATTGCTGTGACAAACAAACTGAATCTCTTTTTAAAACATTGCCTTTATAGCCCCTTCATTAATCTTTCTTTAAAAAGAAAACTGTGGTACTTAGACGCTGTCTGCGTTTGCCTCTTTGGAACTAATTCCTTTCTTTGCATAGGTAGAGTATAAATGTGAAGGTTTCCTTGAGAAGAACAGAGACACCGTCTATGACATGCTGGTTGAAATCCTGAGAGCCAGCAAGGTTTGTAAAGTCCTAAGAGGTAGTTAATGTTATTCATTGTGTACTTGACGTGGATCTAGATGTGTATCAGGAAAGAGTAAGTAGTGTGTGTGTGTGTGTGTGTGTGTGTGTGTGTGTGTGTGTGTTAACTGTCTTGTAGCAGCGAATTGTAGCTCCTACATACAAAAAATGACTGTTTCGGAATTGGCACTAAAATATGTTTCTAGCTTCTGAAAGCATGCACATTTCCACTCTATGCAAAATCAGAAATCAAATATGCAGATGACAGAGACGAAGGACAGATAATACAGTCATTTAAAGAATCATAATTCACATTTTGGTCATTCGCTCACTTATAAAGCACTTATCATGTGCCAAGCACTGTCCTAGATTCTGGGGATACAGCAGTGAACAGGGCAGACAGGGTTCCTGCCCTCATGGAGCTCGCATCCCAGAGGGAGCAGCATACCTTGCACATGAAAGCAAGCAATGGTAGGTAGCGCCAAGTAAGTGCTCAAGGAAAACCAAAGCAAGATGGAGTGCTGCTCTGCATACGTGAGCTCCTTGAATCCACGGTTCCGTATGATGAAGTGTCACCGTAAGAGTGACTTCTGGCTTTTTCTTTTCCTCCTTAAACATTTCTTTCAATTTAAGAATTTTAAGAATTCAAGTTCTTAAAATTTGAGAAAAAGGATATTTCATACACAGTCCTTCATTTTTTGTGAAGATTTGGTTATCATATTTATTTTCCTTCTTTTAGAACGTCCCCAGTCCTTTGCTGATGCTCAAGTATTTTTTTCTCTTTTCTTAAATTTTATTTTATCGCAGTATAATTTAATTGCTTTACAACGTTGTGTTAGTTTCTGCTGCACAGTGAAGTGAATCAGCTGTAAGTGTACATATATCCCCTCCCTCTTGGACCTCCCTCCCCACCCATCCCACCCATCTAGGTCATCACAGAGCACCAGATGCTCAAGAATTTTGACAATTTCCCAAATGAGCCTGAGCACTTCCCACTAATGGTCAGAAGTAAATCACAGGCCATGGCAACTTCAGTTATTAAAATTGATTTATGACAGAGAATTCAGTGTAGAAATAACCTGTATCTGCGTACAAAATTAGTTGACGTATTTCACCCATTGTTTACCTGGGGTCCAGTCTGGAAGAGGGACACAGATCGTGGTGAAGCACAGATGGGTCTCTGCACTAAGCCCGCAAGCTGTCAGAGGCCTGGGAATTTCAGATTCACTTGTTCCACAGGGGCTACAGGATGAATCAGGCAGGAATTCTCCCCCAAAGAAGATTCTCAATGTCTGATTTAAAAGAAGAAAATACGAGGTCTTCTCCAAGAGGGAAGATAAGACATTGAAAGAAATAAGTGATGCAAGGTAGAAAGTAGTGAGTGTCTTAAAAGAGGTACAGATCAAAGATGAAGGTAACTCAGAGGAAGTTGGGATTAATTCGCGCTGGGACACCATGGAAGTTATTGTGAAGGGGGTGGGGCTAGAAAATATTATTATAGCACCTTAAGTAATGGGTAGGGTTTGGATCTGCAGGGATGAGAACATGGGGTTAGGAGGGAGGAGATTCCAAGTGCAGAAGCAACGTGATCCAAGGTGCAGAGGGAGGAAGAATAAATGCTTCTCCTGTTCTGACACTTGGAGTGATACCCACATACAGACATTCACAAGCTTTCCCTTCTGCTCCCGTTCCTGGCAAAGAAACCGTCAGTCATCCCGAGTGCGGACGACCCTCCTGTGGAACTGAGATTTGGCCAAGATCGTTCCTTTACCCCCCTACTGGTTTAGACGTGGTTGTTGTGACCATTTCCTTGATTGTTCCAGCTAAGGACTGTGGGCGAATACTTTTGACATTGAAACCCTCTTTGTTCTTCCCAGTTTCATCTTTGTGCCAACTTTTTTCAAGAAAATCCGGTTCCTTCTTCACCTTTCGGTTCAGCGATCACAGTTAAATCTGCAAAGCCAGTCGTCAAGCCGAACAACAAGCATTTCCGGAGCACCGTGGGGAGCAAGGTACTGAGAGAGTTTTCTGAGGGCGAGGGGGCTGAGGGCAGGGAGCCAGGGATGAGTGGGACCCATTCCGGGCCTGGACACGGGCACTCGGTTTCTTCAAATCTGTTAATATAAATGAAAACGCAAAGAAAAGTAGTACTTCATCATCATAGTGCCTCGACCTCTAAGGCTACACACATCTGAGCAAACCATATGTTTGCACAGTAACCCGAGTCACTAAAGTCCTTTGCTGTTTGGGAGTATTGGACGGAGAACTGTTCTGTCCACAAGAGCAGGATATGCTGATAAACCCAGTCACAGACTAAAACCTTTCATAATAGATGTTTATGCATGAAGTTAACTTTTCCTCTTCTTGAGTAACTTATCAAGGTTGGACCTTTTTTTTTTTAAACATCTCTATTGGAGTATAATTGCTTTACAGTAAGGTTGGACCTTTTTTTTTTTTTCCTTTTAACCCGGATCTAAGCATTAAATTTCAGCACGATGTTTGTCACCTGACCTTGTTTCCTAGTTCCGCAGCTCTCTGTACTTGCTCATGGAGACCCTCAATGCCACCATGCCCCACTACGTTCGATGCATCAAACCAAATGATGAGAAATTGCCCTTTGAGTAAGTGTTCTTCTGCAACAGAGTGGGGAAGAAACACCGAGGAAACAGTTTCTGTCGTGATGTTGGAGAATTTGCTTGCAATTGTCGTGAACTTTACTGTTTCTCGGTTTTTAAATGATTCAAAACAAGCCTGCCCTCTACATATAATGTTTACACAACCCCTCTGGCTAAGCCGTCTCATCTCCGGGATTAAGCAAAAGGGTTAGATTTGAAAGAATTTTTCTACAGCTAAAGCTTACTCAACTAAGAAAGCCAGAACATTTTCCTCGATGGTAAGAATTTGTATGTGTTTGCAGGAGAGATGATGTAGAGGGGTCTGAAGTTTTGTCTTCAAACATGCCATGAGGCCTTACTTAGACTTGTTGTCTGGGGCCCCAGGGAAAAGGCCCAGACCCACGAGTGGAAGTTATAGAGACCCTCTTAGCTGACTCAAGCTGAGAGGTGTCTAAGGGAGTGGTCCGTCTGGAGGTGGTGACTGTGTCTGTGTGTCCTCAGAGGGTCAGGCCTAAGCCAGAGGGCCACCTGTGGGGTGTCTTATAAAGGGAACTCAGCAACAAGTAGGCACTGGGACGGGTGAGCTTGGACATTTCTTCCACTCTGGTTGTCATTCCAAGCTCAGCCCAAAGGCCGTTTCCCCACAAGGCTTCTCGCTGTTGCCTCCCTCAGTCAGAATCAGCTGCTCCTTTCCCCGTGTCCTCAGTGAAGCTTTCTGAACTGTTTCACAGAGGTGCTATCTTCGTTTGACGTGCAACATGTATTTATTAAGTATCTGCTGGGCTCGGGGATTACACAGGCAGATCCTGCTGCCCAGGAGCTCACAGTTGGGGCAGGTCCGCTACACCGTTCATGGGCCTGTTTATCAACTGTGATGGCTTAACACATGATCAGGTCGTCTTCTTTCAGGTTTGACTCCAAAAGAATTGTTCAGCAGCTGCGAGCCTGTGGCGTTTTAGAAACCATTCGCATTAGTGCGCAGAGCTACCCTTCTAGGTACGTTGTCAGTTCCTTGTTTGCGGGGGAAAAGTGCCCAACTTCAGGTCTGTGCTGAGATCCAAGGGAGGGGCTGCCGCATTTTCATCAGATATGTTCATAAGGTGTCCCGCTGTGCTGTGGGAAGGCCAGATGAACGAGCACCATGTGAGACAGAGACCACCGTCCCCACCCTCACACCCCACACTCATCTCCGCACTAGTGAGGGTCGCCCGCTGCCTCCCCACTGCCCCTGAGAAAGGGAGCTGGAGGGGGAGACAGCTGTCGGAGCGGAACGTTAACAGGAGGCATCCAGGGAGCAAAACCACCCAGGTGTGCTCAGGTGAGGTTTGTGGGCAGTGGGTCAAAGGTCAGGGTCATTGTCCCCAGAACAGTGGCAGGTACGCCCTTGGGGTCCACAGGCAGCATGCGTTTCCTCCGGCCCGGCTCCTTAGGTCTGCCGTGACTTTCCAGGTGGACGTACATCGAGTTCTACAGCCGCTTTGGGATCCTCATGACCAAGCAGGAGCTTTCATTCAGCGATAAAAAGGAGGTGTGCAAAGTGATTTTACACAGGCTCATCCAGGTCAGTCCTGCTCTCTCCTGGAACCACGGGCTCGCAAACACTGTCCTCATCTCTGCCTCTGTCTCAGGGCTGTAACTGTCGTGAATGCCTAAGCAGAAAGGAAACATGCCCCGCGCGTCTGTGTGCTAAGGAGATCAGAGCAGACCTACTCATGGGGCATCATCTCCTGACAGCAGGAGTCACCTTGAGGGACCCGAATTCAAACCCTGGCCTCCACCGCCACCGTGCCCTCCTGTCCTGCTGTGTTCTCCCACAGCCTAGGGAGCTTCTGCGGGCCAGGCTTATGTTACACAGTCAGCTAGACGGTCGCTGAGCCGGGGGTTCCAGGCATGGCCCTCAGTGTGGGCTTAGAGGTTTGCTGAAGCCATGACTTGTGATGGAAAAGAAGGGGGGAAGTTATGATGGCCAGGAAGGGGGTGGTGAAGAGAAGCCAAAGGAAGACAGAAACCAAGCCTTTCCAGGTGCCTCTGCTCTTCTGTGGAAAGCACTTATGAAAGGCTGGAGCTCACCAGCAGCCCAGCCAACAATGCACACACCCCTTCCCACCCCACAGACAGATGCCTCACCCTCAAGTCCATTTCTTCCCCAGAAAGAAGCTTTAAACAAACAAGGCAGAATATAAACTTCTAGGTCATAATCAGAGCTTTTCTGCTTTATGTCAAAGAGATGTCAGAATAACAATGTTGGTGGCATGTTTGGATCTCTCAACATCTTTTCCAAGTACTATAGAAAATCTGAAAGATTTTGTTTCTGATTATGTCATTTTTCTCTTCCAGGATTCTAATCAGTACCAGTTTGGTAAAACCAAAATTTTCTTCAGAGCAGGGCAAGTGGCTTATTTAGAGAAACTCCGGTTGGATAAACTGAGGCAGGGTTGTGTTGTGATACAAAAGCACATCCGTGGCTGGCTCCAGAGAAAAAAATTCCTCCGAGAGAGACGAGCGGCCCTGATCATCCAGCAGTACTTCCGGGGTCAGCAAACCGTGAGGTATGTTGGAACCAAGAAGACGTGTGCCATCATTTGGCTTTCTTCGCCGTCACCTCGGGGGGCGGGGCCTCCTTTCTCCTGGGACCCAGGTGCAGATGCGTCCCCCGAGGTGGCCGTGAGCCTCCAGGTGAGATGGCTGTGTCCTCGGGGGCAGGTGGTGCTGACTGCCTGCTGTCCCCACGTGGCAGAGGTGACAACCAGGACCCTGAAGAGGGGAAGCGCTGATCAGCGTGCTGCTGAAGAGGGTCAGAATTCCTGGTGAGACCAGGTAGAGGGGCTGGACCGCTGGTCCATGGGAACCGAAAGCACCTAAGGTGATCAAGGTTCAAGTGAAGCCTTAGAGTAAAGACACCAGTGACCAGCCTACCTTGCAGGTGGTGGGGCAGACCATGCCTGAGGGGACCATGGCAAGGCTCTGCCCGCAGGCACTAAGCCCCTGGGTGGTGCTGCCTGAGTGGAGGGCAGTTCCGCCGGCCACGCCCACCCCCCCCTCCTTGAGTGCTCCCAGGAGGCCATGCTGGCCTGGCCAGCAAGACGGGCATCCCTCCTGGACAGCATTTTGTGGTTCTGTGTCTGCCCTGCCTCCCTCCTTCGCTTGCTCTGAGGGTAGTTGAGGGCGCAGGTTAAGGGTCAGGCTGTGTGGCTCAGCCTCCCTTGTCCCAAGCTTGAGCCTGACCTCCAGCAGCATCTGGGCTTCTGCACGTGGCTGACACACCACAGCCTTCATCTCGGCACACCCCAAACTGGACTCGCCATTCCACCACCCTACCCCCACCCCAGCCCACTCTCCTCCCAGGCAACCATCTTACACAGAAACACAGCCAGCCTTGCCCTCCTGAGCCTCTGGTGTCAGTTAATAGCAGCAGTCTCCAGGGCAGGAAACTCCAGAATTAGCTTCTTCCCCAAACTCATGCTCCCTTTCCATTTGGGAATCACCGTGGCCTGGGATTCTGTTCCCCGCTTGCCTCTTGTGTCTGTCCCGTTCATTTCATTCCTGCGCCCGTGCCCTGGACGAGGCCTTCATCATTGTTTGCCTTTCACTGTACAGCACAGCCCTCCACCTGCTGCCTTTCTCTCCCATCTTCCTAAAGCAGGGCCTGCCCTGCTCCTGCCGTGAATGCCTCCAGTGGCCCCTGTTTCCCACAGAAGAGCACTCAGGTTTCAACGTGGTATTCACGTCCCCCCATGGCCTGGATGCTGTTATAAGCATGGAAACTCTGTGAGGACAGGGACCATACTTGTCTGGTTCCCACTGCATCCATGCGTAAGACCCAGCACAGTGATTGTCACATAGTAGGTGTTCTATACATATATATATATATATATATATATATATTTTAATAACAAATTGTCCCCATCTATCTTTCTCACCTCACAGACTACCAATTTTCTCCATGTGTCTTATATTCTAGCAATTCCAGACAAATTCCCTTTTTCTGAATATTTCAGGCACTGTTAGGCCTTCATGCCTTCACTGGTCCCTTAGTCTGAAATGCCTTTTCCAGCCTTCAATGTCTACAGAAATCCTACTTTTCCATTAAGGCTGGCTGACATCTCCGCTCTTCCTAAGCAGAATGATATTTCAATAAGATCTCTCTCACAGATCTTTCAGTAGTTATTTTACTTTTCTTCTTATCCCACTTGACCATTTCTAAGTCCTTCTGTTTCATGAGGCTGCAAACATTGAAGGTAAGAACTTTGTGTTCACCCCCAGTCCTTCAGATAGGTCCTTCGAAAAACTTCTTCTGTAAGGGCCAAATATTTGGGCTTCTGGGGTCATGTGGTTTCTCACGCAGCTGTTAAACTCTGCCTTTGTAACATGAAATCAGTCATGGGCCATTTGTAACCCTCTGGAGTAGGTGTCAATGCCCTGTGGGTAACAGATTTACTCTACATTCTTTTAAACCAAGGAAAGCTGTTACCGCCACAGCCTTAAAAGAAGCATGGGCAGCCATAATCATTCAGAAGTACTGTCGTGCGTATCTTGTCCGCAGTTTGTACCAACTGATTCGTGTGGCCACCATCACCATCCAGGCCTACACCCGAGGATTCCTGGCGAGGAGGAGGTATCGAAAGGTGCGGCTTTCTGGGATGTGAATGTCTGTTCGTACATGTCCACCACAGGTGGGATTTGGTTATTGTTTCAAAAGTCTAGGGAGGAGAACATTTGCAAACGATGCTACTGATGAGGGATTAATTTCCAAAATATACAAAAGAACTCGTACAGCTTAATATCAAAAAACCAGCCCAACCAAAAATTGGGCAGAAGACCCAGATGGACATTTCGCCACAGAAGACATGCAGATGGCCAGTAGGCACGTGAAAAGATGCTCAACATCGCTCATTATTAGAGAAATGCAAATCAAAGCTACAATGAGGTACCACCTCACACCCGTCAGAATGGCCATCATCAAAAAGTCTACAAATAGTAAATGCTGTAGAGGATATGGAGAAAAAGGAGCCCTCCTACACTGTTTGTGGGAATGTAAATTGGTGCAGCCACTATGGAGAACAGTATGGAGGTTCCTTAAAAAATTAAAAATAGAGTTATCATATGATCCTTCAATCCCACTCCTGGGCATATATCCAGAGAAAACTCTAATTCGAAAAGATACATGCACCCCTATGTTCATAGCAGTGCTGTTTATAGTAGCTAAGCCATTGGAAGCAACCTAAATGTCCATCAGCAGAGGAATGGATAAAGAAGATGTGGTATGTGTATATGTGTGTGTGTGTGTGTGTGTGTGTGTGTGTGTGTGTGTGTGTGTGTATGTATATATACAATGGAATATTAGCCATAAAAAAGAATGCAGTAATGCCATTTGCAGCAACATGGATGGACCTCTAGATTATCATATTAAATGAAGTAAGTCAGAGAAAGACAAATATCATATGACTTCAGTTATATGTGGAGTCTTTAAAAATGATACAAATGAACTTATTTACAAAACAGAAATAGACTCACAGACATAGAAAACAAACTTAGGGTTAGTTACCAAAGGGGATAGCGGGAGGTAGATAGATAAATTAAGAGTTTGGGATTAACATATACACACTACTATATATAAAATAGATAAACAACAAGAACTTACTGTATAGCACAGGGAACTATATACTCTTATCTTTTAATAACCTATAATGGAAAAAGAATCTGAAAAAGAATATATATATAGGTATAACTGAATCACTTTGCTATACACTTGAAACTAACACAGCATTGTAAATAATTACAATTATTTACAATGTAAATAATTGTCATTTACAATGTAAAAAAGAATCTGAAAAAAGATAGGTAATAGTGCTCTGTGGGTTGATTACAAGAAATTCATATTTTACCCAGTAGGAATACTTTGGTAGTTTTATCTCCCAACATTGGAAGAGTTGATGAGTAAAACAGTAGAGACCCAGTTTGCATTTCACAAAATCTTCTTTTAAAGATGCTGGAGGAACACAAGGCTGTGATCCTTCAGAAGTATGCCCGGGCGTGGCTGGCCAGACGCAGATTCCAAAATATCCGACGATTTGTGCTCAACGTTCAGCTTACTTACAGAGTTCAGCGTTTGCAGAAAAAGCTAGAAGACCAGGTAGGTGTTCCCAATGCATCTTTCATATTTACTTTTTCTAACAGATATATTTTGTTCTGGGCCAGTTCCCTAGCTATGCTGTGGATGAAATTATTTTAAGGCAGGACAGGAAAAATTGAACATAAAATTTTCTCTGCCATTTGAGCCACAACCTTGTTCCCTTTAGCGTGCGTTGTGCGTCTGCGTTATATGTTAACTAGATCCTCTTAGAAGACACAGGAAAGCCTACCCACCCCCTCCTCCCCATAAAAGCAGTTTCCTCCTGGTGCCAGCAAGGTAGCTGCTTACGAGATAACTTTCCTTCCTTAATCCTGTAAAGGGTCACAGTGATCCACTACTTGTGTTGTTGGACTACGTAAACTGTCAATATATTACTTTGACGTATAGCCCTTTGTCTTAAAAACTTACATAACTGTGCTTTGACCTGTAACAGGCGGAACAGTGCTCAGAGCTTTCTGAAAGATTGTCTCCTGGGTTATAATCCTCAGGTTGGCTCGAATAAAATACTTTATTTCTTTTTTAAATTGAATATTGATTAATTATTTTTTTTTTTTGTCAACACTGTTAAGATTTATGCCCTTGTTAGGAGGTTCAAACAGTTTACGTGGACCAACTGAGCTAGGAAACAGAAGCGCACTGTGAAGGGCTGATACATATGGTTGTGTAGGTTGCACCCTGCATAAGGGCATAAGGGTTTTGATAAAGTTTCCCCTCCTTGTGCTGTTGTGCAGCAGGCCTGCATGTTATATAGCTTGTGGAGAACAGCATTGAAAAACAGCCCTGGCCAAGTGGGAGCAGGGCCCGTGGGAGTGTCCGCACTCCCTGAGCTCCTTTCTAGGTGTTCATGCGCTTAGGGCTGCCATAACAAGCCAGCACAGACTGGGCGGCTTAAACAACAGACATTTATTTTCTCACAGTGCTGGAGGCTGAAAGTCCAGCATCAAGGTGTTGGCAGCGCTGGTCTCTTCCGAGGGGTTTCTCCTTGGCTTACATGTGGTCTTCTTCTCCCTGTGCGTGTCTGGGTCCTAATCTCGTCTCATAAGGACAGCAGTCATACTGGATTAGGGCCCACCTGTATGACCTCGTTTTACCTTAATTACATCTTTAAAGACCCAATCTCTAAATACACTGACGTTCTGAGGTACTGGTGGTTAGCACTTCAGCATGTGGATTTGGGGGGATGGAGGGGACACAGCTCAGCCCACCACATTAGGGCTGTCCTGGAGCTCCACGGTTGGACTAAAAGAGCCACCCATTCAGGAAGGCATTTGCCTGACTAGCTCTGCGTCCCTATCTTGACTAGGTTGAAGGTGCTCATACATGCCATTGTAATGATAACTGTGGACAGTGTAAAGAAACCTCCGATTTAGATGAGAACTTGTGAGGAGCAAATGGAACAGCTTCTTTATTTTGGATAAACCCCTAAGTATAGGATGTTTCTTTCCTCTAGAACAGAGAGAACCATGGGCTGGTGGAAAAGCTGACCAGCCTGGCTGCTCTTCAGGCCGGTGACATGGAGAAGATTCAGAAACTGGAATCAGAGCTGGACAGAGCAGCCACCCACAGGCAGAATTATGAGGAGAAGGGGAAGAGATACAAGGCTTCCGTGGAAGAGGTCTGTGCTGGAAGTGACCATGGGCATAGGTTGTGAGTCGTGCCGTGAAAGAGATCACAGGGCAGCATTTTCCCACAGAGCAGGCTTCTGCAGAGCAAATCAGATTTTGCCATTGGCTTCCATTACCGAAGAGAGCCTCCATTTTAGGGGAGGAGAGATCTGAGGCCTAGAGTCCGGGTGGGGGCAGAAGAGGAGGCTAATGCTTCAAGAAGCACAATATAAGGTTTCCTCTTCCTTTCCACGTTTGTAAAGTGATGAAAGGCCTGAGAAAGAACCCTGGTCAGATGCTTCCCTCTCTTCCAGCATGACCTTGATCTCCTGTCACTTGTCCACCTGGTGTGCATCCTGGAAGCATCGTCCCCAGAGCAGCAGTGCAAAGCATGGGCAGGTTTTCATCTCTGTGGTGTAGTAAAAAGAGCAGTAGACATAAAACCCAGATATCCCAGGCTCACATCTTCTCTGGGCAACCTTGGACAAGTCACTCACCCTCTCTGAATTTTGGTTTCCTCATATGTAAAATGGGAATAACAAAAAGGGACTGACAGAATTATTGTGAAGATAAAATTGTCAGATAAAATAATTTAACCAAGTGACTGTCATAGAGCCCCGTGAAAGCGTGAACTGCTGTTTTCTAAGCAGGTGGTCTTTATTACCGTCCGTTCTGCACCTTCTGAAGTGCCACAGCACCCACCGTAGTGGCAGCCCAGGGCATCCCTCTGCCCTCCCCGCGACCAGATGCCTGGCTGCACCAACACGGCTGCTGGCATCCCCCTCACTGCCAGTCACCAGCCATCAGCACTCAGGGGCCCCCAGCTGCCAGCCCAGCAAGCACTTTACAAGAGAACTTAGGTCGTGATCACACATCCTTTCTGAGTCTCAAAGTGTGAATCCACTTTATATCATAAATTTCTTATATTAAGTATATAAATACCCTGGCCAAGAAAAAGACAGAGAAGTTTCCTTGACTTTGGGAAAACCTTGGATTTGGTTCTTTCTCCTTGATTTCAGCCATTTCTGGGCGAGGCTGGGAACTAGTGTCTGTTGAAGTCACATGGAGCCCTTGCACATGGAGCTAAACACAGCGTCTTGCAGTGGGCTGGTGCCGGCTGTTACCTATGGATGGGAGCCGAGACCAAAAAATACTAATTTAAAAATATACAGGCAGTGGGGACAAAACTCAAAGTGAGGTTTTCAAAAAAGCATTTTTTTCTTCCCTTTGCTAGAAATTGGCAAAGCTTCAGAAGCGTAATTCAGAATTGGAAATAGAAAAAGAACAAATACAGCTGAAGCTTCAAGAGAAGACTGACGAGTTGAAAGGTAAAGCCCAAGGTGACCCGACACACATTCACCCGTTCACAAGTCCATTCATTCAGGAAATAGGTACTGGGTGGGAACTGAGTTTCAGGCTGGACCAGGAGGCTCTGGCATAATGAGAAAACTTTCACTCCACAGAGAATAACTTTATTTAAATCGTGGCAACTGTACCCTACAGATTTATCCGGTTTATTTCCATCTTTTGTCGGAGCACAGCCGTCCCTGTCTCAGAACCTCCTGGGCCATTTACAAAGTACCGATGGGTGGGCCATCAGCCTGGAGCTGTGATTTCAGAAGATGGGGTGGGGGAGTGTAGTGGGTGGTGGTGGCAGGTATGGTTCAGAGTCTGTATTTTTTTTTTTTTTTTTTTGCGGTACGCGGGCCTCTCACTGTTGTGGCCTCTCCCGTTGCGGAGCACAGGCTCCAGACGCGCAGGCTCAGTGGCCGTGGCTCACGGGCCCAGCTGCTCCGCAGCATGTGGGATCTTCCTGGGCCCGGGCACGAACCCGTGTCCCCTGCATCAGCAGGCGGACTCTCAACCACTGCGCCACCAGGGAAGCCCCAGAGTCTGTATTTTTTTAAACCTTGTAGTCATCCTGATGCATTGTCCAGGGCAGTGTTGGGATAATGTTTGTGGCTTACCAAGCATCTGCACTCAGATTTCAGCTCTGTCCAGGTTACTTAGTCTAAGTGGTACCCAGGTCCTCTGCCACTGTCCTGGCCCTGAACAAAGGGCCCCGCTTAGCACTGAGCTACATCAGCCCTGAGCTGTCAGATGCAGGCCCTTGGGACCAGCAGTAACACTTTCCTTTGGAGTGTGGAGCAGCCATCCTTAGCCTAGCTCTGTCCATCTGTACTTGTCCGACTCAAATTCTAATTGCAAGCCCTTGCTAAATCCCAGAAAAGGCAGCAGGAACGTGAGCCTAGTGGTTCCTCACCAGGTAGTTTAAATCACCACGCTGGATTATCTGTCGTGTCCAGGAGCTATTCCTTAAGCTCCAGCATGGGGGCAAGGGCGCAAGGGTTCAGGCCTGGGGATCTAGCACACACCTTAGGCCCAGCTGTTGGGGGATGTGCCAGCATCTGGAGCAGCACTAAGCCCTGGGGTTCAGGTCAGAGTGCAGGAGAAGCACATGTCGGGAGGAGGAAGTAAACATCCTGAGACCTGGCCAGCAGAGCAGGCAGGGTGTTCAGGTGATGCCCAGGATGGGCATGACCTCCTGCTGCACATACTGTGTGCCCTGCACCCTGTCTCTAAGGGCTGATGATGTGGGTGCTGGGGCCCACGTATGTGGCAGTGATGGACAGGAAGAGGTTAGAGGTCTGTGAGTAAACCTTGAACTCGAATTAGGGAAGGGCTTTTTAATTACAATCCATTCCTCTTGAGTGTTTGTTCCTCTTTCTAACTTCTTTAAGTGGAATTTCCCACAAAAAATTTTAAATTCCCACAAGTATGTCCTGAAAATTATATATTTGACAGCATTGACATGTTTGGGTAGGTAATTTTATAACTCCTTCTAAAAAGTGCCTGAAAGCGTTCACACCCCATGTTTATAAACTGCTTAGGTATCTTCTAAATTAAAGCTTAAGCATTTTCCCTAGTATTTTCTGGATGACTCATGACATTCTGAAGCAGTCATTTTGATTCAGGGACATTTTACACTGCATTGGACAAACTATTAAACTGTTGGCTTTTGTTTTTTCTTTAAACAAAGACATGTGGAGGATTACTGTTGTCACCTCATCCCTGGGCTCCCCTCTGGGGCAGGACTCAGAAATGAGGTAGAACTCAGGGAAGAGGTATCAGCTAAGCACATATCGGGCTGTCAGGCTTTGATGGGCTGCATCTGTTAATCCTGTGCCCATTCTGAAGGGCACCTGTTGTGTGTGGACACATTGGGAATGTGGAGCTCTCCTAACCAGAGACTGTCTTGAACCCCAGTGATTGTTTCCCAGTGGTCAGGTGCCCACTTAACCTACACTTTGTGTTGGATTCTTGTATTGTATTTAAATGCAACAGTGGCCTTTTAGACTTCCTCTTCCCCAGGTGAAGACAGACACTTTATTATTTTCTTGGTTATCATGAATGAATGATTCTCCACCAAGGCCCTTTGGTTCCCACCCACCCCACCCTCCGCCAGGGGACATTTGGCAATGTCTGGCGACATTTTTGGTGTCACAGCTAGAGCAGAGGTGCTACTGACCTCCAGTGGGCAGAAGCCAGGGATGCCAGTCAACATCCTACAGTGAGCAGGATGGCCCCCTCTCCACAGCAAAGATTTATCTAGCCCGAAGCATCAATAGTGCTGAGATTGAGAACCCCTGTCATAAATTGATCATCTTCTTCCCAAAGGGTTTCTGTTTATTTTATTTATTTATTTCTTTTTTGCGGTACACGGGCCTCTCACTGTTGTGGCCTCTCCCGTTGCGGAGCACAGGCTCCAGACGCGCAGGCCCAGCGACCATGGCTTACGGGCCCAGCCGCTCCGCGGCACGTGGGATCCTCCCGGACTGGGGCACGAACCCGCGTCCCCTGCATCGGCAGGCGGACTCTCATCCACTGCGCCACCAGGGAAGCCCTGTTTTTTTTTTAATAATAATATTTATTGTCTCAAAGCCAACATATCTATTTTAATAAAGCAAATGGTATTCAGACCAATAAAAGTACTCTGAAACTATTCATAGATTCCAACATAACAAATTTGTGAGGGTTATTATTTTGAAACCCCCTTATCTATTTCTAACTTATAAAAAATGTCATTTATGCTCTTATCTTAAGTCCCATTAATCATAAATATCACATGATTATTCTCACTTTCTTAAATGTGACATGAAACAATCAAGGCATTGCTTTGTGGACATATTTCAAAGAGTATACATTCTCTTTCACAGAAAAAATGGACAACCTCACCAAGCAGCTCTTTGATGATGTGCAGAAAGAAGAACGACAGAGAATGTATGAAATCTCATTTGTCTTAAAGCCACTGCTTTTTTCTCTCTCTGCTCTTTTCTGTTTTGCGTCTCAGCTTGCAGGTAGCAGATCACAGATACAGGAGAGCAGGGTGTGAATATTTTTAGGAAGTGAGAGATTGAGCTTTGAGAGAGCTAAGTGCCCAGTGTGCACCTCTCAGACACTGCACAGGTTCTGGAGTTGTGGGCACAGTGGACCTTTATTGCCAAGACAGTGAGAAGTTAAGAGACTGCCACCTCTTCATCTTCCATCAAGTCCAAGGATGAAAATTAGTGCCCCTTAAATAAACCTCCCTTCCTTCCCCTCACTCCCCACATTGTATCTGTAAACTTGACTCTTGTCTCAGGTAGTAATGTGTGTAACCCACCTCACACAAATTAAGACAGGTCCCCATGAGCTTGTACTGTACCAGCTCTGCCTTTCCTGTCTCAGTATCAAATCCTTCGCTAAGGTCTAGAGGCTCCAGTCTGTGCCCCGCTCTCTTAAGAAGTCAACTCACAGGCTTTTAGATCTCCAGGTAGGGATTCATGGCAGGGTGTTGGGGAGATATGGAACATTCTTGCATATCTCTGTCCAAGGCTAGAAGGCACAGGGCTGCCTGGGTGGCAGGATATACAGCTTCCCTGTGAAGGTAGTTAGCAGGAGAACCTGGGTCTGGATGAAGAGGCAGTTAGGGGAGGGAGTGTCACTGAAAATCTCCAAGAGTTAACAGGTACGTAGAGTGTTTCATGATCCTACATCGGTTTTGTTTGTTGTTGTTTTTTTTGATGTATCGTTGATTTATAGTGTTATATTAGTTTCATGTGTACAACATAGTGATTCAAACTTTTTATACATTGTACTCCACTTATAGTTATTATAAGATATTAGCTAATATTCCCTGTGTTATATAATATATCCTTTTAGCTTATTTATTTTATACATAGTAATTTGTACCTCTTAATCCCGTACGCCTTTCTTGCCCCTCCACCTTCCCTCTCCCCACTGGTAGCCACTAGTTTGTTCTCTGTGAGTCTGTTTCTGTTTTGCTACATTCATTCATTTGTTTTATTTTTTAGATTCCACATATAAGTGATAACACACAGTATTTGTCTTTCTCTGTCTGACTTATTTCACTAAGGTATTATACCCCCCAGTTTCATCCATGTTGTTGCAAATGGAAACTTTTCTTTTTTTATGGCTGAGTAATATTCCGTTGTATACGTATGCCACATCTTCTTTATCCATTCATCTGTTGATGGCCACTTAGGAAGCTTCCATATCTTGGCTATTGTAAATAGTGCTGCTGTGAACATTGGGGTGCATGTATCCTTGTGAATTAGTGTTTTCATTTTCTTCGGATATATACCTAGGACTGCAATTGCTGGGCCATACTTACATCAGTTTTTAAATAGGGACAGTTAACTCTTTACCTTGAAAAGTCTGTTTTTCAGTGAACTCTAAACTCTAGGATAGAGGAGCTCAGCTATTGGCATCTGCTGGTGTTCTGGGGCCACTTAGGAGTGATCATTTCAAGCAGGGGCTTGGAGAGCCAGCCTGAGGCCAAGTCATTTTGACCCCTTTGCAGTCCTCATCAGCCCTCACCTGCAGCTCCTTTTGGTCCCCGGTCAGCTGACTGGGGAAGACTTGGTCCTGTCACAACCCTTGAGAGGCTCAGAGGTGCCACAGTCAGTGGGCATACTTCTGGTCAGTTTAGGCTACACGTCTGAGATTCTCTTTACATAAGATTTCTGGTTGCAATTTGCTTATTCAAATGTATTCTCCTGACCTCTTAGGAGCACTGTAGTTTTTTTTTTTTTTTTTAATCTGAAAACAAAGTTTAAAAGTTTGTTAATACCTGTAAGAAGAAATGAAACAAAAACCTATTGGGAATATGACTCTCTTCCTCAGGATTTTCCCCTTTGTGCTACAAAAGCAAGTCATAAAATCGACTGAGTTGACAGCCCAGCGAGTGGGAAGATGATTTCTTAAACTCACAGAGCTCCTAGGATGGCTTCAATTCCGACTGGGCCCCTGTGAGCTATGTGGGGCTGGTCTAGGCTCTGTATATCTCTTCGGTTATTTTTCTTGGGCTCAACTGAGCAGTCATTGTACAAGGAATTGGCTTTCTGTGGCCTTTTGGGCACTGGGTTTGCTGCAGTTTATTCTAAAATGATTGAAGAGCTGAACCCTTTCACATATTAAATGGCTATTAATTTAATAACCGTTTAACTGGTTTAGGCCTAAGTATTAACTTGTTTAGGACTAAGCCAAACTGCTCCAAGGATCCTTGGTTCGAGGCAGGGGACAGGACTTAGCAGAATGTGCCACGGTCCTTTCTGGGTGAAGTGGCCCCTTTAGGGGACCACGTGGAACCGGGGCGGCTTGGGGGATACACGACCCCCAACAAGCATTGAGTCTTTACGTTTAGCCTCCCTCTCCTGCGCGTCCTCGGAGTGACCCCTGTAGAGCCACACTTCTCTGATCCGAAGGTGTAAGAAGAAGCTGCCTTACCCTAAGGGGACAGAAAGCAGTCTGCTAAACAGAAGACCATTGTCCTCACAATAGGTCTTAACTTGGCTCTTCCTTTCGGAAGGAAGAGCCTCTTATTTTCCAAATGATCTGTAGTTCTACTTCAGGGTAAAGCCTTTAGAGACGGTTCAGAATTTTCTTTTGCTGCTTAGACTTCTTGAAAAAAGTTTTGAACTGAAAACGCAAGACTATGAGAAGCAGATCCGGTTTTTGAAAGAAGAAATGAAAGCTCTCAAAGATGAGAAGGTGCAACTGCAGCATCAGCTGGAGGGAGAGCGGGTCGCCTCTGATGGCCTGAGAGGGGAGGTGGCCCGGCTGAGCAAGCAGGCAAAGGTAGGAGCTGCTCACCCCCCACAAGCTCTTTGGCTGACTCGTCTGACCTGCAGGAGCGGGAGGAACTTCACATCCCTGCAGGGTCAGCTGACAGTACCCATGTGAGGGCAGAAAGCCAAAGGACCCCGGTTCCTCCAATTCTTCCAAGTATAACCCGCCCCCCGCCCCGCTGCCTTTGACTTAGCAATACTGGTTTTTTATGTTTTAAAAGTCAGCTTTCTAACTTTGTAAAAATTACATTTACATAAAGTTGTTCAAGCATGTTGACCCAGAGAATACTTCCATATGAAATTATAAATTGATGTGAAACCCTGTTACATAATCCATCATGTTGTATATCTGGTAATACCGATATTAAAATTAAATGACCATATCAGAATCTTCCATTTTAAAGTGTTATCAGATAATCTACACAAGCAATGGTCCATGCCTGGACGATCAAGGTTTTAACTAAATTCCTTCCCCATTGGAAAATACAGACCCGTTTTTCCCTCCCTTCTTCAAGGCAGACCATTTTAGTGTAAGGTTGGAAAGCTTTTAAGCTTCCACTAGATATGTGAGACACATGTTAGTAGAAAATTGTTATGGTTACACAGATATCCTCTGTACTCATCAAGGAGTACCCGTGCATAGTTTAGAAGATGTGTCATGGAATCGTACCTGGGTTGCCTCTGAATTTCTTAGCGGAACTGCCAATATTCTCTGGGCCCTAGTCTCCTATTATTTGAAAGTAGTAGATTGGACTGTGGAATCTGCAAGGACCACATATGCCTATGAGTCCTGCATTCTTAGCAGCCACATAAGACTGATGTCCATCTGGGAGTCACGTCACCTGGCTGCAGTCTATATCTTGGGAAATCACGTGGCTGCCCTTGGAGTACGGCACCAATATTCGTCACTTGTTTCCTCTTTGGTAGCTAAAACTATGATCCACACTCTCCAGTGTGGTATATTAAGGAGATTAATCTGATTTTCAAAGAAAATAAACCCGTTGTCATCATGATACATGTTATAATAAGCCTGTAAGTAAATACAGTTATGACTTGGAACATTTACTGAAACGTTACCAAGAGTCGGGCTTGAGGGTGGATAGTCCTGGGTCCCCTGTCAGCTGTCCATGTGACCCTGAATGTGCCATGCAACGCTTATGCAGCTTCAGTTTTCTGATCTATAAAAGGTCATTCTAGTCACCTTATAGACCTGTTACAAGGATGAGGTCGTGTATGTAAAATGATCAGTAAATGCCAACTTGATCTCCCTTTTCACCTCCTGTGGAAACAAGAGCTTTAACCTTTAAACACTTAGACTGACTGAGAAAATATCCAGGAAGGGTTACTCACCTCTGAACAGCTCCCATAGCTGCAGAAGACAAACCTGAGCTCACATGTGAATAGAGGCAGAATACAGCCTCTTCCCCACAACCAGAGCTGCCCCTCTTGGACCCGGGTCATGCCCTCACTGCCAACTCCTAGACCTCCAGGGCATGGCCTGCCCCTGCCGCTGGGCCACGTCTAAACGTAGCTGGAGCCCAGACCCTTGACTTGGCCCACTTCCTTGCATCCAAGATTTCATCCTACAGTGAGAGAGCACTTATCCCCTGTGCTTGATTTCTCGCAGCTCCTTCCCCTCTCCCACCCCTCCCCAAACTTGCAGTAAGTACTTATTTTTTCCCTTTTTATAGTAGGGAAGCTAATTCTATTGCTACAACCAAGTACATCTGGGAAGCACAGTATTTTAGATAGTTAAACAAGGTTTTAAGGCCAAGCCTTATGGGCAGCGATAGTTTAACAAGATTTTAACGGAGAAACTGCACTTAGGACAACTTGCACAGATAAATAATACAGTAATAGTGTTCCCTTTGTCTGATGTAAATCATGATAGCTGTTTTTTCTTCACCTGGTTCCATCATTGCTGGGATTCAGACAATCTCTGAGTTTGAAAAGGAGATAGAGCTACTTCAGACACAGAAGATAGAAGTGGAAAAACATGTGCAGTCCCAGAAACGGGAAATGAGAGGTAACGAAAATATGAGTCACTGAGTCCATTGGGGTGCAGGCTGAATTTATCATAGGTGTCACTGTTAAGGCAGTGTGTCCTTTGATTGGTCTGAGGCTGGTTAGTTAGTTGGTTGGTTGGATAGCTGGTAAGTTAGTCAGCTGATGAGATGGTTAGCTGGAGAGTCTGAAGGGCTAGAGAACTGGGTCCTTAAAAAGGAAATGGGAAAAGAGAAATTAGGCAAAAATGTAATTTATACCAGTTGTGCCTTTTTCTCTCAGAAAAGGTGTCAGAAATCACCAAACAACTTCTTGAGAGCTACGACACTGAAGATGTAAGAAGCAGGTAGTCATTTTTGCATTATCAAGCATTTAAAAAAAGGTAACACATGAAAGAGATGATTTTCTTACCCTCCTCATTGTTGCAGGCTCTCTCTGGAAGATTTGGAACATTTAAATGAAGATGGAGAACTTTGGTTTGCTTATGAAGGACTAAAGAAAGCAACACGGTGAGAAATTTCCCTCAGTTTCTTTGTGATTTTTCAGAGATAATGTACTATTGGAAACTCAAAAGTTTATCTTTCATAGATTTGATAGACAAAGTAAATTCCTTATAGTAGAATGGTCTAATAATCCCTGGAAATATTTCTTTGAAGATTGAGTAAATTAGTTTAATAATGAAGAACAATCTCTTTGTGGGATAACTGGCCAAATAATAAAACCCATAAACTGTACAATGAAAACTGGCTATATCAGATAAGTTAGCCAGTGTTGCTATAGATATATAAATATGTTTATTTATTTATTTATTTATTTTATTTTTGGCTGTGTTGGGTCTTCGTTGCTGTGCACAGGCTTTCTCTAGTTGTGGCGAGCGGGGGCTACTCTTCATTGCGGTGCGCGGGCTTCTCATTGCAGTGGCTTCTCTTGTTACGGAGCACGGGTTCTAGGCACATGGGCTTCAGTAGTTGTGGCACGTGGCCTCAGTAGTTGTGGTGTACGGGCTTAGTTGCTCCGCGGCACATGAGATCTTCCCGGACCAGGGCTCGAACCCGTGTCCCCTGCATTGGCAGGCGGATTCTTAACCACTGCGCCACCAGGGAAGTCCCTATAGATATGTTTAAATTTAAGGCGTTTGCTTTTTTAAAAATTAGTAAAGTATTTTTAGAGCAGTTTTAGGTTCACAGCAAACCGAACAGAAAGTACAGAGGTTTCTCATATACCTCCTACCCCTACACATGCACAGCCATTATCAACATCTCTCACTAGAGGGTACATCTTTTGAAACTGATGAACCTATGCTGACATATCATTATCACCCAGAGTCAGTCGTTTACCCTAGGGTTTACTCTTGGTGTTGTACATTCTATGGGTTTTGAAAAATGTATAATAACATGTCTCTTTATCATTGTTGCATCACACAGAACGTATTTTTTTAATTATTAGAGTAAAAATATAATTTTAATGTCCAAAATAAAATTTCTTATCATTAACTGCATGTTAACACCACATAACACTTCCTAACCAGCTAGAAGGAGTTTATAATTTTATGTTCCTAATTCCATAGCTTGTAACCTTGTGTACACAGGTAAACTTTATGTGCTTAGCGCCTGGCTCTTAATTGTGGGTTTTCATAACTGCTGCAGAAGTACACACTCAGAGTCATCAGCAGAATAAAGACTGCAGTTAACTTCTTGACCCCTCCTCTAACAGCATTTTGGAGAGCCATCTCCAGTCCCAGAAGGATTGCTACGAAAAGGAGATTGAAGCTCTGAACTTCAAAGTGGAGCATCTAAGTCAGGAAATCAACCACCTGCAGAAATTATTTAGAGAAGAGAATGACATCAA
The DNA here is from genome assembly GCF_008692025.1 of Phocoena sinus. NCBI lineage: Eukaryota > Metazoa > Chordata > Mammalia > Artiodactyla > Phocoenidae > Phocoena > Phocoena sinus. The sequence goes on from NC_045764.1 coordinate 82,239,614, forward strand.
TGAAAGTATCCGTCATGAAGTCACCAGGCTAACATCGGAAAACATGGTATGGTCTCAGCCGCGGGCCCCAGTTATGGCCATTATTCTGGAGATGTTATGCATTAGTGGAGTAAAATTCAGTGTCTCAGCTGTAAAACAGATTACATTTCCCAGGAGTGAAATAGCTGGTTCAGAAGATAAAACTATAAAATAACCCCAGGCTGGAAAGCATTTTAAGAGGGTTTACCGTAGGATAGGTCCAGATTCTGTGATGTGTGTGTTCTTAAATCTATCCATTTTAAATCTAGCCCTAACCCCTTGGCAAGTAACAAAAAGCATTAAGGTAAAAAGGTACCTCTTGAGAGGGGTGTGCATTCAGAAGGTCAGTCGCCCTGCTCATGCCCTTCATCTCACTGTTTCAACAGCTTCCTTCTTCCGTGATGCCTGTTCTTCCCCACTGCCATTTGTCTCATCCTTTCTTCTCACTCATGTCTACTGGCATGAAGAAATACCTTAGGAACCTTCTCAACAAAAACAATCCTTTCTTAACCCCACACCCCTTGCAGCCACCGCCCCATTTCTCTGGGGGGCTTGGCCACACTTCTCCTTGCCACCTGGCTGTGATTTCTCCACTCACCTCCCATTTACTCTGTGGCCACCCCGTTCTGTGGGCTGCCTCTCCCACTAACTGAATCTGCCTGGGGCTGAGCACAGAGGGTTCCTTTCCACCCTCGTCTAAGTCTCTCAGCAGCACTTGGTGGCGTTAATGACTCCCTCTCCCTCCTTTCTGTTCTGCTGGCTTCCAGGACACTGTGGTCTCCCAGGCTTCTCATCCCGCCTGCTGGCTGCTGCTTCTCTAACTTCTTTACTGGTCCCTCCTCCTCCCCCTATAGCCTGGAAGCATTAGGAAATCTCAGTGCTGTGTAAACACGTGCGCATATGTGACCCTGGGCACAGCAGACATATGGAACGGTAGTTAAGGACCTGCACGTCTTTGTTTATTCCTTGGGTGACGCTTTTATGAGGAATTTGCAGTGAAATCCAATTGCACAGTCAAACAAGTATTTTTCATTCGGACTTCAGAGGCAGGGGTGTTTTCATAAACTCGCACAATAGAAAAACTCTCCGTACATGACTGGGGTGGAAATGATGGACATTTAAACAAATATTAGCTAGACAAAGACAGAGGATTATGAAACATTGGATCATTCCAGACCTCTGATAACAGAGCCATGCACAGCCTGGAATTCAGAGGGCACGGTAGGACCCCTTTGAGATGATTCTCCTGTTTCTAGATGAGGAGATAATGTCTCTGGGCCTGGGCCAAAGAGACTGGCTGCCATTTCATCACATCATCCCTCCCTCAACTCAGCGGAGAATTCCCGTATGCCCTCCCAGATGTACACTTCCTTCTCTCCAGGAGACCTTGGAGATGTGGAGGGTTGTAGCTATGTGAGAACCGCTCACCCTGAGCATGCTGGTATTTCTCGTGACTATATAGGTCTTGAGGTAAAAAAAAAAACAAACATTCCATAAATCCAGTCTATGCTTTGGCTAGCCCTCTTACACAACTATACTAGACGTGTGTTCCATGGGGTTAATGACCTAGACGGTTTAGTTTGCTTCTGAGCAGCTCTGAGATTTTAAAGTTTATACGTGAAAGTATTCTAATATTTCTAATTCTTCTCTAAAGATGATCCCAGACTTTAAACAGCAAATTGCAGAACTGGAGAAACAGAAGCAAGATCTTGAAATCCGCCTGAATGAACAAGCTGAAAACATGAAAGGTAACTGGAACCCTCATGAAGCTGCTTTTAGAAAATGGTTTCCTGCATCCAGGAAATGACCAAAAAAATCATCATCAAACTGATTCTCCATGGAGCCAGGCAGGTGACATAAATGTGTGAAGTGGGGGCTTCCCTGGTGGCACAGTGGTTGAGAGTCCGCCAGCCGGTGCAGGGGACGCGGGTTCGTGCCCCGGTCCGGGAAGATCCCACATGCCGCGGAGCGGCTTGGCCCGTGAGCCATGGCCGCTGAGCCTGCGTGTCCGGAGCCTGTGCTCTGCAACGGGAGAGGCCACAACAGTGAGAGGCCCGCGTACTGAAAAAAAAAAAAAAAAGGAAAAGTGAGAAGTGGGCTGGGTGGATAGTACATTAAAGTTCATAGGCATTTAAAGGCGGCAGCTGCCTCCAGGGTCCATTGATTGTTGGCAAGTAAGAATTTGGGCCCCAGTATTGCTTGATATTCCTATTTTTAAAGAAAAACCAGAAATCCAGGTTTTTATGTGAAATATCACAATTTTTAAATAATGGCTTGAAAAGTTTTTAAACGCTGTTGAGACCACATAAAACCTAATCTGTAGCTGGGTACAGTTTAGAACCCCGATATCTGAAAATATGAAAATACGACCAAACCCAAATCAGAATGCAGTGACATGGCCACCAAAGGACTGATAGTTCTTCTCATTATAGGGCAACTGGAAGAGTTGTCTAAACAGTTGAATCACAATCAGGAAGAGGAAGGAACGCAAAGAAAGTAAGTATCATTGTGCATGTACCTCAGGTTCACCTTCATGTAATGCTTTTCTTTTCTGAAATTGTGGGTGATACCAAAGAAAGGTTATTAAACCAAAAAAGCAAGGTGTTAATTAAGAGATATAATTTGTTAGCATTCAAGTGTGAAGAAAAGAAATACTTGTGTACACACACACACACACACACACACCCTTCTCTGGGAGGGTGTATGAGAAATGAAACAAAACATTGGTTGCCTGCAGGGAGGGTAACTGGGTGGCTGGTGCATAGGGGAGGGAGGACATTTACTTTTCACTGTGTAGACTTTTATACCCCTAGAACATTATGCCATACACATGAATCATGTCTTCAGAAAAAATTGATAACATAAGATCATGTGAAAGAGAACAGTTTCTCTCTCAGCAGACCACTTAGGGTAAGGCTTAAAATCCATGTTGATAGAGAATCTTCATCGATAAACCCCCCAGGTTACATCCTGACCAACAGAGGGCCTGGTAGAGCCTTGTGAGGAAAATGTTTTGCCACCAGCTTGTTGAGATACTTTTTTTAAAATGATGGGATTTTTTGTTTTTTGGGTTTTTTTTTTAACATCTTTATTGGGGTATAATTGCTTTACAGTGGTGTGTTAGTTTCTGCTGTATAACAAAGTGAATCAGATGCATGTGTACATATATCCTCATATCTCCTCCCTCTTGCTTCTCCCTCCCACCCACCCTATCCCACCCCTCTAGGTGGTCACAAAGCACCCAGCTGATCTCCCTGTGCTATGCGGCTACTTCCCACTAGCTATCTGTTTTACAGTTGGTAGTGTATATATGTCAATGCTACTCTCTCACTTTGTCCCAGCTTACCCTTCCCCCTCCTCATGTCCTCAAGTCCATTCTCTACATCTACGTCTTTATTCCTGTCCTGCCCCTAGGTTCATCAGAACCATTTTTTTTTTAGATTCCATATATATGCGTTAGCATACGGTATTTCTTTTTCTCTTTCTGACTGACTTCACTCTGTATGACAGACTCTAGGTCCATCCACCTCACTACAAATAACTCAATTTCATTTCTTTTTATGGCTGAGTAATATTCCATTGTATATATGTGCCACATCTTCTTTATCCATTCATCTGTCGATGGACACTTAGGTTGCTTCCATGTCCTGGCTATTGTAAATAGAGCTGCAATGAACATTGTGGTACATGACTCCTTTTGAATTATGGTTTTCTCAGGGTATATGCCCAGTAGTGGGATTGCTGGGTCATATGGTAATTCTATTTTTAGTTTTTTAAGGAACCTCCATACTGTTCTCCATAGTGGTTGTATCAATTTACATTCACACCAACAGTGCAAGAGGGTTCCCTTTTCTAAAAATGTTTTTGAAGCTATTTTAATTCAGTGCTTTTGTAATAAAATATAGATTTACTTATTTATACATAACTCAAGTTAGAATTACAGTTTTAGAGTCTCACACTCATTAGTAAGGTACCATTTTATATCCTAATGTTTTCCCATACCACAAAACATTGCTTATATCAAATAATATTTTTATAACTTAGATTAGATTGCAGTTTTGTATGGTAAAAATATTTTGTAAAACTTTATAATCTTCAGAGAAGTCAGTTACCCTGACTTCTTCACTGTGAATTTTATTCACAGTCATTTCTAAGTCATCCTCATCAGATTAAAATTGACTCCCATATTATTATTTAAATCATCGGAGGAATAGATGTCAAATTTGTCATCAGTGTTCCATTCCAATTTAAAAATCCTTGAGATACTTGATTTTAAGAACAGTAAATGGACACTCTGTGTCCCAGAGAGCATTTTTCATCATGTGACTTCTTTGGTAGGATTGGGGCCAAATGAGGGCCCGAAACAGTAGGAAAGTGGTGAGCACCATTTTGGAATTCTTTGGATGGGTTTTTCTTCTGTCTCTGATCGCTGGGTTTTGGAGTACCTGTTCCCAGTCTTTTCACAAAGGAGATAATTATAGAGCTTTTGGTCATAACGGTGTAAGTGGGTATGGACGTCCTGTGGGAGGAGTCAAAGGGTGTAGGCAGGTGGGGACAGGAACTTCTTATCAGGTTAAGGAGACTGGAGCAGACGTGGACTTTTATACCCCACGAACCCTGATCTCTTCCTCCCACTTTGAGCACTCCCCTATTCAGGTACCACTTGCTTTACACATAAAGTGGCCAAAGTATTTTGCCATCTTTGGAAATATCACTGCTTGATGTGACAATGAGAGACATTTCCATGACGGTCAAACTGATACCAAAATTTCCTAATCCTTTTCTCAGAACCATAGGAGCCCCAAATGAAATGCATACCAAAGAGAAAGAGAAGCTGATGGATAAGATTCAAGAAATGCAGGAGGCCAGCGAGCACTTGAGGAAACAATTTGAAACTGAAAGTGAAGTCAAGAGTAGTTTCCGGCAGGAAGCATCTCGCCTCACTGTGGAGCACGGGGTGAGGAGTTTTGTCACTTGTTGATAAGTGATACCTGCATAAGCAGGCATCACTGAAGGGGGTCCGGCCACCTAAAGCATCCGATGAGCAGCATCTGCCTCCCACCAGAGCAGTCTGTTTCCTTATCTCAAAGGACAGGTGGTCTCTGAGGTTACAGCTGCCTCAGGGGAGCCTGGGGATTGACGACGGCTGAGAGAGGACGGGTGGTGAGGACCTGAGCACTGTCCCATGGACGGCACCCATCTGAGATGACGATGCCCTGGCCCAGAGCACCTTGAGGGTGATAGGCTGATGTGTGACCTTCTCTGAGCAGAGCTTACCCCAGCAAAGGCCTCTGCTTGCTTATGGGGGTGTGTGCCCTTCCTGCAGTTTTCAGAGTCAAAATGTTCTTCTATGCAATGATCATGATAGTAGATGACTAACTTTTTTTTTTGCGGTTCGCGGACCTCTCACTGTTGCAGCCTCTCCCGTTGCGGAGCACAGGCTCCGGACGGGCAGGCTCAACGGCCATGGCTCACGGGCCCAGCCGCTCCGCGGCATGTGGGATCTTCCTGGACCAGGGCACGAACCCATGTCTCCCGCATCGGCAGGCGGACTCTCAACCACTGCGCCACCAGGGAAGCCGATGACTAACTTTTTAACTTGTGAAAATCTTCATCAGATTGTCAATGCCCTTGTCAAAATGATATTTGGCAACTCTGTCAGCTTCCAGCAATTCTTTTGAAATTTTATTGGTGTGTGAAACCCACAAGAATGAGAAGCACCGAAGTAGCAGACTGGGTGCTTTCCTGGGTGGTGGATGCTCACAGGCCCCTTCCTGGCCTGGCAACCTCCAAGACCATGACCAGGGGAGGGCTCACCCAGGCATTGGTCAGCCTGCACATGTCCACAGGCCCTGCTCCCTGTCAGGGTCCCCCATTTCCTATCTCACAAGAAAAATACATGATAGGGTAAAGTCACATTTTGCCACGTCAGGATTTAAGTTTGAAGAGGAATCCACAGAGTTTAACATTTAATAGGAAGTAACACATTCCAGTCAGGGCACCTGGATGATGACCATCTTTTTTGAGGGGGCGTACACCTTTCTCAGAGAATAAGTTTCTCAAATCACACTGGATGAGAAACTGCCTGCTAAATGAGAGAGGCTGTCCCACCTTCTGCTGCTGTGCCTGCGTGTGTGTCCCTGGGGTCCCAGCAGGAGCCAGTGGTGAGGGAGAGGGTAGGTGGGTGATCATGTGTGTTGCACAGCTTGTCCTGTGTGAGCCTTCACTCAGCTGTGAGCATGTAGCTCTGGGTGTTGTCAATCCCTGAGTTGTGTGGGATTTGTGTGAGTTTGTTTCTGATGCTGCGGGAGGAGTGAGGTCCCACTCAGCGCCCGTCCTCAGGGGCCCCCCACCTCGTGTGTATGGCTCTCCTCCCAGGCAGGGAAGGGCTGGACCTGTTTCTTCCCCAGTGCATGGAGCTGGGGACCAGTCATATCTCCGTGTTCGTTTTAACACACTATTCCTGAACCAGTCAGTAGCCTCAGTGTTACAAGTGAATAGATGAATATGCAACAAAATAATATAATTTCTGTATCTTAGGTGGCGATTTTGCCCACAAATGAGACTAATAGTGTTATTAGTCACAGAAAAAATAAGTAAATGAAAGGATGTCCAACAGTAGTGGGTAGATTAAGTGATTATGTATCATATGACTTAGCCATTAAAATGACAGTTTGGTATATTATCAATGACGGAGGGAACTACCTGCAGTATAATGAGAGAGAAACATAGGATGTAAAACTTTACATGCAGTATGACCCAATTTTATACACTGTATATGTGCCATATGAGGGGGGAAATAAGAATGAAATAAATCAAAATGTGAACAGTGATTTCCTCCAAGTTCTCCAGGATTGATGGGTAACTCTTTTATTATTAGATATATTATAAAATAGGCTGAAATAGAAAGGAAGAAACTGTACCCACCTCCCCACTTGTAAGGCCAGATAAAGTTCCTCATGTGTCTAACAGAGACACAGAACTGTAGTGGGGACAGGTGGCCACTGAGTAGACACAGCACAACTTCCCTTGGCTCTGAGAGTCACCCGAGAGCCCAAGCTGCAGTGACTGACTGCGTGGTAGGCATTGCTGGAGCAGAGAAGCCTGAATCCTTTCTGTGTCAAAGCCCTTGGAATTCAGGAAGAACCTAAACACTCTCTGCCCTTTATAGGAAATATTTGTAGGCATCCAAGACTCTCCTGGTTCTTGAGCCAAATTCAGCATAGGCTGGGCCACCCCCTTATCAGGAAGGAGATGCAAAGCCAGGACCCAAATCTCTGAAGTTTCTCCACCTGCAGCTTCTGACATCCAGAGAGCCCATTTGCACACATGCATATTTTTAAATTCTCTACAATGGGCATTAATTTATTAAGGGAAAATTAGATCAAGTTAACTGTGGTCTATCCGTACAATAGGATGTTATTCAGCCACGAAAAGGAGTGAGGTACTGATACCTGCTACAGCATGGATGAACCTTGAAAACATTATGCCAACTGAAAGAAGCCAAACATGAAAGGCCACATATTGTATGATTCCATGTATATTAGATGTCCAGAACAGGCAACTATGTAGACACAGAAGGTAGATTAGTGGTTGCCAAGGGCTAGAAAGGAATAGGAGGACAAAGGGGTGCCAGCTAAAAGTTACGTATTTCTTTCTGATGTGATGAAAGTATTCTGGAATTAGATGGTAGTGATGGTTGCACAACTGAGTATACTAAAAACCATTGAGTGTACACTTCAAATGGGTGAACTGTTTGGTATGTGAATTATAGTTCAGTAAAGCTATTATCAAAAAATAGGTTAAGGGGCTTCGTTGGTGGTGCAGTGGTTGAGAATCTGCCTGCCAATGCAGGGGACACAGGTTCGAGCCCTGGTCTGGGAAGATCCCACATGCCGCGGAGGAACTAGGCCCATGAGCCACAACTACTGAGCCTGCGCGTCTGGAGCCTGTGCTCCGCAACAAGAGAGGCTGCGATAGTGAGAGGCCCGCACACCGTGATGAAGAGTGGTCCCGGCTTGCCGCAACTAGAGAATGCCCTCGCACAGAAATGAAGACCCAGCACAACCAAAAATAAAAAAATAAATTTAAAAAAATAGGTTAAGATGCTTCGGAGCTCATGTCTTTGTTTCTTTTGATTTCTGTAGGATCTTGAAGAAGTGTTAGACATGAAGGACAGAGTGATTAAAAAGTTACAAGATCAAGTGAAGACTCTAACCAAGACAATTGAAAAAGGTAGGAAAAATAGCATTCAGTTTCCTATTTTTTGAACTTTCAGCTAAGGTCCACATGTGTTGACATGTTATTTCCTGATGTGGTCCAAAGAATTTGAAAACCAAAGGAATGGGTCTCAACTGGTGGATTTGGGGCTCAGTGATGGGCTAATGGAAGGATCCTTCAAGGCAGGAAGATAGCTCACCACCTCTCAGATGATACCAGATATGCTCATGCAATTGTAAGGGACACCCTGGAATGACTACTTTTAACCTCTTTCTCTGTTAGCTCTCTCCTTGTAAAAATGAAACTGTGAAAAAGTTTCAAATTTAATGGCTTTAAAATTTATTTCCTCTCTCAGTGACATGGAATCAATATCCCAGTTTCTATTAGAAAAAAGAAGTAGACAACTAAGAAGCTGGACAGCAGTCCTAAACATGGATTGAACTGCACACTGAGTGTCCTCATGAGCTCCTGGGAAAAGGACCCTCTGCCTTTCTTTCCTTCACACGCTTCTTTTTTTTTTTTACATCTTTATTGGAGTACAGTTGCCTTACAATGGTGTGTTAGTTTCTGCTGTATAACAAAGTGAATCAGCTATACATATATCCCCATATCTCCTCCCTCTTGCGTCTCCCTCCCACCCTCCCTATCTCACCCTTCTAGGTGGTCACAAAGCACTGAGCTGATCTCCCTGTGCTATGTGGCTGCTGCCCACTAGCTAGCTATTTTACATTCGGTAGTGTATATATGTCCATGCCACTCTCTCACTTTGTCCCAGCTTACCCTTCCCCTTCTGCATGTCCTCAAGTCCATTCTCTCCATCTGCATCTTTATTCCTGTCCTGCCCCTAGGTTCTTCAGAACCATTTGTTTTTTCTTTATTAGATTCCATATATATGTGTTAGCACACGGTATTTGTTTTTCTCTTTCTGACTTACTTCACTCTGTATGACAGAATCTACGTCCATCCACCTCACTACAAATAACTCAATTTTGTTTGTTTTTATGGCTGAGTAATATTCCATTGTATATATGTGCCACATCTTCTTTGTCCATTCATCTGCTGATGGACACTTAGGTTGCTTCCATGTCCTGGCTATTGTAAATAGAGCTGCAATGAACATTGTGGTACATGGCTCTTTTTTTTTTTTTTAAACACCTTCATTGGAGTATAGTATAATTGCTTTACAATGGTGTGTTAGTTTCTGCTTTATAACAAAGTGAATCAGTTATACATATACATATGTTCCCATATCTCTTCCCTCTTGCATCTCCCTCCCTCCCACCCTCCCTATCCCACCCACCCCCACACCACCGAGCTGATCTCCCTGTGCTATGCGGCTGCTTCCCACTAGCTATCTGTTTTACGTTTGGTAGTGTATATATGTCCATGCCACTCTCACTTTGTCACAGCTTACCCTTCTCCCTCCCCATATCCTCAAGTCCATTCTCTAGTAGGTCTGTATGTTTATTCCCATCTTACCCCTAGGTTCTTAATGACCTTTTTTTTTTTCTCTTAGATTCCATATATATGTGTTAGCATATGGTATTTGTTTTTCCTTTCTGACTTACGTCACTCTCTATGACAGACTCTAGGTCCATCCACCTCACTACAAATATCTCAATTTCATTTCTTTTCATGGCTGAGTAATATTCCATTGTATACGTGTGCCACACCTTTATCCATTCATCCAATGATGGACACCTAGGTTGCCTCCATGTCCTGGCTATTGTAAATAGAGCTGCAATGAACATTTTGGTACATGACTCTTTTTGAATTATGGTTTTCTTAGGGTATATGCTCAGTAGTGGGATTGCTGGGTCATATGGTAATTCTATTTTTAGTTTTTTAAGGAACCTCCATACTGATCTCCATAGCGGCTGTATCAATTTACATTCCCACCAACAGTGCAAGAGTGTTCCCTTTTCTTCACACCCTCTCCAGCATTTATTGTTTCTAGACTTTCTGATGATGGCCATTCTGACCGGTGTGAGGTGATATCTCATTGTAGTTTTGATTTGCATTTCTCCAATGATTAATGATGTTGAGCATTCTTTCATGTATTTGTTGGCAATCTGTATATCTTCTTTGGAGAAATGTCTGTTTGGGTCTTCTGCCCATTTTTGGATTGGGTTGTTTGTTTTTTTTGTTATTGAGCTGTGTGAGCTGCTTGTAAATTTTGGAGACTAATCCTTTGTCAGTTGCTTCATTTGCAGATATTTTCTCCCATTCTGAGGGTTGTCTTTTGGTCTTGTTTATGATTTCCTTTGCTGTGCAAAAGCTTTTAAGTTTCATTAGGTCCCATTTGTTTGTTTGTATTTCCATATCTCTAGGAGATGGGTGAAAAAGGATCTTGCTGTGATTTATGTAATAGAGTGTTCTGCCTGTGTTTTCCTCTAAGAGTTTGATAGTGTCTGGCCTTACATTTAGGTCTTTAATCTATTTTGAGTTTATTTTTGTGTATGGTTTTAGGGAGTGTCCTAATTTCATTCTTTTACGTGTAGCTGTCCAGTTTTCCCAGCACCACTTATTGAAGAGGCTGTCTTTTCTCCATCATATATTCTTGCCTCCTTTATCAAAAATAATGTGACAATATGTGCGTGGGCTTATCTCTGGGCTTTCTATCCTGTTCCATTGATCTATATTCCTGTTTTTGTGCCAGTACCATACTGTCTTGATTACTGTAGCTTTAAGTAGTATAGTCTGAAGTCTGAGAGGCTGATTCCTTCAGCTCCGTTTTTCTTTCTCAAGATTGCTTTGGCTATTCAGGGTCTTTTGTGTCTCCATACAAATTGTGAAATTTGTTGTTCTAGTTCTGTGAAAAACGCCATTGGTAGTTTGATAGGGATTGCATTGAATCTGTAGATTGCTTTGGGTAGTAGAGTCATTTTCACAGAGTTGATTCTTCCAATCCAAGAACATGGTATCTCTCGCCATCTGTTTGTATCATCTTTAATTTCTTTCATCAGTGTCTTATAATTTTCTGCATACAGGTCTTTTGTCTCCTTAGGTAGGTTTATACCTAGATATTTTATTCTTTTTGTTGCAGTGGTAAATGGGAGTGTTTCCTTACTTTCTCCTTCAGATTTTTCATCATTAGTGTATAAGAATGCCAGAGATTTCTGTGCATTAATTTTGTATCCTGCTACTTTCCCAAATTCATTGATTAGCTCTAGTAGTTTTCTGGTAGCATCTTTAGGATTCTCTATGTATAGTATCATGTCATCTGCAAACAGTGACAGTTTTACTTCTTCTTTTCTGATTTGGATTCCTTTTATTTCTTTTTCTTCTCTGATTGCTGTGGCTAAAACTTCCAAAACTATGTTGAATAAGAGTGGTGAGAGTGGGCAACCTTGTCTTGTTCCTGATCTTAGAGGAAATGGTTTCAGTTTTTCACCATTGAAAATGATGTTGGCTGTGGGTTTGTCATACATGGCCTTTATTATGTTGAGGTAAGTTCCCTCTATGCCTACTTTCTGGAGGGTTTTTATCATAAATGTGTGTTGAATTTTGTTGAAAGTTTTTTCTGCATCGATTGAGATGATCATATAGTTTTTCTCCTTCAATTTGTTAATATGGTTTATTGTATTGATTGATTTGCATATTTTGAAGAATGCTTGCATTCCTGGGATAAACCCCACTTGATCATGGTGTATGATCCTTTTAATGTGCTGTTGAATTCTGTTTGCTAGTATTTTGCTGAGAATTTTTGCATCTATGTTCATCAGTGATATTGGCCTGTAGTTTTCTTTCTTTGTGACATCTTTGTCTGGTTTTTGTATCAGGGTGATGGTGGCCTCGTAGGATGAGTTTGGGAGTGTTCCTCCCTCTTCTATATTTTGGAAGAGTTTGAGAAGGACGGGTGTTAGCTCTTCTCTAAATATTTGATAGAATTCACCTGTGAAGCCATCTGGTCCTGGGCTTTTGTTTATTGGAAGATTTTTAATCACAGTCTCAACTTCAGTGTTTGTGACTGGTCTGTTTATATTTTCTATTTCTTCCTGGTTCAGTCTCGGAAGGTTGTGCCTTTCTAAGAATTTGTCCATTTATTCCAGGTTGTCCATTTTATTGGTATACAGTTGCTTGTAGTAATCTCTCATGGTCCTTTGTATTTTTGCAGTGTCAGTTGTTACTTCTGCTTTTTCATTTCTAATTCTATTGATTTGAGTCTTCTCCCTTTTTTCCTTGATGATTCTAGCTAATGGTTTATCAATTTTGTTTATCTTCTCAAAGAACCAGCTTTTAGTTTATTGATCTTTGCTGTTGTTTCCTTCATTTCTTTTTCATTTATTTCTGATCTGATCTTTATGATTTCTTTCCTTCTACTAACTTTGGGGTTTTTTTGTTCTTCTTTCTCTAATTGCTTTAGTTGTAAGGTTGGGTTGTTTATTTGAGATGTTTCTTATTTCTTAAGGTAGGATTGTATAGCTATAAACTTCCCTCTTAGAACTGCCTTTGCTGCATCCCATAGGTTATGGGTCATTGTGTTTTCATTGTCATTTGTTTCTAGGTATTTTTTGATTTCCTCTTTGACTTCTTCAGTGATCTCTTGGTTATTTAGTAGTTTGTTGTTTAGCCTCCATGTGTTTGTATTTTTTACAGATTTTTTCCCTGTAATTGATAGTCACGGTTGGTTAAGATACTTGATACAATTTCAATTTTCTTAAATTTACCAGAGCTTCATTTGTGACCCAAGATACGATCTATCCTGGAAAATGTTCTATGAGCACTTGAGAAGAAAGTGTATTCTGGTTTTTTTGGATGGAATGTCCTATAAATATCAATTAAGTCCATCGTGTTTAATGCATCATTAAACTGTATTTTCATTTTGGATGATCTGTCCATTGGTGAAAGCGGGGTGTTGAAGTTCCCTACTATGATTGTGTTACTGTTGATTTCCCCTTTTATGGCTGTTAGCAGTTGCCTTATGTACTGAGGTGCTCCTATGTTGGGTGCATAAATGTTTACAATTGTTATGTCTTCTTCTTTGATTGATCCCTTCATCATTACGTAGTGTCCTTCTTTGTCTCTTATAATAGTCTTTGTTTTAAAGTCTACTTTGTCAGATATGAGAATTGCTACTCCAGCTTTCTTTTGCCTTCCATTTGCATGGAATAACTTTTTCCATCCCCTCACTTTCAGTCTGTATGTGTCCCTAGGTCTGAAGTGGGTCTCTTGTAGACAGCATATATACGGGTCCTGTTATTGTATCCATTCAGCCAGTCTATGTCTTTTGGTTGGTGCATTTAATCCATTTACATTTAAGGTAGTTATCAGTATGTATGTTCCTATGACCATTTTCTTAATTGTTTTGGGTTTGTTATTTTAGGTCTTTTTGTTCTCTTGTGTTTCCTGCCCAGATAAGTTCCTTTAGCCTTTGTTGTAAAGCTGGTTTGGTGGTGATGAATTCTCTTAGCTTTTGCTTGTCTGTAAAGGTTTCAATTTTTCTGTCGAATCTGAATGAGATCCTTGCTGGGTAGAGTAATCTTGGTTGTAGGGTTTTCCCTTTCATCACTTTAAATATGTCCTGCCACTCCCTCTGGCTTGCAGAGTTTCTGCTGAAAGATCAGCTGTTAACCTTATGGGGATTCCCTTGTATGTTATTTGTTGTTTTTCCCTTGCTGCTTTTAATATTTTTTCTTTGATGTTAGTTTTTGAAAGTTTGATTAATATGTGTCCTAGCATGTTTCTCCTTGGATGTGTCCTGCATGGGACTCTCTGTGCCTCCTGGACTTGATTATTTCCTTTCCCATATTAGGGAAGTTTTCAACTATAATCTCTTCAAGTATTTTCTCAGTCCCTTTCTTTTTCTTTTTTTCTTCTGAGACCCCTATAATTCAAATGATGGTATGTTTGATGTTGTCCCAGAGGTCTCTGAGACTGTCCTCAGTTCTTTTCATTCTTTATTCTGCTCTGCAGCAGTTATTTCCACTATTTTATCTTCCAGGTCACTTATCCATTCTTCTGCCTCAGTTATTCTGCTATTGATTCCTTCTAGAGGATTGTTAATTTCATTTATTGTGTTGTTCATCATTGTTTGCTTTAGTTCTTCTAGGTCCTTGTTAAACGTTTCTTGTATTTTCTCCATTCTATTTCCAAGATTTTGGATCATCTTTACTATCATTACTCTGAATTCTTTTTCAGGTAGACTGCCTGTTTCCTCTTCATTTGTTTGGTCTGGTGGGTTTTTACCTTACTCCTTCATCTGCTGTGTGTTTCTCTGTCTTCTCATTTTGCTTAACTTACTTACTGTGTTTGGGGTCTCCTTTTCACAGGCTGCAGGTTCATAGTTCATGTTGTTTTCGATGTCTGCCCCCAGTGGGTAAGGTTGGTTCAGTGGGTTGTGTAGGCTTCCTGGTGGAAGGGATTGGTGCCTGTGTTATGGTGGATGAGGCTGGATCTTGTCTTTCTGGTGGGCAGGACCGCGTCCAGTGGTATGTTTTAGGGTACCTGAGACCTTATTATGATTTTAGACAGCCTCTCTGCTAATGGGTGGGGTTGTGTTCCTGTCTTGCTAGTTGTTTGGCACAGGGTGTCCAGCACTGTAGCTTGCTGGTCGTTGAGTGGAGCTGGGTCTTAGCGTTGAGATGGAGATCTCTCGGAGATCTTTCGCCGTTTGATATTACATGGAGACGGGAAGTATCCGGTGGACCAATGTCCTAAACTCGGCTATCCCACCTCAGAGGCACAGGCCTTACACCTGGCTGGAGCACCAAGATGCTGTCAGCCACACGGCTCAGAAGAAAAGGGAGAACAAAAGAAAGAAAGAAAAAAAAGTTATTAAAATAAAAAATTAAAATAAATTATTAAAAATTTTTAAAAATTAAAAAGTAATTTAAAAAAAAAGAAAGAAAGAAGAGAGCAGCCAAACCAAAAAACAAATACAGGGCTTCCCTGGTGGTGCAGTGGTTGAGAGTCTGCCTGCCGATGCAGGGGACACGGGTTCGTGCCCCACTCCAGGAAGATCCCACATGTGCGGAGCGGCTGGTCTCGTGAGCCATGGCTGCTGAGCCTGCGCGTCCGGAGCCTGTGCTCCGCAATGGGAGAGGCCACAACAGTGAGAGGGCCGCGTACTGCAAAAAACAAAAAAACAAGAAAAACCCAAATCCAGCAATGATAACAAGCTCTAAAAACTATACAAAAAAACAAAAACAAAAATGGACAGACAGAACGCTAGGACAAATGGTAAAAGCAAAGCTATACAGACAAAATCACAGAAAGAAGCATACACATACACACTCACAAAAAGAGAAAAAGGAAAAAATTTATATATATATCTTTTGGAAAGTCTGAGGTCTTCTGCCAGCATTCAGTAGGTGTTCTGTAGGAGTTGTTCCACATGTAGATGTATTTCTGGTGTATTTGTGGGGAGGAAGGTGATCACGTCTTACTTCTCTGCCATCTTGAAGTTCTCTCTCCCTTCATCCGCTTCTGTGTCACTGAACTTTTCTGACTTCTCTCTTCTAACTCCCTTTACTCTTTTGTTCAGTATTGCTTCTTCCTCCCAACCGTTATCACTAAGGCTGTATCTTCAGTTCTCTGTTCTTTTTACTATATTCCTTTCTTTGAAGAGCTCCTTTACTATTATTTATTCAGCTCTCACCTCACATTTAATATGTCCAAAACCAAAATGAGGATCTTTCCGCTTCAATAATTAATGATAAAGGTCAGTCTGCCCTCATGAGGGCAGAGACCATGTCTGTCCTTCCCATTGCCCAGTGGTGTCCCCATTGTTGGAATGAATGAAGGAACTGCCATCGCTACATAAGGACTTCCAAAATCCACCTGCCATTCCTCACTTTTCCTGAGTCCCAGTCCCTTTTTGCCTCTTAAGACTACTCCTTCACCTTTCTATTATCACCTCCAACCCAGTGTGTCTAAAGTGGAATACATCAGCTTTCCTTCCTGTATCATGTATCTATCATCATATAACAAACTATCCCAAAATTTAGCAGGAATAAAGACGCAGATGTAGAGAATGGACTTAAGGACATGTGGAAGGGGAAGGGGAAGCTGGGACGAAGTGAGAGAGTGGCATGGACATATATACACTACCAAACGTAAAATAGATAGCTAGTGGGAAGCAGACACATAGCACAGGGAGATTAGCTCGGTGCTTTGTGACCACCTAGAGGGGTGGGATAGGGAGGGTGGGAGTGAGGGAGATGCAAGAGGGAAGAGATATGGAAACATATGTATACGTATAGCTGATTCACTTTGTTATAAAGCAGAAACTAACACACCGTTGTAAAGCAATTATACTCCAATAAAGATGTACAAGAAAAACACAGTTCTGAAGGTCAAGAATCCATAAGGGGCTTAGCTGGGTGGTCCTCGCTCTGAGTTACAGTGAAGTCATCAGCAGGGATGCAGTCATCTGAAGGCTTAGCTGGGGCTGGAGTGTCTGTCTCCAAGCTCATTCACAGGGCTGTGGTCAGGAAGCCAGTACCTTTTGGACACTCCATAGGTGGCACTAGCTCCCAAGGAGTATGGTCAGGTACAAGTGACCACACTTAAGAATACCCAAAGTATGATGTTCTTATCATGTATTTCTGCTTCATTTATTGTTCTTCCCAGTCCAGATGCAGTTCAGCAATCAGAGGTTATTCTTAGCATAAGTAGGTTGCTTAGTAAAACAGTTAACATTCTACCTTTATCAGTCTCCAAGGGAACAGAGCTAGTAAGTCAACAGGACAGACTCTCACGCAGTAGAAGAGAGTTCTGTTAACTCTTTACCTGGATTATCTTTTCATCCATCAGAGCCTACTCACTTTTCTTGGCCCAACTGGAGTGCTGCCTCCTTCAAGGAGAAATTTTCAACAGTTCCAACCTACCTATGTGTAATGTCTTATGTCCCCTGTATTTATTTCCTATGGCTGCCTAACAGATCACCATAAAATTAGTGGCTTAATAAAACACAAGTCTTACAGTTCTAGAGGTCAGAAGTTCAAAATGGTCTTCACAGGGTTAAAGTCAACATGTCAGCAGGGCTTCTGTAGGCTTTAGGGGGAGATTCTGTTCTCTTGCCTTTTCCTTCTTCTAGAAGCCACCCACTTTTACTGACTTGTGGGCTTCTTCCACCATCTTTGAATTCAGCAGCGTGGCATCTTTAAAGTCTTTCTGACTCTCTATGTCTACAGTCTTTCTGACTCTCTATGTCTACAGTCTTTCTAACCTATGCTTCTGTGTACATCTCCTCCTCTCAGAATGGACATGAATCTTTGGGGACCAGAGGGCAGACTGTGGCCCACCCAAAGATGTCCATGTCCCAATCCCCGGAGCCTGTGAATATGTTACCTTACATGGCAGAAGGGATTCTGCAGGTGTGATTAAGTGAAGGATCTTGAGTTGGGGAGAGTCGCCTGGATTATCCAGGTGGATTCAATGCACAATAATCACAAAAGACCTTATAAGAGAGGCAGGAATGACAAGGTGAGAGAAGGTGATATGACAATATAAGCAGAGAGAGAAAGATGTGGTGATAGAAGCAGAGGTCAGGGTGATGTGGCCCCAAGCCAAATCATGTGGGCAGCCTCTAGAAGCTGGAAAAGGCAAGAAATGGGTTCTCCCCTAGAGCCTCCAGAAGGAACACAGCTCTGCTGACACTTTGATTTTAGCAGTGTAAGATCTATTTCAGTCTATGACCTCCAGAAATGTGAAACCTTTTTAATTATATATTTTTAAAAATTGTGCTTTACGCTACTGAGTTTGTGGCACCTTGTGATGGCACATAGGAAGCTAGGCCAGCCACCTTGGGATCATGCAGTTTGGTGTTTTGCACACCACATGTTTTGTGAATCTCGTTTCTTTAACTGTAATGTCAGTGTCCTGAAGGCAAGAGCATCATCTTGGATCGTTTTCATATCCCCACTGTGCTCGATATATACCAGGTACTCATGAGGATATATACCAGCAGCTGTACTCATTGATATCCTCACAGATAAGAATCACTACCAGAAGAAATTCTTCAGGATTTAATAAAGTTTGCATTTATCAGGAGTTTATGGGCAAACCAGCCAGTATGGGACGGAAAGAGACAGAGTAGTCTCATGATAACGCTGGTGAAAGTTGTTTTTGTGTATTTAGTTGATTGTTTGCCTCTGCCTACAGCCAATGATGTGCACCTGTCCTCAGGACCCAAGGAGTACCTTGGAATGCTGGAATACAAGAGAGAAGATGAGGCCAAGCTCATCCAAAACCTCATTCTTGGTAGTGAAACCTGGAACTCTGAATTTTCGCTCTATCTTTGAGAACTTGAGCATCAGCCATTGCTACAGTCTTTGGCAGGGGTATTTCCTCTTCTTCCTCCACTGCTTCTTCTCAGCCTCACCACTGTTGACCACGTAATTCTTTGTTTGGGGTGGGGAGGGGCTTTGCACTGTAGAATATTGAGCAGTGTCGTTGGCTTCTATTCAGTAGAAGCCAGTAGCAACCCCTAGCCACGACAATAAGAAATGCCTCCAGACATTGCCAGATGCCCTCTGGGGATACCTTGCCTTCAGTTGAGAAGTGCTGCCCTAACCTCTTCCCAAGTCTCATCACATGGTCAGGGTAGAAGACACATCTCCTCATCTTTGTGTCTCAGCACAGGAGCCATGGAAAAAGTAATTGTGGTTCCTTTGTTCCATCTGACTTCTGCTGAGAAATTTATTTGAAGGCAGTACGATGGAGGCTTTCCAGCCACACCTGTTACAGGAATCTCCCAGTGGGCATACTCTAGGGTTGGTGGTCTTAGAAACAATCTTACTAGACTGTCTTCACCATGAAAACCACATGGTTTTCCACGGAAAAGGATAAAAGCTGCCTCCCTATCAGTGGGTTGTAACATCTCAAAGCAGAAAGCCCATATGTAGCCTTACTCCTCATGTCCTAATTGACTCCCCTCAGAGGACATGAGCACCCCTACCCTTTCCTTTCCACCCTGACTGGTGCACAGCTGTGGGGCCTCTTTGTTCCCCTGTCACCACGGGCCTCTCACTGTTGTGGCCTCTCCCGTTGCGGAGCGCAGGCTCAGCGGCCATGGCTCACGGGCCCAGCTGCTCCGTGGCATGTGGGATCTTCCCGGACCGGGGCATGAACCCGTGTCCCCTGCATCGGCAGGCGGACTCTCAACCACTGCGCCACCAGGGAAGCCCTGTGTTTGCTTATTTTAACTTGTTCTGTAAAGTTTCTATCTTCCCTTCATTCCCACTCTGCCTTCCAGCCATTCTCCTCTCCTCAAGACCAGCTGGTCCTCCTCTGCAGGACTGCTGTGTACCTGTTTTCTCTATTCAAGGCAGATGCATGTGATTGCTGAGGTCATATTCCATCCTCATCATAGAGGCTGAAGTGAGGGTGCATGGAACTGGGGTTCCTCTGTTACCTTGGAGATAAGAAATTCTGTCCTTTATTCAACCTTAGAAAAGAGAAGGTACTTTGCAAATGAGAAGTAAGAGAAGCAGGTGGCACCTGCATGTATATTTTTGCCAAGAAAACCGTCAGCCTGAACTCCTCAAAGGGAAAAGACACCCCTATGCATTCAGGCACTGCATCAAGTACAGAAAAGCAGACAACCCCTGCCCCATCATTATAGGTTCCTTATCGGGAGAGCTGATCATCAGCTGTAATCCTCGCTGACTCTCTCTGCTCCAGACCTGAAGCCCCGCGGTGTGGTGGTGAACATGATCCCCGGGCTGCCAGCTCACATCCTGTTCATGTGTGTACGCTACGCAGACTCTCTGAATGACGCCAACATGCTCAAGTCCCTCATGAACAGCACCATTAATGGTATCAAGCAGGTGGTTAAGGTAGGAACTACCTTTGACATGGCCCTTGGTATCATGGCTACTTTAGGAACACCTGTGGGAATGACCAGATGCCTGTACTTTTCCCATCCTTCACCTCCAGTCTTTGGTCAACCACATGATTTCTCAAACCAGTCAGAGGCCAAATCAGGAAAAGAATCCTAGCTGTTAGAAAAAGACAACTTAGGTCAGAGAGCCCTAAGGGTGGGGATCTGCCAGTGGACCCCAAATCCTTACCTGCAAAACTACAACCTGGTAGCCACCACCCCACCACTTCCGTCCCCCGGGGCTGCAAAGAGGGGCTGGCTGCAAGGAGTATGTGTCTAGCCAGATAACAAGTGTGAATGCCAAGGAATGGGAAGGACTGAAAAATTACTCATCTCTTCCCTTGGCATTTATGTAATTCTCCCTTATAAAACCACAGTATGTACTTTTATTCTCAGCCCAGAAACAAAGATAACCTATATGTAAGTGACCAGTAAAATGTAGATCCATTATTCTTCATTCCCCTTCCAAATGGGAAGTAATGTTTGATTTTGAGATATATGTAATTTTTTTTAGTTGGGGAAGTCCTATCTCACTTTTAGTAAAATATGTGTTCTAGAAAAGTCATGAGCAATTAAATCCTATTTTAAATACTCTAGGAAAAGGGAAGAATAAAAACAGTGAGTGCATCAGGGCATGGATAATTCTTCCCCCCTATCCCCCCTCCCACCAAATTTTATACTAAGAATTCATTATTCATCAGGAGTTAGGAATAGAAAGCTGACATTGACTTGGTGCTGGGTGCTTTATGGTCACTGTCTTCACAGGAGCTACCACTGTGTTCTTAGAAGAGACTTCCATAAATTCATGCTTTCCCTGTCCGTATTTTCATAAGTTGGGTTTTCTCGGGGTACACTTGCACTACGTTCCAGGTCATGGGCACACAGTATCTGCCCCATCGTGCTGCTCTGGAATGCTTAAATACTTAGAAACTGAAAGACTCATGGCATGAGGAGTGTAAATCCTTCCTTGCCAGCATCTACCATCTCAGCTTCTTCAGTGGCTTCCCACCCCTCCCCCTCCAGTGCACAGCACATTAAAGCAACCCTCACTTGGTCCACATACCCCCTTGGCCACCGTGCCTTTTTTTTTCACCCCTTGCAATCTGGCTTCTACCCCCATTACTCCACAGAAAGATCACAAGTAATTCCTCTTGCTAAATCCAATGGTATTTTCTTAATTTTTATTCTCTTTAAGTGGACTGAACAGTAGCACCATCTCCTTGAAACGCTCTGACATTGTCTTTCAAATCCCAGGACTTGCCCAGTTTTCCTTTTATCTCTCTGGTCTTTATTACCTCTGCTTCCTTTGCTCATTCCTCTCCTTCCTGCCCCATAAGCGGGGGTGTTCTTGCCAACAGAGTCCTCGATGCTAAGCTCTTGTCTGTCCACCCCTTTCCTTCAAGGAGGACATCCTCCCACCTCTCTCCTGAGGTTTGCTCAGCTGTCCACGTTCCACATCATCTCTGCATCCTCTGAGCTTTTGTAGCACAGTCTATGCCCATCACGTAGGCTGTTGGCCGCCTGTTTAACTGTGTCCTATATATGTCATGTCTGTCTTACCAGTCAGAATGTGAACTTTGGAGGGCAAGGACTGAGACATTTCTCAGGCATTCCTGCAGTGCCTGCTTCAAGGATCATAACAGGTGATATAACCTGTACAGAAATACTTTGCAAACCATAACGTGCTAAATAAATATAAGAGCTTATTTTTATAGTATAAATTTAATAAAGTCCTTAATGAATAAAAAAGGAATTATTTTTGGTCAAAAGCCACCAGCTAACCAAACAGGTAAGATATGTCTGTTCTTGGCTCAGAGGTACGAAATCCAACACCAAAATCCAACTTTGTCTTTTCTTATTGTTTTTTTTTTAAAGGAACATTTAGAAGACTTTGAGATGCTGTCCTTTTGGCTTTCCAATACTTGTCATTTCCTCAATTGCTTGAAGCAGTACAGTGGAGAAGAGGTAGGATTGCCTGCCCACTCTGTGTTCTATGCCGACTGCCAGTCTCCTACCTCCTCATGAGCCAGAACTCACCATAGGAGTTAGGAATTGGGATGCCCAGCTCCAGGGGCAGCTTTTGCTCCACCTGGCTTTCTTACTCCCCCCTTACCCAGGAGACCAGCTTCACATCACCAGCTGAATGGAAGTCACAGGCAAAAAGACTTCTAGAAAGAAGTATAGACCTCAGGCATGGTACTAAGCCTCCGTTTTCTTGACTTAAAATTCATGAGGTAGATTCTGTGGTTTCTCATTTTCCTTTTGGTTGTAAAATTCTGACGTTTTTAGTGTTATCACTCTAAAATACAGCTGTTAGTTCGACATGCCTATTTTCTTCATAGCTGTTCTCACTATGAGATTCTGATTGTTCCTCCATAATCTGCAAATCCTTTGCCATTCTGACTCTGCTTTCAAGGGCCTGACATCATAAAGAAGCTCTTCACCTCCAGGTACTCACAGAGCAATATTTCATTGACCTAAAATAGCAAAAATGGCTTTCAGGGTTTTCACTGCTCTGCAAAATGGTTATACCACTTTATAGTCCTACCAGTAGTATGTAAAGGTTCCAGTGTCTCATACCTTTACCAACAGTAGGTATTGACAGACATTTTATTATTTATTAGTCTCATGGCATAAGATGATACTTTGTTGACTTAAATTGTAATTACTTGATCACTAGTGAGGTCAAGCATCATTTCATGTGCTTACTAGTCAGTTTGGGTTGCCTTTTAAATTGCCTACTCACATCTGTTCTCCATTTTCCTCAAGGGTGATTTTTTTCTTATTGATTTGCAAGAGTTCTTTACATATTATGGGTAGATTGTGGCTTATCTTCCACTTTTCCTTATGGAGTCCTTTGTCAGACATAATTTTTGAATTCTGATGTACTTAAACCTGTCAGTCCTGTTCTTTTATGATACCTGATTTAATGTCTTGTTCAAGAAATTCTTCCCTACCCTGAGATCATGAAGTTATTCTTTCTTCTAAACTGATAATTCAAATTTAGAGTTCATAATTATGCTTTTATCCAAAATTGGTATGATTATTTATCCCAAGTTGACATGTGAGGTAATGATCTCCTATCTTCTTCCATGTGGATAGCCAGTTGTCCCAATGGAGAGAAAGTAAAATAAAATATAAAAATAATCCTACTGGTACTATTGAATAAAAGGAGAAATAAGTAAAGAAAATCCAACCCCTAACCAAAAGGAATGTTAGGGGGAGGGGGGAAGACCAGCCCATTTAAGACAAACTGGCCTCTGTGAGGCTTTAATGGGAGGCATTATTCAACACCATTTTTAAAAATCCTTTCTTTACCCCCTTCTGCCATGTATACAAAGTTCTTGTCCCTGTCTGAGTGGTTTTTAATTACTGTATTTTTATTTCTAAAATTTCAATGGTTCTTTTTCACCTCTGCCTTTTATAATGTCCTATTCTTAATGGTTTTTTTTCTCTTTTATCTCTTTGAACATGCTAAACATATTGTATTAGTCTGCTTGGTCTGCTAGCACAGACTAGGTGGCCTAAACAACAGAAATTTATTTTCTCATAGTTCTGGAGGACAGAAGCCCAAGATCAGGGTGCAGGCATGGTTGGTTCACTGGTGAGAGCTCACTTCTGGGCTTGCAGACAGCCACCTTCTCACTGTGTAGTCACATGGCCTTTCCTCAGTGCATGGGGTAGAAAGAGAGATTGAGCTCTCTGCTGTCTCCTTCTGTAAGAACACTAATCCTATCAGATCAGGACCCCACCCTATTACTTCATTTAACTTTAGTAACTTCCTTAGAGACCCCATCTCCAAATATAGCCACCCTGGAGGTTAGGGCTTCAATATATAAATTTGAAGCGGGGGACAAATATTCAGCCCAGAACCCACATTTTAAAATATTTCAGATTGGTCTATACTCTAATTATAAAGTTATGAATCTCACTTATTCACCTACCAACTTCTTACAGCAGTTCATTTCCTTGGGTGCTTTGCAGTTTTTTCTGTGAGCTTCCATGGGAGTTGTTTTCCAATGAAGTGTAGCTCTGGAGGCACATATTTGTCAGGGAAATAAACAGGACGGTAATGTTTACCGTTGACCCATCCACAGATTGAATCACCTGTGGATCATGTGGTACTATAGTACATATATAGTGAAAACATCCGCATGTAAGTAGAGCCGTGTAGTTCAAACCCATGTCATTTAAGCGTCAAGTGTAGTAAGTTATAGAAAATAAATGCTACCACAAACATCGAGAAATCATTCGATACAAATCAGACATTAAGTTTTAAAGTATAGGAGTTATAGTAGAAGCTTATGATAATATCATTAGAAGAGATAGTATTTTAATTTTCTACATGTCTACATTATTCTTTTTTTTTTTTACATCTTTATTGGAGTATAATTGCTTTACAAGGGAGTGTTAGTTTCTGCTTTATAACAAAGTGTATCAGTTATACATATACATATGTTCCCATATCTCTTCCGTCTTGCGTCTCCCTCCCTCCCACCCTCCCTATCCCACCCCTCTAGGTGGTCACAAAGCACCGAGCTGGTCTCCCTGTGCTATGCGGCTGCTTCCCACTAGCTATCGATTTTACATTTGGTAGTGTATATATGTCCATGTCACTCTCTCACTTTCTCACAGCTTACCCTTCCCCTTTCCCATATCCTCAACTCCATTCTCTAGTAGGTCTGTGTCTTTATTCCTGTCTTACCCCTAGGTTCTTCATGACATTTTTTTCCTTAAATTCCATATATATGTGTTAGCATACGGTATTTGTCTTTCTCTTTCTGACTTACTTCACTCTGTATGACAGACTCTAGGTCCATCCACCTAATTACAAATAGCTCAATTTCGTTTCTTTTTATGGCTGAGTAATATTCCATTGTATATATGTGCCACATCTTCTTTGTCCATTCATCCGATGATGGATACTTAGGTTGATTCCATCTCCGGGCTATTGTAAATAGAGCTGCAATGAACATTTTGGTACATGACTCTTTTTGAATTATGGTTTTCTTAGGGTATATGCCCAGTAGTGGGATTGCTGGGTCATATGGTAGTTCTATTTGTAGTTTTATAAAGAACCTCCATACTGTTCTCCATGATGGCTGTACCAATTCAGATACCCACCAGCAGTGGAAGAGTGTTCCCTTTTCTCCACACCCTCTCCAGCATTTATTGTTTCTAGATTTTCTGATGATGGCCATGCTGACTGGTGTGAGATGATATCTCATTGTAGTTTTGATTTGCATTTCTCTAATGATTAATGACGTTGAGCATTCTTTCGTTTGTTGGCAGTCTGTATATCTTCTTTAGAGAAATGTCTATTTACGTCTTCTGCCCATTTTTGGATTGGTTTGTTTGTTCTTTAATTATTGAGCTGCATGAGCTGCTTATAAATCTTGGAGATTAATCCTTTGTCAGTTGCTTCATTTGCAAATATTTTCTCCCATTCTGAGGGTTGTCTTTTGGTCTCATTTATGGCTTCTTTTGCTGTGCAAAAGCTTAGAAGTTTCATTAGGTCCCATTTGTTTATTTTTGTTTTTATTTCCATTTCTCTAGGAGCTGGGTTAAAAAGGATCTTGCTGTGATTTATGTTATAGAGTGTTCTGCCTGCTTTCCTCTAAGAGTTTGATAGTTTCTGGCCTTACATTTAGGTCTTTAATCCATTTTGTGCTTATTTTTGTGTACGGTATTAGGGAGTGATCTAATCTCATAATTTTTGTTTTTTTTTTTTTTTTGGTGGTACGCGGGCCTCTCACTGTTGTGGCCTCTCCCGTTGTGGAGCACAAGCTCCGGACGCACGGGCTCAGCGGCCATGGCTCATGGGCCTAGCCGCTCTGTGGCATGTGGGATCTTCCCAGACCGGGACACGAACCCACATCCCCTGCATCGGCAGGTGGACTCTCAACCACTGCGCCACCAGGGGAGCCCTAATCTCATACTTTTACATGTACCTGTCCAGTTTTACCAGCACCACTTATTGAAGAGGCTGTCCTTTCTCCACTGTACATTCCTGACTCCTTTATCAAAGATAAGGTGACCATATGTGCGTGGGTTTATCTCTGGGCTTTTTATCCTTTTCCACTGATCTATATTTCTTTTTTTTTTTTTTTTTGCGGTACGTGGGCCTCTCACTGTTGTGGCCTCTCCCATTGCAGAGCACAGGCTCCGGATGCGCAGGCTCAGCAGCCATGGCTCACAGGCCCAGCTGCTCCACGGCATGTGGGATATCCCCGGACCGGGGCACGAACCCATGTCCCCTGCATTGGCAGGCGGACTCTCAACCACTGCGCCACCAGGGAAGCCCTGATCTATATTTCTGTTTTTGTGCCAGTACCATACTGTCTTGATTACTGTAGCTTTGTAGTATAGTCTGAAGTCAGGGAGCCTGATTTCTCTAGTTCTGTTTTTCGTTCTCAAGATTGCTTTGGCTATTCGGGGTCTTTGTGTTTCCATACAAATTGTGAAATTTTTGGTTCTAGTTCTGTGAAAAATGCCAGTGGTAGTTTGATAGAGATTGCATTGAATCTGTACATTGCTTTGGGTAGTAGAGTCATTTTCACAATGTTGATTCTTCCAATCCAAGACCATGGTATATCTCTCCATCTGTTTGTGTCATCTTTAATTTCTTTCATCAGTGTCTTATAATTTTCTGCATACAGGTCTTTTGTCTCCTTAGGTAGGTTGATACCTAGATATTTTATTCTTTTTGTTGCAATGGTAAATGGGAGTGTTTTCTTGATTTCACTTTCAGATTTTTCATCATTAGTATATAGGAATGCCAGAGATTTCTGTGCATTAATTTTGTATCATGCTACTTTCCCAAATTTATTGATTAGCTCTAGTAGTTTTCTGGTACCATCTTCAGGATTCTCTATGTATAGTATCATGTCATCTGCAAACAGTGACAGCTTTACTTCTTCTTTTCCGATTTGGATTCCTTTTATTTCCTTTTCTTCTCTGACTGCTGTGGCTAAAACTTCCAAAACTATGTTGAATAAGAGTGGTGAGAGTGGGCAACCTTGTCTTGTTCCTGATCTTAGAGGAAATGGTTTCAGTCTTCACCATTGAAAATGATGTTGGCTGTGGGTTTGTCCTATATGGCCTTTATTATGTTGAGGTAAGTTCCCTCTATGCCTACTTTCTGCAGGGTTTTTATCATAAATGGGTGTTGAATTTTGTTGAAAGCTTTCTCTGCATCTATTCAGATGATCATATGGTTTTTCTCCTTCAATTTGTTAAAGTGGTGTATCACATTGATTGATTTGCATATATTGAAGAATCCTTGCATTCCTGGAATAAACCCCACTTGATCATGGTGTATGATCCTTTTAATGTGCTGTTGGATTCTGTTTGCTAGTATTTTGTTGAGGATTTTTGTATCTATGTTCATCAGTGATATTGGCCTGCAGTTTTCTTTCTTTGTGACATCCTTTTCTGGTTTTGGTATCAAGGTGATGGTGGCCTCATAGAATGAGTTTGGGAGTGTTCCTCCCTCTGCTATATTTTGGAAGAGTTTGAGAAGGATAGGTGTTAGCTCTTCTCTAAATGTTTGATAGAATTCGCGTGTGAAGCCATCTGGTCCTGGGCTTTTGTTTGTTGGAAGATTTTTTTTTTTTTTTTTTTTTTTTTTTTTTTTGCGGTATGTGGGCCTCTCACTGTTGTGGCCTCTCCCGTTGCGGAGCACAGGCTCCGGACGCGCAGGCTCAGCAGCCATGGCTCATGGGCCCAGCCGCTCAGCGGCATGTGGGATCTTCCCGGACCGGGGCACGAACCCGCGTCCCCTGCATCGGCAGGCGGACTCTCAACCACTGCGCCACCAGGGAAGCCCTGTTGGAAGATTTTTAATCACAGTTTCAATTTCAGTGCTTGTGATTGGTCTGTTCATATTTTCTGTTTCTTCCTGATTCAGTCTCAGCAGGTTGTGCATTTCTAAGGTTTTGTCCATTTCTTCCAGTTGTCCATTTAATTGGCATAGAGCTGCTTGTAGTAATCTCTCATGATCTTTTGTATTTCTGCAGTGTCAGTTGTTACTGCTCCTTTTTCATTTCTAATTCTATTGATTTCAGTCTTTTCCCATTTTTTCTTAATGAGCCTGGCTAATGGTTTATCAATTTTATCTTCTGAAAGAACCAGCTTTTAGTTTTATTGATCTTTGCTATCATTTCCTTCATTTCTTTTTCATTTATTTCTGATCTGATCTTTATGATTTCTTTCCTTCTGCAAAATTAGGGGGGTTTTTGTTCTTCTTTCTCTAAATGCTTTAGGTGTAAGTTTAGGTTGTTTATTCGAGATGTTTCCTGTTTCTTAAGGTAGAATTGTATTGCTATAAACTTCCCTCTTAGAACTGCTTTTGCTGCATCCCATAGGTTTTGGGTCGTCATGTCTCCATTGTCATTTGTTTCTAGGTATTTTTTAATTTCCTCTTGGATTTCTTTAGTGATCACTTCGTTATTAAGTAGTGTATTGTTTAGCCTCCATGTGTTTGTATTTTTTACAGATCTTTTCCTGTAATTGATATCTAGTCTCATAGCGTTGTGGTTGGAAAAGATACTTGATACAATTTCAATTTTCTTAAATTTACCAAGGCTTGATTTGTGACCCAAGATATGATCTCTCCTGGAGAATGTTCCATGAGCACTTGAGAAAAATGTGTATTCTGTTGGTTTTGGATGGAATGTCCTATAAATATCAATTAAGTCCATCTTGTTTAATGTATCATTTAAAGCTTGTGTTTCCTTATATATTTTCATTTTGGATGATATGTCCATTGGTGAAAGTGGGGTGTTAAAGTCCCCTACTATGAATGTGTTACTGTCGATTTCCCCTTTTATGGCTGTTAGTATTTGCCTTATGTATTGAGGTGCTCCTATGTTGGGTGCATAAATACTTAAAATTGTTATATCTTCTTCTTGCATCGATCCCTTGATCATTATGTAGTGTCCTTCTTTGTCTCTTCTAGTTGTCTTTATTTTAACGTCTATTTTGTCTGATATGAGAATTGCTACTCCAGCTTTCTTTTGGTTTCCATTTGCATGGAATATCTTTTTCCATCCCCTCACTTTCAGTTTGTATATGTCTCTAGGTCTGAAGTTGGTCTCTTGTAGACAGCATATATAGGTCTTCTTTTTGTATCCATTCAGCCAATCTGTGTCCTTTGGTGGGAGCATTTAGTCCATTTACATTTAAGGTAATTATCGATATATAAGTTCCTATTCCCACTTTCTTAATGGTTTTGGGTTTGTTATTGTAGGTCTTTTCCTTCTTTTGTGTTTCTTGCCTAGAGAAGTTCCTTTATCATTTGTTGTAAAGCTGGTTTGGTGGTGCTGAACTCTCTCAGCTTTTGCTTGTCTGTAAAGTTTTTAATTTCTCCATCAAATCTGAATGAGATCCTTGCTGGGTAGAGTAATCTTGGTTGTAGGTTTTTCTCCTTCATCACTTTAAATATGTCCTGCCAGTCCCTTTTGGCTTGCAGAGTTTCTGCTGAAAGATCAGCTGTTAACTTTATGGGGGTTCCCTTGTGTGTTATTTGTTGTTTTTCCCTTGCTGCTTTTAATATGTTTTCTTTGTATTTAATTTTTGACAGTTTGATTAATATGTGTCTTGGTGTATTTCTCCTTGGATTTATCCTGTATGGGATTCTCTTTGCTTCCTGGACTTGATTAACTATTTCCTTTCCCATATTAGGGAAGTTTTCAACTATAATCTCTTCAAATATTTTCTCAGTTCTTTTCTTTTTCCCTTCTTCTTCTGGAACCCCTATAATTCGAATGTTGATGCATTTAATGTTGTCCCATAGGTCTCTGAAACTGTCCTCAGTTCTTTTCATTCTTTTTTCTTTATTCTGCTCTGCAGTAGTTATTTCCACTATTTTATCTTCCAGGTCATTTATCCGTTCTTCTGCCTCTGTTATTCTGCTATTGATCTCATGTAGAGTATTTTTAATTTCATTTATTGTGTTGTTCATCTCTGTTTGTTTGCTCTTTAATTCTTCTAGGTCCTTGTTAAATGTTTCTTGCATTTCCTCTATTCTATTTCCAAGATTTTGGATCATCTTTACTATTATTATTCTGAATTCTTTTTCAGGTAGACTGCCTATTTCCTCTTCATTTTTTAGGTCTGGTGGGTTTTTATCTTGCTCCTTCATCTGCTGTGTGTTTTTCTGTCTTCTTATTTTGCTTATCTTACTGTGTTTGGGGTCTCCTTTTTGCAGGCTGCAGGTTCGTAGTTCCTGTTGTTTTTGGTGTCTGTCCCCAGTGGCTAAAGTTGGTTCAGTGGGTTGTGTAGGCTTCCTTGTGGAGGGGACTAGTGCCTATGCTCTGGTGGATGAAGCTGGATCTTGTCTTTCTGGTGGGCAGGTCCACGTCTGGTGGTGTGTTTTGGGGTGTGTGTGGACTTATTATGATTTTAGGCAGCCTCTCTGCTAATGGGTATGGTTGTGTCCTGTTTTGCTAATTGTTTGGCATAGGGTGTCCAGCACTGTAGCTTGCTGGTCGTTGAGTGAAGCTGGGTGTTGGTGTTGAGATGGAGATCTCATTGCGAGATTTTCACCGTTTGATATTATGTGGAGCTGGGAGGTCTCTTGTGGACTAGTGTCCTGACGTTGGCTCTCCCACCTCAGAGGCACAGCACTGACTCCTGGTTACAGCACCAAGAGCCTTTCATCCACATGGCTCAGAATAAAAGGGAGAAAAAGTAGAAGGAAGGGAGGGAGGGAGGGAGGGAGGGAGGGAAGAAAGAAGATAAGATAAAATAAAGTAAGATAAAATAAAATAAAATTATTAAAATAAAAAATAATTATTAAAAAACTAAATTTTTTTAAAGAAAAAAACGGACAGATAAAACCCCAGGAAAAAGGTGGAAGCAAAGCTATACAAAGTCTCACACAGAAGCATACACATACACACTCACAAAAAGAGGAAAAGGGGAAATCATCATAAATCTTGCTCTCAAAGTCCACCTCCTCAATTTGGGATGATTCGTTGTCTATTCAGGTATTCCACAGATGCAGGGTACATCAAGTTGATTGTGGAGCTTTAATCCGCTGTTTCTGAGGCTGCTGGTAGAGATTTCCCTTTCTCTTCTTTGTTCTCACAGCTCCCGGGGCTCAGCTTTGCATTTGGCCCCGCCTCTGCATGTAGGTCGGAGAAGGGCGTCTGTTCTTCGCTCAGACAGCACGGGGTTAAAGGAGCCGCTGATTCGGGGTCTCTGGCTCACTCGGGCCGGGGGGAGGGAGGGGTACAGATGCTGGGCGAGCCTGTGGGGGCCGAGGCCAGTGTGATGTTGAACCAGCCTGAGGCGCGTTGTGCGTTCTCCTGGGGAAGTTGTCCCTGGATCCCGGGACCCTGGCAGTGGCGGGCTGCACAGGCTCCCCGGAAGGGGGGTGTGGATAAGGACCTGTGCTTGCACACAGGCTTGTTGGTGGCGGCAGCAGCAGCCTTAGCGTCTCATGCCCGTCTCTGCGGTCCACGCTTATAGCCACAGCTCACGCCAGTCTCTGGAGTTCCTTTAAGCAGCGCTCTTAATCCCCTCTCCTCGAGCACCAGGAAACAAAGAGGGAAGAAAAAGTCTCTTGCCTCTTCGGCAGGTCCAGACTTTTCCCCGGACTCCCTCCCGGCTAGCCTAGCCGTGGTGCACTAACCCCCTGCAGGCTGTGTTCATGCCGCCAACCCCAGTCCTCTCCCTGCGATCCGACCGAAGCCCGAGCCTCAACTCCCAGCCCCGCCCACCCCGGCGGGGGAGCAGACAAGCCTCTCGGGCTGGTGAGTGCTGGTCGGCACCGATCCTCTGTGTGGGAATCTCTCTGCTTTACCCTCCGCACCCCTGTTGCTGTGCTCTCCTCCGCAGCTTCGAAGCGCCTCCCCTCTGTCACCCGCAGTCTCCACCCGTGAAGGGGCTTCCTAGTGTGTGGAAACCTTTTCTCCTTCACAGCTCCCTCCCACTGGTGCAGGTCCCGTCCCTATCCTTTTGTCTGTTTATTCTTTTTTCTTTTGCCCTACCCAGGTACGTGGGGAGCTTCTTGCCTTTTGGGAGGTGTGAGGTCTTCTGCCAGCGTTCAATAGGTGTTCTGTAGGAGTTGTTCCACGTGTAGATGTGTTTCTGGTGTAACTGTGGGGAGGAAGGTGATCTCCGCGTCTTACTCTTCCGCCATCTTCCCCTTGTCCCCCAGTAGGCCTATTCTAATATTTATATTCAAAATTACTTCCAGGAATTCATGAAGAATAACAATCTGCGTCAGAATAAGAATTGCTTGAACAATTTTGACCTTTCAGAATACAGACAGATTCTTAGTGATGTGGCTATTCGAATATATCATCAGTTCATTATTATAATGGAAAATAACATTCAACCAATAATAGGTAAGAAAAGAATCGATGACCAAGAAATATTTTTAATGACATTGAGACCTTAAAAAAATAAATCTGGTGCACGGCATGTGTAATTCCAAAGAACATAATTTTAAAACCAGAAGATTTACTGATGTAAATGTCCAATTTTTAATTCTTTGATTGCTAAAATGATTACATATATAAAAGTACACAGGTCATAGTTCTATTTCTGTAGGGGGGATCCATCCCGAAGGGAAAGACTTGGGAGAACTGCTGCTACTTATATGGCTAATCCTGGTTCTTAGCCAAGTATTTTTGAAATTCTAAAGCCTCACTCAAATTCTTGTATACTTTCTTCAATTTTCTGAAATTTAAATACTTTAGGCTTTAAGTAGTTCCAGACCGTGGGTTGTCACGCTAACCAGCTCTCTGTCCTGTGAAGTTGAAAGAAGAGGAGCTGTTGCCCTGCTGTAGGTGACGGTCCATCCCCATCCACCCCTTACATCTTGGTGCTCCCCAACCCTCCATTCTTTTACTTCCTCTATCACAGCTATATCCACACTAACTCGTGTGGAAAATGTCCCACCTCCTGAAACAGACACATGAGAGCAGTGGAAATGTTCTCTGGGTGTCCCCACTGTGTGTGCAAGAAAATCTTCCCGTTTTTCTCCATAGTGCCAGGCATGCTGGAGTATGAGAGTCTGCAGGGCATTTCCAGCCTGAAGCCCACAGGCTTCCGGAAGCGGTCATCCAGCATAGATGACACGGATGCCTACACAATGACCTCCATCTTGCAGCAGCTGAGCTACTTTTACAGTACCATGTGCCAGAACGGCCTGGACCCTGAGATCGTGAGGCAGGCAGTGAAGCAGCTCTTCTTCTTGATTGGGGCGGTCACCCTGAACAGCCTCTTCCTGCGCAAGGACATGTGCTCTTGCAGAAAAGGGATGCAGATAAGGTAAGACCCATAAAGCACCACTAATCCTGGAGAGGCTGGCCAGAAAGGATGCTCTTAAAGTCCAAGGCCACACACTCTGCCCTCCCTCCACAAGAGCTGCACTGCTGGAGGGTGTGCAAGATGACTCTTAGAACCTTGGAAATGTCAGCCATCTGATGCCAGGCCCTCTTCCCATCACTCCACCCCACGCTACCTTGACGGTCTGGCAGAATGTCTTCTACTAAGAACTAGTAATAGTGTATTTTAAATTCTGGCCCTCTGTGGTTATCATATACTCAACCAGTATTTATTGACCACCACTTCTGTGACTAGCACTGCTGGTGGGGGACACAGGAAACAGAGGAAGGGGTGATTTGATCCCTGCCATTGAGAAGCTAAATGATGATTCAAAACCACTATAATTAAGTCACAAACAAGTGGTGAGGGAAGTGCTTCAGAGAGGAGAGATTATCGTGGACAGAAAAGTTAAAGAAGCCTGAAAACTGTGTGTGAGTGATTAAAAATGGGAGAACATTTCAGGCACGGCAATGAGTGGGCAAAGGCACAGTGGTAGAACTGAGTGAGGACCCGTCCTCAGGCAGGAGTAAATAGCTCCGTCTAGATTAAGCGGAGGTTTGTGTCGGGAACAACAGGTCCGCAGTAGAGTGGTAAGTTAGACCCAGACTGGGAGGGTCTGGAATGCCAGGCCAAGCACTGGGAGTTCATCCTGCGGACATGGTCATCCAGTTTTGAGGTGTGTTGACTTCTCTTTGTCTCTAAAGCAAGGAAACACAGACCATTAGCTATTGTTTGAATTAACACTGTCACATTATTAGAAAGCATATAATATGGGATAGATATTTAAGATTTTTATAATATGTGCAGGGATTTGACACCTGTAGGTGATAGGAGAACCTGGGATGGTGATGATGGCAGTGATACAATGAAAAGTGACCAAAAAAGTTTATTAAGCCAAGAAATAAACAAGAGGCATCCATTACATCTTTTTAGCATTAGAGGTGGACATCCCTACAAATCATTGTGGCAAATTCTCATGATACCAGGTTGTGGTTTTCAGATGTGAGGGAGTATTCAGGAGGACTGGGCTTTTTTTCCTCTTCATTGAGAGAGGAAAGACTTCTGTTTATTTCCCGAGCACTGAGCAGATGCCCTGTAGCCCTCTGAGGTAGGATTCAGGCCTATTTAAAGTAAAGCCATAAACCTCATGAGCCATAAACCTCAGAGTCTTTGCTAAACAACTCTCATTCCATCAGTAGGTCCCCAAGTTGAGTGAACATCTGTCCCCATAGGTGCTCAGTATTTTCTCCTCTCACCAATTGAAAGTGCTATTAGAGAAGTACTGACTTTCCAGTGTGTTGGTCTGAGTAAGTAGCACATGCATTTAAGAGGCATTCATTCATTCAGATATTGACTCAGCTCCTGCCATAAACAAGGCGCACCAGGATTTACAGTGACTTTACCATGACAACACAAGGAACACAATAACAAAACATGAACACAAGTGGAAAATCAAAACCACAGAAAAGAAAAACATAAACAGTAGACAGAGTAGCTTGAAAACTGGCTCTAGGCTTTCTGACTGCCAGGAGAAAAAGCCAAATGTCATAGCTCTCTGGTCTCATCTGGCTTGGAGAGGCAGACCAGTTCCTGGGAAGATATAAAGATTTTCCTAGTATGTAATTCTTTTTTGTGCCTAGTCATGAATTGTAAAAATATTATCTCATGTGCAACTTTATCTCACCATCTTCACAATAGCATTTTTGCTGCAAGTTCCACTGTGGCTGTTTTGCCCAGGGATCTTTGATAAGAACCTAGGTAGGGGTCCTGGAGACGGAGACAGTTCTGTTAGGAACCAGAATAATGTGGCCCAACTACAAACATTGCTTGATGGCCTGAGGGAATCTGGGGGGAGTACGAAAGGCATTGACTTGGGTCTTGAAGGACAAGTAGGATTCCAGCTGACCCAGAACCAGAGGAACGAACACAGGCCTCAGTGAAGGAAAACCAGCTCCCTTTGAAAGGAGCACCAGGAGTGATGGGAGGACCTAGAAAGATGGGTTAGAAAGACAAAGCAGAATGCCAGCATGAGAAATGCATGCTTTAGTCCCTCAGGAGTGGCAGCCACAACAGATTTTTTTTTCTTTTTTCAGAAGGCTTTAAACTATGAATTCAATTTCTTTAATAGTTGTAGGAATATTCAGGTTATATATTTCATCTTGGATGAGTTTTGGTAGTTTTTGGTTTTCAAGGAAGTGGTCCACTTCATCAAAGTTGCGTTTATGTGTATAGAGCTGTTCAGAATATTCCCTGTTATTCTTTTAATTTCTGCAAAATTTGTAGTGATATCCCCTCTTCCACTCCTCTGTGGGTAATCTGTGACTTCTCTTTTCCTTGGTCAGTCTTGCTAGAGGTGTATCAGTTTGGTTTCACTGATTTTTATCTTTTCTTTTTTTAATTTAATTGATTTCTGTTACTGTCTTTATGATTTCATTCCTTCTGCCTACTTTGCATTTATTTTTCTCTTCTTCTTCTAGGTTCCTAAAGTAGAAGCCTGGATTATTGGCTCTGAGACCTTTCTTTTCTAACATAAGCATTTAATGCTATACATTTCTTTCTAAGCACTACTTTAACTCTATCACACAAATTTTGATATATTTTCATTTTTGTTCAGTTCAAAATATTTTCTAATTTCCCTCGAGTCTTACTCTTTGACCCATGGATTATTTAGAAGTGTGTTGTTTAATTTCCAAGTGTTTAGAGACTTTCTTGTTACCTTTCTATTATTGATTTTTAGTTTAATTTCATTGTGCTTGAAGAACATACTTTGTCAGTCAAACTCTTAGAAACAGAAGGTAGAATGGTGGTTGCCTGGGGCTGAGGAGAGAGAGAAAAAGGGAGTTGTTGTTCATTCAATGGATGTACAATTTCAGTTTTACAAAGTGAAAATGTTCTGGGAATCCGTTATACAACATGGTGCATATAGTTAACACTACTATACTATACACTTATAGTAGTTCAGATGGTAATTTTATGTAATGCATTTTCTACCACAGTTTTTAAAAAAATCTCAAGGTACATCCAGGTTAACATATACCATAGATTGTGATATTAGAATTACCAACCATCCCACTTTGCCCAAGACTTTCCCAGGTTTATTTTTAAAATACAAACATAAATATTTTGGGACTTCCCTGGCAGTCCAGTGGTTAAGTCTTCACACTCCCATTGTAGGGGGTATGAGTTTGATCCCTGATAGGAGAACTGCTAAGATCCCACTTGCTGCATGGCATGGCCTAAAAAAAAAAAAAAAAAAAAAAAAACTTATAAATATTTTTACATTGAAGAAAACAAACTTTGTATGATTTCAGTTATTTTTAAATTTGTTAATATTTGCTTTTGTGACCCAGGTCTATTTTTGTGACTCTTCCCCATGCAGTGGGTTGAAAAGAATGTATATTCTGTTTTTGCTGGGTACAATGTTCTATAAATGTAGATCAGACCCAGTTTGTTGATGGCGTTTTTCATTTCTTCTATATCCTTGCTGATTTTCTGTCTATTAGTTCTACTGATTATTGAGAGGAATGTTGAAGTCTCTAACTATAATTATGGAGTTGTCTATTTCTTCTTTCACTCTGTCAGGTTTTGCTTTATGTATTCTGAAGCTCTGTTTTTAGGTGCATACACACTAAGAATTGTTAGTCTTCTTGGTGAGTTAGCCCTCCTGTCGTTATTTGGGGTCTCTCTTTGTTCCTCCCTGGTAATTTTCTCTGCTTTGAAGTCTACTTTGTCTGAAGGTCTACTTTTTATTTGGATCAGTGTTTTCATAGTATATTTTTTTTCCATCCTTTTACTTTTAACCTATCTGTATCATATCTGAAGTGAGTTTCTTGTAGGCAGCATATATTTGGGTCCAGTTTTTTGTTTTATTTTTTCATCCAGTCTGACAATCTGTGCTTCTTAATTGGAGTTTTAGACCATTTAAATTTAATGTAATTATTGGTATACTCAGATTTAAGTCTACCATTTTGTTATTTTCTGTTTGTTCCTTCTGGTTTTTATTTCTCTGCTTTCCAGTTTCTGTCTTCTTTTGGGTTCTTTGAACATTTCTGGTACCCCTTTTAAATTTATCTATTTTTTCACTATCTCTTTGTATCTTTTTTAATGGCTGCTGTAGTAATTACAGTATACATACTTACCTTTTTCAGTCATTTTAGAATCAGTATCTTATCACATTAAGTGGAATGTAGAAACCTTACCATTACATAGGCCCCTTTCCCCTCTTCGCTTGTTGTCTTATATATTATATCTACATACATCAAAAACTCTGCCAGACAATGTTATAATTTTTGTTTTAAACCATCCAACATATTTTAAAGGACTTAATAGAAGAATGGTCTATTGTATTTACCCAGGTACTTATCATTTCTGTTATTCTTTCATTTCTAATGTTTCAAGTCTCATTTTCCCCCCAAATCTCATTTCGATTTCATTTTCCTTTTGCCTGAGGAAATTATTTTAGTAGTCCTTTTAGAGCAGGTTCACTGACGATAAATTCTCTTAGCTTTCTTTCCTCTGAAAATACCTTCATTTCACCTTCATTCCTAAAGCATATTTTTATAGGCTACCAATGTCTGGGTTGACAGTCCTTTCTTTCATCAGTGTAAAAGTGTTCCACTGTTTCTGGCTTCCATGGTTTCTGATGAGAAATGCACAGTCATTTGAATTATTATTTCCCTATAAATAATGCATAGTTTTTCTCTGAGCTCCAAGTTTTTTTTTTTCTTTGTGTTTAGTTTACCACAGTTTGATTATGATGCATCTGGGTGTGGATTTCTTTGGGTTTAGTCTCTTTGAGCTTCTCTGAACTTCTTGACTCTGTAGGTTTGTGGATCTCACCAAATGTGGCATTTTCAGCCATTTCTTCAAATGTTTTGTCTGCATCACACTTTCTCCTTTCCTTCTGGAATTTCAATGACACAAATGTTAGACCTTTCATTATTTTGTTATCCCTAAAGTCCTGTTCTTTGTACTTTTCAGATTGGATAGTCTTTATTGATCCCTTGAAGTTCACTGACTCTTTTCTCTGCCATCTATATTCTGCTATTGAGCCTATTCAGTGAGTTCTTTTGTTTCAGTTATTTTTCAGTTGTAAATTTCCATTTTTTTGAAACATCTTCTGTTTCTTTTCTGAAGCTTTCTATTTTTTCATGTATTTCAAGATAGTTTGTCCTTACTTTTTGGAGCATTTTTGTGATAGCTTCTTTAAAGTCTTTATCATATGATTCTAACATCTGTGTCATCTCAGAGTTGATACTATTAATTGCCTTGTTTAATGTGACTTAAGATTTTCCTGGTTTTTGTATGCCAAGTAATTTTGAATTGTATTCTGGACACTTTTTATTATTATATTATGAGACACTGAGTCTTTAAATCC
The DNA here is from genome assembly GCF_008692025.1 of Phocoena sinus. Lineage (NCBI taxonomy): Eukaryota > Metazoa > Chordata > Mammalia > Artiodactyla > Phocoenidae > Phocoena > Phocoena sinus. The sequence goes on from NC_045764.1 coordinate 82,278,397, forward strand.
TATGGAGAATGTTGATACTTTTATCTGATAATCAGCTCACTTGGGTTCAGGCTCTGCAGGTTGTGGTTCCTATGTCAGTTCTGTCTTCAAAGCCTTTGTAACGCTATTTGGTTTTGTCTTTTTTTTTTTTTTTTTTTTTTTTTTTTGCAGTACGCAGGCCTCTCACTGTTGTGGCCTCTCCCATTGCGGAGCACAGTCTCCGGACTTGCAGGCTCAGTGGCCTTGGCTCACGGGCCCAGTCGCTCTGCGGCATATGGGATCTTCCTGGACCGGGGCACAAACCCCTGTCCCCTGCATCGGCAGGCGGACTCTCTACCACTGCGCCACCAGGGAAGCCCTGGTTTTGTCTTATGTGTGACACACAGCGGCCAGACTGAAACTTGGGTGGTGTGCAGTCCTATAGTTTAGTCCTCAAAGTTTATGTGTGCTCTTGAGGGTCAGATCCATCCCTGGGCTCTGGGGTGTGTCCAAGAATTCATAAATAACTTTAAGGGTCACTTTCCCAAGCTCCTCCTCTCCACAGTACCCCTGGTACTTTCCAGATACCTGGGGATCCCCTCTTTGGTCCTCCAGACAGAAAACTGGGGCTTCACTTAACTCACTGTGTGGCACACTTCCAGCAAATGTCCCCACCTGGGGTCAAGTGGTGAGAGGAAGAGCAAGGAGAGTTCACGCCATCCTCTTGAGCCACAACTCCTCCAACTGAAGAAAGTTCCCCTCTCTCAGTTTTAATTTCCTACTGGACTCTGTTGCCACAACCATAGGACTGTTTGGGGCTTGCACATGAGAGAATGAAGAAAAAGGAAGGAAAAGGAGGAAAAAGAAAAACAGAATTTCCACCCTCTCTCAGAGCATTAGGACACCCCTTTCCAGCATCACGAGCCAGAACTAGAGGGCTCCTCCTGGAGCTCTTTGTTGGCACCCATGCCCAGTACTGAGTTTCAGGCTGCTTTGAGTTCAGGCCAATGAATAGCAGAGGGAAAGATACTGGTAAACTCATTGTCAGTTTGGAGATACTTCAAATTCTGGTCTTCTCTCCCAGTCCACCTGCTACTGTTTACTTTTCAGAGTCCTCAAATAGCTGTTCCAGGCATTCCATCCAGGTTTTATAGCTGCATTCAGTGGGAGAAACAAAATGGAGTGCTCGCTCCATCTTACCAAGAACCAGAACTCCAGCACAGAGTTTAGAGCAGGAGGATTAACATGCTCAAAATTCAGTGGATTCCCATTAGGAATCTATTGTAATAAGAACTAGTGGGACAAAATTGACAATGCAAAAAAAGGGGGCATAACCAGTGCAAGAGATGTTACCTCACACTCATTACATCCCTATAGAATACAGTAATTCAGCATTATTGTCCCAATGCTATAACCCATGGGGAGCTGCTAATCTGGAAGGTCAGAGCTGGAACCGACCTTAGAGATCACCTAGTTCAACACTCAATTTTTTTAAACAGCTTCATTGATATATAATTTACATGCCATAGAGTTCACTCATCTAAAGTGTATATTCAGTGGTGTTTGGTATATTTACAGAGTTATGCAGCCATCACCATCATGTAATTTTAGAACAGTTTTATCACTCCAGAAAGAAACCTTACACCCAATAGCAGCCACTCGTATCCCCTACCCAAGTCCCACTGGGGAGTCCCCTCCCCCTCAACCTAACCAACAACAAATATGTTTTCTTACTCTATAGATTTGCCTCTTCTGGACATTTTTAAAATAAATGGAATCATAAATATGTTGTCTTTTGTGACTGGCTTCTGTCCCTTAGCATAACGTTTTCACAGCTCCCCCCTGTGGTAGCATGTGGCAGTACCTCACTCCTTTTTATTGCGGAATAACATCCTATTGTATGGATAGACCACAATTTGTTTATCTATCCATCAACTGGTGGACATTTGGGTTGTTTTCTTTTTTTGGCTATAATGATTAACGGTGCCGTGAACATCTGTGTATGATTTTTTGTGTGGACATGTTTTCAGTTCTCTTTAGTAAGTACCTAGAAGTGGAGTTGCTAGGTCAGAAGGTAGTTTTATGTTTAACATTTTGAGGAACTGCCTAACTGCTTTCCTTAGCAGCTGTACCATTTACATTCCCACTAGCAATGTATGAGTGTTCTCAACACTCTGATTTACCAAGAGAGGTTGAGTAACTCTCCAGGCTCACACAACGGATTGGTGGGATTAAAACCCATGGCTCTTAACTCATAAACCTATGATAATCAGTGACAGAAACAAGAATAAAAACCCCAGTGGACTAAAAGAAAGCCTCTACCAATTGAAAATTTTCTGCTAATTTGCGAAAAGAGATCAAACAATTTTTATACCAATGTAAGTCTTCTCTTCAAATACCACTATGATTTTTTCCTTTAATATATTTTCAAACCTATTATTAAGGGTACTTTAATAGATTATAAATTATTGTAGTCACTGTTCTTTGCTGAGATTTTCTCCAAAGTTTACTGCTCTTATGGTCCCTCACCCTAGACCATCGTGATCCTTAGAACCATGGATCGTGAGAGCTGATCATCTGGCCCACCCCCGTCTTGTTACAAATAAAGAAACTGCTGGGCTGTATGTAGTCTTAAGGATCTCAGTGAGCTCTGGATTCGGCACCCTCCCCTAAAGTGTTCTAAGCGGGTCACCCCTCTTCTCTGCTCCTCTGGCATTTACTCCAGGTGCAACATCAGCTACTTAGAAGAATGGCTTAAAGATAAGAATTTGCAGAACAGCTTGGCCAGGGAAACCTTGGAAGCTCTCTCTCAGGCAGCCTGGTTGCTTCAGGTCAAGAAGACCACAGACAGCGATGCCAAGGAAATCTACGAACGCTGTACCTCCCTGTCTGCTGTGCAGGTGACCAGGCTTGCTGAGTGTCTCCCTGATCTTCACCCACAGATCATGTAATTGGCATTGCCTTTCCTGGCTTAGCCAGCTGTGGGGTGCATCTGCATCTCTCTGTGCTCTTTGGGGAGCATACGTATCTCCCATGGGCTGCCCTCTTATCTAACAGCATTTATTAAATACTAACTCTAGGCCTTAAAAACATAAAAATGCATATGACACATTCCCTGCCCGGTATACTCACATATGTGTATCTGTGGGGAGAGGGGGTGGGAGCAGGGAAGGAGGCTGGAAATGGGGAATTCTCTTAAGGTCATCTAATTATAGGATGTCCTTGCTGCCTTCTATGCTCTTCTCAGCTTGTTTTCTCTTTTGGAAAAAAATAATACATGGTTCCTAGAGCCAGATTATAGTCTGAAAGAACCACTTTTGGTTCCCGACTGTTCCCAGACCACTGGAACCATTATTTCATGGACAGAGTTGTCCTCTTCTGTGGCCTCACACCATGTTATGTACTGTTTGCAGATCATAAAGATCCTTAACTCATACACACCTATAGATGACTTCGAGAAAAGAGTGACTCCATCCTTTGTTCGCAAAGTACAGGTGAGATCCTTAAGGATGTGTCTTTTAATTTTTAGTATAAGACAGTGTTGTTTAATTACCATTATAGAAATTCAGGATTAAAGTACATGTACCAAATATACAAAGGAAAGGCACCCAGGAAAAGCAGCAGGAATTCTCCCTGTCAAATTCCCTGTTTTCAGAACCCATTTTCTCCCCGGGTGGGAAGGGAACAAAAACACCAAAACCGTGACTCACATTCTGTGTTCCTTCAGCATGTCTTGTTTCTCATCAGTCTTTGAGTAAATGCAAGGGAGCAGAGGCTGAATGGAAAGAGAGAACCTGTGTGCCCATTTTTTCTTATTTTAATCCCTGAAGTTTCTTGCCCAATGAACTAGGGCAGCAGTTCTCAAAGTTTGGTTCAAGGGTCCTTGGGGAGGGTGATTCTTGAGATGGTTTCAGGGAGTCTGCAAAGTCTGCCTTTTTCCAAATACATACCTGTATGAGGCAGACTTTTCTTCATACATTTCAACCAAAATAACATAGCACTAGAGGTGAATGCAGAAGCAGATACAAGATTCCACCTGTCATATTAAGTCATACATTTAAAAGAGTTACAAAATTATGAAACAATACCACTTCTCACTAGTTTTTTGAGTTTTCAAAAATATAGTTTTTCAATAAAAATATGTTAACATGTATTGGGCTTGTTATTTTAATGAATTAATAAATATTTAAAATTATTGTTTTAATTACTAATATGATAGATATCAGTAGTTATAACCACATGCACAAAAGCTGTTTGGCGTCCTTGGTAATTTAAGAGTATAAAGGGGTCCAGAAACCAAAAAGGTTTGCAAACCACTGAACCAAAAAGAAATATTAATGCAATAAAAATTTAATACTGAGCTCCACTCATGTTTGGTCTTAGAATTATGCCATGAGTATAGGTGAGAATAGAAAGTAGATCGATTTACAGTCAGTCCATCCTGTGGGAAATTAACTTCTGAAGTGAAACAGAGCAAGTTGAGTATTGATGAGAGCTGATCTGGAAGACCTGGATAAACCATTTCACCTTGGAGCTGTGCTGTTGAAAAGCCGTTTTGTGTGTTATCTCACATGATTTTGAAACGAGTTCTTCACTGGAGATAGAGTTGTGTTTTCCTTGCTCTTGACTTCCAGACAGCCGTAAAGCAGAGTGCCCTGGTTTCCTTACTCATTTTTCCTCTGGTTTTCATTTCAGGCCCTCCTCAGTAGCCGAGAGGATTCATCACACCTGATGTTGGATACCAAGTATCTCTTTCAAGTCACATTTCCTTTTACCCCCTCTCCACATGCTCTGGAAATGATCCAGATCCCCAGCAGTTTCAAACTAGGCTTTCTCAATAGATTATAGCAGGAAAAAAGAGAATAAATGCACTTTTCTTTCAAAAGCTAAATGAAGGTCACATAGAGGGATGTGGCTTATTAATTGGAACTGGAAATGCTTTGGAATGTGATTTAAGGAAGAAAATAAGAATTCTCCCAAATGGGCCACATCTGCTCTTGCTCGTGGTGATGGTGCTGCCACTGTCATCTTGTAAGAACACACGCCAGCTGAGGTTGGAAAGGCCAATGCTACCTTTGGAATCTCAGCCGGCTTTTACTAGAATTCCTGCAAGTCTCGTATTTTCTGCCAGGTGCCTCTTGTCTAGATCTGTTTTGTGACAGCGGTCCACCCAGAGGGAGTGAGACCCAGGGACACAGTTTATCCTAAGTTTTCTAAAGTTCGTGTGAAGCCCAGATACATTTATGAAGCCACAAATGGGTTCTAGGGCTGAGTCTTCCAAATAATCCCATTTGGCCATGGCGGCCCGTCAAAGTCCTCTCACCCCATGCCTGCCTGATGGGGGCAGAGGTGTTTTACCAACTTTTTTTACTAAGAACGCTCCTGCGTAAAAAAATATTTATTTCAGGCCCCTCTAATTTTTAAGGGAATATTCAATCTGAAATGAATCATAGAAGTATTTTTATGTATATATCCATTTAAAACGAATATATCAGGGCTTCCCTGGTGGTGCAGTGGTTGAGAATCTGCCTGCCAATGCAGAGGACACGGGTTCGATCCCTGGTCCAGGAAGAGCCCACATGCCGCAGAGCAACTAAGCCCGTGTGCCACATCTACTGAGCCTGCGCTGTAGTGCCCGTGAGCCACAACTACTGAGCCCGCGTACCGCAACTACTGAAGCCCACGCACCTAGAGCCTGTGCTCCACAACGAGTTTAGCCACCACAATGAGAAGCCCACGCACTGCAACAAAGAGTAGCCCCCGCTCACTGCAACTAGAGAAAGCCCGCACGTAGCAACAAAGACGCAGCACAGCCAAAAATAAAAAAATGCAATAAATAAATATACTAAAAAACCACAAAAACTAATATATCATTCAAGCTTAATTTCCACGCCATTTATCATCTCATCCTCCAGAAGATTTCTTTAAACTTTATCTGCCAGCATATTTGCCATAATTTTTCATTGTTTAATATCTTTCATACAATAACTTAAAAAAATAAGTTTGAAAAGGCAACGTAGTTGATTTTCTCTATCTTACCAGCATTCAAATCTGTTTTAAGATCTTCTCATAAGAATAATGGAAGAATTTTGTCAGTTCCTCCTTTTGAGAAATCTCTTTCCCAAGTTTTGTGGGAACTATCGTTCCCCCCAAGTTTTCTCCTTTCTTCCTTTCAGAGCATAAAACATCATTTGATAAGCACTCCGGGCCTGTGGCCTCTTCTGCATCACCCCAAAGTCACAGGCCATAGCTGTGATTCTGTAACATGGGCATGTATCTTAGGAGTGGAAATAATACATGATTATGAAGCAACATCACCCTACTAATATGTAATGTCTTTTCATATTACAAATGATTGAATTTAGTTCATTTAGATACATTGTATATGAAGAAATAAGAAGTAGAAGTTTGTGACATTTTAATCAAAATAAATTACCAAATGAATTGGGTCAGATTCTTTTAATTGCTAGGAGATTACAGTTATTTTAAGTGTACAAGTCTTATGCCTTTCTTTAAGGGTCATACTTGAAGATGCTAGAATCTTTATAGATTCATAATATCTCATAAGGGCTTCCCTGGTGGCGCAGTGGTTGAGAGTCCGCCTGCCGATGCGGGGGACACGAGTTTGTGCCCTGGTCTGGGAGGATCCCACATGCCGCAGAGCGGCTGTGCCCATGAGCTGTGGCCGCTGAGCCTGCGCGTCCAGAGCCTGTGCTCTGCAACGGGAGAGGCCACAACAGTGAGAGGCCCGCGTACCGCAAAAAAAAAAAAAAAAAAAGCATCACATAATATCTCATAAAACATATATAAAATTTTTTAGAGAGGAAGTAAATATGCTCTCAGCCCTGGCTCAGGCTCTGTCTGCATGGGGCTCCCAGACTGTGCCAGAATGAGGGGCTACTTGGTGGACAGCTGGCTGGGTTTTGGTCCACACGGACTGCCTTCTCCATGCCCCTTCCTGGTCTCCCCTATGCCACAAAGAGACCATCACCCTTCCTTTTTGGCACCCGTAACTCAGGGCTCCTGTCTGTCTTACAGCATTTATCCTAGGCTATAAGACAGTAAGGCTGGCCATTCCCTCCACTACCCTGTGGGCATCCTGACGTGGCGAGCGGAACTGCAGGGGCAGAGTCCTACTGGAGGCAGCAGGGCTCGTGAGGGTTCAGTCCTGGGAAGGAGTAGATCCTGTTTGGAGACGGAGGGACCTGCAGAGCCTGAAAAGTTTATGCATGGAGAAGGGGGCAGGGGAGCCCTCACCCCACAGTCTTGATCAGCTCTACGAAGCTGAATGTAGCAAGAGTGGCCAAAACAATGAGGTGCTGGTGGGGTGAGGATTGTGAAGAGGCAGGAGCTGCTGATAACCTTCAATTACAGGTGAATGTCAGGGTTGCTCAGTAAAGCGGGGTCTGAATTTACAGGGGCCAACCCTGCTGAACTCTGTTTCCTGCAAAGGGCAGAGAACTGAGCCCTAGAAACTGGTCAACGGGGGTTCTGAGGGCACCTGGCAGCATGGATGGTCAGAAGGTTCAAGGGGTGAGTGAGTGATGCAAACTGCAGTGCGTGCTTCAGACGTGAACACGGAGCTGCAGGTGGGAAGGAAGGGAGCAGCCGAGCTGTCAAGCCCAGGTAAGGAGATTAGTTAGACGGGATGTAATTGCCTTAGCACTTGGAGCTACAGCTCTAACTTCTCACCGTTCTGCTGATCGGTTCCATGTGTTGAGTCCTTGGAAGGTATGTATGTGTTAACATTAAATTAGAATACTCAGGCTTCCTTAAATGCTCAGAAAAGTGTTCAGGTGTGTGCATACCAAGGTGTTGACTGTGGTCTTTCTGTGTGGTAAAGAGTATGGGTGAGGGGTGGTATGGTAGTTAGTCTGTACGTTCTAATTTTTCCACAATACACATGCATATCTTTTGAAATAGGTGCTTTGTTTTCAAAATATATTTAGTATTGGCATCAGGGGAAAATTAAGCATATTTACAATTATTTAATCTGTTAAAAATTGACCCGCATGGGACTTCCCTGGCAGTCCAGTGGTTAAGACTGCACTCCCACTGCAGGGGACACGGGGTTCGATCCCTGGTTGGGGTAAGATCCCACCTGCCGCTCAGTGCAGCCCCCCAAAAAAAGGATATTAAAAAAACTGACCCACGTAACATTTCACATGTTAATGTAAACCTTAGAGTGCAGCTTATGGAATAGACAGAGGTTTCGGACACTAAACATTACATAATTTTAGTTAAGCCTGGGAGATTCATCCATTTACTGCCATATGTATCGGCAGTTTATTCTTTTTTATTACTTAAACATATCACAATTTATGTGTCTAGTGTATATTGATGAACATTTGGGTTTTTCCAGTTTGGGGCTATTATGAATAAATCTGCTGTGACATTCTTGTTCATGGGGTTTTTTTGAGGATACAAGTATGCATTTCTGTTGAGTATATATCAAGGAATAGAATTAATATGTATGTGTAGCTATAGTAGGTCCTATCAACCAGTTTTCCAATGTGGTTGTACCAATTTATCCTCCCACCAGCAGAGGAGGTCCAGTTCTTTACATTCTCACCCACGTTTCACATCATCAGTCTTTTTTACTGTTAGGTATTCTGGTGGGTAAGTGGTGGATTCACGGTGTGGTTTTAACTTGCATTTCTTTGATGCCTAATGATGTTGAGCACCTCTTTATCTGTTTATTGACCATATGAATATCTGCACTTGTGAAGTGTCCAAGTCTTTTGCGCACTTAAAAAATAATTTGTGTTGAGATATGATTGCACACAATATAAAACTCTCTTTTATAGCATACATTTCAGAGGTTTTAGTATATTCACAAGAATGTACATTATCTAATTGCAGAACATTTCCATCACCCCAAAAAAGAAATCCCTTATTCATTAAGCAGTCGCTCCCAACCCCCTCTCCCCCACCTATTGGTGACCTCTAATCTACTTTCTGTCTCTATGGATTTGCCTGTCCCGGGCTTATCGTATAAATGGAATCACAATTTGTGGCTTTTTGTGTCTGGCTTATTTCACTTAGCATAAAATTTTCAAGGTTCTTCCATGATATAGCACATATCAGAACTTCATCATTTGTTATTGCCAAAGAAGAGTCTACTGTATGAAGAGACCACATTTTCTTTATCCATACCTCAGTTGATGGATATCTTAGTTGTTTCCACTTTTTGTGTTACATGCTGCTACAAATATTCGTGTATAAATTTTTATGTGAACGTATGATATATCCAGGAGTGAATTTGCTTGGTCATTTGGTAACAACTCTATTTAACTTTTTGTGTAACTGTCAAACTGTCTTCCACAGAGGATGCACCATTTTACATTCCCACCAGCAAAGTCTGAGGGTACTTTTGCCCATTTTTAATTGGGTCAATGAAGCATTATTTTGGAAGTGAAAACTGGTGATATCCTATATATCCAACAGTAGGAGGTTGGTTTATTAGATTATGATACTCCATTACTCCATAGGATAAAATAATACTGAAGCTGTTACCAAAAAACAGATAGGTCTGTAAGCACTAACACAATAAAGTTAGGTGAAAAAGCAAGTAGCTAACAGCCCCATTTATATAACTAACAAAGCTTTGTCTATGGAATCAGAAAAGTCTGGAAGAATAGCCATCTAACTCAGGGAATTGAGTGCAGGGCAGATAGTGGGGATTTTCACTTTTGATTTTCTATCTTGGCACTGACTTTTTAAAAATAATCATGGGGTAGTGGGGGTTTTGGTGATTTTTTGCAACATCTCTTTAAGTGAAATATTTCAAAGAAATTTTGTGCGTGCCTTAGGGTTAGGGAACTCCTACTGCAGAACAACTTCATGTCAAAGCTTGTTAAAATGGGGTATTTTTATCTTTTTCTTGTTAAAATGCCCATTGAAGCATTTGCTCTAGCTTGAAAAATTCCCTCATCATAAAAAGGATTATTGTCAATAAGTACAATAGAATGTACTGAAATTAAATTTAGCCCATGTTATAAATATAAATGAAAAACACCAGGATGTAAAAATATAAACAGTGTACATGACCAGTATGACCCCTGGTCCTAAAAATCTATTCTTGCATACGCCGAAATGTGAAAAGGAGTCTCTCTGGGCAGTGGGTTTATAGGTGATTGTTTTCTTCCTTATACCTTTCTGATTTTTCCAAACTTTCTACAACAACCATGTATAATGTTTATAGTTTTAAAATACTATAATCTTCCAACTTTAGTTTGTAGCTTGCCCATGTTCAACCAACCAGATCTAAGATGCTAGCTATGCGATATGATTTAAGGTTGATATAATTCAAACTGTGTAGTCTCCATTTAAAAATTGGTGTTTTCCAAGAATATGCAATGACATGCAAAGGCGAAAACACTATTAAGCAAAAAACTAAGGTTCAAAATTGCGTATGACATGCCATTCCAATTTTTTAAATATATACACATAGGTGCTTATGAAGATACTAGAAGAAAACATAAAATGCTAACACAGGTCAGTTATTTGTTAGGACAGGGCATGTAGGTGATTGATTTTCCTTCTTCATGTTCCTCTGTTTCCAATTATTTATAATGAACATGTACAGCTCTTATAATTTGAAAAAAATTAAAATTCAGTTTGGGAGAAAAAAATTATCCAGGTTTGGAATATTGGCAATTTTTCTTTTCTTTTTAATATTTATTGGAGTATAGTTGATTTACAACATTACGTTAGTTTCTGCTGTACAGCAAAGTGAATCAGTTATACATATATCCACTCTTTTTTAGATTCTTTTCTCATATATGCCATTACAGAGTATTGAGTAGAGTTCCCTGTGCTATACAGCAGGTTCTTATTAGTTATCTATTTTATATATAGCAGTGTGTATATGTCAGTCCCAATCTCCCAATTTATCCCTCCTCCCCCCTTATCCCCTGGTAACCATAAATTTGTTTTCTACATCCATGACTCTACTTCTGTTTTGTAAATAAATTCATTTGCATCCCCTTTTTTTTAGATTCCACATGTAAGAAATAGCATATGATATTTGTCTGTGTGGCAGTTTTTCTACTTCTCTCTTTGTAGGGGTTGATCTCCCATAATTCCTAGTCATCCTTCTATTCCTTCTGCCCTCGCTTCCTCGGGTTCCTCTCTCCTTCCATTCCTGCAGCTGCTACTCTGTCCAGACATTATTTCCTCTTTCCCAGAACATGATAACAGTCTCTTAACCTAGTTGATTTTCCTGCTGTACTTTGTCTCTCTGACCTACTTCTGGAAGTGCAAATGCTGGAATAATCCACTTGAATGACGTCACTCCCTTGCTGAATAAATCCACGGCTCACCTTCCTAATGCTATTACTTGGAGTCCTCAGCACGACCCCGTGACTGGCCGCCTTAGCAGGTTTGGGCAGTGGGGGGCGGGAGGTGGGCAACATTACTAGGCCCCCGGCACGGGCCAGGCTCGGGGTGGGCAGGCCCTTTGCCAGTCTTTAACTCGCTCTTTGGGACAAAGCAGAGCAGCTTGATGGTCTAGCTCTGTGGTAAACGTTGTGGAGTCCCACTACATACAGATTCAGGCTCCGTCACTGACCTTGATCTCATTTAATCCCTCAGCATTTCCTCTGTGGTAACACGGATGTCCTTCCTCCCTCCCAGGGTGGCTGTGAGAGGTCAGGGACCAGCCCTTGGAGGTGATCAGTAGCTGGTTTTCTCCTGATCTCTCATCCTTAGGGGACTGCCCTCTACTCCTTTGTTCCTCAGAGATCTCAAGAACTCCGCCAGCCGGCCCTTGGCTGTAGGAGTCCACCCTAACTCATGAGCTCCCCATTCTCTCCCCAGCCCCCATGGTGACCTCTGGTAGACATTCCCCCTCAGCGGTGTCCCCACTGCCACCTGCCCCACAAATACATCCCTCTCATTTCGGGCTCTTCCAAATGTTCAGACCAGGGCCCCAATATCTTTACACTCAGCGGTTCTCTTGTTTGCCCTTGACATGGCCCACTCTTTGGAACGCCTGTTAAATCGGCTCGGCGACAATGGCTGCTCCCTCCCACCTTTACCGCCTTGACCTCCCTCTCCAACAGCGGCACCACGACCCCTCAGACCCCAGAGCATTGCTTTAGTTCACGTCTTCATCTCGTCTGAACTGTGGCCATAGGCTCCTCTCTGCTCTTTCCTCATCTCCAGCCTCATCCCCCCTCCCCTCCTTCCCCCCACCCCCCCACCCCCCACCGCTGCCGTGGTGGCGGCTGCTATGGCTGCTGCTATTGTAGCCACCCACAGGGCAGCATAACTGTATTCCAGCCTGGAGCTAAACGCTTCCTGCGCTGTCCCTCATAGTTCCCCTGGTACCCCTGTGATGGTAGCTTCTAAGATACCCATTTGACAGACTAGCAAACAAAGATTCAGAGAGGTGAAGTTACTTACACACACATCCCTTTTTCTTCTCTCCCTCTTTTTCAGCTTCATCTTGGGTAAAAGATGTGTGATCAGACCTTTCTCGTTAACGTATTTGGCTCCTGTGACAAATGTTTCAAACAACGGGCTCTGAGACCAGTTTTCAAGAAATCTCAACAGCTCAGCTACTGTTCACCATGTGCAGAAATTGTAAGTGATGCTCTTTAAAACTTTAAGTCATTACTTGTCTTGAAACAATATCTAATGTGAGGGTCCTGTGACAGGTGGGTTGCCAGAGAATCAGTTCACGCACACACACACACACACACACACACATTTGCAGCACACCCAGGCTGGGTGAGACAGTATAGTGTGGGGATTTAGGATGTGGGCCCTGGGCTCTGACTGCCTGGGTTCAACTCCCAGTTATGTTACTTGGAGGCCTTGTACCAATGGACCTCCCCTCTCCCAGGAGGTCTGTTTCCCATCTGTAAAACAACAATAATGGCATCTGTCTCATAGGGTTTTGGGGGAAACAAAAGTGAGTTTATTTGAGAAAATGTTTAAAACAATACCCAGGAGAGGAAGTGCTCAATAAATGTTTTAGCTTATTAGTTTTTAGAGCTAATGCTTTTTTCTTCTGTCTTCTCCTAGTCTGCTTGGCAAGCAAGCAAGCTAAAAGAAACTCTGGTAAATAAAGAGCCGGGGAGCACCTTCCCAAAGGCCCTGTTCCAGCTGTCCCTAGGAACAGCTCTGCAGAAAATTGAACCATATAGGGCCTCAGTATTTAGCAAAATCAGGCTCAAGGAAAAGTGCTCCTTGGGTCTAAGCCTTCAGCGAGGGTAGGCACTGAACACAAAACCTGGCGCTTTTCAAAGTACACACATCAATCCTCACCAGAGATGGCTTTGCGCAGGCTTCAGATCTTGCCGCAGAAATGCCCACAGCCGGGCTGAGGCACTAGGAATATCCTGTCTCAGAGGATTTGCAAAGCCGTGTGGAGCCCCCACCTGGTCACAAGTGGTAAAGCACTCTTCCCCACAAGCTCAGTGGGAAATCCTGATCATGGACACGATGAAAAAACAAAAAACAAAACACATATCTAAGGGAGGAAAGATAACGTTGACATTTTACCCAACTGAAGAGGAAAAACCATATTCATCCTTTTGGTCCCACTGTAACCCCTGACAGTGATCACATTTTAAAAAATTATTCCTATAAAGCAAATTGCAAGTAAGCAGCCTCAGGTGGCACACAGGCTTTGGTACAGCATAGTAATCCTGACGTCACGGGGTTCAGGCTCAGTGTGATGGGCTTCTACCTGCAGCACATTGTGTTCTAAACTTGGATCTGCAAACTGAGCACATTCAGTTCTTAAAATAAACCTGCTTTTTGATGGCCCTACCATCCTGGAGCAGTGCTATTTATTAATCCAGCTCTTTTCCTTTTGATACAACTTCCTCTGTGGACAGAAGGAGCCCAAAATCCCAGATGTCAGGTCCTCTGTAGCATCACAGATTCTTCCCAGGTCAGAACCCCGCCTGGAGATATTCTTCAGAGGATTGTCGCCAGCTATCTCCACCACAAGCACCTGGGGTTCCCAAATATTCAGACATTCTTTTGACTGTGCAGACATCAAAACGACTGACAGCTAACTTTTTAATCCAGGTGTTTGGGATTGTGTAGACACAGCCCCCCGTGGACACTTTTCATGGATAGGGGCAACCCTGTAACTCCACCACTGCTGAAACGTAGCAGATCTCAACTTTTCTGACCCCCAGCTTCCTCACTTACAAAAAGCAGTGAACAGCAAACCACAGGAAGGCACTTTGCAAACTTTGCCAGCCATTGAAAAGTTACATGGCCTCATGTCTAGATGGTAAAGTCTCCAGATTGGAGGCTGTTTGGGGATTATTTTACACAAAGAGCCTTCAGAGGAGGGCACACACCAGTATGAAGCTCCACTCACCCCAGGTTTTCACAAACAGGCAGCCCCTGAGGCAGACACACACATCCCACGGTGGGCAAAGAGGTGCCAGCCTGAGGAGGTGATGAGAGGATGCTGCTCTTTCCAGGTCTTCTGAGATGACCCTTGGGAGAAGTGTCCCCCATGGTCCAGTGTCTCATTTAAATTACTTCCTGTGAATTGCTCAAGTGTACCAGGCAGCCTTAATGATAACAACCAGCACATACTCTGAATGCTCTACGTAGTTACTCCTGATCAGGATCCTATGAGGAAGGTGTTTCTGACACTTTCTGGGAGTGTGAACTAAACAAATCATTTAACCTTTCTGTGCCTCAGTTTCCTCATTTGTAAGATGGAGGTGACAATAGTACCCATTCAGGGTGACTGTGGTGAGTTATTAATGTAAAGCACTTGGAACCGTGCCTGGCATGAAAAGAGACTGGAAAGAACAGATGCTTGAGTCGGCCACAAAGTCACTAATTTGCTTCCTTGAGGGAACTATAGCAACCCTTCATTCTAAGGTGGAGGAAGCTGCCTCAGAAGTGACGTATCTGAGATCGCTGGGCAGGGGCTCAAAAGCCCCGAGTCTGGGTCCCTGTGTGTCCCTGGCCCCACCACCACTTCCTTCAGCTGCCAGGGACTTAATTCCCGAGTGAATAAAAGAAAGGCAAAACCAAGAACGGGCAAAGACCCCACAGCTTCTCAGAAGCCAGAACTAGCTTTGTATATTTAAGTCAATAAACGAGGAGAGTTTTCATTTCGTTGTAGGGGGAGCCTCAGAGCTACCAGGGGTCAGACTGGGTACCAGTGGCGCGAGCCAGGCCCCCTTAACCTCTCCTCTCTCGGCAGGCAGAAGCCACCAAGGACGGGAGATGTGTGCGAGGGACTGGGGGAAAGGGGTGTTGCAAGGGCTGTGTCACTGGGACAACCCAAGCTCCCAGGAGCCGGACAGTCCTGGGTTGGAATCCCAGCTTGGTCCTCACTAAGTGCGCGTCCTTCAGCAAGTCACGTATCTCCTCCTAACCTCGGTTTTCCCACCCGCAAAATGGGCACGACACTCCCTGCGTCCCCGGGTGCTGTGCGTTGCAGCGCTAACTCGGGCCTCGCCTAGGGCACTGCGCAAGGACTCTGCGCCCGCGGACACGTCCGGGGAAGGGGGGAGGGGGATCGGCCGCAGCCGCCCGGCTCTCAGCAGCCGGCGTCAGCGCCGAGGGGCGGGGCGCGCTTGGGGAGACGGCTGGAGCTGCGCCGGTGGCGGCTCGGCGCAAGCTCGCCGGCCCGGCCTCCGCCGCCCGCTGACTCGCATCCCCGCTTCCCTCCCGCCGCGTCCCCGCTCGAAGATGGCAACCGACGGGCTGCACGAGAACGAGACGCTGGCGTCGCTCAAGAGCGAGGCCGAGAGCCTCAAGGGCAAACTGGAGGAGGAGCGGGCCAAGCTGCACGACGTGGAGCGTGAGTGCGGGCCGGGGCGGGGCCGGGGTCTGCGCGCCTGGAGGCGGGCCCGGGAAAGGAGACGGGCTCCGGCTCCCGGGGGGGATAGGGGGAGAAGATGGAGCGGGGCGGCCCGGGCCCGGAGCCAGGCCCGCGCCATCGCCCTGGATGAGGGCCCCGGTGCCCGGGCGCCAAATGAGACGCGGGTAGCGGCCCGAGCCCCCGGACGCGCGGGTGGGGGACCCGAGACGGACGCTCGCGGGCTCCCGGCACCTCGCAGAGCCCCTGCTGGCTAGTGGAAGCCAGCCCGCCTCTGGGCGGGGGCGGCCCCTAGCCGCTGTCCTCCTGACGTTGGATCGTGGGACCAGTTACGGTCATCACCTGCCTGCCTGGAAGACGCAAGCTGATCTCATTCTTGCCCTTCCCCAGCGGAGCGGGGTGGGCGGGGCGGGGGTTGGTTGTCAGCAAGGGCAAGCAGCGAGCTCTTGTGGACGCGGCCTAGGGTAAACTCCCGGGTTTTTTGGTAAGCATTTTACTTACTCCATCACTGTTGTCTTTTCTCAGTTTTGCTTTTGCAAGGACCCAGACTGATATAAAAGCTCACTTTTCCAGTCCGAGAGTGGAGAGCCAGATGGGGGAAGGGAAGCAGAGGAGCTTACCAAATCCAAACATTTAGTTCCTCTAAGGCTGTTTAAGAAGCTTTTGGATGGATGAGGTGTCGTTAGCATAAAACAGCAGTAGCAGTCTTAAATAAACTTACATTATTGACCACGACCATAATTCAGAACCGGTCTGTGACTTTTGTGAGGGAACAGCTAAATAGCCAGGTTACATGACTCTTAGTGGGATCAGCTTCCCTTTACTCTGTGGGATGCTTTGTCCTCAGTAGTGCTTGGGCTCAGGCCAGGCTTGGGGAAGTGGCTTCATCTGCTTCCTTTTCAGCCCTGAGGGTGGCAGCTCCCCTTTGCTGAACAGGGCCTCCTCGTGCGTGTGTTCTCAGGCACACCTATACATTGTGATCCTGCTCTTTTGGCACCACCCCTCTACATTCACTTTGGAAAAGAAAGATGGGGTTTATGCTAGGTCCTTTAGCACCTGATTCCTTTCTTTGAAAAAAAAAAAATCACTTGATAGAAGCAGGTGACCTGAATTTCAAATGTGCTGTGCTTTTGTAGGAGGCAGGCTAAGCCCCTATATCATTTAGAAATGTATTCAGCTACAATTAGCTATAAACCCCAAATAAAGTAATTAAGCAAATTGGGAGTTATTTTTCTTAACAAGAGCAAGGGTAGGCGATTATCAGCTTTGGTTCAGCTGCCCGGTGTGCTATCAGGAACCCATGCTTCTTCTGTCTCCACTACCTCAGAGCACTGGCATTTGCCCCATGATTATAACTGCCACAGCGCCCAGCATCACCTCCGTATCCAGGGCTGGAAGAAGGGGGAATGTGGGCACCAGCTTCTGTTTCTCCTTCTTTTCAGGAAGGCAAAAGTTTTTTCACAAACCTCCTTTCTCCCCAACAGATTTCTGTTTGCACTTCATTGGCCAGAACTAGGTCACATGGCTACAAGCAAGGGAGGCTGAGAAAGGGAGAAGTGAGCTGAGTACGCTGCCATCCCCAAACAAAGTTGGGTTCTGTTATCAGAGAAGTAGGGAATGGATAATGGGTCTGCCCCATTTCCCTTTGCAAATTCCTACACTCTGCAGGTGATAGTGACGATGCTGCAAGCATGGTGTTAGTGCCTCGGAGGTAGGTCGTCTGATTTCTCCATTTTACAGACGAGGAAACTGAGGCACAGAGAGGTGAAAGGACTTGCCGAAAGATCCCAGCTAGTAAGTAGTGGACCCAGGATTCCAGCCCAGCCAGTCAGAGCTCCAGCCCATCCTCACTTCAGCTTTTTTGCCAAACGTCTTAGTGCTCAGCGCAGAGGGCATTCTCCAGAAACGCTCTGGAGAGTAAAGGCTGCCCACTGGGATATTTTTCAGGCTTTTCTGTGAATCTGGTAAATTGCCTAAGGCAGAGCGATGGTCAAGATGCAGCTTTTCAACAGGGAACCTCTGTCCTGCCAAGAATGCAGTGCTCTCAGAGGTCGGGGCCAAATTTTGGACCCACAGTGGAAGGATTTATCCCCACCTGCATATGTTAGAATTTTTGAGTAGAAAAGACCAGAAGCCATGTGGTCAGGGTCCCCTTTATTCCCTCTGTATCTTCCGGACCACTTCTCTTCCACTCTCATGTAAAACCCTTGTTCCTTTGAGTCTCCGAGCATTCAACTGATCTCCTCCTCCATGCTGCTGTCTCCTGACCCCCCAGCCAGGCTCCCTCCGTTTTTGAGGACTATGGCACATGGCTCAAGCCTTCCTTTTGACCCTAAGCCCTGTCTTATCCCTGGTGTCTTCAGGATCCACAAGGGTGAACAGGAGAGTCACTCCGTCACAGCCCCCCGGGGTCTTGTAAGCACTCAGCACTGCTTCTCCTTTTGTGACCGCAGTCTCTCCCACAGAGATCTCCATGATCCCTGGGCTCTTCTCTCTTCCAGTCTCTCAGCCTCTTTCTGAGCATGTGCGTTTTTGCATTTTGGTGATGTTAAATCATAGGTTGCCCTGTAGCCCCTACCCTGGTCGGGGAAAGGTCTTTAGGCCGTAGCCAAGGTGACCAAGTCATCCTGGTGCACCTGAGACTCTTGGTTTTAAAATGGAAAGCCTTGCATACTGGGAAGCCTTCAGTCCTGGGCAAACCAGGACAGTTGTTCAGCCTTCTGTTAGCTCTGACTTGCCCAAATTCTTGCTGTAAAAAACTCAACACAACAAAACTACAGAGCATAAACTTGGAGGAAAGAGAACTTAACTGAACTTCAGACTCTCAGTTCTTCAGCTCCCATCCCTTTGACCCTCAAACCAGCATCCATTTTGTTGGACCCTCATTCCCAAGTCAGACCCTGGGCCAACTTTAACTACAGGAAGTGGCCTTTATGGGTGACCTAAGGGGAAGCCAGCCTACATCAAACTCCACAGCCCCAGGCCTCGGGCCCCTGCCCTGCCTTTCCCCTCACTCCTCCAGCATTTCCTGCTTCTCTCCACACGTTTTCCGTCATCGCCTTCTGCTTACCTTCTCCCATGGGTAGGTGCTCGCTCGGTGGATTCTCAGGCATTTTAGAACCGTGAGGTGGTAGCTTGTGTTAATTTCCTATCGCTCTTGTACAAATCTCCATAAACATAGTGTCTTAAAACAACATAAATTTATTCTCTTACAGTTCTGGAGATGAGAGATCTAAAATGGGTCGGAAGGGTTGCATTCCTTCTGAGGCTTTGTGGGAGAGTCCATTCCTTGCTATTCCCAGTTTCTAGAGGTTGCCTGCATGCCTTGGCTTGTGACCCCACCCCACTCCAACATCGTTTCTGTCATCACATCTCTTTCTTTGACTTTGATCCCCCTGCCTCCCTCTTATAAGGACCCTTGTAATTACTTACATTGGGCCCACCTGTATAATTCAGCATACTCTTCCCATCTCTAGATCCCTAACTTCATCACATCTTCAAAGCACCTTTTGTCACGTAAGGTAACATATTCACCTTCTGAGAATTAGGATGTGGACATCTTTGGGGGGCCTATCACGCAGCTCTTGAAACTAGAGGGGTCACCTGCTTCAGCCTCAGTTTTCGGGCACAAAAAATTTTCTTCCCCTCCCAACAACCCTCTCCCCTTTCCTTGGGGATGAAGTAGCAGCAGAGATCCAGGGAAGGGTTAAGGGATTTCCCAGAGGTTATGCAGCTGCTCTAAGGGCAAATGGGGAGTACAGCTCTCCTTCTCACCATGGTAGACGGTCTCTCAGAAGGCTGAGAGTCACATTAAAATGGAAAAAAAACAGAAACAAAAAACTAAATCTGTGTGTGTGTGTGTGTGAAGAGGTGTCAGTATTGAGTAAGAAAGAAAAAGGGCCCAACAGTGTGTATGATATAGTCTCATTAGCTTAAACAAGAGCTGCTTGTATATGCATTAAATTTGTGGCGGGAGACACAGGAAGCTTGTTATCTCTAGAGAGGGGAGTGGGGGGATGTAGAGGTACGTTTTACTTTATACACATGTGTGCATTTGTTGCTTTTATAATAAAAAATGAATACTGAAATGGGAGTCAAGATCCAGAGAAAAGGAGAGAGTTCAGTTTTAAAGAGTTCTTAACTTGAAATTAAAGAGACAAATGATCTGGAAGACAGGCTGAAAGCAGACAGCAGGAGGGAGGCCGTGTTCATTTTGGCCAACATACGTGGCAGCCTTGTGGGCCTGTTTGGGGATGACTTCATTCCGGTTCCCAGCTCCTTTGGGGAAGATTCTGTTATTATCTAGGAGCAGAGCAGCTCAAAAAAGATTTGTGTAATGTCTTAGGTTAAAAATCAGACGAAATATGGGAAACCACAGGATTTATCATCTGATGCTATTCCCTTTTCTTTGTGTTCTAAGTGTAACTTTGTGAACTTGTGGCTAGAGCCTTGGACTATTCTGTATTCTGACTTTACAGTGTAAGGAGAAATTTAGGAAAACCGTATTTCTGGATTAGTCTGAAGCAAATATGTTGATCCACTTTTTCCACGTTCTAAGGAAATACGCTGCGTGTACTGAGGCTTATAAAAGTGAGTTTCCCAGCAGAGTAATCTGCTTCCAGCTGCTCTTCCATGTGTGGCCTGTGGTGTCAGAAGGAGCAGAAAGCAAACTTGCCTTTCATTTCCCCGCCCCTTCCTCTTGCTAGAAAACTGTCATAATAAGCTAACGCCACTGTAGCAGATTCAGAAATACAGGAGAACAAGTCATCCATAACCCCACCACCCAGAGGTAGCCACTTTTAAGATTTTGATGTTTTCATGTTTGTGTGTGTATTTATAAGCTTACTTGGGACTTTATAGCTTAGGTTTTCATGTCTGCGTGTGTATTTATAAGCATACTTGGGATTGTAGTAGGTATAGTTTGAGTTTAGTTTTTTTTTTTGTATGAGTCTAGTTTTGATTTAACCCAATGGATTGAATCGCTCCTCATGTCATTTTACAGTTCTTTTTAATGTCAGTATTTAAAAATTATGATTTGGAAACATATAGTATTCCATCATAAAGGCTGTACCATAACTTAACCCTTCCAACTTTTAATTCAGGAATTCAGGCTTTTTTGTCTGTGGCTGATTTATGGTTTGGGGGTAATTCAAGAATCTCTGACAGAGTGAAATAAATCAGAAAGAGAAAAACAAATACCGTATGCTAACACATATATATGGAATCTAAAAGAAAAAAAAAGTGGTCATGAAGAACCTAGGGGAAGATGGGAATAAAGACGCAGACCTACTAGAGAATGGACTTGAGGATATGGGGAGGGGGAAGGGTAAGCTGGGACAAAGTGAGAGAATGGCATGGACATATATACACTACCAAAGGTAAGGTAGATAGCTAGTGGGAAGCAGCCGTATAGCACAGGGAGATCAGCTAGGTGCTTTGTGACCACCTAGAGGGGTGGGATAGGGAGGGTGGGAGGGAGGGAGACGCAAGAGGGAAGAGATATGGGAACATATGTATATGTATAACTGATTCACTTTGTTATAAAGCAGAAACTAACACACCATTGTAAAGCAATTATACTCTAATAAAGATGTTAAAAAAAAATCTCTAACACAAGTGAGGTAATGTGATTATAAATGTTTTCCTTCCATCCAGGTGGGTGAGGGTTTTGTATACATCCCACCCCATTCTACCTTGGGGTAGAATCAGACAGAATGAGTTTTTAAAAATTAGCTTTGGATAAGTTTTCTTCCTTGATTCCTTTGATCTTCTACCAAATTGTGGCCATCACAAGACTGTATGTTGGTGCAAAATTTAGTAAGTTATTCAGGATCATTTTTTAAAAATATTTATTTATTTTTGGCTGTGTTGGGTCTTCGTTTCTGTGTGAGGGCTTTCTCCAGTTGTGGCAAGTGGGGGCCACTCTTCATCGCGGTGCGCAGGCCTCTCACTATCGCGGCCTCTCTTGTTGCAGAGCACAGGCTCCAGACGCGCAGGATCAGTAGTTGTGGCCTACGGGCCTAGTTGCTCCGCGGCATGTGGGATCTTCCCAGACCAGGGCTCGAACCCGTGTCCCCTGCATTGGCAGGCAGATTCCCAACCACTGCGCCACCAGGGAAGCCCCCAAGATCATTTTTAAAAGAGTTCTGTTTTCGTATTTAAGACCTCTCATATGTCTTTGAACTTGTGTTCTGTATTTACAATCAATTTCACAATGTTCATTTTCAGGGAAATTTTAGAGCGTGTTCATGCTGGGGTCATTTTTTCACGGCCTTATGGAACAACAGGAATGACGCTGTTGCATAATTGCACTTTATGAAGTTACATGGCTTGAATTCTTGTGTATTGACCTCCACGTTCTACATTTTACTTTAGGTTCCTGTGTGCACTGATTATAAAATAAATAGCAAAACTATTCCCTGAAAGTTGAGAGGAAGCCACATCTTTTTCTTTTTTTTGTTTTTTTTTTTTTTACATCTTTATTGGAGTATAATTGCTTTACAATGGTGTGTTAGTTTCTGCTTTATAACAAAGTGAATCAGTTATACATATACATATGTTCCCATATCTCTTCCCTCTTGCGTCTCCCTCCCTCCCACCCTCCCTATCCCACCCCTCTAGGTGGTCACAAAGCACCGAGCTGGTCTCCCTGTGCTATGCGGCTGCTTCCCACTAGCTATCTCCCTTACGTTTGGTAGTGTATATATGTCCATGCCACTCTCTCACTTTGTCGCAGCTTACCCTTCCCCCTCCCCATATCCTCAAGTCCATTCTCTAGTAGGTCTGTGTCTTTATTCCTGTCTTACCCCTAGGTTCTTCATGACATTTTCTTTTTCTTAGATTCCATATATATGTGTTAGCATACGATATTTGTCTTTCTCTTTCTGACTTACTTCACTCTGTATAACAGACTCTAGGTCCATCCACCTCACTACAAGTAGCTCAATTTCGTTTCTTTTTATGGCTGAATAATACTCCATTGTATATATGTGCCACATCTTCTTTATCCATTCATCTCCAAAATTTACAAGCAGCTCACGCAGCTTAATATCAAAAAAACAAACAACCCAATCCAAAAATGGGCAGAAGACCTAAATAGACATTTCTCCAAAGAAGATATACAGACTGCTAACAAACACATGAAAGAATGCTCAACATCACCCATCATTAGAGAAATGCAAATCAAAACTCCAGTGAGGTATCACCTCACACCGGTCAGAATGGCCATCATCAGAAAATCTAGAAACAATAAATGCTGGAGAGGGTGTGGAGAAAAGGGAACCCTCTTGCACTGTTGGTGAGAGTGTAAATTGATACAGCCACTGTGGAGAACAGTATGGAGGTTCCTTAAAAAACTACAAATAGAACTACCATATGACCCAGTAATCCCACTACTGGGCATATACCCTGGGAAGCCACATCTTGATGAAAAGTTCATCTTTGTCTGAAGCCAGTATTACAGGTCATTTCCAAGGCCCCATAGATAAACTCTTCACACCCTTGTTTTACAGAGGAGGGCACAGGCTCAGAGGACACATTTGTTTACCTCTAATTTATAAGTGTGCCCTCCTCTCAGGCCTCATTTTCCTTTCTGAGAAGTGACAGGGCTGGCGCCCTACGTCGGCCTGCACGCTTGCTGTTTGGACCTTGGGAGCCCCTGGGCTCGAGGTGTGCAGAGCAGAAGCGCCTCTGAACTCAGCAGCTCGCTCGACTGTTCACCAGCCTGGCTTTGCTCTGTCTAGTTTCTAGATTGGGCTTCTAGTAAGATTTTATCTATGAGAGAAAGTGGAAGCATGCAGGGGTAGGGAGCCTTGTGCAATTCAAATAGAAGTTTGAAAACAACTGCTCCATATGACTACCCGACCCCAGGCCCCGGGCAGGGAGGGTTCAGCCCTGCACACAGGACACCCCGCACAGGGTGCCTGGGAATGATGCTGGGCACTGCTTGTCGAGTTGCTAAGGTTGCTTTTGGCTCTAACTTGGCACCCCTCTCCCTGCCAGGTGGTGGCTGAGCCAGGTGAGGGTGGGTTTCTTGACTCTTGGTCTAAATGACCCATTGCTCTGGCTACATCAGGAAGTGGGAGGGATCCAAGGTTGGGGTGTCTTCTGGACCAGGAAGCCTTTGTCGCTGCCTCACCTAGTCCTTGATTTTCTAAAGAATCACAGCCACCTGCCCAGAGTTTACCCCACGATGGGAGGTGTTTATCTGTTCTTAGAGGCCCAAGTCTGTGTGTGCATAAGGTCCTTAGCCTCCCTGAGCCTGTTTTCTTTTTGGTAGAAATGGAGATAAAGCCTGTGACCTCAGACCACGTGTAAAGCTCTCAGCCCAGCACCTGTCATGCGGGAGACACACGGTAAATGATGGATAATGGCAATGGGCATTGAAAGCCTTCAAAAATGTGCTTTCTGTTTAACTCAGCAATGCCACAAATTGGAATTTATCTAAGGAGGTAATGCAATGCAAGGGTATCACAGTGGCCCTGGAGCAAAGTAAGTGTCCACTGGTTGGGGATTTTTAGTTAATGGTATATTCATAAGTGGAATGTTCTGCCGTCATTAAAAATGACAGGTAATTACATTTGACATTTCATGGCCCTTCCATTTCAGAAGCTCTCTTTCCTCCAGGTCATGTTGTTTCCAGTGTTTTGGTCCTCAGAGCCCTAGTCCCCACCTGTACATTTTTGATTCCTGGCCAGCCGAATATCGTTAAGCACTTTAATTTGCTTTCCCTGTTAAACCTCAGCACACCCCATGGATTAGGTCATGTCTTCCATTTTACTGAATAACGAACAAAAGTAAATGGTAAGAAACTAATTTCCTGCCTCCCCCTTCCCTACCCCAACTCCTATGCATCCTTCAAAGCCAGGTTCCTGTGACGTCTCCTCCAATGGCTGCACCTGCAGCATAGTCAGCCATGTTGCCCTCGGCTCCCCAACACCTCTGTTAGCTACCTTCTCACTACACTGCAGTGGTTACGTGTGTGCTGGCCTGTCCGTGCCCTGCAGACTGTGAGCCCAGTAAGAGCAGGAACTGTCTTCTCCTTTTCTGTACCCAAGCATTTGGCGCATAGTAGGGAAACATCATTCAAGCAGTAGACAGTTACTAGCCTATATTTCCAGCTCTATCCCTCTTCTTGAGTTCCAGCCATGGCTTTCAGTTTCCAGCAACTACCCTACCTGCACATCATTCATAAGAAAGAGCACTTACCATCTTAATTCCCAACCAGCTCCTTTATTTCTTCTTTTTAAAATTTTATTGGAGTAGAGTTGATGTACAATGTTGTGTTAGTTTCAGGTGTACAGCAAAATGATTCAGTTATACATATACATATATTCATTCTTTTTCAGATTCTTTTCTCATATAGGTTATCACAGAATGTTGAGTAGAGTTCCCTGTGCTCTACAGTAGGTCCTTGTTGGTTATCTGTCTTATATATAGTAGTGTGTGTATGTTCATCCCAAGCTCCTGATTTATCCCTCCCCACCACGTTTCCCCTTTGGTAACCATAAGTTTGTTTTCAATATCTGTAAGTCTGTTTCTGTTTTGTAAATAGGTTCATTTGTATCATTTTTCAAAATTAGATTCCACATATGAGTGATAGCATATGATATTTGCCTTTTTCTGGCTTACTTCACTCAGTATGACAATCTCTAGGTCCATCCATGTTGCTGCAAATGGCATTATTTCATTCTTCTTTATGGCTGAGTAGTATTCTATTGTATATATGTACCACATCTTTATCCATTCCTCTGTCAGTGGACATTTAGGTTGTTTCCATGTCTTGGCTATTGTAAATGGTGCTGCAGTGCACGTATGGGTGCTGGGTGCACATATCTTTTTGAATTATGGCTTTCTCCCCAACCAGCTCCTTTCTGAATTGTCCGTTGGGGTTTGAGGCATCGCTGTGTTCTCAACCACAGACTCTGGAATCCTCCCCTTATCTGCCCCATTTCCCCGCCCCACCCTCCCATCCAAGAAGCTGCCTTTCTGAACCTTCTCAGAGCTGCCCCGCCTCCACCTTTAGTGGGTATAACTCACACCTGGGGAGCATGTGGAAATGCAGCATCCTGGCTCCATCCCATGGATTCAGACTCCTTGGATCAGGAAACGAGTGAGGCTCCCACTGCCAGTGCTAGCAAGTTTGCACTGATAAATTTAGGAGTTGGTTGGCAGCTGAAGCAGAGATGATGGATGAGGGGTAGAGAGAGGTACAGAAAACGAAGGGAAAGGGGCTGAAAAGTTAGGTTAGCCCACCAAAACCTGCTGCCTAGGATTGCTGCAGTTGACTGAAATTTAGTAATCACTGAGCATTCCCTTTATCCTTTCAATAAATATTTACTGGGTACCCACTGTGTGGGTACCCCATGAGGGAAGCGAGGGGGCAGGAAGGTGAGCGGAGGCTCACGGTTGCACAGCTGGTGTGTGACTGCACAGGACTGTGACCCGGAGCCCGGGCTCCTGACCGCTCTGTTGCAGTGAATGCTCCAAGGAGGTCCAACAAGACAGCACTCCATCCTCCTGCCACTTACCTTCTAGTGGAATTTCTTAACAGGCTGTCATTCTATTCTAGTAAGTTGTTATTATAGAAACCAGCTAGCCGTGTTCATCATTTCTTTCTTTAAAAAAGAAAAAGTTAAATCCTGAAGGCATGGTTCATCAGCAGGCAAAGGAGAGAAGCCACATCTGTCCGGAACCAAGCTCCCACAAATGAGTTACAGAGCATGTTCCACTCGTTCCCAGTTTTTTGGTTTTTGTTTTTACTTTCTGGTGTTCAAAGTTTTTAAAAAAGTCTCTAATTCAGCAGATGTGAGATTTGGCAGATAGAAACAGGATAGAGTAGGTTGGGAGTGAATCTATATATGGGAAGAGAAAATGCAGTGAGAAAAAATAATTAATAGTTGGGATGTGTTCAAATTCATGCTTTGCAGGGAGGCCCTGTTTTGGTTGGTGAGTCATCTGTTTTTTTTTTTTTTTTTTTGGTAAGAGTGACATTAAATGGCTATGATTGTCCTAATGCTGAACTGGGGGAAGCAGCACTAATATTGGTATGAAGTTTCAAAGTAAAATACTAATTAGAATATGCTCACAGCTCTGAGCTGGTATAGGCTTGTGTAAAAGGCCTATAAGAAATTAGAAACATTCAGTCTGTTTTTAAATCGCATTCAATACGTTTTTGTGAAGAATGTTTCCATAAAAGACTAACGTGCTGTTGGTGGCAGTAAAGAATGCGGTGTCTTCGCAGAAGCGATGGCATCATAATTGCACACTCGTGTAGCACTTTATAAAGTTTAGCAAGTACTTTTTAACAGCGTGGGTTTTCACAGAGACTTTTAACCTGTTCGCTCATATTTATTTCATCACAAAGAAATGGGGCAACTATAAGAAACCAAGCCTTCTTGGAGAAATAAATGTCTGCTTCCAGGGCTAGGGCAGGGAGGGAACATGAGCCCGCAAGAAGATGTGCTCCGAGGATGATGGGGACGTGTCGGAAGTTCTCGACACTGAGCAAATCAGGGATGAGTTGGGCATCAAAATAAATAGTAGTAAAGGATTATAACTTCTTGAATAAAATGAGAATCCATGAGTCCCTACTAAGGTAAACGAATGAATAAATACATTGGGGAAGAAGGAACACTCCTCTTTATATTAGGAAGTCAACTAAAAAATGCAGAAGGAATGATGGAATTGGAAAAGTCACCACTTACCAACCATCAAAATAATTGGTTCAGGCAAGAATCATGAATGGATGTTAAAAGTAGGGTATTCAAGTTTGAGGAGTATTGTGACGTTTATATACTCTCAGAGTACATCCCCACAAAGTACTTTTTCATGACAAAAGGCAAAATGGTAACTGTACAGTGGAGAACCCTGGCAGACGCCACCTTGACCAAATGATCCGAGTAAACATTGCTGGTGATGGGACTAGCGGGCTGCCTCCTGACGGGACAGGTGTTCGGGGCAGGACCTCAGCGCTAGTCTGTGGTGTCCCTGCCAAACGTGCATTACCCAAAGCTAATCTTGAGGAAACATCAGACAAGCCCAGGTTGGGGAAAAAAATAACTAGAGATGAAGGAAAGCGACCAGTGACTGCAACACGTGATCTTAGGTTTTCTTTTGCTGTAAAGATATTGTTGGGACAAAGGAGAGCATCTCAATAAGGTCTATAGATTAGACATCGTATTGTTTCAGTGTCAGTTCTCTGACTTTGATAGTTGTACTGTGGTTATGCAAGAGAGTTCCTTGTTTTCAGGAAATACACACTGAAGTATTTAAAGAGAAGGAAGGGAAGAGGGGAGGGAAGAAGGAAGGAAGGATTTCCTGAGAAGGGGCACTGTTGTCACAAGGGTTAAAGCACAGAGTCAGCCCCTCAGCCCAGGCTTCAAGTGAGGGAGGTGGGCACTTCCCCAGTGAGTGCCAGCAGCTCCCTGGGAAGGCCAGAGCCGGAGCCTTGCCTCTCTCTACGCGTGGTGTTCTGTCTATACCAAGACACCACACCTTTCCTGGGGCTGTCCCCTGGCCTAGAATGCCCCCTTCTCTCCTCCCCACCTGCCCAGAAAAAGGCCCAGCTGAAAGATTTAGAGGAAGGAGAAGCAGAGGTGGGGTTAGGAGCCCGGCGCAGCCTCCAACCTGAAAGGGAGTGGCACCGCACAAGGGGACAGAAGCCACATGACCCCCACCTCAGTTTCCTCACCTCCACAATGACGGCATGGACTGGATGGTTTCTGGGGCCCTTTCTGCTACTTTGCGTGAATTTGTCTCCCTCTGACAGCCTCTCCAAAAGCCCCCCAAAAGCTCTCCTTTGGCCTCAGGAAAGAGGCTGTGTTCCCAGCCCCTGAGAGATTGATTTTTGGAGTGCCTTCCTGAGGTATGTACCTTCTGCAGATCATGTGTTCAGACTTGTGCAATGTTGCGTTGATCTCTGCCCGCCCTGTGAGTTTTCAGTAAATCCACAGTGTACTGTTTGGAGGGTCAGTCAATTTGCTCTTTCCTGCAGCACGTGGATTGGGCAATTACCATGTCCCAGACCCGTGCCCGGCATGGGGGGGACCAGTGAGGAAACACAGGGCCTGCTGTTGAGCAGATGGTGCACGTCCTGGCACCTGATAGGACGGTTTCTGTAAAGCCACTTGTCCCTGTGACTGGAAAGTAGTAGGTAAAAGAACCAGAAGCCCCCACTTTGCTCCTGGTCAGTTGTATGAACTCGTATCAGCTGGATAACCTCTGTAAGCCTCAGTCTCTTCACCCATTCAAAGGGAATAGCGATCTCACTCCACTGCCTACCTGCCCGCCTTGCAGAGCTGTGGCCCTTCAGTGGGAGAGTTCTATGCAGAGCTTTGCAAATATGAGGCAGTCCTGTCCTTTTTCCCCTCAACGTACGTATATGGAAGTGCTTTGAAAAACAGGGTCATTTTTTATTGAAGTATAGTTGATGCACAATATTATATAAGTTATAAATGTAGGGTCTTAAACACAGAGAGAATGACAGCGTGTCTCTACCTTCTCCTGAGCTTGAAAGAGACAGCATTGCGAGGGCAATAGGGTAAAGCGCAGGAGAATGAAGCACCGATGGCTTCCCTGTGCCAACTTGTGGCTCAGACCTGGTCCTTGGTCACGGGATTGAGTGTGTCTTGTCCTTGCAGTGCACCAAGTGGCCGAGCGCGTGGAGGCCCTGGGGCAGTTTGTCATGAAGACCAGAAGGACCCTCAAAGGCCACGGGAACAAGGTTCTGTGCATGGACTGGTGCAAGGATAAGAGGAGGATTGTGAGCTCCTCGCAGGTACGTCACACCTGTCAGGTGATGGTGGGCACATTTCTGATTGTAAGCTGAAGGGAAAGAGCCGTCCTTTTCAAAAGACCCTCTCCGAATGCTATGTCTCTGCCTGTTCGCCAAAGGACACGAGTTACCCCGGTAAGAATTCTCTGGCATACTTGAAAACTTCACTAATTTGGGTAGATTTGAAATTAGTAATAACTGAAATATTATAAACTCTATTTTACAAACCATTCAAAAATTTTCTTCCTGAGTATATTTCAAGGTCTTATTTGTAAGTGAAACCATTTTTAAATTAGGGGGTTTTTTCCTCCAAGTTGAGGGCGTAAGTGGTTGAAGTGCCATTGTGGCTTCTTTCAGTTTAAGAGTTTAGCGGTTTTTATGCCTTAAAGAACAAATTTAAACTATGTATTTTGTGAAGTATACTTCTTTCATTCATTTTATATAGCTGACATGGTTTATTTTTACATCTTATGTATTAGTTATTAAACTGCTGCATAACAAATTACCCCCAAGTTTAACAACTTACACAGTGAATATTTCGTATCTTACATGGTTTCTGAGAGTGAGGAATCAGGAGCAGCTCAGCCGGATAGTTCTGGCTCAGGGTGTCTCACAGGGTTGCAGTCAAGATGTTGGTCAGGGATGCAGTCATTAGACAGTTTGGCTAAGGCAGAAGCTCACTTCCAAAATGGCTCACTCACATGGCTCTTGGCTGAAGGCCTTAGCTCCTCACCATGTGGACCTTTCCATCGGGCTGCTCACGACATGGTGGCTGGCCTCCACCAGAGCAGGAGAGGGAGACAAAGGCAGAAGCCGTGCTGTCTTTGATGACCTGGCCTCAGAAGTGACATTCCTTCCGTTCTGCATTCCACTGGTCACACAGACCAACACCGATATAATGACGGAGGGGCCTGGACAAGGACATGTCTTTCAGGAGGCTAGCTACTACTGCTTAGTGCTTCTTATGTCTATTTTGATGTTACATTCGTTGAACATAAAACCATAAACTGAAGTCATATATTTTTATGGCCAGTTTACCGCCCCCCCGACCCCTGCCTCTGCCTTTAGTCCAGCTTTTTCAAAGGAAAATTTGGTTTTTATTTATAACCCTTTTAAGTATCAAAACTGTAAATATTTTAAATAATCCGTGAGTTCTAATATCTCTGTCGGTACTATGTTTGATAGGACAGGTGTTATTAATCTCCTGTATTACCTACAAATCTAGTATATCACGTTGCACTTGCTTTTTAAATGTTCATAAAAAATTTAATGTATCAGTTATGTATTTAACTGGAAAAAAGAAAAGGTTTTTACCCCTACCACCCTGTTACAATCATTATTATCTTAGAGCACCTCTTTCTAGACTTTTTTCCAAAGGCTCCTTTTTACAAAGTGGTTGTTGAGATGTACATGTTGCCACCTAGCCTTTTAGACTTTTTTTTTAATCCTTAAAAGGATGCCATATGTTGGACTTTCTGTCGCTCGTGTACCACTCTTACTAGAGAGGGTGGGAGAGGAGGAGGGATGCTTCAGCGCTGCTGACTGACTCCATCCATCCACCTCTACTGCAGAGGGAGTCGGAGAGTGGGTGGGGGAAGGGAGGAAGGTGGGAAACAGCAGAAGGGCTCTGGAACAGGCTTTGAGTGACTCAGAGCAGCCTTTCTCCCTTAAAAGGCAGGAAATTCATCTGCCTGACTGAGTGGGTTGGGGTTTGGGGTGGAGGCACAGTCTCTCCAGGTACGTAGGCCCCTGCTGTCTGTGCTCACGGAGGGACCACATTTAGTTATGAGACTGCTTTTAGCGTCTTGGTTGCCTTTCTCTCTCCAGAGCGCACAGTAGGTGGGCGGTGGAGCCAGGCAGGCGGGCTGTGCGGTGGAGGAAGCCTCTGAAGGGAATGCTGACTTGGGTGATACACTGAGTCTCTACCCCCCGCCCCACCGCAGCCCTCTGCTCTGTTATCTAATTCACCCACACAGCATGTATGGGCGTTTAGTCAGAAAAATTAGAAGCACAAATGTGCTTAGGAGTCTTAAAAGGCCCCAAACCGCCGACTTTGCCTTTGATCACGGCCTCTCAGCCCCACACAGCGTGAATATGGAAATCCTCCATCAGATCAAGTGAAGCAAGCAGCTGTGTCATTTTCA
Organism: Phocoena sinus; assembly: GCF_008692025.1. Lineage (NCBI taxonomy): Eukaryota > Metazoa > Chordata > Mammalia > Artiodactyla > Phocoenidae > Phocoena > Phocoena sinus. The sequence continues at coordinate 82,310,087 of NC_045764.1, forward strand.
TTACTCAGACCTTGCTGGTGCCCCTAAGTGGCATTCACCTCACTGACCAGATCTGGCTCCAAATGGCTTGAGTGATTAAAAAAAATCAAGCCTGCAGTAGAGGCTGCAGATTCTCCATCCCTGAGGATGTGGGGGGGACCCATGTGCTGAAGGAGGTCGGCTCAGCCGTCCTCCTCCACTGCCAGCGGGAGCCTGGGGGCCCAGACAACCCTTACACCACGTTCTGGGTAGACGACTGCACTGCAGTGACCGGGGCTTACGTGGGTTTATCTCTGATGGGTTTGCATTACAAACAGATGGCATCATAGCCCCTCCCCACACTCCCTACTGGGGCTGCAGAACGATTGCAGTGAAAGTGGCCGTGTTGTCTGTGGCATCGCCCAGAGCTCACCCTCCACAGGGAGTGCTCTTTGTTTCCGGAACAGCTGCCCACGGGGGTCCCCACCATCATAGGTGTGAGTCCCATGTTGTTTTGCAGGGTGGGTGGGGGTGAGGCTGTGATGTCCCTGAGCACCTGGGGGAGTCAGACTGATGTCAGACCCACCCAGTCCCCCTCCACAGCTTCCACACAGGGAGTGGGGCAAAGAGTGGGGTGGGGCTCTTACACGGTCCTGCAGGGAACATGGACTCAGGCGAATGGTAGGGAGGACAGGCTGGGGAGGTGGGGTGGGGGGACCATTAGTTACTGTCAGGCATCTGAAGGTAATTTCAGCTTTACCTTATCCCTGTATAACTTACTGACATTCGGGGTACGATGGTGATGACAGTTTACCAACAATTTGTGCTTGGTTTATAATTGGCATAAAAGAAGTGTCTGAGTGTTGCTTTCTGTCATTGTATCTACACAAGGGATGCAAGGTTGAGAACTGAGACTTGCATCAGGCTGGAAAGTGCTGTCGCCACCCACTCCCATTTCTTCAAGGATGGGTTGGAGGGTCTTGATTGTCCAGATACTTGCTCTGGCTTTCCACTTGGCACTGCCCAGCTGGACTTGGCTTTCCATGAGGTTCTCAGCAGTTAACGTGTTGGGGCTTGTTGAGAATTTTTGAACTGTTCACTCTTTTTTGTTTTTCTTCAAGTGTAGTTGATGTACGATATTATATAAGTTACAGATGTACAGTATAGTGACTCACAAGCTTTAAGGGTTATGTACTCCATTTATAGTTATTATTAAATATTGGCTATATTCCCTGTGTTGTACACTATATCCTTGTAGCTTATGTTATACCTAACAATTTGTACCTCTTCATCCCCTACCCCTATACTGCCCCTCCCCGCTTCCATCTCCCCAGTGGTGACCTCTAGCTTGTTCAACTGTTTACTCATTTCCTTCCAGGATGGGAAGGTGATCGTGTGGGATTCCTTCACTACTAACAAGGTAAGGCATTGTCCCTGGTGGATTGAGGCACTTCAGAACCCCAGCCCTGTCCTCGTCCTCTCCAAGCACCCCACTACTGGTCTCCCTGCCCTTCAGGAGCCTATTTGGGGGTGCAAACCCCATGAAAGCCCTCCCGTGTTCGGATGGTTCAGCAGCCCACTGTAGCATTCATTGCTCTCTTGAGCCGAACACCTCGCCCAGAGAAGAGCATGCAGGGCGAACATAGAGGGTGCCGATACGGAAACAGGAAAGGGCATGGCCCCGAAACTTGTCACATTCACACGTGCTACTACTGCATTTAGGATTTTTCTTCTGGCTGATAATAAGAGGTACCCAACCCCCAGTTTCCTCTCCCCTCTCTGTCTTCGACTAGACTCCATAGCACGTGGACTTGAGCAAACAGTGGGTGGGGAGCTGAGACCTCAGTGGGATTAAACTGCTCTTCACAGGGATGCCGTGGAGTCTCAGCCGCTTGCAAGTCTGGCATAGGCATGTACTGCTCCAAGTGAGACCTAAGTTTAGACTTGTAATGCAACAGAAAGGCCAGAATCTATGTGTACGTGCGCTTGCACGCCTGCATCGTGTTGGCATTTGCAGTAACAAGTACTGTATATTAGATATGGACTCCAGTGTTTACTTAGAAAGAAAGTCTTCCTTTTCACTGTATAAAAAAGAAACCTATTATCTGTCTCAAATTGAACAGCGTCCTTATTCCGCATTATTGAACGTGTTCAGTAAGTGTCATAATAGGCTCAGTAAGTGTCATATAAGTTGTAGGTTCAGTAAGTGTCATATAAGTTGTTATACAACCTGCTCAAGGGGGCCCAGAACCATCTTGTAGAGCAGAGTCCGGAATGGTCAGGCCCCTGGGGAATAATAAAAATGACAACGTAACAATTTGCAGAGGGCTTTCCTATACATCACTCTGCCTCTCCAGAACTCCTCAGCATCTTCAGGGCTGGGGCTAGGGGGTTGCTTCTGTTTATGCCTTAGCATGGCGTAGGGCACACGCCTCCTGATGTCTGGGGAGCCATTGGGTGGCCGCTTGTGGTCCCTGGCAGGGCCATAGTTATCACTTGTCAGCAAAGGGGACGGGATGCCCTGTGCTGAGAGTGGCCACTCATTCGTGGAAGTAGGTTATTCATGATGTCTGAAGAGCTACTACTCCATGAGTGACAAAGAACTTTGACAGGCAGTATCAAGGCCCATGTCTCCCCACAAAAACACAGAGAATCATAACAGGAAAGAAGACCAGCACTTGAATGTACTTTATAAACCATCTAGTCCCATCCTCTCCCTTCCCAGACGGAGAAGGAGAATGAGGTAAGACAGCGGCCAGCCTGTGTGAGGCTGCACATCTCGCTGGTGTTAGAACCAGGTCCAGGGCCCATGGCTCCCATGGAAACAGGGCCACAGACTCAGAAGTTTTTTGAATCATGCCTTAGTTGCTTATATGCGTGCAGGAGAATACGGGTGACTCAGACCCCAGCCAGGAGCCGAGGACTTACACCTCCTCTGAATGCTTCCATGTTACAGGTTTCCTTTTCTCCCAGAGCACAGCTCTAATCCCCCTCCCCAAGCCCACCCCCATTCCTACCTGCCCAGGAATGATTTAAGACCCACAGAGGACAGAGGCTCTTGTATACTCACTCACAGGTAAACAAACTTGTAACATACATGTAAAAAATCATTCAAGAATACGTTTTTAAAATAGAGGGAATCTGAGTAAATAAGGTGAAGCATATACGTATGTGAAATGAAATTCAGACGGATCTTTCAAAGAAAATGAGCCCCAATATTCATTCAAAACAGCAGGGGGAGTACAACAGTAAGAAAGAAGTAAGACGTTAAGGATATTCTTTTGCTAGTTGAGATTTTTAACTTTTAGAATGTATGACATAAAGTTTGGTTGATTATAGAGGATCTGAGTCTCCTCATCAGTCTCAGCCCAAACCACTGACCTTTGAAACTAGAAAGTAATTTGGTAGACGCTTCAGTGATTTTACTTGGTCAAAACTGACGTTTGTGTAGAAGTGCCCTCGTTCATTGCGTGCATGGTGTGTGCTGTGTTGCAGGAGCACGCGGTCACAATGCCCTGCACGTGGGTGATGGCGTGTGCATATGCCCCATCGGGATGTGCCATTGCATGCGGGTAAGTATGGGTGACACAGCAGCGTTTCACATGTCCTGTTGGCCATAAAATACTGTTCTGTGACCTCTCTCCTGGAGGTCAGGCTAATATCTTTAGTCTCTACTTCCTTCGGAGGTGAGAACTCACAGGATGTGTCCCAAAACCTCCATCAGAGATCACAGTGTTAGACTGTCCAGTGGCCAAAACCCCAGGCAAAGACACTGCCAACAGACAGGACATTCCAGGGCCTTAGAGATCACCTCCCAGTAGCGAAGGGCAAAGGCCAGACCTTCCATTAAGTAAGGTTAATTCTTCAGTTATCAGTGGGAATGATAAACACTCTACACTTTAAAAAACCCTTGGGTCATATGTTTCTAATCAGGCATTAATTCTAGCAAATGCATAGAGTTGGATGGGTTATATAAATTTCTCAATATTTGCTATTGAGATATCAGATGTCTAGCGCCAAATTACAAAAAGAACACATTGGGTATATCCTTCTGTGATATATGATGAATATAATAATATAGCACACAATGTCTTCAATAGTAGTTCAGAAAATGATTCTGTAGGCTATTTCTTATTTTAACCCTCACTACATGAAACCCAGTGGAAGGATTTCCAGGAGGACAGGGGGACAGTCAGGGGTGAGAATAATTTTACAAGGCCCAGGTAGACAGCTTTTTTGGTGACACCCGGTTCAGAGAGAGTACAGAGTGGAGGAATGGCTGGTGCCTTAATCTCTTGTCATCTCTGTTTCCCAGGTCCGGGCATGTGGTAGATGGTCAAGACCTGCATTGGCTGTCTCACAGGCTGATATAAAAACCAAAGTAGAAGTTCAAGGTGTGAATATTTGGGAAAGCACTTTTTAAAATATCAGGAGTCCCATGGATGAGGAGAGAGCAGAAAAACTAAACTGAGAAAGACTGAGTCCTCATCTTAGATAAAAGCACCATCTGCCCTACTCAGACTATGCTGCAATTCATTTTGAGTTTCCAGTGATAATCTAACATAGTGTTTCCCAGCTATGGCTTTGTGACATCCCTGTAACTCCATTATCAACACAGATCCACACCTATGTCGTATTCTCTAAATGTCGTTACAGGTGACAAAAGGGTGTTTTTCTCTTCATCTGGGTCTATCTCTCAGTTGGTTCCAAACTTGAAAGCTAAAACTCCACCAGTATATACACAATTCCCTTCTCAAAAAAAATGTGTCAGTTGATTTTATATACATATATGTATATTTTTTATCTGAAGCCATATCACCAAGAAGCCTTCATTCAGGTATTGTACACTTGCTATGAGCACCTGTGTGCAAGGCACTGGACTGGGTGTCCTAGGGAAATTCAAAGATGAATAAAACATAGTACCTGCCTCCAAGCAAGAATTTAAAAATAACAATAATAACCACTTACTGAGCCTCTATCATGTGTCAAGAGCCATTCTGTACTCTATATTATCTACACAACAGCCCCTTGTGAAAGTTGGGTGGGATCCACTCCATTTTATAGTTAAGAACACTGAGGCTTAGAGAGGCTAAAAAACATAACAAAGATCACAGAATGAGTTAGGTACTAAAGCAGAGATGCAATACCAAATGCATCACATTGCAAAACCTTTCTGCTTCTCATAGCAATGCAAATAAACCCAAGTGTGAGTGAGTATCCCCACAGAGCTGCAGAAATTACTCTGAAGCTTCAGAATAGGAGAACATGTTTCACCTTGAGAGTCAGGGAAGCCCATAGTCTGAAGCATGCTGGTTCATTGTCACAGCCAAGTGCAAATCATTCCCACTCACACCATCTATAAACATGCTGCCAAAGCTAGTTACTGGTAAGAGACTACCCAAGTCTGTACCTGCACCTCCAAGCAGTTGGAAAGGCAAAGGGGTCCCCTAGGTTCCCCAGGGCCTCAGAAGGGAGTGCCCCTCCTAAATGTCATTCCCCACTAAATGGAAGCAGAGCTCCTTGGAGTAAGACTGATTGTAGGTCTAGGGCAGGAAAAGAGTAAAGTGAGCCTAGGATATTTTCTTGTTCCAGAAAGCAAGGGAACACTCAAGTCATATTAATGGAATCTTATCAAACAGAAACAGGAGCCGCTTGAAGGGCCCCCCGCCAACTTTCCAAATTGGGATAATTTTAGCATCACATGGAATAATGGTAGTAATGGATCATAACCCAGTTGAAGAGAAAAAAGAATCCATGGGTGTGCAGTGATACTGGGAGGAGGAGGGATTGGATTTGTCTTTACAGAAAAATATCAGCTAATAAATGCAGAAGGAATTATCAAATTAGAGGATCACCATTTTGTATCATAAAGTAATATTTTATTCAAGCAAGGTTAATCATGCTAAAGCCATTGTATGATGGTTGTTGGCAACAGGATATTAACATGACCTAAAGGTGTCACACCACAGATTATTATTACAGGCATACCTTGGAAATATTGCAGGTTTGGTTCCAGACCATTGCAATAGAGCAAATATCACAATGAAGTGCGTCACACAAATTTTTTGGTTTCCTAGTGCATATAAAAGTCATGTTTACACTATACTGTAGTCTAAGTGTGCAGTAGCATTATGTCTAAAAAAAAATGTATATACCTCAATTAAAAAATGCTTTATTGGGGCTTCCCTGGTGGCGCAGTGGTTGAGAGTCTGCCTGCCAATGCAGGGGACACGGGTTCAAGCCCTGGTCTGGGAAGATCCCACGTGCCACGGAGCAGCTGGGCCCGTGAGCTACAAATACTGAGCTCTGCGCGTCTGGAGCCTGTGCTCCGCAGCAAGAGAGGCCGCGACAGTGAGAGGCCCGCGCACCGCGATGAAGAGTGGCCCCCGCTTGCCACAACTAGAGAAAGCCCTCGCACAGAAACGAAGACCCAACACAGCCAAAAATAAATAAATGAATAAATAAATTAAAAAAAAAAAAAAAAAAATGCTTTATTGCTGGGCTTCCCTGGTGGCACAGTGGTGGAGAGTCCGCCTGCCGATGCAGGGCACGCGGGTTCGTGCCCCAGTCCGGGAGGATCCCACATGCCGCGGAGCGGCTGGGTCCGTGAGCCATGGCCGCTGAGCCTGCGCGTCCGGAGCCTGTGCTCTGCAACGGGAGAGGCCACAACAGTGAGAGGCCCGCATACCGCAAAGGAAAAAAAAAAAAAAGCTTTATTGCTAAAAAATGCTAACCATCAACTGAGCCTTCAATGAGTCTTAATCTTTTTGCTGGTGGAGGGTCTTGCCTCAGTGTTGATGGCTGCTGACTGAGCAGGATGGTGGTTGCTGAAGGCTGGGGTGCCTGTGGATATTTCTTAAAGTAAGACAGCAGTGAAGTTTGTTGTATCGATTGAGTCTTCCTTTCACAAACAATTTCTCTGTCACATGCAGTGCTGTTTGATAGCATTATAGCCACAGTAGAACTTTCAAAATTGGAGTCCATCCTCGCAAAACTTGCCACTGCTTTATCAACTAAGTCTATTAATATTCTAAATCCTTTGTCGTCATTTCAACCACCTTCACGGAGTAGATTCCATCTTAGGAAACCGCTTTCATTGCTCATCCGTAAGAAGCAACTCCTCATTCGTTCAAGTTTTATCATGAGATCGCAGCAATTCAGTCACATCTTCAGGCTCCACTGCTCATTCTAGTTCTCTTGCTGTTTTCACCATATCTGCAGTTACTTCCTCCACGGAAGTCTTGAACCCCTTACTGAAATCTTAAACCCTTCAAAGTCGTCCACGAGGGTTGAAATCAACTCCTTCCAAACTCGTATTAATGTTGATATTTTGACCTCTTCCGATGAATCACAAATGGTCTTAATGGCATCTAGAATGGGGAATCCTTTCCAAAGGTTTTCAGCTTACTCTGCCCAGATCCATCAGAGGAATCCTATCTATGGCAGTTATAGCCTTACGAACCGTATTTCTTAAAGAATGACTTGAAAAATCAAAATTTCTCCTTGAACTGTGGGCTGCAGAATGGATGTCGTGTTAACAGGCATGAGGACAGCATGAATCTTGTGTACATCTCCATTAGAGCTCTTGGGTGACTGGGTGCATTGTCCAGGAGCAGTAATATTTTGAAAGGAATCTTTTTTTCTGAGCAGTAGTTCTCAACAGTGGGATGAAAATACTCAGTAAACTGTGTTGTAAACAGATGTGTTGTCACCCAGGCTTTATTGTTCCACTTATAAAGCATAGGCAGAGTAGATTTAGCATAATTCTTAAGGGTCCTAAGATTTGGGGAATGGTAAATGAGCATCGGCTTCAACTTAAAGTCACCAGCTGCATTGACCTCTAACAAGAGAGTCAGCCTGCCTTTTGAAGCTTTGAAGCCAGACATTGACTTTTCCTCTCTAGCTGTGAAGGTCCTAGATAGCATTTTCTTCCAATATAAGGCTCATTTGTCTACATTAAAAGTCTGTTGTTTGGTGTAGCCACCTTCATTATTGATCTTAGCTAGATCTTCAGGATAACTTGCTGCAGCTTCTACATCAGCCCTTGCTGCTTCACCTTGCACTCATGTTACGGACAACAGCTTCTTTTCTTAAATGTCATGAACCACCTCTACTAGCTTCAGACTTTTCTTCTGCAGCTTCCTCACCTCTCTCAGCTGTCATAGAATTGAAGAGAGTCAGGGCCTTGCTCTGGATTAGTCTTTGGCTTAAGGGGATGTTGTGGCTGGTTTCATCTATCCAGACCGCTAACACTTTCTTCCTTTCAGCAATGAGGCTGTTCTGCTTTCTTATTCATGTGTTCCCTGGAGCAGCAATTTTAATTTCCTTCAAGAACTTTTCCTTTGCTTTCACAGCCTGGCTGTTTTGCACAAGAGGCCTAGCTTTCAGCCTGTCTTGGCTTTCAGCATGCCTTCCTCACTAAGCTTAATCATTTCTGGCTTTTTATTTAAAGTGAGAGGCATGCAGCTCTTCCTTTCACTTGAATGCTTGGATGCTATTATAGGGTTATTAATTGGCCTAATTTCAGTATTGTTGTGCCTTAGGGAATAGGGAGGCCTGGGGAGAGGGAGAGGGAGAGAAGAACGCCAGTCAGTTGGAGCAGCCAGAACACACACAACATTTATCGGTTAAGTTCACCATCTTAGATGGGCATGGTTCATGGTGCCTCAAAACCATTACAATAGTAACAGCAAAGATTACTGATCACAGATCACCATAACAAATATAACAATAATGAAAAAGTTTGAAATATTTGTGAGAATTACCAAAATGTGACGCCGAGACACAGAGTGAGCAAGTGCTGTTGGAAAAATGACACCAATAGACTTGCTTGATGCCAGGTTGCCACAAGCATTCAATTTGTAAAAATGCAATAAAGCAAAGCGCAATAAAACAAAATATGCTTGTAATTACAAACAAATCACCCTTACCATGGAGAGATCTGGTGGTCCCCACTTTGACCAAGTAATCAAAGCTGGCGTCACCAATCTTGACACGAGGCATTGCAAGCCTCCTAAAGTGAAGCAGTAAGAAAGAAATAACACAATATCACCTTTATATATCACATTTATATTATTGTTAAAAATGTTATACTTGAGGGACTTCCCTGGTGGCGCAGTGGTTAAGAATCTGCCTGCCAATGCAGGGGACACGGGTTTGAACCCTGGTCCGGGAAGATCCCACATGCCGCGGAGCGGCTAAGCCCGTGTGCCACAACTACTGAGCCTGTGCTCTAGAGCCTGCGAGCCACAACTACTGAAGCCCGTGTGCCACAACTACTGAAGCCCGTACACCTAGAGCCCGTGCTCTGCAACGAAGAGAAGCCACTGCAATGAGAAGCCCATGCACTGCAACTAAGAGTAGCCCCCGCTCGCTGCAACTGGAGAAAGCCCATGCACAGTGATGAAAACCCAACGCAACCAAAAATAAGTAAAATAAAAAAATTTTTTAAATGTTATACTTAAATATAACCATTAAGAGACAACATGACAAATCCAGACTGTGTGACATTCTGTAGGACAACTGACCTAAGTTCTCTCATTATAAACAACCAAAAAAATGTGTCTGTTCTCCATTAAAAGTTCTAAAAAAGATATAAAAACAGAATGTAATGTGTGGATCTAAATGGGCCCTGGATCCTGGAGACAGTTGGGAAAGAGTGAATATGGATGGCTTATTAAACGGTGTTATGGAATTTTTGTTTTCGTAGATGTGATAATGAGTTAGTGATTATAGAATATGTTCTTATTTTTAGGAGATGTAAATTTGCAAATTGAAGTATTTAGATGTAATGTGTCATGTCTGCCACTTGTATTCAGATGGTTCAGAATTTGCTGCCACAAATATGGCAAAATGTTAAGTTAGTGAACGTATGTGAAGAGATCTGGGTGTTCATTGTACTATTTTCTCTTTCAATTTTACTGTACATTTGAAAATCTTCAAAGTAAAAGCTGAGGGAAAGGTTACAGCATATGATACTGCCAAAGGAAAACAATTTGAAAAGTTTGTGTGAATGAGAAAGCATACGCATATTCTACTGCCCTATATTAACATTTGACACTTCTGTCTTTCCATGCTAGTGGCTTGGATAATAAGTGTTCTGTGTATCCACTGACGTTTGACAAAAATGAAAACATGGCTGCCAAAAAGAAGTCTGTTGCTATGCACACCAACTACCTGTCGGCCTGCAGCTTTACCAACTCTGACATGCAGGTAAATAAGGGGACGCATGATGACAGGCCAGCCTGCTGGGGAGCAGGGTTGGTCGTGGAGAGCTAAAGCGGAGTTGCAGGCGAGGAAGCTGTGCTGGTGTCCCTCTTCACAGGAGGCTGTGTGCACTCCAGTTGACTCTAAGAGGAAGCTCCTGTTGTTTTTCATATATATATATATATATATGTTTATATGTGTGTATATGTGTGTGTATATGTGTATATATATGTTTATGTGTGTATACGTGTATATATGTTTATGTGTATATGTGTGTATATGTTTATATGTGTGTATATATGTGTTTATGTGTATATATGTGTGTATGTGTATACGTGTGTATGTTTATATATGTATGTGTATGTTTATGTGTGTCTATGTGTATATATGTGTGTGTATATATGCGTATATATATTTTTTTTTTTTTTTTTTTTTGAGCATGCCACTCAGCTTGTGGGATCTCAATTCCCCTACCAGGGATTGAACCCAGGCCACGGCAGTGAAAGGGCCGAATCCTAACCACTAGACCACCAGGGAATTCCTGGTTATATTTTTAATAAAATCAGAAATGGGGAAAGTCAAGGCTGTTGACTGTTGGCAGAGATGAGATGAACTCCATGCCATATTGAACCTCCTCCTCTAATTGACTTGGTGGGGGTGGAAGTGGGTCAAGGAACCTTCTGGGGTGGTGGAAATTCCTGTCTGGGTCAGAGAGGTGGTTCCAAGGTGCCTCCGTATATAAAACTTCACAGGTGCTGACTTTCAGAGTTGTGTACGTGACACGCCTCATCGTACCTGTTTTACACTCCCGTTTTAACACATTCGAAAAGAAAAAGCATCAGAGGGTAAATCTGTGCCCTACTTTGAACAAGCCACAAAGTGGAGACAATCCAACTTCAATGCTTTGGCCACGTTTTCTCTCACAAGTCCTAAAGCATCCTATCGTGTCTCTGTCACATCTCTCCAGAAAATCTGCGCAGATGCCACCACCCGCATTGCCAGATACCAGGGGTGACTGAATAGCAGGGGAGGTTGGTAGCTCAGAGCAGGAGTGGGGGGTCATAAACGTGCTGCAGGGGCCACCCTGGAGGACGAGTGTGTTGCCAGTGAGGTGGAGGGGAGCATTGTAGGAGGCAGGTGGCCCGAGAGGTGGGCAGGGCCCGACCACAGGGTGCCCTGAGTGTCGGGGGTGACCCTACAAATGGCAGGGAGCCATTGCTGGGGCTGGGGCAGATTGGGTTTGTTTGAAGGAGGAGACTGAGTCAGATTAAAGGCCACTCTGGCTTCAGCTGCCTGACGTCAGCGGCGGGGTTGGGGGGTGGCAAGGATAGCGGCAAGGAGACCCGGGGATGGGTAATTGTCTCACTTCTGACGGGAGGGCTGTTCGGACTTAGAGGGCAGCGTTTACACCTGTTATTTGCGACCAGGAGTCTTGCAGGCCTGTGCAGTAGAGAGTGCTGTTGCCCTGGCTGCTGCAGTGGCCACATCGGATGTCTTTGGGCCTGAGGGGCAGCCAAAGCAACAGAGGATGTTTAGTCTCCTGTTCTGGATGGTGAATCCTGAACAAGCTTTTATTATTCTCTGTGTTTTGTTTTTCTCACTTGCAAGTGAGGATCGTAGTAAATTCCTCCCTCATGAGGTTTTCTGAGGATTAAATGAGATGATTCATCTCAAATACTTAGTAAATATCAATAAACATTAGCTCTTACTGTTTTGTTATTTATATTAACGCAAAGCTTCATGGGTGATTCAGATGCATAGCCTAGTTTGGGTACCACTGAACTCAGGAACTAAGCTTCCTTCCAGCTCTGGGATCTAAGATGAAAAACAAAAACCTCAAGAAGCTGGTATAAGACCTACAGATTCTCTACATTCCAGAATAAATGAGTGACAATGAGTTAGAGGATCTGTTTAGTGCATTTATCATAATGAATGTTTGGTTTATAAAATTTATTTTTACTTACATTGTAATGAAGAGCACAAATATTTAAAATATTTTTTAAATATTAAGAAGTTACTGTTAGCTTTTAAAAACTATTCATTTCTTTGACTGAAGAGTATGGTATGGAAAATTCCCATTAAAGAGCTAAACTGAGGGAATCATTTCAGGCAGTCATTTGTTTGGACCTGATGTCCCTAAAAAGATTGACAATTACTGGCCCCTTTGCAAATGTTAGGACAGGACTGGGGTGGAGCATCCACTAGTGGGTGTGGCCAGCAGAGATTGGAGGGAATTGTAGCACATCACAAAATACAAGTTCTCAAATTAAGACATGGTCCAAGTCTTGTGTGTTCCTAAGCTGCTTTGACCAGCCTGAGTCCTCTTGTCAGGTGTACACAGGCCTCTTAAGGGAAGTCGAGGCCAGAGGGAGTCCCATGGGCAGCTGCATGGGCTTTGCAGCCTGGAGAGTCTCCAAATTTGAGAGCTGCCTGCAAGTGGGGGCTTTGAGGAGGGCCTTGGGGCCCACACCCAAGAAGCCTGAGAACTCTGGAACTCAGCCAGCTCTTTCTCCATGGAGGGGCCTCTCCTGGCTGCAAGAAGATCCTAGGCCTCCCGGACTGCTGGCAGGAACACACTCCCAAGACGGTGTGGCCAGCAGGTGGAAGGCCAGGGTGGGAATGGATTCTTTCCTTGTAATATGTCCCCTCCCTGCAAGAAAAAGAAGATTCTTTTACAAGTGCTAGGCCTAGCGTGCGAGAGGGAAGGGAAGAGAGGGGGAAGGAGGGAGAGGATGAGAGGAGACCACCAGCACGTGGAAACTAGGGGTGCAGCACAGTCAGTGGGTGCACTGAATGCTGGCAGTCTTTAAGGCCTACTTCCTGTTTCCTTTCCTCAGCCATCAGTAATCTCCACCCACAGAGGGCTCTGTTGTGGGCACTTACACTGCAAGAGCCCCTTCCCACACTGTCTTATCACCTCGTCCAGCCCCTGTGAGCAGCAGGAAGGTGGGGCATAGGGAGGCTCTGCTTGCCAGGGCTTAACCCTTGTGGGTCCCCCCATGGCTGCTCAGAACCATGCTGGCTCCAGGGCTCTGCGATACCATCAGCTGGGTCTTTGAGGCCTTGAGCCCTGGATCCCCACTGCCTTTCTCCCAATTGCACCAGAGCCCAAGCCTCACACACACGGGCAGCAACAAAATTTAAAACCCTAGTTCTGGCCACCATGCCTTTCCCCAGGCACCCCAGTGTTCTTCTTCATGCATGGGCCAGCCTTTGGACTTGAAACTATCCAGAGTCTGCTTGAGGGACAGATGCACTGACCTCAGACAGAGTTTCCTAAAATATACCCTTGATTTGGTCATTCTGCTCAGAAGCTTTCCACAGGTCCCTCTTGCCTACAGGCTAAAGTCCTGACTCCGTACCCAGGCACACCTTTCATTCACTGCACAGGTGCGCCTTCCCCTCAGCTCGCTCTGCTCTCCTCCCCTTCCTTAGTGAGTGGCCAGCTCTCAGTCCTCCTCTGAGATCAGCTCACATGTTGCCAAAGCGGGTTTGGTGTCCCTCTCACAGACCTACCTGTATCTCAGCGCTTCTCACTCTATCATAAGTGATCATTGTCTCGTCTGCCAAGTCCATCAGAAACACCTGCCACCCAGCAATGCTAAGTTTATTAAACCTACTGCAGCAAGGGAGAACCCCAACTTGACAGAATCGCTATACCGTCTCAAAATGAAGAAACTGGGGAAGGGTCCTTAGAGGGTTTCAGGGTCCAGAGTGAGTGGTCCAACCTCACCATGGTTGCAGACCCTGAAATGCAGTTCTCTGCGGGTCCTGAATAAACCCATCTTTGCTGGAGAAATACCTGGCAGTCTATTTGTTTCAGGTCAACAGCTTGCTCACCAGGACTTGCTTTAAGACCCTTACCTCGCTGGGCTTACCAACCCTAAGCTATCATGTCTTAACTAATTTTCCACCTTAAAAGACCCACCTTAAAGTGGGAGGGCACACACCTTGGCAGCGGTCGTGGAGGAAACTGGCGAGGCTTCCGGAAAGAGCTGGTGGGCAAGCTGCTGCCCCTGCGCTTTTTTTGCCTGCAACCATAGCGTGTGGACCATGGCGAGGCACGTGCAAGTCCCCACACAGCAAGGCAAGGAGAACCGTTTTACAGAGTGGAAAAGGAAGTTGGGAGGATTAAAGAGTTCACGGCTTTTCTTTTTTTAAAAAAATTTATTTATTTAATTTATTTATTTTTGGCTGCGTTGGGTCTTCGTTGCTGCATGTGGGCTTTCTCTAGTTGTGGCGAGCGGGGGCTACTCTTCATTGTGGTGCGTGGACTTCTCACTGTGGTGGCTTCTCTTGTTGCAGAGCACGGGCTCTAGGCTCGCGGGCTCAGTAGTTGTGACTTGCAGGCTCTAGAGCGCAGGCTCAGTAGTTGTGGCGCGTGGGCTTAGTTGCTCCGTGCATGTGGGATCTTCCCGGACCAGGGATCGAACCTGTGTTCCCTGCATTGGGAGGTGGATTCTTAACCGCTGCTCCACCAGGGAAGCCCGAGTCCATGGCTTTTCATTGGCTGAATCGTTCCCAGGAAAGAAAAGTCTGTCTTCTTCCTGTTGGTCTCTATCATCACAGGACATGAAAGCTCCCCCTTCCGGTCTCCCACTGTATTTAATTGAGGCTTCTGTTTCATTAATTTTTTACAAAGCTGTTAGTCTTGATAAGTAAGCTTAGTTGGTTCACAGTTTTATCTTGCAGGAGCAGCTATTTCCTGGAGCAGGCAGCTAGGTTATTTTTACTTGGTTTCTCAGTATTGTCTAACGCAGTACCGGGAAGTGTGCCTGGCCCTGGAATTGATTAACATAGGGACAGGGAGTTTGGTGGGTTTCACGCCTTCCTGACAATCCTGTTAACCAAGCTCCAGGAGAGCAGAGACCAAGACACAGTCTTTCTGCAAACCCTGACGCCTAGCGGAGGGCCTGGACGTGGTCAGCACACGGCAGATGCTGGTTGACCCTGTGTGTCTGTCAGCACCACTCAGTGGCCCAGGGAGCCTCTGGGGGATCCAGCTACAGGAGACTGTGTTTAGCAAAATCCTGCTCCAGGTGGGTCCCAGCAAGCAACGTCAGCATCACCTGGGAGTTTGTGGGAAATACAGAATCTCAGGCCCCACCCCAGGCTCTCTATTAGCAGCTGCGTGCGGGGTTGCCCATTAATGTCTGGGAAGCGCAATGCTGGGCGTGGCTGCTTGTGGCAGCCGCTTGAGGTTCTGTTAAGCAGACGTTCACAGAGCACTTCCTACGTGGCAGGCAGGTATAGAGCCCCGCAGGTACCGCAGGGAGACCTCTGGATTTCGCAGGAGGACAGGCACATAAACAGCTCCAGGACAGGCACATAAACAGCTCCAGGACAGCGAGGGTGTCAAAAATGAACTGTTTCTTTCTCAGTACCAGAGAAAGAGTTCTGTGCTTGAGTCCAGATTTAGCAGGCGTGTGTGCGTGTGTGTGTGTGTGTGTGTGTGTGTGTGTGTGTGTGTAAGGAGCCTCCTCTTCCCTGTGGAACTGTAAGAATCTGCTTGGCTTCCCCTGACAGGGACATTAATGACAGCCACACCCTTCCTGTCCTTTCCTGCGGCAGATCCTGACAGCGAGTGGTGACGGCACGTGTGCCCTGTGGGACGTGGAGAGCGGGCAGCTGCTGCAGAGCTTCCACGGGCACGGGGCCGACGTGCTCTGCTTGGACCTGGCTCCCTCAGAAACCGGGAACACCTTCGTGTCTGGGGTAAAGACCCAAGGAGGAAGATCTCTGGGAGGTCCTTTGTCCACGAGGGAGGCTCATGGTGGCGCTTCCTGTTAATTCGTGGGACTAGACTGGACACTTGCCTGGATGGGGCTGAGATTCCTTAAATAAGTAGCAGAGAGTTAGCATCTGAGAGCTTTAGAGACAGTCGCTAGGCACCAGGAGGCTCAGGTGGCAGTGGTGGTGAAGCATCGCTGTGGCGTGATCAGAGCTTTGACACTGGTGGGACACTCTCGCGCCCCACCCCTGCCAGTCGCCAGCCCCTCCCACTCTCGGGCACAGGGAACAGCGTATCTGAAGGCTACGAGTCGGACAGGCAGGCCACCATGGCAGAGGAGCACCAGATGAGCCAGGATACCTGGGACCCACGTTTGCTACCTGACTCTACGTTTCATCCTCTGTAAATTGGGCATAAGGCACGCTAGCGTTTGCCCCCCACCTTCCCCAGGATGTTGTGAGCAGTAGAGGGAAGAGTTTACAGTGTGTTATGCAGAGAGGCAAGTATTTCTATGGACACCTGGGAATAAGAATGGAGAACTGAGGTGGCTGACCTGACCCCTGGGTCCTGTCTCATCTCGCTCAGGAGACAAGTGATGAGAGAGGACAGAGATGCAAACGCTGTCTAATGATGTTTGCTCCGAGCTGCCCACATCTTAGTCCCGGGCCTCAGGTGAGGGCTGTGAGGCCTCGAGTTGGCAGGGACCCTGATTTTCTTCTTGGGTATTTGGCCCTACCTGTGTACATTTCATTCTTGTGTCTTTGTATAACTGTATTTATCCCTACTCAACTACACTCTTTTTTCAAATTGTTGATATCATTGTGGATTGTATTGTCTCTTCCAGAGTATTAAACTCCATCTGATGTAGGGTCCTGTAACGATTTGAAGAGACTCGCTGATTCCTTTGTCCACATTCTCAGTAAAGATGCTTGGAGTGCGGAAGTCCCACAGCAGGTCTTTCTGAGACATCAGTCATGGCACCTCATCCACCCTTTCCTCTGAGTTGAAACCAACACCTTGGACACTAATTTTAACCCATGACTCCTCCTGTTTGACCTTTGAGAGTCTAATTATATGGCTCATGCTTGATCACAGAAAGCCCTGCAGGAATTGATCAAAATGCTCCCGGAAGCAAGAGAGTATGGGAAAGCCTAGTGTTCATGATTCTCTGGGCCATGGTAGCGGCCCGGAGAAGGTTCACTTTACAGGTGTTGAGGCAGGAGTCCAGGGAGGTGACTTGTCTGAGCCACGCAGCTGACTGCGGGCAACACCCTGACTAGGCTGCTGGGGTGCAGCTGGCCCAGGGGCACCTGGCTCTCCACCTGTGCTCAGGCTGCCCCACACACCTGAGACAAAGCTGGGAGGTCCCACCACACCCACTGTCCGCCTGCCCTCCTCTCCTCTGGGCTTATAGAGGCAGAGATAAAGAGGAGGGGGAAAGAGAGGGAAAAGTGAAGAGAGATGCCCAGGAGGAAGGGGAGAAGGAGGTTCTGGAGAGTTTGCAGCCCCTCAGAAAGCTGGGAGAGAAGAAAACATGCTTAAAAGGGGGCTGGGTGCCTTCCCTTGCTCGTCACCCTGACCCCAAGACCTCTCTCTGGCCGCGTGAGGGCTTATCAGTTGAGGAAAGTGACCTTAGGTAAAGCTAGTGCCAGAAAAGCATATTGTCAGCCATTTACTAATGGGAACTAAAAGGTCTCTGTGACATAACCAGAACTCATGCCTGTCTGTAGACATTCCTTGCATTGTACATAACTCTGGGCAACTTTCTGTTTGTAGGGATGTGACAAGAAAGCCATGGTGTGGGACATGCGCTCCGGACAGTGCGTGCAGGCCTTTGAAACACACGAATCTGACATCAACAGCGTCCGGTCAGTGAGTAGAATGTTCCCGTTGCTCCTCTGTCCTCCAGTGTTCCCCGGCCTGGGCTAGTACTTAGCCTCTAGGCTCAATTTATTTGGCTGAGAGAGGCTTTTCCAGCAATAATGGCTGATTTGTGGTGGGACTGAACAGCACTCCCTATTTCTTGGAGAATTTTAATATAATTGCACTAGGGGCAATGGATATTATCCTGTCTAGGTCAAGTCAGTGTTTCTCATTCATTCATTCAAAAAAATGTTTATGAAGTCCTTATCTGCTAGACATTATTCCAGAAACTGGGAGTACTGTTTTGAACAAGACAACATCTCTACTGTCCTACAGAAGACAAAGCACAGATAAATGTGCTATTTAAGTACTGCTAAGTGCTAAGAAAAAGTAAAACAGGAAACTGTGATAAGATGGGTTATTTCTTTGAATGGTCAGGCCTCTCTGATAAATTGATGTTTAAATTGAGACCAGGATAATGAAGGAGGCAGGCTTGCAAAGAGCTGGGGGGAAGATCAGGGAGGTGAGATGTTCAGGGACCTAACAAAAAGCCAGGTCACCACTAGCGAGTCCTGAGTTGGGGAGGTGGCTAGCGTGATCCATGTTTTGCCTTTAAAAGGTCACTCTGGATGCTGTATGGAGAATGGATTGTAGGGGAGCAAGAATGGAAGTATGACGGCCAGTTAGAAGGTTGTTGTGTGAGTTTTAGAATGAAATGATGGTGGCTGAAACTAAAGAAGACACACAGGGAGGATAGAAATGTCCAGAATTGGGAAGGAGTTCAGATTTTACCCTAGCTGCCACAGATTCATGGATGCTGCTAGAAGGCATGAGACTCCTGGGTTAGAGATGAAGGATAGTTGGTTACTCATAGTGATGGCAGTAGCTGGGGTATCAGCATTTTTGTGCTGGTTACCTAAGCCCCAATTCTACAGGGTCACATGAAAAGGGCCAAATGACACCTGCCCATGCAAAGGGCTGCATTATAGGAGAAGAACCCTCAGCTCAGGGAACCTGTATCTTTTATAAGGGGCAGTAAGGCATTGATCCATTTGCTAAGACAGGGAGGGTTGGAGGCAGTGCAGGGAGAAGGCAGTGGTTGCATATGGATTCTGGAGCTCTGTCTTGGGCCAGCTAAGTCTGAGACGCTATTATACGACCAAGTGGGAATGTCAAGTAGGTAGCAGGAGCTGTGAACCGGATTCCAAGAGAGAGGTCAGGACTTGACATATATATTTAGAAGCTGGCACTGTCAGGACAGCATTTAAAGTTTAATCACTCAAGAATATTTATACTTAGAGGAAAGTACTAGACTTATTCCCCTTAAAAGCCAGAACACAGGGCTTCCCTGGTGGTGCAGTGGTTAAGAATCCACCTGCCAATTCAGGGGACACGGGTTTGAGCCCTGGTCCGGGAAGATCCTATAGGCTGCGGAGCAACTAATCCCGTGCACCACAACTACTGAGCCTGCGCTCTAGAGCCCGTGAGCCACAACTACTGAGCCCGTGTGCCACAACTACTGAAGCCTGCACGCATAGAACCCGTGCTCTGCAACAAGAAAAGCCACAGCAATGAGAAGCCCGCACACTGCAACCAGAGAAAAGTCCACATGCAGCAGTGAAGACCCAACACAGCCAAAAGTAAATAGATAAAATAATAGTAATAATAATTTTTAAAAAGCCAGAACACAATAAGAATACTTAATTACCTTAGTGGTAGAAATATTAATGAGAATTTTCTAGCTCTTTGACCTCAAATGTAGGAAAGGAAAACAGGGGAAAAAAAACTATCACTTTTTGCACATGTGCAGTAATTACCCAGAAAATCCAAGGAAATCAATTGAGAAATTACTACAGATAGTAAATGAGGTTTTTTTTTGTGTGTGTGTGGTACGCGGGCCCCCCCACTGTTGTGGCCTCTCCCATTGTGGAGCACAGGCTCCGGACGCGCAGGCTCAGTGGCCATGGCTCACGGGCCCAGCTGCTCTGCAGCATGTGGGATCTTCCCGGACCGGGGCACGAACCCGTGTCCTTTCCATCGGCAGGCAGACTCTCAACCACTGTGCCACCAGGGAAGCCCAGTAAATGAGGTTTTTAAGATACAGGATAGAATATAAAGCCACAAAACTAAATTAAATCCCTATAGATTCATGAAATAACAGCTTAAACATGCACGTTCTCTCACCCATGCTGTTCCCTCTACCCAGAACCCTCTTCTTCTAATATCCACCAGGTCTCTACTTAGGCTGCCCTCTCTCCAGAAGGCGTGGTTATTTTTCTTTTTAGATATTTATTTATTTTGGCTGTGCCAGGTCTTAGTTGCAGCACGCGGGATCTTCGTTGCGGCGTGCAGCATGCACCCGGGATCTAGTTCCCCAACCAGGGATCGAACCCGGGGCCCCCTGCACTGGGAGCGCGGAGTCTTACCCACTGGACCACCAGGGAAGTCCCTGAAGGCCTGATTAGAGGAGAGGATGACTGTAACAGTAATAATCATTAGTTATTGCATGCTTTTTATTTGGCACCATGCCACGTTCTTTGTATAATATGTATACTGTCTTATTCAGTCTTTATAGCAGGAAATGTGCATTATCATCCTCACTTTTCAGATGAAGAAACTGAGGCTGGGCCAGGTGAAGGCACTTGCCAGAAGTATCCCATGTAGTGAGTGGTCAGTGCAGACAGCTTCCCGTGGCTCTGTATATCTGATTGCAGTGTCTGTGTTTATAACCACTGTCTTATCCCTTAGCTCTGGCCAAGTCTTGGGAATGGGGTATATGATCAAGGGGAAGCAAGGATACAGGGGACCTGCCTGTGTTCAGTGTCTGGTACAGATATACATATTATCTCATTTACTCCTCGCCAATACTCTGCAAGGCCAGTGTCACTGTCCCCTGTTTACAGAGAAGAAAATTAGGTCAATGGGACCTTCCAGATGAGCCTCCCTTTCTTGCCTCTGTAATGAGTGGTCTGTGTATCCCTAGAAGTCTGGGGGACCAGCATGGGACAGCCTTCCCAGATGGTTCTGATGGGCACCCAGGACTGGGAATCACCACTCTTAAGTGCCCACACTTTCTCTCTGCAGATACTACCCGAGCGGAGATGCCTTTGCTTCGGGATCAGATGATGCTACGGTATGTTTCTAAGTTATTGAGAGCTTTTCCTATCCAAAGGAGAGATATGCTGACCTAATTTTAGTTTTCAAAAATAACTTTTTTCCTGATTACAGAACTGATGTGACTTCAATAAAGAAAACTTGGGGGAAAACACTAAATTATGTTAATCATTATACCCAAGAGAAATCACAGTTCGATGAATTCCTTTCTGTCTTTTTAGTTTTTAAACAAAATGCTTTATAATTTGCTTTTTTCACTGAGCAATAGATTGTGAACATTTTCCCATGCCAATACATATTTTTCTCCCACGTTATATTTTCTTAATGATTGAATAGTTTTCCATGTTATGGATATGCCATCATTTACTTAACCAATCTTCAGGTTTGGGGTCATTAGTTTTTTTCCAAGGTTTTCTTTCCTGTTAAAAACACTGCTATAAGCAAATATTTTTGGTACCTCTCTTATCATTTCCTTAGAATTAATTCTCTGACATGAACTTGTTGAGTTAAAGATCAGCCTAGTTTTTTGTTGTTGTTGTTGTTTTTTGCGGTACGCGGGCCTCTCACTGTTGTGGCCTCTCCCGCTGAGGAGCACAGGCTCCGGATGCCCAGGCTCAGCGGCCATGGCTCACCGGCCCAGCCGCCCCGCGGCATGTGGGATCTTCCCGGACCGGGGCACGAACCTGCGTCCTCTGCATCGCAGGCGGACTCCCAACCACTGCGCCACCAGGGAAGCCCAAAATCGGCCTAGTGTTAAGGCTTTTGATACTAATTGTCAAATTATGTTGACCTGTATTTCAGGAGAAAAAAAATATCCTCCTGTTCCCTCAAAATAGCAAATATCTTATTAAATAATGAACTGCACTCTAATTTGCTATCCTTATTACAGGGGAATACAGGGAAGAAATTACAGGGGAATAGATTGAGGGTTTGATAATCATGAAAATTTTAAACTTCTGTATTTCAAAAGATATTTAACAAAATTTAAGGGCATACCTTTGGGAGAATTCAAGAGCTTTCAAAACTTCCCTACCCTTTGATCCAGCCATGCTATTTCTTGGGAACAATTCTATTCTAAGGATTCTATTTTTTAGCTGTTCTAAGGAAAATATCAGAGATGCATATAAAGATTTTTATAGAAGAAGGATCATGGCTTCCCCATAATTTTATTTGTAAAAGAGAAAAATCAGACGTAATCAAACACTTAGCAGGGTATAGCTAAGTAGATTCTGATATATCCACATGAGGAATATAACAACCATATTACTCCTGTTTTTTTTTTTAAGATTATTTAATGATATGAGAAAATGCTCATAACATAATGCTAATAGAAGCAATAATGAAACATCCTCCCCATTTAAATCCACACATAAAATAGATTAAGACTGAAGGGAATCGTCCAGATGTTAGTAAATACCTCTAGGATTGGGGGTGACGTTTATTTCCTTCTTTATGCATTTCTGAGTTTTCATGAATTTTCTACAGTGAACACATATTCTTTGTCAGAAAAAAAAAAGAGGGCTTTCATTTTTGTTTTTGTGCCTAAAGAAATCTGTATTTGCTGTTTCTTTGAATCTCCAGTAATCCCTGGAGATTGATAGGAATCGGGATTGAGGGAGAAAATACTAGGAGAGAAAACGAAAGAGGTTTTTCCCTTATCCCTCAAACTACACAAGCCACTGGCACCAGCCTGTAGCTCTGTAGCCATCAATGCACCAAACAGGATCCAGAAACAAGTGCCTCTTTGTCTTCTTTGTCACCCCAGTGTCGCCTCTACGACCTCCGGGCAGACAGGGAGGTTGCCATCTATTCCAAAGAGAGTATCATCTTTGGAGCTTCCAGCGTGGACTTCTCCCTCAGTGGTAAGATTTTATTTCAGAAACTTTCCCAGGACCGTAAAACAGGACTTCAATGAAACCCAGCTCTGCCAAGCTTCCCCTCCTAGCTAAACTTCCTATGGGTCCATGTGCTAAAGAGTCTACTTTTGCACCAGTTTTCCTCCACTGCATTTTTGACAGCCCGCTTTGCCCTGCCTGAAGCAGCTTCCCCGGCCCAGTTCACTCCACGGGAAATGGCTGGGCCCACCTAATGCTCTTCTTCAAAACAATGATGTATCAAAACTGCATCTGCGCCTTTAGGCATTTCCTCTCCAGCCTTCCATTTTCCTTTCACACCTGAAAAGGGACCTTTTTTCCCAGAGGTGGGGCGGTGGGGGGGGCGGGGAGTGAGCAAGAGTCCCTTTCTTAATTCCCTGAAGCTCATGGCACCTCTGCCCTCACAGCTGGGGGGGGCTGCCTGTGAAAGTTAAGGCAGCACTCGTATGCTGGGTCACTGGACCATTCAGTTTTCCCAGACACTCCCCGGTTGTGTAGCTGTGCTTTTGTGCATACATGCTGCTACTGGAACGTCTTTTCCCGTCCTTCTCTGCATTGCAAACTCCTATTCAGTCCTCAAAAGCCAACTCAAATGTTGCTTTCCCTGTAGTGCTCTTTTTTAAAAACATTTTAATTTAATTTAATTTTAATTTATTTATTTATTTTTGGTTGCGTTGGGTCTTTGTTGCTGTGCGTGGGCTTTCTCTAGTTGCATCGAGCAGGGGCTACTCTTCATTGCAGTGCGCGGGCTTCTCATTGCGGTGGCTTCTCTTGTTGCGGAGCACGGGCTCTAGGTGCGCGGGCTTCAGTAGTTGTGGCACGCAGGCTCAGTAGTCATGGCTTGCAGGCTCTAGAGCGCAGGCTCAGTAGTTGTGGCGCATGGGCTTAGTTGCTCCACGGCATGTGGGATCTTCCCGGACCAGGGCTCGAGCCCGTGTCCCCTGCATTGGCAGGCGGATTCTTAACCACTGCGCCACCAGGGAAGTCCCCTGTAGTGCCCTTCTTGATCCCCCTTCCTCTATGATCACATAACACTTCACACATAGCTGAGCACTTCCATGACAGCCCTTACCACAGGGTGCTGCAATGATTTATGAGTCAGCCTGCCCACCACCACCCTCCACAGGGGCCAGCAACTGTGCTTTCTCCTCTTTGAATCCCCAGGGCAAAGCACAGTGCCTGGCACATATGGGCACTAAATCACTGTTTATTAAATGAGTGAATGAATGAATGAGCGAGTGCATGAGTGAGAGTCATGAAAAGAAAAACAAGAAGGAAGGAACTGGTTTCATAACCATCATATCCTCCTGCTTTAAGGTCGCCTGCTGTTTGCTGGATACAACGATTATACCATCAACGTCTGGGATGTCCTCAAGGGATCCCGAGTCTCCATCTTGTTTGGACATGAAAACCGTGTTAGTACTCTACGAGTTTCCCCTGATGGGACTGCCTTTTGCTCAGGATCATGGGATCATACCCTCAGAGTAAGAGAGAAGTTTTTCTACTTTCCTCTGTGTGTGAGAGCACGAGTGATTGGCCTTCCTGAAAGCAGAGAGGTCAGAGTAAGCTAGGATGGGCCTGGGCAGCCAAATTAGAGCTCTACTTTCAATTCTATAGCCACAGAGAAATGATTTGCCTGGGGAGGTAGTGAGTTCCCCATCAATGCTGCTATTCAAGCATAGATACCCTGAAAGTCTGATTCCAGCCTTTGACAAGTCAGATTGCCAGTCTCACCTCCCAGTAGTGCTGGATTCTTACTCTTTGGTCACAGACCCCTGTGAAGCCTACACAGGGGCTTCAGGAGACCTATGAAGCCCCTGCAATTATATGCTAAATTGTGTGTGTGTGTGTGTGTGTGTGTGTGTGTGTGCGCGCGCGTGCGTGCGCGCGCATGCGCATTTTTCCAGGAAAAGTGTCCTCATGGCTTTTAGTAGATTCTCAAAGAGCTCCATGACTTTGTCAGATGTTGGCTCCCTAGAAATGCCACCAAAATAACCTGTTCATCAAGCAAAGCTTACCTCACTGTGGAAGATCACAAACTTGACAGTCTTATTAGCATTTCAGAAGGGGAGAGCAAAGGCAGGTATTTATGAGGTTTGGGGAGTCTGGTTGAAGGCAAGTCTTTTGATGGAGGGACTTAATTAGGATTGGACAAATTTGTGGCATAGTTTAAGATTGTTGGACACAGGGTGGGGGGAGGGAGAGAATTTCAAAGACCATCTTGAAAAGTAGGCGGTCATTTGATGCTGTGTACTGTCGTGAGAAGTGTGTGTCTTTTCTAAAGAGGGTAATTGAGTAGTCTAGTCTTAGGGTAAATAGATAAAAGGATTTTTGCAAAGTTCCTGAAACAAACAGTAAAGTTATCTGTGACTTCATCATCCTGGGCAAGAGTTTGCTAAATTAATAAACATGTCAGTGTACCCAGTGAGCTGAATGGGTACAGAGGGTTCTGGTTTTCAATCTAAGAGTTACCTTCCCTAGCAAGAAGGCCACAGATGCCCTTCAGATGATTAACTAAGGGAGAGGGGGAGCCAGGGCCAAAGAAGCACCTTTGAGTTGCTAGGAGTAAAGTGTTATCTTTCTAAGACATGTGAATGCTCTATTTTGGATGTCGTGTGTATGTTTGTGTATAGTAGACTATGATTTTATCTCTTTAAACTCAGGTTTTACAAGTCATTAACTGAAAACAGACTAAAAATTATCTATTTGTGTCTTTGCAGGTCTGGGCTTAATCATAATTCACATATAGGTACCTGAGAATAGAATTTGAAATCGTCACATGTAAATAGATCTTGCTTCTAGAGGATCTCAGAGTTTATTGCAACTTAGCTTAAGGGAGCAGCTCCATGACTGAAAGTTCAGCAAGCATCTCCAATATTGCTGTTAAAACCACCACCCTGGAAAGATCCCAGTGTGAGCCTCTAGCGCTATGAGAACACCTTCAAGTACAGTGTTTTTCACTTCAAACACTTTTTAAAATGTATCTGTTTTTAAGGTTATTCTAAACTATCGTCTCAGCTCATTCTATCCCCAGTACAGTTCAGCATATAATATATTCCATATTGTTTCCTTGAATCAAATTTATTTTTCGGAGCACTTTAAAAGCTGATTTTTCTCAGTGTACACTGTGACTTTTGGAACGTTCCCCTGCAAGTGCTGACTTTAATGGACTGTGTGAGAAGGACAGCGTTGATTGGTCTTTGATAGAAGAAAATGCCGATTCCAAATGTAATTAGACAGAATCAATTTTTTTAAAGTGTGTTTTTATGGTGAAAGTATCCTTCTCAGCCTTGCGTCCTATTGTATTTTTTCGGATAAAACATTTTCATATGTGTGAACAGTTATAAATGAAGCAGAGATATCATAAAATAGAAGGTTTGATGTGTGAATCTTGTGATGGTGGGATATATCTCTGCATCATGGGGACAGGACGTCTTCTTAGAGGGAAAAGCTGAATGTTGTTTGTGACACAAATGCTTCTCAGAGCAACCAAAACCTTTCTGTGTGGGAACACAAGTCAGTAAACTCATTTAAAAACCTGTTTGTAGCGTTAGAGGTATTAGGATTAGTAGCATCTACTCAGGCTAAAATGAATCTTGTTCATATCAGTTATACTCATCTTTATTGCATCGCAAGTGCAATTACATATACAAATTAATTGATAGGTCTCGAATGATAATGTCTTTGCTTCACTTATATTGAGGAAAAATAACATAAAATATATCTTGTCTTTATGTGAAATTCAGCAGTTCCTTCTGGAAGGTACCAAGTGCTTTAGTTACAGGATCCCTTATTTTCTGTTCTGTTTTGTTTTAAGGTGTAGAGGCTGATTCTTTGTTTTAGAAAACTCCTCATTCATAAAGATGGCATGCATCACTTAGGGAAATAAAAGGTCATCTCAGACCAAAAATAGTTCCTGGGTGAGGCTTGCCCTGTGGGTGGTCTGGGGTCTGGCAGGCCAGGTTCTCGTGGTGCCCGAGGGCTGTGTGTGCTGAGTCCCCTGGATCCTCGGTCCCCTCTCCTGACCCTGCTCCAGCCTGGCCCTTTTCCTAATGGTAGTTCTGGCTTTGCAGGCCCAGCCGCAGGCTCTGCTGCTTGCAGTTGCCCTTCCAGGGCTGGAGCCATCCGACAGGCCTGGACCCAGTGCCCCTGTAAACCTCAGGGGGTGTGCCAGGCCCACCTGCAAAACAACTTGTTCAGGTATCAAGATGGGCCCAGTCAGTCAAAAATTACCCAAGCCAGCTTTTCAATCAACTCTTTTTAAATAAACGTAATGATTATATGCAATCATTTGCCAAGAAGACATTTACCAAGGGTTTTACTACACAACAGGCCCTGGAGTAGAGAGAGAAAATATGAAAGGCTCCTGCTCACCCCCATACCCCCTCACTGCCCCCTCCTCCTGCATCCCCCAGACCTCCACCCCGCCCTACCCACCTTGAGAGCCCAGAGGGAAGCGGGGGAGGGAGCATGGTCCAGAGGGACAACTTTTCAGCCACCTTCTCCCTCTAGTACATTCCAGTCTGAACAGGGGCTCAGGGAAATGGGCACAGGGTCTACCCAGCTCCTGCCAACTGCTGAAGGGCTGGCCCCACAATGTGTCCTGTGAAATTCCCAAGCTCTGCTCCCAGAATGTTCCTGAGCTTGTTCCTGGGCTCCTAGTTATGGCATCCCCTTCCCTCTCTCCCACAGACCTTTTTGTGTCTCTGCACTCTGACCTGGGCCTCCCAGAAGTGAAGGAAGGCAGGGCAAAGGAAAAGTCACCCAGACTCTGGGGAAGCAAATTCAAGGTTATATGTTTGGAGAGGTGGGGGAGCATCTTCAGTATATGTGCAAAATAGCCCCTAACTTTCCAATCAAAAAAGTGACCACAATGTGACCACATTTCAGCCATAAAAAGAAACGAAATTGAGTTATTTGTAGTGAGGTGGATGGAACTAGAGACTGTCATACAGGGTGAAGTAAGTCAGAAAGAGAAAAACAAATACCGTATGCTAACACATACATATGGCATCTTAAAAAAATAATGGTTCTGAAGAACCTAGGGGCAGGACAGGAATAAAGATGCAGATGTAGAGAATGGACTTGAGGACATGGGGATGGGGAGGGGTAAGCTGGGACGAAGTGAGAGAGTGGCATGGACTTATATACGCTACCAAATGTAAAACAGATAGCTAGTGGGAAGCAGCCGCATAGCACAGGGAGATCAGCTCTCGGTACTTTGTGACCACCTAGAGTGGTGGGAGAGAGATGCAAGAGGGAGGGGATATGGGGATATATGTATACGTACAGCTGATTCACTTTGTTATACAGCAGAAACTAACACACCACTGTAAAGCAATTATACTCCCATAAGGATGTTTAAAAAAATAATAAATAATAATTTTTTTTAAAGTGACCTTCAAGGCCCTAAGACAGTATTCCCTGAAACACTCACCCCCATGGGCAGTTAGCCACCTCCCCTATAAGTATTTAATCTCAGAGTGCCTGTTGTTTAGTATTTACTGATGAAATACTTGGTTGGAAATATACTACACCACATGGAAACTGAAGGATAAACCCCAGGTAATAAATTATATTTTGCATATTCAAAATAATGCTGAGTGGAGTGTTTTAATCTGGTTTTCTTTTTTTAGAGGACTTGGAGGCAAAGCTACCAAACCGTTGTGGTGAAGGGGCCAAATAGATGTGCCCTGAGGTGTGCATAGCCTTGGACACCCCCTTTCCAGCCAGAGAAGAGAAAGGTTAGGCAGACAGGGGGGTCAAACAAGGAGGTATGTGATGACAGGTGTTTGTGGGAAATACCTGTGAACTGAAACCAAGGCAGCTGCTTTGGAGGGAATGGGCGGCTGGCCTCCCAGAAGTAGGGCCCTGCTGCTGGTCCTGTTCTGCAGTGAGCCCAAGGCCAGAGCAGGCACCCCATATCCACTTCCCTCTTCCCACTCTGGACCTCCTCTATACCCTTCCCGGGATTATAAGTGGCTTAAAAGCAGTACAGGTTGTAAGGGCCTTAGCATCCTTGCCTCTCATAGTTGCTTGGCCATCTGGCTAGAAGGTGGTCCTGCTGACACTAGGACTCATCTCTAAGAGGGGGACGGCGTGGGGACAAAGGATGTGCACCTAGTTTCAGACCCAGCTCTACCACTTTTACAGGATATACAGTGTCTAAATTTGTCTCAGCCTTAGTTCCCTCATCTAGGAAATGGGACAGTTCCAAGGTATGTAAAATACCTTCCCCTCCTCCCTTTCCTGTTCCCTTCCTCTCCTTTCCAATTCCTTTCCCTTCTCCCTCCTTCTCCCTACTCCCTTGCAACATCGGTACGCGGACCTCTCACTGCTGTGGCCTCTCCCGTTGCGGAGCACAGGCTCCGGACACGCAGCCTCAGCAGCCATGGCTCACGGGCCCAGCCGCTCCGCGGCATGTGGGATCCTCCCGGACCGGGGCACGAACCCGTGTCCCCTGCATCAGCAGGCGGGCTCTCAACCACTGGGCCACCAGGGAAGCCCATCTTCTTGTCTCACCTCTTTCCTTATCCCCTTCCTCCTCCCCCCTTTCCCCCTCTTCTTCTCCCCCTCCTCTCTATATTCCTCTTCCTCTTGTTCATTCTTTTCTCTCCTCTCCCCCCACCCCACATAAGCGATCCCTACTCATGTATCAAATTGATAATTATCATCAGTTAGAGATTCATCTGGGCCAGTGGTTCTCAAAGTTTTCCATCTTAGGATCCCTCTACACTCTTAAAAATTATTGAGGACCCCAGAGAGCTTTTTGTTTATATGGATTATACCTATCAGTATTTATCATATTAGAAATTCAAACTGAGCAAAATCATAAAACAAGAATACAGAAGCTCATATTCCGGTGATGATGCCTTTACCACACATCAGTAGCCTCTGGAAAACTCCTGAGAAAGTGAGTGTTTTAAAAGCCACACATATTATTATGTAATATGTATTATTATGAAAATAGTTTTGATCTTGGAGGATCCCCTGGAAGGACTCCCAGGGTCAGATCAACTTTGAAAGCAGCTTATCTGGGCTAATGAGCCCTTTTCCAGCCCCTCCCTGTGAGACCTCCCTGGGGCCATTCAGGCCCTTGCAGGGGTTTGGAAGTGGAGGAAGAAGGTAATTGAGAGAGGGGGGCTCAAACGGAGGCTCTGGGGCAACCATATGCGGCACAGGAGGGGCCCTGCGGGCACAGAGAGGCAGTGGGAAAGGCAAGAGACCAATGGGGGCTGTGAATCACTGAAAAGCTCTAGATATTTTCAGTATTTTAAAAACAAAAACAAAACCAGAAACCATATAAGTAAGGCTCACCCAAAATGTCACATCTTGATTTTTTTGGTTAAAAATGGGACAAGCGAGCCTGGTAACCCTGGTCAACTCATACTAATAATACAAGCTCCTCTGTAAAGAGCTTTTACGATGTGCCAGGTACTATGCTAAGGCCTTTGCACATACCAATTCATGTAATCCTTGTAACAGCCTATAATGCAGTTTATTGCCTCCATTTCATCGGTGGGGAAATTGAAGTTGGGAGGGCTGAATAACTTGCTCATGGTCGCCCAGCTTCTGAGTGGCAGAGGGGGGGTAGTAACCAAATCTGACTGCACACTGCATAGGAAATTCTGTGTGGAGGTTAATTTATTCATTTGTTGTTTGATTGCACTGATAACTATTAGAGTTAACTGATGGCAGGGCCAGAGGATCTACCACTAACCCCCAAGCTACTCCAAATCTAAGAAAAAACTGTGTGCTTGCTGCTAAAATATAATGTCCAAAAAGATAAAATCATGACTCCCTTGAAAATAAACCATGAAGATATATCAAAATGTTTATTTAACTTAATAAAACTTAATAAGGGAATTCATAAGATGTCACAACCAGCTCAGCTTGACGTACAGAGATGTATATTCCCTTCGGGCAAAATTCCTGTGGCTCACCACAGAGGAATCACTGGCACTGGCAGATCAGGCACTCAGCAGTAGCATTAGCCAGCTCAGCCTTTGGAAGGGGAGTTCTGTTGTTGCTACATCCTCGCTCCCTGCTGCATGGCCTCTTCATTCACGGTCCCATGGAGCAAGCACTGTGGCAGCTGTGTAAAGAAGCTCTCCGACCTCCACAGAGCACAGGAATTTGTCTACCTGATCATTAAGAGTCTTCTCTGCAGTGACTGCCCTTTGGAGGCGTTGACATGGGAGACGGGTATCTTCATTCTGCCTCTTCAGAGGGGTCCAGCCACGTATCTCTGTCCAAGATTTCCTTGTCACCAATCTTCAAGGCCCTGACCATCCAGCCAAACCATCAGCAACTGCCCATGAATCAATGTAG
Organism: Phocoena sinus; assembly: GCF_008692025.1. Classification (NCBI taxonomy): domain Eukaryota; kingdom Metazoa; phylum Chordata; class Mammalia; order Artiodactyla; family Phocoenidae; genus Phocoena; species Phocoena sinus. The sequence continues at coordinate 82,341,164 of NC_045764.1, forward strand.
ATCTGTACTCTGGCCATCTCTCCCCCCAGACATAGTGTACAGTCATATATCCTGTTTGAATTTCTGCCCACTGGGAGGATTTTCCTTCACCATTGTCTTCACAGTCCCCCATGAGTGGGGCTATAATGCTCCAGCTGTCCACCTTCATGTAGTACCAGCATATCATACAGACCCATCTATAATCCAGGCTTGAGTTTTCTCCCTCAGTCAGCTGGTCATAAGCAGTCCCCTGAAGGTCATAGGCATGGAACAAGAGAAGCAGCAAACAACAGGAGCTGTGTTGCAGGGGTCTGAGCCGCCTACTCACAATTTACTTGTACCTCATGGACCCGCCTGAGTTCACTCTTTCATATACCATTTGCACTCGATCAGAGATTGGTGCTGTGCACACCCAACCTTAAAACAAGGCACGTCAGACAACGTCCATATTATGAGGAGAACTCAAGCTGCATGGTCACCTCATTCAGCCTCTATGAAGACCTAGTAGCAAGCCAGAACCTGCTTCTCAAAAGGATCGTCATCTGCAGAAGAGGACGTAGATTTGCTTCACAGTCCTAGAGGTCTGCACCATAACTGTATCGGTGCTTGCCAGAGGCTCCATACAGCTTCTCTATTTGACACTTCAAGTATCATTGGACCCGCTGGATCATAAAACCCAAGTGATAGAGTAGCTTGTACTGTAGCCTAGACAGCTGCAGAGCCTTCTCTTGTTCTGCTTCCCAATCCATCCGCCTATAGATGGGTTGAGGTTGCATACTCAAATGTGTATGTTGCCTCCAAAGTGACCTACCAAGGGTTGTGCCTCTTTCTTTTTGTCGGTGATACAAGCTGCAGCAATTCATCTTCCACCCTGACGGGGATATTTCAAAATGCTCCAGACCAATGAACCCTCACAAATTTCACTGCTGGTACAATTCTATGTCAGTCTGTGTCCAATCAGGAGAAATCGTGTTACCATAGAGTAACATGAACAGAGAAAGATTAGTATAAGAAGTATTAACTATAATAGGGAATTGGAGTAACGGACTGGCCAGTAAAAAGTGGAGAATTCTAAGCAATATAGGGATGGTAGCTTTAAGAAGCAGCCAAAAGCTGGGTACTCCCTCAACCTCTCTTGTGGTGATAATTTAACTGTACTGTGATTGCCTGTTTCTTTGTGCCATCGCTAGACTCTAGGGTCCTTGAGAACAGGAACCACATGCCTTGTTCTCCATTATATCTCCAGTGCTAAGGGGGAGACCTACCACCCCAAAGACTAGGAGTAAATGAGTGAATGAATGAGTGAATGCAGCCAATATTGGCACTCTAGCAACCTGCAGGAGAATCATCCTGTTTCCTGCTACGTATCCCAGACCCAAAGAAAGGTACCTCCCACACACACCTGGATGCTTCAGTCCAATCTGAGAAGATGCTGATAATCCTTTCAAGGGAGCCGCCAGTGGAGGGCTGTGTGTAGCCTCTGTCAACCTCTCCTAAAAAGGAGGCAAAAGTCTAGCGCAACTTCCCAGACTGTCCCCACTGGGTTCTTAGTCCCCAAGCCGAGAGCTAAACAATAACCCCAGAAGAGTCTCACTATGCCCCTGATTGCTATGTGAACACATGCACACAGCTGGGCCTCGCCAATTGGGGCCGGAACAGGTGTAAATGGGATTCCCATCAAAGGCTCCTCTCGGGACCTGGGAAAGCAACTGCCCGGGGCGGACCGGGCCGAGCCGAGACAAAGCGGAGCGGGGAGGGGCGGGGCGGGGCGGGGCGCGGGCGAGCCTAGAAAACTGGCCAGGTCAGGCCCCGGCAGAGGCGGAGTCACGGGGGACGTGTTCAGGGAGCGCACAGCCAAGCTGCTGAGGGACTACCTGGAGTACTGCTCCCGCGAGCCCGGCACCCCCGTGCGGGCGCCGTCCACGCCTGAGGCCGCCGTGCTGCGCCCGTGGCCGCCTGGAAACAGAAGACCAACCTGCACTTCTTGTCGCAATACCGCGGCTTCCGCGGGAACCGCGTCGAGCTGGTGGCCTGGACGGCGCAGGAGCTGCTCGCCAACAACCGTGGTGACCCCAGCTGGGGCCTCGTGGCAGCGCTCGTGACCTTCGCGGGGACGCTGCTGGAGAGGCCGCCGCGGGAGGTCCGTAGGCGGAAGAAGACGGAGAATGAAGACGTTAGCAGAGACTGCCGGTTCCTGGTGGCCTTGCTGTGTGCTCAGCTCTCCGGACGGCACCGCGCCTGGCTGATGGCGAACGGCGGCTGGGTGAGCGCGGCGGGCGCGGGGACCCGGAGCGGGTGGGCAGCCCGGGACGCGCCCACGCGGCCGGCGCCCGGAGGGACCCTGCGGCGCCAGCCCCGTGGGGCGTTCGTTTCAGCAGGCCTGGGACATTCGTGGTGAAGTCCGGCTTTCTCCTCTACTGGCGGAGTCAGTCACCAAAACAGGCCTAGCTAGACGGCTCTCATACTAACCCATTCTGAAACAGCAGCGCACGACTTGGGTTTGCACACTTCGGCCTTGTCCTTGACCGCTCTCGGGGTTTTAGGGTGAGCTCATGTTAGGTCTGGATGCTTTGCTTAGGTAGAAATTCCCAAAGTGGCGAAGTCAGCAACGGGGTGGCCTGGGCCAGGTGGGTTATTTCTCCAACACTTATTAGATGCACCTTTCTCCATAGACCCCCACGGCTCTGCAAGTCAGAGCACACCAGCCTAAAACGTTAGAATGGAAAGGCAGCCCCTTGTCCAGCGGAAGAGCTGAGGCAGAGGTCTCGGGGGGGGGGTGGGGGCGGTGGTTGGGCGGGCACCCCGTGGTGCTGACAACTCGAGGTTCCTTAACTTTCGATTGACTGCACGCAGCCCTCAATTGGGAGATAGCCAGGCGCCCTGGCGCGCAGCTGTAAGCCATTGATCTCTGTGGTCTAGGCTAGAGCGGGAGGCCCTTGCACTGCGGCTTCTAAACTGAGCTCATAATCAGCGAGAGTCTGGCCAGCTTTCAGTAAAAGGGGAGAATGCCTCCTGGGTTCTGAGCGAGACCCCTGCTTCTTTCTTCTCCTCCTTACTGGGGTTGAATCAGCAACCGTGGTGACCCAGGTTATAGAAGAAACACAGCCAAACTATTAAAACCAACAATTAAAAAAAAAACCTAAGAATCTAGGGAAGACACTGCAGGAAACTTAGCCTCCTGTTTTGCAATTTCCTGGTAGACCTGTATTGATGAATTGGGTTCCATTTGTGGAGGAGAGGTAGTATTTGAATCAACCTTGACCTTGCATGAACAGTTTGAGGTGTTAGCATTAATTCCATTCTTTTGGGATGGGAAGGGATCGGGAGGCGGGGTCTTCAACTATTCAGGCCTGTGAACTCTCAGAACGCCACCACCTGAGCCGCCGTTTGTCTTAACAAGGCGTTTGGCCCCCAAGGGCACTCTGCACTAAAGAGGAAATTGATAGGGGCGCATTGTTTTTGTTCTCATGTTTTGGCTAATCACCATTGAGTAAGGAACAATCTTTTAACATCAAGAAGCAGAAATTCCACAAATGAGTAAACTAGACGTGCCCACACCTCTCTCAGCTGCAGTTAAAATGCCACTGGCTGGATTTCAAGTCCCTCCCCCCACCCCCGCCATTTTTCTGACTGGAACTGCTTGCTTTATTGTCTCAGGGGATACCTTTCAATTTAGCGATTTGTCAGTTTCCCAAAATGGCATTAGTTCCTTGCTCAGGAAAGAACATGATATATAGTATTCTACCTTCCTCTCGGCTTTTGAAAGAAGTGAGTGAAAAGATGAGTATTCTTGCGCTGACAAAGTTGTGTCCCCATGACCTTGTACCCCCTATGTTAGCCTACTTCTTACAAATACTAACTCGAAGATTCTTAATTACAAGTTACCTATTGCTCAGGCTTTCCTTTTTTTTTTTTTTTTTGCGGTATGCGGGCCTCTCACTGTTGTGACCTCTCCCGTTGCGGAGCACAGGCTCAGCGGCCATGGCTCACGGGCCCAGCCGCTCCGCGGCATGTGGGATCTTCCCGGACCGGGGCACGAACTCGTGTCCCCTGAATCGGCAGGCGGACTCTCAACCACTGGGCCACCAGGGAAGCCCTAAGATTTCCTTTTTTTACATTTTAAATTCAGGAGTTGTCTTAGTGTTTAATTTAGAACCTCCGGTGCATTTTATTGAGTACAGGTTTTGAGTGTTATGAAGCAATCTAGTTCTCTTCTCCCTCCCCTTATAGGATGGATTTTGTCTCTTCTTCCAACGCTCATTGCAGCCATCTTGGGAAAGACAGCTGGTCTGGCTTTTTCTCTCATACTCTACAGCAATGATCTTAATCTACTTCTGGTCAAAATTATCGTGAGTTCTGAAATTCTTAACTCATTTCTACCTGCCGAACTGTGACCAGCCAAGCAAATTTGAGATGTGAAAGAACAAACCAGAGTAAACCACCTCCTGAGACATTTTTAACTGCATTCATATGAGTCCTACCGTGATTCAGCCAGTATTTTAACTCCTGACAAGTACTGAGAGATATTAGGACAAAGGCACAAATGCCTCTTCTTTAAATGGGAGAGACAGGGGTCTAAAGGCTTATTGCGCCAAAGAATTACAGAAGAAACTGCTTTCCATTAAATAGGAAATACGGGGCTATTTGCTACCTTTGGATAAGAGTGGATATGTATCTCTCATTTATCCATGATTTCATGTGCTACTGCTGACTACTTTATCAAGGCACTGTGTCAGGGGTGTAAAATGATACTACAAGTCTTCCCAGTCACAGTTTAGTTTAACAAAGAATGTAATAGTAAATCCTTTTATAAGGAATTCTTTCTAAATCCTTTAAAATGTAATTTCTGGGACTTCTAGGTTTTTAGAGTTAATATATTGAAATTTTATTTTTCTGACTTCAATAAATTATTAAATCTTTAAAGTTTTAATTTATGCATCTTTAAAAAAAACAGTTGGGAGCTTCCCTGGTGGCGCAGTGGTTGAGAGTCCGCCTGCCAATGCAGGGGACACGGGTTCGTGCCCCGGTCCGGGAAGATCCCACATGCCGCGGAGCCTGCGCTTCCGGAGGCTGCGCGTCCGGAGCCTGTGCTCGGCAACTGGAGAGGCCACAACAGTGAGAGGCCCGTGTACCGCAAAAAAACAAAAACAAACAAACAAAAAAAGTTGGTTTTGCTTGGGATTCAATAAGCCTTTATTCTTAGGAGTAACTTAATTGATGACAATTTCCTTTTTATTGTCTCTTTAAATACAACACATACAATTATTTTAAACATTTAATCAATACACAGGCACATAACAAGTCCTCCTCTTTCACCTTCCATTCTGTAGTCAACCCATCGCTTGAAGTAGATGGAGAAAGAAAACTTTACCCTGTACCTGAGCCCAATGAATTTCAAAGACAAAAAATAGCTTAACAGGAGAGAAACATACAAATCTTATTTGATGTTAATTTTTTTACAGGGACTTCATAGAAAAGAAGTGAAAACTCAAGCAGTAAGACTTGGGGTTTACATACCATTTTAACAAAGGGCGATAAATCGTGGAGATGTGACTAAACAAAGAAAAGGGGTTGGGCTTCCACGGGTGGTATATTGTGGGACAGTGACTAGGACTATATGGGGGAAGCTAATAGAAGATGAGGATTATTTTAGTAAAATTAATGTAGATTCATCTTGGTATTAACTCCCATCGCCAGTGATAAGAGTGTTCTCCCCTTCCTGGTACAAGAAGGCACCTTTCTCACAGGAAATTTATGCCCTGCTTTTAGGCAGCAAGGGGTCGGAGAGCCCTTCCTATATATGCTATTTCTCAGTTGCCTTCAGCTAAAATAATCAGTATGCCAAAGTGGCATATTTGGGTGTAACATGTTCTGATCCCCTTCAGTGGTTAACAGTGAACACAGTTATTCTAGTGCCCGCTGGAATCTGTATCCGTCTGTCCTTCAGAGACCACACAGACCCAACCAAGCTTGCTAGCAGCCAGGGGCAAAGCACCCGTGAGGACAAGAAGCCAGCCCAGATCTGCTTCAGCAGCATCTTCATGGCCAAAGCTGTTGCTGATGCATTAGATCAAGACTTGGACCAAAAGGAATGGATAAAATGATTCAAGATGGAAGAGGTGATGTGACCATTACAAATGGTGCTACCATTCTGAGACAAACACAAGCGTTACATCCAACAGCCAGAATGCCGGTAGAGCTAAGGCTCAAGAGAAAGAAGGAAATGGCACCACAGCAGTGGTCATCGTTGCTGGCTCTTTCTTTGATTCCTGTACCAGGTTTTTTCAGAAATGGATTCATCATTTCCAGATCACTTTAGAAGGATTTGGAAAGGGTATTGAAATCTTGACATGCCGTGACCTGTGGAAGCGAGTGACAGAGAAGTGCTGTTAAACAGTGCAGCCACTTCACTGACGTCAGCAGTTGTCTCTCAGTATTCGAGTCTTTCTCTTACGTGAGTGTAAATGCAGGGAGGAAAGTGACTGATCCAGCCACAGCTACTGTTGTACATCTCAGAGATGTCAGAATAGTTAAGAAACCTGCTAATGCCCTCCAGGGTATAATGCTAAGTGAAATAAATCAGACAGAAAGACAAATACTGTGTGATCTCTCTTACAGGTGGAATCTAAAAACAAAAACAAAAAACAAGCTCATAGATAGAACAGGTTGGTGGTTTCCAGAGGTGGCCGTAGAGGGGTGAGAGGAATGGGTGGGTAAACTGTTCTTGTTTTTTTGCTTGTTTTTAGTTTAAATAAACTGTCTTTTTTTTTAAAAAAAAAAAAAAGGAAACTTGGTGGGACAATTGATGATTTTGTGTTGGTGGAAGGGCTGGTTTCTCACCCATAAGGTGGCCAATTCTGACATATCCAGAGTTGAAAAGATTAAGATTGGGCTTAAAAACAGATCATGATAATCAAACAGTTGATTCTTAAGACATGCTCTTAGTGATCTTGTATTAAATTTCCTGATCAAAATGAAGATTGTGGTAGTTAAGGACATTGAAAGAGAGAATATAGGAACCAAGCCAATTGCTCATACTGACCAACTTGACTGCTGACATGCTGGGTTTGGCTGAGGGGGTCAATTTACAGGGTTCTGGCACACTGCTCAAGATTACAGGCTATATTATCCCAGGAAAAAGTTATAGCTGTTGTTCCTGGTTCTAACACATTGGTGATCGAAGAAGCCGAGCCCTCAGTTCATGATGCCCTATGTGTTATTCATTGTTTAGTAAAGCAGAGAGCTCTTATTGCAGGAGGCAGTGCTCCAGAGATAGAGTGGGCCCTGTGGTTAACCGGATATTCATGAACATTGAGTGGTATGAAATCCTACTGCGTTCATGCCTCTGCAGATGTTACTACGGAGCTCATTCCATCTACACTAGCTGAAACTGCTGGACTGAATCCCACGTCTACAGTCACAGAACTAAGAAAACCGGCATGCCAAGGAGAAAAAACTATAGGCATTGATGTCCAAAAGGATGGTATTTCCAGCGTTTTGGAGGAATTGGTTATGCAGCCTTTGTTGGTTTCAGTCAGTGTACTGACTCTAGCAACTGAAACTGTGTGGCCCTGCAATAAACCTTTCTCTGCTCCAAACTCTGATGTTTCAGTTTGTTTTTCACTGTATGTGGGGCATATGAACTTGCATTTGGTAACAGTATGAAGTAGGACTCACTTCTTATAAAAGAAGAGTTGGGGTGGGTGTTTCAGCACTGTTTATAGATGGTCCGTTTTTTCCCAGCTAATTTGAATGTTTTCTCTAGTTTGTTGACTTATCTTTTCCTCTACTAATAGCACTCTGTCTCAATTACTATATGTTTATGACATGTTTAAACATTTGATGTTATAGTCTAATTTACCCCACCATTCTTTTTTCTCAAAAAAAAAAATCCTTGGCCATTTCTGTGAATTGTTTAAGTTGAATTCTGAAAACCAGTTTATAAAGAATCCATTAAGACATTGCTTTAGGATTTTGAATAGAATGGGATTGGATTGTAAACCAATTTGGAAATAAGTAGTAACTTTACAATATTGTGTCTCCCCTTCTAGGAGCATAACTCCTGTTCCACTTATTTAGGTCTCTTATGGTTTTCTTCATACAGGTCCTGTGTTTTTGCCAGGAGTATTCCAACTCTTTGAGTTCTTTTGCCACTGGGAATAGAATCTGGAGAGGATGTTTTGCCTTCCCAGAGGGAGCCTGCCTTGAAGAGAAGAGCTCACAGGACAGAGGTCAGAGATTGGGGGTGAGATGGAGCATGGAGAAAAAGTTTTGATGACGACTGAAGTCTCACAATTTGGCTGAGCCTAAAGCTAGTTGGGGCTCAATAAATTTCCTTTTCTTCTTAAACTGATTTTTATTTAACTTTTATTTTATATTGGAGTATAGTTGATTAACAATGCTGTGTGAGTCTCAGGTGTACAGCAAAGTGATTCAGTTATATACATGTATCTACTTTTTTTCAAATTATTTTCCCATTTACATTGTTACATAATATTGAGCAGAGTTCCCTGTGCTATACAGTAGGTCCTTTTTGGGTATCTGTTTTATATATAGCAGTGTATACATGTCAATCCCAAACTCCCTAATTATCCATCTCCACCCCCCACCCTTCCCCTCTGGTGACCATTTGCTCAGTAAGTCTGTTTCTGTTTTGTAAATAAGTTCATTTGTATCATTTTTAAAAGATTTTTATATAAGTGATATTATATGATATTTGTCTTTCCCTGTCTGACTTACTTCACTTAGTACGATAATCTCCAGGTCCATCCGTGTTGCTGCAAGTGGCATTATTTCATTCTTGTTAATGGCTGAGTAATAATCCATTATTTATATGTACCATATCTTCTTTATCCATTCTTCTGTCGATGGACATTTGGGTTGCCTCCATGTCTTGGTTATTGTAAACATTGCTGCAGTGAACACTGAGGTGCATGAATCCTTTCAAACCATGGTTTTCTCCAGATATATGCCCAGGAGTGGAATTCCTGGATCATATGGTAGCTGTATTTTTAGTTATTTTAAGGAACCTCCATACTATTCTCCTTAGTAGCTGTACCAATTTACATTCCTAGCAATAATGTAGGAGGGTTCCCTTTTCTCCACACCGCCTCCAGCATTTATTGTTTCTAGATTTTTTGATGATGGCCATTCTGACCTGTGTGAGGTGATATCTCCTTGTAGTTTTGATTTGCATTTCTCTAATGATTAATGATGTTGAGCATTCTTTCATGTGTTTGTTGGCAATCTGTATATCTTCTTTGGAGAAATGTCTGTTTAGGTCTTCTGCCCATTTTTGGATTGGGTTGTTTGTTTTTTTGATGTTGAGCTTCATGAGCTGCTTGTAAATTTTGGAGATTAATCCTTTGTCAGTTGCTTCATTTGCAGATATTTTCTCCCATTCTGAGGGTCGTCTTTTGGTCTTGTTTATGGTTTCCTTTGCTGTGCAAAAGCTTTTAAGTTTCATTAGACCCCATTGTTTAGTTTTGATTTTATTTCCATTTCTCTAGGAGCTGGGTAAAAAGGATCTTGCTGTGATTTATGTCATAGAGTGTTCTTCCTATGTTTTCCTCTAAGAGTTTGATGGTATCTGGCCTTACATTTAGGTCTTTAATCCATTTTGAATTTATTTTTGTATATGGTGTTAGGGAGTGTTCTAATTTCATACTTTTACATGTACTTGTCCAATTTTCCCAGCACCACTTATTGAAGAGGCTGTCTTTTCTCCACTGTATATTGTTGCCTCCTTTATCAAAGGTAAGGTGACCATATATGCGTGGGTTTATCTCTGGGCTTTCTATCCTGTTCCATTGATCTATATTTCTGTTTTTGTGCCAGTGCCATACTGTCTTGATTACTGTAGCTTTGTAATATATTCTGAAGTCAGGGAGCCTGATTCCTCCAGCTCTGCTTTTCTTTCTCAAGATTGCTTTGGTTATTCGGGGTCTTATGCGTTTCCATACAAATTGTGAAAAAATTTTTTCTAGTTCTGTGAAAAATGCCAGTGGTAGTTTGATAGGGATTGCAAGGAATCTGCAGATTGCTTTGGGTAGTAGAGTCATTTTCACAATGTTGATTCTTCCAATCCAAGAACATGGTATATCTCTCCATCTATTTGTATCATCTTTAATTTCTTTCATCAGTGTCTTATAATTTTCTGCATACAGGTCTTTTGTCTCCTTAGGTACGTTTATTCCTAGATATTTTATTCTTTTTGTTGCAGTGGTATATGGGAGTGTTTTCTTAATTTCACCTTCAGATTTTTCATCATTAGTGTATAAGAGTGCCAGAGATTTCTGTGCATTAATTTTGTATCCTGCTACTTTACCAAATTCATTGATTAGCTCTAGTAGTTTTCTAGTAGCATCTTCAGGATTCTCTATGTATAGTATCATGTCATCTGCAAACAGTGACAGCTTTACTTCTTCTTTTCTGATTTGGATTCCTTTTATTTCTTTTTCTTCTCTGATTGCTGTGGCTAGAACTTCCAAAACTATGTTGAATAAGAGTGGTGAGAGTGGGCAACCTTGTCTTGTTCCTGATCTTAGTGGAAATGGTTTCAGTTTTTCACCATTGAGGACGATGTTGGCTGTGGGTTTGTCATATATGGCCTTTATTATGTTGAGGAAAGTTCCCTCTATGCCTACTTTCTGCAGGGTTTTTTATCATAAATAGGTGTTGAATTTTGTCGAAAGCTTTCTCTGCATCTATTGAGATGATCATATGGTTTTCGTCCTTCAATTTGTTAATATGGTATATCACATTGATTGATTTGCATCTATTGAAGAATCCTTGCATTCCTGGAATAAACCCTACTTGATCATGGTGTATGATCCTTTTTATGTGCTGTTGAATCTGTTTGCTAGTATTTTGTTGAGGATTTTTGCATCTATGTTCATCAGTAATATTGGCCTGTAGTTTTCTATCTCTGTGACATCTTTGTCTGGTTTTGGTATCAGGGTGATGGTGGCCTTGTAGAATGAGTTTGGGAGTGTTCCTCCCTCTGCTATATTTTGGAAGAGTTTCAGAGGGATAGGTGTTAGCTCTTCTCTAAATGTTTGATAGAATTAGCCTGTGAAGCCATCTTTTCCTGGCCTTTTGTTTTTTGGAAGATTTTTAATCACAGTTTCAATGGCAGTGCTTGTGATTGGTCTGTTCATATTTTCTATTTCTTCCTGGTTCAGTCTCAGAAGTTGTGCATTTCTAAGAATTTATCTGTTTCTTCCAGGTTGTCCATTTTATTGATATATAGTTACTTGTAGTAATCTCTCATGATCCTTTGTATTTCTGCAGTGTCAGTTGTTACTTCTCCTTTTTCATTTCTAATTCTATTGATTTGAGTCTTCTTCCTTTTTTTTTTTTTTGCGGTACGCGGGCCTCTCACTGTTGTGGCCTCTCCCGTTGTGGAGCACAGGCTCCGGACGTGCAGGCTCAGCGGCCATGGCTCACGGGCCCAGCCGCTCCGCGGCATGTGGGATCTTCCCGGACTGGGGCAGGAATCTGTGTCCCCAGCATCGGCAGGTGGACTCTCAACCACTGTGCCACCAGGGAAGCCCCTCCCTTTTTTCTTCATAAGTCTGGCTACTGGTTTATCAATTTTCTCAAAGAACCAACTTTTAGTTTTATTGATCTTTGCTATCATTTCCTTCATTTCTTTTTCATTTACTTCTGATCTGATCTTTATGATTTCTTTCCTTCTGCTAACTTTGGTGGTTTTTTGTTCTTCTTTCTCTAATTGCTTTAGGTGCAAGGTTAGGTTGTTTATTTGAGATGTTTCTTGTTTCTTAAGGTAGGATTGTAAAGCTATAAACTTCCCTCTTAGGACTGCCTTTGCTGCATCCCATAGGTTATGGGTCATTGTGTTTTCATTGTCATTTGTTTCTAGGTAGTTTTTTATTTTCCTCTTTGATTTCTTCAGTGATCTCTTGGTTATTAAATAGTGTGTTGTTTAGCCTCCATGTGTTTGTATTTCTTACAGATTTATTCCTGTATATCTAGTCTCATAGCGCTGTGGTTGGAAAAGATACTTGATACGATTTCAATTTTCTTAAATTTACCAAGGTTTGATTTGTGACCCAAGAGATGATCTATCCTGAAGAAGGTTACATGAGCACTTGAGAAGAACGTGTATTCTGTTGTTTTTGGATGGAATGTCCTATAAATATCAATTAAGTCCATATTGTTTAATGTATCATTTGCAGCTTGTGTTTCTTTATTTTCATTTTGGATGATCTGTCCATTGGTGAAAGTGGGGTGTTAAAGTTCCCTGCTATGACTGTGTTACTGTTGATTTCCTCTTTTACGGCTGTTAGTATTTGCCTTACGTATTGAGGTGCTCCTATGTTGGGTGCATAAATATTTACAACTGTTATATCTTCTTCTTGGATCGATCCCTGGATCATTATGTAGTGTCCTTTTTTGTCTCTTGTAATACTCTTTGTTTTAAAGTCTATTTTGTCTGAGAATTGCTACTCCAGCTTTCTTTTGGTTTCCATTTGCATGGAATATCTTTTTCCATCCCCTCACATTCAGTCTGTATGTGTCCCTAGGGCTGAAGTGGGTCTCTTGTAGACAGCATATATATGGGTCTTGTTTTTGGATCCATTCAGCCAGTGTATGTCGTTTGGTTGGAGCATTTAATCCATTTACATTTAAAGTAATTATCGATATGTATGTTCCTATGACCATGTTCTTAATTGTTTTGGGTTTGTTATTTTACGTCTTTTCCTTCTCTTGTGTTTCCTGTTTAGAGAAGTTCCTTTAACATTTGTTGTAAAGCTGGTTTGGTGGTGCTGAATTCTATTAGCTTTTGCTTGTCTGTAAAGGTTTTAATTTCTCTGTCAAATCTGAATGAGATCCTTGCTGGGTAGAGTAATCTTGGTTGTAGGGTTTTCTCTTTCATCACTTTAAATATGTCCTGCCAGTCCCTTCTGGCTTGCAGAGTTTCTGCTGAAAGATCAGCTGTTAACCGTATGGGGATTCCCTTATGTGTTACTTGTTGCTTTTCCCTTGCTGCTTTTAATATTTGTTCTTTGTATTTAATTTTTGATAGTTTGATTAATACGTGTCTTGTCGTGTTTCTCCTTGGATTTATCCTGTATGAGACTCTCTTGTGCACATGAGACTTTGAGTTTCTGTTTGCCCCAGTCCTGTAGAAGTCCTGTAATCAAACCCCACTGGCCTTCAAAGCCAGATTATCTGGGGACTCCTCCTCCCATTGCTTGACCACCAGGCTGGGAAGCCTGACATGGTGCTCAGAACTTTCACTCCTGCGGGATAACTTCTGTGGTATAATTGTTTTACAGTTTGTGGGTTGCCCACCTGGCAGGTATATGATTTGATTTTATCATGATTGCACCCCTCCTACCATCTTGTTGTGGCTACTTCTTTGTGTTTGGATGTAAGGTATCTTTTTTGGTAGGTTCCAGCATTTTTTTATTGATGGTTGTTCAGCAGTTAGTTGTGATTTTGGTGTTTTTGTAAGAAGCGGGTGAGCTCATGTCCTTCTACTCCACCATCTTGAGCTAATCTCTAAACTGATTTTTTTTTACAAGTGAAACTCAACTCATTATTGAGTCACAGAATCAATTTTTCCGTTACATTTGTTAGTAAGTAATGGCTGTCATAAAAAGAAACGTAATGTGGGTTTTAAATCTGGCTATTTTGAACTCTAACTAGTTGGAACTAATGTTTCTCAATTTATACGTCACTTTCTTTTTCTTGGATAATTGTATAAAATGATGGGGATAGTTGTTTTCTACCAGGAATTCCCTTGGTTTCTGGTGTGTTGATGGCTGCCTTTACTTCCAGCATTTTTTTTTTTCATTTTAGCCTTTTAGGAGGGAAGAGTTGTGGTGTCATTGCTCAGACCATAATTTAACCTAGGATCTCTCAGGTTCTTTGAGTAAATTAAGGATTAGACACACCTATGTTAATCCTCTGTGGTAAGAAAAAAATAGTACCTTAACAGCACTGACAGTGCTGAGTGATGAAACATTCCAGGTTTCAGATATGTTTTTGACTGGACTGTCTAGCCACAAGAGGATGAAATATTTTTCCCATGTGGTAATTTTGTCATTGTTCTTAGTGTGTGTATGCTTGTTCCACAAGCTAAGTATTGTGGGCTCATGAGAAGAAGATGAGTAGTATTATGTAGCACTGAGTAATGTGACAGTTCAGGACACTCTAGGGGTGCTGGGTTGGAGTGCATTTTCTAGTAATATTCTTACCCATCAGCCTGTAAGCATTGGGTCCCTCAAAATTTTGTCTGATACCCTATCCCTTGTCTACTTGGAAGGATAATATATTTGTTATTATCTTTTCTCAAATTTATCGTGCATTTCTAGTTTCTAGCTGGGCACTTCTAGGTAAATGCTGTTGCTTCAAACTCATCCATTTTTTCCAGTTGTCCTTTTCCCGTAGATCTTTTGGACCCCACTCTCCTTCATCTCCCTACTGCTTTTTCCAACCCACACTACTATCATTCTTAGGGTGTATTCTTTCCCTCTTTTAATCAAAATGTTCTCTAATCTTCCTCTAGAAGCCCTTCTCTGCCCCACATGCCCCACATTTATGGCCTTAAAACCTCCTTTCCAGCTCTCTTTGACCACTTTTCATCCTCATATATGCCAAATCCATCTGCAACTTTGCTACCTGGAATAACTAGTAAAATGCTTCTCAGGGATGCATCCTTGTTTAAAGATCTTTATTGGTTCCTCATGGCCTGCAGTGGAAACAGTCCAGATCCCGAGACCAGCTTTCCCTCATTCCGGCCTCATATTCCTGCCAGTCTGTCCCACTGTCCCCTAGATTCATGTTGTCTGTCCTGTCTCTGAACCAGTTTCGTGTTCATGCCATTTCCTCAACAACAACACTCTTCCCCATCCATCATTCGCTGGAATTCTTCAATACCCATATTAAATTTTCTCTTCAGTGAAATTTCAAGAAAACATCTCCCTCTTACTGCTAAATTCTCTTTGGCTTAAACTGCCACTTTTTATTTAGTTCTTACCTTACTTACTACTCCCCTTCCCTTTTCTCACCTCCATCAAATGGGCTAAATGATTAAAATAAGCACAAATCTCTGACTTCTACTACCCTCAACTCATTATCAACAGAAAGCCAAACACATAAAGTGTTCAGAATACTTAAAAATGGCTCTTCATTCGCTTTTCAATGGCTCTCAGGCGCACAGAATCACATCAGTCATAATTATTAGTTCAGGACATACACATCATTAATCCATGCCTGCATGGACTGCTTATTTTTAATGAAATAACCATGAATACACCACACAGTATAAAAGCTAGGACCTTAACCAAAACATACCTGGTTCTGTGGTCTTTCCCAAAGGTTTCCTTCTGCAAGTACTTACAACTATGGAAATGCAGTGCTATGAAAGTGGGGCAGTCAGGACTAATATGTATGTATGTATGTATGTATATGGGATCTTAGTTCCCCGACCAGGGATTGAACCCGAGCCCTCGGTAGTGAAAGCACAGAGTCCTAACCACTGGACCGCCAGGGAATTCCCTTTTTTCAGCTTTTTTTTTTTTTTTGGAGGGCTAATTTAGAATGAGGATTCAAGGAGGGCCTCCCTGTAGAGGTGATGTTTGAGTCGCAGGAGGAGTGGAGAGCCCTGGGGGAAGGGGAGAGAAGAGAGCAGAGAAACTAGGGGTGTGATGGAAACCAAGAAGAGGTGGCGCTTGAAGAAGTCAGGACTCCTTAATGTCACATGATAGAAACTGCAGCAGTAATTTAGGGCTGAATTGCTTTTCTGATTGACCCACACAGCTCCTGCCTGGCATGGGGGTCTTCATTTTCCTCCCTCTGGATGTTTTTTGTCGGGGGGTGGGGGAGAAGGTCACAGTATTTTTTTTCAGTTTTATTGAGATATAATTGACATACATCACTGCATAAGTTTAAGGTATACAACATAATGGCTTATCTTACATATATTATGAAATTATTACTACAATAAAAAGAAAATTTTTTTTCCTGTGATGAGAACTCAGGATCTACACTCTTAACAACTTTCCTATATATCATACAGCAGTGTTAACTATAATTATCATGTTGTACATTACATCCCTGGTACTTTTTTAATCTTATAACTGGAAGTTAGTACCTTTTGACCACCTTCATTCAATTCTCCCTCCCCCCATCCCCTACCTTTGGTACACAGATTTCATCTCTTTTTTATGAGTTTTTCTGTTTTGTTCTGTTTTAGATTTCACATATATGTGAGATCATACAGTATGTCTATCTTTGACTTATTTTACTTCACATTATGTCTCCAGGGTCCATCCACGTTGCAAATGGCAGGATTTCCTCATTATTTTTTTATGGCTGAATAATACTCGTGTGTGTGTGTGTGTGTGTGTGTGTGTGTGTGTGTGTGTGTGTAGAAAACCCTGAAGTCTCCACCTAAAAATTATTAGAACTGATAAATGAATTCAGCAAAGTTGTAGGATACAAGATTAACATACAGAAGTCTGTTGCTCTTCTATACACTAATATTGAACTAACATACATACACCACAACTTCTTTTTCTATTCATCCATTGACAGACACTTAAGGTTTTTCCATGTCTTGGGTATTGTAAATAATGCTGCTATGAACATGAGAGTACACATATCTCTTTGAGTTAATGTTTTCATTTCTTTTGGATATATTCCCAGAAGTCAAATTGCTAAATCATATGGTAGTTGCATTTTTAATTTTTAAGGTTTCTTCATACTGTTTGCCACAGCAGCTGTACCAAAAATGCACAAGGGGTTCCTTATCTCCACATCCTCTTTTTTGTTATCTCTTGTCTTTTTGATGACCATTTTTTATATGGTGTGAGGAAATGTTCTAATCTCATTGTTTTACATGTGACTGTCAGTTTTGCCAGCACCATTTATTGAAGAAACTGTCTCTCTCCATTGTATATTCTTGCTTTCTTTGCTGTAAATTAATTGACTGTAAATGTGTGGGTTTGTTTCTGGGCTTTCTATTCTGTTCCATTGATCTATGTGTCTGTTTTTGTGCCAATACCATGCTGTTTTTATTACTATACCTTTGGAGTATAGTCTGAAGTCAGGGAGGGTGCACCTCCAGCTTTGTTCTTTTTTCTCAAGATTGCGTTTGCAATTTGGGACCTTTTGTGTTTCCATATGAATTTTAGGATTATTTGTTTTAGTTCTGTGAAGAATGTCATGGGTATTTTAATAGGGGTTGCATTAAATCTGTAGCTTGCTTTGGGTGGTATGGCCATTTTAATAATATTAATTCTTCAATCAGAGAGCATAGGATAACTTTCCATTTCTTTGTATCATCTTCCATTTCCTTGCTCAGAATTTTACAGTTTTCAGAGTATAGGTCTTTCACTTCCTTGATTGTTTATTCCTAAGTATATTATTATTTTTGACGCAATTTTAAATGGGATTTTTTTAACTTTCTCTTTCTGTTAGTTCATTATTAGTGTATAGAAAAACAACAGATTGCTGTATATTAATGTTGTATCCTGCACCTTTGCTGAATTCATTTATTAGTTGTAGTTTTGGGTGGAGACTTAAGGGTTTTCTATATAAAGTATCATGTCTCTGCAAATAGTGACACTTCAACTTCTTCCCTTGAGATATGGATACTGTTAATTTCTTGTCTGATTGCTGTGACTAGGACTTTAAGCCTGTGTTAAATAAAAGTGATGAGAGTGGGCATCCTTGTCTTGTTCCTGAATTTAGAGCAAAGGCTTTCAGCTTTTCACTGTTGAATATAATGTTAGCTGTGGGTTTGTCATAAGTGGACTTTATTATGTTGAGATTTGTTCCCTCTCTACCCACTTTAATGAGAGTTTTTAATCACAAATGATGTTGAATTCCATCAAATGCTTTTTCTACACCTATTGAGATGATCATGTGGTTTTTATCCTTTTGTTAATATGGTGTATCACATTGATTGATTTTTGAATATTGAACTACCCTTTCATCCCTGGAATAAATCCAACTTCTGTGGTGTATGATCTTTTTTTATATATTGTTGGATTCAGTTTGCAAATGTTTTGAGGATTTTTGCATCTATATTCATCAAAAATACTGGCCTGTAATTTTGTTTTTTTGTAGTGTCTTTGTCTGGTTTTGGTATCAGGGTAATGGTGTCCTCATAGAACAAACTTGGGAGTGTTCTGTCCTCTTGAATTTTTTTGGACTAGTTTGAGAAGGGTAGATATTAGTTCTTCGTATATGTTTGGTAGAATTCCCCTGCAAAGCTGTCTGGTACTGGACTTCTGTTTACTGGGAGTTTGTTTTCAATTACAAATTCAGTTTCAGTTAGTGATTGGTCAGTTCCAATTGTCTGTTTCTTCTTGATTCAGTCTTTGAAGGTTGTATGTTTCTAGAAATTTGTCTGTTTCTCCTAGGTTGTCTAATTTTTTGGCATATAATTGTTCATAGTATTTGCTTATGATTTTTTTGTATCTCTGTGGTATCAGTTATTTTTCCTTTTTCACTTCTTATTTTATTTATTTGGGTCCTCTCTCTTTGCTTCTTGGTAAGTTTGTCTAAAGGTTTATCAATTTTGTTTATCTTTTCAAAAAAACAAACTCTTGGTTTCACAGTTTTTTCTATTGATTTTTTTTTTGTCTGTGTTTCCTCTCTGATCTTATTTCCTCCCTTCTGCTAATTTTCACTTGTCTTGAGGCATTTTCTGATTTCCTCTTTGATTTCTTCATCAACCTTTTGGTTTTTCAGTAGCATGATGTTTAGTCTCCACATGTTTGTTCTTTTCCCATTTTTCTTTCTGTAATTGATTTCTAGTTTCATACTGTTGTGTTAAAAAACGATTGATATAATTTCTGTCCTCTTAAATTTGTTGAGAATTGTTTTCTGGCCTAGTGTGTGATCTATCCTGGAGAGCATTCCATGTGTATTTGAAAAAAAATATGTATTCTGTTGTTTTCGGATGTACTGTCCTATAGATATCTATTACGTCCAACTCGTCTGTTGTGTCATTTAAGACCACTGTTGCCTTAGTGATTTTCTGTCTGGATAATCTGTCCATTGATGTCAGTGGGGTGTTAAAGTCTTCTATTATTGTCAATTTCTCCTTTTACATCTGTTAGTATTTGCTCTATATATTAAGGTGCTCCTGTATGGGGTGCACATATATTAATGAGTGTAATAATCTCTTCTTGTGTTGATCAGTTTATCATTATAAAATGCCCTTCTTTGTCTTTCTTTATGGCTTTTATTTTAAAGTCTATTTGTCTGATGTGAGTATTGCTACCCCTGCTTTCTTGTTGTTTCCATTTGCAAGAAATATCTTTTTCTATCCCCTCAATTTCAGTCTGTGTGTATTTTTAGCTCTGAAGTGAGTCTCTTGTAGGCAGCATATAGAAGGGTGTTGTTTTTTCATCTGATAAGCCACTCTATCTTTTGATTAGAGCATTTAGTCCATTGACATGTAAAGTAAATGTTGATAAGTATGTACTTACTGGCATTTTATTACTTGTTTTCCAGTTATTTTTGTAGTTATTGTCTGTTTATTTCTTCTTATTTGGTTCCCTTGTGGTTTGATGATTTTCTTTAGAATGTGCTTGTGTTCCGTTCTTTTTAGCTTTTGTGTATCTATTATATGTTTTTGATTTGTGGTTACCATGTTGATAATATGTTTTTTTGTTTTTTAAACATCTTTATTAGAGTATAATTGCTTTACAATGGTGTGTTAGTTTCTGCTTTACAACAAAATGAATCAGTTATATAGATACATATGTTCCCATATCTCTTCCCTCTTGCATCTCCCTCCCTCCCACCCTCCCTATCCCATGCCTCTAAGTGGTCACAAACCACCTAGCTGATCTCCCTGTGCCATGCGGCTGCTTGCCACTAGCTATCCACCCTATGTTTGGTAGTGTATATATGTCCATGCCACTCTCACATTGTCACAGCTTACCCTTCCCCCTCCCCATATCCTCAAGTCCATTCTCTAGTAGGTCTGTGTCTTTATTCCCGTCCTACCCCTAGGCTCTTCATGACATTTTTTTTTCTTAGATTCCACATATATATGTTAGTATACGGTATTGGTCTTTCTCTTTCTGACTTACTTCACTCTGTATGACAGACTCTAGGTCCATCCACCTCATTACAAATAACTCAATTTCGTTTCTTTTTATGGCTGAGTAATATTCCATTGTATATATGTGCCACATCTTCTTTATCCATTCATCTGAAGATGGACGTTTCAGTTGTTTCCATCTCCTGGTTATTGTAAATAGAGCTGCAATGAACATTTTGGTATGTGACTCTTTGAATTATGGTTTTCTCAGGGTATATGCCCAGTAGTGGGATTGCTGGGTCATATGGTAGTTCTATTTGTAGTTTTTTAAGGAACCTCCATACTGTTCTCCATAGTGGCTGTACCAATTCACATTCCCACCAGCAGTGCAAGAGTGTTCCCTTTTCTCCACACCCTCTCCAGCATTTATTGTTCCTAGATTTTTTGATGATGGCCATTCTGACCTGTGTGAGATGATATCTTATTGTAGTTTTGATTTGCATTTCCCTGATTATTAATGCTGTTGAGCATTCTTTCATGTGTTTGTTGGCAGTCTGTATATCTTCTTTGGTGAAATGTCTACTTAGGTCTTCTGCCCACTTCTGGATTGGGTTGTTTTTTTGTTACTGAGCTGCTTGTAATTTTTGGAGATTAATCCTTTGTCAGTTGCTTCATTTTCAAATATTTTCTCCCATTCTGAGGGTTGTCTTTGGGTCTTGTTTATGGTTTCCTTTGCTGTGCAAAAGCATTGAAGTTTCATTAGGTCCCATTTGTTTTTATTTCCATTTCTCTAGGAGGTGGGTCAAAAAGGATCTTGATATGATTCATGTCATACAGTGTTCTGCCTATGTTTTCCTCTAAGAGTTTGATAGTGTCTGGCCTTACATTTAGGTCTTTAATCCATTTTGAGCTATTATTGTGTATGGTGTTAGGGAGTGATCTAATCTCATACTTTTACATGTACCTGTCCAATTTTCCCAGCACCACTTATTGAAGAGGCTGTCTTTTCTCCACTATATGTTCTTGCCTCCTTTATCAAAGATAAGGTGACCATATGTGTGTGGGTTTATCTCTGGGCTTTCTATCCTGTTTCACTGATCTATATTTCTCTTTTTGTGCCAGTACCATACCGTGTTGATTACTGTAGCTTTGTGGTATAGCCTGAAGTCAGGGAGCCTGATTCCTCCAGCTCCGTTTTTCTTTCTCAAGATTGCTTTGGCAATTCGGAGTCTTTTGTGTTTCCACACAAATTGTGAAATTTTTTGTTTTAGTTCTGTGAAAAATGCCAGTGGTAGTTTGATAGGGATTGCATTGAATCTGTAGATTGCTTTGGGTAGTAGAGTCACTTTCACAATGTTGATTCCTCCAATCCAAGAACATGGTATATCTATCCATCTATTTGTATCATCTTTAAATTTTTTCATCAGTGTCTTATAATTTTCTGCCTACAGGTCTTTTGTCTCCTTAGGTAGGTTCATTCCTAGATATTTTATTCTTTTTGTTGCAGTGGTAAATGGGAGTGTTTTCTTAATTTCACCTTCAGATTTTTCATCACTAGTGTATAAGAATGCCGGAGATTTCTGTGCATTAATTTTGTATCCTGCTACTTTACCAAATTCATTGATTAGCTCTAGTAGTTTTCTGGTAGCATCTTTAGGATTCTCTATGTATAGAATCATGTCATCTGCAAATAGTGACAGCTTTACTTCTTCTTTTCTTAATTGGATTCCTTTTATTTCCTTTTCTTCTCTCATTCCTGTGGCTAAAACTTCCAAAACTATGTTGAATAAGAGGGTTGAGAGTGGGCACACTTGTCTTGGTCCTGATCTTGCTGGAAATGCTTTCCGTTTTTCACCACTGAGGACAATGTTGGCTGTGGGTTTGTCATATATGGCCTTTATTATGTTGAGGAAAGTGCCCTCTATGCCTACTTGCTGCAGGGTTTTTATCATAAATGGCTGTTGAATTTTGTCAAAAGCTTTCTCTGTACCTATTGAGATGACCATATGGTTTTTCTCCTTCAATTTGTTAATATGGTGTATCACATTGATTGATTTGCGTATATTGAAGAATCCTTGCATTCCTGGAATAAACCCCACTTGATCATGGTGTATGATCCTTTTAATGTGCCTGTGGATTCTGTTTGCTCGTATTTTGTTGAGGATTTTTGCATCTATGTTCATCAGTGATATTAGCCTGTAGTTTTCTTTCTTTGTGACATGCTTGTCTGGTTTTGATATCAGGGTGATGTTGGCCTCATAGAATGAGTTTGGGAGTGTTCCTCCCTCTGCTGTATTTTGGAAGAGTTTGAGAAGGATAGGTGTTAGCTCTTCTCTAAATGTTTGATAGAGTTCACCTGTGAATCCATCTGGTCCTGGGCTTTTGTTTGTTGGAAGAATTTTAATCACATTTTCAATTTCAGAGCTCGTGATTGGTCTGTTAATTTTTTCCTACTTCTTCCTGATTCAGTCTCGGCAGGTTGTGCATTTCTAAGAATTTGTGCATTTCTTACAGTTGTCCATTTAATTGGCATAGAGTTGCTTGTAGTATTCTCTCATGATCTTGTATTTCTGCAGTGTCAGTTGTTACTTCTCCTTTTCATTTCTAATTCTGTTGATTTGAGTCTCCTCCCTTTTTTTCTTCATGAGTTTGGCTAATGGTTTATCAATTTTGTTTATCTTCTCAAAGAACCAGGTTTTAGTTTTACTGAATTTTGCTATTGTTTCCTTCATTTCTTTTTCATTTATTTCTGACCTGATCTTTATGATTTCTTTCCTTCTGCGAAATTTGTTTTTTTTTGTTGTTGTTCTTTTTTCTCTAATTGCTTTAGGTGCAAGGTTAGGTTGTTTATTCGAGGTGTTTCCTGTTTCTTAAGGTAGGATTGTATTGCTATAAACTTCCGTCTTAGAACTGCTTTTGCTGCATCCCATAGGTTTTGGGTAGTCGTGTCTCCATTGTCATTTGTTTCTTGGTATTTTTTTATTTCCTATTTGATTTCTTGAGTGATCATTTCGTTATTAAGTAGTGTATTGTTTAGTCTCCATTAGTTTGTATTTTTTACAGATCTTTTCCTGTAATTGATGTCTAGTCTCATAGCGCTATGGTCGGAAAAGATACTTGATACGATTTCAGTTTTCTTAAATATACCAAGGCTAGATTTGTGACGCAAGATATGATCTATCCTGGAGAATGTTCCATGAGCACTTGAGAAAAATGTGTATTCTGTTGTTTTTGTATGGAATGTCCTATAAATATCAATTAAGTCCATATTATTTAATGTATCATTTGCAGCTTGTGTTTCTTTATTTTCATTTTGGATGATCTGTCCATTGGTGAAAGTTGGGTGTTAAAGTCCCCTACTATGATTGTGTTGCTGTCGATTTACCCTTTTATGGCTGTTAGTATTTGCCTTACGTATTGAAGTGTTCCTATGTTGGGTGCATAAATATTTACAATTGTTATATCTTCTTCTTGGATCGATCCCTTGATGATTATGTGATGTCCTTCTTTGTCTCTTGTAATACTCTTTATTTTAAAGTCTGTTTTGTCTGATATGAGAATTGCTACTCCAGCTTTCTTTTGCTTTCCATTTGCATGGAAAATCTTTTTCCATCCCCTCACATTCAGTCTGTATGTGTCCCTAGGTCTGAAGTGGGTCTCTTGTAGACAGCATGTATACGGGTCTTGTTTTTTGTTCTTTTTAACATCTTTATTGGACTATAATTGCTTTACAATGGTGTGTTAGTTTCTGCTTTATAACAAAGTGAATCAGTTATACATATACATATGTTCCCATATGTCTTCCCTCTTGCATCTCCCTCCCTCCCACCTTCCCTATCCCACCCCTCTAGATGGTCACAAAGCACCTAGCTGACCTCCCTGTGCTATGTGGCTGCTTCCCACTAGCTATCTATTTTACATTTGGTAATGTATATATGTCCATGCCACTCTCTCACTTTGTTACAGCTTACGCTTCCCCCTCCCCATATCCTCAAGTCCATTCTCTAGTAGGTCTGTGTCTTTATTCCTGTCTTACCCCTAGGTTCTTCATGACATTTTCTTTTTTCTTAGATTCCATATATATATGTGTTAGCATACGGTATTTGTCTTTCTCTTTCTGATTTACTTCATTCTGTATGACAGACTGTGTCCATTCACATCATTACAAATAGCTCAATTTCGTTTCCTTTTATGGCTGAGTAATATTCCATCGTATATATATATATATGTGCTACAAATTCTTTTTCCATTGATCTGCTGATGGACACTTAGGTTGTTTCCATCTTCTGGCTATTGTAAATAGATCTTCAATGAACATTTTGGTACATGAGTTTTTGAATTATGGTTTTCTCAGGATATATGCCCAGTAGTGGGATTTCTGGGTCATATGGTAGTTCTATTTGTAGTTTTTTAAGGAACCTCCATGCTGTTCTCCATAGTGGCTCTTCCAATTCACATTCCCACTGGCAGTGCAAGAGTGTTCCCTTTTCTCCTCACCCTCTTCAGCATTGATTGTTTCTACATTTTTTGATGATGGCCATTCTGACTGGTGTGAGGTGATATCTCATTGTAGTTTTGATTTGCATTTCCCTAATTATTAATGCTGTTGAGCATTCTTTCGTGTGTTTGTTGGCAATCTGTGTATCTTCTTTGGAGAAATGTCTATTTAGGTTTTCTACCCATTTTTGGATTGGGTTGTTTTTTTTTTTGTTAGTGAGCTGCATGAGCAGCTCATAAAATTTGGAGATTAATCCTTTGTCAGTTGCTTCATTTGCAAATATTTTCTCCCATTCTGAGGGTTGTCTTTGTGTCTTGTTTATGGTTTCCTTTGTTGTGCAAAAGCTTTGAAGGTTCATTAGGTTCCATTTGTTTATTTTTGTTTTTATTTCCATTTCTCTAGGAGGTGGTCAAAAAGGATCTTGCTGTGATTTATGTCATAGAGTGTTCTGCCTATGTTTTCCTCTAAGAGTTTGATAGTGTCTGGCCTTACATTTAGGTCTTTAATCCATTTTGAGCTTATTATTGTGTATGGTGTTAGGGATTGATCTAATCTCATACTTTTACATGTACCTGTCCAGTTTTCACAGCACTACTTATTGAAGAGGCTGTCATTTCTCCATTGTACATTCCTGCCTCCTTTATCAAAGATAAGGTGACCATGTGTTGCGTGGGTTTATCTCTGGGCTTTGTATTCTGTTCCATTGATCTATATTTCTGTTTTTGTGCCAGTACCGTACTGTCTTGATTACTGTAGATTTGTAGTATAGTCTGAAGTCAGGGAGCCTGATTCCTCCAGCTCCGTTTTTAGTTCTCAAGATTGCTTTGTGTTTCCATACAAATTCTGAAAAAATTTTTTCTAGTTCTGTGAAAAATGCCCATGGTAGTTTGATAGGGATTGCATTGAATCTGTAGATTGCTTTGGGTAGTAGAGTCACTTTCACAATGTTGATTCTTCCAATCCAAGAACATGGTATATCTCTCCATCTATTTGTATCATCTTTAATTTCTTTCATCAGTGTCTTATAATTTTCTGCATACAGGTCTTTTGTCTCCTTAGGTAGGTTTATTCCTAGATATTTTATTCTTTTTGTTGCAGTGGTAAATGGGAGTGTTTTCTTAATTTCACCTTCAGATTTTTCATCACTAGTGTATAAGAATGCCGGAGATTTCTGTGCATTAATTTTGTATCCTGTTACTTTACCAAATTCATTGATTAGCTCTAGTAGTTTTCTGGTAGCATCTTTAGTCTCTATGTATAGAATCATGTCATCTGCAAACAGTGACAGCTTTACTTCTTCTTTTCTGATTTGGATCCCTTTTATTTCCTTTTCTTCTCTGATTTCTGTGGCTAAAACCTCCAAAACTATGTTGAATAAGAGTGGTGAGAGTGGGCAACCTTGTCTTGGTCCTGATCTTAGTGGAAATGCTTTCCATTTTTCACCATTGAGGACGATGTTGGCTGTGGGTTTGTCATATATGGCCTTTATTATGTTGAGGAAAGTGCCCTCTATGCCTACTTTCTGCAGGGTTTTTATCATAAATGGGTGTTGAATTTTGTCGAAGGCTTTCTCTGCATCTATTGAGATGACCATATGGTTTTTCTCCTTCAATTTGTTAATATGGTGTATCACATTGATTGATTTGCATATATTGAAAAATCCTTGCATTCCTGGAATAAACCCCATTTCATCATGGTGTATGATCCTTTTAATGTGCTGTTGGATTCTGTTTGCGAGTTTTGTTTTGTTCTTTTTTTTGTGGTACGCGGGCCTCTCCCTGTTGTGGCCTTTCCCATTGAGGAGCACAGGCTCCGGTCGTGCAGACTCAGTAGCCATGGCTCACGGGCCCAGACGCTCCACGGCATGTGGGATCTTCCCGGACCGGGACACGATCCTGTGTCCCCTGCATCAGCAGGCGGACTCTAAGCCACTGTGCCACTAGGGAAGCCCCCTGTTTGCTAGTATTTTCTTGAGGATTTTTTAATCTATGTTCATCAGTGATATTGGCCTGTAGTTTTCTTTCTTTGTGATATCCTTGTCTTGTTTTGGTATCAGGGTGATGGTGGCCTTGTAGAATGAGTTTGGGAGTGTTGCTCCCTCTGCTATATTTTGGAAGAGTTTGAGAAGGATAGGTGTTAGCTCTTCTCTAAATGTTTGATAGAGTTCACCTGTGAATCCATCCGGTCCTGGGCTTCTGTTTGTTGAAAGGATTTTAATCACATTTTCAATTTCAGAGCTTGTGATTGGTCTGTTAATTTTTTCCTATTTCTTCCTGATTCAGTCTCGGCAGGTTGTGCATTTCTATGAATTTGTGCATTTCTTCCAGTTGTCCATTTAATTGGCATAGAGTTGCTTGTAGTAATCTCTCATGATCTTTTGTATTTCTGCAGTGTCAGTTGTTACTTCTGCTTTTTCATTTCTAATTCTATTGATATGAGTCTCCTCCCTTTTTTTCTTCATGAGTTTGGCTAATGGTTTATCAATTTTGTTTATCTTCTAAAGAACCAGCTTTTACTGAATTTTGCTATCGTTTCCTTCATTTCTTTTTCATTTATTTCTGATCTGATCTTTATGATTTCTTTCCTTCTGCTAAATTTGTTTTTTTTTGTTGTTCTTCTTCTTTCTCTAATTGCTTTAGGTGCAAGGTTAGGTTGTTTATTCGAGATGTTTCCTGTTTCTTAAGGTAGGATTGTATTGCTATAAACTTCCCTCTTAGAACTGCTTTTACTGCATCCCATAGGTTTTGTGTCATCGTGTCTCCATTGTCATTTGTTTCTAGGTATTTTTTTTATTTCCTCTTTGATTTCTTCAGTGATCACTTCGTTATTAAATAGTGTATTGTTTAGCCTCCATGTATTTGTAATTTTTACAGATCTTTTTCTGTAATTGATATCTAGTCTCATAGTGTTATGGTCGGAAAAGATACTTGATACAATTTCAGGTTTCTTAAATTTACCAAGGCTTGCTTTGTGACCCTAGATATGATCTATCCTGGACAATGTTCCATGAGCACTTGAGAAAAATGTATATTCTGTTGTTTCTGGATGGAATGTCCTATGAATATCAATTAAGTCCATATTGTTTAATGTATCATTTAAAGTTTGTGTTTCCTTATTTATTTCATTTTGGATGATCGGTCAGTTGGTGAAAGTGGGGTGTTAAAGTCCCCTACTATGAATGTGTTACTTTCGATTTCCCTTTTTATGGCTGTTAGTATTTTGCCTTATGTATTGAGGTGCTCCTATGTTGGGTACATAAATACTTACAATTGTTATATCTTCTTCTTGGATCAATCCCTTGATCATTATGTAGTGTCCTTCTTTGTCTCTTCTCATAGTGTTTATTTTAAAGTCTATTTTGTCTTATATGAGAAATGCTATTCCAGCTTTCTTTTGGTTTCCATTTGCATGGAATATCTTTTTCCATCCCCTCACATTCAGTCTGTATGTGTCCCTAGGTCTGAAGTGGGTCTCTTGTAGACAGCATGTATATAGGTCTTCTTTTTGTATCCATTCAACCAGTCTATGTCTTTTGGTGGAAGCATTTAATCCATTTACATTTAAGGTAATTATTGATATGTATGTTCCTATTCCCATTTTCTTAATTGTTTTGGGTTTGTTATTTTAGGTCTTTTCTTTCTCTTGTGTTTCTTGCCTAGAGAAGATCCTTTAGCATTTGTTGTAAAGCTGGTTTGGTGGTGCTGAACTCTCTCAGCTTTTGCTTGTCTGTAAAGGTTTTAATTTCTCTGTCAAATCTGAATAAGATCCTTGCTGGGTAGAGTAATCTTGGTTGTAGGTTTTTCTCCTTCATCACTTTAAGTATGTCCTGCCAGTCCGTTCAGGGTTGCAGAGTTTCTTCTGAAAGATCAGCTGTTAACATAATGGGGATTCCCTTGTGTGTTATTTGTTGTTTTTCCCTTGCTGCTTTTTTTTTTTTTTTTCTTTTTTTTTTTTTTTTTTCCCTTGCTGCTTTTAATATGTTTTCTTTGTATTTAATTTTTGATAGTTTGATTAATATGTGTCTTGGTGTATTTCTCCTTGGATTTATCCTGTATGGGACTCTCTGTGCTTCCTGGACTTGATTAACTATTTCCTTTCCCATATTAGGGAAGTTTTCAACTATAATCTCTTCATATAGTTTCTCAGTCCCTTTCTTTTTCCCTTCTTCTGGAACCCCTATAATTCAAATGTTGGTGCGTTTAATGTTGTCCCAGAGGTCTCTGAGTCTGTCCTTGGTTCTTTTCATTCTTTTTTCTTTATATTGCTCTGTTTTGGTTATTTCCACTCTTCTATCTTCTCTGTTCTTCTCCCTCAGTTATTCTGCTATTGATCCCTTCTTGAGTATTTTTAATTTCATTTATTGTGTTGTTCATCGTTGCTTGTTTCATCTTTAGTTCTTCTAGGTCCTTGTTAAATGTTTCTTGCATTTTCGCTATTCTATTTACAAGATTTTGCTTCATCTTTACTATCATTATTCTGAACTCTTTTCCAGGTAGACTGCCTATTTCCTCTTCATTTGTTAGGTCTGGTGGGTTTTTATCTTTCTCCTTCATCTGCTGTGTGTTTTTTTGTCTTCTTATTTTGCTTATCTTACTGTGTTTGGGGTCTCCTTTTTGCAGGCTGCAGGTTCATAGTTCCCGTTGTTTTTGGTGTCTGTCCCCAGTGGCTAAAGTTGGTTCAGTGGGTTGTGTAGGCTTCCTGGTGGAGGGGACTAATGTCTGTGTTCTGGTGGATGAGGCTGGATCTTGTCTTTCTGGTGGGCAGGTCCACGTTTGGTGGTGTGTTTTGGGGTGTCTGTGGACTTACTATGATTTTAGGCAGCCTCCCTGCTAATGGGTGAGGGTGTGTTCCTGTCTTGCTAGTTGTTTGCCATAGGGTGTCCAGCACTGTAGCTTGCTGGTCATTGAGTGAAGCTGGGTGTTGGTGTTGAGATGGAGATCTCTGGGAGATTTTCGCCGTTTGATATTACGTGGAGCTGGGAGGTCTCTTGTGATCCAGTGTCCTGAAGTTGTCTCTCCCACCTCACAGGCACAGCACAGACTCCTGGCTGCAGCAGCACCAAGAGCCTTTCATCCACACGGCTCAGAATAAAAGGGAGAAAAAGTAGGAAGGAAGGAAGGAAGGGAGGAAGGATAAAAGAAAATAAAGTAAGGTAAAATAAAGTTATTAAAATAAATAAGAAAAAAAATTTTTTAAAGTAAAAACAAAAAATGGACGGATAGAACCCTGGGACAAATGGTGAAAGCAAAGCTATACAGACAAAATCTCACATAGAAGCATACACATACACACTCACAAAGAGAGGAAAAGGGGAGAAAATAATCTATCTTGCTTCCAAAGTCCACCTCCTCAATTTGGGATGATTCGTTGTCTATTCAGGTATTCCACAGTCGCATGGTACATCAAGTTGATTTTGTAGATTTAATCCTCTGTTCCTGAGGCTGCTGGGAGAGATTTCCCTTTCTCTTCTTTTTTCGCACAGCTTCCGTGGCTTAGCTTTGGATTTGGCCCCGTCTCTGCGTGTAGGTCGCTGGAGGGCCTCTGTTCTTCGCTCATACAGGACGGAGTTAAAGGCGTCACTCACTGGGGGGGTCTGGCTCACTCAGCCCGCGGGGAGGGAGGGGTACGGCGTGCTGGGCGAGCCTTTGGCAGCAGAGGCCAGTGTGACTTTGTACCACCCTGAGTCGTGCAGTGTGTTTTCCCGGGGAAGTTGGGCTGCACAGCCTCCCCGGAAGGGAGGTGTGGAGAGTGAACTGTGCTTGCACACAGGCTTCTTGGTGGCGGTAGCAGCAGCCTTAGCGTCTCATGCCCGTCTCTGGGGTGCGTGCTGTTAGCCATGGCTCGCGCCCGTCTCTGGAGCTCCTTTTAGCAGCGCTCTTAATCCCCTCTTCTCGTGCATCAGGAAACAAAGAGGGAAGAAAAAGTCTCTTGCCCCTTATGCAGGTCCAGACTTTTTCCCGGACTCCCTCCCAGCTAGCCGAGGTGCAGTAACCCCTTCAGGCTGTGTTCTCTCACCAGCCTCAGCTCCCAGCCCCACCCTCCCCGGCTGGTGAGCAGACTAGCCTCTCGGGCTGGTGAGTGCTGGTCAGCACCGATCCTCTGTGCCAGAATCTCTCCGCTTTGCCATCCGCACCCCTGTTGCTGCGCTCTCCTCCGCGGCTCCAAAGCTCCCCCCGCTCCACCACCCGCAGTCTCCGCCCACAAAGGGGCTTCTCGTGTGTGGAAACCTTTCCTCCTTCATGGCTCCCTCCCACTGGTGCAGGTCCTGTCCCTATTCTTTTGTCTCTGTTGATTCTTTTTTCTTTTGCACTACCCAGGTATGTGGGTAGTTTCTTGCCTTTTGGGAGGTCTCAGGTCTTCTGCCAGCGTTCAGTAGGTGTTCTGTAGGAGTTGTGCCACGTATAGATGTATTTCTGATGTATCTCTGGGGAGGAAGGTGATCTCCGCGTCTTACTCTTCCGTCATCTTCTCTCAAAACCCTGGATAATATATGTTGACCTATAACTATATCTACTTGTTTTCAACTGGTACTCATTTAAGTCCAAACACACCTGAGAGATCTACATTTTTTTTACTCCCCTTTACCACATTTTTTGTTTTTGATGTCGTATTTTACACCATGTTTATCCCTTAACTCTTTACTGTAGTTATAATTGCTTTTACATTTTTTTTGTCTTTTAGTCTTCAGGCTGGCTTCTTTAAGTGGTTGATCCTCAGTCCTTGCTCTATATTTGCCTTTCCTATTGGTATTTTCCCTTTCCTCTGGATTCTTCTTTTCATGTAGAGAGGGCCCTTTAACACTTCTTTAACAGTAGATTTAGTATTGATAAACTCCTTTAGTTTTTGCTTGTCTGTGAAGTTCTTTATCTCTCCTATTCTAAATGATAATTTTGCTGGGTAGAGTATCGTAGGTTGCAGATTTTTCCCTTTCTGCGCTTGAATATATCATGCCCCTCCCTTCTGGTCTGCAGTGTTTCTGCAGATAAGTCAACTGATCGCCTTCTAGCAGGGGTGGTTCTCTTGTGTATGACTCTTTGTTTTTCTCTTGCTGACTTTAGAATTCTCTTTTTAGCTTTAACTTTTTGCCATTTTAATTATGATATGCCTTGGTGTGGGTCTGTTTGGGTTCATCTTGTTTGGGACCCTCTGTGCTTCCTGTACCTGGATATCTATTTCCTTCTTCAGGTTTGGGAAGTTTTCAGCCATAATTTCCTCAAATACATTTTCAATCCCCTCTGTCTCTCTTCTCCTTCTGGGACCCCTATAATGCAAGTGTTCATATGCTTAATGTTTCCCAGAGATCTCTTAAATTGTTTTCATGTTTTAAATTTTCTTTTTGTTGTTCTGATTGGGTGATTTCCATTATTCTATCTTCCAGATGATTTATGCATACTTCTGTATCACTTAGTCTGCTATTCATTCCTTCTAGTGTGTTTTTTATTCTAGCTATTGAATTCTTCATTTCTGATTGCGTCTTTTTTATATTTTCCAGTTCCTTGTTAAATTTTTCACTGTGTACATCTATTCTTCTGTCTAATTCAGTTAACATTTTTATTACCAATGCTTTGAATTGTTTATCTGGTAAATTGTTTATTTCTGTTTCATTATTTTTTTCAAGGGTTTTCTCTTGCTCTTTCAATTGAGCAATTCCTCTGCCTTTCCATTTTGCTTAACTTTCTCTGCCTCTATGAATTTAGGTGAAACAGTTACCTATTGCATCTTGAAGGGGTGTTATTAAGTGGGAGTGTCCCTGTACAGACTGTGTGTGCCCAATGCCTTTGATGGGAGAGCTGGATTAGACATGGATGCATGCTCCCTCTTTCCTCAGGGTGTGCTGGCAGCTATCACCTTGGTAGGGGGTGGGGCTGGAGATGAAGGGCCTGGAGCTGGAGCTTCGTATAAGGCAGGACTTCCCCTCTGCTCAGTGGCTGTCACCACCCTATCACGGGCAGGGTCTGATCCCAAGGTGCTGGAGCAGAAGCCCTGAGGGTTGGGCTGAACTGGTTGTTTTCCCTTTAAGTGTGTGTTGTCCCTTCTTCCCAGATGGGGACAGTTGCCCCAGAGCAAGGGAGTGCTGAAGCAAATGGGGCCCATGTGGAGCCACACCGCAGGGCAGGAGGGGCCCACATGGACTCTGAGCATGTACTGGGGGGTAAGCTGTGGAGTAGCAGCACCATCAGAATCTGGGCTGCTTCTGGTATGCTGCTTGAGTAAGCACCAACAGTGGCCACCGCTGCCCTACCCAGGCTCCACCCCAGGACCAGGTCACCTCTATATCCCACAGTCAGGTCTTCTCCCTGGTGATGGCCACCCAAGATCCAGTGCTGCGCTGTGACGTAGAATGAACAGGGGGCTGACCATTCACTTGGTTCAGGTTGGGGTGCACACCACCATGGTTTCAGGAAACCCAGCAGCTGCTGGAGAAGATCTCTCTCTGCCCTGCCTCAGGGGCAAGCCAGCACATGTGTGCTCCCCTCAAGTGGAGTCCAGGCTTCCCATAGCCCTTCTATTAGTCCCAGCCGTCCTCCAACCAGCAAAGGAGGCTGTTCTCTTCCTTCTGGTGTAGGACCCCAGGACTGGGATGCTCAATCTGTGGCTCTCACCACTCACTCCCTAGGGTGGGTTGTCCACCCATGTAATCTCCCTTTTCCTCTGAGTTCCCTCCCAGGGGCATAGGTCCCTACCCAATTTCTCTTCTTCCCTTCCTACCTGATTACATGTGTATCTTTCTTAACGTCCTTGGTTGTATAGGAGTCCTCCTACCAGTTTCCAGTTAGTTGTCAGTGAGAATTGTTACACATGTAGATGTATTTTTGATGTGTTCATGGGGGAAGGTGAGCTCCACATCCTCTTACTCCACACTGTGATTGATCCCCCGCACATATAATTGATTGTATGTATTTTGCAATGTGTCAGTTATCTAACACTCACCTGACTAGTGTGCTCAGCCTTCATGGATTAAGGCCTATGTCCATGATTATTATTTACAACATCTAAAACTTAGAGTAAACAGTTGTATTAGTCCGCATGGGCTACCATAACAAAATGCCACAGACTAGATGTCTTAACAGAAATTGATTTCTCACAGTTCTGGAGGCTGTAAATCCAAGATCAAGGTATTGGCAGCATTGGTTTCTCCTGAGGCCCCTCTCCTTGCAGATGGCCATCTCCTCATGTCCTCACATGGACTTCTCTGCACAGGCATCCTTGGTTTCTCCCTTCTCATAATGACACCAGTCTTATTGGATTAAAGCCCCACCCTTATAACCTTATTTACTGCTAATTACCTCTTTAAAGTGCCTATCTCCAAATATAATCACATTGGGGGTGGGGGGTAGGATTTCAATATACAAATTTGTGGGGGCCAATTTAGTCCATAACAACTGTCAGTTCCTCATTCCCTTTGAAGCAGGACCCAAGAAGCTCAACCCTCCTAATAGTCTTCCATGGGCAGCCAGAAAGCTCTTTCTTTAAAAGCTGGCCTAATGGTGTCCAGCTTCCCAGCTTTCAGATAGTTTAGACTATCTAAATTAACCCATAAGTGTCTAAGCCATTGGTGTCTTGCTGAGCTCTGACCTTATATCCTGCTATGTACAAGCCACCCACCCAATGCTCTGCCTTTTCCTACTCCTTCTCCACGGTGTTCCTTCTTTATGGAAGTGATTATAACTTGCTACCTTCAGGTTTTATCCTGTGCGCTTCCATCTGCTCTCCTATCTGTATCCTTTATGCAGCTGAGTCTTACTTGTTGTTCAAGACTCAGCTCAAGTGTCTCCTATTCTAGAGGCCTCTTTACAAGACACTCTCCTGTACAACATCCTATCTTGTGTGCATATTTATAGCTCAAACTGTGGCTCTTGGCTTGTCTCACCCCACCTGAACCATAACCTCTTTGAGGGCAGGGACTGTGTCCTACTTATTCCATCTGTACTCCCAGCACTTCACACAGTGCCTGGAATGACATAGAGGAAGAAATCTGTGGAACTATTTGAATAGTGATGCAAATCAGATACTGTCATTCCATCTCTTAAGCAAATAGCTCTTTTTGAGGCTGTTGTGGATTCCTGTTCGGATGATCATGGGGATATCCTTTCTTACTGATTATGCTGCCATATTACTAGCTGGCCCAGGCTTGTAAGCTGTTTTGCTAACGGTCCCCACAAAGAACTAGAAAAAGAACAAATTAAGCCCATAATTAGTAGAAGGAAGGAAATAAAGATCAGAGTGAAAGAAATGGAAACCAGATAAAAAAAAAAAGGAAGAATCAACAAAACTAAAAACTAATTCTTTGAAAAGATAGCTAGACTATATATGTGTTGATTGCTAAAACTTTCCTCTCAGAACCTCTTTGGCTGCATCTCACAAGATCTGATGATGTTGTATTTGCATTTTCTTTTGTTAAATAACTTTATTTCAGTTGCAATTTCTTTGACCCATTGGTTGTTTAAAAGTGTATTGTTTAGTTTTCACATGTTTGTAGATCTCACTTTCCTCTTGATCTAGATTTCTACTTTTATGCCATTGGGGACAGAAAAGGTAGCTGGTATGCTTTCAGTCTTCTTAGATTTACTAGGATTTGTTCTGTGTCCTATCATAGGCTCTATGCTGTAGAATGTTTCCTGTGTGCTTGAAAACAATGTGTATCCTGCTTTTGGATGGAATGTTGTATGTATATTTATTAAGTTCATCTGGTCTAATGTGTCCTTTAAGGCCAGTGTTTCCTTACTGATTTTCTGTCTGGATGATCTACCCTTGATTTAAGTGGGATGTTAAAGTTCCCTACTATTATTGTGTTACTGTCAGCTTCTCCCTTTATGTCTGTTAATATTTCCTTTATGTATTTGGTGTTCCTATGTTGGGTGTATTTATGTTTATAATTTTTATGTTTTTGGTGTATTGACCCTTTTGTCATTATTTGTCACTTCTTTCCATTTTTTATTTCAAGTCTATTTTGTCTGATATAAATATTGCTACACCTACTTTCTTTTGGTTTCCAGTTGCTTGGAATATCATTTTCTGGCCCTACATTTTGAGCCTCTGTATTAATATGTCTTTAGAGCTGAGACGAGTCTCCTTAGGCAGCATCTAGTTGGATCATTTTTTTTAATCCATCCAGCCACTCTGTACTTTTTGATTGCTGGGTTCAATCCCTTTGTATTTAGGGTGATGTTAATATGTAAGAACTTACTACTGCCATTGAATCTTTTTCCTTCTGGTTATTTTGTCACTCCATTGTTTTTTAGTTTTAATTTTTAAAAAAATTTTTATTGGATTATAGTTGATTTACAATATTGTGATAGTTTCTGGTGTACAGCAAAGTGAATCAGTTATACATACACATATATACAATCATTTTTAGATTCTTTTCCCATATAGGTCATTACAGAGTATTGAGTAGAGTTCTCTGTGCTATACAGTAGCTCCTTATTAGTTATATAATTTTATGTATAGTAGTGTGTATATGTCAATCCCAACCTCCCAATTTATCCCTCCCTCCATTTCCCCACTGGTAACCATAAGTTGGTTTTTTACATCTGTCTCTCTATTTCTGTTTTGTAAATAAGTTCATTTGTACCATTTTTTAGATTCCAGATAGAAGTGATACCATACGGTATTTGTCTTTCTCTGACTTACTTCACTTAGTATGATAATCTCTAGTTTCGTCCATGTTGCAGCAAATGGCATTATTTCATTCTTATTATGGCTGAGTAATATTCCATCATAGGTATGTACCACATCCTCATCCATTTCTCTGTCGATGGACGCTTAGGTTGCTTCCATGTCCTGGCTATTGTGAATAGTGCTGCAGTGAACATTGCATGTATCTTTTCGATTTATGGTTTTCTCAGGATATATGCCCAGGAGTGGGACTGCTGGATCACAGGGTACCTCTATTTTTGGTTCTTTAAGGAACCTCCATACTGTTCTGCATAATGGTCGTACCAACCTTCCTACCAACAGTGTAGGAGGCTTCCCTTTTCCTCACACCCTCTCCAGCATTTATAGTTTGGAGATTCTTTGATGCTGGACATTCTGACCAGTGTGAGGTGATACCTCATTATGGTTTTGTTTTGCATTTCTCTGATGATGAGTGGTGTTAAGCATCTTGGCATGTGCCTCTTGGCCGTCTGTATGTCTCCTTTGGAGAAATGTCCGTTTAGATCTTCCAGCCATTTTTTTTTTCACACACACACACTGTATTTTATTTTTACAAGAGATAAGTAAACTGACACCAAGCATTGTAAATGGATGACCACAACAAAAGCAACAATGATTGCAATTACCAAACATGAAACACACTCATACCATGTCATAATATTGACATTCAGTCCAGTAATTCTCCACTGTAACAGCTCCTTTACTTTGCAGTGAAATTGATTTGTATATTTTTTGCCTCTGAGTCCCTGTGGGATTTTTTTTTTATTCAAACAGAAAGTCACAAAAATTATAATCATCCTCATCGGTTCACTCAGTCCCATGTAATTTTGTTTTCATCTTGATCTTTTGTTAGCAGTTTTATGAATTCATCAGTTTTCCATTAGAGTTCTGAAAATGCTTATTCATTCAGTTCAGCAGTATAGTCAGTTGCCAGAAACCTGTACGTCAGAGTCTTTTCCATGATTTCCTTGAAGATGAGACCCTTTTATAGGAACATTTTTGCAAAAGCATCAGAGTACACCCAGAACTCTCTGTAAATAACAAAAGACTTAAAAATGACCACAGTTAAAGATTTGATGAAAGTTCATAATAATGCAATTGACAAGGAAATTGTTACTTCTGAGATATACACTTTAAAGTAATAACTAGAATTATGAAATATAACATTTTACCAGAACATATAAGATTTTTTGAAATTTCATGTAATGTCTGAAACATTTATATTAACATATTGCCATACAAATAACCCAAAGAAAGTTTACTATTAGTTTTGGTTTTTTATACTGCAGGTTCTTATTAGTCATCAATTTTATACACATCAGTGTATACATATCAATCCCAATTGCCCAATTCAGCACACCACCATCCCCAGCCCACCGTGGTTTTCCCCGCTTGGTGTCCATATGTTTGTTCTCTATGTCTCTGTCTCAAATTCTGCCCTGTACACCAGTTCATCTGTACCATTTTTCTAGGTTCCACATACATGTGTTAATATACGATATTTGTTTTTCTCTTTCTGACGTACTTCACTCTGTATGACAGTCTCTAGACGCAACCGCATCTCAACAAATGACTCAATTTCGTTCCTTTTTATGGCTGAGTAATATTCCATTGTATATGTGTGCCACAACTTCTTTATCCATTCGTCTGTCGATGGGCATTTAGGTTGCTTCCATGACCCGGCTATTGTAAATAGTGCTGCAACGAACACTGGGGTGCATGTGTCTTTTTGAATTATGGTTTTCTCTGGGTATATGCCCAGTAGTGGGATTGCTGGGTCATATGGTAGTTCTATTTGTAGTTTTTTAAGGAACCTCCATACTGTTCTCCATAGTGGCTGAACCAATTCACATTCCCACCAGCAGTGCAAGAGGGTTTCTTTACTCCACACCCTCTCCAGCATTTATTGTCTGTAGATTTTCTAATGATGCCCATTGTGACTGGTGTGAGGTGAGGTGATACCTCGTTGTAGTTTTGATTAGCGTTTCGCTAATAATTAGTGATGTTGAGCAGCTTTTCATATGATTCTTGGCCATCTGTATGTCTTCTTTGGAGAAATTTCTGTTTAGGTCTTCTGCCCATTTTTGGATTGGGTTGTTTGTTTCTTTAATAGTGAACTGCATGAGCTGTTAATATATTTTGGAGATTAATCCTTTGTTGATTCATTTGCAAATATTTTTCCCATTCTGAGGGTTGTCTTTTCGTCTTGTTTATGGGTTCCTTTGCTGTGCAAAAGCTTTGAAGTTTCATTAGGTCCCATTTGTTTATTTTTGTTTTTATTTCCATTACTCTAGGAGGTGGATCAAAAAAGATCTTGCTATGATTTATGTCAAAGAGTGTTCTTCCTGTGTTTTCCTCTAAGAGTTTTATAGTGTCTGGTCTTACATTTAGGTCTCAAATCCATTTTGAGTTTATTTTTGTGGATGGTGTTAGGGAGTGTTCTAATTTCATTCTTTTACATGTAGCTGTCCAGTTTTCCCAGCACCACTTATTGAAGAGACTGTCTTTTCTCCATTGTATATCCTTGCCTCCTTGGTCATAGATTAGTTGACCATAGGTGCGTGGGTTTTTATCTCTGGGCTTTCTATCTTGTTCCATTGATCTGTGTTTCTGTTTTTGTGCCAGTACCATATTCTCTTGATTGCTGTAGCTTTGTAGTATAGTCTGAAGTCAGGGAGTCTGATTCCTCCAGGTCCATTTTTTTCCCTCAAGACTGCTTTGGCCATTCGGGATCTTTTGTGTCTCCGTACGAATTTTAAGATGACTTGTTCTAGTTCTGTTAAAAAATGCCATTGGGGGCTTCCCTGGTGGCACAGTGGTTGAGAGTCCGCCTGCCGATGCAGGGGACACAGGTTTGTGCCCCAGTCTGGGAAGATCCCACATGCCGCGGAGTGGCTGGGCCCATGAGCCATGGCTGCTGAGCCTGCGTGTCCGGAGCCTGTGCTCTGCAACGGGAGAGGCCACAACAGTGAGAGGCCCGCGTACCACAAAAAAAAAAAAAAAAAAAAAAATGCCATTGATAATCTCATAGGGATTGCATTGAATCTGTAGATTGCTTTGGATAGTATATTCATTTTCAAAATATTGAGTCTTCCAATCCACCTCTTCTCTAAATGTTTTGTAGAATTCACCTGTGAAGACATCTGTTTCTGGACTTTTGTTCTGTGGGAGGTTTTTTTTTTAATTGGTCTGTTCATATTTTCTATTTCTTCCTGGTTTAGTCTTGGGAGATTGTACATTTCCAGGAATTTCTCCATTTCTTCTGTGTTGTCCAATTTATTGGCATACAGTTATTTGTAGTAGTCTATTATCCTTTCTATTTTTGTGGTGTCAGTTGTAATGTCTCCTTTTTCATTTCTGATTTTATTGATTTGGGCCCTCTTTTTTTCTTGATGAGTCTGGATAAAGTATGTCAATTTTGTTTAGCTTTTTAAAAAAACTCTTAATTTCATTGATCTTTTTAATTTTTTGTCTTTATTTCATTTATTTCTGCTCTGATCTCTACCATGTCTTTCCTTCTACTAACTTTGGGGTTTATTTTTTCTAGCTCCTTTAGGTGTAAGGTTAGATTGTTTATTTCAGGTTTTTTGTTTCCTGAGGTAGGCTTGTATTGCTATAAACTTCCCTCTTAGAACTGCTTTTGTTGTTCCCATACAATTTTGGATTGTTGAGGTTTGGTTTTGTTTTCATTTGTGTACAGGTATTTTTAAATTTTCTCTTTGATTTCTTCAGTGATCTATTGGTAGTGTAGTGATTGGTAGTGTTAGTGTTTTTTTTTCTTATGGTTGATTTTTAGTCTAATGCTGTTGTGGTCAGAAAAGATGCTTCATAGAATTTCAATTTCCTTAAATTTACTGATGTTTGCTTTGTGTCCTAGCGTGTGATCTGTTCTGGAAAATGTTCCATGTACACTTGAAAAGAATGTGTATTTTGCTGTTTTGGGATAGGATGCTCTCTATATATCTATTAAGTTCACGTGATCTAATGTGTCTTTTAAGGCCAGTGTTTCCTTATTTTCTGTCTAGATGATCTTTCCTTTGATATAATTGGGGTGTTAAAGTCCCCTACTACTATTGTGTTACTGTTGATTTCTCCCTTTGTGTCTGTTAATATTTCCTTTATGAACGCTTCTATGTTGGGTGCATATATATTTACAAATGTTATGTCTTCTTGGATTGATCCCTTGATCATTAGGTATTATGTAGTGTCCTTCTTTGCCTCTTCTAACAGTCTTTATTTTAAAGTGTATTTTGCTACCCCCAGCTGTCTTTTGATTTCCAGTTGCATGGAATACCTTTTGCCATCCAACTTTCAGTCTGTGTGTGTCTGTAGATGTGAAGTTAGTTTCTCATAGGCAGCATATTTATAGGTCTTGATAATTGTATCCATTCAGCCACTCTGTCTTTTGATTGGAGCATTTAGTCCATTTACATTTAAAATGACTATTGATGTATGTGTTCTTATTGACATTGTTAATTGTTTTGGATTTGTTTTTGTAGGCTTTTCTTGTTCCTTTTGTTTCTTGTGATTTTACTATCTTTAGTGATATGTTTGGATTCATTATTCTTTGTGTGTATCTATTATATAGATTTTTGATTCATGGTTACAGTGAGGTTCACATACAGCTAGCTAGCAGATAGATAGATATGCATGATTGTTTTAAGTTGCTGATCTCTTAATTTCACATGCATTTTAACAACCCTGCATTTGTACTCTCCTCCCCTCACAATTACTGTTTGATATAATATTTTACATCTGATTGTTTTGTCTTTCCCTTAACTGCTTAATGTGGATATAGATTATTTTACTACTTTTCTCTTTTAACCTTCCTACTAGCTTTATGAGTGAACGATTTCCTACCTTTACTATATGTTTGCCTCTACCAGTGAGCTTTTTCCGTTTGTAATTTCCATGTTTTCTTGTTGTGGTCTTTTCTTTTTCACTTAGAGGTTCCTTTAACATTTCTTGCAAAGCTGCTGCTTCAGTCATCCTGAACTCTTTCAGCTTTTGCTTGTCATTAATGCTTTTGATCTCCAACAAATCTGAACAAGAACCTTGCTGGGTAGATTATTCTTGTTTTAGGTTTTTCTCTCTCACTACTTTAAATATATCATGTGTCTCCCTTCTGGCCTTCAGAGTTTCTGCTGAAGAGTCAGCTGATAGCCTTGTGGGAGTGGCCTGGTGTGTAACTTGCTGCTTCTCCCTCGCTGCCTTTAATTTTTGCCATTGTAATTAAAAAGAGAGAATATTAAATGTTTCTTGCTGTGTTCCTCTTTGGGTTAATCCTGTATGAGACTATCTGAGCTTTGTGGACTTGGATATCTATTTCCTTTCCCAAATTAGGGAACTTTCTAGCCATTATGTCTTTAAGTATGTGCTCAGTCTCTTTCTCTCTTCTCCTTCTGCACCCCCTGTAATGTGAATATTAGTGCACTTAAGTTGTCCCAGAGGTCTCTTAAACCATCTTCATATCTTTTCATTCTTTTTTCTGTTCAGTTTCAGTGATTTCCACTACTGTCTTCCAGCTCACTGATCCACTCCTTTGTATCATTTGGTCTACTGTTGATTTCTTCTAGTGTGTTTTTCATTTCAGTTATAGTATTCTTCATCTGTTTAGTTTTTCTTTGTATATGCTCTTTGTTAGAAACATCTAATCTCTCTCTCTGTGCATCCATTCTTCTCCCAAGTTCTTTGGTCATCTTTACAATCATGACCCTGAACTCTTTCTTGGGTAGATTGCCTATCTCTACTTCACTTAGTTCTCCTGGAGTTTTATCTTGTTCCTTTGTTTGCAACATACTCATCTGTTGCCTCATTTTGCCTAATTTGTTCTTTCCATTTCCCAGCCTAGGAGAAGTGGCCTTTTGTAAGAGATGTCCTAGGCATCAGAGCAGTGCACTCCCCTCTTGCCACCAGAGCTATATGTGCTAGGGGTTCCTAGAGAGCTGTGTGGGGCTTCCTGTCTTGGTAGGCTGACTGTGTGT
The DNA here is from genome assembly GCF_008692025.1 of Phocoena sinus. NCBI lineage: Eukaryota > Metazoa > Chordata > Mammalia > Artiodactyla > Phocoenidae > Phocoena > Phocoena sinus. The sequence goes on from NC_045764.1 coordinate 82,383,318, forward strand.
GTGGTCAGTCTGGTAGGCTTGGTTGGCCCCTAGCCTGGTTGGTTGCCAGGTCCTACCTTTTATGGAGGCTGCCAGCTGCTGGTTGGCAGGACAGGGTCATGAGGCGGCTGACTGTGGAACCCCACAGGTTCTCTAGGCTAATGCTGGGTTACTGGTGGGCAGAGTCAGGGTCCAGGAGACCCCAGGGCTGTTGTCCACCCACTGCATGTGAAGCTGGGTCCTGGGGTCTGGTTGCAGGTCCCAGGGGTCCCAGAACTGGGGTCAAATAGCTGATGAGTGGGGCCAGTTCCTGACACAATTGGCTGTGGGACCTGGGGTGTTTTGAAGCTTGTGTTGGCCTGCTGGTGGCCAGGGCCCAGCTGGTCCCTGGGCAGAGTCTGGCCTGCTGGGTCTGCAAGCTGCAGGGCTACAGTTTTCTTGCAGCTGGTGTCTGTGCCCTAGAGAGTGGGTCCTGGGGGGCCTTGGGTAGTGCCTGCACACTGGTATGCGGGGCTGGGTCCTGGGCCCTCTCATGGACAGGGCCACATCCAGAGGCAGCTGTGGGCTCAGAGGGTCTTAAGGCAGCCTGTCCACTGGTGGGTGGGACTGTGGTCACACCCAGTTAGTTGCTGGATCTTGGGGCCAGTAAGCTAGAGGGAGGATTCCAAAATGGCACTTGCAAGCACCAGTGTCCACATGGTAGAAGGAGCTCCCAAAGATGGCTACCATCAGTGTCTATGTTTCCAGGATGAGCTGCAGTTGTTTCTTTCCTCAAGGAGACTTTCCAAGATCAGCAGGCTCCTATCAAATTACTGCTTCTCCCTGGGTCCTGGAGTGTGTGATATCTTGTGCACACCCTTTAAGAGTGAAGTCTCTCATTTCCTACAGACTCTGGGACTCCTGAAAGTAAGCACTGGTGGCCTTCAAACCCACATGCTCCAGGTGCTCATCTTCTTGGTGTAGAATCCCTGGGCTAGAGAGTCCAATATGGAGCTCGGACCTCTCAGTCCTTTGGGAGAACCTCTGCAATTGTAATCATTCTCCCTTAGCTCGGTGCTTTGTGACCACCTAGAGGGGTGGGATAGGGATGGTGGGAGGGAAACTGCAAGAGAGAGGGGATATGTGTGTACATATAGCTGATTCACTTTGTTATACAGCAAAACTAACACACCATTGTAAAGCAACTGTACCTAAAGATATTTTTTAAAAATTGTAATTATTCTCCCATTTGTGGGTTGCCACCCCATATGTAGGGGACTTGACTATATTGCGACTCTGCCCCCTCCTAACTGTTGTGGTTCCTTCTTTATCTCTTTAGTTATAGAAGACCTTTTTAGGTAGGTTCTTCTTTTTCATTGATGGTTGTTTTGCAGATAGCTATGATTTTGCTGTGCCTGTGAGAGGAGGTGAGCTCAGGGTTTTTTTACTCCACCATCTTGACTGCTCCCCTCACCTGAATCATTTTCAAAGTCCTATCCTCTGGCTTGCTAATTAATTCTCTTCCATGCGATCTGCTCTATTTCCAATGTTTTTAATGCAGCCTTCATCTCATTTCCTGTGTGAGTTCCTCAGCTCCAGAATTTGTTTGGTTCTTTAGAACTTCATTCTCTTGGTAAAGTATTCCTTCTGTTCATTAATTTCATTCCTCAGTTCACTGAAAGTTCGTTGAATTTCTTCATGATAACTCTTTTGAATTCTTTATAAGGTAGAGCACAGTATTCTGTGTCTTTGGGTTCAGTTGCTGAAAAGCTGTGATTTTATTTTTACTTTTGCCATATTACGACGAGTTTTTCATAGTGTTTGATGAAATGTGCCTCTGCACATTTTCATTTGAAGTAACAAATACCTTCCTTAGGTAAGGCTTGGTTTGCTTTGATTCTAATAAACAGGTTGGCAATAAGAAGCCTTTCTTTTGCTTACCAGAAGGTGGCAATATAGCACAAGTTTGACTTACTGGAGCTAAGTTGGGAGCATGTGCATAAAAAAGCTGGTGTTAAAAAAAGAACAAAGGCTGGTGACAGACTGGGGGGTGGGGGGGTATATAATAAACACTTGGAGCTTTGAGTATGCCCATGGCCTGGTCGGGGGATCTTCCACTGGGGGAGCTCCAGCAGTGCGTAGGGGGACTTCTTGATGGAATTCCAGGACACATGGCAGGAAACCCATACCTTCAGTTGTCTTTGGCTGCCTTCTTTCCTTTCCATCCTCCTGGTTACAGTAGGGCCCTCCAGCTGCCACCCACATGGCCAGGCAGACTGTCACCCCTTTCATTTTCCACCTCCTCTGCCAGAGAGACTGTTGCCACCACCACTGCAACTCCCTTGACTCTGTGGTCTTCTCCAAGATCCAACCCATCCACTTTCAGATGCCCAAGTGGATGCATCTCTTGCGGGTCTTGGTGTGTGTGCAGAGGCACTTTCTGTTACAGATGTCTAATAGTTGAAGGGGAGAGAAAAAAAGTAACAACTCTTGCCACCATGATACTGCCCTCACTCCCAGCCTCACTCTTGTGACCAGCTGCCAACATTGCATTGTGCCCTTGAGCACATCCTTTCCTTGTATGTAATTAACACCAGATGGAAATCAAATCTATTCAGAAACCATTTTTACTCATTGGAGTTAATGAGCTAAAAGAACAATATCAGTACTGTTGACAACTGCAAGTCCCCCACAAGCTGTAGTCCTGGAAGTCAGGTGGAGAAAGTGTTTCAAGGAGGAAGGAGAGATCAGCTGTCAAATCACACTTGATGCATCATGTAGGATGAAGACTGAGAAATGACCACTGGATTTAACAAGGTGGAGGTCATTAGTGGTCTTAAGCAAGTTTGCTGAAATGGTAAGGGAAAGAAGCCTAATAAAGGAGTTCAAGAGAATAGGAGGAAAAAAAATCAGTCACTGAATATACTATTTCAAGGAATATCACCATAAAGGGAAGCAAAGCATGTAATAGCTGGAGAGAAAGTGGAATTAAGGTGATGTTTTTAACCTTTTCCACGTATATTTTCAAGCATACACAAGAATAGAGGGAAAAGGAAAATGGACCTATTGATACATGTACTCGTTTCCCAGTTTCAGTAGCTATTGATATTTTTTCAATAGCTATTGATATTTTGACAATCTTGTTTCAGCTACAATTTTCTGACTGGAGTATTTTAAAGAATCATTGTTTCACCTCTGATAACTTTCGTATATATTGTTTTTAGATGAGAACTTAAAATTATAATCACAGTGACAATATTAACAGTAGTGCCTTAATGGCATAACTCATCTGTGTTTATCTTTTTCCAATAGAAAAGAGAATTTTTTAAGGGAAAAATAACAGCGTGTGTGTATACTGATGGGACTGAGCCAAGAGATGGAAGGAACGAGATGCAGGAACAAGAGGAGATGGGCCCTTATGCCCGGATGGAGGAGTGGCCTTACATAGATGCAGAGTGGTCTCCCTGGTTAGAGTAGAGAAGGCCGAGTGTGCACACAGATGCACAGCATGGGGGAGATGGGGTGGAGAGAGCATGTGGTGGTTCTATTCAGATGCTTCCATTGTCTCAGAAGCAAGATCCTTATCCAGAGTAAGGATGGAAGAGAAGGTGTTGGAGGTTTCAGGAGGAGAAAGTGTGTGATAGAAGGAGCAGAGCACTACTTACCCGGAATGGGATACTTAAGATCATCCCTCTTGCTTTGCAGGAGAAGGCAGGCAAGTCACTTTGCTTGGCCACCATTAAAAAACAATACAAAGGAAGCATCTGAAGTAACTGGTATAGAAGCAAAACTTGATCATTTCCAGGTTCAGGAATTTATCTTTATATCCAAAGCAATCTGAATGCCAAGTCACTGGACATTCTAGTTCTGAAGACTCGGTGTTAATGAGTGGTCCATTTCAAGGCCCAATGTCGTAGTCACTGTAGAAGTGAAAGAAGTCTGAGCCAGAACGAGAAACTGCTGTTGTCCCCACCTTCTGTCTTATCCCTGACCTTCTGCTTTCTGATTTGAAACTCTGCATTATCAATTGGGAATTTAAAAATTATTCAAAGTACAGTATGATCTAAGCTCTCTTCTCTCTGTATGTTCACTCCTGCCTGCTTTCACAGCTATTTATACTAATTAACATTTATTCATTATTCACTCTATGCTTTGTACTCATTTGAGGAAACAGACTTTGAGAGGTTGAATGACTTGCCCAAAGACACATTATAGGTAAGGGGCCAGTTCTTGAACCAAGGTCATATGACTTCCAAGACCTCTATCCCAGCCACAATACTGCACCCACCTGGTTATCACTCAGAGTTTCCCCCACAGCCATTAACACAATGACGTGCTGAAAAGCAAACTAAGACGACTGGCTGGCCCCCTGACCCTGCCTGGTCTAATCTCAGCTCTGCCACTTTTTAATTGAATGACAGTGGACAAATTATTTAGCCTTTTGTAACATCTGTTACCTCATTAGTACACTCATTAGTACAGAAAAATACCTATTAATAGATTTACAACATAAGGTTGTTTTGAAGATTGAATTACATGAAACATATAAGGTACTTAGAGCCTGCCACATAACACGTACTAACTAAATGTTACCTAAAAAATATTGTTCTTACCACTCATCAGCTTTGGCCAAGTGACTTCACATCTCTAAATATCATGTTCCACTTCCCTGATTTGCTTTGATAGAGTTCTGGGAATCACTGAACCATGTAAGGTATACCTTGGGGGACGATGTTTCTGGTTTTGCCCTATTAGGGAAAATTGAGCGTTCTTATTTATCATTCTTTCTCTGACCATACCACAAAACTCCTTTCTCCTTTTCTTGCAGTGACTGCATTTGTTCTGGGAAGCTGTTACATGCTATCTGCCTTTTATGTATTTGGGACAACAGTACAGAGACTTCTTATAGTTTTGTTAATGCTAACTTCCCACAGAAAAACTGTAAAAACAGGCCACACAAAAATGATAAAAACAAAAAAAATTGTATTTTTAGGGTGAGAAATAAATAATATTTAGTTCTCCAGAGATTAAAAACCTAAAAGACAAGTTCATTAGCATACCATTCTGCCCAGTAATCAGACAAGCAGGGAGTAGAAGGGCTTTGGGTTCAGGGGTGAGGGGGTTTGTCTAAAGTCAGTTGTTCTTCTACAACGAGGTATCACCTCACACCAGGCAGTATGGCCATCATTAAAAAGTCTACAGGTAGCAAATGCTGGAGAAGATGTGGAGAAAGGGAACCCTCCTACACTGTTGGTGTGAAAGTAAGTTGGTGCAGCTACTATGGAGAACAGTATGCAGGTTCCTCAGAAAACTAAAAATAGACTTGCCATATGATCCTGCAATCCCACTCCTTGGCATATATCCAAAGAAAACTCTAATTCAATAAGATACATGTAACCCTGTGTTCATTGCAGCACTATTTACAATAGCCAAGACATGGAAGCCAACTAAATGTCCACTGACAGAGGAATGGCTAAAGAACATGTGGCACATATATACAATGGAATATTACTCAGCCATAAAAAAATGCCATTTGCAGCAACAAGGCTGAACCTAGAGATTATACTAAGTGAAGTAAGTCAGAAAGAGAAATACCATGTGATATCACTTATATGTGGAATCTCAAATACAACACAAAGGAACTTACCTACAAAATGGAAATCAAATTGGCAAAACTTAAAGACAAAGAAAAATTATTGAAAGCAGCAAGGGAAAAATGACAAATAACATACAAGGGAACTCCCGTAAGCTTAACAGCTGATTTCTCATCAGAAACTCTACAAGCCAGAAGGGAGTGGCATGATATACTTAAAGGGAAAAACCTACAACCAAGATTACTCTACCCAACAAGGATCTCATTCAGATTCGATGGAGAAATCAAAAGCTTTACAGACAGGCAAAAGCTAAGAGAATTCAGCACCACCAAACCAGCTCTACAACAAATGCTAAAGGAACTTCTCTAAGTGGGAAACACAAGAGAAGAAAAGGACCTGCAAAAACAAACCCAGAACAATTAAGAAAATGGTCATAGGAACATACATATCGATAATTACCTTAAACGTGAATGGATTAAATGCTCCAACCAAAAGAGGCTTGCTCAATGTATACAAAAACAAGGCCCATATATACACTGTCTACCAGAGACCCACTTCAGACCTAGGGACACATACAGACTGAGAGTGAGGGGATGGAAAAAGATATTCCATGCAAATGGAAATCAAAAGACAGCTGGAGTAGCTATACTCATATCAGATAAAATAGACTTTAAAATAAAGACTATTAGAAGAGACAAAGAAGGACACTACGTAATGATCAAGGGCTCAATCCAAGAAGATATAATGCTGATAAATATACATGCACCCAACATAGGAGAACCTCAATACATAAGCCAACTGCTAACAGCTATAAAAGAAGAAATCAACAGTAGCAATAATACTGGGGGACTGTAACACCTCACACCAATGGACAGATCATCCAAAAATGAAAATAAAAAGAAGCTTTAAATGACACAATAGACCAGATAGATTTAACTGATATTTATAGGACATTCCATCCAAAAAACAGCAGATTACACTTTCTTCTCAAGTGCACACGGAACATTCTCCAGGAGAGATCACATCTTGGGTCACGAATCAAGCCTTGGAAAATTTAAGAAAACTGAAATCATGTCAAGCATCTGTTCTGACCACAACACTATGAGATTAGAAATGAATTACAGGGGAAAAAACGTAAAAAACACAAACACATGGAGGCTAAACAATACGTTACTAAACAACCAAGAGATCACTGAAGAAATCAAAAGGAAATCAAAAAATACCTAGAGACAAATGACAATGGAGACACGATGACCCAAAACCTATGGGATGCAGCAAAAGCAGTTCTAAGAGGGAAGTTTACAGCTGTACAAGCCTACCTCAAGAAACAAGAAAAATCTCAAGTAAAGAATCTAACCTTACACTTAAAGCAACTAGAGAAAGAAGAACAAACAAAACCCGAAGTTATTAGAAGGAAAGAAATCATAAATATCAGAGCAGAAATAAATGAAATAGAAACAAAGAAAACAATAGCAAAGATGAATAAAACTAAAAGCTGGTTCTTTGAGAAGATAAACAAAATTGATAAACCATTAGCCAGACTCAGCACGAAAAAGAGGGAGAGGACTCAAATCAATAAAATTAGAAATGAAAAAGGAGAAGTTACAACAGACACCGCAGAAATACAAAGCATCCTAAGAGTCTACTATAAGCAACTCTATGCCAATAAAATGGACAACCTGGAAGAAATGGAAAAATTCTTAGAAGTGCACAACCTTCCAAGACTGAACCAGGAAGAAATAGAAAACATGAACCGACCAATCAAAAGCACTGAAATTGAAACTGTGATAAAAGAATCTTCCAACAGACAAAAGCCCAGGACCAGATGGCTTCACAGGCGAATTCTACCAAACATTTAGAGAAGAGCTAACACCTATCCTTCTCAAACTGTTCCAAAATATAGCAGAGGGAGAAACACTCCACAACTCATTCTACGTGGCCACCCTCACACCAAAACCAGACAAAGATGTCACAAAAAAAGAAAACTACAGGCTAACATCACTGATGAACATAGATGCAAAAATCCTCGACAAAATACTAGCAAACAGAATCCAATAGCTCATTAAAAGGATCATACAACATGATCAAGTGGGGTTTATCCCAGGAATGCAAGCATTCCTCAATATATGCAAATCAATGTGATACACCATTTTAACAAATTGAAGAATAAAAACCATATGATCATCTCAATAGATGCAGAGAAAGCTTTTGACAAAATTCAACACCAATTTATGATAAAAACTCTCCAGAGAGTGGTCATAGAGGCAACCTACCTCAACATAATACATCATATACGACAAGCCCACAGCCAACATTGTCCTCAATGGTGACAAACAAACCATTTCCACTAAGATCAGGAAAAAGACAAGGTTACCCACTCTCACCACTATTATTCAATATAGTTTTGGAAGTCCTAGCCACAGCAATCAGAGAATAAAAGGAATCCAAATCAGAAAAGAAGAAGTAAAGCTGTCACTGTTTGCAGATGACATGATACTATACATAGAGAATCCTAAAGATGCTACCAGAAAACTACTAGAGCTATGAATTTGGTAAAGTAACAGGATACAAAATTAATGCACAGAAATCTCTAGCATTCCTATATACTAATGATGAAAAATCTGAAAGTGAAATCAAGAAAACACTCCCATTGACCATTGCAACAAACAGAATAAAATATCCAGGAATAAACCTACCTAAGGAGACAAAAGACCTGTATGCAGAAAACTATAAGACATTGATGAAAGAAATTAAAGATGATACACATAGATGGAGAGACATACCATGTTCTTGGATTGGAAGAATCAATATTGTGAAAATGACTCTACTATCCAAAGCAATCTACAGATTCAGTGCAATCCCTAGCAAACTACCACTGGCATTTTTCACAGAACTAAAACAAAAAAAATTTCACAATTTGTATGGCAACGCAAAAGATCCCAAATAGCCAAAGCAATCTTGAGAACAAAAAACGGAGCTGGAGCAGTCAGGCTCCCTGACTTCAGACTATAGTAATCAAGACAGTATGGTACTGGCACAAAAACAGAAAGATAGATCAGTGGAACAGGATAGAAAGCCCAGAGATAAACCCACGCACGTATGGTCACCTTATCTTTCATAAAGGAGGCAGAAATGTACAGTGGAGAAATGACAGCCTCTTCAGTAAGTGGTGCTGTGATAACTGGACAGGTATATGTAAAAGTATGAGATTAGATCACTCCCTAACACCATACACAATAATAAGCTCAAAATGGATTAAAGACCTAAATGTAAGGCCAGACACTATCAAACTCTTAGAGGAAAACATAGGCAGAACACTCTATGACATAAATCACAGCAAGATCCTTTTTGACCCACCTCCTAGAGAAATGGAAATAAAAACAAAAATAAACAAATGGGACCTAATGAAACTTCAAAGCTTTTGCACAACAAAGGAAACCATAAACAAGACACAAAGACGACCCTCAGAATGGGAGAAAATATTTGCAAATGAAGCAACTGACAAAGGATTAATCTCCAAAATATACAAGCAGCTCATGCAGCTCAATATCAAGAAAACAAACAACCCAATCCAAAAATGGGCAGAAGACCTAAATAGACATTTCTCCAAAGAAGATATACAGACTGCCAACAAACACATGAAAGAATGCTCAACATCATTAATCATTAGAGAAATGCAAATCAAAACTACAATGAGGTATCACCTCACACTGGTCAGAATGGCCATCATCAAAAAATCTACAAACAGTAAATGCTGGAGAGGGTGTGGAGAAAAGGGAACCCTCTTGCACTGTTGGTGGGAATGTAAATTGATACAGCCACTATGCAGATTCCTTAAAGAACTAAAAATAGAATTACCATATGACCCAGCAATCCCACTACTTTGCATATATCCAGAGAAAACCATAATTCAAAAAGACACATGCACCCCAGTGTTCATTGCAGCACTATCTACAATAGCCAGGTCATGGAAGCAACCTAAATGCCCATAGACAGACGAATGGATAAAGAAGTTATGGAATATTACTCAGCCATGAAAAAGAACGAAATTGTGTCATTTGTAGTGACGTGGATGGATCTAGATACTATCATACAGAGTGACGTAAGTCAGAAAGAGAAAAACAAATATCGTATATTAACGCATATATGTGGAACCTAGATAAATGGTACAGATGAACTGGTTTGCAGGGCAGAAATTGAGACACAAATGTAGAGAACAAATGTATGGACACAAGGGGGGAAAGTGGGGGGGGGTGTGATGAATTGGGAGACTGGGATTGACATTTATACACTGATGTGTGTAAAATGGATGACTAATAAGAAAACATTAAAAATAAATATATGTACATCATTAAGACTGCTGCTTTCATTATGTATTTTCCAATACCAAAATATAAAATAAAATGAAAACTGCAGAAAAAAAAACAAAAACTATGGAATAATGCCAAGATCAGAAGCAGCAAAGGCATCAAAAGAGAGACTAGTGGGCTTCCCTGGTGGCACAGTGGACGGAGCAACTAAACCTGTGCGCCACAACCAGAGAAGCCACCGCAATGAGAAGCCTGTGCTCTGCAACAAAGAGTAGCCCTCACTCACTGCAACTAGAGAAACCCCGCGTGCAGCAATGGATACCCAATGCAGCGAAAAATAAAGAAGAAAGATTCTTTAAAATATATATATAAAGAGGGAGTAGTGCCTGAAAGTTGGCTGGGCATTAAATAAGGAGTGAAGCACCAGGGCCAGTTTCAAACCCCCAAACATCTGACTCTAGCTTATTCTCCAGTGAATAAAAGCTTAATTACAGTTTCCTGAAATTAGAGTTCTGGCAAGGGAGCCACCACAGTTAGAATTGAAGCCAGAGAAGCAGCAGAACTGAGGTCACAATACACCTGGGAACCTAGGTGTGTAGGCAGGCTATCTGGACCCCTGGCGTGGTTTCTCTTCTCAACCCCATCCTCCAAAAAACCTAAGGCTGACGTAAGGTAGAGTTTCCTGGCCCCCACAATCCCCTGAGGTGGAGTTTCCAGAGCCCCTTCATTCACCAAGGAGGAATTTCCTGGGGCCCCGCACTCTCCTAAATTTGACTTTCCTGGGCCCACACAATCATCCTAACTACAGTTTACTGGGCTCTCACATCACCTAAGGTGGAGAGTATCCTGACTCCATCAACACTGAAAAAAATAGAGAAACCTCAGATAGAGTCAGGAAACAAGAAGGGGGAACTCTCATGTCCTGTGATGATAACAGAGCCCAACAGGAAGAAGACTTCTTTCCTGGCAAGGACTCAGCCAATGAAAAGCCATGGACTCTGTTTACTCTAGTCCTCCCAACTTCCTTTTCTCCTCTGTAAGAGCTCTCCTTGCCTTGCTGTGTTGGGGACATGCAAGTAGTTCCACATAGTTGCACACCCTGAATTTTAATTTTGTGCAGATCCCGAATAAACCTATTCTTTTGCTGAAGAAATAACTGACAGTCTGTTTTACTTCAACATCACCAAAAGGTAGTTTGGAGTGGAATTTCATGAGCCCCCTACAATCACTAAGGTAGAATTTCCTAGTTCCCTCACAATGAGCCAGATTTCCTGGGCCTGCACAATTACCATATAGAGTTTCCTGGGCCCCCACAATCACCTAAGGTAGATTTTCCTGGAAACAAATTCATCTAAAGTAAGTTTTCAGTCCCTCAGAATCACATATGGAAAAATTTCCTGCCCTGCCCCAACACTAACCTAATGTAGATTTTCTTCACCCTCACTCTCATAAGGTAAGAGTTTCCTAGGCCCCAAAATTCATCTAATATAGAGTTTCCAGGGCCCCCAGTATCACCTAAGGTAGATTTTCCTGGGGCCCCAAATCACTAAGGGTTAGATTCCTATTCCCCACAATAAACTATGGTAGTTTCCTAGATCCAAACTACCTAACATACAGTTCTTAAGACCCCTACAATTGATCACCTAAGATACATTTTCGTAGGCAGCAACAATTACTAAGGTAGAATTTCCCCACAATCATTTAAGGATGAATTTCCTGCCACCCCATGATTACCTAAGCTTGATGATTTCCTGGACCAAAACAGTCATCTAAGCTTCCTGGAACCCCACAATTACCTGAGCTAGAGTTTCTTAGACCCCAAATCACCTAAGCTTGACTTTCCTGGACCCCCCAAATTCACCTAAGATAGTTTCCTGGGCCCCCGCAATCATTTAAGGTAAAATTAGTTTACTAGGCCCCCCAAATCACCTAAGGTGGAGTTTCCTGGCCACAGAAGACATTAAGATAGAATTTTCTGGGGACCTAAAATCATTAAGGTATAGTTTTCAGGCCCCCACAATCACCTAAAGTAGAGTTTGGGCCACACTCATCTATTGGAGTATGTCCTGGGTACCTACCATAACCTAAGGTAGAGTTCCCTAGCCCCCACAATGAACTAAGATAGTTTCTTGCACCCACAATCATGTAGGGTAGTTTCCTTGGCCTTCACAATCCACTAAGGTAATTTCTAGAGCCTCCACAGTCACCTTTGGTAAACTTCCTGGGCCCACATAACCTAAAGTAGTAGGTGATTTGGGCTCCTGAGAATCACATAAGGAAGATTTTCCCGGTCCCCCACAAACGCCTTAGGGTTTCTTTGACACTCTCCCCCGCACAATCACCTAACAGTTTCCTGGGCACCAAAACAACCATAGGTAGAGTTTCCCAGGCCTCAAAACCCACAAAGTGTACAGTCCTTGGCCCCCTAAGTCACCTAAAGTAGAACTTCCTTGGGCCCTAAATTCAGTATATTTCCTTGGCCCCCACAATGAAATGATAGAGTTTTCTGGGAACCAGCAAATAACTGAGGTAGAGATTCCTGAGAACTCACAATCACCTAAGAAAGAGTTTCCTGGAACCCCACTAACACCTAAGATAGGTTTTCTGGTCTTCCAAAATCACCTAAATTAGATTTTGCTGAGGTACCACATTTCCCTAAGGCAGTTTCCTAGGCCCCCAAAATCACATAAACTAGAGTTTACTGGCTCCCACAATCACATAAAGTAGATTTCCCTGGGCCCACACAATCGTCTAAGCTAGTTTCCTGGGCATCCATAGTCACTAAGCTAGAGTTTCCAGGGTCCCCCCAAATTACCTAGAGTTCCATGGGCCCCCAACACTCACAGAAGCTAGAGTTTCCTAGGCCCCCAATTTTTGTAAGTTTCAAGTGCCCCCACAATCACCTATGGTAGAGTTCCTGGGACTTAACAATCAACTAAGAGTTTATTGTAAAATAGGCTTCCTGGTCCCCCACAATCACCTAAGGAAGAGTTTCCAGCCTTCCACCATCACCTGAGCTAGAGTCTCCAGGACCCCCACAATGACCTAAGCTAGAGTTTCCCCAACAATAACCTTAGGTAGATTTTCCTGGGCTCATGTCACCTAAAGTAACAGTTTTGGGCCCCCCAGAATCACATAAGGAGAAACTTCCAGGCTCCCACAGCTACCAAAGGTAGAGTTTCTTCAATTCCCACAATCCCCTAACACAGAGTTTGCTGGTCCCCAAAATATCCTAAGGTACAGTTTCGTAGGCCTCAAAAATCACATAAGGTACAGTTTCATGGGCCCCTCTATCACCTGAAGTAGAGTTTCCTAGGGCCCAAGATTTACTAAGGTAGAGTTTCCTGGGTCCCACAATGAAATGAGGTAGAGTTCTGGGCACCTACAGTCACCTAACCTCAAGTTTCCTGGTACCCAACAGTTACCTAAAGGTATTATTGCCTGGGCAGCAATAACTACCTAAAGCAGAGTTTCCTGAGGCCCACAATCACCTAAAGGTGAATTTCCTGGGTCCACAATCACCAAAAATAGATTTCCTTGGCCCACAACAGCTTAAAGTAATAGTTTTAGGTCCTCCACAGTCTCATAAGGACGATTCACTGCCCCCCAACTTCAATCACCCAAGCTAGAGTTTCCTGGGTCCCTACAATCACATAAGTTACAGTTTACTGGGTCCCCACAATCACCTAAGTTACAGTTTACAGCGTCTCCACAATCTTCTAAGGTAGAATTTCCTGGGCTCCCACGATTATCTAAGGTAGATTTTCCTGGTCCCTCAATCAACTAAGGAAGAATTTCCTAGCCTCCTGTATCGCCTAAACTAGAGTTTCCCTATCTCCCACCATCATCTAAGATAGAATTTCCGGGCCACCCACAATCCCCAAAGCCAGAGTGTCCCGTGCCCCCACAATCACCTAATTTAGAGTTCTTAGCCACCCCCATAATCATCTGAGGTACAGTTTCATAGGCCCCCAACATTCACCAATGGAGATCCCCTGGGGCACTAGAAACACCTAAGCCAATGTTTTGAGCGTTGCCCGGTCACCTAAGGGACTGCTGCATGAGGCCTCACTCGTTGGAAATAAATATCCTAGGATTAACTCACCTAAAGTAATCGTTTGTTTTTTCTTTTTAAAGTAATAGCTTTTGACCACCAAAATCAAATAAGGAAGAATCAAATTAATTGTAACAGAGTGTGCTGGGACAAACGTTCACCTAAGCAAGTTTCCTGGACCCACAAATACCTAAGACAGAGTTTCCTGCTCCTCCCCCACCCCCCACTCCCCCGCCAAGGGAGACTTCTTGGGACACATCATGACTTAAGTTAGATTTTTTTCTAGGCCCTCAAAATCACCTAAGGTGGAGTTTTTTGGGTCTCCACAATCTCCTGCTGTCGAGTTTCCTGGGCCACCACCGTCTCCTAAGGTAGAGTTTCGAAGCTCATACACACCTGATATCAAGTTTTGGGGAACCCCACAAACACAACAGATAGAGTTTCTCTCGGCAACAATCCCCTCTATAGATATTCCCGGATTCCCACAATCAACTAAAGTCCAATCTTCAGCATGCCCACAATCACCAAGGAAGAGTTTCCTGGGACCCCACTGCCACCTAAGGTTGAGTTTATGGGTCCCCAAATCATTTAGGTTGAAATTCCCAAGTGCCCACAATCACCTAAGGAATAATTTCCTAGGTCCCCGTCATATAAGGTAGATTTTCCCAGGCCCCCACTATCTACTAAGGGTGATTTCATGGACCCCACACAATCAGGTAAGGTAGTGACCTCACAAACAACAGGGTAGAATTTCCTAGCTCTTGCATGATCCAGTCAACTAAGGTGACTTTTCTGGGACCACACAATCACCAAAGGTAAGAGATTCCTAGCCTCAGCACCACACACCTCCCAAAAATATCACATAAGACTGATTTTCCAGGTGAGTTGAGACACATCACCTAAGGCTGATATTTATGGGGCCTTACAATCTCCTAAGGGGGACTTCCCTAAGCCCCCACAATCACCTAAGGCAAGTTTCCTGTGGGTCATCGTCAATTTAGGTAGACAATCCTGGCCCCCAGCGACCGATTATGACAGATTATCCTCGCTCCCACAGTTACTTCAGGATGAGGAGATAAACTAACGGTGAACTTACTGTACCCAACATTCACATACGGTAGAGATTCCTGGGCCTCCGTCATCACCTGTGGTAGGTTTTCCTGGCCCCCTCAAAATTAACTAAGACATCCTGGCCTCCCACAATCACCTAAGTTCCATATGCATGGTCCCCCACAAACAGCTAAGGTAGAGTTTCCTGAGCCCTCACAATCACCTAACATAGACTTTCCCAAGGCCCCTGGGATCACCTACGGTACAACACCTCAGGTCCCAAAATACCTAAGGTTCAATAATCTGGGCCCCCACAATCAAGGAAGGTCAAGTTTCGTGGGTCTCACTGTCACCTACAGTCGAGTTTCCTGGGCCACCTCCGTCACCTAAGGTATAATTTCCTGGGCCCCCACGGTCAACTAATAGGCAGAGGTCCCTGGCCCACAATCAACTAAGGCACAGTTTCCTGGGACCCCACAACCACCTAAGGTAGAGTTATCGGGGAACCACAATCACTGTCATAGAGGTTGCTGACCTCACAATCACCTAAGGTGTTCCCTGCGCCCCTAGAAGCAGTAAGGTGGAGTTCCTTGAGCACCCACAGACATGCAAGCTACGGTTCCCTGGCCCCCATAATCATCTAAGGGAGTTTCATGGGCCTTCACAAACAACTAACCTAGAGATTTCTGGGACCGCATAATCACCTGAGGGGAGACTCCTGACCCCGTACAATCACCTAAGCTAGAGCATCCTGGGACCCAACATGTGCCTAAGGTAGACTCTCCTGGACCCACAATCAGCTAAGGTAGAGGTTTCTAGGCCCCCACAATCACCTAAGCCAGCGTTTCAAG
Organism: Phocoena sinus; assembly: GCF_008692025.1. Lineage (NCBI taxonomy): Eukaryota > Metazoa > Chordata > Mammalia > Artiodactyla > Phocoenidae > Phocoena > Phocoena sinus. The sequence goes on from NC_045764.1 coordinate 82,399,135, forward strand.
GGTCCCCAAATCTCCTAAGGTAGGGTGTTCTGGGACCCCACAATCTAAACTAGTGACTCCAAGGCCCCCCAGATCAACTAAGATTATTTCCTGAGCCTCTACAAACACATATGGTAGAATGTCCAGGCCCCCCCCATAATTACATAAGATATAGTTTCTTGGGCACCCACAATCACCTAGGATTTGTTTCCTGGGCCTCCAAAATCCCCTAAGTTAGAGAGAGGGGTCTCGAAAAATCACCTAATGGAGAGTTTCCTGGCACCCCACAAACACATACTCCTTTCCTGGGCTCTGATAATCACCTAACGTAGTACTTCCCGGGTCCCTTCAATCACCTGAGATCGACTTTGACTCCACAAAACACCTATTTTAGAGTTTCGTGTGCTCCCAACATTACCTAATGTAGAGTTCCTTGGGACCACACAGTCCCCTAAAGCTGGGTTTCCTGAAACCCCACAATCACCTCAGGTAGCGTTTAGGCCATGATCACCCACTCTAGAACTTCTGAAGCCCACAACACCTAACGTAGACTTTTCCAACCCCCGCAACCACCTAAGGTGGAGTATCCTGGCCCCGTAATCAACACAGCTAGATTTTCCTTGTGAACCCACAATCACCTACATAGAATTTCCTCAGCTACCCTCATCACGTAAGGTATAGTTTCGTGAACCCCCCCCACACCTAGGTCAAGTTTCCAGGGCCTCATAATGCCCTAAAGGTAGATTTCTTTAGGCCCCCACCATTGCTTACACAGAATTTCCAGGCACCCAGATCACCTAGGTAGAGTTTCTTGGGCCCCCAACTTCACCATAGCTAGATTTTCCTGAGGCCACAATCACCTAAAGTAAGAAGCTTTCAACCCCACAGAATTACTTAAGGAAGACTATCCTGGTCCCCCACGATCACTGAACACAGAATTTCGTGGCCCCCCGCACTCCCACAGGGTAGAGTTTCTTGGGCACCAACAATCACCTAAGCTAGAGTTTTCTGGCCCCAGTCACCTAAGTTAGACCTTTCTTGGTTCAACCCCCAATCAACTAAGGTAAATTCCCTGTGTCCCTCAATGGACTCAGGTAGGGTTCCTGGGCCACCCAAATAACCTGAGTTAGAGTTACCCAAACTACCATGATCACCTACGGTCGCGTTTTCAGAGACCCCATAATCGCATACACTAGAGCTTCCTGGGCACCACAATCACAGTAGAGTTTCTAGGGTCCCCACAGTCACCTGAGGTACAATTACTTTGGGCCAAACGATCGCCCAAGGTAGAGTTTCCTTGGTCCACAACCACCGATCATCGGAACTAGAGTTTCCTAGGCCCACGGTCATTGAAGGTAAGTATTCCTAGTCCCAGCAAAATCACCTAAGGCAAGAGTCTCCTGAGCCCACAATCACCTAAGGGAAAGTTTCCTGGGACCACTCCCACCCGAGGTAGAGTTTCCTGGGCCCCCAACGCCTTAGGGAGAGTTTCCTGGGCCCTCGCTATCACCTGTGGCAGTTACCTGGCCCAATTGCCTAGCTACAGATTCCTTTCAGTTAGAGATTCCTAGGCTCACAGGCACCTAAGGTAGAGTTTTTGGCCCACCATGTCCATCTCGGTATAGTTTGGGTCACAGTCACCTACTTTAGAGTTCACTGGGCTCCCACAATCCCCTAAGGCTGAAGTTTCTGGACCCCTTACCATCAATTCTAAGGTAGAAATCTGGGACCCCACAATGAACTAAAATAGATTTTCTGGAGTAACCACAATCACGTAAGCTAGAGTTTCCTTCTGCCCACCCCCGCCAGGGGAGAGCTCCTGGGACACAGCATCACTTAAATTCGATTTATTTCTAGCCCGTCAAAATCAACTAAGGTGGAGTTTCCTAGGTCACCACCGTCAATTATGGTATGGTTTGCTTCTACCACACTCACCTAGGTACCATCCCCTCGAGCCCACATTCACCTGAAGCCATCGTTCCTGGACACACAGTCACCTAACAAATAGTTTCGTGCCCACAGTCACCGTAGCGAGAGACCTCTGGACCCCACAATCACTCATGGTACAAGGTTCCGGGCCATCAAAGTCACTTAAGATACACTTTCCTGGGTCCCCACAGTGACATACACTTTCCTGGGTCCCCACAGTGACATTTTGGCCCCCACAATCACATAGGGAAGAATATCGAAGCACCCCACAATGAATGAAGACAGGGCAAGCTAAGAAGCACAATCTCCCGAGCTAGTGTTTCTTGGGCCCCCACAATCACTTACGAGTTTTCTGGGCTTCCAATCATGTAGAGTTTCCTGGGCCCCCAAATTTGACTAAGGTAGAATTTGATGCCCTCCCTAAAATCATCTACGTTACTCTCTCCTGGCTCCCCAACCATCTAAGGTCGAGTGTTCTGGGCCCCAACAATGTCTAAGGTCAAGATTCATGGATCTCAATATCACCTTTGGCAGAATTTTCCTGCCCTTTCGCCCCACAATCAACTAAGGTCAAGTTTCTTGTCCTCCCACAGTAACCTATGAAAGATGTATGTTCCCCTACAATCAAGGTTGAGTTTCTGGGGGCCCCACTATCACCGAATTCAAGTTTCCAGCACCGTCACGAGCTACAGAGCTCGAGTTTCCAGGGCCCGCACAGTCACCAAGAAGGAATTTTCTGGACCTCCACAATCTCCTAGTGTCGAGTTTCTTGGGCCACCATCGTCTACTAAGGTAGCGTTTCCCAGGCAAATAATCACCTGAGGTCAAGTTTTGGGGGACCCCACAAACACATAAGATAGAGTTTCTCTGGCCAACAATCTCCTCCGTAGAGATTCCTGGATTCTCACAATCACCTAAGGTCCAATCTTCAGCATCCCACAATCACCAAGGAAGAGTTTCCCGGGACTCCACTGCCACCTAAGGGTGAGTTTATGGGTCCCACAATCAATTAAGGTTGAATTTCCCAGGTGCCCACAATCACCTAAGGTACAGTTTCCTAGGTCCCCATCATCATCATATAAGGTAGATTTTCCCAGGCCCCCACTCTCTTCTAAGGGTAATTTCATGGACCCCCCACAATCACTTAATGTAGTCTCCTCACAAATAACAGGGTAGAATTTCCTAGCCCCTCCATGAGCCAGTCAACTAAGGTAAACCTTTATGGCCCCCCACAATCACCTAAGATCTAGTTTCCTGGGCCCCCACAGTCAACTAATAGGCAAAGGTCCCTGGCCCACAATCAAGTAATGTACAGTTTCCTGGGACCCCACAACCACCTAAGGTAGAGTTTTCAGGGCAACCACAATCAGTGTCACAGAGGTCCCTGGCCTCACAATCACCTAAGCTAGTTCCCTGGGCCCTTGAAGCAGTAGGGTATAGTTCCTTGGGCACCCACAGTCATTCAATCTAGGGTTCCCTGGCCCCCATAATCACATAAGGGAGGTTCATGGACCTTCACACACAACTAACCTAGAGACTTCTGGGACCCCATAATCAACTGAGGGGAGATTCCTGACCCCCTACAGTCACCTAAGCTAGAGCATCCTGGGACCCAACATGTCCCTAAGGTAGAGTTTCCTGGACCCACAATCACCTAAGGTAGAGGTTTCTAGGCCCCCACAATCACCTAAGCTAGCGTTTCAAGGGTCCCCAAATCTCCTAAGGTAGAGTGTTCTGGGACCCCACAATCATCTAAACTAGTGACTCCTAGGCCCCCCAGATCAACTAAGATTATTTCCTGAGCCTCTACAAACACCAACGGTGGAATGTCCAGGTCCCCCCATAATTTACCTAAGGTATAGTTTCTTGGGCCCCCACAATCACCTAGGATTTGTTTCCTGGGCCTCCAAAATCCCCTAAGTTAGAGAGAGGGGTCTCGAGAAATCACCTAATGGAGAGTTTCCTGGCACCCCACAAACACATACTCCTTTCCTGGGCTCTGATAGTCACCTAACGTAGTATTTCCCGGGTCCCTTCAATCACCTGAGATCGAGTTTGACTCCACAAAACACCTATGTTAGAGTTTCATGTGCTCCCAACATTAACTAATGTAGAGTTCCTTGGGACCACACAATCCCCTGCGGACGGGTTTCCTGAAACCCCACAATCACCTCAGGTAGCGTTTAGGCCATGATCACCCACTCTAGAACTTCTGAAGCCCACAACACCTAACGTAGAGTTTTCCAACCCCCGCAACCACCTAAGGTGGAGTATCCTGGCCCCGTAATCAACACAGCTAGATTTTCCTTGTGAACCCACAATCACCTACATAGAATTTCCTCAGCTACCCTCATCACGTAAGGTATAGTTTCGTGAACCCCCCCCACACCTAGGTCAAGTTTCCAGGGCCTCATAATGCCCTAAAGGTAGATTTCTTTAGGCCCCCACCATTGCTTACACAGAATTTCCAGGCACCCAGATCACCTAAGTAGAGTTTCTTGGGCCCCCAACTTCACCATAGCTAGATTTTCCTGAGGCCACAATCACCTAAAGTAAGAAGCTTTCAACCCCACAGAATTACTTAAGGAAGACTATCCTGGTCCCCCACGATCACTGAACACAGAATTTCGTGGCCCCCCGCACTCCCACAGGGTAGAGTTTCTTGGGCACCAACAATCACCTAAGCTAGAGTTTTCTGGCCCCAGTCACCTAAGTTAGACCTTTCTTGGTTCAACCCCCAATCAACTAAGGTAAATTCCCTGTGTCCCTCAATGGACTCAGGTAGGGTTCCTGGGCCACCCAAATAACCTGAGTTAGAGTTACCCAAACTACCATGATCACCTACGGTCGCGTTTTCAGAGACCCCATAATCGCATACACTAGAGCTTCCTGGGCACCACAATCACAGTAGAGTTTCTAAGGTCCCCACAGTCACCTGAGGTACAATTACCTTGGGCCAAACGATCGCCCAAGGTAGAGTTTCCTTGGTCCACAACCACCGATCATCGGAACTAGAGTTTCCTAGGCCCACGGTCATTGAAGGTAAGTATTCCTAGTCCCAGCAAAATCACCTAAGGCAAGAGTCTCCTGAGCCCACAATCACCTAAGGGAAAGTTTCCTGGGACCACTCCCACCCGAGGTAGAGTTTCCTGGGCCCCCAACGCCTTAGGGAGAGTTTCCTGGGCCCTCGCTATCACCTGTGGCAGTTACCTGGCCCAATTGCCTAGCTACAGATTCCTTTCAGTTAGAGATTCCTAGGCTCACAGGCACCTAAGGTAGAGTTTTTGGCCCACCACGTCCATCTCGGTAAAGTTTGGGTCACAGTCACCTACTTTAGAGTTCACTGGGCTCCCACAATCCCCTAAGGCTGAAGTTTCTGGACCCCTTACCATCAATTCTAAGGTAGAAATTTGGGACCCCACAATGAACTAAAATAGATTTTCTGGAGTAACCACAATCACGTAAGCTAGAGTTTCCTTCTGCCCACCCCCGCCAGGGGAGAGCTCCTGGGACACAGCATCACTTAAATTCGATTTATTTCTAGCCCGTCAAAATCAACTAAGGTGGAGTTTCCTAGGTCACCACCGTCAATTATGGTATGGTTTGCTTCTACCACACTCACCTAGGTACCATCCCCTCGAGCCCACATTCACCTGAAGCCATCGTTCCTGGACACACAGTCACCTAACAAATAGTTTCGTGCCCACAGTCACCGTAGCGAGAGACCTCTGGACCCCACAATCACTCATGGTACAAGGTTCCGGGCCATCAAAGTCACTTAAGGTACACTTTCCTGGGTCCCCACAGTGACATACACTTTCCTGGGTCCCCACAGTGACATTTTGGCCCCCACAATCACATAGGGAAGAATATCGAAGCACCCCACAATGAATGAAGACAGGGCAAGCTAAGAAGCACAATCTCCCGAGCTAGTGTTTCTTGGGCCCCCACAATCACTTACGAGTTTTCTGGGCTTCCAATCATGTAGAGTTTCCTGGGCCCCCAAATTCACCTAAGGTAGAATTTGATGCCCTCCCTAAAATCATCTACGTTACTCTCTCCTGGCTCCCCAACCATCTAAGGTCGAGTGTTCTGGGCCCCAACATACCACCTCTGCATCCACAATCACCAAAGCTAGACTTTCCTGAGACCAAAAGCACCGAACATAGAGGCTCCTGGACCCCCCAAACCACCTAATCTAGAGATTCCAGGGTGCCACAGTCACCTCCAGTAGGGTTTTCTGAGCCCCCACTATCACCTAAGGTAGAATTCCTGACCCTTCATAATCACCTAACATAGGCTATCACGAGCCCCCAAGAATCACATAAGCTAGGTTTCTGGGCCTCCTAAATAACGTAAAGTAAGATTTCCTGGGGCACCGAAACCACTCTTATACTTCCACAGCCCCCACGGGGAACTAAGGTAGAATGTCCTGCTCCTATAATCCCCTAAACTCGAGTTTCCTGGGCCCACAATAACCTAAGATGGTTTACTGGGTGGCCACAATCTCCTAAGCGCGAGTGTTTAAGACCCTCAAATCACCAAGGACAGCATTTCCTATACATAGAATCATCTAAGGAAGAGATTTATGGCCCACTACAATCACATAACGTACAGTTTGGGGCCACTACTATAGCGTTTCCTGGGTAGAATTTCTTGTAACAATCATCTAAGGTAGCCTTCCTGGGCCTACACAGTTACATAAGGCAGAACTTCAAGAGGCCACGATCACCTAAGATGTGTATTCTTGGGTGTACAATCACCTAAATAATTGGTTTTGGCCCCCACAATCACATAGGGAAGAATATCGAAGCACCCCACAATGAATGAAGACAGGGCAAGCTAAGAAGCACAATCTCCCGAGCTAGTGTTTCTTGGGCCCCCACAATCACTTACGAGTTTTCTGGGCTTCCAATCATGTAGAGTTTCCTGGGCCCCCAAATTTGACTAAGGTAGAATTTGATGCCCTCCCTAAAATCATCTACGTTACTCTCTCCTGGCTCCCCAACCATCTAAGGTCGAGTGTTCTGGGCCCCAACAATGTCTAAGGTCAAGATTCATGGATCTCAATATCACCTTTGGCAGAATTTTCCTGCCCTTTCGCCCCACAATCAACTAAGGTCAAGTTTCTTGTCCTCCCACAGTAACCTATGAAAGATGTATGTTCCCCTACAATCAAGGTTGAGTTTCTGGGGGCCCCACTATCACCGAATTCAAGTTTCCAGCACCGTCACGAGCTACAGAGCTCGAGTTTCCAGGGCCCGCACAGTCACCAAGAAGGAATTTTCTGGACCTCCACAATCTCCTAGTGTCGAGTTTCTTGGGCCACCATCGTCTACTAAGGTAGCGTTTCCCAGGCAAATAATCACCTGAGGTCAAGTTTTGGGGGACCCCACAAACACATAAGATAGAGTTTCTCTGGCCAACAATCTCCTCCGTAGAGATTCCTGGATTCCCACAATCACCTAAGGTCCAATCTTCAGCATCCCACAATCACCAAGGAAGAGTTTCCCGGGACTCCACTGCCACCTAAGGGTGAGTTTATGGGTCCCACAATCAATTAAGGTTGAATTTCCCAGGTGCCCACAATCACCTAAGGTACAGTTTCCTAGGTCCCCATCATCATCATATAAGGTAGATTTTCCCAGGCCCCCACTCTCTTCTAAGGGTAATTTCATGGACCCCCCACAATCACTTAATGTAGTCTCCTCACAAATAACAGGGTAGAATTTCCTAGCCCCTCCATGAGCCAGTCAACTAAGGTAAACCTTTATGGCCCCCCACAATCACCTAAGATCTAGTTTCCTGGGCCCCCACAGTCAACTAATAGGCAAAGGTCCCTGGCCCACAATCAAGTAATGTACAGTTTCCTGGGACCCCACAACCACCTAAGGTAGAGTTTTCAGGGCAACCACAATCAGTGTCACAGAGGTCCCTGGCCTCACAATCACCTAAGCTAGTTCCCTGGGCCCTTGAAGCAGTAGGGTATAGTTCCTTGGGCACCCACAGTCATTCAATCTAGGGTTCCCTGGCCCCCATAATCACATAAGGGAGGTTCATGGACCTTCACACACAACTAACCTAGAGACTTCTGGGACCCCATAATCAACTGAGGGGAGATTCCTGACCCCCTACAGTCACCTAAGCTAGAGCATCCTGGGACCCAACATGTCCCTAAGGTAGAGTTTCCTGGACCCACAATCACCTAAGGTAGAGGTTTCTAGGCCCCCACAATCACCTAAGCTAGCGTTTCAAGGGTCCCCAAATCTCCTAAGGTAGAGTGTTCTGGGACCCCACAATCATCTAAACTAGTGACTCCTAGGCCCCCCAGATCAACTAAGATTATTTCCTGAGCCTCTACAAACACCAACGGTGGAATGTCCAGGTCCCCCCATAATTTACCTAAGGTATAGTTTCTTGGGCCCCCACAATCACCTAGGATTTGTTTCCTGGGCCTCCAAAATCCCCTAAGTTAGAGAGAGGGGTCTCGAGAAATCACCTAATGGAGAGTTTCCTGGCACCCCACAAACACATACTCCTTTCCTGGGCTCTGATAGTCACCTAACGTAGTATTTCCCGGGTCCCTTCAATCACCTGAGATCGAGTTTGACTCCACAAAACACCTATGTTAGAGTTTCATGTGCTCCCAACATTAACTAATGTAGAGTTCCTTGGGACCACACAATCCCCTGCGGACGGGTTTCCTGAAACCCCACAATCACCTCAGGTAGCGTTTAGGCCATGATCACCCACTCTAGAACTTCTGAAGCCCACAACACCTAACGTAGACTTTTCCAACCCCCGCAACCACCTAAGGTGGAGTATCCTGGCCCCGTAATCAACACAGCTAGATTTTCCTTGTGAACCCACAATCACCTACATAGAATTTCCTCAGCTACCCTCATCACGTAAGGTATAGTTTCGTGAACCCCCCCCACACCTAGGTCAAGTTTCCAGGGCCTCATAATGCCCTAAAGGTAGATTTCTTTAGGCCCCCACCATTGCTTACACAGAATTTCCAGGCACCCAGATCACCTAGGTAGAGTTTCTTGGGCCCCCAACTTCACCATAGCTAGATTTTCCTGAGGCCACAATCACCTAAAGTAAGAAGCTTTCAACCCCACAGAATTACTTAAGGAAGACTATCCTGGTCCCCCACGATCACTGAACACAGAATTTCGTGGCCCCCCGCACTCCCACAGGGTAGAGTTTCTTGGGCACCAACAATCACCTAAGCTAGAGTTTTCTGGCCCCAGTCACCTAAGTTAGACCTTTCTTGGTTCAACCCCCAATCAACTAAGGTAAATTCCCTGTGTCCCTCAATGGACTCAGGTAGGGTTCCTGGGGCCACCCAAATAACCTGAGTTAGAGTTACCCAAACTACCATGATCACCTACGGTCGCGTTTTCAGAGACCCCATAATCGCATACACTAGAGCTTCCTGGGCACCACAATCACAGTAGAGTTTCTAAGGTCCCCACAGTCACCTGAGGTACAATTACCTTGGGCCAAACGATCGCCCAAGGTAGAGTTTCCTTGGTCCACAACCACCGATCATCGGAACTAGAGTTTCCTAGGCCCACGGTCATTGAAGGTAAGTATTCCTAGTCCCAGCAAAATCACCTAAGGCAAGAGTCTCCTGAGCCCACAATCACCTAAGGGAAAGTTTCCTGGGACCACTCCCACCCGAGGTAGAGTTTCCTGGGCCCCCAACGCCTTAGGGAGAGTTTCCTGGGCCCTCGCTATCACCTGTGGCAGTTACCTGGCCCAATTGCCTAGCTACAGATTCCTTTCAGTTAGAGATTCCTAGGCTCACAGGCACCTAAGGTAGAGTTTTTGGCCCACCACGTCCATCTCGGTAAAGTTTGGGTCACAGTCACCTACTTTAGAGTTCACTGGGCTCCCACAATCCCCTAAGGCTGAAGTTTCTGGACCCCTTACCATCAATTCTAAGGTAGAAATTTGGGACCCCACAATGAACTAAAATAGATTTTCTGGAGTAACCACAATCACGTAAGCTAGAGTTTCCTTCTGCCCACCCCCGCCAGGGGAGAGCTCCTGGGACACAGCATCACTTAAATTCGATTTATTTCTAGCCCGTCAAAATCAACTAAGGTGGAGTTTCCTAGGTCACCACCGTCAATTATGGTATGGTTTGCTTCTACCACACTCACCTAGGTACCATCCCCTCGAGCCCACATTCACCTGAAGCCATCGTTCCTGGACACACAGTCACCTAACAAATAGTTTCGTGCCCACAGTCACCGTAGCGAGAGACCTCTGGACCCCACAATCACTCATGGTACAAGGTTCCGGGCCATCAAAGTCACTTAAGGTACACTTTCCTGGGTCCCCACAGTGACATAAGCTACCACCTCTGCATCCACAGTCACCAAAGCTAGACTTTCCTGAGACCAAAAGCACCGAACATAGAGGCTCCTGGACCCCCCAAACCACCTAATCTAGAGATTCCAGGGTGCCACAGTCACCTCCAGTAGGGTTTTCTGAGCCCCCACTATCACCTAAGGTAGAATTCCTGACCCCCATAATCACCTAACATAGGGTATCACGAGCCCCCAAGAATCACATAAGCTAGGTTTCTGGGCCTCCTAAGTAATGTAAAGTAAGATTTCCTGGGGCACCAAAACCACTCTTATACTTCCACGGCCCCCACGGGGAACTAAGGTAGAATGTCCTGCTCCTATAATCCCCTAAGCTCGAGTTTCCTGGGCCCACAATAACCTAAGATAGTTTACTGGGTGGCCACAATCTCCTAAGCTCGAGTGTTTAAGAACCACAAATCACCAAAGGCAGCATTTCCTAGACATACAATCATCTAAGGAGGAGATTTATGGCCCACTACAATCACATAACGTACAGTTTGGGGCCACTACTCTAGCGTTTCCTGGGTAGAATTTCTTGTAACAATCATCTAAGTTGGCCTTCCTGGGCCCACACAGTCACATAAGGCAGAGTTTCAAGAGGCCACGATCACCTAACATGGGTAATCTTGGGTTTACAATCACCTAAATAATTGGTTTTGGCCACCACAATCACATAGGGAAGAATTTCGAGGCACCCCACCCCACCCCATGAATGAAGACAGGGCAAGCTAAGAAGCACAATCACCTGGGCTACTGTTTCCTGGGGCCCCACAATCACTGAAGAGTTTTCTGGGTTCCCAATCACCTAGAGTTTCCCGGGCGCCCAAAGTCGACTGAGGTAAAATTCGATGCCCCCCAAAATCAACTACGTTACAACTCTCCCGGCCCCCACAATCATCTAAGGTCCAGTGTCCTGGGCCCCAACAACGTCTAAGGTCAAGATTCATGGATCCCAATATCCCCTTTGGTGGAAGAGAGATATGTTCCCCTACAAACACCTAAGGTCGACTCTCCGGGGGCCCCACTATCAGCGAAGTCAAGTTTCCAGCACCTCCACGAGCTCCAGAGCTCGAGCTTCCAGCGTCCCCACACTCAACCGAGAAGGAGTTTTCTGGGCATCCACAATCTCCTAGTGGGCAGTTTCTTCGGCACCATCGTCTCCTAAGGTAGAATTTCCCAGGCAAA